>NC_133394.1:48972500-50222500 GCF_047511655.1 Castor canadensis | reverse complement strand
GTTCTAACAAGAACAAACTGAACGAACTACAAAACCATAATTTTGCTTTATTTTTTCTTTTATATATACAACTTTTATTTGTCAATTACACCTCTTTTTGTGCTACTGTGGATGGAACCCAGAGTCTTGCACACACTAGGCAAGTGATCTTTTGCTTGAGCTACGTCGCCCGTTCCCAAAGTGTTATTTTTAAAACCAATCAGAGAATTCAGGATGAATATAGACCTGAATTAATTATATTCTAAGGAGGGAGGATCCCATAGTCACAAAGAAGAAGGACCTGCAATTGTTTTCATCTTTGTACTTATGGTGGGAAAAGAGTCAATCTGCCATAGACTGGCACGCAAGGAAACCAGATGAAATTTTAAAGAATTGTGCTAGCTGCTTATTGCCTGGCATGACTAATAGTTTTCAGCGGGATCTCAGTCTCTGCCCATAGTTTCACACAATTGACTTTGGTCATGATGTATTATTCTTTTTCTGTATCATAGATTTCACTTTGCAAATATTTAGCTTAGGACATTTGGATCTGTGGTTGTTAGAGGCATGGGCTTGAAATACTATTTTAATCGTATTCATGTGATATTCTGGTGTGAACTTTGCTAATAAAAATACATTTCAAAAAAATCTTTGATTAATTTATGACAGCAGTGAATTAAATACTGTGGGAAGAACAGAACACCCGAGAGTATTCTTAGGAGGCATGGAGTTTTCACAGAAACACAGCAGGCAAGAGAACTGAAACAGAGTTCTCTCGGGTATGACAGGTCTCTGAGAGTACAGAAGTAGTGAACTGAAAGCTGGAAGCAAGGCAGGGGAGCTAAGTATGACATTAAAAATGTCAGGGCCTTCTTTGAACACACAGAATGAACTATTGCTGAGGACAGGAGCAGGAAAGGACTGAATGATTACCTGGAAGTATACAGGGCTTTCACTTTGTGCAGGCAGGTGCATGGAGAGTGAGAGATGACTGAGCTAAATTCCAACTATGTACAAAGGAACTTTGTTTTTAATTCAAAGCAGAGGCCTAGTGTATGTTAGAAATAATGAAGCAAAGTAGTGACAGCTCTCAAAAGTGAAAAGTCAAAGATTCCCAGTTATTGAAAAGACTGGATACTGGACTATAAATAGAGGGAGATCTTCCACAGGTCAGAAAGTTAACTATTGAGCTGAAATGCAAAGAGATCCCTGGACAGCACTGAGCCCATGCCATGCTGAAGGAAACATCTTTACCTCAAAGTTGAAATATTTGAAGCCAGTGGTGAAATGAGAGTCCCCTCAGGTACACTGGTAACAAAACCTGCAACAAAGCTCAGAGTCAGCTTACCCACAGATGATACTGATTCCTTTCCTCCATACTGAAGCCCCCAGAGAGAAGAAAAAGCATTTCCTTGTTGAAGGTAAATGCTATTTATTTTAAACTTCACTTTTCCTTGACACACAATGAACAAATTGAGAAGTTTCAGCAAAAATGTAAAATATAAGAAGATAAAATGAAATACCAGACCAGAAAGTTAGTGTACAGGTATGAGAAATTTATTCTATGGAATTAACAGACTGTAAACAGTGAAAGGAAATAAAGACAGGTCAAAAGAAATTGCCTAAACAAAATCTCAAAGAAAGCAAGAGACAAAAATACATAAAACAAAACTCAGTATAGCTTTCCAAGACTTATGCAGCATTGTCAAATGCACTATTGTAACTAGAGTACCAGTGTTGCAGGAAATGGTGAGGGAAACAAAGTCACCAAGACCATTTTCATAGGAAGCAGGGAGTTTCTTACATTAGCGGACTCAGAGGAAATAATTTCTCAAAGCCTTGAGCCCAGATCTGTGTTAGGAGCAGGGTTAAATACTTACAGAGTTTGTCCCCCATCCCCTACAGAATGTGGTCACAGTTACAGGAAACATTGCAGAACTAGTTGGAGGCTTGCAACTTTGCAGAACTAGCAAAAATCTGCTTGTAGACACAGAGTGGGGAAACCAAGGTGCATCCCAGACACAGAAAATCCCAGGAAAATAGCCAAGCTGGCTCCAACACCAGAAATAACAGAGGAGAGATGGGGGGAAACATTTTGGAGATGATGGTTGGAAATTTCTCAGAATTAATGTAATACAGCAATCCATAGTTCTAAAGAGTTTAGGAAATCTGAAGAATTTCACACAAAAAGCACAAACACACATACACACACACACATTCTTAAACTCACCATAAGCAAACTTCTGAAAACCAAAAATAAAGAAAAAAAAATCTTATAAGTGGCCAGTTGAAACAAGTTGCATCACTTTCAGAGAAATAGCAAAAATATGTCTGGCAACGGAGACTAGAGGCAGGAGAGGTGGTATTTTTACAATATAGAAAGAAATAAAAGAATCATCAACCCAAAAGTTGGTACTAACTGAAATAGTCTATAGAAATGAAGGTAAAATAAGAACGTTTTTAAAACAAAAGGCTAAAATATTTTAGCACCAACACAGACATGGAAGAAAAAATTTAAAGGAGGTTCTTCAGACTCATGAAGAGATAATTTCCTTAAAAAGCTATTGGCTGTTTAAGGAAAACATAATAAAAATGTATCATAGATTATAACATGTGCAGAATAAAAATGTATAGCAGCACGTAAGTTCTTGGGGAAGAAGTAAAATACTTCTGTGTGAAGTGCTATAATGTTATTAACAGCTATTCTGTGATAAGTTAAGAATGCATATCACTACCTTTATTTATGAACTCTCTCATTTCACTTGAAAATATACGTCAATTAATCAATGCATTAGAACTACCCATCTTGCTGTTCATTCAGTAAAAGCCAGTTCATGATTCATAGCTTTTGAATGGTGTTGTTACAAATTTACTTGTTTATTTTAGTATAGACATATTTGTATGTCAAAAAATGGTTTGTGCATAGTCATTTTTTAAAATTGTAATACATGCATTTATAACACAAATACCCATAGACCTTGGAAAATGTACATTTTAATTATAAAAGCATGCAATGTCTAGATTTTTGTGGTCTTTCTGTATATACAATTATGTCATATACATAATTTGTCTCTATTTTATTTCCTTTGTATGAATTTTTACATACTTCATAAATTTTGCTAACCTTGAAACTAGATATGAACCCAGTATAATGATGAATATAGAGATTATTGTAGATACCTTTTATCTTTTCCCAAATTTCAAGAAAAATTTTCAATACTTGACCATTAGAAATGACATTTGGTTTTGTTTTTAATCTTTCTTTTATGTTATGGTAGGTCATCTTCACAAGATTAATGAAACCTGTGCATAATTTCCTAAGATGTTTTTGTTTTATTTTGTTCCATTTTATTTAAAATATGTTCAAATATTTGGGAAATTTTTCTTGAATTTGGTCATATAATTTGCTACATTTTTATCTGATAAGGTAGTGTAAAACATTCAGTCTTGAATGAAATCACCTGTAATCATTGAATACACTCCACTTGGTTGTGATGCCACATGTTTCAACTTGCAAACACTGAACTTATATCTTCTGCAGAGAGACTAATGTCTGGTATTCCATTCTAAGGATATTCTTGTATAGTTTTTGTGTTAAGTTTATGCTTTTTTCCTAGAACATACTGAAATGTGATGCCTCCTTTTTTCTTGTCTGGAAGAATTTGATTAAGATTCTGATTTTTTTTCTTCCATATTTTCAGGAATTCTTTGGAAAATCCATCTCTGCCAGGAGACTTCTTTGTGTTAGTGATTTTAGCAATAGATTCAAGTTCCCAAATAGATACCTCACTATTACAGTTTGTTGTTTTTGTTGCTAGCTCTAGTAAGGTATGAGTCTTTATTATTTTGCTTTTGAGAAATTTATCTATACTATTCAGGCTGTCAAATTTATTTCAATATAGTTATATTTTATATAATATTTTTGAGGTTGTGAACTCTTTATTGATACCCTCTTTTCTATTCCTGGTACTGTCATATTTTTCTTGATCACTCATGCATTTATAGACTTTATTAATCTTTTCAAAGAGCCAATTGTGTCTGATATTTTTCTATTTACTGTTTTATATTTCTTTATTTTCATCTTATTTCTTTCCCTTTAAATATTCCTTAGATTTTATTTCCTGTTCTTTCCTTCACTTCTTGAAATGGGAGCTTAAATAGATAACAAAGTACAATTTGGCCTCTCTCCCAAGTAAGGTCCAATTGCTTTTGATTAGATTATGTACTTTTTAAAACCTAATATACTTGGGCTATGTTGTTATTTGTTTAAATTGAAAATAATTTAAACATGATGATAATTGTAAATGTATAAGCATATTTTAAGAATCATTTTTATCTTAAAGATATACATATAGATAGAACTTATTAACTACACTTATTTGAATAGTTTTCCCCTAAAATTCAAATCCACATGGACCCTATGAAAGTGGCCTTATTTGGAAATAGGGTCTTTCCAGATACACTCTTATGAAATGAGGTCATATAGGATTATATTGTACCCTAATCCAAAGATGTCCTTATAAGAAGAGGGAAATTCAGGTACATGCAATGAGAGGAGAAAGCCATGTGAAGAGGGAGGCAGAAACTAAAGTGGTGTATACCATAGTCAAGGAACAGCAAAGATTGCTGGCAACCATGAGAAGCGGTAAGAATGAGATTGGGGACAGATTTTCCCTCAGGGCCTCCATAAAAGAACCAATTAAACCATCTATGCACCTTGATTTCAAAATTTGAAGTCATACATTTTGTTTTTCCAAGCCATCCAGCTTGTGCTACTTTGTTACAGCAACTCTGAGAAACTCATTCATTTGTTAATCTCTGTATGTGCAATAAAAGGTTTGTTTTTTTTAACTTGGGTCCACTGACTATAGTTTCAGGTAGACTTTGTTTTGCTTAAGTTGCTGTTTCCAGGTTTCATTATTTGGAATAAATATACAAAATCAAGAAGCAATTTTTGTGCGGGATATCCTGAGATGTTCATAATTCATCCCCTCCTTCCTTCTTTATATTTGCAAACACTTTGAAAGCTTTTTTTAGTGACACACATTTACCTAATGTTGCTAAGTGATTAAATTTCATTTTTATAAGAACAAGCATTTTTTGTTTCACATTAATATTCTTTGATTAACATAATATTTACTTAAACCAATAGGGGTTGAAGCAAGCACAACTGTTGGTAAATGTGCAACTGGTGAGAACTGGATGGGTTGAGAGCATTCCCCTGTACAGAGCAGCAGCAGTCAGTGGGTATCAAGCAGACTGGAGAGGAAACACTTATAAACCCAGAAAGCCTGTTGTTTGAGAAAGATAAATCTATTTTACTTGAATTGGATATTATTATTTTACTTTATTGGCTCTTTTTGAAAACCTGTATTCTTTTGGTAAGCTGCTTATAGAAGGAGGAAGAGTAGAAAGAAAAGAAGGAGGCAAGACAGAATTAGATTAAAGGAAGGAAAAGCATGACTACAGATTACTTCCTATTCCATGTATTGGTGTCAAGCTTTAAATTTCAACCTACATTTTTCAAGATATTTGCTTTACTTCTGATCCACTTCCTTCTGTTGCTAGGTGATCTAAAGCAAGGATCACAATGTTTTATTGGTATGACAGAAACAAAAATAGCTAGGAAAGTAAATGCTTTCTTGATGAGACCACAAACTCCAAATATATTTCAGGTTAATGGGGAATATTCTGCATTTCCCTTTCCTTTTTCTTAGAATAAGGAAAGTTTCAAGAGATAAAACTTCCTTGAAATCAGTGGCTGTGTCTTCTGCATTTAATAAATAATACACAAATACATTATATTATATTATAAATAGAGGCAAAGATATACTCAGTAAATAATTTGTGCAGGAAAATCTTCTAATTGTTTCATTGTTCTAATTTAACTTCAGAAATTGTTTTCTAATTAAATTTATTTTAACTGATACATTTTAATGGTATAAAAAAATCAATCATTTATCATTTCTTTATAGTAAAGATCAGTCCATCCATGTACTGCAAATGAAAAGGTTTGTTAGATTTTATGGTAGTTTTTGTTCAAAAAGGTAGAAAATGTTTCTGTTGTTTTAAGCCAGCTCCCCCCAAAGCTCTCCAATAAGTAGAGGCAACTTCCATCACCACACAGCCAAGCATAACAACTTTTAGAAGGGACAGAGACAATGAGGAAGCCCCTGTCAAAAGATGCATCTTCTGCATTTCTATTCAGAGGAAAAAGTCCAGAACTTTCAGCAAAGTTATTTTTCACCCTTTTAATTTAATATTTTAATTTTTATTACTATTATTTTTTATTTTCATTTTTACTCTCTTAGTTTTCTCTCCTTTTTTTTTGTGCTGCAATCCATTGTTGCCTATCTCCCTCTTCCTTTCTGTCCAAATATCAATCTGCTTAGCCCTCTCTTGCTCCACTTTCCATTTTCTCCCCAACAATTTTTTCTGCTATTTCTTCCATTCTCTCCTCATTTCCCCACCTTCCCCTCCTTACCTCACCCTGCTTTTAACCCCACTGCCATTACCTCCTCCACCCCCACCACTCACCCAATATCTACTATAGGGTGTATTACCCCCACCCTCTCTATCACTCTGCAATCCCTCCCCATAATAACTGAACTATACCTTAACACACATTAGGCCTTACAATCCCATAGTCCCCACACCTCATACTCTTCCTTCACTCTGTACTCCCTTCATACCCTCTCCTCTAGCTCTATCTTTTTAAATATCTAAGTGTCTCTTTCTATCCAACCGTTATCCCCCCAATACCAACTGTGTATAGATAATATCACCAAGGGGTTCTTCATTGAATCTGTGAATTTGCTATTGCTAAATAACACCTCCAAGTCAGGGAACAGAAATAGCACAACAACCTAGATAATGACTAAGCAAATCACAGCACAGTAATTAAGTCAAGGGAAAGATAACAGGTGATTAAAGCCCTTAACTAGCCAATCACCAACACAGGAGCAAGGCACAAAATAGAAACATGGGGAGAAGAAGACAGGGGAATACAACCCCTCATAAGACTAACAATAATTCAATACAAGATTTAGCGGCAAATGAAGGAAATGAATTCCCAGTTGCTCACCCCAGTAGAATGGGGATGAGAATGTCTAATGAGCTTAATGAGGAACTTAAAGAGATACTCCAAAGAAGAGCTCAAAAAGGACTCAAAGAGAAACTTACAAAGGAGCTTAAAGAGAAGCTAAACATACAAAAACAACTCAAAGAATATCAAGAGAACACAGATAATAAACTTGAGAAGACACAGAAACAAATAAATGAACTCTGAGAGTCCTTTAACAAACTCTAAAATAAAACAAAGGAGATTATCAAAAAAGATATATACTAAATAAAGAAGACAGCACAAAATACGAAAGAGGAATTTAATAAAGATATGGAAAAATCTCAGAAAAAAGAATAAAACAAAAATCCTGAAAATAAAAACTTCCCTAAATCTAATTAAAATTACATTTGAAAGCCTCTCCAGCAGACTAGTACAAATGGAAGACAGAATTTCAGGACTCAAAGACAAAATAGATATTCCAAGGAGAATCCTTAGAAAAAAGACTGAAGAGCTGCAAAAGGAAGATGCAAGAACTCTGTGATTCCATCGAAAGACCAAACCTGCAAATCATGGGCATTGAAAAAGGAGAGGAGATGCAAGCCAAAAGTAAATGAAATATATTCTACAAAATAATAGCAGAAAATTTCCCCAAGCATGAGAAAGAGGTGCCCATTCAGGTACAGGAAAAGCCTCCAGTACATCAAACAGACATTACCAAAATAGAACCTCTTCATGGCATATTATACTTAAGACAACTAGCACAGAGAACAAGGAAAGAACATTGACATTTGCAAGAAAAAAAAATCAAATAACATACAAAGGTAAACCCTTTTTTAAAGGAAATCTTAAAAGCAAAAAGGGTATGGAGTAAGGTATTTTGAGCACTGAAAAAGCTATCATTCAAAATTGATGGAGGAATAAAAGTCTTCCATGATAAACAGAAACAAAAACAATATATGAAAATCAAACCACCACTACAGAAGATATCCTACACACAGAAGGAATCCTACACAAAGAAGATGAAAACAAACATAACCATGAAAGGACAGGAAATATTAAACCTCAAGAGAAGAACAGACAAGTAATCAGAGAGTAGCATAGAATTAGCTACACATACAAATCCTTACACAATAAAAACAACCAAATGGCAGAAATAACATCAGACCTCTCAATATTTACACAAGGTTAATGGCCTCAATTCCTTCATCAAAAGACACCAATTGGCAAACTGGATTAAAAAGGAAGACCTGACAATCTATTGTTTATAAGAAACCTATCTTATTGACAAAAACAAACACTGTCTTAGGGTAAATGGTCGGAAGAAGATTTACTAAACTAATGACCTCCCAAAACAGACAGCAGTAGCAATACTTATGTCACATAAACTGGATTTCAAACTTAATTAGTCAGAAAAGACAAAGAATGTCACTTCCTACTAATAAAAAGGGAATACAACAGAAGGAAAAAACAGTTATTAACTTTTATATGCCCAATGTCAGTGCATCTGACTTCATTAAACATGTACAAATAGACTTAAAAACACAGATAGACCCAACCCAGTAGTAGTGGGAGACTTTAATACTCCTCTATCACCAATGGATAGGTCATCCAGATAAAATATCAACAAAGAAATTCTAGAATTGAATGACACCATAAGGCTTATGGATCTGACAGAAAGCTATAGGTTATTCCATCCTGCAACAGCACAATGTATATTCTTCTGAACAGCCCATAGAATTTTTTCCTAATGTTAGGTTACAAAGCAAATCTTGGCAAATATAAAAAAATTAAAATAACCCCCTGCATACTGTCTGACCACAACACAATAAAACTAGAACTCAAAAACAAAAGAAGCAGCAGAAAATGCTCAAACAATTGGAGGCTGAACAACATGCTTCAATGATCATTGGATCATAGAAGAAATAAGGGGGGAAATAAAATACTATTGGAATTTAATGAAAATGAAAGCACAACCCATCAGAACCTACGGGACACAGCAAAGACAGTCCTGTGAGGAAAGTTTATAGCCATGAATGCATATATTAAAAGGACAGAAAGATCTCAAATAAACAATCTAATGCAACAGCTCAAGCTCCTAGAAAAACAAGAACAAACTGAACTCAAAACAAGTAAAAGGAGAGAAATAATAAAAATAAGGGCCAAAGTTAATGAAAAAGAGACCAAAAAAACCAAAGAATTAAACAACGAAACAAAAGGATGGTTCTTTGAAAAAGTAAACAAGATTGTAAAACCCCTGCAAATCTGACTTAAATGAAGAGGGAAAAAATTCAAATTAATAACTTTAGATATGGAAAGGGGTATAAAATGACAAACATAAAGGAAATTCAGGGAATCATCAGTGCTACTTTGAAAACCTACATTCAAATAAATTGGAAAATCTAGAAGAAATGGACAAATTTCTAGAAACATATGACAATCCAAAAATATTACTCACCTAAGCAGATCTTTAATACCTAATGAAATTGAAGCAGCAATAAAGAGTCTCCCAAAACAGAAAAGTCCAGGACCTTACAGATTCTCTACTGAATTCTACCAGACCTTCAAAGAAGAACTAATACCAACTTTCCTTAAACTTTTCCATGAAAGAGAAAGGGGAAAGAACACTGACAAACTCATGCTATGAAGTCATTACTACACTCATTCCAAACTGGACAAGGACACAATAAAAAAAGAGAATTACAGGCCACTCTCAATAATGAATATAGCCACAAAAATCTCAATAACATAATGGCAAACCAAATTCAACAGTATATCAAAAAGATCATATACCATAATCAATTTGCTTTTATTCCAGGGATGCAAGGATGGTTCAACATATGCAAATCATTAAATGTAACACAGTATATTAACAAAACCAAACGAAAACCACTTGATCATCTCAGATGCAGAAAAAGCCTTCAATAAAATTCAACTTTCTTTCATGATAAAGCTCTGTTGAAACTATGAATAGAGGCAATGTACCTTAACATAATAAAGACTATATATGACACGCCTATAGCCAACATACTAAATGGGGGAAAAACTGAAACCATTTCCTTTAAAGTCAGGAATGAGACAAATGTGTCCACTCTCTCCACTGCTATTCAACATAGTCTTGGAATACCTAACCAAAGCAATAAAACAGGAAGGAGAAATGAAAAGAATATAATAGGTAAGGAAGAAGTCAAAATATCCCTATTCATAGATGACATGGTCTTATACCAGAAGACCCAGAAAACTCAAGTAAAATCTCCTAGATACCACAAACAGCCTCAGTAAAGTAGCAGGATATAAAATCACTTTACAAAGATCAGTTGCCTTTCTATATACCAGCAATGAATAGACTGAGAAAGAATCCAGGAAAACAGTACTGTTTATAATAGCCTCAAAAATACCTAGGAATAAACTTAACATAGGATATGAAATATCTCTACTAGGAAAACTATAAAACTGTAAAACATTGAAGAAAGAAATCAAAGAAGACTACAGAATATGGAATGATCTCCCATGTTCATGACTGGCAATATCAATATTGTGAAAATAACTATATTATCAAAAGCAGTCTACATGTTCAATGCAATCCAAACAAAATTCCAATGATATTCATCACAGATTTTGAAAAATCAATCCTAAAGTTCATTGCTCATCTAGAAGCACAAAAGACCCTGAATATCCCAGGTAATAGTGAGCAAAATGAGCAACTCTGGAGATATCACAATACCTGACTACAAAGACATTGTAATAAAAACAACATGGAACTGGCACAAATGAAGACCAGTAGAACAGAATAGAAAACCCTTACGTTTGACAAAGGTGCTAAAAACATATGATGGAGAAAAAACAGCCCCTTCAACAAATTGCTGGGAAAACTGAATATCTGATTGCAGAAAGATGAAACTAGATCCATGTATTTCACCCGGTACAAGTATCACCTCAAAGTAGATTAAAGACCTTAATTGAAACATTGAAGCTAAGTGAAGGAAAGAGCAGGGGATACACTGGAACAAATAGGCCTTGGCAATGAGTTCCTAACTAGAACACAAATGACTCAGCTCCTACAAGAAAAGATTGACAAATGGGACTACATGCAACTAAAAAGCATCTGCGCAATAAAATAAATGGCCACCAGATTGAAGAGACAATCCACAGAATGGAGAAAATCTTTGCCAGCTGTACACCTGACAAGGGATTAATGATCAGAATATTCAGGGAGCTCAAAGGACTAAACTCCCCCTAAATCAATGACCCAATGAAGAAATGGGCAAATAAACTGAACAGAGATTTTTCAAAGGAAGAATTGCAAATGCTCAATCTTCCTGGCCATAAAGGAAATGCAAATCAAAACATGTTAAGATTCCATTTCATACATATATATATATATATATATATATATAAAATATATGTATAAAATGAATTTTTATTCAGTCCTAAGGAAGAATGAAATTAGGAGGATTGAAGGTAAATGGATACAATTGGAGGACATCATGTTAAGTGAAGTAAGCCAGGCTCAGAAAGTCAAAGGCTGCATGTTTTCTCTCATATGTGAGAGATAGGCACAATATAAATAAGCAGTATTATGAAAAACAGGTCACACTAAGGAGAGGTCACTAATAGGAGAAGAAGGATAAAAGAAGGATGTTAAGAAGGAAAATTTGGGTTATGTACTTTCTCTACAAAATGAACACAGAATTTTTTAAGCCTATTGAAATCACCATAAGAATGGGAGTAAGATAGAAAGGAGTAAAATAGAGGGCATGAACCAATTTGAGTTACAATACATATATGCATGAAAAAGTCACAAGTTTCATTCATTATAGAGCTGTCTAAGACAAACAAAAAGGCCTTTTATTTCAAAAATGGAGAGCAGAAAGGTAAAACAGGTCCTATCTGGGATTTAGTACCAGTGGGAGGGGAGAAGATATAAGGAAAAGGTAAGGAGTCCAAATATAGTGGAAATATTATGTACTCATGTATGAAATTAAAAAAATGAGACATGTTGAAACTATTCCAGGAATGGGGGAAGGGGGATAAAGGAGCACAATGGAAAGTGTGAATTCAACTAGAACTTTCTATAAGTGTCACAAAGTATCCCAGTACAATAATAATATGATAATAAAAACTAAAAAAATTCCATAAAAAGGTAAAAAAAATTAATGAGAAAACAAAAAATATATAGCATGGTTTATCAAAAAGCAGAAGAATTACACTGAAAGACTATGAGACACATTTGTAGCTATTATAATGAGATTTTTGCATGAAATGTTAGAGATCAGATATTTACTGATATGAATTTGCAAGTTATTTTTGAATTGAGCTATTTTCTGTTTTTAATCAACATTTTTATAAAACAAATGGGTAAAACACTCCAAATAAAAGCACACATACTAATAATCACTTGACTGAATTCTTGAATGAGGATGCTATTACCTAAGCAGCTTACTTTTTAATATTGAGTTTAAAAAGTTAGAATTTCTATCACTTCTCTAAGCTATTTTTATTTGATTTTTTCCTCTAAGTTTTGGCATTAATATGACCAAGTCTTATGGGTGAAATTACTGAGTACCCTTTACTTGGTAAGCCTAGTGAAGCAAATCTGATTACTAACAGTAAAAAAAATCTTTTCTGTATCCTCTTAATAAAGTGGATAAGAAATTAATATGAATAATATTTTTAAAGACATAATCACATGCCTGTCCAAGCTGTGCCTCTTCACAAAGGAAGAGAATAGGCAAAGTGAATATACAAATATGAAAGACATTTTCAAAATGTCTGAAATCCAACACATTATAAATATTCCCTAGAATGCCCTAATGCCTTCTAATCATTCTTTCAAATGAATTGAAGTTAACTATCCTGGTTTAAACCTGAAAACATTTCCTCTAAAATCAGGAATGAGGCAAGGGTGCCCACTCTCCCCACACTTCAATATAGTATTGGAATTCCTAGCCAGAGCAATAAGACAGGAGAAAAAGTTGAAAGGGCTTCAAATAGGGAAGGAGGAAGTCAAATTATGCCCATTTGCAAATGATACAATCTTATACCCTAAAGACTCTAAAAACTCTGCCAAAAAACTCTTACATTTCATGGACATTGTCAGCAAAACAACAGGATACACAATCAATACACAAAAATCAGTAGCACCTCTCTTCAAAATAATGAACAGTATGAGAAAGAAACCAAGAAAACAATACCATTCACAATAGTTTCAAATAATTAAAATACTATGTAATAAATTTAATAGAGTTGGAAGAGGTATACAATAAAAATTAAAAATCATTAAAATCAATGAAGACATTAGAAGATGGAAGGACATTCCATGCTTAATAGATCAGCAGAATCAATATTGAGAAAATGGTTATGCTACTGAAAGCAATCTGTATTTTCAATGCAATCCCTATCAAAATTTCAATGACATTCTTCATGGACTTAGGAAAGTCAATCATAAGTTCATATGAAAGCACAAGAGACTACAAACAGCCAAAGCAGTCCAGAGAAAAACAAAGCAATTCTGAAGATATCAAAATACCTGACTTCAGTCTGTACTACAGAGCCATAGTAATGGAAACAGCATGGTACTGCCATAAAAATAGAAATGGATATCAATGGAACAGAATCAGAGACCCAGATACAAATTCTCACAGCCACAGCCATTTGATTTTTGACAAAGGACCTCAAAATATACATTGGGGAAAAGACAGCCTCTTCAAACAGCAGTCTTGGAAAACTGGATTTCTCCCTGTAGAAGACTGAAAACTGGATCTGAAACTGTGAAATTACTCCAGAAAAAAAAAGGGAATGTACTGGATTAAACAGGCATACGTAATAACTTTATGAATAGAACTCTAATAGCTTAGCAATTAAGAGACAGTATTGACAAATGGGACTGAATGAATCTAGAAAGTTCCTGTCCAGCAAAGGAAACAGTCACCAGACTGAAGATACAGCCTACAGAGTGTCAGAAAGTCTGCCAGCTATAAATCTGATAAGGGATTAAAACCCAGAATATATAGGGGGCTCAAAAAATTAACCAAAGACCTACTGGACAAATGAATGGAACATGCAATTCTCAAAAAAAGAAGTACAAATGGCCAATAAATATTTGAAGACATTCTCAGTACCCTTGGCTATAAGGGAAATACAAATCAAAATGACAATGAGATTTCACCTCACTCCAATAAGAATGGTTATCATCAATAACACACATAACAAATGCTGGCAAGGGGAAAAAGGAAATTTTATCCACTGTTAGTGGGAATGTAAATTAGTATGGCCACTATGGAAAGAAATATGGATATCCTCAAGAAACTAAAATAGAATTACTATATCTGAAGGAATGTGTTCCAGGATATGATATAGCCACCTGTACACCATGTTTATTGCAGCATTATTCACATTGGTCAAGCTTTGGATACAGTTTAGATGTCCCACAACTGATAAATGGATTAAGAAAATATGGTAGATGTACAGAATAGAGTATTAGCTATAAAAAAGAATGGAATTATGTTGTTTGCAGGTAAATGTATGGAACTGGAAAACATCATGTTAAGTGAAGTAAGCCAGTCTCAAAGGTCAAAGATTGAATGTTTTTTCTCATATGTGGAAGTTAGATCTATAAAATAAATGTACACATAAGTACATGTATGATGTTATATACATACACATATATGAGATAGGGAAAGAGAAGAGAAGGGAGAGAGAAAGGGAGAATGAACATAATTGTATTAGAAGGGGGACTATGGAGAGGTGGAAGAGGGAAAGAGAATGTTAGAGAGGTAAAAATAATATAAGGCAGTGTACTATAAGCTGTTGAATAATAGAGGAGCAGGGAGACAAAGAGTAAGTAATGGAGGAGGTTAATCTGATTAAAGCAGGATACATACATGTCTGGAATACCAGGGTAAACTCCCCTTGTTCTATTAACATACACTTAAGAATTGAAGGAAGAAGGAGTAAAACAGGTCCCGTCCAGTGGTGTATATCAGTGGAACTGGGGAGGACATAAGGAAAGTGTGAAGCATGGTGAATATGGTGGGTGCATTACTTATTCATGTATGAAAATCGAACAATGAAACTATTTGAAACTGTTGTAAGAAGGGGAGGAGGGGAGTGAGGGAGAATGATGGAGGAGGTGAATCTAATTAGGATATTTTGTAAGCACTGTGTAAATGACACATATATCACCCTGTATAACTCTTGTATGTTAATAAAAACAGCTTAAATTATGCAGTTCTTGTATAGCTCATTTTTGTTTGTTCAGTTGTTTTATAGTAAATGTTGCATGCTGTAAAAAACATTGTATAAACTTACAAATGTTGACAAATGAAAGCAAGCAACAATATAGTAAAACTATGAAAGAATTCTTGTTACCTCACCCATGCAATCCCATGCCCATAGGATGTTGCTTTTTTATTTTCAGCATTATTCATGAGTTTTCTCTTTTATTGATATTCAGGTAATAGAGTCCCACATTAGTTTTTGGATTTACTTTCTTTTGTATAATATGATTTTGTGTTTCATGTGTGTTGTTTCATATGCCACCAGTTAATTTAAAAAGTATCCCAGTGCGAGAATTCAACACAACGCATTTACTTACTCACATGATGAGGACAATAGGCTGCTTTATTTATTAGTTGCAGAGTTTAGTTACACAAATTTCCAGTGTCAATGCTGTTACATGTGTATACATATGTGTTCATTTTGTTAGAATAAACACCTAGCAATAGAACTGCTAGGTAATAGGGTGGCTGCATATTAACTTTATAAGAAACTATAATCTGTGTTCATAAATTGTAAAGCAATTTTATATTCCTAGCAAAATATGATGACTCCTGTATCTCTATATTGTATTCAATTCTTGATGTTTTGGGCCAGTGCCTTTTGTGGACATTCAAGTGTTTCTGATCTCTGATTTTCATTTGGATATCTCTGAATTCTAATGATATTAAGGGTTTTTGACATATCTATTGTTCATTCATATATTTTCTTTTACAAACTGTTTATTTTCCCTTCCTCATTCAATTTTTATTGAACAACTTTCTTTTTTTTATTGTTGACTTGAAAAACTATCCCTTAGAAAACTATGTACGCTGAAATATTTTCTTCCTATGTGGACTTCTCTTTCTGCTATGTAGATATTGTCTCTTGGTGAGCTAAATTGTTTAATTTTGATGAAGTGCACATTATCTGTTTATGTTCTCACTAATGTATCTTTGTCTATTCCAAGGTCTCAAAGATATTTTTATATATATTTTAGGAGATTGAGAGTTTTTACTTTATTTTTATGTCCATTGTCATGAAATCATTACTATGTACAATGAGCGGTAAGGGCTGAACTATTTTTCACAAATTTATTCTGTTATATTCACTCCAATGAGTTTTTGGTATTTTGGTTGAAAAACAATGAGCTGTATCCATAGGGGTGGTGTTTCTATTTTTTCTATTCATTTCCATTGCTATTTTTGTCCAATTTAAAGGCAATACCATAGTATCAGAGAAATACAACTTTTTTAAGGTTTTGAAATCTTTACCAGAGTTTTTTAATTGTATAAAAAATTATTATTTTGCCTATTTTAGGTCCTTTACCTTTTTACACATGTGTTAGAACCAGATAGAAAATTTTTACCAAGAAAATGCCTGTTGGGATTTTGATTAAAAGTGCACTGTGTGGTTTGATTTGGTTTAAATTTGAGACATGCTTTGTAGTTTTAACTGTAAAAGTCTTGCATAACTGTTCTTGAATTTAGTCCTTCAACTCTCAATGAGGATGAAAAATGAAAAAAAAACCTCTAATGAGTTAATTATTTGATTAAAAATCACTATTGAATATGTGAAAGTCATGTGAATCTCAGTGAAAAACAAGGGTTATATATTTGTATTTCACTTCATGTAAAAATTGTTTTCATAGAGGTAGGTATGAAAGTTAGTTGTTTCCATAAACTGTAATTTGCTTGACCTATTCAGTTTTATGAAAACAATTTTCCCAATAGACAAAATTTTGAGGAATGAGATGATCTTTTGATGTTGAATTTCTGAAAGAATTGGAGAATATAGTCTTTTAAAATCTTTTTATAAAATATAAAAACCCCATAATTGAACAATATAGTCTAAATGGTTTTCATTTGGATCAAGCAAAGCTTTCCTCTTTGAATCCCAGTCTGTTTTCAGCTGAATTTTAATCCTTTCACTTATCACACGTGGAAAGGTTTAGGATCATGTCATCTGTAAATAGGGATAGTTTGACTTCTTCCTTCCCTATTTAGATCCCTTTTATTTCTTGCTCTTGTCTTATTGCTCTGGCTAGGAATATCAAAACAATATTGAATAACAGTGGAGAAAGTGGGCATTCCTGTCTCATTCTTAACTTTAATGGGAATGGTCTCAGTTGTTCTCCATTTATTATGATGTTGGCTCTAGGTTAGTTATATATAGCATTTATTGTGGTGAGGAATGTTCCTTCTATCCTAGTTTTTTCAGAGCTTTTATCATAAAAGCATGTTAAATTTTGTCAAAGGCTTTTTCTGCATCTATTGACAGGACCATTGGTTTTTGTTCTTGCTTCTGTTTATATGCTGTATTACATTTAGGATTTACATATGCTAAACCATCCTTGCATCCCTGGAATGGAACCAACTTGGTCATGGTATATAATCTTTTTGATGTCTTGTCAAATTTGATTTGCCAATATTTTGTTGTGAATCTTTGCATGTATATTCATTAAAGATATTGGTCTATATTTCTTTTTTCTGGTTATGTGTTCATTAGGTTTCAGAATTAGTGTAATGATGACTTCATAGAATGAGTTTGGTAGGGTTCCTTCCCTTTCTATTTTCTGGAAAAGTTTGAGGAGTATTGGTATCAATTCTTCTTTAAAGGTTTGGTAAAATTCAGCTATGAATCAGGTCCTGGCCTCTTCTTTGTAGGGAGACTATTGCTGCTTCAATTTCATTGCATGTAATAGGAGTATTTAGGTGTTTAATATCTTATTGCTTTGATTTTGCTGGTTATATGCATTTAGGAATTTATCCATTTCATCTAGATTTTCCAGATTGCTTGAATACAAGTCTTCAAATTACTTTCTAATGATTCTCTGGATTTTGTTAATATTTGTGGTTATGTCCCCATTTTCACCTTTGATTTTATTAACTTGGCTTTTTTCCCTCCTTCATTTTCTCTTGTTGGCTAAAGGTTTGTTGATCTTGTTAATCTTTTCAAAGAAACAACTTTTTGTTTCATTGATTCTTTATATAGTTTGTTTAATTTTAATCTCATTGATCTTGGCCCTGATCTTTATTATTTCTTTCTGTCTGCTGGTTTTGGGTTTGTTTTTTTCTTATTTTTCTAGGAGCTTAAGGTGATCATTAGGTTTTTTATTTGAGAGATCTCTGTTTTTTAAATGTAGGCCCTAATAACTATAAACTTTCCCCTTAGCACTGCCTTTACTGTGTCACACACACATTCTGTTAGTTGCATTTTCATTTTCATTGGTTTCTAGGAAATTTTTTACTTCATCCCTTATTTCTTCAGTCACCCATTGATTTTTCAGCCATGTGTTGTTCAGTTTCATGTGTTTGAATATTTTCTGTGGTTTCTTTTGTTGAGGTCTAGTTTTATTCCATTGTGATCTGATATGATGCAGGGGTTTATTTAGATTTTCTGGAATTTGTTGAGACTTGCTTTGTGTCCTAAAATATGATCTATTTTGGAGAAAGTTCCATTAGCTATATTTTGCCTAGTTGCTGGGTGAAATACTCTGCAGATATCAACCATCTATTTGTTCTAATTTATGGAGTAGCTTTGAGATTTATTTGTTGATCTTTTGTGTGGATGACCCATCTATTGGTGACAATGGGGAATTCAGGTCTCCCACCATCACTGTGTTAGGGACTATCTGTGCTCTTAGGGTCATTAAGAGTTTTTTTTTCAATGTAGATGGGTGCCCCTGAGTTTGATGCATATATGTTATGGATTGATATTCCTCTTGATGAATTGCTCCTTTAATTAATATGAAGTGACATTCATTGTCTCCTGATTGATTTTAGTCTGAAGTCTATTTTGTAAGATATGAGTATAGCTACTCCTGTTTGTTTATGGGGTCCATTTGCTTGGAAAACTTTTTTCCACTCTTTGATCCTAAGCCATTGCTTATTATTTTCAGTGGGGTGAGTCTCTTATAAGCAACCTATGGTTTGGTCTTGTTTCTTAACCTAGTTTTCTATTCTATGTTTTTTGATTGGAGCTTTGAGGCCATTTGCTTTCAATGTTAATATTGAGAGGTGCCTATTGTTTCTAGCCATTTTTATTCACCTATTGTTTAGTTTTATTATTCCTTGTTTACTGGTCTGCTTGCTCGAATGAGTTTGTTCTTTCTTGAGTCTTCATGTATCACTCTAATTTCTTCTTCTAGTAAAAGTCCTTTAAGTATCTTTTGGAGTGCTGGCTTGGTATTCCTTATTGTGAAATTTTAATTTCTCCTTCAATTTGGAAGGAAAGTTTTTCTAGCTAGACTAGTCTAGGTTGACAGTTGTTTTTTTCAGGGCTTGAATTATGTGACCTTCTTGCATTTGAGTTCAGAAATCTGCTGTTATTCAAATTGGTTTTCTTATTATATGTGAATTGTCTTTTTTCTTTTACAGCTTTCATAATTCTTTCTTTTTCTGTGTGCTGAGCATTTTGATTATAATGTGTCTGGGCATTTTCCTTTTATTGTTCCTGAAGGTTTGGTTTTCTATAAGCTTCCTGCATGTGGGTGACTCTCTTTCTCAAGGTTAGGGAAGTTTTCAGCTATTCTTCTAAATGAATAGGTTGTCAGTGCCTTTAGTTTGTATCTCCTCTCCTTCTTCTACATCCATGATTCATAGGTTTGGACTTTTCAAGGTGTCCCAGAAAAGTTGCATGTTCCATTCACATTTTCTTAGCATTCTTTCAAGATCTTTTACTGCTTGGTGTCTAATTCCTCTACTTTGTCTTCCATTCCTGATGCTCTGTTTTCAACTTTCTCCACTCTGTTTGCCAAGCTTTCAATTGAGATTTTTATTTAGGATATTGAGTTGTTTATTTCAAATTGATTATTTTTCAGGGTTTCCATATCTTTATTTGTTTTCTCTTTCATATCCTGGATAGTCTTCTTAACTTCATTCATCTGTTTGTTTGTATTCTTTTGAGCTCATTTAATTGTTTATTCACATCCTCTTTGAAGTCAAATACTAGCTTTTGTGTTTCTTCTTTGAGGTTGTTAATCATTTCTACTACTATTTTTTGGAATTCATTATTTGATATGTCTTCCTCTACACAGGTGTTTAGCTCCTCAGTGGTGGAATTGACTTTTAGGGAGAGCAGTTGTCTTGCTGTTTCAGTCTGCATTGAGATTACGCATATGGAGTTGTTTTTGGTTAGGATTTTAATCTCTTGTGTCCCTGTAGCTGGGGTTTTGAGTTTTTTTCTCCTGGAGCTCCAACAGTTTTCCTCAGAGAGTGGTATGCTGGAACTATTACCCTTTTCAGGGCTCTTGTTGTGATGCAGATTACCTCTTTTCTCTCCTCAGAGAGGGGTCTGGAGTTCCAACTCTTTAATGGTGGTGCAAGGTCTCTCCTGTGGTCACACAGGGGAGTCACACTGTTTATTGTGGGAGGCAGGCTTCCGTGCACCCACAGAGTAGTGGATTGCCACTCAGTGGAGCTGGATTCCAGCTTTTGGACAGGAGATGGGACTTTCCTCCAGGGAGGTTAGGGCTCTCCAGCTGTCAGACACAGTGCAGAGTGCTGTGCCTTTGTGCACCTTGGGAGGCAGTCCTTCTGGTGACACTCACTGAGTAGTAGGTTTCAACTTTCCTCCCCTCAATAGGGAATCTGTGTTTTTGTTCCTTAATGGAGAAATGGGCTCTCCCATGGTTGGGCACAGTAAGAAGCACTGGGCCTTTTTGTGCCTTAGGGAAGCAGGTCTCTTGGCACCCACAGAATGGCAGATTACCACTCAGTGGAAGAGCTGGATTCCCACTTTCTGGTGGGACAGTGAGGGCTCTCCCACAGGAAGGCTTGGAGGTTAATGCTGGGCCTCTGTGTTCAGTGGGGAAGGAAGCCTCCTGACACCACCAGAATAGCAAAGCATGGAGCCTTAGTTTCACTTGGGTGTATGGCAGTGGGCTACTGGCACTGAGCAGCAAGTTGAGGGTGGCCATCGGGCAGAGAAGCTACTAGGCTTGAGTTGTCTGGTGCCCACAATGCAGCAGAGGCCTTGGGATCTACTTGAGTTGGGGTGTGGATCTCCCAGGAGCCATGCCAACTGCTGCAGGAATGGGGAATCCAAACCTGCTGGCAGCAGGAGGTCTGGGGTCTGCTTGCCAGGTACCGGCCTCCAGGAGCCACAGGAGCTAATGCAGTCACAGGAGAACAAAGCCTGTGGGCAGTGGGAGCCCTAGAACCTGCTTGCTGGTGCAAGCTCCAGGAGGGCAGTACAGTAGCTCTGCAGGCATGGGGTAACCAAATCTTTGGGTAGTGGGAGCCCTGGGGCCTGCTGCCAGCACAGCTTACCAGGAGCTGCCATAGCTACTGCAGGTACAGGGAGCAAAGCCTGCAGGCAGCAGGAGCTTTGGGGCTTTCTTGTTGCAGGCTTTCAGGAGGGTGGTACAGCAGCAGCTGCTGGTTAGAGGAGCAAAGCCTGTTGGCTTGCACCTTCTATTACCCATGAAGTAGTGGGAGCCCTGCTTATACAGTGGTGCTGTTTTCCCTGGCATTTCAGGGTAAAGTTGCAGGTCATATAGTTGGGGGAGTGTGGAGCTCCAAGTTCTGTGTGTGCTGGGGAGCAAGACTTACCACCAAGCAAGCAGAGACTTTGAGGGGGGCATGGGAATCAGGATGTTGAGCTGTGAGTCATTTTTCCCAGGGTTAGTTGCTTCTCCTTTTGTAGATTTAGAAAAGGCTTTGTTTCTCACTGATTATAGAACCCCCATGGATGCCTTTTGGGGCCCCCTGATATTCCTTCTTCAGGGTATGTAGTCTCTGCTGGGGTATAGGGATGTCAACAGTCTAACATTTGAACATGAATTTTCAATTACCACAGAAGAACATTATTATCAACGACTTTAATCTGTATCTGAAAATTTATAGATGACAATACAGTTACAGAAAATGATATTAAACTTATCCAAGTGATAACCTCTTAAAAGTTTTACTTTGAAAAGTCTTGAAAACTTTCAGAAGCCTTAAAAATTCCATCCATGATAGAAATTGCCTTGATAGCCTTTCTGTTTCTTTTGAGTTAACAGTAGGAATACCATATCATACTAATCTTAAGCAATAGGGGTCATATCTTATCTCAATTATTTATTCAAAAAGGATTTATGGCTTACATACATTATGACAGGCAACAAATACCACTTAAGTTGCTTGGAACCTATTGAGAAGAGACATAAAATAAGAGTAAACCATAAATTAAGTCAAATGGTAGGGATGACATGAAGAAAATTAAGAGATAAGGACTTGAGTTTCTAACAGAAGGATTCTTTAAATACATGTGCCAACTATGGTGAGAGCTGATGGACAAGAAAGTACTGACATAATTAGGTCAGAGAAACTGGCAGACAGGAAGAAGAGATAAGTGTTGTAAAGTTTCTGGGCTTCAAACTTAATCTATTTTATTTTCCAGGTACAAAAGGAAGGCCAGTGAGGACATACCATAGCAGTTGTAGGGCTTATGACATGACAGAGTAGGCCAAGAACAGAACTGTTTTAGACATGTTAGCTAAGGTAAGGTTTGTATTTTAATCTAAGTGTTACAGAAAACATCAGAAGGTTTTCAACAAAACTCATTTAAAATAAAAGCTAGGCATTGCTGACAGATTGATAAGTTGAGAAATCCTGAAATTCAGAAATAATGATAATTTAGAATGTGATAGGCAAACAGCCACAGCAAAATACTAATACTGAAGAATTTCTTGAAGTGTCAAGAAATTTCACATTTTATTCTTTCATTAAGGAATCTGAGTTTAGGTAATTAAATATCAGACTTGTGAAAAGGAAAATAAAAGTAATGTTAATCTGGAAGAAAATGAAACAGAAAGAAAATATTAAAAAGAAATAAGAAGATCATCAATATTTATTTTTCTAGCTAGGCACATGTTTTCCTACATTGGTGATCCTATGTTCCAGGCTCTTTGAAATTAAATATAGACATAGAACAGAATATTAGGCCAATGAAATGTAAATGCAAGTGTTTCATGGAAACTTCTAGAAACTTCTTTTAAAAAAAGAAAACAACAAAAACAAACCTTACCCTTTTTATTCTTCTTTTTCTCCTTAACTCTATTTACTTCCATACAGGGACTTCCACGAACCCTAAGGAGACTCACACCAGGGATGGTGGGGCAAACATCCTGGTCCTTGAACACACAAACAGAAGAGGATTCACAAAGGCATTTCCTGAGTCTATGTTTATGTGAGAGCAAAACAAACCATGCTTTTATTTGACAGAAACATGTTTGCATTTGGTGCATACCTATACTCTCAGCACTCAGGAGGTAGAGACATGAGTACATAGAGAGTTCTGCCTGTAGTACATAGTTCTAGGCCAGCCTGGAATACATAGGAAGACCCTGTCTCAAAAAGGAAAGCATCAATTGGTCTGCATTTTCACCTGTTTTCCTTACTTATGGATGAAAAGAACAGATTATGAGTTACTAGACTGTTTAGATTTAACTGCTGAGTGAAAACAATTTAAGACATTTTCATATTGATATAGAATTGAAACCAAATGCTTTAGTTATCATTTAAAATAGTAATAGTAATCATTGCCATTCTTTATGTAGATTATACACTTGAAACTTGAATGACAAAGATTAGATAAAAACCTGAACTCACTGCATGATTGGCAGCCAATCTATGGTTTTGATTCAGGAATCACCAGCCCTATTTTATTAATCTTACTCAATTCATCAGGGCCAGACCCCGGAAAAAGAAGAAAAATATGTAACTAATACATTAGAATAATAACCTGTCTGGGTAATTTTATTTAGAAAAATTTTAAAATTAGCATGATTCTCGTTTCAGTCCCAAGTTGGCATATTTTTTACTTGTATAAGTGGAGTGAAATAATAGGGCTTGTACGAGGCAGTACAACTCCCCCGACAGAAGATGTGATATTTTGTCAAAGTAAAGGGATATCTAAAACACGATGGAATGATTCCGTCTAGAGTGATCAGATTTAGTTTCTTGTTTGTCCTCATTTCCGTGAGTGTTGGCATGACTGAATCAACAGTCTGTTTTGTTGTCTGGTCATACTTTTAGCAGCTAAGTGAGGCAGGTGCCTCAGGGGCAGTTTCCTATATTAATGTACTTTCAAAGTGTCTTTTACTTTGGCTACAGCTAAAGCCATTTTGGGAAAAGAAGCTAAGCATATCCCAATGTATTCCTGTTTGCCATCTTTATGATGCAAGCTAAATGTGTCCAGATGTGTTTCTGTCTACCACCTCTCCTTTTTGTATTATGACCATAAACTGAGGATGGTTAGTAGTGTATGTCTTGAATTAGTATGCTCAGGATTGCGCCTGCCTGCAAAATGCTTCCCCATCTGAATATGTATAGGCTCCCCAAATAAACTCCCTATTTCCTTTGCTGGAGGAGGGCATCATTTCGGAATGTCCTTACCTCCTGAAGGTAATTAATCTTTCTCTACTCTTTTGTCTCTTGACTATGCTTATTTTGACTTTGCACACACCAAGAGGAGAGCCTGTTGCGTTCTGTATGAAGCTAGTAGTGAGTATAGGTTAGTTCATTCCAATGTTGATGCAGTTATTCTTTTTGTTCTAGGAACTGAATGATAATTTTTTTCTCTTTTAAATGCATCAATGGTGCCTTGATGAATATTGGTAAATAATTCTATTATTAATTTATTCTTTTAACTTTCAAACAATAAGCCCTAGTTATAAAAAAGGATACGTTATTTTAAAACGAAATACTTAACTGCTTTATTTTCGTCCTACTCATCTCTCTCTCTTTCTTTCTCTGTCTCTCTCTCACACACACACACATGCATGCACACGACATATTTTTAAGGAGGTCTCCTCCTTTAATTATACATTAAAACTCAATCCTCAATCAGAAGGAATTGAGTTCAGAAAGCAGAAATAGATTTTCCGTTGTATCTAGGGAAATTTTCATCCCTGGAAGAAAAGAAAGAATACAGCTAATTGTGAAAATTCGCTTTGGTTTGGAGTACCAATGCATGACTAAGTTATTGTTGCCATCATTTCTCTTCCTCATTCTCCACAAGGAAGCACATGTGGTTGCCCTTTGATGAAGCAGGACCAAAGCAGTATCTAGAATGGTCAATTGAAAATAACATTCCTGGGATTAAGTAATTAGGTCATCTTCTAAAGTCTTTTGGTTCTCTATTACAACTCAACTTTAAATTTTGTAAATCTAGCCTGATAGACATCACAATGATACAGAGTCTTTGCCACTCACCTAATCCTGAACTTCGATCAGGTTATGAATCCCTACACCTTTGGAGAGAGATGTTTTTGAAGGAAGACCTCAGGATAACCTCCCACGCATACACCATCAGTCTTCTTCTTGATCGTTATTAAAGGTGCCAGTGACTGTACACTTGGGAAATGTGTAGAAATTTTTGGAGTATAATATGGATTTTGGATTAATTAATACCAGTTCTTTTGATATACAGGACCAGTGAGAAGCAGTATGGATTGCTTTGGGGGTTTAGGAGATAAATAAGTTTGTACTAAAATGATTTTACAATGAATTTATATGATTTCACATGAATGCATTAAAAACATCTTTATGTCCACATGCATAGTATAATTTGGTATGTAAAAATTGGTATATTTGTTATTGTTTTGGGGCTTTTTCAAGCCAGGGCTAGGGCTGGTATCATAGGGAAAATCAAGCCCCTGAATAAATACTTTGATAAAATTTGATTCCAATTCAATAATATGTCCCTTGGGAAAGAGCAGTATTGGGTTGGTGGGTCATGATTCTCAAAAGGAAAGAGAAAGACTGCTACACAAAGGGGCAGAGAAAGTGTGCCTATAACCCAGGTACTCATCTGGAGTGTTTCCCAGAATTGATATTTCCAGTAATGAAAGTTACTAAATGATGTCAACAAGATAATGCAAGTATGCCCACCAATGGCTCACATCTTTCAGGAATAAACATTTTGTTCCTCTCATCAAGGAACATGGAAATAGGAAAAAAATAAATATATAATTATAATGAAGAAATGAAATATAATGATCTTGTGAATGGATACAGAAATAATGTAAAACAGAATGCAATTCTCTTCTCAGAACAGAATTAATTTGAGAGAGAAAGAGAAAGAGGGAGGGATGTAGTGTACAACATAGACTCATAGAATATATACATTTAGTTTTACAGCATGCTGTAGCATATTATATATAGAGTACATATGGCACACTGTGGTTTTTACTTTACATTTGGGGACCACAGCTTATGGAACATCAAGATAAGACAGTGACTGACATAAGTGAAAGGGAAGAAATGAATATTCTTCACAGATCAATGCAATGATTAAGGGAAGTTAGGTATTTCCTTTTGGAAAGAATATATAGATACTGTTATTTTATTTATTTATTTATTGAGAACTTCTTGCTATTTGTTTTGTACAGAAGGAGAGTGGAAGAAGTCTGTGGGCCCATACCATGTAGTCAGAGTTGTGTGCTGTGGCTCACGTTTCTTTTCACCCACTTGCGGTGCACCATCTGGTACCACATATCCTGGAGGGTCAATGCGTGGCAGACACTCTTGTGACTAGGATTCTACATGTATGGATTGTGTTCCACCAATCATATGCACTTACACAAGACTAGAGTTTGGAAGCTAGTTATGATAAAAGTGGCTGCTTGTGGAACATTCTATTCCCTGGCAGCTGTAGCCTGGCCAGTGTGGCTGAGGGACCAAGGGCTCCAATATCACTTTGCAGGTCTCTGAATTATAGGTGAGATGATGTGTTCCTGGAGCCAACAGTTGTTGCTTCTCCATCTCCCTAATTGAGAAAATCTGCAATTGCTTGTAGATGTAAACAAAAATTAATAAAATTAATTACAGCAATGCAAATGACTGGATTCTTTGAACATACTGCTTTCATGCTTTGCTTTTCAGTGGGTGGTATTTAAAATGAATTTCTTATGCTACCATTTTCTCATTTACATTGAAAAATTTCATTTACCTTATGTTTTGTGCTTAGGTAATGCTAAGATAGTGTTAGTGCAGCTAATAGATGTAGCAGAAATGTACCTTGACCAAAACTTCTATTACACTGTAATTATCTGTTGCTTCCATAATCAAGAATATTTTCACTTTTAAAATCGTGCCTTTAAAATTTAACCTTTAGCTAGTTTATTTGCAGTTAGTTTACCTTGTGCAGAAAATGAAAAAAGATAACTTGTTATACTCTCCTAAATTGATACTTATGTTTAAATATGAACTATGTTTAAAGGTGCATTTACATACATCAGATTTGATTTTTTTGTGGATTATAGATCTGTGAAATTTAAAGCATCTGTAAATATCATGCTTATTCTACAAAAGAAAAAATATTCAAAGAATTTGTAATACTCAGATCTTAAAAATTAGGGTGACAATCTTCAAAAGGTGTTTTATTAGTTTAACAAAAAGTTTTCAGGTTCTAATGAAGCAACCTTCTCTGTTTCTCATATTTCAAAATGTCACAAAAGATTGTATATGTGTAATAAACAAAAATGATTTAAAGCCCATGATTTATTTTTCTAAAATTGTATAAGAATTACTTTAAATAAAAAATACTATATTCATCATTTTGACAATTATTTTCAACTTAACAATCAATACATCATTAGGCAGAATGAGAAAATGATTTGTTTCTGCAGGTCCGTTTTTCTCTGGTTATTTTGGAGATGGGTCTCCTGGACTGTTTTCTCAGGCTGGCCTTGAAATGTGATCTTCCACGTCACGTAGCTAGGATTACAAGCATGAGCCACCTGCACTTGGCAAAAACTTAGTGAGTTTTTAATGTAATGATTATGACTGTCTAAACCATTGAATCAAGCTTTTCTAGAAATAAGCAAAAATCACAACTCAGCTACATGGACTATTCCAGTATGGAAATTGCTGCAAACTTTTATTCTTACAGTTGATTTCATTGCTTTTTCCAGAACTCTTCCTGTAAATATTTGGCAGGCATGTTTTCTGTAAGTGAATTTTATCTAGACAACTAAGTTGATAGTGCAGAGATTTCACATACAGATTTGTTTAAGTTTCATTGCACAGACAGCTGGCTTGTGTGAGAACTGTTTTTTACCTATCAAAAATTATTGCTATATTAGAATAGAATTTGTCTCTTATATTAAATTGGGAAATACAAATATGATCAAGATTTAGTTTTCTGATGTCTTCATAGGGTCTGTCACAAAATAATATTCCATACATGGGAATTGAAAGTTTTCAAGAGGTATCTCTGCAAATTATGGTCTTTTCTTTCACACTTATAATCTCAACATGAATAACATAAAATACTTATGAGTGTGATTGGGGATCCCTTAAAGAAGTCCTTTTCAAGCAATAAGCACATAGTAATTTCTTAATTGTAACAATTTGCAATAATCCATACAACCCTAATTTATCTTTGTCTCAATGTCAACAGATTATTTTTCTTTGGTTTATAATCCAGTTAATTTTCTGAAATAGCCTCATGGGGATCTACTTATGACTCTGAAGATAAAGCAAAATGTGAAAAGACATTAGTCTCAACTGTAATCTTTTATTCCACAAAATGATGGCTGTGTGTATGCTAGTACACATATATACATGCACATATACATACACATTTATAAATATGTCCATTAGGGTTAGGGAAATAAAATTAAGACTTTTATACCAAATGTAGTAGTTCCCAAGTGAAGTGTTTCAGTGGTGGAAAAAAGCACTAACAATGGCTTTCTTTTCATATTTAGGAATGCCTTAATAAGTAAAAAATATGTATATAATATAATGATACTTACAATTATATACAATTTATAGCATATTATGCATAAATTAAAATTAAAATGATTGTATTTGATAAGCATACAAATTAAGGCAGAAAATATGAATAAAAGAGGAAAAGTAAAAACAAGGTTGGTTTAACAACAGTATTGAGAACTTAAGGATATTTATTGACAATCTCATGTAAGAAAAATGTTAGTCATGTGCCATTTTTTGCTTTTAATAAATTGAATAGTTTAAATGACATAATTATTAACATGGATTTACAGACAAAAATGCTTATTATATTGATGCAAAATTTTGGAAATAATAAAACAACGTAGCATGAAGTTTCTATTTCTTTGTTTAACTCTAATTATTGGAAATTGGCTGTATGACATATGATTTATGATAACAGTCTTTTGTGAAATGAAAGTGGGAAGTCATGGTAAATATTTTGAATATTAAGTAATTTGATGAATACTTTTTTAGCATATCAGAAAGTTAGGATATTAATGCTACATGTTAATAAGGCTTCTACAGAGGCACTTCTGAAGGTATTAAGACTATTTCAATGTGGGAATTTATCAATAGAATACTTGTCTCTTTTAAAATGTGACTAGAGTTAAAAAACAAAGTCTAATCAACTGAGTTGGTATGAAAAGGATCCCTTCATTCTAATGCAAGTGATTAGTTAGCCATATATCCCATTTTTCTATGTCTTTCTGTCTGTCTATCCATCCATTTATCTATCATCTATTTACCTATCTAATTTTGTGATTCTCATGATTGACTACCAGGTTCTGATGAATGCTAGACAAGAACTGTGCCACTGAGGCACCTGCTACCTTCTGGCAAATTCCTAATTTTAAATAATTCTTAAATCTTAAATTTAAAAGAAAACTAAAATTTTTTTCCAGAGTGGTTGTACTAGTTTGCATTCCCACCAGCAGTGTACGAGGGTTCCTTTTTCCCCATATCCTCACCAACACCTGTTGTTAGCAGTGTTTCTAATGATGGCTATTTTAACAGGGGTGAGGTAGAATCTTAGTGTGCTTTTGATTTGCATTTCCTTTATGGCTAGAGATGGTGAGAATTTTTTCATGTGTTTTTTGGCCATTTGAGTTTCTTCTTTTGAGAAAATTCTATTCAGTTCACTTGCCCATTTCTTTACTGGTTCATTAATTTTGGGAGAATTTAGTTTTTTGAGTTCTCTATACATTCTGATTATCAGTCCTTTGTCTGATGTATAACTGGAAATTATTTTCTCCCAATCTGTGGGTAGTCTGACTAGTTTAGAGACCATTTCTTTTGTTGAGCAGAAGCTTTTTAATTTTATGAAGTCCCATTTGTCCATCTTTTCTCTTAGTTGCTGAGCTACCGGGGTCCTATTGAGGAAGTCCTTGCCTATACCTATTACTTCCAGTGTTTCCTGCTCCTTCCTGTACTAACTTCAGAGTTTTGTGTCTGGTATTAAGGTCTTTGATACATTTTGAATTGATACTAGTACAGGGTGACAGACATGGATCTAGTTTTAGTTTCTTGCAGATGGATAACGACTTTTCCCAGTAACATTTGTTGAAGGGACTGTCTTTTGTCCATTGAATATTTTTGGCACCTTTGTCAAAAATGAGGTGGATATAGTTGTGTGGATTCATATCTGGGTCCTCTATTCTGTTCCACTGGTTTTCATGTTTGTTTTTGTGACAGTATCATCCTGTTTTTATTGCTATTGCTTTGTAATATAGTTTGAAGTTGAGTATTGTGATACCTCCAGCATTGCTCTTTTTGCTGAGTATTGCCTTGGCTATTCGTGGTCTCTTGTGTTTCCAAATGAAATTTAAGGTAGCTTTTTCAATCCCTGTGATGAATGTCATTGGGATTTTGATGGGAATTGCATTGAGCAAGCATTGCTTTTGGTAGTATAGCCATTTTTACTATGTTGATTCTGCCAATCTATGAGCATGGGAGAACTTTCCATATTCTGTAGTCTTCTTCAGTCTCTTTTTTCAGTGGTTTGTGGTTCTCCTGGTAGAAGTCATTTACATCCTTTGTTAAGTTTATTACCAGGTATTTGATTTTTTTTTTTTGGAGGTTATTATAAATGGAATTGTTTTTCTGTATTCTTTCTCAATTTTTTCATTGTTGGTTTATGGAAAGACTACTGATTTTTGTAAGTTGATTTTGTATCCTGCTACATTGCTGAAGCTACTTATGGTGTCTAGGAGTTTTGGGGTAGAGTCTTTTGGGTCTATGATGATCATGTCATCTGCAAAGAAGGATATTTTGACTGTTTCCTTACCTATTTGTGTTCTTTTTGTTTCTTGTTCTCACTTTATTACTCTGGCTAGAAATTTCAGGACTATGTTGAATAGGAGTGGGGAACGTCAGCACCCTTGTCTCATTCCTGACCTTAGGGGAAATGGTTTCAGTTTTTCCCATTAAATATGATGTGGGCTGTTGGTTTGTCATATATAGCCTTTATAATTTTGAAGTACATTCCTTCTATTCCTAGTTTTCTTAGAACTTTTACCATGAAATTGTGTTGAATTTTATCAAAGGCTTTTTCTGCATCTATTGAGATGCAGAATGAGATGGTTTTTGTCTTTGCTTCTATCAATGTGCTGTATTACATTTATAGATTTGCATATGTTGAACCATCCCTGCATCCCTGGGATGAAGTCAACTTGGTCATGGTGAATGATCTTTCTGATATGTTGTTGGATTTGGTTTGTCATTTTTATATTGAGGATTTTTGCATTGATGTTTGTTAAGGAGGTTGTCTTGTAGTTCTCCTTTTTGGATGTATCCTTGTCCAGTTTTGGGATGAGTGTAATACTGGCTTGATAAAATGAGCTAGGCAGTGTTCCTTCTCATTCTATTTCATGGAAAACTTTAAGGAGCGTTTGTATTCATTCTTCTTTAAAGCTCTGGTAGAATTCAGCAGAGAATCCATCAGGTCCTGGGATGGATTCTGGGGGGCCTTTTTTCTGGGGGGAGACTCTTTATTGCTGCTTCAATTTCATAATGTGTTATAGATCTGTTTAGGTGGCTAATATCCTCTTGGTTAAGTTTTGGATGGTCATAAGTATCTGGAAATTTGTCCATTTCTTTCAGATTTTCAAATTTATTGGAATACAGGTTCTCAAAGTAGTCTCTGATGATTCCCTGGATTTCCATGGTGTTTGTTGTTATTGCCCCTTTTTTGTTTCTGATTTTATTAATTTGAGTCTTTTCCTTCCTCATTTAGTCAAATTTTCCAGGGGCTTGTCAATCTTGTGTATTTTTTCAAAGAAACAGCTTTTTATTTCATTGATTCTGTGCATGGTTTTTTGGTCTTTATTTAATTAATTTCAGTCATTATTTTTATTATCTCTCTCTTTCTGCTTGTTTTGGGTTTTGTTTGTCCTTACTTTTCTAGGAGTTTGAAATGTAGCATTAGGTCATTTATTTGAGATATTTCTATCATTTTAATATATGCACTCATAGCTATAAACTTTCCCCTTAGGACTGCCTTTGCTGTGTCCTATAGGTTCTGGTAGGTGGTGTTTTCATTTTCATTAACTTCAATGAAACTTTTGACTTCCTCTTTTATTTGTTCAAAGGCCTACTGATCATTAAGCAATGTGTTATTCAGCCTCCAACTAATTGTGTATTTTCTGCTGTTGAGTTCTAGTTTTAATGCATTGTGATCAGATAGCATGCAAGGGGTTATTTCTATTTTCTTATATTTGCTGAGGCTTGCTTTGTGCCCTATGATCTATTTTGGAGAAATGTCCATGGGCTGCTGAGAAGAATGTATATTGTGCTTTTGTCAGTTGAAATATCCTGTAGATATCAGTTAGGTCCATTTGATCTATGGTGACATTTATTTCTAAGATTTCTTTATTAATTTTTTGTTTGGATGACCTTCTACTGGTGATAAAGGGGTGTTAAAGTTTTAAATCCCTTAGTGTATGTTTGATGAAATTGGGTGCACTGACTTTGGGTAAGTATAATTGTTATTTCCCCTTTTATTCATATGAAGTGTCCTTCTTTGTCTCATTTGACTAATGTAAATTTGAAGTCTACTTTGTTTGATATAAATATAACTACTTCTGGCTGTTTTCAGGGGCCTTTGGCTTGGTAAATCTTCTTGTAGCCTTTCACCTTAAGCCAGTGTTTATTTTTGTCAATAATATGGGTCTCTTGTAAAGAACAGATTGTCCAATCTTCCTTTTCAATCCAGTTTGCCAAACTGTGTCTTTTGATGGGGAAATTGAGTCCTTTAACATTCAGTATTAATATTAATAAATATGTGGCAATTTCTGCCATTTAATTGTTTTTTTTATTTAAGGATTTGATTGTGTGCAGTTGAATCAATTCTGTTATCTGATTACTTGCCTTTTCTTCTTCTGTGGTTTAATATTTCCCAACCTCTCATGGTTTTGTTTGCTTTCAACATCTCTGTGCACAATTCCTTGCAGAATCTTCTGTAATGGTAGCTTTGTGGTCACATATTGTTTTAGTTTCTGTTTATTGCAGAAGATTTTTATTGCTCCATCAATTTTGAATGATAGTTTTGCTGAATAGAATATCCTTGTGCTGAAATTATTTTTATTCAGTGCCCAAATTCCCTCACTCAATGCTCTTCTTGCTTTTAAGGTTTCTGTTAAGAAATCTGCTGTTATTTTGATGGTTTTACCTTTACATGTTGTTTGTTTTTTCTCTCTTACAGCCTTCAATATTCTTTTTCTGTTCTCTGTGCTTGTTGTTTTAATGATAATATGCTGTGGGGAGGTTCTATTTTGGTCAAGTACATTTGATGTCCTGGAGGCTTTCTGTACATGAAATGGGCAAAACTTTCTCGAGATTTGTGGTAATTTTCCATTATTATTTTATTGAGTATATTATATATCCCTTTTGCTTGCACCTCTTCTTCTTCAATGCTCATGATTCTCAGGTTTGATATTTTGGTGGATTTGCTGAGTTCTTGCATATTCCTTACACAGCTCTTCTTTGACTAAGATTGCTTATGTTTTGTCTTTAATTTCTGTTTTATCTTCAAGCTCTGAGGTTCTGTCTTCCACTTGTTGTAGTCTGCTGGAGTGGCCTTTCAGTGTGTTTTTTGTTTGACTAGAGGGATTTTTTATTTACAGGATTTCTATTTGATTCTTTTTTCTGAGGCTTTTCCATATCTTTGTTCAACTCCTTTTTTATATTTTGTGTTGTCAACTTTAATTTATATGTCTCTTTTTGTATAATGTTTTTTGTTTCACTTTGGTGTTTGTTGAAGTCCTCTCTGAGTTCATTTATTTGTTTCTGTGTCTTCTCATGCTCTTTATTTTTGGTACCTTGAAATTTCTTCAGTGTATCTTGAACATTGTGGTTAACCATGTCTAGTATCTTCTCCATGATTCCAGTGATTTCTTCCAAGTTTTCCTGTTTGAGGATTTTTTTTGGGTTTTTTGGCTATCACTGGGCTCCTTTGTGACATTTATCATTGTTTTATTTGAGTCAGGAGCTGAGTATCCATTTTCTTCATTTCCCACTGAATCCTCTATTGAATTATTTTTTTAAGTAGTATGGTTTCCATCCCTTCTTGTTCTTCCCATCACTCCACTTGGTGCTGTGCAATTATGTTCTTGATAGGCTAATTGGTGTTTTAATTGCCTGTTTTCTTTCCCATGATTTAATTTTTGTGTAGTGACTGTCTTGGTTGTTAGGTAGGTTGATGTGTTTTTTTCTGTCCCCGGCCTGGAGGTGTAATTAAGCAATAACAAATCCATAGGTTCAATGCCATAGCAGTTGTTTATGTATTATATAGAAAATCCCTTGGTGATAATATCTATAAACAGTGGAGTGTGGAGGGGTAATGGTGATGGTAATGGTAATTAGGCTAGATAACACTTCCTAGGTCTTTATTGAGAGGAATATGAAAGTCTAAGTTTGATTGTGATTTAGGTAAGGTTAAAAATGCCAGTGAAATAATCAAATAAGGTTTTAAAACAAAGAAACAACACAATTCACAGTAATAGAATAATAACTAACAGAACTAGAGAAATAAAGAAACGGGAAAGCTAGGTGTGATGATTCATGCTTATAATTCCAGTATTTGGGAGGCAGAGGTAGGAGAATCATAAGTTTGAGGCCAGATGGGCTACAAAGCAAGATCCTTTCTCAAAAACATAAAAGAAAACAAAAAGAGCAACAAAAGACAATGGGAGTAAAAATTATCTCTTACTATATTGGTCAAGATTCTAGAGTAGGAAACAAAATTGGTAAGAGATTATATATGTTATATATACATATGCATATGTATATATATAATATATGTATATAAATATGGAAATAAGAAAGTGCAAAATCTGCAGGGAAATTGGGCAGGCTTAGTCAACTGCAGAATCAGGGTAGAGTTATTATGGTCTTGAGTCTAAAGACTGAAAACTCAGGAGAAATTTCTATGTTATATATTTTTTTTCTCCTCAGGCTTTCATCTCCACCTTTACAACAATGTGTAGCATAGTCTTTGATCAAATAACTGGAGACAAATTGACATATACAATTAGCCAGTGTGCCTGGAGAGTCAAGGACAATTTTATAGAGGAGGTGACAATTTAAAAGGCTCCTAAAAGGATGGGTGAAATATTGGAGTGAAAGAATGTGGGGAGACATTTGATTTTAACAAATGGAACAACGAAAGTATGGCAACCACTAAAATGTTCAATTACAGTGAAATTCCTTTGTGCATATGCTTATAATTCAATGCCATTCTTTTCCAAGGGTAGTTGCGCAGTGTGGAGAAAGAAAAGGCAAAATAATATGCATGATAAAATCATAAAACCTTAAAAGTTGAAAGCCCATAGGTAGCCATTTATTCCAAAATTTTACTAGTTTTTTAAATTACCCATCTGTTATTTGGGGGCTTATTTTCTTTTTGATTATTTCTTGCTTGGTCATCTTATTTTCCTATCAGGTAGATACTCTGAGATTTGTATATACTTTTATAACATTGTTCATTTCTCAGAATGGCAATTGTGAAAAACAAGCATCTGTAGTGAACACTTTATGGCTTCAATCCAAGTTCTAGCACATATTAGTCATGTGAACACATGTGCATGTCATAACCTAACCTTTTTCTCATGTGTAACATGGAACACAAACAATTCCTACCTTCTGGGAGTGTTGCAAGAAATACTTGAGATAGTCCTGATGAAGGCTTAGTAACTTGCCTTTGTAATAACATAGATCAGCTTATGTTATTATTATAGCACTATAATTTGGAACATTAATATAGTAATAATCCAAAAATAATGGTATAAAATATGACATTGATACAAGATGACATTTTCTGAGTAGTGAGATTAAAGGATTAGAACTAAATTTTTTTTCACAAGAGAAACCTTCAGGTAATTATGTCTTAAGTATTTCCTTTTCTTTTTTTTTTTTTCTTACGGTTTCATTCAATATTTTATTTTATTTTTTTTTTTCATTTTTCTTTTATTAGTCATATGTGCATACAAGGCTTGGTTCATTTCTCCCCCCTGCCCCCACCCCCTCCCTTACCACCCACTCCACCCCCTCCCGCTCCCCCCCTCAATACCCAGCAGAAACTATTTTGCCCTTATCTCTAATTTTGTTGTAGAGAGAGTATAAGCAATAATAGGAAGGAACAAGGGGTTTTGCTGGTTGAGATAAGGATAGCTATACAGGGCATTGACTCACATTGATTTCCTGTGCGTGGGTGTTACCTTCTAGGTTAATTCTTTTTGATCTAACCTTTTCTCTAGTTCCTGGTCCCCTTCTCCTATTGGCCTCAGTTGCTTTAAGGTACCTGCTTTAGTTTCTCTGCATTAAGGGCAACGAATGCTAGCTAGTTTTTTAGGTGTCTTACCTATCCTCACCCCTCCCTTGTGTGCTCTCGCTTTTATCATGTGCTCATGGTCCAATCCCCTTGTTGTGTTTGCCCTTGATCTAATGTCCACATATGAGGGAGAACATACGATTTTTTGGTCTTTTGAGCCAGGCTAACCTCACTCAGAATGATGTTCTCCAATTCCATCCATTTACCAGCGAATGATAACATTTCGTTCTTCTTCATGGCTGCATAAAATTCCATTGTGTATAGATACCACATTTTCTTAATCCATTCGTCAGTGCTGGGGCATCTTGGCTGTTTCCATAACTTGGCTATTGTGAATAGTGCCGCAATAAACATGGATGTGCAGGTGCCTCTGGAGTAACAGTCTTTTGGGTATACCCCCAAGAGTGGTATTGCTGGATCAAATGGTAGATCGATGTCCAGCTTTTTAAGTAGCCTCCAAATTTTTTTCCAGAGTGGTTGTACCAGTCTACATTCCCACCAACAGTGTAAGAGGGTTCCTTTTTCCCCGCATCCTCGCCAACACCTGTTGTTGGTGGTGTTGCTGATGATGGCTATTCTAACAGGGGTGAGGTGGAATCTTAAACATTTTGAATTAATTCAACAATTATTCATAAAGCAATTTCAAAATATTTGTGATTCTTCAGGACGCACTGTATTTGTAAACACTATTTTCTGGAAATGTGTTGCCTGGAAATTAAAGTGTTTTGAGATGATAAAAGTATGACATTCAAAGGAACTCTTTATTTCCTTGAGAAACCACTTCATTTCTATGTATGCATCCTAAATAGTTTTACATAGTTAATTGATGACTCTATTGAATTTGTAATCAATTAAAACTCATAGGTGTTTTCCACTTAGGAATGGCTGTTGGGTACTTGATGTGTTCAAACCAAAACCAGGAGTTTCTCCTTATGCATACACAGATCCACCATATCTATTATCTGCTACAGGCCATGGTTGTTAAATGTTTATGGCTTTACAAATTCTGATTTTATTAAATTATTAAACTTTATTCCACTTGGTGGTAGTCACAGTTTAATAAATAGAATGTCTAACTCATAATCTAATTCCACTGAGTTAATCTATCCATTCAGTACAGGATCAAAAGAAAACCACTAAGATACCCCTTCCAGATTGATCTGGTATGTTTAGACCAATTTGGAGTAAGGGTGTTAGAATTAATGAAACTAACTTTTTTACATCCACTTCAATCTACTTATTTTTCTTTTCTGAACAACTGCGTACCATGAAACACTTTGACAAAATCTCTGCAAAAATAAGACTTTCAATTTTGAAAACTTGAAAGAAAAATCTTTTAGTTTTTTAAATTATTCTTAGTAAATCTATATGTACTACCCAATGATATTCACTATCTTTAATACTTTTACAATCATTTGGTCAAATATGGACTAGGCTCAAAGATTAGAAAACCTTATCTATGGCAATACAAAGAGCAAAATGTCAATGGCTAACTAAAGAGGTTGCCAGAAAACATTTGCTTGCCCTTTTTTTGGAGTCAGGACTAACTCATTTCCCAGCCTTCCTTGAAGGCAAATGGAGTTAAATGATTGAGTTTTCAGTAGTAGAATTTGAGTGGATATGTTGGTTGCTTTTCTCTTCTGACTATCTGGATGGTAGGTATTACAGTTACTTAGTGAACACCTGGAGATGAAAAAATATTTTCTGAATCAAAACTAGTAGAACACTTACTTTAAATGGTTTAGTGAGGGAGAAATAAACGTATTCTGGGTTTGTGCCTTTATATAGTTTTGGGGTTTATTTGATACTACACTTAAGCCAACCAAATAAATATAGCTTTACAGCTTTTTTTTTTCTTGTGATACTGTGATTGAACTCAGGGCCTCACTCTTGCAAGGCAGGCACTGTACCACTTGAACCACTCCACCAGCACCACAAAAACAGCTTTAATTCCTTCTCCAGTTTTAAGCCCATGTGTAAGAAGTTTTAGTAGTAATAAATCACTCAACTAGTACAGTTAACTAACGCAGACTTGTAAATCAAGAAAATTCATCTTTTTTAGCTGAAATTTTTCCTGAAGATGCTTTGTCCAGTCTTGTCCTTGGTTTAGGGGTGTAACTCATTGATTAAGTGCTTGCCTAACATGCATTCATCTACTTTCTGAATGATATGTTGGTATCTAACCTATAACTGCAAAATTAAAGCAATCCCACCTCCCAGATCAAACAACACAGGAAGTATTTTTACTCTACATAACTACCAAGTTTTAGATAGTGCAGTTTTGATTTTGTTTCTCGATGAAGGTACATACAATTCACATCCAATAATCTGCCACATACTCTTTGGAATCCTATGAAGTAGTTGCAGCCATTGTTGGGCAATATCATGATCAACTGTGTGGGAATATTTGAGCAACAAAAAACGTCTAGCTATTTTTCACGTGTCTGCTCCTGACCCATACCCTGGAATCTTTATCAAAGTCATAAAGGCTAACATCCATTCATTTGCCACTGGGAACATCTCATAAGCTCTACCATTAATAAGGAAGAGTATGTCAACCAAACAAATAACAGCTATGCAAAAGTTTTCTGAGGAATCAAGTGCATCTTATTTGTTGCCTAACCATTTATGTGAATGACCAGTACACTTTCACTGATTCATTGATGTAAGACTCAATCACTGTAAGGTTTTCTTTGAAATTGTGCTAAACTGTCCTCTCTGTGCCTTTGTATTACTTCCAATATCAACTCTCTCATTTCCCCCTGACTTTCTGGTCAGAATTTCCTTGACACTTGAAGTTCAGGGGTTGTCAAGATCATTACCCTTACTTCTGAAGCTAATTGTAAGATTCGGAATTCCTTAATATTATACTAACCTTAGACATGATAAATCATTAGTCAGATTCTCAGAGCTCACTGAAAACTTTTTTACTCAAGGTTATGTTTCATTATCATTAACAGATTCAGATTAAAACCAGCAGAGGGAAGAAAGGCATTGGGAATGCCGCAGGAGAGTCCAAACATGTGCTTTTAGGTATCCTTTCCAAGTGGAGCTGTGAACAGTGGTAAGCTCTCAACAATAATGTGTAACAGTGTGCATGAGGCATTGCCTACTTGACAAGTTCTCCTGAGCCTTGGTATCCAGAGTTTTATTGGGTCTTGACCTTGTAGATGTGATGCCCAAGTGGCTAGCCATAGTCTAGTCTCCAAAAACTTTGGAAGTTGAGCTGATACCAAATGACCCAAAGACTCCATCAGGAATGCATTGCTAATATGAACTATATAGTGTGGCCCAAGGTCAGGTAAACAAAAACACTTCAAGGGAGGGCATTTCAAAGACTTAGAGACCATTTCCCAGAAGTCAAGAGCAAAGTCAGAGCTCTTTTTTGGGTAAGTTCAAACCACTATTGCACAGTACTTTACTCTGAACTAATCCTGAAATGATTTTATGACAAAAAGTCATAGAGATCCATTTAATCACTTATCATTAATTCAACAAATAACTAGTAAACACTTAACTATGTGCCAAGCTCTGTTCCACATCCTTCTATCTTTCAGTCTCAGATTTCCTCAGATTTTTATACCTTGCTCTCTTAAAGTTTTCCATTGACTTACGTGAGAGTACTCTATCTATGATAAAGTAAATCTCTCTCAGCAGTCAATGACCTTGGTTTTTCTCTTTGAAGTTTTATGCCACAGATACCCCATGACCTCTTTTCTCTATTCAAGAGTCATATTCTCCAGGCCTTTCTTTTTTTTTTTTTTCAGTTTTCTTTTTTTTTAATTTCTATTATTCATATGTGCATACAATGTTTGAATCATTTCTCCCCCCTGCCCCCCTCCACTCCTTCCCCCCCACCCCCTTGCTACCAGGCAGAAACTATTTTGCCCTTATCTCTAATTTTGTTGAAGAGAGAATATAAGCAATAATAGGAAGGACCAAGGGTTTTTGCTAGTTGAGATAAGGATAGCTATACAGGGAGTTGACTCACATTGCTTTCATGTACATATGTGTTACATTCTAAATTAATTCTTCTCGAATTAACCTTTTCTCTAGCTCCTGGTCCCCTTCTCCTACTGGCCTCTGTTGCTTTAAAGTTTCTTCATTAGTTCCTTTGCATTGAGGACATCAAATGCTATCTTGGTTTTTTTGGGTTTCTTGCGTATCCTCATACTTGCCTTGTATGCTCTTGCCTCATCATGTGATCAAAGTCCAATCCCCTTGTTGTGTTTGCCCTTGATCTAAAGTCCACATATGAGGGAGAACATATGATTTTTGGTCTGCTGGGCCTGACTAATCTCACTCAGGATTATGTTCTCCAGTTCCATCCATTTACCTGGAAATGATAAGATTTCATTCTTCTTCGTGGCTGAGTAGTATTCCACTGTGTATAACTACCACATTTTCTTAATCCATTCATCAATAGTGGGGCATCTTGGCTGTTTCCATAGCTTGGCTATTGTGAATAGTGCTGCAATAAACACGGGTGTGCAAGTGCCTTTGGAGTAACCTGAGTTGCATTCCTTTGGGTATATCCCTAAGAGTGGTATTGCTGGATCATATGGCAGATCTATGTTTAGATTTTTAAACAGCCTCCATATTGTTTTCTGGAGTGGTTGTCTAGTTTGCATTCCCACCAGCAGTGTATAGGGGTTCCTTTTTCCCCACATCCTCACCAATATCTGTTGTTGGTGGTGTTTCTAATGATGGCTATTCTAACAGGGGTGAGGTGGAATCTTAGTGTGATTTTGATTTGCATTTCCTTAATGGCTAGAAATGGTGAGCTCTAAACTGAAGAGACCACCCATAGAGTGGGAGAAAATATTTGCCAGCTACACATCAGACAAAGGACTGATAACCAGAATATATAGGAAACTCAAAAAATTAAACTCTCCCAAAATTAATGAAACAATAAAGAAATGGGTAAGTGAACTAAACAGAACTTTCTCAAAAGAAGAAATTCAAATGGCCAAAAAACACATGAAAAAATGCTCACCATCTCCAGAAGGCCTTTCTAATGGTCTATTTGAAATTAAAAGCCTCTTATTCAAACTGCCCAACTCTTTTCCCAGTTTCAATTTTTCTCCATAAAATACAGTTCAATATTTAACATCCTATATGTTTTAATATTTGTTAAATGTCTCTTCTGTTTTCATTTTGTCTATATTTTTCACTATTTTATCCTGACTGCTTCAAATAGAACTTAATGGATAGTATATATTCAGCAAATATTTGTTTAATGAATGAATAAATAATAAGACATCTATATATTTTCACATAAATAAAATAGAATGTTCTGTTTGTAAATTATGTTTCTTCTTTTTATTCTGTTGGATACTTTAAATGTGTGTCGTAAAATTTATTCCTTTTTATTTAACCCTTTTAGGTACATCTTAGAAAGTTTTAGTTAGTTTTCTAGATCATACTTGGGGCAGAACAATTTAGTTCAGATGTAAATTTGAATCTCAGTTTTACTGTTACCAAGTGAGTGACCAAGCAAAGGTTAACAATTCTCAGCAAGTATGAAAGATTCAATCTTATCATCTTAAGATATATAAATCCACTTCTCAGAGTTGTTGTGAGAATTAAGGGTCAAGCAGACTTTTCTTAATAAAATAGTTGATTTTCCTCTTCTGCTGGTATATTTTTAAACATTGATTCATTCCATCATCTCATTGCTTCACAATATCTCAGCTACATTTGTCTAGCAAATCTAGAATCATTTTCAATCTCTCTCTGCAAATCATTCCTGCAAATTCTTAACAAAGTTCAGGAATACTGAATAGAAAATATTATGAATGTGTCCCCCATGAGTCCACTTGGCTATCCTTAGTGGCCAGCTATTCTTTTTCAGAATATTAATTTGTCTTATATGCTGTCATAATCTTTTTCAGAAAAGTATAACCAATTTTACCCACTTTCAGTGTCTTAATATCTTTTCATTCCCTCATAATTACTCAAAAATTACTTGTCATATTAAACTGATAACTACCTACAGTTCCTTTTCGTCTCCGGGGATGACATTTTTCCCAGGCAGGAGACTTGGCCTCCTACGTAGCAGTGAAATGCACCCTTATAATCCCACTTCTTGTCTTTGTTTTCAGTTCCTTTTTACAAATGTTTATTGCATGTTTTAATTTGAAAATTCTTTTCTTTGTTGAAACACAGAAACAATATGATGGCATTTATTTTTGTAATGTTTATTATCTTTACATCATGAACTCCAGGCAGCAAGCTCTGCACTCACTGTTAAGTTTGTTGTACATGTATTTAACAGAAGCAGTCTTTAAACTTTTAAAAATTATAAGCCTTACTTGATAGTATTCTTACAACAACTATGATACTTCTTAATCTTCCCATTGGTTTGGGTTTTATTTACACCTTATTAAATGTTCTTACTTATGTATCAATGCAAATATTCTTCCAGAATTTAATTTTCACAAAGCTCATTGGCACCTAAAATAATTTTAATGATATATCTTAGTTTTCTTCTTTACTTATAATTACAAAGCCAGAAATACTTTCTCTGAAAGCATTCCAGTAGACTGATTTATTGTCCACTTCGGAGGCATGAATTAAAGCATTCATTTTACCTAAACTTCTGAAGTCTAAAATACATTAGTAATTATGTCCAGTCTTCAGTTTCATGGCTATCAAAATTCTATGATGACAAAATTACACTGTCTCTCATTTTTTCCTCAGCAATTAATTTCATCTTGTTCATTACTATAAAGTCATGAGAAATGAATCAATGAATAATTTTTTTTTTAGCACAAAAGACCTTTACTTATTATTTCACCATTGGAATGCATTGTTTCCAATACTTATTTCCAAACCCAAACCATAGGTTCAGTGTTCTTTTTAAAAAAATATGCAATTGTTTTTAAGCATTTTGAAGTGTTGAAAGCAAACTGGGGAACTTCATTACCTATGTTTGAATATCCCTGGTGATAATCTCTAGAACTGGACATATTTTTGAAGTTTAGGAAGTAAAATTTTAACAATATAAGATTTTTTTAGCAGATGTCTGAGAGATAGAGTCTCATAATAACTGAATCAGTTTGTAGTCTATATTAGGAAAATATTACTAGTATATTTTTGATAGCTTAATTTTAAAGATATTTATTCAATGATGAAACTTTATTTCTCTCTTTGAATCTTTCTTGAACATTGAATTAACTATGGCAAAAAAGAGTTGTGACAGATAACAGTAAGGTTGCCCTTTCATTTTATGGTTCCAAGATTTCCTTTACATTATGTACATTCTTGATGTATTCCTCCTCATTTCATTTTCTACTGGATCTGTTTATTTAAAATAAATAGGATTAGAAGTTCATTTATATCAACTGTTACATAAGGATTTTCTAAAATAAACAAGTATAGGAATCATGTTCAATTTTATTTTACTAAGATGAATAGGTGATCAAAAGTATTTGGAGGCCACCAGTTTACTGCTATATTGATGCTATTTTTTAGGAAGTGTACAACAAATGCGTTCCTAGTTAAAATTTATCACTGGTCCTATATCATTACACTTCCCTTTGGTTTTGCTCACTTGTCTCATAAAGTTAGTTAAGCACACACCTGCCTTTTTACTATGCTGTATTTTCAGCAAAATTTAAACCATGGAACATTCACTTCTTGAGTATTTCTACTCCTTAGCTTTTACATCATCACAATTCTGCTATCATTTTCTCTTTCTTTTTACACATATTCCTTATATTTTATTTTCCCTGGGACTTACTTTTGTCCTGGCTGATCTTTTTGCTATGTGTACTTTCATGAGCATCAATGGGTACTTATATGTGTCTTTTTAATTAAATTGAATTTTCTTCTTTTCTCCTTGTTTCAATAAATTTAAACCACACAGATTGCCCAAGTTTACCACTGAAAGCCACTCCTTGCTTCCTTGTTCTCAATGAAATCTTGCTCCCGCTGCCATTTTGTCATATCTTTTCTGCAAAGAAGTGCCAAGGTTTTTGCTAAGGAAGTTGTTTCTAGATATTTCACAGATGTCTCATCTTTGGAAGACTGGGGTGATTCTGATTTTTTTTAGTATGCAGGGAAAAGACCATCTCTTACTATCGTATACTGCACTTCATCACCTGAGCTCTGAACATAATATTCAATGTCCTTCCTCTGCAGCAAAATCTATGACTGGCAGTCATTAATCACAAGTGTTCTCATTCAATCAGGGTACCACAAATATAGCTGGTTTCCATCAGCTTCCCTAGATTATATTTTATTAGTTTTTCCAGTATTTTCTTTAGCCCAAACTTCTTCTGTGGGTAGAAAATAGAAAATGGATGTTATTTTACTATAATCAGGAAATACTGGGACATGTGGAGGGGAATGAAGAAGGAAGCACAGTGTCTACTCTCAACAGAAATAAGGAACAATATAGTCTTTGAAACTATTGTCTGAATTCATCTTCTTTATGTGCTTCCTTTGGCTTATGTGCTGAATATGGAACATTCTATTCTAAGTTTTCTTTGTTGCCTATTTATCATTCTTATTACAAGTTGATACTGTTGCTTCAACTTCACTGAGAAAAAAATTATTCACAACTAATTTTATTTATTCAATATCTATTAAGAGCTGGAAATATCCTTTTCCCTAGAAGCTTACAGTATAATAAGGGAAACAGTAAAGAGTTATAGTAGCCCCCCTAATCTGTGAGGGATAAGTGGACACCTGAAACAGCAGATGGTACTGAATCCTATATATGATGTGTTTTTTTCTTTTTTCCTATACATAAGCACCTATGATAAAGTTTAATTTATAAATTAAGCATAATAAAAGATCAACAAGAAATAAAACAATTATAAAAATGCACTGTCATAAAAGTTATTTAAAACTTTTTTGAATTGTTTATTCTTACTATGCTTTGGAACACTTTTGACAACAAGTAATGGAAACCAACTTTCAGAACAGTTTTCAATTCAAAACTGCAGGTACAGGGTGGTGTTGTAAGTAACATTAAGTATTGACAGCTGTGGTAAGAATCCATAGACAGTAGGGGCTCTGAGTTGAAGGAGGAAAGCTCTGTTAGGAATGGAAATCATACTCTGTGAGGAGATCGACATTTTGAAAGTCCCAGTATAATTATATAAGTAACGAGTATTTCTCCCTCCATGGTCTTAGGATTGTTTTGAGAATTAAAGGTTATAAAATATAGTGAATCATGTAAAGCTTACATGTATGGTTTAATAAGCATGAGTGTGAAAAAGATAAATGATTATAAGAGACTCATTTTTAGTCTCATGTTTAAAGGAAGGATTTAGCATTCTGCTCTTGCTCTTATTGTACAAGAGAATGGAAACTATCAGTTATGTAAATATAAAATTTGCAGACATTCACTAGTCTTTTCACTAGAAAATTCTTTCAAGTTTCCTGTGGTTCCATTTTGTTGTTGTTGTTTTTGTTCATGCTCTTGTTGGTTTTAGAAATACTGGGCATTGAACTCAAGGCTTCATGCTTGCTAGGCAGGTACTCTACCACTTGAGCTGTTACCCCAAATCCTTTTTGCTTTCAATTATTTTCCAGATAGGGTCTCATGCTTTTTGTCCAGGCCAGTCTCTTACTATGATTCTCCCACCTGTGCCTCCCACATAGCTGGGGTTACAGGCATTTACCCTACATCTGGCTTATTCTGTGAGATGGGGTCTTGCTAACTTTTTGCCTAGATTTTCCTTAGACCATGATTCTCCTTTTTTACCTTCCAACTAGTTTGTATTATAGGCATGAGTCACTGCTACTCATCCTTATTTTATTATTATTATTTAAAATTTTATAAAATACATGCTTATGAAAAAGTGCTATGATACAACTATGAGAAAAATGAAGATAATTATGTAAACTAATAGCTTTGGCCTTATGATTCAAATGATTTATAGCAGAATGAAAAGGACAAAATAATACCTATGTATGAAATAGACCACTCCAAGTTATTTTTTAAATTGTAGCATTGTTGTTCCTGTGAAACCCCTTTTTACTTGTTTATTTAATAATTTACTTAATTTTTTCATTCCTCCCCCAGCGTTCTACTTTTCATTTATTTTTATTAACACATATTAATTGCACAAAGCAAGGGGCATCATTATGGCATTTCTACACATACATGTAATACACTTTGATTATATTCCCCACCCCCCCACACCCTTGATAGAGTGTAGAAAGTTAGTTAGTCCTCCTCTGCTTTGGGACAATATTGCACTCAAGATGTAAGATTTTAAGACTCATTATAATGATGTCATTTAAATTGAAATGAAATGAAATAAGTCTTTCCCTCAAAGGCCATCAAGATATCTTGCTAAAGTCACTAGTTTCTATAAAGGAGGGACAATTTCAGATATTTGGTTGATGCTTTTTGGTTATCATGTCAGGCCTGCCTTGAAATCACAATATTGTGTGGTCTATTACATAACATCTATTTTATTTTTGAGTAAATATGTATATTCTGAGTTTGGACAGAAAACCAGAACTTCTCTAAGGACTAAGGAAAATAAATAGTTTAATGTAGAATTTGGGGATGATTGGAATATGAAAAGACAGAGGGAGTGGGGAAATTGGTGAATTAGAGCAGAGGCCATTACATAAAGGTCATTTGAATCAAGAGCCAGTCACTGATGACTTCAGTCTGAAAAATGAAACGTGAGGACTCCTTTGCTGGTAGGAAGACTGCTGTAATAGTCAAGCTTCAATAGAGAAGCAGGAGATCAGATAGAAGTCTGAGAAGCTCCAGTATGTGGTCATCATGACTTTCTGAGGGATTTATAACTTCCTGCAAATGTGCTCAAGTCCTTACTTTGGCTAAACTCTAACCTGGACACTACAGAGGACATTCTGAAAACATCATTCCTGGCCTTTCTGCAATGCAGACAGCACTAAGAGTGGGTAACAGTAGTACAAAGTGGGCAGAAATGAGCCAACCAGTGAACACGGGTCATGTACTGTGAGTAGGACCTGATATTTGCTATTCAGTGATGGAGGCAGTAACACTGACTTCATGACAAGTGAAACTTTAAGTATACTTTAAATCTGGAACAGTTTCTCACCATATTCTGAAGTTTGAAATAGAATGGCTAATAAGGAACAATACTTTACCTTCTGCATCCTGTGAACAACCAAACACAAACAAATAAGCCTTATACACTGAATAGTAAGATACTGAAAACTGCTACTCACCTAACAAGAGTTTAACTTGTAAATCACCTTGACACACACACACACACACACATATATATGTCATTATCATTAAATGTATTGTGGTAGAAAGCCTGTATGTGGTTTTTGTACTGTAAAGTCCAGTTAAAGTTCAATTTCTGCTTCTAGAAACCATTCTATGAGCAAACATATAGCTACACAGACTTGTGCAGAGACTTGTATGTGTGTGCATGTGTGAATAAATTATTTTTAATATATGAAGCTGATACTTTTGTCTAAATTTCTAGCTAATTATAGTAATGGATTTTAAAAAAAATTATAATAGTTCAACTTCTTTAATAAACACTGTTATTATCTGTACTGTTGAGCCAAGTCCAATAGTCTAAACTAGTCAAAATGCATTATTTTTAATATCCACAGTATTCCCAGTGGTAGAGCACTGATATTTTTCTTATAAAAATTCTGCCTTTTGGGCATCAAGCTTTTTCAGCTTTAAATAAGACAAAATTGATTTTGTTGCAGCAGCCTGGTTTTTTGTGTGGACCTATGTTAAGATACTTTTTTTTAATTAAATGTCAAATCCAGCTTGGCACTGGAAACACAGTACATGCTTGATGTTTGAGGAAAAGCTGTCAGCTTGTCTCCCCCTGTCAAATTGCCAGATGCCTGGTCGTAATTAGTTTAGGCCAAGGGCTCACTCTTGGGCAGAACTTCATATCACAAATGGCTCAATACTGTGTGACTTGGGGGGAAATGTGAGACAACCTATTTGTCTTTGGGAGATTGAACTTAATACTTTTAATTATTTAAGGTTATTTTAGGGACTTTTCTTATAGATGTAACAATAAATCAGAAATCCCATTCCAAGTAAGGAATGAAAAAGGAAAGTTGAAATCCAAGTGCTTCCTATGAATCTTAATATTGGGTGCCATATTTCTAATAGAACATTTTAATTCTATTTGCCATGGTGATGTTTTTTATTAATTATTTTTTACATCTTGAAAAATTCAAGCTGGAAAATAATTGGTACTTGAGATACCTGGAGTGTGTCTGAATTCTTTAGAACAATTCACTCATTATGGTGATGATGTTTTTGGAAGATGATGCAATCCTGTTCTAATAAATTAGGATTAGAAGTCATAGACAATTATTCAGATGATTAAAGAGTCCCACTTTCCTCAAAAATAAATAAACCAAGAGAAAAAGACAGGAGGTATTTTCCTTAGTCAGGAATCTAAGAGAAGACAGGCTCTGCTTCCACTATGAGGACAGTTAGAGGAAAAGGGGAAAAATTAGGGTTTGAACCTAAAACAAGCAACACAAAGATGAGCTGGGCCTCTGTTCCTGTGGCCGTGTCCAGCAGCAGTGTGGAAGGTGCCCTTTGGTGGCAGCAGTAGTGTCCAGGATTGAGGACTACGTTTGCATTAAAGCCTATGTGTTCCTTTATATTAATGTAGATGCACCAACTTGGTTTTGGTTAGAATTTTCTTAATTTATCTTTTTCATTCTTGTGCTTTCTTTCTCTGTCTCTCTCTCTCAGACAGGACCTACTGTCTGTGTGCATCTAGGGTGGTGGCAAACTTGTTATCTTCCTGCCTCAGCTCCTGAGTGTTGGGATTACAGTAGTGTACCACCATGCCTGGTTCTCATACATCGCTTTGAAAGAGTGTGAAACTAGATATTTAGAACTCTAGTTTGATGATGTTTGGTTTTTAATAGAGTATTTAGCCAATTAACATGGAATATAATTGCCAATAAATTTGTATTTTATCATCTAAGTTTGTCTTTGTTTTACTTGGTTCACATATCCTCTCTCTCCTTCTCTCTTTCCTTTTCCCTTTCTCCTTCTCCCTCTCTGCTTCTGTTGGGTTGATTACTCTTTCCATTATTTTCCCTTCTACTTTGGAATGCATAGATCTGCTTTTAGATTGTCCTGGGAACTGCAATATAAATATTAAACTTGTGAAACTGTAAAACAAATGAGTAACTTTATCCTTATCCTTCCCTTTATAAGGATTCAAACACAGTCATCACTCACTGTGTGTTGCATCATTATTTTGCTTTAAAATATCTTATTTTCATGAAATCAGTGTTTATTCTGGTTTATTTATATTTTTATTCCTTTCCATGCTTTTTACTTCTTCCTTCCTAGCAGATCTTTTATCTGAGATTACTTTGTTTCTGAGCCAAATAGTCTTAGAATTGAATTTTTTTGGGGGGGGGGCCAAGCATTTGCTGGTGGCACATTGTCAATTTTGACTTTAAAAAGGTCATTTTTGTGTTATCTTCAGGCCATAAAGATCATTTGTCTTTGTTTACCCCATCCATAACTTTTATGGAATAACAGCAAGAAGCAAAGTGAAGATCTAGTTTGTAGCCTACTTATAGCCTCCATATTTTCTCCTCATCCCCAGGTTTGTCTGTCACCAGAAGAATTCTGGGATGTGAACACTCTGGCCTACATGTGTGAGCTCTGATCCCATAATCATAAACAGTGTCCTTTTGAGGGGTGAAGCCAGGGAAGGCTAGAGAAGGGCCTTGTAAAGTATTGAGCCCAGAGCAAGGGTCCTAATTACCCAGGACAAAGGTAGGAATTTCTACAGTGTGGAATTCTAGGATTCAGTATTCATAGGATTCAGTATTTTATCACTGCTGTCCGTAAGTCAGCTCTCAGACTAATCTCACTCATTGGAATGTAGTCAGGTATTTTATTTGACAACTTTTAGGAAGTTCTACTTGATTTTGGCTTTTCTAAGTCCCACTATGTTGTGTCTAGTATGCATTTTCTTTATTTGGTGTGACATTTATTGGATTTGCTGCATTTGTGAGTTCTGCTATATTCTCAACATAGTTTCTTCTACTTGTGCCTTTAATCCATTTCATTAACCCAACAATTATGCATTTGTTGAGTGCTTACCAATTGCTAAGCACTATTCTAGGGACAGAGGACAGTCATCTAACTAAAGTAGCCCAAAAGATCTCTGTGCCAGTGGTGTTTTCATTCTATTGATGAAAGAAAAACAGTAAGCATACATTTTTTAAAAAGCCATAGAATTTAGAAGAATGCTTGGTGTTGTAAAGAAAAAATAGAGCAGGGTTTAGGGCAGAGAGTGTAAGGCACATCATTGCAATTTAAATAGTGTGTTCAGAGAAGGCCTCAGTGCAGAGGTGATGGTGGAGTAAATACACAGAAGTGAAAGGGAGTGAGTTGGGAAAAGGAGAATCTTAAGAAGAGAGATTTACTAGCAAGACATTTCTAATCAAGGAAAAAGACCAGTATGCTCACAGAGATTTAAGGCAGGTGGCTAGGGATATAGATTGCATTTCCTCAATCCTTAAAAGAATAACAAATTTCAGTCTTCATTACAGAAGAAAATAAATGGAGTTGTTCATTTTCAATTAAAAGGTACATTAAATGCAATATATCTTATTGTTACAATAGATATGTGCTGAAATCCTGATTCATCTGCTATATACACATAAGACTGCATCCTTTTTGATTTTGTAAATGAAACTTGTATTGTAATGGCTAGTGGTGTAAATATATGAACACACAATAATATGTTTTATTTTTCATTTTTTATATTATTTGGTATAATTTTAAAATTTAGGAACCTTCAACCTAGTAACAAGTTTATATTGTATGAAAAAACACATAGAACATTCAATTAACATAATTAAAGATAATTGTGGAAATAAATTTTAAGAAGTATTTTCTCCTTTAAGTAGAATTGCATATTCTTTTTAAAAATGATTTTCTTTCTTTGTGTAGAAATTCATAATCTTTTTGAAATTTAGCTTTTATTTTTAAATCTATTTTAATGCTAATGTAGTTAAGAAACTATATACTGCATTGGGATCTTGCAAATGATTCATAATTTGTATATCATTGGCTTCATCATTCTTAATAGAGTGGGTGCTAATAAAATTCTAGTTTAAAATAACTGCATTTGGGAAAAATATTTTTTCATCTTAATGACTATTATTTTTAATGTACTTTAGTATTTTTGCAAATAAGTTACAGACTCTACAGAGAAATGAAATGAAAGATGCCCTTTCAGGTCAAGATTCTTCAGTAAGTGAATGTCTCCTTTTCCCATTGGGAAGCATGCTCCTAGCATCATAAGTAAGAGAGGATCCGTGCATAGAACTTCCGTTACTCAAGCTTTGGCTGTAACCCGTATCAGCTGATGATTCCTGGCCAAAGATTCAGTGAGAAGGTGGGCTTCCTTTGCTGGCCATTTCATCTTTTCCTCTACATAGTCGTCCTCACAGGTTTCTGGCCACAGTAAGACTTCATGGTATGATGATGACCCTGTAATCACTCTTTGTTTAATGGAGAGAGTTATTAGTTCTCTTTCCAGGACTTTTGCACAAATCATTGTTGGTCCTTTCAGTTTTATTTTCTATCTTGTGTTTTTTGTTGCCCTGATGGGGCAGGGTCTCACTGTGTTGTCCAACTTGTCTTGAACTCATGATCTCAAATTACCCTCCTGCCTCAGCTTCCCAAGTAGCTTGGGCTTTGAGCTTGAGTCACCACACTTATTTTAATGTTTTAAGGTTGTCCCAAATTTACCTATCAAATTCATTTTATTAAAAAAATCATCTTTCTCCTCCAGTAATCTTTGCTTCAGTGAATGGCCTTATGAGCTAGTATGAAACTCTAGTACAATTTATCTTTTTAAAAATTTATTTTTTAATTTTATCATTTTTACATTTATTCACATGTGTGGCTCATTCCTTGCATGTGGTCACCCAGTTGTTCCAGCATCACTTGTGGCAGATATAATTTTTAAAATATTTCTTGCACAACACGCTTTCCCTCATTCTCAACGCTGTTGCTGTATTAAATTACCCTACACCCCTCCCCCAAACGTATGTGAAACACTCTCAAGTTACCTGGTATTTTATTTGGCTCATCTTCTCCCTTTTATTCTCTGTTCTATAGCAATGATATTAAGTATGACAGATTGTGCCCTTCCTTGTTTAATTTCTAATTAAGTTTCACTGAGTTCAGATGAATTATAAATATCTCAGCATAGTACACGTTTTGTCTTATCTCTCATGTTTACCCTTATGCCTATATTTTTTAGTAGGCCCAGTGAAAACCTCTCAACCTTGTGCCTTTTTTCATGTGTTGTTTTTTCTTCCTGGAAAAGTCTCAATCAGTGTTCTTTAGGATTAGCCTACAGATCAGTTCTTGGAGAAAGACTTCCTTAGATGGCATAAGACAGGTTAGTTCTTCAAATGTCCTGATCATTGTGATGATCACAGTGATGTTGTGGACATTTGGACCCAGAGCTCAACTTTATGATTTGAAGTTCCAATAACAATATTGGATGCCAAAAATCATTAAATTAAAATTGCTGTGTTGAATTACTTTCTTACATAAAGTCAATAAGAAAATATAACTTAAGTATTTAAATACAGTTTCGGAAAGACATGACACTGAGTGCTGTAGGAGAAAGATTATAGATTATTCAATGAACAGTAAGATTTCTGTTCTTAATAAGGTTATTACACAGTTGGCTATTCTAGATGCAAATCCATGAGGTAAAGAATCTATTTAAATGTTTCCAAGTATGGATTGGCCAAAAAAAAAAAAAAAAAAGTGGGAGTTCTGCAGAGCGCATACATTTTTTTTTTTTTCTTTCTTTCTATCTTTTTTGGTGCTGTGATTGAACCCAGGGCCTTATTCATGCTGGTCAAGGGCTGTACTTCTGGGCTATATCCCTTCCCACAGAGCACATACTTTTAAACTCTTTGTAAATTCTATTACTAGTCCCTCCTTTAAAATTCTAAATATATTTTTGGTTTTTGGTATATTTTGAACTATTTCCATGAAAATAAAATCCAGCTAATATATTCTGGAAAATACATAAACTTTCTACAAAAGAACACATTCAGTTTAATTCTACTCTGCAAAAATTTTCCATTTCCTTCAAAGCTAGTTGCTATTCAAGTCTCCTGAATAAGCTTAGATTCTTGGAAATCACAAAGACTTACAACTAGATGATTTCAAAATATCGTGGTGACGGCAACAGTGGCATTTGTAGAGAGTTTAATAGGAAGGGCCTGAACTAACTCAAGAGTTTGTGAACCTATAGTACGTGTTGGAAAATGGATGGCAAAATAATTATTTTCAACAAGTGGATAGTAACACATGAAGAAAATAAAACATGAAAATATCATTGACTATTTAATTAAAACTTTTTCAGATATTTACAAGTAGATAAGCTTGTCACATCTGTAAATATCTCTCTTAGTAAAACATAAATACTTGTAGAGGTAGTGGAGGCTGTACTAAATCTAATTGCAATGTTGGATAATTAGATCTCATGATTCTTTACTGCGTAGATTGACATTCAGCAAAACCTTATATTACAGACTGGCTTATTTATTTTAGTCATTTTATGCTGCAGGCTGAAAATTAACCAGAAATTAAATGATGGTGAAACCTTAATAACTTAAATAGTTTAAGGACATTCAAAGAATTATATAGAGGAGATTTTTCAAAAAAAACTCCATAGTTTACAAAAGTATAATTTTTCCAAGACATTTCTTTCTTATAGCTCTCCAATTTTGCAGAGGTATTTTTTTACAAGCATACACATATGGGAATCACTGAGACAACTGGGATATTTTCCTTTTCTTACAGTTATTTCCAACTTGGAACAATTACATTCATTTGGTTTTGAATTAATATTTATGCTGTTTTGTTTTTATGTGAAACAAATTACAACTATATATCAACTATCTTTTTTAAGAGGAATAATTCAAAAAAAAAAATAGCATGACCTTAAAGAGGCTGTAACATCACAGTTAGGAAAAAGGCATGAGGGATGTCATTCTTCATGGCTACATGCCCGCTTTGGGAAGACTAACCTCAAAGACAGACTGAAATAAATAACATATCCCCAGGAAGCAAAGCTAATCTGTAGGAACTTTACAAAATACATGCTGCCAGCCAGCAGTACTGCACTATAAAATGAGGCTGAATAAATTGGAGGTCATTTCAACACCAATGCCCCAGTGGAGAGTTGGCACATTGATATGAATTTTGCTGCCACCACCTATTCTGCTTAATACTTTTCCTTGGCCCAGCTCTCTCAAGATTACAGTGTTGGACCTGTTGCATCTCTTTTAGAAAGTCATATTCTGAAGAAGAATTCAGATGAGGGGATTATGAAAGAGTTTAGGTATTTACATAAATATGCTGCAAAAGGCAAAAGGATTGCACAATTTATTTCAATACATTTCATGAGGTTTTCAGATGGAAGACAGATATTTAGAAATATCCCATTTCTAACTTTTAAATATTCCCATGCTGATAGTTGTTCCTAGAAAAGCATAAAATAGAATTGCCATATGATCCAGCAATACCACTTCTAGGGATGTACCCAAAAGAATGTAAGTCAGGATACAATAAAGACACTTGTCCCCTGATGCTCATTGCAACACTGTTCACAATAACCAAACTATGGAAGTAGCCAAGATGCCCTTCAACTAATGAATGGATTAAGAAAATGTGGTATTTATATATAATGAAGTTTTACTCATTCATAAGAAAGAATGAAACCATGTGGTTTGAAGGTAAATGGATGCAACTGGAAGACATCATGTTAAATGAAATAAACCAGGCTCAGAAAAACAAAACCCACATATTTTCTCTCATATGTGGGAGATGGACACAATACAAGTACAAGCAATATTACAAAAAACAGGTTACACTAAGGGGAGGTCACTAACCAGAGAGGAAATATAAAGGAAGGAACTTAAGAAGGTGAATATTCACCTTCTTAATACTTTCTGCACAAGAATGAATATAAAAATTTTAACCCTGTTGAAATCACCATATGAAGGGGATGAAGGTAGAAAGGAGAAAATTAGAGAGAATGAATGAATTTGGGTTATGATATATATATATTATACATATATATCTATGTTATATATAATATATATGTTACATATTATATATATATGCGTGTATGTGTATGTGTATATATATATATATATATACAACCATGGAAATGTCACAAGGAAACTCCCTGTAGAGTTATCTTTAACCATAAAAAATGCATTTTTTCAAAAACAGAAAACAGAAAGGTAAAATAGCCCCCCTCTGGGGGTTTACATATATATGTATATATATGACATATATATAACATATATATGATATAAATATATAAATATATGAAGTATTTATTTATACAATATATACAATATAAATATAATTCTATATTAAAAGAATATAAACATGAGCCAAGGACTGGAAAAAATACTTTCAAATCACATGTCAATAATGGACCTATCAAGGATAGATGAAGAAATTTCAAAATGATAAAAAATTAATATAAAAATAAATAACATTATAATTAACATTATAAAAGAAGGTAAACATCAAGTTCCATGCAGATGGATGACACTGAAAAGGAAGACAAGAAGGAAAGAAAAAGAATGATGACAAAGGAGGCTGAAGAAATTTTAAAGGCAATGGATATATATATAGCAATATATATATATAGATATACACACACACACATATATATACACATACATACATATTTACTTTGATGAAATGCTTGTATACATCATTGGTTCATTTTATATTAGGTGGTTATATTGATGGTACTTGTATGTATTTCATATGTATTTATACATATGAAATCTTGATTATGTTAATGGTTTCAGCAACACCAAATTGTTGCTTAAATATGTACATTTTATTCTTTATTGGAAATGTATATGTACTAACATTTAAGTTAATTAATCACTGTATGATTTTCAAAATGGTTTCCATGTAATATCTTTTTAGAGGATATTCTGTTTTTTATTTGCCGATTTGATTATTCTTTTGTAAGAAAAGAGAAGTTCTCCAGGAATTTCCTTCAGAAATTTCATTACTGTTTTATCTCCTTGGTAGTTTAACTTTAGAGCAATTCATTGGGAATTTCTTCCCAATGTAGAACAAGGATGGACAAGCTTTATCTAGTCAGATAGTAAGGATTTTAGGCATTGCTGGTCACATAAGCCCCTCCCTTGTCCTTTCTGTTATCCTTCTCTCTTCTCCATCATCCTTTAAAAATGCAAAAAACATTCTTAGCTCCTTTGTAATTCAAAATTCATAAACTGGATTTGGCCTGCCACAATGGTTCTCTGGGGTCATAGCTTGAACCTTTTCCACCACTACTCTTTCTCCTGAACAGCTGCTGTGCTCTGGACAGCTGGAGAGCTCTGTTTGTTTCTTTGCCCTCTGCCTGCCAGCTCTGTTCACACTTCTAGTAGAAATTCACTTAGGTGCAATTTTCAACCATACCTGTGTCTTCCTTTTGAGCTTGTCAGACCTTTGCTGGATCCTTCATTAAATGTTCTATGAACAAGAGATGTTCACCTTTGCAAAATCAAGTACTGCATTATACTTCACTTGCTTTCTATTTGCCACTTGATTATACATTTCTAGATGGCTTGATTCTTCAGTTATTGTTGCTGTGTAATTATCAAACTCCACTCGGCATCGTATTTGCCCAGGGCTTAGCACTGAATGTTCTAGAGTCACTTATGACTCTAAAGTTCATCTTTCATCTGAATGTGGGAAAATTACTATCCTCAGTTTTACACTTTTTAAGATGAACAATAAAATAGGCGTGCTTAAATACTAAATATGAATCTGTTTATATTTTTCCAGTTTATCTAGACTCTCTTATCTCTAGAAAAAGCATCCAAGGGAGAGTTGCTGCAACCATTTCCTGAGACCCTCTTTTGCTGTTGTTGAGATTTGATTATTATCCAAGAAATTTCCTCTTTGACATCCAAAATCCTCGTGTTCTATTTGTTTGCCTTATTTTGGACCGCTGTCTTCTTCCTCTCAGTCATGTAATCTGGCAGGTAGCCCTTGTGTAACCGAATTCCTATTACAGGCAGCTGTTGTTTTTTTACCTGGAGTCTCCAAGTGCTCTTGAAATTAGTGGAATAGCAAGTGTAGGACTCAGTACCTAATAAACATTTTACATAGCACATAAAAGTATCAGGATGAGCTTTGTTACATTTATAATACTTCATAGTTAACAGAAAGAAGCAAACTTTTATTCTAAGCATAAACCATCTCAATTTTGAAGCACAAAAATAATGATTCTGCATATACTTTGCTGTTGTCACTTTCTCCTAAGAAAGCTGTTTGATTTTTCTTATGATTCATCAGCCACAGATACAATGAATCACCTAAATATGGAAGGAAATCATTGTGGTTGTTCAAGTTACAATGATTATTGATCACTTGAGGACTAGCTCACTTGTTTTCTCTTCAGAATAACTACAGGAGCACAGCAAATGTCACATTTCATTTGTCTATAATTCTTTTCCTGGTGAAGATTTGTCTTCTTTAGTGAATGCTGTCAAAATTCAAGTTGGCGTGAGTTTCAAGATGTTTTGCCTCACTATAGGTCCAAAGGGAACAGGGTCAATAAATGAAGAACTGGAACTATTAAAACCATGGGTGTAAATAAACCACTTCTCTTTATAAATTGATTATCTTAAGTATTTGTTACAATGATGGAAAGCTGACTAACATACTTATTAAGGTTTTACATGTCAACAGAAATTTAACTATATTTTAATAATACAGCTAATATTGTCATATGTGATGTGTTATAAATATATTTGTATATTAATACATATAAATGTACCTATTTTACATCCACATATAATATATTAATCTATAAAACATCCATGTCCATTTTAGTATCATAATATGGATATAAATAGAATGAGGGTCTCTTCTAATTTACTTTCAAATAGGAAACTACATTCAACATATTTGTGAATTTTCAACCCACAAGGATATTTAAAATGTGGACTGTATAAAATATACTGCAATAAGAATTTTTAAACAGTGCTATCAAATTTCACAACTCATTTGGAAGTTTTAGTGTTGTCACAAATTATGCACATATATTATGTAAACTTACATAGGCTGGAAGCATTGGGCTAGTTTTTAGCTTCTGAATAGAGTTTTTAAAATAAAACTTTTTTCAAAGTTATGAGTTGTGTTTATAGTGTTAGCACAGATGATAATTAAAATAGAAAAGTAGAAACTTAAGCTTTGAAACTGAGATCTAAAGATAACTGAGGTTCTAATGAACACTTGGTACCTTTGAAATCCATTAAATTATCAGACTGCAAAAAGTAGCAGTGTGAAGGTGCTAGGCCAAGATGCACAATAAATCAACAAAAGGTAACTGTGTACTATAGTTAGTGTTCTGATGATAATTTTTAAATACCTGGTACAGATGTGACATACTGATACTCAGTTCCCTAGCATTGTCCTAAATAGGTGTGAGATTTATCCCTTGAAGATGGGACAGACATACCAAGACTGACAGTATGAGAGCCAAGTGAGTGCAAGGTAACAGTTATAAAGTCTGTTTACTTTTAGATGTTTCAAAGACACAAGGATTCAAACAGAAATTACTTTGTAGATGTACTTTTTATGGTATTATAGGTTTTAACTTAGTTTTATGAGGGAATATAAAATTGAAAATATAACAATTTCAGAGGACTGGAATAGCCAAATTCTGTGTTAGATTGACATACAAATTTGGAATGTGCTGGCAGTAAAAGTGATTCCAGGAATGATTCTGTGTTTGAAGTGTTGGATGTGGTATTCAGTTCTGTTTCTGTGCAGTTAAGTGATTTTCTGTTGAGAAAAAGTAATCCAGTGACTTCTTTTCATTTTTGTCCTAAATACGTATCCTATCTAAACAGCCAGTGAAAATGGATAAGTATATGCAATAAAATTTATTGTTATTATCAACAGAATTTGGAGACAATAATATGACATATCTTTATAATATTCATAATTATTCTTATACTGCATGATCAGTAAGACCTGCTGAATCCCTACTCATCTAAAATACTCACAGGTCCTGCCTGAGGACCAGTGGGAAAGCGAAGAGGTGGGGAAAGGGTGTGGGAGGATGAATATAGTGCAAATACTGTGTGTACATGTATGTTAAGTAGAAAAATACTTGTTAAAACTATTCCAGGAATGGGGGAAAGAGAGATGAAGGAGCATGATGAAGGGGCTGAATTCAAGTATAATATACTTGATTTATTGTAAGAATTTTTGTAAATGCAGCAGTGTACCCCATCTAGCACAACAATAAAAAAAATTTAAAAAAAACACTCATAGGGAACAGCTCAAGTACTGGAAAGGATGAGGAGTAAGTTAAGTATTTCTTCTTTTGGTATACATTTTATGTGCTTGACCAAATTTATAGTGTCATGTAGCTATCATTATAATATCATACAGATTATTCTCACTGCCCTAAAAGTCCTCTGTGCTTCTCCTATTCATCTTTTCCTCTCCTCTAATGCTGGCAACCATCTATCTTACTGTATCCATAGTTTTGCCTTTTCCAAAATGTCATACAGTTGGAGTCAGATACTATGCAGCCTTTTCAAGTTGGTTTCTTTCACGTAGTAATGTGCATATAAATTCCCTCCATGTTTGTTCATGGCTCATTAGTTCTTTGTTTAGTCTTCTTCACTGAATAGTATCCCATTTTCTAATGTACCATCGTATATCCATTCACCTCCTGAAGGACATGTTGTCTGCTTCCAAGTTTGGTTGATTGTGAATAAAACTTCTGTAAACATAAAAAAATATTTCTTACTTGAAGAAGTTGAAATATACATGACATATACATGTGTATTTACATATATATAATTTTTTGGACAGGTTTTCTCTAGAAGTCCAGGTGACCTTGACCTATTGATCCTCCACTTCAGCCATCTGGGTGCCAGGATTACAGGTGTGTGTGGCCACAACTAACAATGTGTGTAAATTTTTGCAAGCATTTTTTTCCTTCCTTTTGATGGTGACTAAACTTCCTTCAGCTGAAGTAAAATTCTTCCTATAGACCACCTCTGAGATATGCTTCTGTTTCCTACAGAGAAATGAATACTTCTTGTTAACATGTTCACCAAAGTAAGAAGTCAGCTGGAATGGCTAAGTTCCATTCTCTTCTCTTTGAAAGATGGATGGCAAGAAAAAAATTAATTGTTTAGATTAAATCAAAGTAGCACACCTGGTAGTAATGGCCCAGAGTTTACTGATCTCATACTTTAAATGTTAATTATCTATTCTGATTGAATAAACAATAAAGATAATCATGATAAACTTAATAGAGCATACTAGAAATCCAGCAACATTCACAAAATGCTAGGCTATATGCATTAAAATTTATAGTACTTAAATGTTGCAGTTCTTGTCTGAAAAAGCACAATTTGAAGGATTATTACAAAAGATTGTAATTACTTTTCTAAAATCAGAAACCAGTGTTGCGCTTCAACATTTTTCGTCTACTCAAAACAAACTGTCATTGCTTCTGAAATTGTCTTTCCTCTCCGCTATGTCATCACAATTTTTGTTATTTTCCGAGCTTTAATGTCGGTATACAATTATACTGTCGTATCATCCATCTAAAAAATAAACAAACTGAAGGACAGCAGAAGATGTCACCTCAAGATATGCTACTTTGGCATAAGGATTATTTTGCACTAAAGACACTTTAAAAATAGCAAGTACCAGAAGGACACTCTGACCTTCTCTTTTTTCTTTTTGATGGCAGAAAGGAAAACTCCCACATGAAAGATGTCCTGCCTATACAAAGAGGAAAATAGCATTCTTACCACCAGGGATGGAGAGTTGAAGCCAAAAGAAATATGTATAAAGAAACTTGTGACCAACCTTTGTCTTCCTGGCCACTTCTCTATGATTAACTGCTCCATAAGTCCCCTTGCCTTGTCATAGTTTCACAATTTACTACTCTTTGTGCAACTTTGTAAGTGTACCAAACCCACTGCTTCTGTGGGTCTTTATTTTCATAGGAGATCTCCCATGTCACATAAAACTAGGTTCAATAAATTTAATTCATACTTTTTTCCTGTCAATCTTTCTGATGCCCAGTCAACATCTTTCTCAGAAGGAAGATGCAAAATATTTCTTCTTCTGCAAAGTGACAAAAAAACTTAATACTCTATTGATGCCATTTTTCTCTTTGTTTATTGCTTAATGAAATGACTTTCTCTTTCTTATTTCTTCCACCTCACAGTAAATTGAAAGGTGGCAGAAGATGTTATCTCAAAGCTTTCGCCTGCCCTTGCTCTCCAGCGTCTTCTAAATCAATTCCAAAGGGGCTTCTGTTCCCTCAGCTACACTAAAACTAGCCATGCCAATACCCCAAGTTTCTTCTTTGTTGACATCTCTGGTGGTCACTTTTCATTCTTCATGTTACTTGAACTCTCATACCAGTGGACAGAGTGGATGCACTGTACTTTGTACCCTCAATAACTTTTCTTCCAATTTCTACGTGTGAATTCCTTGTTTTCTTCTGCCAACACCAATCAATAGCGGTTACCTTTTCAGTTCATCTTTTTATTGATTATCAAATATTAGCATGCCCAAAGGCTTAATCCAAAACTTCTCTTTTCTATTTATACCCTCTTCATATACAGTTTCATACACTGCCTTTATGCCTGTGACTTCCAAATTAATGCCCTCTCTCATCACTTTTCTGAAACCTGAAGTGCCTGCTAGGGTGTTTAAAAGACATCTCAAATTTTGCCAATGTAATCTCGATATTTATGCTTACCAATAAACATGTTTCTCCTTCAGCCTTCCCTTTCTTACTAAATCACATAACTGTCCTTGCTCTTTGAAGTTATATAAGTATAATCCATCATTCCACCTCATTTTTATGACACAAATGTCCTAAATTATATCTATGCTCCATCTGTGCTCATTGTCAAATAAATAACAACAAGTAGGGATTTAGAGAGAAGAGATTTAGAAGGATTATTACATGAAGAGGGAAAGGGATATTAGGGAAGTGGATTATCACAGACAGGGGATTGGTTTTGACCATGATCTCCCAGGCATCTGCAGAATCAGTCAAAAGAGGTTTGTCTTTTATGGGAAGGATTAAATTAGACTAGGAAGAATGAGTGTGGAGCAATGGAATGGAAGAGTGCTGAAATGCAATAGTGAATAAGAGAATGTTTTACCCTCTGTGCTCCCAGATCCCACTTTTCAGGGGAGTTGTATATTTGGTCAGGCATTTTCTTCTGATTGATCAATGAGGACTAACAGTTCAGTCATTTACTTATAAATAAAAAAAGGGGATTTATAGGGCTTGAGTTTAGCTTTTTCATTGGTAAATAAGGCCCCATTGTTTGGGTATCAGAGTCTCATAGAAGTCATTTGGGGAAAGATACTTCATTGTAGTAAGCCATTTCCCACAACACAAATGTGATCGGAATTTTCTAGGAGCAGAGAGCTCAGGTAAAATTCATCATTATCAGTATGTCCTACCATAATCTATTCTTCATTGATTGAGCAAAATTATCTGCTTGAAAGTCTTTCTTGTTTTTTTATTTAATTTACAAACTTAATAGCACTAACTTCAAGGCTCCATCTGATTAAGAATCTACCTATTTCTATGAATTTGGGAAGGATTGAGTGGGATGCTAGGAATACATTCAAGGGGCCCAACATTCATCTATGAAGACTCAGTGAGTAACTGATGGTCTAAATAGTAATCTGGATCAATGGGATGGAGACTGAGGGAAAAGCACATGAATTTCATAAAATAACTGTAGAAATTGTACTTCTGCATAGATTTCTTATCCTAGTCTGGGCTAAAAGTACAAACCAAGTGAGATTAATGTCACAATGAAGGAACTCAATGCCTCTAGCCAGTTGAGGCTTTAAAGTCAAGTTTGAGCAAATTGACACTCTTAATTTATATTTTTAATTACAGTGAACTGTAGTTAAGGTTTATGTAGCTAGGTTTTATATTTTCCATAACACGTGTATATGTTCATGATCTTTAATATGAACATTAGTATCCTTTATGCTTTGTACTTACTTATCTCCATTTTGGATAATTTTTCAATATGATAATAGTGAATTTTACCTGGAATTTACAGTTCAATTTTCATTAGCTTTGGTTAAGAAACAAAGTTGGGTATATAATTACTGATCGCAAATTTTATCTTTCGATGTGAATTTTGTTTGTTTCCTTCAGCTAGCAGAGTATTGACAAGTTTCAAATGAATGTCCCTAGGCAGGTTATGGGCTTTCCAGTTTTCCTGTGGCCCCATAATTACCTTTTGTGTTTTATCAGCTGTTTCTCATATTTACAAAGCTTGTGTGGCCCCCAAAATCATTTAAGTTTCAAACCTTAGCTTTATGTGCCTAGATTGATATCAGAGGGAGTTAGGCACTGTAAAGAAAAATGATTTTTCAGGTTCTTAATACGTGAAAAAAAACTTTACATATCACCAAATGAACGTCTGACAAACTGTATTTCTTAAATGAAATTGTGGTTTTTTTGGAATTAAGTAAAAAGAAGTTCTATATTCAAAGCTTTGTCAAAGATATTTTTGTTATATTGTTTAACTTATCTTTCCTTGTTTGCTTCCATGTTATCAAAGTAATTCATATGTATTTAGCAAATTTTAAGAAAATAATGTAGAAGTAGGAAAATTCATCCTTAATAACATTATATAAAAATAACCAATGCTGAAATCATGACATAGTTCTTTTACATCTTTTACACATCTTTTAAAACTGAGCTTACAAAATATCAAAAATACATAAATAAGATTTGTATATAAATAATAAATTTATGTAGGTATCTTTTCATTGAAAACCAATTGATACAAATGAGAGCAATATTTGTTTTATTTTTTGGGAGGTACCCAAGATACAACTCAGAGCCTTGTACTTGGTATGTGCTCAAACACTTGAGCCATGCCCCTAGGCCCTTTTTTGTGTTGGTTAATTTGAGACAGGGTCTTGCTTTATATCCAGACTGATCTTGGGCTGTGATCTTCTTATTTGTGTTTCCCCATGTCACTGGGGATGACAAGCACATAGTCTTTGGTCGAGATGAAGTCTCCACGAACTTTGCCCTGGATGGTTTCAAACCACAATCCTCCCAAGTTCAGTAGTTAAGATTGCAGGCTTAAAGTACAGCCAGGTGGGAGCAAGATATTTTCATTTACATAGGTATTTTCAAAGCACAAATGTAAAGGCAAATAATTGTACATACTTACATTATTAAATTTTCAATAATTATTAAATTTCAATAATTATTTGTTCAATATAAATTACTCACAATTCAAAGTAATTTAACATATTGGTATGATTTGTATTTACTTTGATGTAATGTGAATATGCATATGTTGAAATTACATAATTATATAAATAAAATTCATAATTGAATTGCTATGTGTTATTACCTACAATAGATGCATGTCAGTACTAAAAAATCAGTTTTGTTTATCTGTTTTTTAAATTATAAAATCATGAGGACAAATTAGAAACTAACAATTGACATTTAATTATTTAACATCCAATAACATTTTATCATGGATGGTTCAAATATATAAGTTCAATTAATTAAGAACAGACCTGGAACAAGCTGTTAGATCACTTTTTAATTTGCTTATATTGCTTCCATAAAGTAATGAGTTTTGCTAGGATATTTGCAGATAAGAATATGATGTACTTTTGATCATACTCTTACCCTTTCTTATCCTGCCTCCTTCTACATCCCTAATAATTCTGTTTTTATGTTAATGTCCTTTTATTACCCAAAGATTCCACGTAAGAGAAAACACAGCAAGCTTGTCTTTGTGTGTACTGGCTTATTTCTCTTAACACAATGATCCCCAGTACCATCGATTTTTCTGTAAATGACAGAATTTTACTTTTCTTTAATACTGAATAAAATTCATTGTGTATATAGACCACACTTTCTTTATTCATTTATTCATTGATTGGTACCAAGACTGACTGTATTGTGAGTAAGAGCACAATAAACATGGATATGCATTTATCTCCGTAGAAGGCTGACCTCGATTCATTTGGATATATTGCCAGAAGTGGTATGCAATAAGTCCACTTTATTTCCAGATTTATTATACTTGGTTTTGAAAAAGCATGTACAAAAAATAATGATGAATTTTGAAAATGAAAAGAAATTTCAAAACCAAACATTTTAAATTTTTTCATTCATTACATAGCTCAGTTGATGTGAAGTTTTCAGTCAGTCCTATGTTATAGTCAGTTGTATTTAAAGGCTGTTTCCCAGCTTTTAAAAATCTGCCTTCCAAAAAACAAATGGTGTCCAAAAACAAGGTAAAAGTTAATGTGTTTAATTTAAGTAAAAATCTTAGATTTGTTGAAAAGTGGTGGAACTTGGACAGTGTTATGGAAAAAGTGAATTAAGCATCAGTAGCAAATACTAACTGCTATATATCCTGAGACTTCATAGTTGATCCTCAACGGCAGTCTCCTTAAAACCATATATTCACTTATACCCAGGGTCTACTGTAGATGGGTCAGATTGTAGTTATATTGTTAATTTCTTGAGGAACACCTGTACTGATTGCCATAGTAGTTGGACTTATTTATAGTCACACCAGCAGTGTATAAGAGTTCTTTTTTCCCACACCCTCACCTACATTGCTTGTTACTTATTTTCTTGATGATAGCCATTCCAACTGGGATGTGATGAAATCTCAGTGTAGTTTTGATTTGCATCTCCTTGATGGCTAAGATTGAAGATATTTTCCTCTACTTTTGGCCATTTGAATTTTTTCTTTTCAAAGGTTGTTTAGTCATTTACTGAGTAGGATGTTTGCTCTTTGGGTGTTTAATTTTTTGAGTTCTTTATGTATTCTAGATATTAATCCTTTGTCAGATGAATAGCTGGCAAAGATTTTCTCCCATTCTGTAAGTTATTCTTGTACTCTGTTGAGTGTTTCCTTGCTGTGCAGAAGCTTTCACTTGTCAATTTTCACTCTATTTCCTGAGCTATTATTCTTATTTCCTACTTTTATCCATTTTTGTTCATTCTTTGAGCTTATTGCTCTGGCTAAGATTTCAAGTGCAGACCCATGAGTGAGAGTGAAGACCCACGTCTTATTCACTGTCTTAGAGGAAATACTTTTAATTTTTCCTTTTCAGAAAAACAAGCTACTGGTTTGTCTTAATCACCTTTACTATGTTGAGGTATGATCCTTCCATTCTTAGTTTTTTCAGGAATTTCACTATAAAAGGGTGTTGAATTTTATCAAAGGCCTTTTCTGTATCTATTGAAATGATCATGTGATTTTTGTCCTTGATTCTATTATGTAATATATTAAATTTATTGATTTGCTTATGTCAAAGATCTTTGCATTCTTGGTATGAAGCAAACTTGACGATAGGACACAATCTTTTTTAATGTGTTATTTAATTCTGATAATTCAATATTTTATTGATAATTTTAGTGCTGATAATTTAGGAAATTGGTGTAGAGTTTTATTTTTATTGTTGCATTTTTATCCTGTTCAGGTATCAGGATAACATTGGCTTGGTAGAATGAGTTTGGAAGCATTCCTTCCCTTCCTACTTTATGAAATAGTTTGAGAAGCACTGGTAATCTTTAAAGGTCTGGTACAATTCTGGAGTTAATATCTCCAGTCATGGGGTATTCTTTGTTGGGATAGTCTTCATTACCTTTCCATTCTTATTGCTCTTTATAACCCTGTTTAGGTTTTCATATCCGCTTAGTTCAATTTTGGTAGGTCATATGTGTCTAGAAATTTATCTGTCTCTTCTTGATTTTCTAATTTATTGGAATATAAATTTTCAAAATATTCCTGAGTGAGCCCATGGATTTCATTAGTAAATGTTATAATATCCCCATTTTATCTCTAATTTTATTGATTTTGGTCTTTGTTGTCTTTCTTTTGGTTAGATTGGTTAGGTTTTGCTATTCCTATTTATCTTTTAAAATAATATATTCTTTGTTTCCTTGATGCTATGTGGTGTTATTATGATTTTCAATTCGGTAAAGTTATAATCTTTATTATTTCTTTCCACCAGCAATTTTGGGTTTCACTTGTTGCATTTCTAAGATCTTGAGATGCATCATTAATTAATTTTTTTCAGATCTCCAACTTCTTAATGTAGATCCTCATAGCAATATCCCTCTTGGATTTGCCTTAGCTATATTCCACAGATTTTGGTACCTGGTGTTTTCAGTTCATTTGACTCTAAGAAATTTTTAAATTGTCCTTTGATTTTTTTCAGTGATCCCTTGATTATATAAAGGAGTATTGTTCAGTCTCCATGTTTGTATATTTTCTTCGATTATTCTTGCTGTGGATTTCTGTTTTATTTCATTGTAATCTAATAAGAAACATGAAATTGTTCCATCTTTTTTCTATTTGTTGAGGTTTGTTTTATGGCCTAGAATGAGATCTAGTTTGTAAAAATTTCATGTTTCATGGGCTGTTAAGAAGTTTGCATATTCCACAGCAATTGGATAGGATATTCTACAGTTTAAATCTATTTGATCGATAGTGCAGTTTCCCATTCTGATATTTCTTTGCTAATTTTTGGTGTGGATGATTTGTCTATTGATCATAATGGAGCATTGAAATCTCCTACTATTGTATTTCTGGACCTATTTTAATGTATTCCAATAAATTTTGGATTGAAGTATATTTTATCAAATATGAGAATAACTACTCCAGCTTGCTTTCAGAATCCATTTGCTTATATATCAATTTCCATCCTTTCACCTTCATTCAGGGTGTGTCTTTGACATTGAGGTATGTTTTTTCCAGAACACCGACAATTGGCTCTTGTATTTTAATCTAATCAGCCAGTCTCTATATTTTAATTAGCTGGTTAAGACCATTTATATTTAAGATTATAATTGAGAGATATTTTCCAATTCCTGGCAATTTTTTCCTGGGTGACTTATGTATTCTTTGTTCTTTCTTTTTCCTTTACAAATCTTAGAGACTTACTGGTTTACTGATTAGAACAACATTTGATATTTCCTTATACTCTTTTGTTTATCTAGTCTCATGAAACTTATTGTTTCCTGAATTCTCATCTATCTGTAGGATTCCTTTAAGTACTGTCTGGTTTAGTGCTAGTGAAATGCTTTAGTTTGTGCTTATCTTTTAGTGTCTTTATTTACCTATCAATTTTAAAGGATGACTTTGCTAGATCTACTAATCTTGGCTGGCAGTTATTAACTGTTAAGACTTAAAGTATGTCATTCCTTGCTTTCCTGACTTGTAGGATTTCTGCTGAGAGGTATGATGCAATTCTTTAAGTTTTACTTTCTTTTTTTTTTTTTTTCCTCCTTGGTGGTACAGGGGTCTGAATTCAGGACCTCATGCTTACTAGGGAGTTTTACTTTCTAAATAACTTCAGAATTCTCTCTTGCTTCCTTCAATATTTTTTATTGTTCTGTAGCTTTGGCATTTTAACTATAATATGGCCAAGAGAGTTGGTTTTCTGGTCAATACCTATTTAGAGTTCTAAATTCCTCCTTTACTTGGATGTCCATTTCTTTCTTTAGATATCTGCCATAATATCATATAATAAGTTTTAGTCTGTATGTCAGCTCCTTTTTCAACACTAAAGATTTTTAGGTTTGGTCTCTTTATCATGTCATAGAGTTAAAAGTCGTAGTCATTAATCACTACCTTTTTTCTCTATTGCTATCTAAATTTAATAATTCCTCAGCTGTCTCTTCAATCTCTGATATTCTTCTACTTGACCTAGTCTATTGATGATGCTTTCCACTGAACTTTAAATTTGATTTATTAAGCTTTTCATTTCCAAGTTATCTAAATTTTTTTCAGAATTTCTATCTCTTCTGGATTTCTTATCCAAATCTTGAATTGACTTCTTTACTTCATTCATGTGTTCATTTGAATCCCTTTTGAGGCCATTGGTTATTTTTAAATGTAGACTCTTGAATTTTTATCTGACATTTCAACCATTTCTATGTCTTTGACTGTGGTAATTGAAGACTCATGAACATTTGGTGTAGTCATATTATCTTTCCATTTCTCATTTCCTGTATTTCTTGTTTTCAGTTTACACATATATTGGGATGGCTATCTCTTCCAGGCTTATATAGGATTTTCTTAGTGATCAGCCTTTTCTTGAACTCTCAGTCCCCACTACCACTCAGAAAAGAGAAATAAGACCACAGCAACAATAGTGACAACAACTCTAAAACACTCTCAATATTTCAAAACTATAAAAAGTAATTAGGAGCAAAATTTTATCCCTAAGAAGGATAGAAAAGAACAGATCTAGTATCCTAATTGAAAAACTAGGAATTTCAAATTAGTAATTTATTTATTTTATTCATTTATTCATATGTGAATACATTGTTTGGGCCATTTCTTCCCCCCATTCCCCACCTCCTTCCTCTGCCCCCCATACCCCTCACTTCCAGGCAGAACCTGTTCTGCCCTTTTCTCCAATTTTGTTGAAGAGAAGACATAACCAATAATAAGAAAGACATAGCATTTCTGCTAGTTGAGATAAGGATAGCTATACAGAGAGATTCCTAGCATTGCTTCCATGCAGAAGTGTATTACAACCTGAATTGATTCATCTCTACCTGACCTCTTCACTACTTCCTGGTCATCTTCCCATATTGACCTCTGTGATTTTAAGGTTACTGTATTAGCTCCTCTGCAGTGGGGACATTAAACATTTTCAAGTTTTAGGTTTCCTACCTATCCCCATTCCTCCCATATGTGCTCTCCCCTTAGCTTGTGACCCAAGTCCAACAACATTGCTTCATTTGCCCTAGATCTAATGTCTGGATATGAGGGAAAAAATAGGATTTTTGGTCTTCTGAGCCTGGCTAACCTCGCTTAGGATGATGTTCTCCAGTTCCATCCATTTACTTGCAAATGATAAGATTTCATTCTTCTTCATAGCTGAGTAAAGTTTCATTGTGTATAAGTACCACATTTTCTTAATCCATTTGTCAGTAGTGGGACATCTTGGCTGTTTCCATCACTGGGCTATTGTGAATAGTGCTGCAATAAACATGAGTGTGCCTGAAGTAGCCTGAGTTGCATTCCTTTGGGTATATCCCTAGGAGTAGGATTGCTGGATCATATTGCACATCTATGTTTAGTTTTTTAAGAAACCTCCATATTGTTTTTCAGAGCGGTTGCACTTGCTTGCATTCCCACCACCAGTGTATCAGGGTTCCTTTTTCAACACATCCTTGTCAATACCTGTTGTTGGTGTTGTTGATGATAGCTATTCTAAAAGGGGTGAAGTGGAATCTTAGTGTGGTTTTGACTTGCATTTCCTTTATGGCAAGAGATGGTAAACATTTTTTCATGTGTTTTTGGCCATTTGAATTTCTTCTTTTGAGAAAGTTCTGTTTAGTTCAGTTGCCCATTCCTTAACTGGTTCATTGATTTTAGGAGAATTTAGTTTCTTAAGTTTCCTGTATATTCTGGTTATCAGTCCTTTGTCTGATGTATAGCTGGCAAATATTTTCTCTCACTCTGTGGGTGGTCTCTTCAGTTTAGAGACCATTTCTTTTGTTCTGCATAACCTTTTTAATTTTATGTAGCCCCATTTGTCTATCCTTTCTCTTAGTTGACGAGCTGCTGGGGTTCTATTGATGAAGTCCTTCTTTATTGTTTCCAGAGTATACCCTACTCTTTCCTGTACTAACTTCAGAGTTATGGGTGTGATATTAAGGTCCTTGATCAATTTTGAGTTGCTACTAGAACATGGTGATAAACATGGATCTAGTTTCAGTTTTTGCAGGTGAATAACCACTTTTCCCAGCAACATTTGTTGAAGAGGCTGTCTTTCCTCCATCATATGTTTTTGGTGTTTTTGTCAAAAATAAGGTGGGCATAGCTGTTCTGGTGTTACCCCTTCAGCATCCAGTCCTGGTGCTGGTATTTAAGCAGAAGCTCTGTCTTAGTCTCACCAGATCACTGGGGAGTCTAGCCAGTTTTTTTTCTGTCTTTTAGTGGCAGCTGCTTGTTTAGGTCCTCCCTCAGTGAGGTGTGGCAGTTTAAGTTTGTATGTTGTCCTCAGGTTCCGAAGGTCAGGTCTGTAGCCCACCAGCCATCCTGATTTGGAGTTGGTTTTTCACTGTGTTGGTTTACTGGGTGCTTGTTTCTTTGCCTCGCCCCCTTGGTCTGGGGCAAGGTCAGTGATCCATCAGCTGGCCCTCTGCTATTGCCGTGTTGTGATGGCTTGCTGGCTGTTTTTCAATTTTGCATTGTTGTTTGACTTTGGATATTGCTCACTGGCTCAAGAGATGAGCTTTGTGGATCACTACCTGCCCTATTTCAGGCAGCAACTTATCACTGCCCTACTGTTGGCCTTCCTGCCTTTCCTGCCTTTGTTTACTGAAAGTTCACATGGAGATCAGCTCCTTGCCTCTCCTCCCTTCTCTGGTGTGCTTTCAGTATTTCTGCCCCCTCTGCTGTGTGTTAGTTTTCAATTCATTGTTTATTATTCATTTTTTTTGGGGGGGTGTCAATCTGCCCAGGGGGCTATGCTGGTTTATCCAAGGGGTGGCTGGGTGAAAACCACACAATGCTGGGCACTCACCTGTTTGTTCTGCCAAATGTCTCCCAAGCAGTTTTGGAGCCTGGGTCTGGCAGCAGTGGCAGCCCTCCTGTTTTCTCAGTGTAATGTAGCATGGAGAAGCTCTGTATGGGCTAGAGGTTCTGGGTGTTAACTTTTGATTCTTCTTGGTGCTTTATTTCTGCCAAGTGTTGCTCCAGTGTCTCAGCAAGATTTTTGATTTACAGAGCTCACACTGTCTGCTTCTGTGCCTTACTCACCATCTTGGATCCTCAAATTAGCAATTTAAAAAATATTTATAAGTAAGTAATAAAAACAAGGAAGATGGGAAGAGGAAAAAGGAGAAGAAAACACATAGGAAAGATAGGAAAATCACATGGGATGAAGGTATGATGAGGGAAAACACAATAAAGCAAATACAGAGCAACAGAAAACAATTAGAAAAAGAACAAACAATATTTCTTCCTTACTGAGGAGATAAAGGATGCAGATTCTTTTTCATTTGTTCTTTTTGTGGTTTGTTTGTTTGTTTTCCACACAGATTATTATTTTTACTGTTTACATAGTATGGGAGGTAGTGAGGTAATGGTAAATTTTCTCTCTGAAGCTAAATAGGTTAGACCAGAAAGGACTGTTTGCAGACTGAGCCTCTCTTGCCTTTCTCCAATGGTGTTATCAGTAATCTCCATGTGTAGGCCCAGAAATGCTTGGAGTGTAGGAACCTCCCTTAAGATGTTTCTGTCATTGTCTGTTTGGGTGCTTCCTTGACCAGAGGCACTTTGTCAGGGCAGGCATGGGAATGGGAAATGTCCAAACAGTGGCTGCATTTCCACTAAGTGTCTTTAGTGTTCTGAGAATGTGAAAAGCAATCAGACCAAAACAGTTTGTGCTGAGAAGGGGCTGTGGTGGGGACAAGGCATGGGCACTGAAGGATCCTGAAGGCCACACTGTTTTTTGTCTTAGATCTTCACTCATGCTCACACACAGATGGTCTCACTCCTCTTCCCAGATGTCAGTTTTCAGTTCTCAAATATAATCACCTTCCACATCCCTCTTCAGCAAGGCCAACAATTCTCCCACCTTGTACACCTGTGTCCCTAAGTGTGTGTCAAAGTGACAACCATTTCTGGGCCCAAACTGATTCTCAGGTGGTTTCTTACTTAGCCAGAGAAAAGGAAGGAGATGTTGGAGGTTGGAGAAAGCAGGAGCTTCTTCTCCCCTTCCCTGAAAGGTTTTATTGTGAGACATGTCCTTACATGGTTCCCTATCATGGTAATAGTGAGCAAGCTAGGAAGTGCCAGGGAACTTTTCCCATGTCTGTTTGCTGTTTGGACCTTAAATTATATTTTTTTGGAGGGGGCCAGATTTATATGCCTCTGGAAAACATTGAGGCTTTCTCTTTCTCTTTTGTTTCAAGTCCCACTGGTGGGGGGGAAGGAGGGGGATTTTCTTCCTTCTCTACTGTTTTGCTTAGTACATGATGTTATGATCCTTATTTCTATACAAATCTACAGTTCAATACTTTTAGATTTTACCTGGACTCTGTGTACTCTTTACTCACCTCTTCTTGCAGCCATGTACCTGGTATTTTGTTTCAACTCTGGGAAATGCACGAAAGCATTAAGTACCTCTAATTCACCATCTTCCTCACTTCGTTCATCTTTGCACTGTAAATTTCACTAGCAAAGCTTTATTTACTTTACAATAAATGCTTAATTATAGATTACTTTGTGCTACAAAAAGTATAGAATTCAAATACTGAGGATTTATATATCAGCAATAAAGAAAGCTGCATAGCCTAACAGTCTACCACATACTCACTGACACTACCTGTACAGCAGGCAAAATCTCCTGCAAATACAAAGTTCATGCTAAGAAACCTAACACCTATTAATAATGATTAAAGCTTAAAAGTTGCCTCCTCTGGAAGAGTGGTCTCTAATTTGGAGTCATGCATCAGTGGGACACAAAAAGAGACAACTGAATTGTTGTTCATCTTTAGTTTTCCAACAATAAGGGAGGATTTTGTTTGTGCTGACACTTAATTCACAGATGGAAATGCACCCTTTTACAGCTCATTGTCTGATTGTCAAACCTCCACAGTCGTTTTGCTTCCAGCCTGATTATATTAGCATATATTAATTGTTGAAATAAATGGTTTTATTGACATTTTCATACATGTATATAAAGCACCATGGTCATATTTACTCTCTCTGTTACTCTTTCTTCCATCCTTCTAGCTTATCTTAATATCCTTCCTCTTCTTTAATAGTCTAATGTCTCTCTCTCTCTTGAGATCAGACATATGAGACAAAATTTGCAACATGTGTCTTCCTAAGCCTGGCTTATTTTGCTTTAACATTATGATCTCCAGTTACATCAATTTTTCTGCAAAAAAACGTGATCTCATTCTTCTTAATGTTTGCATAATACCCCTCTGTGTATACATACCATAATTTTTATCCATTCATTGATTGAAGGGAACCTAGGATGATTTTATAACTTGGTATTGTGAATACTTTCATGATAACCATAGATACATAGGCATCTCTGCTGTACAGTGATTTCGATTCCTTTGGGTATATGCCCTGGAGATCATATAGTAGTTATATTTTTAAATTTTCAAGGAAATCAAATACTGATTTCCATAGTGGTTTCATTGATGGGATTTACATTCTCATCAATAGCATGTAAGTCTTCCTTTTCCATTGCATCATCACTGACATTTGTTTCCTTGATGATTAGCATTTTGATGGGGAAGAGATGGAACCTCAGTGTTTTTTTATTTGAATTTCACTGATGTCTGAAGATTTTGAATATTTTTTCCTATATTTACTGGTTAGTTTTGTTTACTTTTTGAAATTTATTTGTCCATTTAGCTATTGGGCTATTTATTCTTTTGGCTTTTAGTTTTTGAGTTCTTTATATACTCTAGATTACTTCCCTTTCATATGAATAACTGGTAAAGATTTTATCACTGAGAGTAGGCTTACCTCTTCACTCTGCTAGTGTTTCTTTTTTTATACAGAAGCTTTTTAATTTGATTCCAGCCCATTTGTTAATTATTGCAATACCACCAATATTGCTTTTCCTTGCTCAAGATTTTTTTGCTATTGGGGTTCTGTGCTTGCATATAAATATAAACACCATTTTCTCTATTTCTGTGAAGAATGTCATTGAGATTTTAATGGAAATTGCAATAAATCTTTTTTGATCATGCTTGATAATATGGCCATTTTTCACAGTGTTAATTCTTAACATTGGCTGTCTTTCCATTCTCTATTGTCTACCTTAATTTCTTTCTTTGTTGTTGTATAATTTTCATTTTCTTTCACATATTTGGTTAATTTATTCCTAAGTATTTTATTTGGGGGATGTTATTATTTCCTTGTATTTAGTGGGACTGTTTTCCTGACTTCTTTGTGATAGTTTTTGGTTATTTCCTGATGAACTCTTCCTTTTTTGTCATCTTTTTTTGAAGAGACATTCTTCAATAACAGCAAAATATCTTATTTCCCTTTATGTCTAAAGAAAGTTTTGCTCTTAACATCTCATCTTGCATTTATTGATAGCATGTAAAATGATAGCCTGTTTCATTCATTAGGAATTCCAGTTGTAGTTTCACATTTAGAAGTCAAACTCAATTTTTACTCACAAAGGCACTTAAGTTTCAAAGACTTTAATGAACTAAGAACATAATTATAATACCACACACTGAATTTCTAAAGAAAAATCCAATGCCTGGAGCCAGTTTTATTTGTTTGAGAAGCACTAATTAAAAATGACAGATTTTTAGTTCTAGAGAATGGAGTTCAATATTGTGTGGTATGTGTCAACCAATTAAAAGTGAAACACATGCTTATTTACTCATTAACAAGAAGGTTTCATTGTACTTGCTGTTAATGTCATTTTGGTGTATAGGAGAAGCATGGATCCTGAATTCAATCTGGCAGGGTAAGCAGATGATAAACAAGCAAATGCAGTGAATTATCATTTACAAATCAGATCTGAAGGCTTTATAAGGATATGACAATTACATTTGCTTTCTGTTAGGAATTAAGTTTACATCAATTCATTTGGATATGGGGAAGTGCCTTGGCATGAATATGGTTCCACAAAGATAAGAAGATACAGGAAGAAGAGCAACACTAACCATAAGAAAAGTGTTGAGTGGTACCCACTTTCATTTCTTCAACACTTGTTTGAGCTCTGTGGTTTGTGGAAATACATGTTAAACTCAGCTCTTAGCTTATCATAGATTATTCCATCTATTAAGAATGGATTTTTTGTCTTTTTCAGGTAAGTTACTCAGACCAGTAACTCTTCTTTGTTCAAGTAGAAGGAATTCTATGTAAAACTGCTTTTTCTTAGGGAAAGATTGTTTTCATACTTTTTGGGGGGTGTAGGTGACTATATTATCATATTATTGTACTGGGGGTACATTGTGACATTTACAAAAGTTTTTACCATGTATCATAGTTGAATTCATTCCCTCTATTATTCCCCTTTATCCTTCCCACCCCCATTCCTGGTCAACAGATCTTATTTTTCCATTTACATACATGAGCACATGAAATTACTATGAATTATCTAACACTTACAATAAATATGTGTGTTTATTTTCAGAGGACAATTACAATGTACTTGAAATATGTGTGTATGCATGTCTATAATATACTTCATCCACACAGTGCCACCAACTTATACAATAAAAATTTTATAGTGCTGCAAATTTGAAAGGTTGCACACCTGTGAGATACAAAACACTTTGATCCTGATGTTATTTGTTAATTATTATTTAAATTCACATTATTTTCTTATGCTAAAATTTTACTCATCTAACCTAGAAACAGACTGTAAAAGGCAATGATTTGTGTTTCTAAATTTACTTTTATGTTCATATTCATTGACAACCTAGCATTTATTGGGTTCATTGTATTTGAGCATTGAGGTAGTTGGAGAGCTCTTCTCTGAATAAATCAAAAGAAAAAACTAGCACATGGGTTGTGACACAAAGGCTTTGTGGTGAGTGATGACTTTGATAAAATCCTCTTATGCTTTCTCAGACTACTTTCAAGCCATGAGATTCTGTGCACTGACCTTAATCTATATGGCAAATGGTGCAGATCGTATTGATGTGGAGCATTTTAAATTTTAGTTGTCAATGGTTGAAAGTTGATAATTTTGCCTGGATCACAAAGCATTCTTTAAGAAGGACCCTAGGCCTCTCTAGACTGGATTGCAGATGTGCGGTCATTACTGTGAACTAGCTTACCTCTGCTCATACTTAATTTCAAATGAACCTTTTACCACATAGTAAATTCTATTGTCATTTCCTTAATTACACAAATAGCCCCTTAAGTTGTGGGTTGATACTTTAGTAGATTTAACAGATTGTACAATAAAAAGATTAAGTGAAACAATTAGATGCCTAAAAGCAAACAATATCACCTGCCACAGAAGATAGAAGTAGCAAGTGAGTCACCTCAAGAGTGTATTTTTTAAAGTCATACAGATTCCATGTTTATTGCCTACTCATAAGTGCCAAGAGCTGAGAAGATTGTGAAAAGGACTTGCTTAGAGGAATTAAATGATAAAACTAACAGGGGAAAGTGGTAGAGAAAAATCTCAATTTACTAATTTAGAAAACTGGATTATTTTTTATAAAACATCTTTAGTTTTAAAAACTGTGATTGGCATAAAGATACTAACCTGTGGTCATGCTTCTCCTAGGTTGTTGTGTGAATGTTTAGAGTAAAATGTTTGAGGTGAACATTGCTTTCTGATTCCAGAAACCATTGTGCAGGTGGGAGGAAATGGGGTTATTTTGAGGAGTATTTGTGAATCCATTTTACCTGAATGGATTTGTTTTCCTGTCCTACTTCAATTTCACCTGCTCAGCAATGCTGTCTTCTCCCCATTCTTGATCGCTATTTTTTGAACAGGAAAACCATTTCTGACATACCACTGTAAAATCCTTTCACCCTGGCAAGGCCTCCCTCACAAGCCTGTGCTCTATGGGGATATTTCCAGGGTGAGGCATAATGGCTTTGTCACTATTGAAGAGTTACCTTTTATGTGAACAAATCTCCTTTCATATAGATAAAGGCTTTTATTTATTTTATTATTATTTAATTGTTTTATTATTCATATGTGCATACAAGGCTTAGGTTATTTCTCCCCCCTGCCCCCACCCCCTTCCTTACTACCCACTCCGCCCCCTCCCTCTCCCCCCCACCCCCTCAATACCCAGCAGAAACTATTTTGCCCTTATCTCTAATTTTGTTGAAGAGAGAGTATAGGCAATAATAGGAAGGAACAAGTGTTCCTGGTTGAGATAAGGATAGCTATACAGGGAGTTGACTCACATTAATTTCATGTGCATGTGTGTTGCCTTCTAGGTTAATTCTTTTTGATCTAACCTTTTCTCTAGCTCCTGGTCCTCTTCTCCTATTGGCCTCCGTTGCTTTTAAGGTATCTGCTTTAGTTTCTCTGCGTTAAGGGCAACAAATGCTAGCTAATTTTTTAGGTGTCTTACCTATCCTCACCCCTCTCTTGTGTGCTCTCGCTTTTATGATGTGCTCAAAGTCCAATCCCCTTGTTGTGTTTGCCCTTGATCTAACGTCCACATATGAGGGAGAACATACGATTTTTGGTCTTTTGGGCCAGGCTAACCTCACTCAGAATGATGTTCTCCAATTCCATCCATTTATCAGCGAATGATAACATTTCATTCTTCTTCATGGCTGCATAAAATTCCATTGTGTATAGATACCACATTTTCTTAATCCATTTGTCAGTAGTGGGGCATCTTGGCTGTTTCCATAACTTGGCTATTGTGAATAGTGCCGCAATCAACATGGGTGTGCAGGTGCCTCTGGAGTAACCTGTGTCACAGTCTTTTGGGTATATCCCCAAGAGTGGTATTGCTGGATCAAATGATAGATCACCCTGTTGTTCCTGGTGTTGCTAATGATGGCTATTCTAACAGGGGTGAGGTGGAATCTTAGTGTGGTTTTAATTTGCATTTCCTTTAGATAAAGGCTTTTAATTTAAAAATGCCCATCTGTTTTTCCAATTCAAGAATCTCATGGCTTCCTCATTATGACACTAAAGAGATGAAAATGAATACATTAACAGCTAAGTACTATAAAATAAAAGTTCATTACTGATTAGGGAGTTTTGAGACACAATGTTTTGGATTTTTTTTCCAACTTCTGTTATAGGTAAGATTTGTTAAATCATTTTGTTTTGCCAGATATTAAAAAGTATTTTATGAGACACACTATGATGTGTTCATTATAAAAAGAAAAAATTAAAGCTTGAGCTAAATTTTTTCCTCAAGTTACAGAGCTTTGGCAACATGGCTAGATTAACAATGATGTTGAGCAAGTAAAATTCCCATTCTTTGGTGACAGGTATAACACGTTATAACCAGTTGGAAAATAGTTTTATCTGGTAAGTCTGAACATGTGTACATCCTGTGAATCATAAATGTTAGATATAAACTCAAGAAAATTGAATTAAAACATAAATAAGGGATATATTGTTATTATAATTAATGCTGTGGGAAGAAAATAAACTGAATAACAAAACTGAATGGAGTTTTGTGTTCTAGATTGGCTTCTGTTTCATTGGGCATTCATTTTTAAGAACCTAATCCGAGAAAGTCAGTAGATGAGATCACAGCCACTTTTACGTAAGGCTGATAGTTTTTTAAAAAAACAATATTTACTATGATATATATAGTATAAGGGAATTTTGAACAGGAAAGCCATTTCTGACATACCACTGTAAAATCCTTCCACTCTGGCAAGACTTCTCTCACAAGCCTGTGCTCTATGGGGATATTTCCAGGTTGTGAAAATTCCATAGATGTTTACACTGTATTTTAACAAGTTCACCCCCCCCATATATTATTATATTCCCTTAACATCCCCTCCTTCTTCATCCTTTTTTCAATCAAGATTTTGTGGATTTCATTATCCTTCCTTCATAAACTCATGCGTGCGCACACACACACACACATACAAAATGTACATCAATCCACTTCACCCTCTAATACCCTCTCCTTTGTCCTCTCCACTCCCAATGATACCACCACCCTGACTGTCTCCCTTTTATATTCATGTCCCATTATTATTATTATTACCATTTTAGACCTAGATTTCACATATGAGTGAAAACATCCAATGTTTGGCCATTTCGAACTTGGCTTATTTTACTCCATTTCCATCTATTTTCCTGTAAACAACATAATTTCATTTTTCTTTATGGATAAGTAATATCCCATAGTGTATAAATACCACATATTGCTCATCCATTTACAGGCTGATTCCACAGCTTGGCCATTGTGAATAGTGCTGTGATTAACATGAATGTGCAGGTGTTTCATTTATTTTGATTTATACTCCTTTGGCTCCATGCTCAAGAGTTTTATAGCATGGTCATATGTTAGATCTACTTTTAGCTCTTTGAGGAACCACCATATTGGTTTCCATAGTGGTTGCACTCATTTACACTTCCAGCAACAATGTATAAGTGTTCTTTTGTTCCCAGCATCCTTACCGGCATTTGCCTTGCTTGTTTACTTCTTGACAGTCATTCTGACCATGGTGAGATGGACTCTCAATATCATTTCAATTGTACTTCCTTTTTGGCTAAAAATGTTGAACATTTCTTCATGTGTTTATTAGTCATTTGTACATCTTCTGAGAACTGGCTGTTTAATTATTTGATTATTTATTAATTGGGTTATTCTTGTTGTGGTATATTTGAGCTCTTTGTATATTCTGGATATTAATCTTTTATCCAGTGAATTGCTAACAAAGATTCTTCTACCATTCTGTGGGTGGTCCCTTCAATCTGGTGACTGTTTACTGTGATGTGCAAAAGCTTCTTGATCTTATTTCCTGGCAGTTGGAGTCCATAAGCAATCAAAAAATTGCTCATGCCTATATTTTCAAGTGTTTTTCCTATGTTTCCTTCTAGTAGTTTAAAAGTTTTATATCATTCATTTTGAGTTGATTTTTGTACAGGGATCATCTATTCTCAGTCTTCTGCATATAGATAATCAGTTTCTCCAACACCATTTGTTGAAGAGGCAGACTTTTCTCCAACACAAGTTTTAGACTCCTTTGCTAAAAGTCAAAGGACTGTAGCTGTCTCTGTGTGTGTTTATTTCTGAGACTTCTATTGTGTTACATTGGTTTTCATATCTGTTTTGATGCCATTAATGTGCTCTTTGGTCACTATGGCTCTAGAATAATTTTAGGTCCAGTATGATGACACCTCCAACATTGCTCTTTTGCTCAAGATTGCTGTGGCTATTCAGGGTATTTTGTGCTTCCACATAAATTTTAGGATCAAATTTTTTATTTCTGTGAATTGGGATTTTGAAGGGAATTGCATTGATTGTTTATTAAAACATTTTTTATATTTATTTTATTATTGTGCTGGGTGGAGGTACACTGTGGCATTTACAAAATTTTTTTCAACATCAAATACATCATACTCGAATTCATCCCCTCTACTACTCTCCTTTATCCTCCCCACCCTCCATTCCTAAAATAGTTTCAACAGGTATCACTTTTGCATTAGCCATTTTCATCAATCTGCCAATCCATGATCATGAGGACTCTTTACATCTTCTAGTGTCTTCTTCAGTTTCTTTCTTCAAGGTATTATGGTTTTCATTGCAGTGATCTTTCACTTTTTCAGTTAAATTTATTCCCATGCAGATTATTTTTTGAGGCTATTGTGAATGGAAATATTTTCCTGATTTCTTTCTGGAGGTAATAATTTTATGAATAAATATGAATGGAAGTTTACTAGTTTTGAAAAACATGACCCAGAACAGTCTCTTTAAAATCCATACACTTGGAGTGTGTGATTTAAATATTCTTCCAAAGATACATGATTAATCTGTGCTTGTATGGGATTGACACCTGATAGAGTGAAATGTCTTGCATAGGTGGTAATAATATTTCTAGCTTTCATAAAATTATTTATCAAAATCAAACTTCTATAGTTCATTCTATTGAGTTTAACCTCATATTAGGTTTTGCTAGAAAAATATTTTTTGAGAATTTTATAGCTTGGAAATGGATTTAAGACTATGGACAATTAATCTCAATTTCTTTTCAATGTTGCTTTTATAATTTATTCAATATATGTCTTTTTTCTTTACCTATTTACCGAACTACAACAAGAAGTTACTCATTTGCTTTTTGGTATACAACCCAAATTTACTGAAAATGTTATAATTTGTGTCTCTGAATTATTAGACAAGATTAACTCCCTATAGCTAGCTAATAAAGCTAATTGGAGAGTGAGAGGATTGGTAGAAGAAAGTATAGGAAGCTAAGGCTTCCTATACTCAACTATATGAACCCAGGAACATTATTCCAAGATAACGTAACTTGATATGGTAGGTAATTGCTCACAAGGTGGAAATGAAATACAAATGTAGACTTGGGACAAGGTTACAAATATGTTTTGTTTTGTGGGACTGGGGTTTGAACTCAGGTCTTCATTCTTGCAAAGCAGGCACTCCACCATTTGAGCCACAGCTCCAGTCTCCTAAATTTGTCTTTTTTTAAAACAACCCAACCAGAACTTTAGAGTGCAGATCACTTTGAAAAGATCTGGGTGAATGATCATCATGCAAAACACCAATGACAATTACTAGGAAAGAGAAACCTCAATTTCTAATTCTAAAACAGTAACTATGATTAAATACCAGTTTGGTTTTTATTAGTAGAATATAGAATTAATTGACTAAATATAAATAGCCATACAGCCAGTGTGGTTTAAAAAGAAATTCACTAACAAACTATGATTGCTCAATTGAGCACTTCCTGAACCCCTAAAATCTTACTAGCAGAAATTGAGATGATCAAAAAAATAAGGCCCTGGTAAGACTGCCTCTCAAATGCCAATCATGGGTGCATACATGGGAAAAACTGTTGAAGGATCTTCTCAATATTGACAAGTCAGAATGCATGGATTAAATGGACAGAGGAGATTTTCACCACCATTAGAAATAATGCCACCCAATGGGACATTCGAGGATTCTATTGTGTTTCCAGTGCAGGAATCATTTGAGGCTTCTGTCCAGGAGAAGCTGATATGTGATAAGGATCAGTGACTTTTGTATACTGTGTCCAATTTTCCCCATGATCACATGTAAATTTTTACTGCACAGTATTAGACTATGTTAGAATTATACAACTTATTATTTGTTCCTAGTTTTCTAGGATATCAAGAGTTAAATATAGAAATGATAGGACTGCTGTCATTCAGAAATCCTGGATTCACGGCTTGTAATAAAGTCATGTCAGGTAGGTAGCCAATATGTCTTAATGGGGGAAGGAAGCTTGTTATATATGTTTGAGAAACAGAATATTGGTGTAAATTAGCCAGTTGAAGTACACCTGATACCTGCTATCTTAGCATCCTTTGCTCTTTTCTTCTTCCTAACAGCTCCTGTTTATATTGAAGATCCATTCACTTTGAAGGAGGTGGGTTTTACTTTTGGCTCCATGGGTTTGACCAAAATATTTGATTTACTGTCATGGTTGTTGGATCTTTCATAGACCTGGAGGAGCCTTTGAAAGTTTTTCAACTTCTTTGAAGAACTCCTGTTTTGGCCCTCTGATTTTCTGCAAATGTTTTCTAATGGGAGCCAGCTTCTCACATATATGTTACTTTCAGCACTCCAGAAATATCAGTTGGTAAAGTGTGGTCAGATTTGGTGTTAGAATAAGGTATCATTAAGTATACATACACTGTCTTTATTGAATGACCACATGTATTCAAAAGGTAACTACAGAAATTGCACTACTCTGTTTTAACTAAATTATTTCCAAGCATCTTGCCCTAGAGTGTCTTCCAAAGCTTCCTTCAGTAAGGAAATAAATAAACAACTTGGTTTGTTAAGAATTCAAAGAACATGTCTTGTAAAACACAAATCTCAAATATATTATTGTCTGAACTATTTTTTTGATCACATTCTTTTCATTGATGCCCTAGGAATTTTTAAAGAAAAGCAATATAATATGGAATTTATGTGGTTCATGAAAAAAATAAAAGAGAAATATTTTTGTAATATCTTCCCAGAGGGAGAATTTTTTTATTGTTGTTTATTGAACTGCCAGTGATTGAACTTGGTTTGCTATAAAACATGGAGGTCCCTGAACCTTACAAAGTATTTGAGTATGACAGGCATTTTAAATTTGTGTTGCATGATAAAATGTTTCTGGTTTTGATCTCATCTGAATCAGATATGCCCTGTGGCTTTGTGATGCTGTCTAGTCAGTCTTCTTTTTAATTGTTCAGTTTTACTTTAGGGATATATGTCCAATGATTTCTCCTCTGAACCATAATTGCCCTGGTTAAATGCATGCATGGGGTCTATTTTCATTTTATTTAGCACCTCCAATGTTACTGATTAGAGCATGGAGCCCACTGTGACTTCAAAGTCTTTTTGTTCTTGGACCCTCTCAGCAGGGTGCTGCTGAGACACACTTAGTATTTGGCCCTTCAGTTCCTGTTAAGATGAATCTTCTGAATTTCAGTTAGCAGATGATGAAATAGTAATGTTTACCTAGATTAGACATAAGAAGGAACTCTGTGAAGTACATGAAAACAAACTGTCAAAATATAACCTACTGGGAAAGATTTATTCTACTATTCACATAAGTGAGATTTGGGTATAGATCATGAAGATTGGTAACATAGTGAACACAGTTTTCTTCACTTCCACAGCAGAGTAGCAAAAACCATGACCTGAATTCATATAGATTGTGGGGATCTAGCAATTTAAGTAAATGAACCATATTCACCTTTAGGTACTACCTTAAGCAGAGTGGATAGCAGTTTTTAGTACATCTACATCTTGCCTTTTTGTTCACTAATCATCTCCAGTGATCAGTTCCAGATGGACAAAAGAATACAAAGAAACTTTGAGAACTGATGGCGATGGGGAATATCCTCTTATTCTGATGCTTTTATGGTCCCATTACTATAAGTGGGAAAGAGGTTAACTGGCATGTACAAGATGATATGACAAACCACGATTTTAATGACAGTCTGGCCTCATAAAATGTTAGCTATTAAGCTATAGGTATATGATTATTACAATGACAATATACAGATAAAAATAGTTCCTCTATCAATAAAAATGTCTCTGGAAGATATACTATTGTCTAATCCATATTTGTGTTTTGCCACATTTGTATAGTCATTACAAGGGTAAGGAAGAATTAATGATTATTTCATGGAAATAACATGAAATTCATAGCTTTGCTGAATTTTCTGACTGTTGTAGATAAAAATCTCATGTTTCATATTTCATTATTCTGGTTTATGCATATAATCTTTCTAACAAAAAAACTCAAAAGTTAGTATCTCTTGCAAATGAAACTTTCTAAATTAAAAATTTGCATTTGCTATCAAATATCTCTTTGAACTTGAGGCAATTACTTGTTTTTTTTTGAGTCCCTTAAATTCACAATGACTAGTGATAAAGTTATGGTTAGTTTCCATAATATAAATTGCAGAAATCATAAATGACTCAAAGGATAAAACATATACAGATCTTAGAGTGCCTAACTATTTTGCAATAAATTTGTCTTTGCAGACAATGAGCTGCCGAAAGATTCACTCATCTTCTGTAATTACTTTAACAACAATGAAAGACACACTGTCACCACCAGACAACACTGCCTGCATTTTCCAGAGCAGTCAAACAATTGCATGTGGAATTTGATTATGGAAAGCTCTTTTGATTTAAAGAAAGCATCACAATATTACTCCATACATGAATTTCCTGTTGTAAAGTCCTCTATATGTGTGATTTATTCATTTTGAGGCTCTTCTCTAGTTTCTTTTCTTTTGTTTCACCAGCTGTTAGTTCTTTATCCTGTCATTTGGATTGTGTGTGTTATTTGAGGCTAATTAAAATCAATGATGAATTATAAATTGAGGTGCAAAAATCAGGGCAGTAATGAATGACAAAATCTTCAAACTTCTTGAAAGCAATGTATAGGTCACCCAAAAATCTGGACCATGCCAGAGATTACAGCACAGCCTAGTGGGAAATGTCAGAAGTTTTTGCAATAAAGTTGATGTTACCTTTGTGATTCTATTTTCTCCAAGATAAATTTCAGAAGTAATTTTTATAAACTTAGGCAAGAAGATACTAGGTTATCTTTAAACTGACACATAAAATAAAAAAGATAATAATATAACTCTACAATTGACAAAGTATGTTTATTTTTGGTTCCAGTATTATTGTAAAGGAAACCATGACAAAAATATTGAATTGTATATCTTTCCCTTGGATTTCAGTTGTCTTTCTCCTATCCTTTAAATATAATGATAGCTTTATGGAATTATGGCATTTTATTTCAGTGTGGCTATTATAGTGGCTATTATTAAGACATAAAATTCAAATTATAGCACATAATATTTTGATACTTACATGTTAACTATTGTTAAATAGTTAAAGGATCTCTTTAACTAGAGATAGTAATAGAGAGATCTATTACTGTAGTGAAAAATATTTTAGGAACTCTGTGGTTCAAGTGTGAACTTTCCAATATGGAAGCCACAATCCTCAAGCAAATTAATCAAAATGAAATAAAATTCAAAATTCAGTTCTTTGATCACAGTAGGCATATGTGAAGTACCAAACAGTGCCATATGGCTGGTGGCTGATGTATTGAACAGTACAGATGCAGAATGTTTCTACCATGGCAGAAGGTTCTATGGGGCAGTGCATTTAATTAATTCATAGCAGTTGCGCAAGATTTTGGTATGTATTATGCTAAATCACAGCTTTGGCTTGTTAAATTCCATGTTTTAGCAACATGTATATGTTCTTTTAAATGTTTGCCCTTCTCTGTGCAACATGGTGCTTTTAAAAAGACACACACATAAATTATTTACCATAAAGGTTAGTTCTGATCAGAGCAGTGAAGATTCATTTACACTGTTATATTAAACTAATTCAAAAAATGAAATTTTCATTGTATCCACATTAGTAAAATTCCAGAGAAAGGATTAGTCAAGAAATAACCAAATACTTGTGAGCATCCACTGTGTTAAGAATATGGCATCCTGGGATTGGAGGTGTGGCTCAAGAGCCTGCTTTGTAAGGAAGAAGTCCTTGATAAAAGCAAGGTCTTTATAATAATAAATAGTAAAAGCAATCTATGAGAAATTCACCAAAGCAACACATGGGTTATTTAACATTTTGAGGTATGTAATTAAAAAACCTGAAAACAAAATTAGAATTTATCTGGTCTAGTGATACCCAGATCTACCAGGCACAGTACTAATTTCTATAGAAATATTTTTAGTGCTACCTGACCAAGATAGACTTAACATTCTCCTTACTTGACTAAACTTTAGACAATCTTCTTCACTACAGACCCCTCACTTTCCTCCCTCTTTCAAATGTAGAGTTTTACAATTTAAAAATGTTTTACCAAGTGTACCATTTATGACTTACCCTTATTTTCTAGTTTCAGTGAGAAGGTCAGAGTCTTTTTTCAATAAATTATTATTAGTAAATGGATAATCTGATCACATTGACCAAATTTTTCTCTAATGTGCTCTGGGACTTCTCCACTAACTCTCCAGCACTTAAGCAGTGGTCTGACCAGACCAAAGGTATCCACTCTTCCCATTATTATTCAAAATATTGCTGGAATTCCTATCCATAGCAATAAGACAAGAGGAAGAAATAAAAGGGATTCTAATGGGAAAGGAAAAAGTAAAACTATCCCTACTTTCCAATGATATGATTCTACACTTAAAGATCAGAAATGTAGCAGGATATAAAATTAACTTATAAAAAGCTTTAGCTCTCTTATATATCAACAATGAAAAGGCTGAGAGAGAAATGGTGAAAACAATTCCATTCACAATAGCCTAAGAAAATACTTAGTAATGTACTTAACTAGGAAGTGAAAGACCTCCACAATGAAAACTATAAAATCTTGAAGAAAGTAATTGAAGAAGACTCTAGAAGATGGATGGGCTTTCCATGTACATGTACTGGCAGAATTAATATTGTGAGAGTGACTATGCTCCTGAAAGCAATCTACATATTCAGTGCAACTCCTTTCAAAATATCAACGCCATTCTTTGCAGAAATAGAAAAAACAATCATAAAATTTACATGGAAATTATAAAAGATCCCAAAAAACAAAACCAATGTGGAGTAAATAAAGTAACATTGGAGACATCATAATACTGGGCCTCAAATTATTCTACAGAGCCATTATAAAAAAAAATCCAGCATGGTACTGGAATAAAAATAGACATGAAGATCAATAGAACAGAAGATCATAAATAAACCAAACAACTACTGCCATTTGATCTTAGACAAAGAAGTCAAAAACATACATCAGAGAAAACACAGTCTCATAATCATATGGTACTAGGAAAATTGGTTATTCAGATTCAGAAGACTGAAACTAGATCTCTACTTCTCACTCTGTACATACATCAATTCAACATAGATCAATGATCTTAATGTAAGATCTGGAACCATGAAACTACTACAAGAATGCATAGGGAAAACTTGAAGATACAGGCATAGGCAATTATTTTCTGAATAGAACTTTAATTGCCCAGGAAATAAGAGAAAGAATAAACAAATGGGATTGAATCAAAGTTAAAAGCTTCTGCACACCAATACAAACAATTATGAGAATTAAGAAACATCCCACAGAATGGGAGAAAATCTTTACCAGCTATTCAGCAAATAATATATCTACAATGTCTACAATATACAATGAGCTCAAAAAATTATACAGCAAAAGAACAAATAATCCAAGTAGTACATGGGCAAATTGAACAGACAATTCTCTGAAGAACAAATACAAATATCTAATAAATACATAAAGAAATGTTAACTATCCTTAGCCATAAAGGAAATGCAAATGAAAACTACACTAAAATTCTATTTCATCCCAGTCAGATTGACAATTACAGGAAAACAAACAATAGCAAGTGCTGGGAAGGATGCCAGGGTATAAAGGAACCCTCATACACTATTGGTGAAATGTAAATTAGTGTAACCACTATGGAAATCAGTGTGGCAGTTCATCAGAAAACAAAAACAGATTTACCTTATGAACCTGCCATTTCAGCATGGTTCATAACAGCTTAGGTATCCAACAGCTGATGAACAGATATAAAAAAATCTGGAATATTAAACTATGGAGTATTATTCATCCATAAAGAATAACAAATTATGTCATTTGCTGAAAAATGGATAGAACTGGATCATCATGTTGAGTCAAAAAGCAAAATATTACATTTTTCACTCATATGTGAAATCTAGACTTAAAATGACGATTATGGTGATGATATGATAAAAACAACATAATAATGGAAATTGGGTATATAAGGAGAGCTGTTTTGTAGGGGGGATCAGCAGAAGGGATGAGGAGGAATGGAGAGAGTATTGGGAGTGAAAAGGATTGAAGTACATCAATCCTTATATTTATGAAGATAGCATAATCAAACCCACTAAACACTGAGAAAGTGAGGGCTTAAGGGAAATAATTGAGGAGTAAACTTGTTCAAAGTACACTGTATGCATTTATGAAATTATTACAATGAAACACCCTATTTTATTAATGTAGTCTAAATAAACAATAATTTTTAAAAAGCAGTTTGAGTTCAATCTCTCTCTTCTATACAATAGTCTTCCATAAGGTGTACTTCCCTACTTATCTCTGTTCAGTATAATTTTACTTTGAGACCCCTGTATCAATTTCCTGTGGACAGTATAATGAGTTACCACAAATATAGTGGCCTAAACCAACCAAATTTGTTATCTTACATTCCTGGAATTCAGCAGTCCAATGGGTTTCACTGATTTAAAGGAATCCACAAAGCTTCATTTCTTTTTGGAGTCTTGGGGAAATATTTTTCCTTGCTTCTTCAGCTACCAATGGCTGCTTGCATTCTGTGGCCCATGAACTATCACCATCTTTAAACCCAGAAATCCCATAGCCCCTAATCCTATTGCTATATCACATTGACTACAATCCTGATACTTCTGCCTTCCTATTTTACTTATAAAGACCATTGTAATAACACTGGTACCATCTGACTAATCCAGGACAAAGTCCCTTGAAAATCTTTAAACTCAGTCACATCTGAGATGCTCCTTTTGCTACGTAAGGAAACAATCCTATATTCTGAGGATTAGGTCATAGACATCTTTTTTACTTTTGTTTGGAATACTCATTATTCTGCCACACTCACTTGAATATTCTGACATGAAATAAATGATAATATAAGTTACATAATTTTTAAAAGCCAATATAATGTTCTGACATTGATATGAAGGGATTTTTAAAAAGAAAATAATTTTAAGTGAATAATATATATGAGTTTCAACATTTAAATGATTGCACAAGAAATACATAATGATTTAGTAGCTAAATAGTTTATATTGACTTGTATAAATATGAAGATAAATAAAGCAAATAAACAGCATATAATTGTCCCTATTTTTTTATGTTTGATATTTTAAAGTAAAATTAAATAGATATATTCACATACATATAGACATCCATAAATATAGCTTAGCATGAATGAAAAAGTTAGGTATACAGATTTCACATGGGTTGCTATATTAGTAACTTAAATACCATAAACATCGTTTCCAACAGTAGTAGGATTTTATAAAATGTTAAACAACTCTTGGGGAAATAAAACAAAACAAAAAATACAAGGTGTAATGATATCACAATACTCAAGATGGCTCCACTTCTGAAAATTTAGTCTACACTAAAAGCATATAAAATGCTTTGTATTTATACATAAACAGATTTTCTATAACCATAAATGCCTGGTGAGACAGTGAAAATTCATGTGGGTCATAAAATGATTCTTCATGTTGCTCCACAGTATAGTATGTAGTGACATAATGTGAAAATCTATTACCTGTTCTCTAAATACCAGTAGCATATGACATGTAAAACGCACACACACACACAGACACACCCACACACACAGGTTTCCCAAGTATTCTGAAACAACTCTTGCTCCAGAGCTTTGAGGCAGCACCTCATACCCTGAAGGGCACCAGTCTTTCCAACTTTCTCATTTTACTGAAGAAGACACTATAATTATTACTGGTTTCTGAAAGTTGGAGGTCATGTTGAGTGTTGGTGATACACTGAAGCAACAAATTTGTTCATAAACAAAACTTCTTTTCCCTTAGAGTTTTGTTTAGTTTGGTTGGGAAAGAGTAACCACAAATAATTGATAGCCTGGAAAAGTCAATTCTGTAGTATATTAGAAATCGATGTGTTCATCCATAATGCATTATTAACAATATTTATTTTGTGCTTATTATGAGTGAGTTCACAAAAGAATACTTGAGAGTAGACTACACAATGTAGAACATGCTAAAATTTTTATAATTTATTCTTCCTGCAGTGGAAACAATGGGACATTTTAAGCATGAAAATAGAGAAATAATCTGGTTTGAATTTTAAGAAAACCAGTATCTTCTGTGCAGAGAATAGTGATGAGTGGAGAACTTGGAGAAATAAAGTCAGGGAGCTGGCCAATTATAGAGTGGACAGAAGTGTCAGTGAGATGAACTGGCATTTGGCAATAGAGCATATTACAGTGTGCCATGTCAGTCTGAATGGACGGAGGTGAATGAACTTAACATATGTTGTTGAGGTGGAATAGGTAAGAGCTGTGAGGGACTGAATTTCTGAGGGTATGGAAGAAGGAATTGTCAGGATTCATTTGCTTTCTGAATTGAACAACTCAATGTCATTTATTGATACAGACTTGGAGACTGTAATCCATGAAAAAAGACCTGAGGATTATTTCATTTGCCTGAAATCCACATTTTAAAGTTACTTTGGAGGATTTGAATATCTGCCTGAAACTAAAGCTTATGAGGAATATAATTAAAGGCCTGCACTTAGAGGATGGAGGGCGTTATTCTCCATCGTTACTCATAAATATGGAAACAGTTTTGCATTTATTTCAGCTTTTTCCTACAAGTTACTGGGAATTTGTGATAGGGAATTACACAAAAATTCTTAGTTGCAACAATATTTAGTAACTCTTATTTTCTTCTTCAAAACTCAGAAAAATAAAATATAAATAAACATTCTTGAAGAAATATATCTCAGAAGTGAAAACTTTTTTGCACAAATTATACTTCCAGTCAACACTTTAATGTATTTGTGTTTTAGATCATTTCTGTATAAATTTAATGATGATTATACACCATTTCTACAAAAGCTCAACTTTCAATATGCCTATAAGTCAATGACATAATTTCTCTAGTTGAGCAAAATACTCTAATGAATAATAAAAAAGCAAACACACTTAAGTTACCAAGAATTTATAATAACACATTTTCTAGTCCTCCTGACAGGAGTTCACAAAAACTTAATCTATTAAATGAAATCCTAAAGAACAAAGCTGAACAGGAAATTGTGTCATTCAAGGCACAAAATCTCAAAACTCTGTGTATAGCTTCATTTTGATTGTTTGATTCTGGCATCTCAAATATTGACAACATAAGATCTAACAGTTTATGAGACTAATAGATTCTACTATTTTTCAATAAAGAATGAAACATCAGTACTCTATGTATAGATAGTAGGTTAACAAATACTTTAATATTATTTACTGTGCTTTGTACAAGTATATAAAATTGAAGACAAATATCAATATATCAGAAACAGCTATGAGAACAGATTATTACTGTACCTGAATCTTATATTCCATTAGTTAAAACCAAATAGAAGTATCTCTCTCTTTTACACACACACACAGCACATACACATACACATACATACATACATGCATAGAGAGGGAGGATAGTCCCATCATTACAAATTATTCTTTGTTACCTTCTCTTATGGCAGTTTTTTCTTTCTACTGAGCTTGTAATTCTTACTTGTTCTTTTCATTCTGTTTTTAATGAAAGGTTCTGGGGCCTTAAAGCCAGAGAGAAAATAATTCAACTCCTATTCTACCACCTATTATACCTTCCCCTTTATGACTCTGAATCAACCCTTCAGACTCCCAAATTTTACCCTCTATGATAGTAATATGCATTATGAATGGTTGTTTTGAAAATTAACTGAAATAATGAAATTGTATTGCCTAACTCAGTGCCTGGAACAAAGAAGTTGTACAATAAAGAAAAGGCAATAACATGAGGCATGAATAAATTTCTCAATGATCTAAAGATTAAGTCAATTTTTCAGTCATACAGTTCTCTAGGATCTCAACAAAGTATAGGGTAGTTCCACAAAGAACCATGTGTTTATTTTAAAAAGCCCTCTAAAAATCTTAAGGGTTTATCTCAGATGTTTTTCTTTAACAATGTACATTATAGGAACGTGAAGGTGTTTGTACCTCAGCTACCTTAGTACATTGACAAGGAAGAGAACACCTATCTCAGAGACATTTACATGTGGTGTTTGTATAATGAGATGAGCTCTGATAAGATTTCAATGAAACTGGCAGAGTCTTTAAAGAAGCTAAACTATCTTAAACACTTAGCTTCAATTAAAAGACACAGAAACAATTTAAAATAAAAATAGATGAATTGCTTTCTTCACTATTACAGACAGGAAGCAAGGTGTGAAAACTTCTTAGATGCAAATACTACCATTTTTATGGAAAAGAAAGGATGGCAGAGGGTAGAATCCAGAACACAGAAGACAGAGAAAATAGACAGGGAGAATTAATCCCAAGGACTAGGACTAGATTCTAATATAGTACTTGGCATCCTATCCTTGGCCAAATTTCAGAATTTTATGAAACAATGAATTCCTTTTTGAAAAGGAAGCTCTATAAAGGGTATCTGTCCCACACTGAATAGACAATGAGAGGAAATGATGAGAACTTGCCTTTTCAGTTTACAAATTCTGGAAGGAACTCTTTACATAGCCACATTCCAGGTAGCAGTTCAGTCTGTAATGGTCTATATCCATCTTGAAATGGACTATGTCCTAACACAAAGCATTCAGGTCCTGAAAAGGATGAGTACTTTTTGTAGATAGAGAATCATGAAATATTAAGGGTGAGTAAATAAATTATGGTAGCCAGCCTTTAGGAATAAATACTGTATTTCTATTTCTAGAGGGCTAACTTGGGGGTAGGAAGTATTCATCCTTATGTCAATTGTTATACTTTATTTGAAAGGGAGCAAGAGTATCAAACATGTTTAGTTGTAACTTAGAGTTTTCTGAATTTCCTTGTATGTTTTTATTCACCTTTGTGTAGAAATAAGTCTGAGAATTGAAGATAAATCTATCATTTTGGGGAATGGGCAGTGACCTTGAATATTTTAAAATATCTTCATGAAATAATTGAAACAGAAGGATGGGGATTTCTATATCACTTTTCATTCAGTCATACTGACTTAAAAATAATTATATTGACATGCCTTCAAATTAATTTCATCTTTGAATTCTAGGAAACTTGTATTCACTTCATTGATATAATTATGGTAGGGAATCTTAGAAACATGATCAAAGACATAATTGGTCACATTTTATTAATCTGTATTTCACATAACACTAACTGTTAAACTCCCCCTTCCTATGATCATTATGTTAAGCAAGATACTTCATTCTCCATCTGCCACCTGACAACACCCCATTCTATACATTGTAGAGAAGTCAATCTTACTAAAATACCATTTTCACATACATGCTAAAAATTTTGACAGGGTAAGAATAGTGGTTCATGCCTGAAATCCCAGTTATGAAGCAGATATAGTTAGGAGAATAGTGGTCTGAGGCTCACCATGGGCAAAAACAAGAAACCATATCTAAAAAATAACTAAATAAAATGGGTCAGAGATGTGGCCCAAGTACTAGAGTGCCTGTCTAGTAAGCATGAGGCCCTGAGTTCAAACCTCAGTACCAAAAAAAAAAACTTGGAAAGGCTGTAGTGTACAAGTTATAGTTAGACCAGAGTAAGAAGTGGTGGTCTATGGAAAAACAGGATGACTATGGATAATAATACATATTATATATAGTATTTAGTATATATATATTTAAAAACTAGTGTAGCAGGGAGGAGGATCAGAAGAAAACAGACAGGCCTGAATTCTGATAAAGTAGCAGGGGGAAAGTGATGGCATAGCAGAGAGATAAAACCTGAAGAATTCAAAGGTGAAGAAGATCACGTAGCACTAAAGGTAGAAGGACACTTAACGCTAGGGTGAGGTAGCCTATAGAATTGCATGTAACCATATATGGGTTAAACCTTGTTCTTTAATTTTATTGCCTTTGTAACCTGCTTGCAAGGGTGCATAAGGTGAGACCCCTTTGTTCTCGGGGCTCAGCCTTTGGACGTGAGTCTTCTGGGTCTGTGCTGGCACAATAAAACATTGCTTCCTGCTAAACTGCCTCAGTGTCCATTATCTCAGCAAGCAACTTCCCACAACACTTGAAGCAAAGGTTTTGAATATTTTATCATTATGAAATAAGTGTTTAAAGAGGTAGATATGTCTAACGACTTAAAGATTACACCACGTATTCATATTTCAAGATATCACATGGACCCTATAAATATGTATAATTTATATTTGCTTATGTGTCAATTAAAATTAAGAAAAGATTAAAACATGGAAGGAATTGATTCAGTTTAAGGAAAGCTGTATTGGATGATAGTTGGACTGCTACTTCCTGGAAACTGGGTTTTCAGAGTACTTTCTTCATCTATTATTCCCATAGATATTCTATATACTATCTTAGTTGACTTTTAGACTAGAGGTTCATGAAATTAGTGAATATATTGATAGTATACTCCAAAGGTAGTGTTTTCAGGGCAGCTGCCTTTTTTATAAGACTTGTGCTCAAATTAGATATTTGTGAGTTTGTTCATCCATTCAGAATATGACTCACATTGAAAATGTCCTTTGGGAATTTCTTTCCAAAAATCACGTTATTACACTTAGCCACAAAATTCTACTGCCGGGATCTGATTATTCTGATCTCAGAACAAATTCAAGGTGGAAGTTAAGTTGAACAAATGGAGTTAAAGCAATGTAGCTATAGCAATGGAGAAAAAAAATACAGAAATGCCTCAAGAGAAAATCTTTTCAGTGATTTACCAGATTTGAAAAGTATAACATTTGTACTTTAAACTAGCAATTAGGGCTTTCGCTGTCTGGTCACAAATTGTTTTCTTCCCTCCCCGAATCTTATTACCTAAAGCCAACCATCATCAATACTAATTATCCCAGTGTATGTTGTCCATTATATGAGACTGCAATATGTTCAATCCAACAAATCAATTGATAATTTGTTTAGAGTCTCAGCCTATGGTGCATTTCACTTCTGTAGTCAATAGCATTACAACAAAAGAGAACAATGAAACTAAACAAAAACAGGAACAACAAATCTCCTCCATGAAAAGGTGAATCCTTCCTGTGCCTTCCATGAAGAATCTTGGACTAGAGTTGCCTTTTCTTATGGCCAGTGGAAGTTCTTGGCCATCATTCTTACATTAGTTATTTTATTATTAGTTATCTTTCCAAAGGTTTATGTATTAATTTACTATTTTGAGTGTAAACTCAAGTGAGAATGAAAACTGTACCTTGCGTTATTATGAATCTGTCCCAGTCTTAGGTCTCTCTTTGCTTCTTGACTTCCATGATGTGAGCAGCTCACATGCTTCACTTCCTAACATGGTATTGATCAGCCTACCCAAACCATAAGACCAGCTGACCATAGATCGATCCATTAGAAACTATGGGCCCAAATAAATCTTTCCTCCCTTTCAGTTGATGCTGAAGTACTCTGTCACAGTGATGGAAGGTTAACCACAATATTAAACCGTTTATATCAAAACATAGTGAAGTTCAAAGTTCTTAGGAACTTTATGGTGATTAGTTACATCCAAGGATTTATGTAGAGCAGAACAATCTCCCCTACCAAGGTCTTATGTCAAACACAGATACATTTGCATTAAAGTTAATTTTTGCTATAAGATATTTACTGAAATACATTATATCTTTGTTCTTTCAAACTGAATTCCATATCTTCTTTACAGAATTCAAGAGATTAAAAGAGTGAGTTCTCTGTTCTCATAAACTAGACTTATCAGGTGAAATGCAATATGTATACTTCTTGTATGTCTAGTGTAATATTTCAAAATTGGAAGACCGTGGTTTATATTTAAAGAGTTAATTTTGATGGGAAATATTGTAGAACATATTGTATCAAATATAATGTTAATAGCTATAATAATTTTGCATGATATTTTATACTAAAATATTCATCCATTTGGCATGCCATTAAATCACTTTGTTGACAAATTCAAATGTTTACCTCTGTGGAAACTCCTTAATATTTTTCATTCAAAAGGTAATAAATTAGAAAAAACTATAGTCAAAGATAAGGTTTTGAAATTAAATAATACCAAATAAGGAGTAAGATACAATTTTAGCAATAGTGTCAAAATAGAAAATTCACTAGCAACTGCAGCTTTCTCCTGTTAATAAAATTATTTAAAATGTTAGTTTGTACTTCATAAATAATTAAGAAAAACACATTTTGACTAAAAGAGGTAATGTTTTTACTCATAAATAAATGACTGATAATTTCATCTTTTTTAGGATACTTCAAGAAATACAGATTTTCCCTTAATACACAGTAGCGTTATATTCTATACATAATATAAAGTTGATAGTTTGGTTAACTATTTCATAACCCTGAAAAAAAAGAATAAAGACAATTTTTAAGGAACTTACAATTACATGAAAAAATAATAAAATTATTGTATGATCACATTTGAGAACCTCCACACTATGTTCACAGTGTTGACCTGATTGTTGGTCTTGCATCTCCCCAAACTATGCATGTAGAATGCCTTCCCCTCCATTTGTATTCCTGGCCCTGTTTCAGAATTGAAGGACAATTACATATTTGTTCAGTTGGTTATTAAAAATTTCTGTATCTATGGCTTATTTTTAGAAATATGTTTTTCCTAATGCTGACTTGCCTCTGTCAAGCACAGATCCTTAAGGAATTCATATAAGCACATGAGAGAGCAACAAGCCTATTCTTACCTTTGGTTCTATCTTGCCTTCATAAATTGGCTCCAAAGCATTAAAAGAAAAAAAAAACCCTCATGATTTCTGTAGCTTTCTTTTTGAAGCCTACATCATCAAGGTTAGATGTAAAGTATAGAGGCAAACTCTGTACCAGGCACTGTTCAGTCTTCCCTTAAATTATGCCTTCTCAAGATTTAAATATCTCACAATGTGAATTGTGAATCCCGATCACTTTTATATTCTCACACCTCCTGTGTAAAATCTCAGTAGCTGAAAGAAACTATTTTATGTAAACGATGGGCAAGCTGTTACAGTCATTCCTCTTGGAAATAATTTTTACTAAAATAAAATATATTAATATTATTACTGCTTATGTATTCATGTAACAAATAATGTCTGTTAAAATATGAACAAAGCTAATATTATCCCCAGAAGCAAGCATAAATTTATTTATTGACTATGTAATCCATGGTGTTATCTTATAAATATAAAGTTGTATGTGGAAAAAAAACATATGGAAGCAATCACTGAAAAATGTCACAAAACGGTTAAAATTAGTTTTGAGATTAGTTTTTAGACAAATACTGACTTCTTAAATTTTAAACTTGGGAAACCATCCTAAGAAGCTATAAGTCCACATCATAGCCTTGATTATGGCATGTTGCTTAATCACATTTTATCACACAATTTAAAAAATACATTTTAGCTTATCCAGATATAATAATTTACATAATTTGTATGAGATAGTAGGCTTTAATTTATATCATAGGTCCCCTATTCATTCTACAAATGGAAATGGTGAAAATTTTTCTCCTTTGAAAAGATTGAGTTACAGTATTAGAAGTTTATTTGCTTGTGTTTGCCTATCTATTGATGTATTTTAAGAGATGAAAGTCTATAAATAATGTTGTAAACATTAATTTTTCTCTTTGATATTAACAATCTGCATGTACTATAATGAGTATGTACTCTTCATCTTGTATTTTGTATGTTTTTCACCTTCTTACTGTCAATTAGCTATAAAAATATCTGATGAAAGTGATATGATTAGTAACAAATATATGCTATCCATTTTATCCTGAATTAATATCTCTATTAATGAATTATTGTGGTAACCACAAGGGGAAGGGATGCATATATTCTAAATGTGCTACCCAGAAAATGGTCTCACTTTCGGCCAAATGTGAGGTGTCATACTGATTTCGCTATAAGAAACATTTGATATTCTGAAAAGAAATCAATGGGAGGTCCAAAAATTTAGATACTATTTCTCAAATCAATATTAATGAATATTGCTTTCCATTAGCCATTTGATCTAACATTTTAAAATCTTTATTTTGTGATTTATACTATTGCTTATATAAACTGTTTATAAATACTAAAAAGTGATTTTTGTACATTATTTTTAAAGCATAACTACTTCAAATAAATTGGTTTTAGTTTTGGCTTTAATAATTAAAGCAAGAATATTTCCCTGGATTTTCCTTCATCTCTTAATAAATCCCAAAAAGAGAACAATATTTACATATGTATTTTTAATTTTAAAGGTTTTTTAGTAAATAAAGTCATTATTTATGACAGGGTTGGGGGGGAGAAATGACCCTAACTTTTGTTTTTTAAAGTTGTCTAAGTGTTCAGAGGAAAACCTCTCATTCTCTGTCACACTTTTAAGAATAGCTGTTTCCATTATACTTACCTGCCATAGCTTTGTAACAGGGTAATTATCGTCAGGTAGCAAACTTTCTTTTCATGAATGTTTTTTTAAACTGAATGACAGAAATTCCTTATTTTATGAAAATGATTGTGTAGAAGTCAAAATGGCATGTTCCCTTCATTGTCTGCTTGTCTCATGTCAGTGATATGTAAGGGGTGTGGAGGACAACAGGGCATAAGACAGATGGATTGAGCCTAATCTCCCCTAGTCACTATGTCTCAAGTTTCTGAGAAAGATCTATTATTCTGGAAATAAGAACCCTTGTACAAAGCATCACTCCAACTGCTGACCAACCAATACTCAGTGACCACCACTGCAGATACACCGAGGCCTTAGGATAAACTAACAGATACCTTCAACTTCCCAGGAACACCTTCTTGCCTTTAGATAAAGCATATGTGATAATACATTAATTATGTCTGTGTAGATAACTGATAAGGTAGGTAAAGATAGGAACAGATGACAAATAGAGTGAATATGAAATTTTGTGATTTTCTTTGTATTTTTTTATTTTAAAATTTAAGCTAAAAATCCCTATGTTAGGTTAACCCAGTTTTGTATGTTTTATGTATGCATATGTATGCTTTCTGTTTTCTGAATTGTGTGTCTTTCTAGCACTTGTAAAGTAATAAAAATATGTTTGGAATATTTGTTTGTCAAAACTATAGCCTTATAGATTTTTTTTGTGGGACCAAGAATCAAACCCACATTACATTTAATAGACAAACACCGTATTACTTGAGTTATGCCCCCAGTCCAGTTAAAATTTTAAATGTAAAATGACAAAAATATATTTCAGAACCCTGAGAAGTTGTAGAATAAACGTCAAAGACTGTGGACCAAAATATATGAGTTACAGACTATTGCAGTTATTTTTAGAAGAAAATAATAGTTGGCAACCAGAATTGTGTAACCACATAGGAATTTTAAGTAGAAAATCTATCAGCAAATCATGAACAATATTGAATAAACAAAGAAGAGAACACAGGAAATACATGCCTGGATATTGTGCTCCTTCATATATCTCTCAAAACATCCCATGGGAACTGGTTTTGGAGTTGAAAGATTGCATTTTCCCTTAAACATAGGTTGTTCAAAGATATCACTTCTGGAAAATATACGTTTGATCTGTTCTACTTATACCTCTCTTATCACAAGTGATAATGTGGCAATGTAATCATATAACAATCTTGATGTCCCAGTTACATGAGGTAGCTTCTGATACATAGTACTTAGGGCATGCTATTAAATAAGTGAATTGAAAATAGACTCTGAATGTTTTATCTAAGAAGAATGAGAGATTGTATTTCAAAATATTAAAATTAATACAAAGTATAGTACTTGTGAATTACTCTGAATTATTGCTAGATGAGAAGTTTTAGGTGTCAAATGTGTGCTAGGGATGAAACCTCTGTTATAAGGATGTCTGATTTGATTCTTGGCAGTGGAAGAAATCCTCCCTTGAGACCAACACTTTGTGATTAATTCTGTTAATTAGTAAGTTTCCTCACCCATAGCCAAAATTTACCTTTCTTATTATTGTTACTTAACTCAAATTCATTTTTCTCAATTAAATTCTCTATACTTTGAATAGATTAACAAAGTAAAATACAAAATGTATGTATTTGAAAAATGTTTTTAAAAGTATAAAATATACATATTACCCTTAATCTTTTACTTAGAGATTATAAATATTTTGAGGCATTTTTCCAAATTTGCATAAATTTATATGTAGTTGAGAATATAGAAACATACATAAGTGAGCATATGTGAATTTCTTTTTGACTTTAATATAAAAATAGGCATTTCTAAGGCTGGGTATGGTGGAATATGCCTTTAATCTTAACTACTCCAAACATGGAGATGGGAGGGTGATGGTTTGAGGCCTACTCAGGCAAAAAGTGTGAGACCCTACCTGAAAAATATCTAAAGCAAAAAGGGCTGAAAGTGTAGCTCAAGTTGAATAAAGCTTGCTTAGCAAGGGCAAGGCCCTGAGTTCAAACCCCAGTCCTGTCAAAAAAAATTCCTAAGTTGTATTTTTTTGTGATTAAGCTTTCTTTCTTTCTTTGTCTTCTTTCTCTTTTTTTTGGCAAGACTGGGATTTGATCTCAGGACCTTGTGCTTGCTAGGCAGGTGTTCTACCACTTGAGCCATGCTCCAATCCTTTTTTTGCTTTAGCTGTTTCAGATAAGGTCTAAGGCTTTTTGCCAGGGCCAAAAACCATCAATCCTCCTACCTATTCCTCCCATACAGCTGGGATTGTAGGACTGCACTACCATGCCTGACCTTATGATTTTGCTTTTCATCACTACATAATAATAACATTGATGCAGAATAGTTTTCATTCTGTTCATGTTGTTTTAGGATGTAACATTGCAGAACACTTCTGCTTCACAATTAGCTTTTTCTTAATAAGCTGCCACTGTAACAGAAAAGCTCTTTGTTTCATGAACAGTCACAATTCTGTGTTGGGGAAGCCGGGAATATATAATGTAATGCATTTTGAATATGGCATATGTATATCTTCTAGTGTTATAAGTAGGTTGAAAGAAATAAATAGAGCAAGATACTTAGAACTGACAAGAATGGTACAAATGGGAGAATAATAAATCATTCTTGGAGAATCAAGATGGTGGATAACTGAGGGATCCTGGAACCTTGACCAGCACAATTTCAAATCACTCCAGGTTTTCGTGGCAGTAAGGATTGGATAATACCGCTTTTTCTGCCAATGAAGATACTATGAACATAGAGGGTGCACATAATATTTTTGACTGACACTTACACTAACTTTTTGAAGATCATAACAGCCTGGCACAGGGACAGGCAGCTGCTGCCAGCTGGTTTGTCTGTTTGCTGGCTGGGAACAGCTGGGAGCAGGGTAGTATAGTCCTGGTCAGTCTGCAGCTTTTTTCATTTTCTCTCTCTCTCTTAATTTCCTCCTGTCTGGGTTAGTAAAACTAAAACAAAATGCAGAGAACAGAAGAGGAATAGAAATAACACATCAACCTAGCTAATGGTTTAGCCAGTCATAGCACAGTAATTGAGTCAAGGGGAATATATCAAGTAATTAAAATCCCCCAATAAGTCACTCAACAACATAGAAGCATAGCACATCATGGAAGCATGGGGAGAAGAAGGAGATCAGAAAATCCTAACCCCCAAAAGACCAACAACTCAATAGAGGATTTAGTGGGAAATGAAGAAAATGAATACCAAACTCCTGACCCCAACAGAACAATTCTGAATATCACCAGTGAGCTCCATCATGGCCACAAAAAAATCTCTCAAAGAGGAAATTATAGATGAGATCACTGAGAAAATCATGGAGAAGCTGCAACATATGCTTAACCAGAACATACAAGATACACTCAAGAAATATCAAGACACTACAAATAAAAACTTGAGAAGACACAGAAACACCTAAAATAACTCAGAGAGGACTTCAACACCTCACTTTGGAGTTTTCCAAAGTGAAGCAAAGGAGACTATAAAAAAAGAGAGATATGGTATAAAAAAGACAACACAAGATATGAGAGAGTAATTTAACAAACATATGGAGAACCTCAGAAAAATGAATCAAACAGAAACCCTGGAAATAAAAAGTTCCTTAAATCAAATAAAAGAATACAGGGGAAAGCAACTCCAGCAGACTAAAACAAGTGGAAAAAGAATCTCAGGACCTGAAGACAAAATAGATATTAAAATGGAAAACAGAAGAACACTTAGAAAACTCAAAAGCTGGGAAGGGAATATGTAAGAACTCAGCAACTCCATCAAAAGACAAAACCTACAAATCATGGGCAATGAAGAAAGAAAAGGCACACAAGCCAAAGGAACACATAATATATTCAGCAAAATAATTATAGAAAATTTCCCAAATCTTGAAAAAAATTAAAAAGGAAGACCCATTACTCTGTTGCTCACAAGAGACCCACCTTATTGGCAGAAACAAACACTGGCTAAGGGTGAAAGGCTGGAAGATAATTTATCAATTTAGTGGCCCCAAAAAGGCAGGAGTAGCAACACTTACATCAGATAAAGTGAATTTCAAACTTAAATTATTCAAAAGAGATACAGAAGATTACTTCATACTAATAATAGGAGCAATACATTAACAGGAAACTACAGTTATGAAGTCATATTCACCTAATGTCAGTGCATCCAACTTCATTAAGCATACATTAAAGGACTTAAAATCACATATAGGTCTCAACACAGTTGCAGTGGGAGATTTTAATACCCCTCTATCAACAATAGATAAGTCATCCAGACAAAAAATCAACAAGGAAATCCTAGAACTAAAATACACTATGGATCTAATGGAACTGGCAGATGTCTACAGAGTATTCCATCCTGCATCAGCACAATATATATTCTTCTCAGCAGCCCATGGAACTTTCTCTAAAATAGATCTTAGGGCTCAAAAAATACAAGAAAATTGAAATTATCCCTTGTATAGTATCTGACTGAATGGCAATAAAACTAAAATGCACAACAAAAGCAGCAGCAGAAAATACCCAAACAAATGGAGACTGAACAACACATTACTCAATAATCAGTGGGTCATAGAAGAATTGAGGAAGAAAATCATAAAGTTCATGGAATTTAATGAAAATGAAAATACAGCATATCAGAAACTGTGGGATACAACAATAGTAGTCCTAAGAGGAAAATGTATAGCCATAAGTGCTTATATTAAAAATACAAAAAGATCTCAGATAAACAGCCTAATGCTACAAGTCAAACTCCTAGAAAAATAAAAATAATTTAAACCTAAAACAAGTAGGAGAGAGATAAAAAAAATAAGGTCTGAGATTAATGAAATAGAGACCAAAAATACCAAAGAATCAACAAAACAAAAAGCTGGTTCTTTGACAAAATAAACAAGATTGACAAGCCTCTGGAAATCCTGACTAAAATGAGGAGGGAAAAGAACAAAATTAATAAATTAGAAATGAAAAAGGGAAGATAACAATAAACATCAAGGAAATCCAGGGAGTCATCAGGGACTACTTTGAGATCCTATATTCAAATACATTGGAAAATGTAGACGAAATGGACAAATTTTTAGATACATACAACCATCCAAAACTGAATCAAGAGGATATTAACCATCTAAACAGATCCATAACACATTATGAAATTGAAACAGCAGTAGTCTCCCCAAAAAGAAAAGTCAGGACCTAAAGTTTTCTCTGGTGAATTCTACCAGACATTTAAAGAACTAATACCAACACTCCTTAAACATTTCCATGATATAGAAAGGGAAAAGGGAAAAAACACTGCCTCACTTATTCTATGAAGCCAGTATTACGCTCATCCCAAATTCAGACAAGAAAATACACAAAAAGGAGAACTACAGGCCAATCTCCTTAATGAACATTGATACAAAAATCCTCAATAAAATAATGGCAAACTGAATCCAACACTTCAGAAAGATCATTCACCATGACCAATTCAGCTACATCCCAGGGATGCAGGGATTGTTCAACATATGCAAATCAAAAAATGTAATATACCACATTAATAGAAGCAAAGACAAAAACCACTTGATCTCAATTAATGCAGAAAAAGCCTTTGATAAGATTCAACACTACTTCATAATAAAAGCTCTAAGAAACTAGGAATAAAAGGAATGTACCTCAACATTATAAAGGCTATATATGACAAACCTATAGCCAACATCATACTTAATGGGGAAAAACTGAAGTCATTTCCCCTAAACTCAGGAATGAGACAAGGGTGTACATTCTCCCCACTCCTATTTGACATAGTCCTGGAATTCCTAGCCAGAGCAATAAGGCAAGAAGAAAAAATAAAAGGAATATAAATAGGTAAAGAAATAGTCAATGTATTCCTATTTGCAGACAACATGATCCTAACCTCAAAGACCTGAAAATGTCACCCAAAAACTTCTAGACACTATAAACAGCTTCTTTTTTTTAAATAATTTGTGTTGTTCTTTATTCATATGTATCTTTTTATAGTGTCTTTTCTTTACTTTGCTGTTTGTTCTCTGAGTTCATTTAGTTGTTTCTGTATCTTCTTATGTTCTTTATTTCTGGTGTCTTGAATTTTTTTTTCCAACTTCAGCAGTGTATCAGGATACAAAATAAACTTACAAAAATCAGTAGCATTTCTATACATCAAAACTGAACGAATTGAGAAAGAATATAGAAAAAGTCAATTCCATTTACATTAGCCCCCCCCCAAAAAAAATCAATACCCAGGAACAAACTTAACAAAGGATGTAAATGACATCTACAAGGAGAACTACAAACCACTGAAGAAAGAGCTCTAAGAAGACTACAGAAGGTAGAAATATCTCCCATGCTCATGGATTGGTGAAGTCAACATACTATAAAAATACCTATAATACCAAAAGAAATCTACATGTTCAATGCAATCCCCATCAAAATCCCAAGGACATTCATCACAGAGATTGAAAAATCTATCCTGAAACACAAAAAACAGAGAATAGACAAGGTATTTCTGAGCAAATATTGCAATGCTGGAGGTATCACAATACCCGACTTCAAACTATACTACAGGGCCATAGCATTCAAAACAGCATGGTACTGGCACAAAACCTTCATGAATACAGGACCTGAATATGAATCCATGCAACTATGCTCATCTAACCTTTGCCAAAGGTGCCAAAAACATATCATGGAGAAAAGACAGCCTCTTCAACAAATGTTGCTGGGATATCTGACTGCAGAAAAATGAAACTAGATCCATGCTTGTCACACTGTAATGTATCAACTCAAAGTGGATTAAGTACCTTAAGACCTGAAACCATGAAGCTAGTATAGGAAAGAGCAGGGAATACACTGGAAGCAATAGGCACAGACAAGGACTTCCTTAGTAGAACACAAGTGACACAGCATCTAAGAGAAAGGATTGACATATGGGACTACATGAAATTAAATAGCATCTGCACAACAACAACAAAAACAAAAAATGGCCTCTAAATAGAAGAGGCCACCCACAGAATGGGAGAACATTTTTGCTAGCTATACATCAGACAAGGGACTAATAACCAGAATATACAGGGATCTCAAAAAACTAAACTCCTCCAAAATCAATGATCCAGTAAAGAAATGGGCAATTGAACTGAACAGAACTTTTCTAAGGAAGAAGTCCAAATGGCTAAAAAACACACGAAAAAAATGTTCACCATCCCTGGCTATGAAAGAAATGCAAATCAAAACCACACTAAGATTCCATCTCACTCCTGTTAGAATAGCAACCATCAAGAATACAACCAAAAACAAATGTTGGTGAGGATGCAGGGAAAAAGGAACCCTCATACACTGCTGAGGGAACGTATAAACCAGTATGGAAAACAGTATGAAGGCTCTCAAAAAACTAGAACTAGATCTACCATATGATCCAGCTACACCACTCCCAGAGATATACCAGAAGAATGAGTCAGTTACAACAAAGGTACCTGCACACCCATGTTTATTACAGCATTATTTATAATAGCTAAACTATGCAAATAGCCAAGATGTCCCACTACTGTCAAATGGATTAAGAAAATGTGGTATTTATACACAATGGAATTTTACTCAGCTACAAAGAAGAATGAAATTCTGTCATTTGAAGATAAATGGATGGAACTGGAGAACATCATCTTAAGTGAAGTTAGCCAGGCTCAGAAGCCCAAAAGCCACATGTTCTCCCTCATATGCTGATTGTAGACTTAAAACAAATGCTGCAATATTATGGGATATGGGTCACACTAAGGGGAGGCTGTGTAAGGGACAGATAGGGGAAGGAAAAGAAACCAAAAATTTGGGTGAGGAAATAAATACAGAAATTTTAAACTGGTTGGGGCCACCATAAGAAGCAGACTAGGGAAGAGTGAAAAGGACTGGAAAGGGTAAATCAACAGGAGCTGTAATACATATATGCATGGGAACAGACAAGGAAACTCCCTGTGTAGATATCTTTATCTCAAACTAGCAAAACATCATGTTTCTCATTTTATTTTATTTTTTATGTTTTTTTCTTCTACAAAATCAGAGAACAGGAGAGTGTTACAGGCTCTGCCTGGAAGGGGCAATGTGGTTGGCACTGGTGAGGGGGGCAGGTAGTGGGGAAGGGGATAAGAGAATGAATGTGGTCCAAACAATATATACACATGTATGTAGATACAAAAGGTGAGACCTGATGGAAACTGTTTCAGGAATCAGGGAAGGAGGAATGGGGAAGAGATATGAGGAAAGTGGTTGAAAATTCAAGTATGATATATTTGATACAGTATAAAGACCTTTATAAATGCTACAATGTACCCACACCCAGCACAACAATACAAAAATGATGCAACTGCAGAAAATATTTTGGTCTTGTGAATTAAAATTCCCATGGACTACTTCATGGCATTCTTGTAAATTTCACTAAAGATACATTTAATGTGAGATAGTTACTGTAAATTTTGTTTCAGGAAGTAAGTTATATTAAATACCTGACTTCTTTAGAATATTTTGGAAACAATCTTAATGAGATAATCATGATTTGTTTTCTCAAATGCCTAAAATTTTAAGAGATACTGGAAATCCCAATAGAGCTTGTGTTAAGTGGAACAGATATTAAGCATCCCTGGAAATCAAACATGAATTTACAAATATTGCCAAAAAGTAGTTTAATACTTTTAGTACATCTTGTACCTGACAAAGAGTAAACAAAGATTAGAATATACAGCTACAAATCACACCACTGGCTAGTAGAGTTTAAGATTAGTTAAAGAGACCAACTCCAACTCCTAATAAAATATACCACATCATATAAATGAACTACATATTTAATGGAAAAATATTACTGCATTCCAAAAAAATCTAACATTTTTTCCACATACATGAATTAGGTGTTATTATGTTCATATAATTATAATATGTATTGGGTGGAAACAGAAAAAAATATTCATTTATTCACTACACATATATATTATATATGTGTGTGTAAATAGCTAAATATATATGAATACATATATATATAAATATTTAGCTATTTACACACGCATATACTCCTACATATTTTTTTCATTGTGATCTGATACAGACAAAAATGCCAGCTAGTCACTAAACTGATTATGGTTTCATTGTCTTTGACTCTCTCTCCATTAAATAACTGTGACTTCTGCACTGATACATTTAGAAGTTTAACATACTAAAGCCAATTCTAGAGTTTCCTCCACAAAAAGACTGAGGTTACTTGGGTTAGTTTTAATAGACTTGTATGGGTGAATTTCCTTGAGGTAATGATGAACCATTCAAATGACAGCTTAACCAGCATTCAAAGACATTTGCTTGCTATGGATAACATGGAACCATCCCTTCTAGAAAATAAGACTGTGTCCACAACAGGCTTAAAAACCACTCATCAGAAGAAAGAGAAATTGCCAAAATACATTAGACAATAGTCTTTTAGTTGATTCTCTTTAATTTTATATAGAGAAATGTTCCTTCTAACAAACTTATGATAGCTTGGACACCTCCTGTTTCTAAATATATTATCTTGTCTCATGAGATAAAATTTTCAGTATGTTTTTTAGTAACATGGTGATATTGATAAGAATGTCAATAATGCTTCTGATATTTGAAATCAGTTTTTCCTATTATGATTCATTTTGAATTTTAATTCATCTATTAAATTCTAAATTTATAAGTCATTTTAATTAATTCTAAAACTTAAGTCGTATTTTCTAAGGATTGCAATTTCATTGCCATTGACATTCTTTTTTAGTAAAGCATTCTTCTGTTTCTTCCAGTAATCTACCATAGTATTTGTTTGACTTGATTTTTACCCTTTAACTCTTTAAACAAGTGAATCTACCTTATTTATATTATAGTGTATGTCTGCTAGCAAGAATTACCTTAAATTTTACTTGATTATTCTATTTGGACTAATCGTATTGACAGGGGTGATATTAAGAAGAAAGATACTCTTTTTCAGGCCTCTGGTGTTATTAGACTTTAACAAACTGTCAAGGGGTACAACATAGGAATGACAATTTCTTTGACTTGTTGCAGTCATCCTTAGACTGTTTCTATCTGTGCTGTTTGCTCAAAGTTTCACTAGGGAAAGAGTCTTCCTTCTCCAGAAGGTTCTAGAATTCCCTCCAGATTCACTTCCTGGAGGTCTGTGCTGATACTCTAACCTCCGTAAATGTGTGGGACAACTTAGTTCCATGGGAGCAGCAACTATTACAAATCTGAATTATGGCAACTTGATTACATTATCACTTAGAAACAGCCTGTAACACTTCCTTTTTCTAAAATTAACAGTGAATTTTGTTGGTATCTCATCACATACCAAGTTTCCCTTGAGAAATTCAGAAAAAAAAGAAACTGTAGTTGTTGGCAAACAAATTTGCCATACTCACTCTAAATTATGAATAAATCAGAAGAGATTCTGCTTTCTAGAAAAACAATGTGCTTTTTCAAGAAATGTATTTCCTTATAAACACAGGGAGATGGAGGTGGATTTGGTAGGACTAAGAAATCCTGTAGGAAGTATTTCTAGATAGGATTACAAAAGATAAAGTCCAAAAAGACTGATGGTCAAGAGAGATTTCTGGTTTATGTAAAGCAAATTACTCTTTAAAAGTCCCTTGATAATTTTGAACAACTCTTTCATTAAGAATAATTTTGAGCCATTGATGTCTAAAGAATCTTAAAACATAAGTATGAGATAATGGATAATGAGAGCAAAAAATAGGTCTATAATTATTATGACAGAAGGGTTTGTTTGTCGAGAATTATGGTCCTTTTATTGCTCACTATATTCTTGGACTATCTTTTTTTGTTTTTAAAACAGCACATGTTGTTGACATTATTTTAATAAAAAATGTGATGATAATTAAATCAATAATTGTATCAAAGCTAATATGCAATGTATATACTCATCAAAGCATTAGACATTATACCATTAGTATGTACAATTTTTATGCTTTTATATAATACCTAAGATGAATTTGATTAAGAAAGACAAGTCTTAAGCAAAACACAGTCAAACCTCCTTGTTAAAAATATATTTGATGGAATTGGGTGCTGTGGCTCCAGCCTATAATCCTAACTACTTGAAAGGCTGCAATTGAGATGGTCACAGTTCCAGGCCAGCCCAGGATAAATGTTCATGACCCCATGTCAGCAGAAAAGGCTGGGCATGGTGGTATTTTCCTGTCATCCCAGCTACAGCAGGAAGTATAAAATCAAGGTCCAGTCTCCCCATGCAAAAAAGCGAGACACCATCTAAAAAATAACTAATGAAAACAAGACTGGCAGAGTGACTCAAACCTGCCTTGCAAGTGTGAGGCCCTAAGTTCAAACCCCAATATTGCCAATATATACGTGTGTGTTTATGTATGTATGGACTTGGTTTGATTATTTGCTAGCATCTTCCTTAATTTTATTTTAATCAGTTTTTACAAGAAAAGTAAAAATAGCATCTATTGATCTTGAATTATTGTTCTGAATATTTCTTCTTTCTTTCTGTGTAGTATGAATTAAGCAATTTCCTATAAAGTTACTTTGTAAAATATGTATAACTTGTCTCAAATGTTATAAAATATCATATTGCTATAAAAAGTCAAAGTAAGCCACTTTTGAACACAAAAGTACATTAAAGTGTTTATCTTACATTTATAAGTCTGAGTATCATATAACAGTTGGACTAAATATATATCTTATGAAATCTTTACCACAGCTTGGACTGTACTACTGGTTTTTACTCCATTCACTTATATATATTTACCATTTTCAACAAAAAAGTATTTCATATCATAAGAATGATTACCCTTCACTTTCCATACAGTATTCTAAGTGCATAAATTGTATTTATTATAAGAACTCTGTAAAGTCAATGCCACTATTATCTCTACTTTGGAAATAAAAAAAAAAACACAAAAAACTGAGCCACAGAGAGATTAAACAAGATGCCCAAGGTCACACGGATAGAAATTGGCAGAATTGAGATGTGAATCTTGTTATTCTAGTTCCAAGATCTATGTGCTCATTCTTAACCTACACTCTATTGCCTAACAAAACTAAGAGAGAGAGAAAGAAAGAGAGAGAGAGAGAGAGAGAAGAAAGTTATTTTACTCCTCTAGTTTGGCCATCATGACCATGAAAAATGTTTTCCAGCTATAGATGAGCAGCCTAGTGTGGTAAGTCACCATGGAATGGTGACCATGCTCAATTTAAAACCAGAAAACTTGATTTGAATTGAACTCTCCCCAAATTATCTCTCTAAAGCAATATTGTAGATATTACAAGATGTGGCAGGAAAGATGTTTAGGTCCATGCTCTGAGACATTTCATATTTTCACTAGAGGAGACTCACAATTAACATGTGAACAAATAGCCATGACCATGATGATGACACAGAGAAATTAGGCAGCTCATGAAGGAAATAAAACAGGATACAATAGAAAACTATTTGGGATGTGTAAATGGCAGATGGGAACATTCATTGAAGCTTTCTTTGATAAGGTGATCTTTGAATGAGATTTGAGTGATAATAGAAAAACAGTATACCTAAATGACACAGAAAAACATTTCAAGAAAAGAAAAATCATTTCTAAAATATAAGCATCCTAGAATATCCAAAGAACAGTAACAATAAAATAAAGTGGTATGGTTAATCCTAGTGAGTTAGTGGCTTTAGTGCTACTCAGTGAGGTTGGAGAGGGAGCCAGGTAATATATAAGACAATGTCATATAGATGACAGCCAAGAGTTTGGAGTGTATTCTAATTTCATTATGGGTCTTTGGGGGGTATCATTTTATGTAAGGCCTTGTGCTTATTTGATTTACATTTTTTTAAAAGCAATATGTGATCATAATTCACAATGGCAGGTAGCACAGTGAGTGAGGTAGGCTTGATATATACAAAAGGTAACTGGCTGGGGGTGAACTAGAAGGCATGTGGCCTTTCTGAGGACATCAAACTTAATTAAAATGAAATGTCTTCAGGTTAGACATGGACTTCAGTCATCCGGTTTCTGACACTTTTCTAAATGTTTGGAAAGCAAACTGTGGAGAGGGTGGACAGAAAAGCATTAGATTTAGGGCTGTTTCATTAATGGAGGTAAACATCGTACAATCATGGATTCATGACAATGAAAATAGTGAGAGATGTGTGCATTTTATACTTTGGAGCTAGAACTAATAAAACTTTGATTGCATACGGGGAAAGGAGGAAGGGTAAATGCAGTTACTAAGTGCAACTCTAAGGCTTTTGAATTGAGCATCTAGTTGATGATGTCATTTCATAAGTTGGAAAGGATAGTAAAAAAATAGATGTTGAAGATCATTTCATTTTGGATGACCTGCATTTGAAGTAATAATAAAATCTTCCCAAAGATTTCAAGCACCTGAGCACATAGATATGTATAGAAAACACAGGATATAACAGTATGTGACATTATTTGGGGACTGATCTTCCTGGAGATAATGTGTAAGACACTGAACTAGATGAGATCTTCTGGAAGGATGTGAGTGATATGAAGGAGTGAAAATGCCAGCACTGACAAAATTGTAGAGAATGAGTATTCTAAAAAGTACACTGGGAGGGAGGAGCCAGTGACTGGCAAGAAAACCAGTGATAGCCAAAGTAAGAAATCAAGAGAAGAAAATGTTTCTAGAAGGAGAGAACAGAAAACAAATTAATTAATGAAAGTCAAGGAATCTTTTATAATTCAATAAAGAAATACCAGTGGATTTGGCAACATGGAGCTCTTTTTTTTTTCTTTTATTATTCATATGTGCTTACAAGGCTTGGGTCATTTCTCCCCCCTGCCCCCACCCCCTCCCTCCCCCACCCACTCTACCCCCTCCCTCTCCCCCCCACCCCCTCAATAGCCAGCAGATACTATTTTGCCCTTTGTTAACCTTGATAATAGAAGTTATAGTGAGTGGAGAGAACAGAGTCGGAATGGTGTGGGTTGAAAGACTGAAAGGTGAAAAGCAAATGAATGTAGAGATGGTACTCCTACCTCTGATTTTTTTTTTTCAGCACTAAGGATTCAACTCTGGGTCATACACTTTCCTGACAAATTACTTTACCACTTGAATCATTGCCCCAGTCCTTTATGTTTTTCAGATATGGTCTCATGCTTTTCCCTGAGCCCATCTCAGACTCTGATCCTCCATCCTTTGCCTCTTTGAATACCTGGGATTACAGGCACATACCCTCAGCCTTAGCCCATGCATTCACCTCTTGAAGAAATTTTTCTGAAAAGGAATAAAGAAATGGTAACAAATAGAAAGCATTTATGGAAAATGGGAAGTTTGCTTTTGTTTTCACAAAATAATACTGGAATTGCACTTTATGGAATAATATTAGACCATTAGAATATTGGACAAGGAAAAATTCCATAGCAAAACAAAGATAGACATCCAAAGGTGAATGTGAATACACAAGCAGAGCACAGGAGACAGGTGATTTCTGAGATATTTCTTTTTTTACAAAAAAAAAAAAAGACAATGAATATGTGTACAGTTTTCATCCTATTTGTAGACTTCACTATGAAAGATGAGGGAGTCTGTTTAAATTATTTTCCTTCTCAGTGAGGTATAAAGACAATGCCATCACCTGAGGAAAGTATAAGGGCATTGCAGAATTTAGGAGAGACTTTGTAATGTCACTGTTACAATGTGTAGGGAACTGTATCCACTAGGGAAATGTGATAGTGTTGCTATAGAGTATTTTTTAAACTTTGTGGCTATGAATTACAAAAAGTTCAAAAAGTTGTCTTTTTCCTCCACCTTCTTAGATGTTCCTAATGCACTGAAAAAAGAGGCAGTTGCTGGTGTTCACCTGGTTTGTTAGCTTCTGTGTGACTGCCATAGTATGGTACTACAAACTGGGAAACTTGAAACAACAGAAATTTATTGTCCTTCAGTTCTGGAGGGCAGAAGTAAGAAATCAAGGTGTCAGCAAGGCCATGCCCCCTCTAAAAACTATAAGGAAATTCTTCCTTGCCTCTTTTTAGCTTTTGGTGGTTTACCATCAATCTTTGCCATTCTAAGGGTTACAGCTGCATAAATCCAACTCCTCCCTGCCTTTGTAGTTACATAGCATTCTTCCTGCATGCCTATCTTCACTGCCTGTTTTCTGCTAGGGCACTGGTTATGTGGGTATAGGAACCTACCATACTCCAGTACAATCTCATCTTAACTAATTGCATCTTCAATGAACCTTTATGCAAATAAGGTCATAGGTTCAAGTACTAGATTTGAGACTTCAACACATATTTTTTGAGAAGACACAATTCAATCCATAATATCTGAGTTGGTGTCTTTGCCAGGCAAGTATAATTGAAGGAGAGGCAAAAAGTTAAATGTTTTCACACTACTCCAGGAAAGTCAGAAGTATTTTCACAATTTTTCTTCACTTTAAAGTTAGAGTGTTACTAGAAATAATCTTTCATGTACCTTCCAACCACTACCTCATTTGATATGTCTGTCTGAATTCTGATCTTAAATGCCATTTTAATGTTAAGTGGTAAATCTTACTTAGGCTTTAAATGGGATTTTTAAAGTTTTTTTCTTCTTCATTTATTTACATAGTATAAAATAAAGTATACTTGTATATGATATTCTAGGGTGTCAAGAAGAAAAGAAGAGCATAAGGCTCACAAGGCTTTAAAATATTTAGTCTACTCATCTATAAATGCTGCTATTCTTCAGACAACTACTGTTATTCCATATGGAGTGAAAAAAGGAAATGAAATGATTGGATGAATGTAACTAAACACAAGTGGAATACTACTGAACTTATCTTTATATTATGCAGTGAATATTATCTTGAAGTTCATTGATAAGTGTAAATTATTGTTTATTAAGAAGTATACTTATATATGCAGCTTAAATAATTCATTTTTATAGTTTTTTAATTTAAATATACTTTAAAAGCATGAAAAAGTGAATGCCATTTTTCAAAGCTTATACCTTGCTACTAGTTCTGCTTTTAATTTTTAATTATCTAGATTCCTGAATATCTTCTTTTTCAGTTTTAAAGAAAGTCTTTTAAAAATATACTGTTATCTCAGGAAAAATGCATACATGCTTTTTGATGACTGTTATTCAAGTGAGAATGATGCTACCTGAGTAGCTGCATTGCACATAACTTATATTCCAAAATATTGTGGAAATACTTTTGTTGAAATGTAAGAGAAAATTTTAAAATGCAGAGGTGATAAAGTTCATTTGGAAACCCAAAAGACAAAAATAGACAAGGTATTTCTGAGCAAACAGAGCAATGCTGGAGGTATCACAATACCCGACTTCAAACTATACTACAGAGCCATAGCAATAAAAACATCATGGTACTGGCACAAAAACTTACATGAATACCAGTGGAACAGAATAGAGGACCTAGATATGAATCCATGCAACTATGCTCACCTAATCTTTGCCAAAGTTGCCAAAAACATATGATGGAGAAAAGACAGCCTCTTCAACAAATGTTGCTGGGAAAACTGGATATCTGACTGCAGAAAAGCGAAACTAGATCCATGCCTGTCACACTGTACTATTATCATCGGAAAGTAGATTAAGGACCTTTATATCAGACTTGAAACCTTGTACAGGAAAGAGCAGGGAATACACTGGAAGCAATAGGCATAAACAAGGACTTCCTTAGTAGAACACAAGAGGCTCAGCAAGTAAGAGAAAGCAATGACAAATGGGACTACATGAAATTAAATAACTTCTGCACAACAAAAGAAATGATCTCTAAATAGAAGAGGCCACCCACAGAATGGGAGAAAATCTTTGCTAGTTATACATCAGACAAGGCATTGATAACCAGAATATACAGGGAGCTCAAAACTCCCCCAAAATCAATGACCCAATAAAGAAATGGCCAACTGAACTGAACAGATCGCTAAAACACACACAAAAAATGGTCACCATCCCTGGCCACACTGGAAACACAAATCACAAACACACTAAAATTCCACTTCATTCCCGTTAGAATTGCTACCATCAAGAACACCAACACCATGTTGGGCAGTGGTAGCTCATGCCTGTAATCCTAGCTACTCAGGAGGCAGCGATCAAGAGGATTGTGGTTTGAAGCCAGCACAAGCAAATAGTTTGAGAGACCCTGATTCCCAGTACTGAAAAAAAAAAAAAAAAAAAGAGAGACCCTATCTCCATAAAATCCCAAGTACCATAAAAAATAAAGAAATAAAAATAAAGAACACCAAAACAACAAATGTTGGCAAGGATGAAGGAAAAAGGAACCCTCATACACTGCTGGTGGGAATGTAAGCTTGTACAATCACTTTGGAAAACAATATGGAAGCTTCTTAAAAATTTAAACATAGATCTGCCATATGATCCAGCAATCCCACTCCTAGGGATATATCCAAAAGAATGTGACTCAGTTTACTCCAAAGGCATCTGCACACCCATGTTTATTGCAGTGCTATTCACAATAGCCAAGTTATGGAAACAGCCACGATGCCCCACTATCAACAAATGAATCAAGAAAATGAGGTATTTATACACAATGGAATCTTATTCAGCCACAAAGATGAATGAAATTTTGTCATTTGCAGGTAAATGAATGAAACTGGACAGGTCATTTTAAGTGAAGTTAGCCAGGCTCAGAAGGCCAAAAGTCACATGTTTCCCCTCATATGAGTATCATAGACCTAAAACAAATGCAGCAATATTATTGGACACGGGTCACACACTAAAGGGACAGTGCACATGGGAGGGATAGGGAAATGGAAGAAAATAAAAAACTTGAGTGTGGTTGATGTGCTCATTGTATAGTAACTTTAAACTGGCAGAGGCCACTATGGGAAGGGGACTCAGAAGTAGTGAAGAGATCTGGTAGATATGAACCAATGTGGTATCATCTGAAAGTGGATTAAGGAAGCAACACAAAGAATCTTCCTGTATAGCTATCCTTATCTCAAACTAGCAAAAATCCCATGTTTATCTTTTTATCTTTTATGTTGCTTCTTCAACAAAATTAGAGAACAAGAGGGGTAACAGGTTGTGCCCAGAGGTGGGGGTTGGGGGTTATTCAAATAATGTAAACACATGTAAGTCCATGTAAAAATGATAAGATAAAATTTATAAAATAATAAATAAAATTTAAAAAAAAACAGGTGACTATCTTCTCTGTCCAAACTATAAGGTAAAACCAGCAATTTCCAGAGTATAAAAATGATTTATATATTCTTCAAGCTATTTGGCTTTCTTAAAAAGCAAATTAACAGGATTAAAATACATAAACATAACTACTAACCATTTTAAAATAAGATTGTCCCTCTATTTTAATTTTAAAACTATTATTATGAAAATAACTCATATACAAAGGAAAATTCACAGTGTAAATGGCTTCCCTGTTTTTTATTGCTACTGTCTCTTGGGCCAGTCTCTATTTTTCTGTACTTAAATGACTTAGAAAAGTTTCAAATATGTATTCTTAGTCAAGGAGTGACATTAATTTAGCATCTAATTCTTGTATTTCAGTGTATCCTTGACTTCTCTACAAACAAGCTTGTGTGAAACTCCAAAGTTTTATTTAACATTTTATTAATGGATCAATTTGGAAAGTTTAGGTTGCCAACCCTATCAGTTCACATATTGTACATTACATTTATTGCCACTTCATACTCATATAACTAATGTACATTTGAAGTAAGGGATCCTTATAAAATTATGGATGTTGGACTTAGAACTGAATTTGAACCCAGATTGTGTCATTTGCTATCAATAAGACAATGGGCTTTACATTTCTTAGGAGAAATCCTAATTAAATTAACTGAAATATAAATGTTTATTTCATATATCTGCTAGGGATAAATTTCATTTCAGTAACTGTATAACTCAGAAGTTCAAACTAGATAGGCTCAGTCCTGTTTCTTAACATATATCTTGATTCTGATTTCCTAATGTTTTGGTTTCATTTTGCATGCAGTTTCCTCTTTGATGCTCTCAAAAATGGGTGCTAGCCATTCTAGTATACAACTTACATGCATGTAAGATAAAAATGTTATGGTGTCTCTTAAAAGTCTCTTAAAAGAGCCCTGTTTGGGTCACTTAAGGCAGAAGGGTATTGATATTGATGGTAAATTGTATTTATCGTTACTGTCTGGAACGAGAGAAGAAATCAACAAAGGAAACATGTTTGTTTTACTGAACAAAAGTGCAGGTTAGTAAAGCAATTATGGAAATTTAAAAATAGCACAAAACTAGCTACATGTTGCAAATTTCCACTTTAAAATATTTACCTCATGAAGAGAAATACATACATAAGATATTATGTATTATTCAAGATACTATATTGACCTATGAGAGTCATATGAAAACACAGAAATAGCATTTGATTAAAAATTTTAGGCTAGGAACGTCTTCAAAAAGAAGATAGTGAAACTTAAACCATGCACAAGATACTTTAGGTAGGACAGTGGGAAGTACACAGCAGCATATGGGAAGTGTGGTGCACTTAAGGGACTATGGGGATGTATTAGCTTTCAATTACCATATAAAGAATGCACTACAAATTTAGCACACTTTTTAAACCTCATGATTTCATGGACAGGCAGCTGCTGGGTCCTATCTTATGAACTCTCAAGATCGGGAGCAAGGTATTGACCATAATGTGTTATCATCTGGAGGCTGGACCAGGAAGAATTCATTTCCACGTTTATTCATATTCTTGGCAGAGTTCATTTTCTGTGATTTAGTTTGACTTCTTGCTAGTTTTGACCAGGGTATTTTCAGCTCCTTGATGCATCCTCCACTTTCTTTGTCATGTAGTCTCTTCAGAGGAGCTCTAAAACCATGACACCTACTTTCATTATAGCCAAGGAGTTCTTTCTCTCTGTCTTTCATCATATCTATTAAGCTAGAATCTTATATAATGCAACATAATTACAGGAATTATTTCTCAACAATTTTGTCTTATAATGCAATCTAATTTAGGCTATGAAATCTTATTATTTTTCCATACTCTATTTGTAAGAAGCAAGTAAAAGATTCTACCCTCACTCAATAGAAGAAATTATACAAAAGCAGGGATCATGGGGACACCTAGAGATATGTTTACTACTGGACAATTCAAGTATAAAATTTGAGATAAAAATTGGTCAGAAAGTAGGAAAAAAGCAAACAGAAGTCACATTATGAAAGGTAATTTTTCACCAAGCAATTTGAATACTGCATTGTAGAAAACTGAGTATCACTGGGAATTTTTAGCAGGTAAGTGTCATAATTAGAACTGTCTTTTCAAAAGACAACACTGCTGAGAAAAGGAAGTATGTATTGGAGAAGGGGTAAAGGGAGACAGAGATATAAATTTAAATGCAGGAGTCCACACCAGATACAAGGAATCAGAAAGAATGGGAATGAGCTTGCAACATTAGTCACAGAAGACTTAATATTTTTAATTAAAAAATGCAATTCACATTTGCTTCTGAAATACACCAATAAGAAGTAAATCATTGTTACTTAAATCTGTCCTTCTCTAATGAGTTAAACTTAAAATCACACATAAAAATATTTACAATGACCAGCCACTTTGAAGGTCAAGGAGACACTTCTCCTCCCCAGGAAATGCCCATCTGCATCTGAAAGGCATCTCCTCCCTCAGGCAGTACACAAAGAAAAAGGCTAAAACCCACCCTGACCCATGGGACCACCAGTTTCCTGGTCCCCCTGCATTTCTCACTATGCAGTCTTTCTCTTCTCTTCTCTACAAATAAAATCTTTCCAATCTCTGTTGTTGGATAGAGTCTGTCTGTGTTTTCATTCTCAGAGCAGGCTCAAGAACCCTGAGCACCTGAAATTCCTGCGTGTGTCATCTGTGCATCAACTTGACATTCGAAGTCCATTAAAAAGTTCAGTGTCTACCAGGTGTGGTGACATGTGTCTGTATTTCCCACTACTCAGGAGGTGCAGATCAGGATGATCAAGCTTTAAGGCTAGTCCTGGCAAAAAAGCTAAAAAGGACAACTTAACCAATAAACTGGGCTTGTTGGTACATGTCTGTCAGCCCAGCTAGGAGGGAGTCATAAATAAGACCATTGTAGCTGAGGCTAGCCTGGCAAAAATGCAACACCTTATCCACCAAACAACTAGAGGATAAAAGGTTGGCAGCATGGCTCAAGCAGTACATTTATCTGCCAAGCAACAGGCTCTGAATTCAAACCCAAGTACTGCCAAAAGAAAAAAAAGTTCAGTGTTTTATGTTAACAATAAGAATTGACTAAATAATAAATTTATATACTCAATAATTTTATTGAGTTGTTTATATTTTATAACAAACTAGAATATTACTGATAGATTGATAACATTTTAGTTAATAAAGATAAAATTGTGAAATATTTTGACTGTACATTGCTCACTTTGGCACCTAAAGTCCACAGTACACAGATTTGACCCATTTGGATTCTCTGTGTTTAGAGTTGGGAAATGATTTCGCAATTGAAGATGTCTTACACTTGAAATTCAGGACTAAGCACAAATATTATGTTGAATTGCCACAATGCCCCTTTAATTCAGATAACATTTCAACTTCCAGGCAGAGGCTAATGTTCTTTTGTTTTGCATATGCTGTGAAGCCTAAGGCTGACAGCAAAGCTGAATACTAAAACCATCTGTCAGGACCCTGGGGATTTTGCTATTATTCGCTGCTTCCTCATGGTGTAAGGTCAATACTACAACAAGGTATATTTCAATAAATATGCAGCAAGAAGATAAATTGTCTCACAGTAGGAACTACCAGCTGTCAATGCAATTAGTGACAAAAAAGCAAGGAAGTAGCCTTGGGGAAGTACAGATCCATTTTGGGATCGATTTTCTTGGGGTTCTCAGTTTGTTCTGCAGAAGGTCTTCTAACAGAAAAGATGTATGTGCTAAAAGCAGCATCTTTTAAAATTGTCATTCCACATGGAATCTGTCAGAATCTATTGTTGCAGCATCAATGTATGGTTTATTGTTTACTAATACAGTCATAGGATATGATACGTATGTGCATATATATATTTGTTTCCTCCAAAGAGAATAAAAGGACTCATGATGTTTAAAAGGAAGGAGGACAAGAGAGATTTGTCTTCAACCATCTGTGATGCTCCTTGTAGAGTATTGTCCTTGGAGCATTCACTGCTGGGATAATGAATTCTGAATTGATTAAGTTAAATATTAATGATTTTCAAGATTAGGAGAGGAGGATGAAACATATGGCACAACCTACATTAAACATACTGGTTTTGCCCATAAATGCAAACATATATTGCATTAATTTCAGGTAGATTTACATTTCTTAGATGGAATAATGAAAAATACCCAAGGTTAAACAATTATACACTAAGCCAGATTTAAATATTAAGTGTCTAATCGTGTTTTAGTTCTTTCCGTTTTCCAAAGGTGCAATCTCATAGAGCATCTACTTTTCAAATATATATATATATACATATATATATATTTTTGCACATAATAGGCTGACTTAGTGTCAGTGAGAAATACTATAATGTATGAACATATTCCAGTAAAGTATTTAGGAGCAACAAGGTATTCTTAGTACCAACATGATTTGCCCATTCATTAATAAAAGAGAGGCCTAAAAACAAATAGGAATGGTTATAGGGTCTCCTGAAACTACAGTAGACTGCTATTCACTAAGCCCTGGTTTCGTAAAGACAAGCAAACATTGAAAAGACTTAATTGTCCCTGTTGAAAACAAGGAAGTGGTTTCTCTACCACCCTTTCTTTGCTATTGCACGTACTTTTTCTTTCTTTGAGAACTAGCATTTTGAGCTGAGCACAATGGCTTATATTTGTAATCTCAGCTACTTGGAAGGTGGAGATCAGAATTGGCATTTCAAGGCCAGACCTGGCCAAAAAAAAAAAAACAAAAAAAAAAACAAAAAAAAACTTGGAAACCCACTTCAAGAAATAAAGAAATAAGTTGGTTATGGTGGTGCATGCCTGAAATCCCAGCTATGAAGTAGGCATAGTCAGGAAGATAGAAATCTGAGGCCAGACTTGGGCAAAAACATGAGAGTCTGTCTGAAAAATAACTAAAGCAAAATAGGACTGGGAGTGACCAAAATGTCAGAGCACCTACCTAGCAAACATGAGGCCCTGAGTTCAAACATCCCCCGGATAAGAACTGCCCATTCTGCAGCCTAAGCTGAAGCTGGTCTTATCCCTTGCAGAACAAAGCCCCACTGTCCCTTATCTCCCACCACCTCTCTTTGTCCATCCCTTGCCCTTGCTTTCTCCCAAATGCTACTTAAGACCAGACCCACCGAGAGAAGCTGCTGCACCATTTCCTGTCAGCCAGCCAGTCTGCTCATTAAACTTTGGACATGAGATACCTCTCATGAGCCTCCTTTGTGTGCGGTGTGTGGTGTTTTCCTAACATTTGGTGCCATGACTCAGATCAGGTGAGCTTCTGGCATCAACCTTGTTCTCCCAGTCAGTAAATTCAGGCCCTCATAGGTAAGAGCTGCCTTTCTTAAACCTGGATAAACTTACTGGGATCTGAGCTGCTTTGCTGGGACCACTGATCCCAGACTAGTGCCGTCATTGCCACTCTCACTCACAGGAAACCTCCTCAAGGCCAGTGCGCTTCCTGTAACTAACCAACCACCAGCTGATTACCTTGGTCCTCCCTTGGTGAGCTCCCTCGGATCATGAGTCAGGGCTCTCTCTCTCTCTCTTTCTCTCTCTCTCTCTCTTGGTTGGGAAAATCTAGGTCGTGACTCACTCAGCTCAGGAACCGGGTTCCTGAGGCGTGGGCGATCCTCTCAGTGAAGACGTTCTCTTGAGGTCCCTCCACTTCTCTGTTTTGTCCAGGAAAGGAATATCTCGGGGATGTCTGCCATATTTTTCCTTGGACAGGGTCTCATCATGGGGGCTGGACCTTCCAAAATTCCCTCAGACACTCCTCTGGGCTGTCTATTGGCCAACCTCGAGCTCCTATAGCTTTCACCTGATCTAAAGACAAAACAACTCATTTTTTTTCTAATCAGGCTTGGCCACAATATCAATTGGCCAATGACTCAAAATGGCCACTAGATGGCACACTCAACCCTAACATTCTCAGGGATCTCTACACCTTCTGTGAATGCACTGGAAAGTGAAAGGAGATTCCCTATGTCCAGGCCTTCTCTTATCTCCACTCTAAGACTTCTCTCTGCACCTCTTGCTCCCCTGCCCAAGTCCTTCTGGCTCTGGAGAGCTCATGCTCCCTCCCTGTGGACTGAGACCAAGCCTGGGATTTGTTCAGGTATGCCTCATGCTATATTGGTGGAATCCTGTTTGATTATGGCATCCCACAACTGCTTCTCTTTCCTCTTTTTCCTGAGACAGCAACCAGAGAGTGGAGGTTTCATGTTGCTGAAAATGTTCCAGTACCAGTCAATGGGAGCAACCTAGAGACAGAGGTGATGGCTAATCCCTCAGGTGTGTGTCATGCCTCCAGGCTCTGCCTTCCCCTACCTTACCTAAGATGTCAGGACACCTTTTCTGCTTCCTCCATGGTTTCACCACATGTCCTTTGTCTCTGTCTGCCTTCCCCTCCCTGGGCTTACTGGGACCCTGGCCTCCCATGAAAAACTTGTAACATGGTACCTTATGACTTAAATTATCCCAACTAGTTTTCCAGGCCTCAGTCTAAAGTAACTTTAAATCAGCTGCTTTACAAAAGCACTTACAAAACTGTAGCTGCCATGCTCACACCCTAACTCTGCCCCCACAAAGGGAAGAGGGAAAACAAACTGGCACACTCGTGCACAGGATGCCAGCTCCTAGCCACAGCAAAAATGCCTGCCATAGCTAAGAAAATTCATAGAGAAGACCCAGCACATCCTGGGCCACCAGTCACATGTGGCAATGACTGTGGCCCATTGCCACCTCCCCTAAAATAAATGCATACAGAGTACACAGGAAGGGGGGAGGGGTGACAGGCTGCAGGATCAGGCCTAGGCAGACAGGCTTGCTTGTCCCGGAGGGAGTGGTGCCTTGCACAAGCCCTGCTCCTAGCCCCAACTCACACCTGGCACCAGACCCAGCCCTTGTAAGCCAATTGTTAGCTTAAGGTTATAGTCCCCAAAATAACACATTACTATGGTCTCCAAACTTCTCATTTAAAATTTTCTGTACTTTCAGCCTCAACATAAATTTTTCCCTCCAAATATTAATTCTAGTTGTCCAATATGGTATGGTTATTGGCCCAAAATGCCCTCTGAACGCCCTTCTCTAACTTTACACATGATTTATTCCTTTATTAAAAAAGTAGCCTTTATTAAAGAGGCTACCTGCTGTTAACTAAAAGACAGGATCCTAGCATTTTGTTCTTTCTAGATGGGACCTGCACCTTCCAGTCTTCTGGCTTGCAGATGTTAAAAGCTTTGTACTGAGGCCTGGCCTCAATATGCCTTGGGTGACCAAGAGAAGTGGCCTTCACAGGGTTCCTTAAATTACAACACCATACTCCAATTAGACCTTTTCTATAAAAGTAAAAAAAGTAAACTGAGGTCCCCATACAAATTTTCTTTCATCTCAGATTGGCTCCACAATTACTATTTAGATACTCAAACACTGGCCATTCTTTATAAGCCACAGGATAAATATGGAAAGGAGGACCAAAAAAGCCCCTTGTCAATGACAAGTCACACCCCTACTGCTCCACCCTCTGCCCTACCTTCTAAGCCACCCCAATATCCAAAACTTCCTAATGGGTGCTTCCCCCTTCAATAGATAATGGTAGGAAGAGGGCCAGTCTATGTCCCCTTCCCGTTATCAGATCTAAGGGAAATTTAAAAACATCTGGACAGCTACACTGATGTCCAGACAAATACATCCAAGCCTTTATCTCTGTGATCCAAACCTTTCAATTAACATAAAAAGATATTATGCTTCTACTAGACCAGACTCTTGTCTCCTTAAAAATACAATGGGTTCTGGCCCAGGACACTCAGGTTTAAAATGATTACCATTTACAATAAACCCCAATACTAGTGACACCTAGAAATGAGAAAATAAATATACCTACTTACAGGGCACAGATAGTCCACTTAACTGATCCACACTAAAAGGGACTAATGATATAACTCAAGCAGTAGAGTGCCACTTTGCAGGCATAAAGCCCTGAGTTCAAATCCAACACAGCCAAAGACAAAAAAAATATTTGGGGCTGAGGATGTAGCTCAATGGAAAAAATGTCTGCCCAGCATGTGCAAAGCCCTGGGTTCAATTTCCAAACACTGCTAAATCAAAAAAAAAAAAAAAAAACTAAAAAAGATAACTGTCATTAATGTCACTTCAGCCATCTCATAGTGAAAAAAAGTAGTTTAACCTAGACCAGATCCCTTGTTCTTCAAATGAGGAAACTGAGGCCCAGAACAGTTCAGAGACCTGCTCTCCAGAATGTCAGGTGCCAATGTAAAATAACAACTTTGCTTTACAGCAATACCCTAAAAGAAAATCCCCTTACCTTTCTACAACATCTTAAGGAGGCTATCAGAAAACATACCATGGTGGACCCAGAGTCACAGGTGAGAGAGGTTATACTCAAAGATTAATTTCTAACAGTCAGCCCCAGGTCTTTGTAGAAAACTCAGTCTGTAGCTGAAGGAGAAAAGTCATTGGATCAACTAATACAACTAGCCATGTCTGTATATTATAACCAGGATATTACTAATAGAAAAATAAGAGACATGACCTCATTGCTGCCCCCACCTGATGGAGCCTACATCTTGAGTTTGCTACCATGGTGGACAGGAGGGGCACTTCTGCAGAGGATGCTTAAGGGGGGGTCAGCCTGGGAGACAGCCCAGCCCCTAACCGGGACCCTGCCCTCTCTACAAAGGTAACCAATGGAGGTCTAAGTGCCACCGTCTCCAGATGGAAGGTGAGGTGTCATCTCCTACGGATTAATGGGTCCCAGCCTCCTGTCCATACTCCACTTCTTGGCATCGATGTTGAGGAGCCTTATGGTAGCCATTATGACAAAAAAAACAAAAAATCATTGTCCAGCTAGACAGTAGAGCTCATTTCTCTGTCTTATCTTTCTCTCCCAGTCCCCAGTCCAATGACAAGGTTATCATTCAAGACAAATCTGGCCAGCCCCTAGAGTGCTAGTTTACCCGGCCTCTGGCTTGCTCTTGGGGAGACCTCCTCTTCTGTCACTCTTTCCTCATAGTACCTGAAACTCCAGTGACTCTGCTGGGACAAGATTTACTATCACAACTAAAAACTCAAATTCTCCTCCCCCAGGCAGCTATCTCTGCTTCTCCCTCCTTCAGAAACAAATAGATTCCACAATATGGACTGATGAGATGAATATAGGGTGAGCCTTGACAGCCCTCCTTATTCAAATAAAACTCAAAAGTCCCTCACAGTTTCCACACCCAAAACAATATCCCCTCAGGCCCCTCTGAAAAACAATGAGGTCTTATGCCTATCATAAATTCCTTAAAAAACAAGGGCTACTAATTAGTTGCTCCAGCCCATATAATAAATTTAAAATTCTTATAAAAGTTAATTTTAGAATACAAGTTACAAAGTAAACAACTAAAAGATATATAAATAGGTAGTAAATGTATTTTTTGAAAAGTTAAAGAAAAAAATGTTTTTAGATAAAAAATGATTTTATAAAGAAGGATTTGTCCTAAAGATTGTTTCAAATAAGAGGGATAAAGACAAGCCAACAAAGGGTTTAATATGCTATATAAAGGTCTAAGTAAGTTTTAAAAATGTATAATAAAAAGCTTCAAAATGTAATAAAGTTAAAGTTAAGTATAACCTAAGAGTTGCCTAAAAGAATTTTAAGATCATGTCAAACTAAAATCAAATTCTCTATGTCTATAAAATAACAAGGTTATCTTAATATTGTTCTGCTCTGAGTAACATCTACAAAAAACCATTACAGAGAAAGATTTTATCAAAAAAATTATTTGTGTTTTCTGTTGATCTTGTCAAACCTTAAGTACTACTAAATCAGAGTTCATTTATGCATTTGCTCATGCAAAGGTCTCTTAAATGACCACCTTATAACTGTGTTCAGTGTCTAGACTTTATCTAAATATTTATCTAAATATGGTACAAATATTTACAGAGTTAAAAGTGTCAGTGTATATAATATGATGAGCTAAATCTCTCTTTTATCCAAAAGTGTTACATTTAGCCTGCATTTTGACAGTCAGCCTCTATTTGCCTTTAAAAGTCCCACAAACTCTTCATAACAGCTAACCTGGTCAGTCTTGCCACAAGAATTTAAAGACAGCCCTCATTTTTGTGGACAGGCCCTAACCAGAGACTTATTAGATTGGCACTACCCAGAGGCCACCCTTCTTTAATGCAGAGCCACGGACCCCTTATCTACAATGCAACTGAGTCCCTTTTAAAACTTTCTGGCCTCCAGTAATACAGAGTCTCTAAGGAGAAGGCTCAATTATGTCTCCCTCAGGTCACCTACCTAGGTGTGGTCTTAAAGGGACAGACTTACTCCCTGAATCATAAGTAAATCAATCCAATTTTCCATTTCCTTCCTCACATACATAAGACAGCTTACAGTAAGTTTGGGAATTATAGTATTTTACAAAATTCAGATCCCTAGGTATGCAGTCCCTTAGAAGACATCTTTTTATGCTTCTCCTAATATTCTTATTTGGGTCTTAAATAATATAAGGCCACCCATTTCTCTTAGAAAACTTGCCTTCAACAGACCCTGCTCCTCTGGCTGACTATCTGCCTTATCCTAACCTTCTCAGGGAACTTCTCAAAGAGCATACAGACCAGATCCTGCCCCACCCTATAACAATTTCTGTTAAACCAGGAGTCTTTTCTCCAAAAAGATCTTCTACCTTCTCCATTGGGACTTTGGTGGACCAGCCTTCATCTGGTCATTCTCACGATACCAACTGCTGTCAGGCTCAATGGGATCCCCCCAGTGACAGTGCCTCTTAAGGAATGGACACTTAGAATCCTCTAGGGAACAACATTTCACAGTGGTTCTCCTGGCTAATGTCCATCCTAATGCTTATATTTCTTGCTCTCCTACTCTTAAGCTTCTTCCCTTGTATCATACTACATGTCTGCTACTGCTAATCAAAAATTTAACCAGTTGTACCTCCAGAGATATCAACCTCTCCAAAACCATCTGGAAAAACTACTGTGAAGACCCCATCCAGGAGGCCACAAGAGCCTGAGGATCTGCCCCATACAATGCCCCCTGCCAGCAGGAAGCAGCTAAAGAGACTGATGCTTTGCCCCAATTCCTGATCCTCAGCCCCTACCCTTATCATTATTAAACAAAAAATGGGAGAATGATAAGAACTGCCTCTTCTGCAGCCTAAGCTGCAGCTGGTTTCATCCCTTGCAGAACAAAGCCCACTGTTCCTTATCTCCCACCACCTTCCTTTGCCCACCCCAGGACCTTGCTTCAGCAGCTGGTCTCATCCCTTGCAGAACAATGCTGCACTGTCCCTTATCTCCCACCACCTCTTTGTCCATCCCTTGTCCTTGCTTTCTCCCAAATGCTACTTAAGCCCAGACCTGCCGAGAGAGAAGCTACTGCACCCTTTTCTCTTGGCCAGCCAGCCTGCTTATTAAACTTTGGACATGAGATACCTCTCTTGAGCCTCCTCTGTGTGTGATGTGTGGAGTTTTCCTAACACCCACTGCCATCAAAAAAAGTAAGTGAAAACTAACATTTTGTCATTTCTGTGACCCAGGCATGTTTTTGTTAAGGACCTAAGAGACATGTCTTTGAATGTATATGTCATGGGTGTCAAGGTTGCACTGCATGATAACTTTGTCAAGTCCTCTTGTTTGAGTTTATTTATTGTTGATCTTTAAAATACATGTAAAGAAAGGTACATCTGCTTTCTTTTATATAAGGGTCAGATTTCTGTGTTTCCCAGCTCTTACAGCACTGCTTGTGACATGCATCAGGTTCCGATTTAATGCTTGTTAAATAATACACAACAGTTTTACAAGTAAACATCATTAAGGATTTTTTTTAACAAGATGGAATGTTTTTCTTACAATTCGCTAAGTATTTTAGGGGGTTTTACATATTATTTTTTGTTGGCTTATTCTGTAAGTACACCATTTTGAATATTCAAAGTCAGGTAAACAATTATTCTTGTTTTAGAAGAAGTTAAATGAATGATTTACCATAAAGCACATGATTTCAATATTTAGCACTAACCAAAGTTACTACATACTGCAGATTCAGTCAAGTGTCTTTTGCATTTCCCATGCGTATTCCAAATACATCAAGATTTTCACAAAATTTGTTAAGAGTCTCAAACCCAAAGCATATGAACACAATCTTTAGAAGAAATTTTGTGGTCATTATTTGGAGAACCTGATATAAATGCAGGTATTATTTTCATGGCAAATCTTACTTTCTTGGATGACCTATCATTTCAATGTAACATTTTCCTCCAAGGACATGATGCTGTGGTTGAAATCCCTAGTTTATGTTGAAAATGATATGATGCCCTTAATGGAGTAGGTAAAATGTAATAATGGTTAAGACCGGGCACTGGAGTCACATTTTCTTACTTAAAATCCTATTACCACTCCTTTTTTTCTGTGTGGACACTGATAGCAGATATCTACGCTTTAGTTTCTTCTTTATTGTGATAGAAATGCGTTTTATAAAGAGATGTCATCATGGAAATTTGTAGGCAATTTATTAGGGGCTGCTCAGAGGAAAAATATCTTTAAAGAACTGAGGAAAGAGTGTCAGAAATAAATTGAAGTGAAAAGCAGTTGTGACATAATCTGGCTGATCTGAGAGATAGTGCTGGAGCTTGAATGGCTCTGGAAAGATCTCAAATTAATGTGCTATTTCAATACGAAACGTTTCCCACAGACCGATGTATTGAAGGTTCCTTCTACAGCTAATGATGCTATGTTGTGGGTGGTTCTGAAACTTGAAGAGGTGGGGTCACTGGGGGTATGTCCTTTAGGGCTGTATCTTGTCCCTGGAGTCCTCCTCCATGCCTCTCTCTGCTTCCTGCTTGCCAGGAGGTGAGCTGCTTTGCTCTACTATGTAGTCCCCATTATGATGCTCAGCCTCTCCTCAGGCCCTTAGCAATGAACTCATATGACCATGGACTAAAACCTTTAACCACAATAAGTCTTTCCTCCTTTTTTTAAACTGCTTCCCAGGGATGGAGATGTGACTCGAGATAGAGAACTTGCCTAGAAAGTATGAGGCCCTGAGTTCAAACCCTAGTATTACCAAATACACACACACACACACACACACACACACACACACACACACACACACACTACAATTTCTATACTATCACCAGAGCAACAAACTATTAACTAAGATAACCATATAAACTGTTTCCCTCAGGCATTTGTCATAGCTACTGAAAGTCTAAACCATAATGCAAGAAAGGTAGACTACTGTACCAGGGCATAGACTAGTCAACAGATAATGAGCTCTTCCTTATCAAGGTATTAGCCTGAATGAAGCTGTCTCCTAGACTCAAGATCAAAGTCAAAGGACAGACACTCAGGACTATAAATCTTTAGGAGGCAACATCTCTGGCATTTAGGTGAATAAAGGCTTTCCCTTTGGTCATGAAAGGGAGTTGGAGGTGGCTCTATCTGGGCAGCTGAACACACCATGAAAAAAGCACTAAAAAAGAAATCTGTACACCTTACACTTAATATCTTAATATTTAAAAGAAGTCATCAATGCTAAGCCCTTAGCACAGCAGTTTATATGGAATAAGTTCACTAAAAATATTAGCTTGTTATTAAAATAAGTTGAATGATTTTTTTAACTCGAGGTAATTTATATATTTAAGTTGAAATGAAATAAGCTCTTGGCTTGCAAGAGCTTTTAATACACAATAATTGTTCTATGAAATTATCTCTGGGAATAATTTTGTCACTTTTTTGGAAGATTTGAAAAATTCATGTAAACTATCATTGACATTTCTAGAATGAACCCCCTTTTATTCTCTGCAGGAGTTTCATACCTTCTGATCCAATTAATGCAGAGATTATCAAACGCTGATACAATTCTCAAAAGAGTCAGGATAAGATAGAACAAAATATTAAAGATGATACTCTTTTATTAACAGAAGTTTACTATATCCATGTTTAGCTGTTCCATTAATCTAGGCTTGTACTACAAGAATACAGTTTTTGTTGTTTAGATAAACACTGGGTCTCCAAAGGAGTGTTTTCCTTGATGGAGTAAACTTGAGAGGAAATACAACTGTACTTCTTTAATTTCTTCTCAAATTTTTTATACAGCTAGTTTTCCAGCTGTACACACTCAAAATTTAAGATTGATAGTCAATAAGACTTAGTTTTTTACCTACGGTTAAATTTCCAATCTTAATGATAAGAATTTCCATTTTGCTAAGTTTAAATATTTTTATTGACTAGCTTCTTAAGTTAAACATACTCTCTAGAATTAAGATTTGATCTAATGTAAATTTAGTATCCACTTTAAATGGAGATGATTCACTATACTGACTTCAAGTCAGATGGGTTTTGTTTAAAACTGACTTTCCCATTTCTGCAGTATATGTGATCATGAGCTATTTATCAACTCTCTTTCACACCAAACCTTCTTCATCTATGAAAAGGGCATAAACTTAGCATGGGCATAAACTTAGATTTTAAAGTTGGTGAAACTAGTCTATATGATACTATACTTTCAAACATGTCATCCTACATTTGTCCATACTCATAGAATATACAACACCAAGACTGAAACTAAATGCTAAGTATGGATTTTTGAGTAATTCTGTGTTTATCAGTTATAACAAATGCACTGGTCTGGTCAGGGGTGTTGGTTGTGGGAGGCTACTGATGTGTAGGGGCAGGGAGCATGTAGAAAATCTTTGTACCTTGCTTTGAATGTTTCTGTGAACTTAAAACTGTTCTAAAAATATGACACCTTTTTAATTCTTTAAAGAAGTGGGGAGACAGAATGAGGGAGAGTGATAGAGACAATGAATTGCATTGGGGTTCATTGCATGCATGTGTGGAAATATCACAATGACACCCCTTGGGACAACTGATATATGCTAATAAAATGGAAAAAAAATCTATTGATAATAAAAAATAAAGTCTCTTTCAAATGACATAAAAATACATTCATCATTTGTTTTGTTGTGAAGTTATTATGAAGGGGATAATTGAAATAAAACAAGTGATAAAGTATATGTAATCTAGACTTTCCTAAATGGTAATTTTTTTTTGTGACACTAGGGTTTGAACTCAGGGCCAACACCTTGAGCCACTCCACCAGGCCCTTTTTGTGACTGTGAAGGGTGTTTCAAGATAGGGTCTTATGAACTATTTTGCTCAGGCCTGGTTTCAAACTGTCATCTCCTTATCTCTGCCTCTTAAGTAACAAGGATTACAGGTATGAGTCACCAGCACCTGGCTGTTAATTGTTTTTGTTGATAGCTATTATGGTAATATAAATCCTGAAGCAATTTTAAGAGGAAGTCAAGAAAATGATCTAACATGAGAAAAATTATTAGAATAAATGCTTACCCTCAGAAAATGACTATTTTGAAGAAAAAACCACTCATCCAAAGTATAAATATGGGAATTAAAAAATCATTTTACTTAGTTAAAGTCATAATTACCATATAGTAGCTTGCTTTCTGATGGCTGGGTTCCCCCAGAGAAGAGAAATGTAATTTGAGATTTTTGTCACTAGATGGCAAACTTTAATATAATTGTACAAGTTTCTAACAACAACAAAAAAATTGTCATTTTTCTGAGAGAGAAGTTTTCCAGATAGTGACTGTTAGTCTACAGTAGTCTAAAAGTTAGCACTTACAGTAATATGCATATAAAATTACAAAAGAAACTATCAGTTTTGAGACCAGAATATAATGTAAACATGGTTGAGGACAATATAATTAGTACTTAATTTTTTGAACTAATATTTCTATGCAATTGTTAAACTCATTCTAGTTTGTTATACTTCTATTGTAGGTGGAGCCTCTGGGAACAACCCTTCATGAAGGAATAATAACTTCAGCTTTGGGGTACCTGTAAGAATCTGTGCTCCTGTAAGATCTTTTCTGTTTTATCCTTTAAATGATCATGGAACCTTAAAGTTCATCTCTGTATTAAATAGTTAATAACCTTTACACCTCAAGGAGAGTGTTTCCTTTCAGATTGGCATAAGGACATCCTTCCTGGTCCTTGCCCTCAAGAATTATCCTTTGGGAGATACTGGTGTGAAATGTTAATTAACAATTCAAAGCAGGTTATGAGAAATGCCAAGTAAGTAAGGAAGGATGGAAAGATCTATAGAATTTTATTTAGAGAAAAGGAAGAGTATGTAAAGCTACAAGCCTTCCATTTCTACACGGGTATTGGATATATTCCCTGAAGGAAAAACTTGGGAGTTTAGGAGGAAGGATTTCAGCTCATCATCAGAAAAAACTTCTAAACTGAGAAAGCCAACCTAGTGAGGTTGCCTGTGTCTTGCAGACAGATGAATAGAAATCTGCTGGGGATGATGGAAAAAGACTTTCTACATTGAGAAAACAAAATAGCCTTTGAGAGTGGTGTAAGCTTATAAAATAGTGACTGGAGCATAACTCAGTCTGGACCACCCAGAGGAGCTGTGCTGGGCCTAAAAGGATGATCAGCTTCTAGACCGAACAGAGTTCTGGAATGACATAGCAAGATCACATTTCACTGGACACCTCCAGTCTGCTGCTGGCACACATCAAGTCTCTCTCCACCTTCATTACATCAAGGCGGTATGTCTATGTCACTAATTGGCCACCTGTCAGATTGGAGTGTGCTCTGCTTCGTTGACAACCCTTGTTCATTCCAGGCTCTCATAGGTTTACAAAGTGGTGTGTGCCTCTTCACCTGCACCAAAAAAACATCTTTAAACTAAGTGTCTGTAGTTCTCTGTCTTCACTTCTTCCTTTGTGTTTTGTCTGCCATGGAATGTGCCAGCATTTTCAGATGCCACTGCTTCACCAAAGGGGTAGGAAATACCCCAATGACTTTTAAGTTCTAACTCTTACCATACCTGTAGAGTTGCTTCTGGTTATTGTTGAATGTATGAAATGTAAATGACACAGTCCCCCACAAAAAGAAAAAAAAAAAAAGTTCATTGCCTTCATTACATCTAGGGGAAAGGCACAGGACTAGAATTTTTCTTTGTGTTTTGTCCTTTTACTTCTTGGGAAAAGAAAAAAAAAAGATTTCTCCACAAGCTTTCTTTGGTGTCTTTATTCTTATGCCTGTGTCTTAGGAAGTGAGGTGCTACCTACAAACAGAAAATGTGATGGACATTTTACTATACAGAAATAATGTTAATGTCTATGTGTATTTGCACAGAATTAGAAGTCTGAGCATTTCATGATTATATAACTTCCTGCTCCACCTCTTTGCTATTGCACTAAAATTTAAAGGTTAAAAAGGATCTGCTCATTAATAATAGGGTTTGGACTCAGGACCTTACACTTGGAAGGCAGGTGCTCTATCACTTGAGCCATCTTCCCCTAACCCTTTTTGTTTAGTCATTTTTCAAATATGGTCTCATATTTTTGCCCTGACTGGTCTAGACCATGTTCCTCCTATTTATGCCTCCAATATAGTTGGATAACAGGCACTCACCACTAAGCTCAGATGTATTGGTTCAGATGGAGTCTCACTAACTTTTTGCCTGGATTGGCCTCAAACCACAATCTTCTGAATCTCTGAATTTCTGCCTCCCAAGTATCTGGGATTACAATATGAATCACTGTGTCTGGCTTTGTATTGTAGTTCTTATTGAAAATAAGTGACATTAAATTTCAAATGATGATTACCTCCTCTTTGGTCCTATTCTCACAATGTTCCCACTACAAAGAGAGAGTTTGGTCCACAGAGCTCCACAGACTTCATTATTCAACAGTCCTTTCCTTAAGTCATTTCCAGAGCAGAACCAGCAAGCTCTGCTTGGGGCTAAAACTTATACAATTTAGACAGTTTTCTTAGGAAAAAGATGAAAAAAATACAAATATAAAACTAGGGATGAAAAATTAATCTTGATTATTCAAAATATAACACATAAGAACAAACTAAATACAGCCAATTAGTCTCAGTAAAGAGTGGGAAATGGCAACTCATTAAAAATGTTAAAAACTTTAAATATATCACAAATAGCAAAAATCCATAGAATTATAAGACATTAACTTTTTGTCTCAATTTTCAGTGTTCTTTTCTCAACAATTTTTGTTGCAAGTTCCGTATAGTCATTCCTAAGAATCCATGGGAAATTGATTTCAGAACTTCCACACATAGCAAAATCTGTAGATGTTCAAATCCCTAGTATAAAAAGGTGTAGTGATTGCATACATCTTATGCATATCTATCCATATACTTCAAAGCCTCTGTAGATTACTTATTATACCTAATGCAATGCAAATAAGTCTTATTCTGCTGCTGGAACACATCAGTTCCATCTCCACCTCCATTGCACTAGGCAGGTGTGTCTGAGTCACTAATTGGGCACACATCAGATTGGAGTGGGATCTGATTTTCACTAGGGAATAATGAAAAGAAGAAAAAAAGTCTGCATATGTTCATTACAGACACAATTTATTCTTCCTCAATATTTTTGATCTGTGGTTGATTGAATCCTTGTGTGCAGAGTCCATGGATATGGAGGGCTAACTCTAATGGCTTCTTTTTATGGCAAATGAATTTAATACAATTTTCTCAAGAAAGGATAGAGATGCTTCAGACATCCTCCAATATGGTTAGTCAAAATTTGTTTTGTGTTTATTATGGCTAATTTTTAAACATAATGTTCAACTTAGTCTGTAGTTGGTAATGTCAATTATTTTGAACAGTTGGCTGGATGTGTAACTCAAGTGTTATAGTCCTTGCCTTAAACTCAAATTCCAGACCCACCAAGAAGTAACCTGTCAAATGTGGGGAGACTTATGGTAAATTTTTTTCATATATAAAAGCTCTAAGTTTTGGGTGGCTCCATATATTTTGGGCCTACATTTTCTCCTCTATCCACAACAATCCACTCAATACTTTAGTACCTCAGTGTAAGATGTATAGTAGTTTTATTTCTAGAAGATAGTTCTACATTAGGACAGCTAACAAGTAGTAAATTAGATAATGTGACTGAAAACTCCTGGACCTCTAATCCTAGTAATGCACCTTCAGATTACTTTCCCTCCTTTGATGAATGCTTGAAAACTGTGCTGAATACTATAGGAAGCAGTGAGTCAGAAGGTTAGAGGAAGTTAAAAGCAACAACATTGACAAAAAAGATAGAGGGAAGAATTTAAATGATAATGATTAAAAGACCTTGCTGTAGACACAGGTATTAGCATATGACTAAACCCCTCGCCCCCTACAGACACAGGCTGTGGAAGTAGGTGGAACAAGTGAAGAATTCTGAAACTGAGCTTCATTAGTTTCCTATTAGATTCATCTCCATTTATTCTTCTCTTTCCTCAGATGAAAATCCATGGCCAATCATTATAATCTCTGCTTTATGAATACCTCCTCTTGCTTCTCTTGCTTCATAATATTGACTTGACCAAGTCATCACCCTGTTACAGATAGTTCTATCCACTTTCACTGAAATGATCAGGCATAGAGAAACCACAGTGTCATACTGATTAGTCTCACTTAAAATTCAAAATTTTATAACAAGTCGACCCTTAGTTCTGCCTAGGAATTGGATTGCATTATCCTAGACATTCCCTCTCATACTTCCCTAGACAGAAATTTCATACATAATCAGGAAGTAGTGATGAGGTCAGTTAGAGATGAATCAACTTGGGTTGTAACACATTTGTTTCATGGAAGCAATGCTAGGAATCTCTCTGTGTTGCTGTCCTTATCTTAACTAACAAAAATGCTTTGTCTTTCTTATTGCTCATGTCTACTCTTCAACAAAATTGGAGAAAAGGGCAGAAGGGAGGGAGGGAGGGGGTGGGAGGCAGGGGGGAGAAATGGCCCAAACAATGTATGCACATATGAATAAATGAATAAAGAAAAAAAAATCTTTTCTCTCCAATACCTAACATCTCAATTTTCACTCAGAGCGTTGATGACTTAATTTCCTCTTTCAGTAAGAAAAAAATTAGAGGATCTAAAACAATTAAAGGACCACTGGTATGGTTTTCACATGTTCCCCAAAGCACATGTGTTGATACTTAATCCCTAATGCAACTGTGGTGAGAGATTATTTGCCATTTAGGTCCTGAAGGTGCTGCCTTCATGAGTGGAGGAATGCTGTAATCATGGTGGGTTCATTATTGACAAAAAAATTAACAAAGATGCATCTAAAATTAAGGTTATTGTTAGGAAAAATGCTGCACAAAGAAAACTCATGTCCAAGGGCAGGGTTTAATGGCAGGTACAAGGTAGTGCAGGAAGAGGAAAGAAAAAAAGGGAAGGGGTTCAGGCCAGGCATGACCTTTTATAGAACAGGGAGCATAAGGGGTTGTTGTATACACTGGGGTCCCTGATGGAGGTGGAGCTTGAGTGGAGCTTGTTTTTGGGAGCACTGGAAACCTTGTCAAGGGGAAGGGCTGTTTACTGGGAATGGCTCCATTTTCCATGAGGTGCTGCTGATTTATAAAATGGCAGCATTATTGTTCTATCATTCCCCCATTTTTCTTTAATAATGATGAAGATAGGGGCTGAGGATCAGGAATTGGGGTAAAGCATCAGTCTCTTTAACTGCTTCCTGCTGGCAGGGGGCATTTTATGGGGCAAGATCCTCAGGCTCCTGTGGTGTCCTGGATGGGGACTTCACAGTAGTTTTCTGGGTGGTTTTGGAGAGGTTGGTATCCTTGGAGGTACAACTGGTTAAATTTTTGATTAGCAATAGCAGACATATGGTCTAAAAGAAATCCTTGCATTGTTCTTATGATACAAGGGACGAAGCTTAAGAATATGAGAGCAAGAAATACAGGCATTAACCAGGAGAACCACTGTGAAATGTTATTCCCTAGAGGATTCCAAGAGTCCTCCAATTCCCTTCTCTTTTTCTAATTGTTCTTGGAGTTGCCTAATTTTATTTTTTACTACTCCTGACTGGTTAACATAGAAGCAGCACTCCTCTTGTTAAAATAGGCAGAGACCACCCTTTTCTGCAGTGAGCAGGTCAAGGCTTCATTGGTTTTGGAGTACAACTGAGGCTAGGGAGTCAAGTTGTTTTTGTAGGGTTAGGATAAATTTGGCTACCATTTGACGATCACTTACCAATCGATTAGAGAGTTTTGTGTAGTAGTGGATAGAAGATCCTATTCTCCCATCCCCCATTCCCATGGCAGCCATTATTCCCAAGGTGGCTAACAAGGGAATAGCCTGGATTGCCTGTTTTGATCGAAGATGCACGGTGAGGGGGATGGGTAGGTCCTGATCTTCTGTAATAATATCCATGTCAGGGACCAAAAATACCAGAGTGCAGATGCCCTTCCAGGCTTGGGGTAAGCAGGGGTATACACTCTGACTGCATAGAAAGAGAGTCCTGGGAATGGGGGGGCAACAGATATTGTTTCCGGTTTTGTTGGCTGCCCTAGTAGTATGACATTTTTTTGTCACCGGGGAAGTTCCTTGACTATCCCTGAGGAACTCTGTAGGCAAAGAGGGACTGGCTGGAAGAGGGGAACTGGGGAAAGGGTGGAGGCAGTGGGCCTTTTGGTAAAGGAACAGTTTAAGGTAAGAGGTGTGGAAATATTTATGGGGCTGGTGATGACCTGAGAAGGGCCAGTTCGCTGACACATCCAACAACCACGGCTAGAGTAGGATTGGTGTGGTTGAGTAGTTGATGAGTGGTATTTATGACCTGGAGGAGAAGGGTTTCAGAAAGGGACAGTGTTTGTAAAGGAATTTTGAGAGGCTTTCTGGTGGGAAAGAATAGGTTGTCAAGAACCTGAGGTACCTGGGTGCGGAGGGCCTTCTTGTATGCCTGATCCTGGACTCCTCCTCCATCAGACATACTATAATGTGTGAGCTCAGTCCAGCACACTTGTTGCCCACGATTCCCAAAGCAAGTATAGCCCGCATTGCTGCCTTTACTCCTTGCAGTCCAGTGCAGTTTGCCCCACATTGTACGTGGGGTAGATGTATCGTAGCAAGCTCTGTGCTGGTATGAAGAAGATAATGTGCATGGGCGGGGGGAAGTTTGGGGCTCACAAGGGTACTGGTCATAAGAAAGAAGAGAGCACAAGGAGTAAGGCGCAAAGGGTGAAGTATCCAAAACAGAGAGATGCGTGATGGGGCCATCTCCACTCAGGGGGAGAAGTTACCCATAGGCCAATACTCAGGAAGGAAGGGATGAAGACAAGAATTACCCACAGGAAGGGATGGAGTGGAAGCATAGGTGGAGTGGTTTATAGTAAGGTGAAGAGTATGTTGGAAAATGAGTAGATTTCTTCAGGAGTAAAGTCTGAAAGAGTACCTTGGAGATGTAGGTAGGCTATCCAATCTATGAAGTAAGGGAAATGAAGGTATGAAAAAGGAGAGAAGCTGATTATACTGGAGGGTGGGAAATCTAAAACCTCAGAGTAGAGCATATATATGAAAGAGTAAAAGCATGGGCAGGAACTGACAGGAGAGAATGGGAGGGGGTAGGTATAAAGAGTGAGTAGGCGAGATGCCAGGTCCCCAGGCATAGGGCTCCTGCCTATGCCCTGGGAGTCTCCTTGAGTGTGTCTCTGTCTTCTGGGATCTTGGGGAGGCAGGAGATCTTTATTTTTGTTGGTCCTGTAAGAAGAGATTGGTAGGTCTTTTGTGGGGCTGCCAATTTTAGATTTTGAACATGTACCCAGGAGGGAAATCTTGCTAGCTTAGCAGCCGTGGGTGTGGTGAGGATGACCTTAAATGGGCCTCTCCACTTTTCTTGCAAATGACCAGGTGTGGTTGTACTTTTTAGATAAACTAGATCTCCAATTTGGAGGGTGGGAGTTATTTTGGTGGTGTCAGAGGGCTGTGGTAACTGATCATGAGCATGCGACCAAAGGAGAGAGTGAAGAAAAGTGAGGAGAGGATTGAGGAGAGTAGGGGGAATGTTAGGGGGTTCTGGCTGAACTGTGATAGGGAGGAGTGGATGGCCATAGAGGAGCTCGAAGGGGCTGAGCATGAGTGGTCTTTTTGGGAGGGCCCAGAGATGGAGAAGGACTAGGGGTAGGAGCTTTGTCCAGTCTAGGTGGAGCTCGAGGGAGAGTTTGGTGAGAGTATTTTTTAGTGTGCGATTGGCATGTTTGACTTTACCCGAAGATTGGGGGTGATAGGGAATGTAAAATCTCCAGTGAATATTTAAGGCTTGTGTCAATTTTTGGGAAAAAGAGGAAACAAACTCAGGCCTGTTGTCTGACTGGATAGAGGCTGGGAGACCAAATCGTGGGATGATGTCTGTGACTAAAATCATTGTTACTGTGGAGGCCTTTTTATTGGTTGTAGGGAAGACTTCCACCCATCTTGTGAAGGTGTCTACCAATACCAGGAGGTACTTAACCCTCTTTACTGGATATGTGTGAAGTCCACCTGCCAATCCACATCAGGGAGGCATCCCCTGGCTTGATGGGTAGGAAAGGGAGGGGGTCTAATATTGGAGTAGGGGTTTGTGCACTGACAAATTGAGCAGGATTGGGTAATCTGTTTAAGGTATTGTATGTCTCCTGGAGATAGGGAAAGGGATTGGTGTAGAAAGGTGTAAAGAGCATGAAGATTAGGATGGAAAAGTGTATGTAAATAGGAGAGAAGAGTTTTAACTTCAGAAGGGGGGAGAGAAAGTTTAGTGAGAGGAGGGGAGGAAGCTGGGGTAAGGGGGTACATGGCCATTTGTGGTGCAGTTTGGAGGGCTGCTCACTTGGCCTCTGTGTCCGCTTGGTTATTTCCTCTGGTAATTATGGAGGAGTCAGTTTGGTGGGCTTTGCAATGAGTAATGCCCACCCAGGAAGGGAGGTGTGAAGCCTCTAAGACCTGGGCTATTAAGGCAGCATTGATAATGGGAGTTCCTCTTGTAGTTAGGAATCTGCTTTCCTTTCAGATAGTGGAGTGGGACAGTAAAGTGTGAAATGCATACTTAGAGTCAGTGTAAATGTTGACAGTTTTGTCTTTTGCCAGAGTTAGAGCTCTGGCCAGGGCAGTCAGTTCTGCCTTCTGGGAAGTAGTGCACAAAAGGAGAAGGCATGCCTCAATGATGGGCAGAATCAGACATGGTGGCATATCCAGCTCTTCGCTGTCCATCATGAATGAAGGGGCTGCCATCAATGAACCAAGTGTAGTCAGCCTGAGAAAGGGTGCCCTCCTGAATGTGGTCTGGGCAGAGGAGGAGCTCTTCAAGGATCTTGGGGCAGGAGTGAACTAGGGGTGTTGAAGAGAGAGGAAGAAGAGTAGCTGGGTTAAGTGGGGGACACGAGATGAAAGTTAGAGTGGGATCCTCAACCAAGGCCACCTGGAGGGATAGGATATGAGAGGGGGGCAAGGAGTAAAGTCCCTTATACATGAGGAGTTCTGAGAGGCTATGGGGAGAGTAAACAGTAAGGGGGGACCCAAAGGTAAGTTTTTTGCTTTCCTGGATCAAGAGAGAGGCAACAGCCAGGGCCCTGAGGCATGGGACCCATCCCCTGGTTGTGGGGTTTAATTGTTTGGAGAGGTATGCTACTGGAGTGAAGGAGGGCCCTATGTCGTGTCCCAGAACTCCTAGGGCAAACCCTTGCCTCTCAGAAACATAAAGGATGAAGGGATGAGTGAGGTCCGGCAAGCAAAGTGCCAGGACTTGTAATAGGGCTTGTAAGAGGGTTTTAAAATGACTTGACACAGGCCGAGAGGGGTTCAGGGGCTCTTGAATGGAACCCTTGGATGCCTCATATAAAGGTTTGGCCATTAGACTGAAGTTGGGTACCCAGGCTCTGAGATAGCCAGCCAGGCCAAGAAAGGAGAGAACTTCAGCCTTGGTGGTGGGGGCAGGGAGAGAGGCTAGTAAGGCCTTATGATCTGTGGTGATAGCCTTATGAGTAGGGGAGATAGATAGGCCCAGGTAAGTTACCTGGGTGAGAGACAGTTGAGCCTTGTTAGGGGATACCCAGTATTTTTTTCCAAGAAAATTAAGCAGGAGGGCAGTGTATTGTTGGCTATCCTTGAGTGAGGGGCTGCAGAGCAGGAGATCATCTACATACTGGAGGAGTTTACTTAGAGAGAGATTGGAGGGTAAGGAGGTCCCTAGCCAGAGCTTGGCCAAAGAGGTAGGGACTGTCCTGGAACCCCTGAGGCAGAACAGTCCAGGTCGATTGTTGGGAAGTATGAGAATCTGGATCAGACCAGGTGAAGGCAAAGAGGTTTTGGGACTGTGGGTGGACAGGGATAGTGAAGAAAGCATCTTTTAGGTCCAGGACTGTGAAATGGGTGGTGGTACCAGGGATGAGAGACAAGAGAGTGTAGGGATTGGGTACCACCAGGTATATAGGAGTCACTATACATTGATTAAGCAGAGGTCCTGTACCAGCTGGTAAGACCCATTGGGCTTTTTTACAGGTAGAATAGGAGTGTTATAGGGGGAGTGGGTTGGGCAAAGAAGGCCCTTAGAGAGAAGCTCTGAGATGATAGGCTTTAATCCCTGTAAGTGGATTAGAGAGATGTGATATTGAGGTTGGTTTGGGAAAACAGAGGGGTCCTTGAGAGTAATAAAGATTGGTTCATGATGGGTAGTGGCTGCAGGGTTCTGGAGGTCCCACACAATGGGATCTACCAGTGTAGTGGGTAAGGGCAAGGGGTCAGGAGGGGCTTGTGGAAGCAGGGCACCCATGATGGCAAGGAGGGGCTGAGAGGATGGAGAAAAGGGGTCAATGGGTCACGGCTTAAGAGGGGGTGGGTGTAAGGTGAGAGTGGCCTGGAATTTTGACAAAATGTCCCTTCCCAAGAGTGGGGTGGGGCAATTAAGGAGGACTAGGAAGGAGTGAGTAAAAAGTGTACCTCCCAATATGCAAGTTAGAGGAAAAGTCATTAAGGGCTGGGTAGGAGTTCCCTCTACCCCGACTATAGAGGTTAAAGAAGGTTTGGTAGTTCCCCAGAACTCTGGCAAGACAGAAAAAGTGGCACCAGTGTCCAGGAGGAGAGAGATAGGCCTACTGTCAATAATGGCCATTACCTGGGCTCCTGTGAAGTTATGGTTGTTGGGCCTGGGAGTCCTGGGTTCCGTCAGTCATCAGCTACAGTCACCAGTCCTAAAAGATCAGTTAGGGAGGAGGGATCGTAGGGGGGCTTATACCCTCCACCTTGAGGGGTGGAGGGGCAATCCATCGCCCAGTGGCCCTCCTGTTTGCACTTAGGACATGGCCCTGGTGGGAGGCATGGTTTAGGGCAAGCACGGGCCCAGTGTCCCTCAAGGCCACACCGAAAACATGGGCCAGGAGGTGTTCGGGATTTTCCCTGGCCTTGGGAGTTAAAGGTTGGAGGCTTTCGTCGGAGGGCTTGTGCCAACATCTGGAATTTAGCCTTATCTCTCCTCTCCTTATCAGCCCTTTGTTGTTCTTTTCAGTAATTATAGACTTTGAAGGCCATGTTTAAAATTTCAGCCTATGGAGTCTGAGGGCCATTTTCTAGCCTTTTAAGTTTTTTTCTGATATCTGGGGCTGACTGGGCTACAAAGTGGGTCATAAAGATAATTGTCCCATCCTTAGTTTCATGGTCAACTTTTGTTTGGCGTCATTGCACCTCTGTGAGCCAGGACAAGAAACTAACTGGATTTTCCTCTTTTTCTTGTTGGATTTCTCTGAGCTTATCAAAATTAACCTTTTGGGCTGACTTTTTTAATCCCACGACTGAACAGGTAACCATATGATCCCTAAGCGTTCTGTCACCGGTTTGGTAATTCCAATGAGGCTCCTCAGTAGGGATTGCTGTAGGCCCTACAGGATGGGTGGGGGTGGTGTGATGGACCTCATCTGCATGTGCCCTAGCCACGTCCCAGACCCATTGTTTCTCCTCTGGAAGGAGGGTGGAGGAAAGAATGCGATAGATGTCATGCCAAGTTAGGTCATAGGATTGAGCCAAGTATTGAAATTCCTTAACATAAGAATCAGGGTTAGTGGTGAAGGAGCCAAGGTGCTTTTCTATCTGAGAGAGGTCAGTGAGGGAAAAGGGGACATGGACCCTCACAATGCCTTCTGCTCCAGCCACTTCCTGGAGAGGGTAGATGGAAACCAGCTGACTGGGGGGTCCAGGAGAGCAAGTGTTGGGGGGGCTCATGGGATCCTGTGGTCCTGGGTGGGTGGAAGGGTGGACAGAAAGAGGGGCAGGAGGAGGAGCGGGAGGAGGAGTGGGAGGAGGGATGGAGGATGGGCAGGAGCCAAAGGATGAACAAAGAAGCCCATCTTTGATAAGGTGGAGGCTCGTTAGCAAGGTCAAAAGAAGGGAAAGCTTCAGAGTCAGGAGGGGATTCAGAGAAGGATTTGGCTGGTTTTGAGACTGGTTTAGAGGCTAGTAGGACCTGTGCAGGGGAACAGGAGGTACAGAGGGAAGGTTTGGTGCGGAGATAAAAAAGGATTGGATGTAGAGAAGTTCCTTCCATTTACCAGTACGTTCACAGAAATCGTATAGATCCCTTAAAATATTGGTATCAAAAGTGCTATTAAGTGGCCATTTGGAGGCATTGTCCAATGGATATTGGGGCCAGGCCCGATTACAGAGAAAAATGAGCTTTTGGGGCTTAAGATCAGGCATGAGGCATAGGGGCCCAAGGTTGGCCAGGAGACATCCCAATGGGGAGTCTGAGGGAATTTTGGAAGGTCCAACTCCCATGGTGAGGCTGACCTGAGGAGAGATATGGCAGGCATCCCCAAAATATCAGGTCCTCAGGCGAGAGAGAGAGAAATGTGGAACACACCATCCAGAGGGAATGTCTTCACCACGGGGTGGGGGGTGCACAGTCCCTAGTGGGAGAGAGAGAAAGAGATCATAGCTCTGTGTGCGAGGAGGACTCACCGAGGGAGAGAGGACCTTGAGGGAAGATTGGCTGGTGGTTGATGGCAGTTGGAGGCGTGCTGGGGCAGAAGAACTTCCCTGTGAGCTAGTGAGAGAGTGGCGTTTTTTAAGATCAGGAGTCCCAGTAAAACAGCTCAGATCCTGGAGGAAAGCCAGGAGAGCAAGGTCAGTGCCAGTAACTCAACCTGATCCTGGGTTTCGGCACCAAATGTTAGGAAAAAAGCTGCACAAAGAAAACTCACGAGAAAACTCATGTCCAAGGGCAGGGTTTAATGGCAGGTCCGAGGTAGTGCAGGAGGAGGAAAGAAAAAAAGGGAAGGGGTTCAGGCCAGGCATGGCCTTTTATAGAAGAGAGAGGGTAAGGGGTTGGCGCATAAGCCAGGGTCCCTGATGGAGGTGGAGCTTGACTGGAGCTTGTTTTTGGGAGCACAGGAAACCTTGTTAAGGGGAGGGGCTGTTTACTGGGAATGGCTCCATTTTCCATGAGGTGCTGCTGATTTATAAAATGGTGGCATTATTGTTCTATCAGTTATCCCATACAAAAGTTAGTTCTCATAGCTTAAATAGCTCACTATTTTTAAAAAATGCAAAGAGAGAAAATTGAAAAGATAAAGCCTATTAGAGCTCTGAGTGGTGCATCATCTTTTATGTCTAAAAGTAAATAAAAAGCAAGTAAAGACATCTGCTATTTAAAAGTACTCTAATAAAAATATAATTCAGATAAATATTGATAGATACTACTTCTAGATATTCATAAGTAACTTAAAAGAAAGAAGATAAACAAAATTTTAATAACCTAAAGGAAGGTATGAAAAAAATGAAAGATGAATAATAGGAAATAGAAAATTTTGAAACAGATATGGTAAACTACTGGAGAAAAGATGTGGGCAGAGTGTTAACTTTTGACTTTGTTCTTGGAAAACAAGTTTGCAACAATATTAAGAGCCAGTATTTCTCTACTGTTTTGTAGTAGAGTGGATATTGCTCCCCCATCAGCCTTCATCCCCTGTAGTAAGAAGTCCATCTTCATCCTATAAATGTGACCTTATTTGGAAAAATATCTTTGTAGATACAATTCAGTTAAGAATCTTACAAAGACTATCTTGGCTTCAATCCAGTGACAAGTGTCATGAAAAGAAATGAAGATCTGGAAGAAGACATGGAGGAAAATGTGATGTGAGGCTAAAGGTAGACATTAAAGGTATGCAAATTCCAGCCAAGGGGAGCCTGAAGCCCCTAAAGGCTGCAAGTGAAATTGGGGAGTCCCCACTGGAGACTTCAGAGGGAACATCTCCCTGCTGACATGTCGATCTCAGCCACCTGGCTTCCAGAAACTAAGAGGAAATAAATTTCTGTTGTTTTTAGCCACCAATAAGTGGTAATTTATTATGACAGCCATAGAAAACATATACATCTATCTAGACCTGAATGGATCTGAAAACAATTCAAGGCATGAAAGATCTACATATATACATACACACACATGCAAATACACACATGCACATACACAACCACATGTATGCTTATGTATGCACACACTCTCACACACACAAATATACACAAACACTTTTTCTAATCTGAGGTGGAAAATTGCGCTTAATTGTTTTAACTGGCATCAAGTTTTTCAAGAGCGTTTGATTATTTTTTCCATTTGCTTGCTACTGATTTGTCTAGGGAAATATATTTCAGTCTTTATATTTATGCACATTTTGTGAAAAAATTGTTAAATGTTCTTGCATTTCAGACTATAATTTCAAAGATACTTGAAAAGTAAATAGTATTGTAAAACAGAAGCGTATGTTTCCTACACATTGTCAAATGTTGGGTTCCAAAGTTCAGTGCTTCTCATCTATAATGTAGCCCACCATGTGAGCAGGTGCCACCGAGATCCCTTCCTTTGCTCTTAGTAACTGAGGTTTGTGGGAATAGCACAGAAGGTGAGAACCTGGTTAATCTTGATTGTCAACTTGATTAGGTTGAGGGACATCTAAGAGATTAGTAAAGCACCTTTCTGGGTGTGCTTGTGAAGGGATTTCCAAAGATGTTGGGATGTGGGAGGCAACACTGAAGGTGGAGGGGATCCACCCTAAATGTGGGTTACACCATCCAATAGGCTGGGGGCCCGGGTGGCACTAATGCGGAAGAAGGAAGAAACCCACCAGTGCAGGCTTGTTCTCTAACTCTGCTTCCTGGCTTCCATGACATGGACAGCTCTTCTCCAGTACTTCCTTCTCCTGTGATGTTCTGCCTCACTATAGTCCCCAAAACAATGGAGCTAGCAAGCAAAAGAAACTGTGAACCAACATAAACAATTCCTCCTTTAAGCTGTTTTTCTCATGGATTTATCATAGCAACATGGTATGCTGACTTGCACACCATGGAGTGCCAACAGTATAAACTGTCCGTCTCTAGTCCTGGTTTACCATATTTCTACAGCATCCATACAATAGTGGCAGGCTAACTCGTTATGCACAATTAATATGAAACTTGAAAATTTCTTTTATTTCACAGTCTTCTTAGTACGTATGACTGTCACACTTGTACCTCTGGTCTTTGTCTAACTCATGAGTTCATAGCCAATTCTTGTAATAGTCTGCTGGACATCATTGCTCAAAGGATCCATGATATATCGTATTGGATATGCTCCAATGCTGAATTTATTGTTTTCCCTTTAACTACATTTTTTCCTCATCTTTGAAACATCAGTTAATGTGATCACAATTTTCATATTTGAATAGTAGTTGACTTTTCTTCTTTAATAAAATCAAACTAATATTTCCCTTCAATTTGACTCTCAAATTACTTGTAGGTGCTACTATCCACATACTCTCTATGCTTTTGTTTTTGTATTAGTCCAAGTCACTTGAAAGAGACACCATATCAGGGTTGATCGTGTAAAAGAGGGAAACACCATGTGAAAGAAAACAGGGAGAGAATTAGAAAGACTGAGCCATCAGGTCACGATGCCAGACTGCCCTGTCCTTGAGTGAAAGATAAAGGAAATAAAGACTGTGTAGGAATATCTGAGAATGACAAACAGTCTGGGCAAAGTAGAGAAAACTCTATGGGATTCTAAAGGCAAGCCAACCTCAGAGCATTCTCATGGCCACCAGGGATGGGTCTCCCTTCAGATTTCTACTTGAAATGAAGTATTCCTGAGGGTAGTCTACAAGAAACAGATTGGCATGAAGGCACAAATGACACAATGGTTGCTCCCTTAGTCCAGTTGTGCTGCTATAACATAATACCTGAGACTAGGTATTCATAAAAAACACAAACATAGTTCTTACAATTCTGAAGCCCAAGATCAAGTTGTTGGCTGGCTCATCAGCTGGTGAGGGTCTAGTCTCTGATTACAATATGGCACCTTGAGTGCTGCATCCTTTTTAACAGTGTGTCCACACATAGCAGACTACAGAAGGGCAAAAAGAATGAATTATTTTCATCAAGCCCTTTACAAGGGCATCTTATCCTATTCATGAGAGAAGAGCCTTCATTCAGTCAGTTGAAAGCTTGAGTAGAAAGAAAGGAAGTCCCTCTTTCAAATAAAAGAGAATTCCTTCTGTTTAACTGACTTTGAACTGGGACATTGCCCTGTTCCTGCACTGAGACTCAATTGAAACATTTGCTCTTTCTAGATTTGAAGTTTGCTGGTCTTTGGAACTGAACCCTCAGGTTTCACAGTCTCCCAGCTTAATGAGTCATCCTGCAGATCTTGGAAATTGACAGCCCTGGTATTTGTAATCACTGAAGTAAATCTCTCTTATATAAGTATATATAGATATTGATATTACATAAATAAGTATTATTAATTGCATAACACAATCATATATGTGTATTCTAATTATTAAAATAATTAATACACACCATGCATATTGCAGCTAAATTACTATACACACAGAGTCTAAGAAGAGAATAGATTTCTTTTAGTATCAAACAAATTTTCTTAGTGACTGCATGCAGTTGTTTGACTACTATGATAACTTACTTGTTAGTACTCCAGTTTCACAAATTGGGACACTAAAAAATATGAAAACAGATGCTCGACACAACTGATTATCCATACTTCATTATGGAAGAATCTATTGCACTCTTATTATGAGAGGAAGGATTTGGCAAAAGCATCCGGCAATGTAACTAATTTGCCTTTTTTCTTATTTTAGCACGTCCATCATAAAATTCCTCTCTGCGATGTAAAACAGTCTTCAACAGTGACAGAAACACCACCTGCTGCCCTTCATGATGCTGAGGTGTAGCTGTGTCTCGTTATGAAGACTTGGAATGAGAGGTATGGAGATGCATTCCTCAACAATCTAAATACAAGAGCATATAAATGTAGTTTATGAGTGCTGACTGGTGAACCACAAATATATCCTGTTTCTTTGACTATGTGTGTGCATGGATTTGTGTGTTCATAATTTCTTAGGCCCTTAAAAATTATGGGTATAAATCGGGATGGCATTAGCTTATAGTTATTAGAGCCTGGTTTTTTGGGTCAAAGAAAGTAGACCTATCATGGGTCAGACAGTGTGATAATCTTATTGCTTCAGTGGTGATCAATGTAGAACATTTCAATCATTGTGATTATTATAGTCTAATGATATAAATATAAATTAGATAGTCACTCATATATATTTTTTCCTTTTTTTGAAACACTGGGGTTTGAACTTAATTTGCTTATGATTGGGACAACATAAGGAAGACATAAGGCAAGGTGGACACTAATTTGTAAGGCATAGACCACTTATGGTTGGGGAAATGACTGATGATTAAGATCAAATTTCACTAGATAAAATATATTAATGTTAAAGAAGGGTGGTTGTCACAAAGTAAGAGAATTCACTGTTTATGTAAATATGGACTTCTCTGTTTAGAGTCAGTTTTTACAAACATACCTGAATGATGAGCTAGTCAGGACTGTAGTCTTAAATTTGAGTTTTATTGATGCATAATTTATACATGCAATGGTGAGTATGCATCAGAGTTCTCGGGAGAGTTTAAGGTGAATGTCAATGGGAATAGACTCTAGAACAATGTGAGTATTATGTGGTCATGCAAATAAAACTGAGGCATGCTGGCCAGAAAACAAAGTTTGATCAGAATGGTTAAAGTGGTTTTTATAGACTCTTCAGCAGACTCTGCAACCTTACCAACATTTGATTGAATCATGGAAGATGCTTTTGTAGCTCCATGGTCTTCTAATGCATCATTTTGATCTGGGGATTCACTATTCCACCAATGTTTTACCAAGCATCTAGAATAAAAAGGAACACAAAAACTTAACACTATTATTAACTTGGGAACTTTTGAACAAATTTCTGAGACAGAATCATCTGCAAGGATCAACAAATAAGTACATCAGGAAAAAAATAATTAAATTCAAGAACTATGTAATAATTTGGAAATGATGAGGCCAATATAAAACATTTAATATGTATTGCTATAGGGTTTGATACTAGGCTGTAATAAATAGCCACACAATCTAAGAGTGGAAAATGGCTCAATAATATTACATATGATTTAGGTATTTAAGTGTCCCAGTGTGAGTCAACAATAAGAGATGGCTGTCAAACATGATAACACAGCTATGCTTTAATAGAAGTGTAACTGCTAGAACAAATGGTGGATTTACTTTTAGAGTTTCAGCAAATAAAATTGTCTGATGACACACTGGAAAACATTTTAGAGGACAGTTGACTCATGACAGTATATAAAACTGGGTGATGCTTGTTCTGAAAAAGACAAAACGCACTGTCATCTTTCCCTAGGTGAAAAATTATCCTCAAAAACTAAATTAGACCTTTTCTGTAGTCTTGACTTCTATGTACATAAAATTATCAAGAAAAGAAGCTTGGAAGTGGAATTTTATCAGGGATGTTAAGGAAGTGATGGATTGAGCATAACAAATAGCCAGAAGAAACAAAGGCAGTTTGGAAGGAGAGCAACCGCATAGCATTGAGGTAGGAATGAGAAATGCTTAGAAAAATAAATCACACTCACATGCATTTGTTGCATATAGTTTGTGTACATATGCCCAGATATATTAAATTATGCATGTACTTTCAAAAACTCATTTTACCTAAAAGCATTGTACCATCTTATGTTATGTAGATATACTCAAAGTGGAAGAAAGATGACATGAAGCATCAATAATGGGATTCCTGAATGCTGATCAGTGCTGTTTCTCTAGAGTGGTTCGGTGAAGACAGTTATTCTTTAGATTTTTTTTTTTTTTAGGTTATATAACTAAAAATATGGAATGCTATTTTATTTCACTCAAAGAGTTCTAATGATTATTTGAAAGTTCTCCCATATCCATTTAGGCAAAATGGTTGTGATTCAGATTCATTTCCTGTGTGAAATAGGAAGACTTCAAATGAATGCAGTAAATAGTTGATTATTCAAGGGTAGATTACAGCAATGTCTCTGGAAATCTGCTATCAAGTTTTGATTAGTGTGCTTATCACTGGTTTTGCTAAATTAATTACTTTGTTAATGATATCTTGCTTTTATTGATCTTAGATTATTTCAGGATAATTTCCTTGTATGAAATTTATTATTTCTGTAGTTCAAATGTGGGGATTTGTAGTAAGACAAATTGACCTGTAGAAGAGTCATTAATAAAATTTCAAAATTCAGGGATAATGAGCTGGGAAAATTAACATGGCATTATATTCAGGAGGAGAAGAAACTCAAGGATAGAATGATCCTGTTGCTCAATAGTTAATAAGCTTTTTGGTTACAACAAAAGCACCTGTAAAAATGTTATATATTAATAAAAATGGCAAAAATAAGTAAAATAAAATTGGCCTAGATTCGCTAAAAAATGTTAAAAAGAAAGATAATATACTTTTTAGGACTGTGGAATTGTGTTTTAACTCACTACTATGACCCAGTAGTCGCTCAATAAATATTTATATCAATGATAAATGCAAAAAAGCTTGGAAAAGATTCTCATTGACTATGTGTAATGAATATTCTCAAAATTTGTTTCCATTGAATTCCATTTTCTTTAACATATAGTCAGTTTTCAAACTGAGTAGCTTGGACATCAACTTGCCTAATGTGTTACTCTTCTTTCCTCTAACTAAAAACAATGATCAAATTCTATGACAACTTGTGTCTGGCAAGGGTAGTTTTTGTTTTTTAAAAGATTGAATAAAGAATAACATGTACTTCTTGATGGGAACAGCTTAGTGTTGGTTTTCTTTGTGTTTAAAGCAAAATGCCTCTTTGGATATATTCTTTCCAGCTTATTTATTTTTGATGGACTACAATAAAAAACAAACAATAACTTTGTTAAGAGCATGGATCTATAATTGATGGAAACTCTGAGACTGTCAGAGTAGAAATAAAGCAGATACAAAGGAAAACCTAATAATTATGCCTATAGGATATTCAGTGAAGCCTTTTAGAAAAAGCTTGTTGTAGACTAAATGGTCCTATCTTTATATTGTGCTTATTATTCATTAAAACTATGCTGTTGACTTTTTTAAGACAGAAAAAATGCTTTAGTCTAGTGTTATAGTTGGCATAGTTTGAGAGTATGTATGTTCTTTATTTAGGAAATGGTTAGGAACCAATTAAATTCATTGTGGTTTTATCTAAATGTAATGAGATAAGTTCCTCAAAGGTAGGGTGCTGAAAGAAATAGGAAAAGTTATTTTTTGTTCTGATTACTTTGCTAAGCAACTGCCCAAATCTGTATTTCACATGTAGCTAGAGCTAGCTAGGGTTTCTGTTTCAGAGAATTGGAAACAAGAATTAAAATAAAAGGAACCAGAATTGTTAGCCAAAAAGAAGAATTTGCATTCATCCATGTTTGTAATATCATGCAATATGCAAATAAACCAAATATTTTATTGCAAGATTGTAACTCAGTGTTTTTGTAATACTAACAATATAACTGAAATTGTGCAATACTAATTGGATAATAAATGAATAAAAATGCATTTATGATACTTAAAACAATTCATTTCAGATTAAAACATGTTCATGTATTTCATTTACTACTGGTTAAAGAAAATGCACACTATTTTCTTTTTTGTAGTTTTAACTTTGCTGGAAATAGTCACAGAGAAGCAATTATGGCATACAAACTACAAAAGCATTTACTGTCATTTCAAATCAACATTTTTTTGAGAAAAACAGGATTTTAATTCCTCCGTTTTTGAAATCTCATAGGAGGAGGACATTGAACTTGGAAACAACTGAAATATATTTTTAAGGGGTAAATGGAAAAATACTAGGATCAAAATTTCTGCTGTATTGTAGTTCTTTAAGTCAGTTGATACATAACAATAATCTTGAGTTTTATAAATTCTGGTTGAACTTTTAATGATTTGCTTATCAGATTAGCTCTACAAAAGTACATGAATGTCAGATATTGAAATTAATGTGTTTATAAAACAGAAACACAATACAGTAGTTTTTTTCTTTGTGAAATAAATAATTATTTTTTCACTATGGAAGACAATAAAGTCTACATGATACTCTAAAATACTCACAGTACACAAATTTAAAAATATATGTAAATATGTGCATTTTAAGTATATGTTAAAATATGTTTTAAATATTTTATAAATATGTTTTATATATGTTTTAAATATATACATTTTATTCATAATTACATATTTTAATATTTAGTAAATAATGGAAGTTTTGGTGCATTGCAAACCCAGCCAGCGAATTTTTCCCTGTCCACCAAGAAGTAAATTTTTCTGCTTTTGATTTTATGTTGAACATATGACTTGCTTTGACTGATGAAGACAAATCCTAAACCATCCTAAGCAGAAATTTGAAGAATTCTTGCAAACTGTTGTTAAGTCTTGTGACTCTTGAACTCTTTCAATACTATGTGAAAAAAATGTGCACACCATTGACAGAAAATGACAGATTGCATGGAACAGAGTGGCAGACAGTCCCAGTGTAGTTCCCTACAACTCCATTCACTGCTTCAGCCAAGAAGGTAGTCCTAAAATAAAACCCTGGAACATGAAATCCAAAGCACTGCCAATAAAACTTACAATTAGGGTCATGAGGGTCAGTTCTTCATGATTTGATTATGAGATCATGATCATACCAAAGGTGTTGCTCTATGATCCTTTGTTAAGACTTCTAAGGACTTGAAAGGGTCTGGCATGCCTAAAACAGAGAAAAGCTTATTTGACAAACTAATAAGGATGTGGCTTTTTACCAAATGTCCTGCTCTATTATGTGACACACAGAAGAGCTACAATTTTTTTTAAAGGAAATTATATCAGTAAAAGTTCCTACCTTGAAATAAAGAGGTTGAGAAAATTGTATAATGCCTTTAATAGGGTGAGAAATCTACTCAGCTTTTCTTGTAGAAATGGAAGAACATTTCATAGGACAGGGCTAAAAGCTTGGGAGAACAAGAAGATAGATGAGGGAGTCACCCTTAGGATACAGTAGAGAGCTGTGAACTGCAAGCCTCTTCCACAGAGATAACCAGACTCTGTTCCAGGGAAGAGAAGCTGGTAATGTTTGTCTAAGAGGAAAATGGCCATGGATAATGACTGTTAGGTATCTCTCGTTAATTTTCTCTGTAAATGAAAGTATTAATTGTAGTTTTATTGCCCCTATTTAATCATTTTGTGTAGTAGTTGTGTGTTTGTAAGGGACAGATAACAGATAATGTGTCTTTTTAGTTCATAGGGTCATGAATCAAGAGGAGAGGAGCATCCTCTATATGCCGATTAATACAAACCATGAAATCCTATACTTCAAGCTTGACAGTTTAATACAGCAGGAGTTTTGAGAGTCCTCAGGCAAAAATGAGTATATATTTTATGCAGAAGGAATGGGAATTATGACCAGGAAGACTATGGTATCTTTACAATACTTGCTACAATATTTTGAAGTGCCTCCCACAGATAGGAGTAATCTACTTCTCCATCTCTTCAATGCTCTTTAACCAGATGTTACCTGATTTAACCAAGGCTATTTAGCAAATAGAATGCAAACAGGGGCTTGAAAAGTGTTTTGGCATTGGGTGTTAGGTTTTGTTGCCTTCAAATCCCTTTCTCCACTCTGTGTAAAGAGACCTGGTCTAGTCTTCTGAAAAGGCAGATTTGCCCTAGATGTGTTTTCCCCACAGTAACCAGTCTCAGCTAGACTTGGCAGTTGACTGCAGGTTAAATAAGCCCAGGAAGGAGTTAGCAGTAGAACCAATGAACTTGTCATTCACAAAATCAAGAACTTAAGTAAATGGTGTGTTCGAGCAAAAATGTTTTGGAGTGGTGTCTTACATAACAGAAGCTAGCTGATTTAGCACTACTCTTGGCTTGAAGATTACTGTTTCATTATATTTTCTTCCATGTTGTTTTATTTGTAAAAAAGTAAAACACTACAAATCAATGTAAAGTGAGAATCCTCTTTGTTTTGCCTTACCAAGAAATATTGATTCTCAGAAGTTGATTTGTTTCATTTCCAATCACATTATATATTTAAACTTTTCCTAAGAATCATAATGTTGTTTTCCAAGTCTTAACATTTTGCACAAATAACATACACTATAATTTTATGTACTCTATTTTATCCTGAAAAAGAACCCTGATAAAATTTCATGCATTGTTTTTCATTTTCCACAGAATAAAAGTTAAAGTCATTAAAATAACGTACAAGGCTCTTTGTGATCTCCTCACTTCTTTTAAGATATTTTTACTTCACATTCTCCTATTACTATCATTCTTTACTCAAACAATGATTAAAGGAAGATTGCATATGAATTCCCTAGTCTCCTATACTTCAATGGGCAATTCTGGGAATCATTCTGTACATGTCCCAGAAGTGCATCCATGTCAACCACAGTGGTGTCCCCAGAAATCCACTTTTCTATAAATTTTCCTCCCTCCCTAGCTCAATCTACTTGCTCTATCATCAACTCTGATTCCTGGGATACATGCTAAGTAAAATGTAATCCTTGTACCAGATACTTTGTCCTTCTTCCACAGGTGAGAACACTTTAGAGTATTTAATCCATCCAGGAACAGACTCACTGGCCAATGGGGAGAGACTATTCCTGGGATTTGTGGGCTTGGGGAACTTGGAATTATATGAGTCCTCCCAAAGTCCCACTGTAATTTGTCTTCTGACATGTTCCCACTCAGTCTCTGAATTTGTAGGCAACTTTGCCTCCTCTGTTTCTCTCATACTCCTTTTCATTCATGATTTAAAATATATTTATTGTGACCACTTCTCATTGTCTATGTTTCAAGCGCAGTGGTATTAAACAAAGAGAAAACTCTACATTGATTCTCCACTGCAACCTTACAATAGCCTTCTGACTTATTTACAATCCTGACTTTATATAGACTGTGCTTCACAAAACAGCAAGATTAAGTAAACATAATTCAGATCATTTTAAAAATGAGATTCTTCTTCTTAATGTTCTATGAAGGTCTTCAACCTCAATTAAAGACCAAAAACCTTCCAGTCATTTCTCTTCACTTGTTTACCTGTGTAGCCCTAACTGTTCTTGCACCAGCTGTCCATCCTTCTAATTTACATTTTATATCTTGCCTTCTGCTCACTAGGCTATAGATAAATATAACACGTCTGACACATTTCCTTCTCAGCAACCTTGTGTTTGCACTTTCCTCCATGTAGAATGTTCTCTTACTACATGGCTCAATCCTTAACTTCCTTTAGCTCTCTGTTCCAATGCTATCTATTAGAATGATGTGGTGGACCTGAAAGAGTTCTGATCAGACTGTCTGCCCTGGAAGGCACAAGTGATTGATGGTCTCAACTGGCATCTACTACCATGTTTGTGTACAATCTATACTTCTTATGAAGTACTCTGGTGCAATGATTATGGTGGGAGTAGTAATTCTCGTTCATTTTATTTTGGATGCTATCTGGTTCACTTTTTCTTAATTTAAAAATTATTTTTCCTTTATCTATTTCTTATATTTTATTCATTTATTCACATGTGCATACATTCTTTGGGTCATTGTCCCCCCTGTCCCCCTCACCCACCCTTTCCCCCCATCCCCTTCTCAGTTCCAGGCAGGTCCTGTTCTGCCCTTATCACTAATTTTGTTGAAGAAAAGACATAAACATAATAAGGAAGACAAAACATTTTTGCTAGTTGAGTTAAGGATAGCTATACAGAGAGATTCCTACTATGGCTTTCATGTACCCATGTGTTACCACCCATGTTGATTCAACTCTAACTGATCTTTACACTGGTTACTGATCCCTTTCTCATGATAACCTCTGTCACTTTAAGGTTTCTGTACTAGTTCCTCTGGAGTGGGGACATCAAATGCTTTCATGTTTTGGGTTTTCTACCTATCACCATACCTCATGCATGTGCTCTCACCTTGTCATGTGATCCAAGTCCAACCACATTGCTGCATTTTCCCTAGATCTAAAGTCTGCATATCAGGGAGAACATACGATTTTTGGTCTTGTGAGCCTGGTGACCTTGCTCAGGATGATGTTCTCCAGTTCCATCCATTTACCTGCAAATGATAAGATTTCATTCTTCTTCATGGCTGAGTGAAATTCCATTGTGTATAAATACCACATTTTCTTGATCTATTCATCAGTAGTGGGCATCTTGGTTGTTTCCATAGCTTGGCTATTGTGAATAGCACTGCAATAAACATGGGTGTGCAGGTGCCTCAGAGTATACTTTTGCATTTTTGATTTTACTGATTTGGGTTTTTCCTCTCCTCATTTTAGTCAGGTTTGCCAGGGGTCTGTCAATCTTATTTATTTTTTCAAAGAACCAGCTTTTCTTCTCATTGATTCTTTGTATGTTTTTTTGTTGTTGTTGTTTCTATTTTATTGATTTCAGCATGTGTTTTAATTATTTCTTTCCTTCTGCTTGTTTTGGGATTTGCTTGTTCTTGTTTTTCTAGGAGTTTGAGCTGTAATATTAGGTCATTGATTTGAGATCTTTCTGTCCTTTTAATATATACACTCATTGCTATAAATTTTCCTCTTAGGACTGCCTTTGCTGTGTCCCATATGTTCTGGTAGGTTGTGTTTTCATTTTCATTAACTTCCAGGAAGCTTTTAATTTCCTCTTTTATTTCATCAATGACCCATTCATCATTGAACAATGTGCTGTTTTTGTTGTTGAATTTTAGTTTTAATGCATTACAGTCAGATAGAATGCATGGGATTATTTCTATTTTCTTATATTTGCTGAGGCTTGCTTTGTGCCCTAAGATATGATCAATTTTGGAGAAGGTTCCATGGGCTGCTGAGAAGACTGTACATTGTGAAGAAGTTGAAGGAATATTCTGTAGACATCAGCTAGGTCCATTTGATCTATGGTGTGATTTAGTTCTAGAATTTCTTTATTGATTTTTTGTTTGGATGATCTGTCTTGGTGATAGCGAGGTATTAAGGTCTTCCACTACCTCTGTGTGAACTTTATATATGTTTTTAGGTCCTTCAGAGTATGATTGATGAAATTGGGTGCATTGACATTGGGTGCATATAGGTGATAATTGTTATTTCCTTTTGGTGTATTTCCCCTTTTATTAGTATGGAGTGTCCTTCTTTATCTCATTTGATCAATGTAGGTTTAAAGTCTTCTTTGTCTGAGATAAGTATTGCTACCCCTGCCTGTTTTCAGGGACTACTGGCTTGGTAAATCTTCTTCCAGGCTTTCACTCTCAGCCAGTGCTTACTTCTTTTGATGAGGTGGGTCTCCTGTAGGCAGCAGATTGTTGGATCTTCTTTTTTAATCCAGTTTGGCAGTCGGTGTCTTTTGATGGGGGAACTTAGTCCATTGACATTCAGTGTTAATATTGGTTAAGTACGTGGTGATCCCTGTCATGTAGTTGTCTTTGTTGATAAAGAGTTTGATTGTGTGTAGCTGAATCAGTGGTACTCTTTAATTTCTTGTCTTTTCTTCTCCTGTGGTTTGGTATTGCCTGCCCTTTCATGGTTTTGTTTGCTTTCATTTTCTGTGTGCAGAAAAGATTCTTGAGGAGAATCTTTTGTAGTGGTGGCTTGGTGGTCTTATATTGTTTTAGTTTCTGCTCATTATGGAGGACTTATTATTCCATCTATTTTGAATGATAGTTTTGCTGGGTAGAGTATCCTAGGGTTGAAATTATTTTCATTCAGTGCTTGGAAGACCTCACCCCATGCTCTTCTTGCTTTTAATGTTTCTGTTGAGAAGTCTGCTGTGATTTTGATGGGTTTGCCTTTGTATGTTATTTGTTTTTTTCTCTCTTACAGCCTTCAATATTCTTTCTCTAGTTTCTGTACTTGTTGTTTTAATGATAATATGTTGTGGGGTATTTCTATTTTGGTCAGATCTGTTCGGTGTTTTGGAAGCTTCTTGTACCTGAATGGGCATAGTTTTCTCTGGATTTGGGAAGTTTTCTGTTATTATTTTGTTGAATATGTTATGTATTCCTTTTGCTTGCACTTCTTCTCCTTTCTCAATGCCCATGATTCTCAGGTTTGGTCTTTTGATGGAGTCAGTGAGTTCTTGCATTTTATTTTCACAGGTCTTGAGTTGTTTAACTAATAGTTCTTCAGTTTTTCCTTTAATTGCCATTTCATCTTCAAGTTCTGAGATTCTGTCTTCTGTTTGTTCTATTCTGCTGGACTGGTCTTCCATTTTGTTTTGTATTTCTGTTTCATTCTTTTTTCTGAAGTTTTCCATATCATGGGTTATTTCTTTAATTTTGTCAATTTTTTCCCTTAATTTGTTTCTCTCTCTGTTTATGGTAATCTCTGTTTCAGTTTGGTATGTATTTAGGGTTCCTATGATTTCATTTATTGGTTTTTATGTTTTCTCATATTATTTAATTTTGTTGTCTTGAAATTTCTTGAGTGCCTCCTGTACATTTTGGTTGACCATGTCTAGTAACATCTCTATGAAATTCTCATTGATTACTTACAGGATTTCTTCTTTCAGAATGTTCTTTTGGAAATCATTGTGTTCCTTGGTGTAGTTTATCTTTGTTTAGTTGGAGTCTGGATCTGGGCATCCATTTTCTTCATTTTGCTCTAAATCCTGTACTACTTTATTTTGGGGCAGGGAGGAAAATGGTTTCTCTCCCTTTTTCTTCTTCCCATGTTTCCATTAGGTACCATTTCTACCCCTGGACTAGGTGTAATTTAGTATTACCTGGGTTACAATATTAATACTAACAAAACCAAGAGAGAAAGATTAAAAAAAGGAGAAAGAGATGGAAAGATAAAAGGAAGAGAAAAGAGAGGAAAAGAGAAAAGAAAAAAAAGAAAAATGGGAGAGATGGTGGGTGATCAAACAGCAAACCAGGCAGCAAATCCCTTAAAGAAGGGGAAAAAAAAATCACCAGTTCTGGAACAGAATTGCAGTCTTAGCTGTTCTGATTACTCCTTTAGCATCCAGACCTGTCTGTGTGTGTCTCTTAAGCAGGTTTGGAGTCCTCCTGTGGTGGGTGGCAGGTAGGTGGGGTCCCACGGGCCCCTCCACCTAGTGGAGGCCTTTCATTGATATGAACTAGTGGGCCTTTGGAGCATAGGCATGGCGTTCCTAAAGGGCGTGGGTCAGCAGAGTGGTGATCCTGTGTGTCTGTAGATTGCCAGGTTGGCAGGCTCTAGGGGCATGGTCCCAGCAGAGAGAGAGCAGACCTGTGCAGGTGTGAGGAGTGCCCTACAGAGATTGTGCAGGGCTGTGCAGTCCTGAGGTGCATGGCCCAGCAGAGATTGTGTGTGTGTGGACTGCCAACTTGGCAGGCCTTTAGGGTGTGGCCTGGCAGAGCAGAGATCGTGCAGGCCTGTGCAGGTTTGAGGTGCATGGCCTGACAGAGTGGATATTGTGCAGGTCTGTGCAGGCCTGAGGGCATGGCCCAGCAGAGTAGTGATCATGTGTGTGTGTGTGTGTGTGTGTGTGTGTGTGTGTGTGTGTGGATTGCTGGCTTGGCAGGCCTGAGGGGCATGGGCCAGTGGAGCAGAGATCATGCAGGCTTGTGCAAGTCTGAGGGGCATGGCCTGGTGAAGATTGTGAATGTCTGTGGATCGCTGGCTTGGCAGGCTTTAAGGGTTTGGTCTGGTGGTGATTGTGAGGGTCTGGGGGGTAGGAGTATGGGGTAGCATGGCCCTGGCAGGGCTAAGAAGCAGGGTTGGAGGACTGGAGATCCCACGGCATGTGGAGCAGTGGTTCCGTGGGCCTATGGGGTGGGGCTTGGCATGCAGCGCCTGCTATTCTTTTAGTATATCATGGCATGGAGAAGCCTTCCAGAAGCTAAGGGTTCAGAATGCTGATGTTTCAACTCTCCCTTGTGCTTTACCTCAGCAAAGTGTGTCTCCAGCCTCTCAGCGTAGTCTCTGGATCACGGAGCTCACATGATCTGTGGCTGTGTCCTGGTTGACATCTTGGACCTCTTCTAGTTAATTTTTGAAGAATGAGACACTCCTTAGAAAGATGACTTTATGTTGAGGACTTCCTATTTGCCTGCTTAATTTTTTTTGAAATTCACTACAGAGTGAAATGTTATCCACTTCATCTTTCTCTCTTAGAGTTTTTCTTCCTATGTTGTCAGAGAACTCTCTCCACCTTCTGACTCTGCCTCTGTTCTTCAAAGGTATTTTCCTCAGTAAATCTCTTGAGCTTCTAACCCCATCTTCATTTCTGCTTACTGGACAGAAGCAGAATGCATTCCCTGGTCATTTTTGGCAAATCATTAGACACGATTTTTACTTTCTTTAATCCAGTTTTGTTATCAAAGGTGTTCATTTTATCCTTATTTTCTCTTTTTTCCCAATACAATGTTGTATCCTTGAAGGCAAAGTTTGAATCTATTTCTTTAGTTTCTACAACACGACATTGTAGTAGTCTTTCATGGGGCTGGCTATAAACATCTCTTGCATGAATAAGCGCTTGAACAAGGATACCTACAGTGTCTGTGGATTCTACTCATGTTGTAAGGCAATAATGACAACATCAGGTTTGGTGTTGCTAGATAGACTTGTTGCTGAGTGAAAGGACAAAAATTTAAGTCTGTCATAAAAACCTTTGGTTATTTGACAATAACTTAAGTGATAATTTAAAACTTTGAGCTGTTGAATTTTTTAAAACATACTGCTGCTAGAAGATCCTGTACAACTAAAATCCTGGTATTATTTTTTATAACTGTTCAAATAGCATAAAAAACAATCATCAAATCTCCAAAGCTTACTTTAATTTTTCAGATCATACTTTTTAAATTTTAAACATTTAGACCTTTATTTTACACTTAAAAATTTTTATTGTTTGGGCCACCCTCCACTCCATTCTGCCCTCTTGTTTTCCAATTTTGTTGAAGAGAAAACATAAGAGACAAGAAGAAAGACATAGCATTTTTGCTAGTTTGGGATAAAGATAGCTATACAGAGAGATTCCTAGCTTTGCTCCAATGCACATGTATATTGCAACTCACATTGGTTCATCTCTACCAGACCTCTTCACTTCCTAGTCCCCTTTCCATAGAGGCCGTGGCCAGTTTAAGGTTACTACATTCATTCCTCTATAGTAAGCACATCAACCACATTCAAGTTTTAGGTTTCCTTCCCTTTCCCTATTCCTCCTGTGTACATTCTCTCCTTGGTGTGTGACCCATGTCCAATAACAAAGATTAGTTTTAGTACATACTTCCTTCTAAGTGACCACAGGAATGACTTTTCTTTTTACTATGTGTCAAAAAGTATTCTCTTTCTTATGTTAAATAATTTTCTGATTTCAAACTCAATCAGATGAGATGATCAATTCTAAGTGTGTGTGTGTGTGTGTGTGTGTGTGTGTGTGTGTGCCAGATGCCTAATGCCACTGCTGAAGTAAATTGCTGTATTACCTAACTGTAAGTCAGAAGACTCCACTTTCACAAGTTTAACCAGGAAAGAATTATTAAGGTGTGAATAAGCTCCCAGGAATTATTCTCAGAGCATACCACAGAGGTAGGTGGTTAAGCAACAAATGCTGCTGCTCCCATGGATTCAGTTATGATTAGAAAAGGACAATCATCATCCTTAACCTCATCACCTTACCATAATGGCCCCTGTGTGCTCCAACAATTTGGGTGCCCTGCATCTGTGGGTTTCCTGACTGGGCTACTAAAAAATCAGAATCTCATACTAGCTTGTAAAATTCATGGTACCCAAGATAAATGTTTGAGAAAGAGTGGGAAAAGTAATTGCAAATATAAAACAATATTTTCAATATAACAAAGCTAAATTCACAATATAAGGAGCTATAGAAATATACAAAAGGTGTTTAATAGTTCTCAGATAGCTGTTAATGACATATTTCCATTAAAGTTAATATCAAGTGTATATTGATATAACAGTATCTGTTATGTGCACATTTGTTTTATGGATTCTGCATCAGTTCATTGTATCATTATATCTTACATATACCATATTTCACAGATGAGGCAGTGGAAGCTTTTGGATGTTAAAGAACTTGCCCAAGGTCACAGTGAATGCTTCTGTCAGAGCTGAAATTTAGATACAGGCCTTGGTTCTGGAGTCCAAACTCTCACTCTTGTGTATGCATTGTCTCTCACATGTGTGTATAAACAATATCCCCTAGTCAATATGAATTTGGCAAAAAGTTAAAAAAAGAAAGAAAATGAAATAGGCAGAATATGTGAACAGAAAAATCATAGAAATCAAAACCATGATGATTAATTAAATTGCAGTATTATTATCACCATGTTTTGGGGGTCCACTGTTACCTCCAGCATTATCTGGATCAATCATATGTATCTTAAAGAAGTGCCTGGAGTTCATTCACTGATTCTTCAAATACACATTTCAGACTCCCCATACTGCTACTCACCATAATAATTAAAGAACTTAACTAACTTTTATCTGTTTATTCATTGCAATACTGGGGTTTGGACTCAGTACTTCATGCACTGGAGAACTACATCTCCAACCATTTTTGTTTTAGGTATTTTTTTAGATAGGGTCTCCCATTTTTGGCATAGAAGCCTCAGACCATGATCTTCTTACCTATGACCTACCACATAGCTGGGATGACAAGTGCACATTACTAAGGTTGGCTTATTGCTTGAGATGGATTCTCCCTAATTTTTGCCAGGGCTAGCCTGAAACTATGACCTTCCTGATCTCTGCCTCCCACACAGTTGGGATTGCAGGTATGTGTGAATCATCACATCCAGCCTGAATTGCTTGTTTTTATGATGTTGGCATCATGAGAACATGTACCCTGTTAGCTATATACTCTACAGTGTATTTTACATTCATCACACTCTAGCCACTCAGTGAAAATCATTAAATAAAATACTTGTTAAATATAAATAAAGTTTCTGCTATTGACTCTTCAAGGACTGTTAAAAAAATCTAGACTCCCTCCCTTAGAAAATTAGAATTTTCTAATAGACAGTGAAAAGAAGAAATGAATAACTTGTTTTCTCCACAAGAGAACATGTTATAATATCCTTATGTATCATTTCCTCCCATAATATATATTAATGTGTTTATTAAACCAATAGAGATTGAAGTTTTGTTAAAGGAGGTAAAAATGGTACAAATTGCAATGATCCCTAATCAAAGCAGAAGATAATGAATTTTAGTAGACAAAAATTTAGACACCTAGTAGATTAAAATAACAAGATATTGGGGGAAAAGAAGAAAAAGATCCAAAGAGCTCTGAATTTAAGGTAGAAAGATTAAGGTAGAAGATTAAATCTACCTTTGAAATAAAATTAATTTAAAATCAGTTTAAATTAGTTTAAATTGCATTTGATGTGATTCCCTTTCTCTAAAACTTATATTAGCTTCTCAATTTGATTTGACTGTGGCATGCTTTGCATATGAATATAGTCATATGTTAAGATGTCTGAATTAATTTAAATTAAATTTAACCTAGTTAACACTAATTGTCTATTTTGACAAATTGAAAAAAAACACACTTAAAAATTAAACACAGCAAGGGTAAGAAAATTATATACACCCATGAGAAATATGTTGGCTTTCAGATAGTCATAAAATTGTATAAGTAACACAGTCCCTGTAGAGATTTTCAATGTACTATTTGTAAGAAATAAGCAAGGGTAAAAATTTAGGACCAGAGACTAATCACAACAGTATTGTAGATTAAAAGATGCCTTATGTTCTAAATTTTAAAACAATTCCTCCTTGCTTTTGAGAGGGACTTTCATATATTTGGTTCTTTGAGGGAATATAGTTAAATTTTCACCGAACTAATTAATAAATGAGAGGAAGGAGTCCTGCAAATACCATTGGAAATGGTGATATTGGAGTTTGTATTGGCATAACTGCAGAGTCCATGTTCCTACACTGGAGTCCAGAACAAATTGATTGCAACCAGCCCCTTCTCAATATCATGGTCCAGCCAACTTGTTTCAGAAAAAGAAGAAAGTAAGATAAGAAAGATTTACTTACTCCAAAGTTCATGTCTTAGATGTTCTGATTATATAACCCTCACCTTTCTACTTCCAGTTTGAGAGAAGTATGTTAAGACATATTGAGACTCAAAGTTATGCATTATAAGGAGAGTAGAAAAATTGTTGCTTTGCAACAATACACATCTGGGACATATTGCAACTATTGGAACAAACGAATTGGCTGGTTCAGTAGCTAGTATTTGCTTGGCAAAAACGGATTTTAGTATACGTCCCTATAGGGATTGCACAATATACATACACAGAGACTATCATGCTAAAGGAGAGATAGGTATAGGATCCCAGAATGAAAAGAACTTCATGATTCTTCATGAATTTTGCCTATTTCCAGTGCTTTTTATGTTTATGAGCTTGTGTTTCTTCTTTCATTTCCTTCTCTGAATGCCTGTCTCTCTTGTGTTCCTTTTATTAATTCTATAGACCCTCTGTTTATTAAGATAACTAGGCCTCAACTGTGACCTGCTTTTTATGTAGATTTTTCTCATGTGATCATTCTCTCTCCTTTTTTTTTTCTTTTTGGGTGGGAGTGCTACTCGGGTTTGAACTCAAGGTCTAACACTTGCTAGACAGGAGCTGTACCACTTGAATCACTCTGCCAGCCCTTTTTTGTGATGATTTTTTTTTTCTTTTGAGACAGTGTCTTTTGACTTATTTGCTAGACTGACCTCGAACTGTGATTCTCTTGATCTCTGCCTCCTGAGTAGCTAGGATTATAGACATGAGCCACTGGTGCCTGGCTTCATTTCTCTCTTATTTTCATTTATGATTACTTTAAGTACACAGAATTTTAAAAATACAAGATTAAAATGCAGCTATTTCATGGCTAATGTAGATTGTGTGTGTTTGTGTGTATGTGTGTGTGTGTGTGAGAGAGAAAGACATACACACACAATGAGAGAGAGAGAGAAAGAAAGAGGGAGAGGTTATCATTATTCTGTTTCAGAAATATGAATTCCATTTGAAGGTATTTGAAGTAATTCAACTTAGTAACTTTTCTATAGTTATTTATACCATGTATTTTGTTTGATTTTTTTCAAAAATGCTAAATGGATCTGCACTGGCTTGTTTCTGTTGCATGTGTGTGTTTGAAAGAATTGTTAGGATTGTGTGTGTCTGAAAATTTAATTAGAACTTTTGGGACTGGTACAAGCAAAGGGAATCTTAAGCAATTTGTTTCATGTACTTCATGGATAACTTACTCTGCACAGTACATGCTATACCTGAATAAAATAAGCAATTCAAGACATGCAACATGATTAGATATTGTGTTATCCCTACTTGCCAATTTTTTCCTTGTATTTCATAGCCACCATTTTAAATTTTAGAGAGATGATAATAGGATTTTGAGCTTGATGGGTTGCTATGCTGCTAGTTCAACCTTAATGAAGTAGGTGGTTACTAAATTCTGTGTACTTTCTTAATGAGTTGGTCTCAGTGAAGCTTATCAGAAACACTTTTTGAGTATAACAGGCAGTGTTTACTTTCTTTTGAACATAGGGGCCTTGATACACATTGCCTTTTAAAGTTCAAAGTAATACATTTTCAAACAATCATGTAAACTGAAAAATAGCTTAAATTACTGGAATCTGACAAGATATTCTAGAAGCTCATAATTTTGTTACCAGTGATCTCAACCAAACAACACAGCTGTTTAATTTATGCTACTGGCCAACTTCTGTGCAATTAAACATATCAGCAAACCATAAAGCTGTAGAAATTAAATTAAAATAATAGGATAGCATAGAATTGATGATAACTTTATGCAATTCAGTCTAGTATACCACAATTGAATTGACAATAACTTCAGCTGCTTGCCTTTTCATCATTTACACCATCTTTCAAATACCAGAGGGTAGAAAATGGATTTTGTCTTGGGTAATTGCCACCAGTGGGAAAGTGCAAATTGCTTCATGTGATCTGGGAACCAGTCTCCTAGTGAAAATTCTAATTAAAATGTAAGAAACATTCATCAAACTACTATTAGTGCATAACAAAAGACACCAAAGCTTTACTCAGGTTCGATTGTAATGCTATTTTTAATTATCTCATTCAGTCCTAATTAAAATACAGAAAATACACCAATAAAAAGTCAACCAATGGGCTATTGAGTCACAAACTTTTTGCTATCTATGCACAAATCTGCCTTTGACATTTAAAAAATAATTTCCAATGTTGAATGCATGATTCTAAGCTTCTATTGAAAATATTTTAAGTAATTCAACTCTGATAAATAGGGAATCCTAAGACTAAAGCAGACTTTTTCCTTGTTTTTTCACAAATGAGACCATGGTAAGTGATTCCTTACTAGTCTTCCCACTAGACTTGTTAAACTCACTCCCTTTTTATTCTCCAAATAGTAGATGGACTAGTCCTTATTAAATAAAATCCTTGCCAACATAAGTTCCCTGTTTAAAATAGTTCATACTTTATTCCATAGCCTCCAAAGCTTGCATATTCTTTCTGTCTCTGATATTCCTCTGTCATTTCTGCCTTTCTATTTTCCTTCCAGTCCACCAACACTAGCATTCCTTATATTTTTTAAATCAATAAATGCTGTCCTGACGCTGATGCTGTAGGACTTACTATTCTCTGTGCCAGGTGTCTGCAGAGTTCAGACTCATTCATTCGCTTCCTCCTTCTGGTCACAAGTCATTGCTGAGAGACTTTCTTTTATTAATCTGTGTAACTGATGCATTACCATTTCCCATACTCAAACTTCTTAGCCTGTTTTATTCTCCTCTTCATGGCCATAATATACTGACATTGCTGTTTATCATTTTTTTCTTTCCCACTAGAATGAAATTTACATGTGTCAAGAAGCTTTGCTCTTGTGTTCATTGTTATATTCTACATGCTTCTTTAAAGAAAATAATGATGAAGTGAATAAGTGAACAAAATGGTAATGAATTAAAATCTGTAGTTTATACAAGAGTTACTTTCATTTGAAATGAACCTAAGGAAATTCTTTGACCCGTGTTGATGACAACAGTCTTCACATGTCAAAATTAAATTTTGTCCTTTAGAGAATGAGAGCTGTCTTCATTTTCTCACTCACTATTTTTTTAAATTTTTTTATTCATATGTGCATACAAGGCTTGGGTCATTTCTCCCCCAGCCCCACCCCCTCCCTTACCACCCACTCTGCCCCCTCCCTCTCCCCCCCACCCCCTCAATACCCAGCAGAAACTATTTTGCTCTTATTTCTAATTTTGTTGTAGAGAGAGTATAAGCAATAATAGGAAGGAACAAGGGTTTTTGCTGGTTGAGATAAGGATAGCTATAAAGGGAGTTGACTCACATTAATTTCCTGTGCATGTGTGTTAACTTCTAGGTTAATTCTTTTTGATCTAACCTTTTCTCTAGGTCCTGGTCCCCTTTTCCTATTGGCCTCAGTTGCTTTTAAGGTATCTGTTTTAGTTTCTCTGCATTAAGGGAAACAAATGCTAGCTAGTTTTTTAGGTGTCTTACACTCACTTTTTGAATGGGGCTTACACATTTGTTCTGAATTGCTTAAGATAAGTAGACTAGGTCTGGAAACTCTGTTTGCCTCATCTCTTCTTCCCACTGTGGCTCTGGGTTGGAGTTGGCCAACAAGAATAAGCACGAGGTTTAAACAGTATAATCAAAAATAAAGGCATTCATTTTAGGTGGTCATGAATGCAGATGTGCCCAGCTTGTCTTCCCAAAGATAAGACTCACCATCTGGCAGCAGATGAAGCCAACCCTGTATCATTTAACTGGATTCATCAGAAGTGGGTGCTTTCTCAGACCTCACTGTGAATTTCTCTTTGTGGATCTTCTGGACTGCCAGAAGTCCAGAGCTTCCAAGATTTTCCTGGGGAATCTGAAATGTCTCTTAACACTATGGGTTTAAGCTACTGTGATTAATGACTTGCTCTGGTGTTCTGGCTCCCAACTTTGAAACCTTTCTTTTTCTACCTTTACCTCATGATATAAGCTCTCATTACTCTGGTAAATACCTTTTTCCCAAAATTTTCTTAGTGGCTCTTTTTGGATAACTTACACTTGACTAATAAACTATGCATATGGTTGAATTTGGGCCATCTGTAATTGTGCTTTTCTTTATTTGATTCTAGCTGTTATATGTAAGTATAACTTCATGAACAACAAATAATATTTATGTACCATATTTTGGTATGTATGTATGTGTTCATGTCTGTATGTGAGTGTGTTAGAACTTAAAATATTTTATATAAGCCTAAAATTATCATAAGGAAATCTGCATAAAATCCTTTGACAATTCTTTTATGAAAGTAAACAATTATAAACATTGTTTTATGTGTTTAATGAGTGAAGATGTGAAATCATTGAATCTAGTCAGCCTGTTACACCATTCAAATTTGCCAAACCCTAAGAAAAACAAAAATAGTTTGTTGACTTATAACACCTGACAATGGACCTATTACAATGCAGGATATGATTGATCTTAAAATAGTCCTGAATATTTAAAAATCTTTTCTATTAATTATGAGACTATTTTCTAGAATTCAGTTGAAAAGTAGAGCAAATGATAGATTTTTCTCCACTATAAAGTGATACTAATGTTCAGAGAAGCTGAGTAGTATATTTCTTCTTCATTTATGCTTTATTGTTCTACCTAAAGTCATGCTTTGCCCATTGAAGTAAATATGTTTGGAAACAGTGGTATTGCCTCACCAAATGAAATTATATTTTTGGGTCTGTTTTCACTATTTCCATGTTGTTTTCTTAGAGTTTTTAATAGCAAATAATGGTCTACGTATGATGTTTCTGATGAATCTACCTAGAGGTGTAAATTTTATCTGTAGTTTCAAAAGTGTCCATGTATACTTTATTCAAAACCATATCCTAACAAAATATTGTTTCATCTTCTTTTGATTTAGTAATTCATATATTCCAAAATATTTGACTACTACTTTGTGCAAATTGTAACAAAATACACTAGTGTATCAAAAAGAGATTCTTTTTAACTAAAATTATAATCCAATGGGGATTATAAACAATTGAACATATCATAAAAGTAAAGTATGGCAAGTGGTACTAAGAGGGAAGTACAGTGACTATGTAGAGTAAATGTGTGAACATGAGAATGCAAGAAGGAAATGTTATTCCAATTAGAATTTGACTGAAGCTGAGGACTCACCCAGATTGAATGAAGAGAATAAATGTTTCCTTCTTAAAGCCTTGTGAAGATACAAGGATCTGAAAGCATTTCAATATGTGTGGACCATGGATGAAGAGTGATGACTGGCAAGCAACAAAGTAGATCAAAATTCAAGATCTAATAAGATTTTGTTGGAATTTTAGACTTTATCTTGATGTCAATGGGCAGACATACAGAAATGACATATAAACATTAGCATTTGTTTTCAAGGAGGTCATCTGATTACTGAGTTGAAAATGGGCAATTCAGATATGGGAGAAGGAGCCAACACAGAGGCAGGGAAACCAGTTAGTGAGCAAGAGATGACTATTTCCTAAACTTCAGTAGGAAGATATACCTTTAGGCATAAATTTATACCTATATATATATATATATATATATATATATATATATATATATATGTACACATATCTATCTATCTATCTATATGTATGTAAAGTATGTATATATTTGTATATGTATGTGTGTGCATGAATTATGTATGCATTGTGTAAGTATGTATGTGCTATATACATTTACTTATGTAAATTTATACTTAAGGATAGAGTCATCACAAACCATAATTTGCAAGTAGACTATTATTTGCTGTTAAAAAGATAAAAAAGTAAGGTAATAGTAAAAATTGAACCAACAATGTGATGACATAGGTTGAGGCAACACTAGTGTTTCCGAACATTTTATATTTCAAAGGAAAGAACATACTCTTGAGTAGAACAACTTCATTACTGAAATATGCAAGGATGGATATGTTACAGAATTTGGAACTTGGTTTCTTACTGGAGATTGAGAGAGAATCTCACTTTCAGGTTTCAGGAGTGAACAGCTGGCCAAAGAGAAGCAGCATTGGATGCAACGGGGAATGCATGAAATGGAATGCATGAGATGGTGGGGAAGAATCCAGTCTGAAAACATTAAGTAGGGTTTTATGCATCTGTATTTATTTTTATATAATTTATTATCATATTATATTTATACCAGGTTATAGTGTGACATTTACAAAAGTGCTTTCAATATATATTAGATTCATCATCTTCATCTTTCTGCTTTGTCCCTCCTTTCCCCTTTCTTAGAACAGCTTTGACAGATCTCATTGCTCCATTTTCATACATGAATGCATGGTACTTTCACCATATCCACCATCCTCTTCTTAAACACACTCTAGCAAGAGAAGAGGAAAAAGGATACTGGCAGTTTTCTGGAGGGAAAATGGAGTTAATTGGCTCTAGAATTTTAATTTAATTTCATTTTTCTGTGAGAGAGATTTGATCATAATTAAATGTAGACTGTCCAGAGCAAGAAAAGAATGGAAACCTACTCAAAACTTGCCTCAGTGATTATTAAAGAAGTATGAATATCTCTAATTCTGTCTGAAATGCATATGATGAGCTAGAATTAGTCTGTTAATTTAGTTTAGTATTAAAATTTTGAAAATATTAAAGGATCAAAGAAGAAAAAGTGAAAAATTATATATTATTTTTAAATAGATTAATTTGTTCTTCCAACAGGATAGATTTGATGATGTATTATTCCAAATTTGTAAATACCATAAGAATTTGTGTATATGTATGGACAGATATATAGTTGTATATCTATTTTTGTCTTAAATAAGTTCTTGCTCTGCATAAACAACTCATTAAGGATCATAACACTTCTGTGAATACAAAAATAGGATGTGTTCTGTGTTTATCTTATTACAAAAGATTTTTTCAGCTTTTTTTGGTAGTACTGATTATTTAATTCAGTGCTGTGTGCTTGTGAGGCAGGTGCTCTAACCCTTGAACCATGCTTCCAGCCTTTATTGATGTGTTTATTTTGGAGATAGGGCCTGATTTTTCCCAGCTTGGCCTAGAAGTAACTGAAGGTAGGATGGCAGGTGCTAGCCACCGTGCTTAACATTTTTTCTGTTGAGATGGGTACTCACAAACATTTTTAGCCACAGTTTTCCCAATCTCAGCCTCCCAAGTAAGTGGGATTGCAAGTGTGAGCTACCAGTGCCTACCAGAGATGGTTATTTTTGAGATAAAGTCTCACTTTTTATATCTGGGCCAGCCTCAACAGTGATACTCCTATTTGTGCTTCCCTGGGAGCTGAGATGACAACCACACACCACTGCACCCAGCCACTGTTGAGATAGGGTCTTGCAAACTTTTTGCACAGATTGGCATCAAACTGCAAACCTTCTGATCTCAGCCTCCCAAGTAGCTAGAATTACAAGCTTGAGTCCCTATACTTGGTGGACATTGGTTTTAATGGCACTGCCAAGAAATGTTAATAGTTGGATTATATTTACAGACTCATCTACTTTATCATGCATCTAATCATCCCCAGCATAGAGTAAATTCTCATTCATATCAAGGCAACCAATCAATGCAACATGTGTACTGTTCTCTGTTGACAATCCCATATCATTACTGGAAACTGTAAAATAGACAAGGGTTATCTGATGGTGAGAGTATCAAAATTATGATCATGCTCATGTTGCAAAGGGGTGGATGGAAAATCAAATCAAATGTATTTCCCTAGTTGATAGGAGATCTGGAAACAACAAATTAGCATTAAAACTTGAAGAAGAGACTCGGCATGGTAGCTCATGCCTGTAATCCTAAATACTGGAGAGGTGGAGATTGAGATAATTGCAGAAAGAGGCCAGCTGGATCAACAAGTTCACAAGACTCCATCTCAAGCAGTGAACAGTGCGTCATCCCAGCTATACTGAAAGCATAAATAGGAGAATCACACCCCAGGCTGTCCTGAGCATGAGTATGAGACATTTCTCAAAAATAACTATAAACCAAAGCAAAGAGGTCTGGGGTCATGACTCTAGTTATAGAGCATCTGTCTAGTAAGCACAAGGCCTGAGTTCAAACTCCAGTATCAGAAAGAGAAGAAAGAAGAAGGAGGAGAAGAAAGAAGAAGAAAGAAAGAAAAAAGGAGAAGAAGAAAAGAAGAAGAAGAAGGAGGAGGAGGAGGAGGAGGAGGAGGTGAAGAAGAAGAAGAAGAAGAAGAAGAAGAAGAAGAAGAAGAAGAAGAAGAAGAAGAAGAAGAAGAAGAAGAAGAAGAGAGGAGAAGGAAGAAGAAAGAGGAAGGAGGAGGAAGAAGGAGGAGATGGAGGAGGAGGAGGAGTAGGAAGAGAAGACAGAGATTGGTAGAATCATTTTATCCCAGACAAAAAGTTCATGAGACCTCCATCTCAACCAATGGCTGGGCACAGTAATACATGCCTCTCATTTGTCACAAAAATAACTAATGCAAAATGGGCTTTCAGAGTGGCTCAACTGGAAGAGTACCTGCCTATTTAGCACAAGCCCTGAGTTCGACCCCCCACTATTGCCATAAAAGATAGGAAATGGAGTTCTTTTTATCTCATGTTTGTTTAGACCAACATTACACTTTTCTGCATATGTAGTAGTCCCCTCTGGTCCACAGTTTTGCTTTCTGTAGTTTCAGTTACCTCTTGTCAATAGCAGTCTAAAAATATTAAATGAAAAACTCCAGAAACATACAATTCATACATTTTAAATTGTGTACTCTTCTGAGTATCATGATGAAATCTCACACTGTCTCCCTCTGTCCTGTCCCAGATATGAAGAATCTCTTTGTCAATGTGTCCATGTTGTATACAGTAACTTCTTGTTGGTTAGTTAGTAGCTGTCTAGCTTATCATACTGACTGCTGCAGTATTACAGTACGTGTGTTCAGATAACCCTTATTTAGCATCCTAAATCTACTGCACAATGCCAACCTCGTTTGCCTCCCTTCATTTCACCATGTAGATATTGTATCATTTTACAAAATCACAAGAATAGCAAGTACAGTTTGGTAAGATATTATGAGAGAGAAAGAGGACACATTTACAACTTTTTCTATATCATATCGTTATAATGAATCAATTTTATAATTAGTTGTTATTACTAATCTCTTACTGTGTCTAATTTATAAGTTAAACTTCATTATAGGAATATATGTATAAGAAAAAAACATAGTATATATAGGGTTTGATACAACCCATAGTTATAGGCATTTATTGGTAGTCCAGGAACATATTTCCAATTGATAAGGGGAGAATACTATACCTATTAGTGCATGTTATGAATAAATTTTTATGTATTGATATCATATAAGGTGTTTTGCAACATATATGAAATTTCATAATTTGTTAAGGACTGAAAATAAAAAATATAGGCAAAAGCCTACTTGTATTTTGAATTGAAATGTAATTAGTAAATTTGTGAAGAGAATTGTATATAAAATAAAAAACATCCCTGATAGAATTTGGGCAAAATTGTCATAAATAGTTAATTTTATTTCATCATAGAAATTTGTGGTTTTATTAATAAGATCAAAGGAAATGGATGGAGAGTCTGCACCCAAATCTGTCGCAGATGTTTATTAAGGATGGATCATTTAATTTGTTTGGAAACATTAAAGCTTATTCACTGGATATTAATTTCATCTATTGGCTTTTTAACAGTCCTTGAGGAACTAATAAAATGGCCATTGATATTTACATACCATTTCTCATGGTGACTTTTTAATCATAGCCCTGTTAACATTGTATCAAAAGATATGGAGAAAGCTCTAGGCTTCTGGTTTCTTAAAAAAATCAGATTTTGCAGATTAAATATCAAAGTAATACTTGAGGCCAGAATTAGAATTGGAGACTCTATGATGAGTGAGTGTTAGTTTGTCAGAGTTCTTTTTTAGATTTTCAAAACTACATAGCAATAAAATACAGCTGCCATGGGAAGCAATTTGCAAGATTTTGACTAGAGCAATGAATACTATGTACTGTTTACGTCTGACAAGAAAAATGATGCTAATGCCCTAACATGCTTTCTCACAAATTCCTTTCTACCAAATGCATCAATCTGGATGCTACTGGGTGGCCATCATTGTTCATATTTTTTTTGGCAGCTTTCTTGTTTCACAGGTTCTGATGTAAGTCCATTTGTAAATACAAGTGAAGGAGTACAGAAATCAGTTTTCTATATTTATTTTCAGTGGGTCTTAATTATGCTCATTTGCTTTTATTGTCTTCCTCTTTATATACCACCAAAATTAATCACAAGATTGCACAAGGAACAGAATTGAATCCCAACCCTTTCCAAATGTCTTGAAATTTAAGCAAAACTAAACAAAATTGTCCAGAACCATGAAAATAAAGAGAAACACTTATAATATAGATCCCAAGGATAAGAGAAATCCTTAAGTAATTGTTTTTTCTATTGCTAAGCAGAACTGTTATTTAGAAATCATAACAGTAAGTATTTCAACATTTTTCAAATCAGTTTTTGTACGTCAATCTGGTTTTAAAAACAAGGAATACAAGCCGGGTACCAGTGGCACAAGCCGGGTACCAGTGGCTCACGCCTGTAATCCTAGCTACTAGGAAGTTTCAAGTCAGGACGACTGAGGCTTGAGGCCAGACTGGGCAAATAGTTCATGAGACTCCCATCCCCAAAACAATCAAAGCAAAGTGGACTAGATGTGTGGCTCAAGCAATAGAGAATCTTCTTTATAAGCATGAAGCCTGTGTTCAAACTCAGTCCCAGCAAAAATAAGTAAATAAGAAATACAGGAGAAAACACTTCTGATTATTCACTGTATTTTTCATTTATGATGGTTTGGCACATTCTCACCGACTACCTAGTTACCTGGGTGCATAATTTAAGGAAAATTAATAGACCTATTTACAAAACTTTTGGAAACTCCAATATACACAAGTATCATTTTCTGACTCACTATTCTATTTCTATAACACAGAGTTGTCCAGTGAATTAGAGGTCCTGGGAAAACACTGGTAAGGAAATAAGATTAACAGAAATGTGATGATAGGTCTGTGACATTGAAAGACGGTCTATTTAGAAGTGGATACTATCTATAAATTACTGTCAAAATCTGTTAGAAGATAGAAAACTTTAGGCACTTGTCTGGAATTATAGGTAAAGATTTAATATGTAGAAGAGGGAAGGATCAAATGAAGGCAGATACCCAATCCTAAAGGAATTGGGATATTTCTGAAGTTATAAGATCATGAATAAAACAAAGGACCTAATTTGTAGGTAAGCCCCAGTATTTCAGAACTTCTCAATATAATAATGGTACTGACACTGTGAGTCTAGAACTCTCTATATGAGATTACAGCAGACCCAAGAGTTAAAGTAAGGCTGAATTTGCACTGAGGAAGTCATTCACCTCATCTGAAGAGGGTGAATTAGAGAGAGGAAAAGAGGCTCAGTGAAATTAAATACCTTGCAAGGGTTCAAAGAATATATGGCAGTTCATTTTAGAGCTTTCTCAATGTTTGATATCAAAACTTGTGGTTGACAGTAGGTCTTCAGATAAATTTCCATTACACTGCTATTGAGAAACTTTTCTGTTGAAGTCATTCATTGCAAATTTATACTTTAATACAAAAAGTTTCACAATTTTTCTCATGAGAGAACAGACATTCAGATTAACTCTCCTGAACTCTGCTTGTATATTTAATTGAGCATCAGGGCATGGAATGCCATTTATGTTACTGGGCTTTAAAGATAAATAGTTCATGTTTAACCTTCATGAGGTTAATATAATATGCAATAATTGCTTTGTCATTACTGTCAGTTTCTAGTGACTATATCTGTTCTCTGTGTGTATTCACACATGCACACAATATATGATGTGTACAGGCAGATTACATTTGTATGTTCTATTTTATTACATATTGTTGAACTTTTATTATATTTTATATTGTCTTTTATTAGAAAATATTTTCTTATCTATGATGAAAACAATTCATTTAAATTTGTCTTCATACAAGACAAAATATAGTTATTATTAATACAAAATAAAGCAGTAGTTAACACAGTGCATGTTACATAAGAGCTGTTTTTTTTAAGCATTTATTCTTTTAATATTGTGAAAGCTGTATCTCAACACAACATAGAGCTGCTTTATGAAGAATTTGATCTATCTTGGCCCTGTTAAACCTCACTACAACCTTATGTAATAGATATTATCGTTCATTCTATTTCTAGACACAGAAATTGTACATGAACACATTGATGATGATGGAGTTAGAATTTGTGCCTAAAAGTCTGGTTTTGAATGTATCTGCTTCCCAACACACTATATCTCCTGGTTTAGATCATTTGTACTTCTATGACAACTACTTGAGATGGGTAACTTGTAAACATAATGTATTGTCTTATAATTCTGGTGACTGGAAAGTCCAAGATCAAGGTGCTAACTGTTTAAGATCTGGTGAAGGCTACTCTCTGCTTCTAAGATGCAACCTTGTTGCTGCATCATCCAGAAGGGGAAATGCCACATCCTCTCATGGAGGAAGAGACAGAGAAGAGGCCACCAAACTCACTCCATCAAGGTCTTTTATAAGGTTGCTAATCCTACCACACAAGCTCTGCTCTTATTATTTAGTAACCCTTTAAAGTCTCCATATTTTAATCCTACACATTGAATATCTCTTATTGGAAATGCTTGAGGCCAAATGTATTTTAGACTTCCATTTTAAAAAACCTTGAAATATTTGCACATACACACACACAACACACACATATGTATATACACACTTGCATATATACAAACAGGCAGAATTTTTTACATTCCATATATCGCTGGTATATATAGTGTGAAGGTCATTTTAGATCATTTTCAGAGGAGTTGCAATTTGACTACCACTTGTCGTGTGATATCAGGTATGGAAATTTGGATTTGTGACATCAGGTTAATGCTCAAAAAGTTAAGAATTTTGGAGCAGATTAAGAATTTTGTATTGCAAAATTGAACCAAGAGGAAATTAATCACCTCAATAGATCTATAACACAAAATGAAATTGAAGCAGCAATCAAGAGTCTCCCCAAAAAGAACAGTCCAGGACCTGATGGATTCTCTGCTGAATTTTATCAGACCTTTAAAGAAGAACTGATACCAACCCTCCTTAAACTGTTCCATGAAATAAAAAGGGAAGGAAAACTGCCAAACACCTTTTATGAAGCCAGTATTACACTTATCCCAAAACCAGGCAAAGATACCTCCAAAAAGGAGAACTACAGGCCAATCTCCTTAATGAACATTGATGCAAAAATCCTCAACAAAATAATGGCAAACCGAATTCAACAACACATCAAAAAGATTATTCACCACAACCAAGTAGGCTTCATCCCAGGTATGCAGGGGTGGTTCAACATATGAAAATCAATAAACGTAATAAACCACATTAACAGAAACAAAGACAAAAACCACTTGATCATCTCAATAGATGCAGAAAAAGCTTTTGATAAGCTCCAACAACATTTTATGATAAAAGCTCTAAGAAAAAGAGGAATAGAAAGAAAGTACCTCAACATTATAAAAGCTATATATGACAAACCTACAGCCAGCATTATACCTAATGGAGAAAAACTGAAACCATTTCCTCTACAATCAGGAACCAGACAAGGATGCCCACTATCTCTACTCTTATTCAACATAGTACTGGAATTCCTAGCCAGAGCAATTAGGCAAGAAGAAGGAATAAAAGAAATACAAGTATGTAAGGAAACTGTCAAAATATCCCTATTTGCAGATGACATGATCCTATACCTTAAAGACCCAGAAAACTCTACTCAGAAACTTCTAGACATCATCAATAGCTACAGCAAGGTAGCAGGGTATGAAATCCACATAGAAAAATCATTAGCATTTCTATACACTAACAATGAACAAACTGAAAAAGAATGCATGAAAACAATTCCATTTATAATAGCCTCAAAAAAAATCAAATACCTAGGTGTAAACCTAACAAAAGATGTGAATGACCTCTACAAGGAAAACTATAAATTTCTGAGGAAAGAGATTGAGGAATACTATAGAAAGTGGAGAGATCTCCCATGCTCATGGATTGGTAGAATCAACATAGTAAAAATGTCGATACTCCCAAAAGTAATCTACATGTTTAATGCAATTCCCATCAAAATTCCAATGACATTCATTAAAGAGATTGAAAAATCTACTGTGAAATTTATATGGAAACACAAGAGGCCACAAATAGCCAAGGCAATACTCAGTCAAAAGAACAATACTGGAGGTATCACGATACCTGACTTCAAACTATATTACAAAGCAACAATGATAAAAACAGCATGGTACTGGCACAAAAACAGACATGAAGACCAGTGGAACAGAAAAGAGGACCCAGATATGAAGCCACACAACTATAACCAATCTGTCTTTGACAAAGGAGCTAAAAATATACAATGGAAAAATAGCAGCCTCTTCAACAAAAAGTGCTGGGAAAACTGGTTAGCCGTCTGCAAAAAACTGAAACTAGATCCATGTATATCACCCTATACCAATATTAACTCAAAATGGATCAAGGATCTTAATATCAGAGCAGAAACTCTAAAGTTGATACAGGAAAGAGTAGGAACTACTCTGGAGTTAGTAGGTATAGGCAAGAACTTTCTCAACGAAACCCCAGCAGCACAGCAACTAAGAGATAGCATAGATAAATGGGACCTCATAAAACTAAAAAGCTTCTGTTCATCAAAAGAACTGGTCTCTAAACTGAAGAGAACACCCACAGAGTGGGAGAAAATATTTACCAGCTACATATCAGACAAAGGACTGATAACCAGAATATATAGGGAACTTAAAAAACTAAATTCTCTCAAAACTAATGAACCAATAAAGAAATGGGCAATTGAACTAAACAGAACTTTCTCAAAAGAAGAAATTCAAATGGCCAGAAAACACATGAAAAAATGCTCACCATCTCTAGCAATAAAGGAAATGCAAATTTAAACCACACTAAGATTCCACCTCACCCCTGTTAAAATAGCCATCATTAGCAGCACCACGAACAACAGGTGTTGGCAAGGATGCGAGTTAAAAGGAACCCTCTTACACTGTTGGTGGGAATTTAAACTAGTACAACCACTCTGGAAAAAAATTTGGAGGCTACTTAAAAAGCTAAACATTGATCTACCATTTGACCCAGCAATACCACTCTTGGGGATATACCCAAAAGACTGTGACACAGGTTACTCTAGAGGCACCTGCACACCTGTGTTTATTGCAGCACTGTTCACAATAGCCAAGTTATGGAAACAGCCAAGATGCCCCACCACTGATGAATAGATTAAGAAAATGTGGTATCTATACACAATGGAATTCTATGCCGCCATGAAGAAAAACGAAATGTTATCATTCGCCGGTAAATGGATGGAATTGGAGAACATCATTCTGAGTGAAGTTAGCCTGGCCCAAAAGACCAAAAATCATATGCGGACATTAGATTAAGGGCAAACACAACAAGGGGATTGGACTTTGAGCACATGATAAAAGTGAGAGCACGCAAGGGAGGGGTGAGGATAGGTAAGACACCTAAAAAATTAGCTAGCCTTTGTTGCCCTTAATGCAGAGAAACTAAAAGCAGATACCTTAAAAGCAACTGAGGCCAACAGGAAAAGGGGACCAGGACCTAGAGAAAAGGTTAGATCAAAAAGAATTAACCTAGAAGGTAACACACATGCACAGGAAATTAATGTGAATCAACTCCCTGTATAGCTATCCTTATGTCAACCAGCAAAAACACTTGTTCCTTCCTATTATTGCTTATATTCTCTCTTCAACAAAATTAGAGGTAAGGGCAAAATAGTTTCTGCTGAGTATTGAGGGGGTGGGGGGGAGAGGGAGGGGATGGAGTGGGTGGTAAGGGAGGGGGTGAGGGCATAGGGGAGAAATGACCCAAGCCTTGTATGCACATATGAATAATAAAACAACAAAAAAAAGAATTTTGTATCGCAGATTTTTGATTTAGGAGTGCTAAATTTGTATCACATTGATGTTTGGTTCAATATATTAATTTTGGGTGATGCATTTCAAGTATAGCACTTTGCTACTTGTAAATTAAGTTTGTTCTTAAAATATAATACCAGAAATGGAAGAGAGAGAATAAAAGTTTAATTTTTAGTTATCTTAGAATAAAGGAAGATTAGAATGATAAAATTGTTCCATTATGGAAAAGAGGGTATTCTCTATGTGGCTAACAGAAGCTATATAAAGGGTCTGTGTAGTTACATTGCTTGGCTTAGATTTAAGTGAGTTATTTTGAGACAGCTCAATACATTTGCTTATTGTTTTACTTGAATTTATAAACCCCAAACTGGTATTTAGAAACAGCAAAAATTCATCAAGTAGAAAAAAACACATTTGGCAAGCATTTTACTAGACTCTTAAAGATAGAACAAGGGTAATAAATAGCTGGGGGGAAAATTATTTCTCCATTTGTATCATGGAAATAATCATGAGGTTGAATGAAGATGTTCTAAGACAGAAAACAGCAAAGCAGAGAGGCACTATGTCAAATCACAAGGATTGTTAGGTTGCTGTTCATTTTCAGAATTGGTCTCAGATTGTTTTCCCCTTCTTTTGGTGTATTTTGAATAGCAAGGTATTAACCTCTGAGGTTTGTTCCAAGCTCCCTAGATCACCAGCTCTGCCTAATGGGAGGAACAGGTAGAGATCAGAAGAGGGAGAGAAACAGTGTACTTCTTTCCCATTTTATTCTGTTTCTGTGTCTGTGTACATGGAAGGGTCTGTATTTTCTCTATGCTTCCATTTCTTATAGTAGTCCTTTTAAAAAAAAACTTATTAACACATGCTATTTGTACATATTTATAAGATATAATTTGATGTTTTGATTTATGTATGCATTGAGTAGTGAGCAACTGAAGGTATTCAGTATATCCATCACCTTAAATTTGATCATTTCCTTATGGAGATGTACTATGCTTTATTGTTAATTATATTCACCCTGCTGTGAAGCCATCTGTGCAGAAGTTGAGGATGGAAGAGTTTATTTATGAGATAGGGACTCAGTGACCACAGTGGTATGAGATGTGAGAAATGTCAATAGTGAAATAATGAACTCATGGTTAAAAGGTGTAGAGTGGTCTATAAATGAGAGAGTGCAACTTAACAATTATACTCAAGATTGCATTTTATCTTCTATCATCCAATTCCTCATTGTTCCATGTTATCCAACATGTCTGAGAGCTGTCTGTGAAACCTCTAATTGATATAAAGGACATTTTATGCTCTTTAAAATTGTCCACATTTATTTTTTATCCCCTTATTACTTCTTCAGTTTTTATGCACTTGAAGGAATGCAGTTGTATGTGTGTATTTGTGCTCACGTGAACCCGCATCAGCTATTCTAACAGACTTTACAGAGAATGTGGTACTTCTTCATAAATTATGTGCTCCAACTTTTAAGTGAAATTCAGGGAAGTGGTAGCAGGAACAGATTTTCGTCTGTCAACTTTGTTTTCTGTGCGGTTGACCAAAGAATTGTTTATTTTACTCCTACAGTTTGGATCTGGATCGTCTCCCAAGATCCCATGTTAAAGACTTCGTTGTCAGTTCCTCCTTTCTTTCTTTTTCTCCTTGACTCACTGTGAGGTAAGCAGCCTTGCTCCTCCACATATGTTTGCCGTGTTATGCTGCCTTGCCACAAGTCCAAAGCAACATGAGCAACTGATCAGGGACTCATACCTCTAAGACCATGAGAAAGTGAACCTTTAGAGAACTTTACCAGTTGATTATTTCAGGTATCTGTTACAGTGACCTACCTACATGTCTAACATACCTACATGTGCTATAAACAAACATCTGGACACAGGTGTCCTACACATTATATGAAGCATCCGAATTTTATTATCAGAACTCCATTTAATGTTGTGACTCAAGAAAATAAGCACGAAAACAACTAAAGAGCTAATTACCATTTGAGTTTATTTACTGGGCATTTTGGTAGTTTCTGATTTGTGATCCCCCAACTTGCTTACTCACTTATAAATCTTTTAACTAAATTTATTTTCTTTTTTCACAGGTTTGGCTATTTAGAGAGCCCAACGCATCAAATGAGAATGTGTTTAATAATAATAAAAAAAAAACCACAGATAAAATCATTACTAACCCTCCCTGAAATAATTTGAAAAAAGCTCTTAACTTATAAACTTGAATTGTTTCACACTAATATTTTTTCCACTAACAAATACAAATGGCATTTGGCAGAGTTTCAGAGGACCACTAAAGATTAAATTACACATTCGGGGAATTATTGTCTCTATTCATCCATGTGATTCCTAAACATGGTACAGTAATTAATCTGCATAGCTTCCAAGAAATCATTCCAAGCAATGTTTGAAAGAAAGTAAAATCCTAATCTTCTCCAGTTCTACCTCAATGAGTTCCAGGAAGAAAAGTCCAGCATGAAGTTTAGCTGGTCTCCCATAGATAGTACTTTCCCATGTGCACATTATATATGTAAGGGAGATCTGGGCTTAAAACTCAGGAGTCATCAGGTCTGCACAAATCTTTGTGTGCTCTTTTCCAGGAATCCCTTGTGCTCCTGGGCATGTGTGTAAACAAACTGGGAGATTGGATCAGGATTAGTATAAACAAAAACAAAACCTTGAAACTGTGCACAAGTATATTCTAATAAAGGATAGACAAATTATTCTGCCAAGTTCTTTTACATCTTGAAATAGCAAAGCTAAAAATATAAACTAAGGAACTCAGATCCTAGGGGAAATACACTTCAGCAGCTCTTGCTTATAGTATCCACATTATGTGTTTCAATTTATTGCCTTAGTTTACCGGAGTGAAAAGTGATATAGCAACCACATTTTGATTTTGATCTTTTTGTGAGCTAGCAATACACAGTAGGATGTTTTTTCTAGATGTTGGACAGCAGTAGAGAGCCACAGCTCTCAGTCAGACAAGCAACCATGGTGTAAAGAACCATTACTCTATAGTGCATGTAGGTATTTGATAAATTATGTGAAATATTCAACACTGTATTATAAAATGAGCTTTGTGTGAGATGATTTTACTCAATTGTAGGTTCACGTAATGTTTCTAGATTAATGGATGAATTTCTGAATGTGCTGACAAACATGGGAGGAAGTTTTGAGAGAGGAATAAAATGTCATGCTAGGAATCTCTCTGCATAGCTATCTTCATCTCAAACTAGCAAAAACGTTATGTCTTTTTTATTATTGCTATGTCTTCTTTTCAACAGAATTAGAGAAGAGGGCAGAACAGGTTCTGCCTGGAAGTGAGGGGTATGTGGGTAGAAAGAGGGTGGTGGACAGTGGGGAGATAGCCCAAACAATGTATGCACATATGAATAAATGAATAAATAAACCCAATCTTGAAAAAAAATTTGTCATGAGGTAAAATCTTCCTACCAATATTTGCATTCCTTCCATAAACCAATGCTCATCTTCTATGTTTACTTTTGCAAAGGGCAGAAAAAAGTGGCAACAAATAAGCTAAAATATAAAGCCTTTTACTTTAAAAATCTTCTATTACTTATACATATAGTAGGAAGTGATAATGATGCATAGTTTAATAACATGGACTACTTTCAATCAACACTCTTGAAAAAATGACCGGAAATATATATAAAAGAACTTTTGCAAAGGAATTAAAAGTGGAATCCAAACAGGGACTTCTTGAGGGACTATGTTCCCTAAAAGAAGGATTAGGTTAAATTCACCTCAGGTTTTTTTTCCAGAAGGCAGTATCAAAATGATGGCTCAGAAAAATTGTGCCCAGTCAGAAAACTGCAGGACAGAAGAGACAAACTGTAAAATGCTCAGGCTGCTCAAAAAGCTAGGACAGGAAGAGCAAAAGAAACCCAGAGAGAGCTGAGCACATTGGTCATGCCTATAATCCAGCACTTGGTAGGCAGAGGCAGGAGGATGAAGAGTTTGAGGACAGCCTGGGCTACATAAGGAAACCCTGCTTAAACAAAACAAAGCAAAACAAAAATCCAGAGGGAAAGAATTTTCAAGGCATGCATGGGATATGTATTCCAAGAACCAAGACAGGAACAGTTGGGAAGCTAAAGACCTGAGTAATGATTCCCATAGTTCTGTAATATTGGAGAGAATAAGAAGGGATGGGGGAAAAGGATTTCAAACTCCTCCATAGGTGAAGTCCTTCAGAAAAGGCCTCAAGGAATTCATTTAAGACACCAACTTATGAATAAGAGTCCCTCCTCTATAGTAAAGTTTGCTCTAATAAAGTATATTGCATAATACGATATTTATACCACATATGAGCTGCATTTATGGCAAGGAATTCAGGGTGTCTCCAGCCAGAGACAGGAGCCAGAAGAAACTGCATACTGACAGCAGTCTCCTGAGCATGCACTGACATGAAGGAGACCTGGAGAGGAATGCTACCCCTCTAATACCTCCATTTCAACCTGGGAGACACTGAGAAGCACTAAGTTTGGCTAAGCTGTGAGAACTGTGAGATAATGAAGTCTAACTGTTTAAAACTAGTAAGTTTTGGGGTGATTTGATATATAGTGAGAGATACCTAAAGTAGCCATGACATAAATGGAAAACTGAAATAGACTAGGATTTTCTGGCATCCTGTCTGCTGAAAATAATACAGATGAGAGAGAGGCTCCACAATTTTTGATACAAATGTCTAGCATATGTTCAAAATTTATGAGATACAATAAAAGTAGGAACAAGTGAGTGAAAAACAAGAGAAAAATATCAGAGCAGATAATAGGGACCAAATGTTGATCTAGAATTCAGAGTGATTAAACAATGGTGAATTTAAAATAATCCAGTACAGGGCAGATAAAACATGTAGTGTGTCTATCAGGTACATAATGGAATTTTTAAGTATAATTTCAAGTTCTAAGTGCACATTTTAGAAAAGGAGAAGAGTTATTAATTATTGATGCAAGCTTTCAGTTCAAGAGACTTGCCAGAATAAAGATGAATTAAGTCCAAAGGAAGAGAATAAAAGAAATAGTAAATGTGAAAGTAAAAGCAATGAATTGGAGAGTACAAAATAGATCAAGATTTATTTCCTTACTATTTTAATTGCATTGATAAAATCTTATCAAGAAAAAGAAACATAGCATGTTATCAATATCAGAATAAACAACAGAGCATCAAGACAGATCTGATAGATAAAAGTGTATTATGACTACTTTATACTAATAAAGTTAAAAATTTTGAAATAATGGATAAATTCTTAAAATGCATAACTCACCAAAATTGGTATTAGAATCAATAATATGAGATGTTCTAACTATACATCAGACAAGGGACTGATGACCAGAATATACAGGGAACTTAAGAAACTAAACTCTCCTAAAATCAATGAACCAATTATGAAATGGACAACTGAACTAAACAGAATTTTCTCAAAAGAAGAAACTCAAATGGCCAAAAAGCACATGAAAAAACGCTCACCATCTCTAGCCATAAAGAAAATGCAAATCAAAACCACACTAAGATTCCACCTCAACCCTGTTAGAATAGCCATCATCAAAAACACCACCAACAACAAGTGTTGTTGAGGATGTGGGGAAAAAGGAGCCCTCATACACTGCTGCTGGAAAAAAATTTGGAGTCTTCTTAAAAATCTAAGCATAGATCTGCCATATGATCCAGAAATCTCACTCCTGGGGATATACCCAAAGGAATGCAACACAGTTTATTCCAAATGTACCTGCACACCCATGTTTATTGCAGTGCTATTCACAATAGCCAAGTTATGGAAACAGACAAGATGCCCCACTACTGACAAATGGATCAAGAAAATGTGGTATTTATACACAATGGAATTTTACTCAGCCCTGAAAAAGAATGAAATCTTATCATTTGCAAGTAAATGGATGGAACTGGAGAACAACATTCTGAGTGAGGTTAGCCAGGCTCACAAGACCAAAAATCATATGTTCTCCCTTATATGCGGACTTTAGATCTAGGGCAAATGCAGCAATGTGGTTAGACTTTATCACATGACAAGGGGAGAGCACAAACGCGAGATATAGGAATAGGTAGAAAACACACATGTACAGGAAAGAAATGCAAGTCAATTCCCTGTATAGCTATCCTTATCTCAACTAGCAAAAACCCTTGGTCTTTCCTGTTATTGCTTATAAACTCTCTTCAACAAAATTAGAGATAAAGGCAAAATAGTTTCTGCCTGGAAATGAGTTGGTAGGGGGGAAAAAGGAGGGACAGTGGGTAGGGGGGAGAAATGACCCAAACATTGTATGCACATATGATTAAAAAAAAAAGAAAACCCAAAACATGAAAGTGTTTGATGTCCCCACTCCAGAGGAACTAATACAGAAACCTTAAAGATACAGAGTTTAACATGAGAAGGGGATCAGGAACCAATGTAAAGATCAATTAGAGATGAATCAACATGGGTTGTAACACATTTGTACATGAAAGCAATGCTAGGAATCTCTCTGTATAGCTGTCCTTATCTCAACTAGCAAAAATGCTTTGTCTTCTTTATTATGCTTATGTCGTCTCTTCAACAAAATTAGAGATAAGGGCAGAACAGGTTTTGCCTGGAAGTGGGGGGAGGGGGACAAGGAGGAGAAATGACCCAAACAATGTATGCACATGTGAATAAATGAATAATAATAATAATAAAAGAAAATAGACAGAAGGAAAATAAAATGATCACAATAGAAACAGTAACAACAACAACAACAAAAGGTTATATAAGAAATAGGTATGTGAATAAATAATTACTCTATACAATGATAATTAAATGTATCAGGAGAGAAATATGTGAAGTTAGGGTTTGAAAATATGGGGGAAAGGAGGTCAGAAAAAAATTTGAAAAACTGAAAGCTAAATTTCTTTTGAAAACTTATGAAAGTCATAAGTGCAAGAAAAATTCTAATGAACCCTGAGCAGGAAAATACAAAGAAAATTATACCAAAACACATTATAGTCAAAGTTCAGGGGGAAAAGACTACAAAAAGAAAATCTTAAACTCAGTCAGGGGAAAAAAAGACAAATTACAATAAAACAACAGTAAGAATGATTTCTAACTTCTGATCAGAAACACTCCATGTCAGATGACAATGACTAAATATCAAATATTGTTAGAGTGTAGAGAAAAATAAAAACTGTCAACTTAGAATTCTATATTCAGTGAAAATATACATCAAAACTGAAGATGAAATAAAGATATTAAAAAAAAGAAATTGGGTCTATAATTAAAAACTATACATGCATAAGCTCACATGGCTCAGTGAGTCCTTCTCAGTATCTAACAAAGGAAATGTATCAGTCTAATACAAGACAAATTACAATAAAACAAAATAAAAATACAAATAAAAATATTTGTATAATAATTCTTCCACAGACTAAAGGTAGAAGGACTTTTCACATTATTTTCTGCATTTCTTATAACCTGAGTAGCAAAGCCTGACAAAAAGAAAATTAGAAGTCAACATCTCTCATAAATGTATGCACAGAAACTTAAAATAACCTTACATCTAATTTCCAGTTAAAAGTGATAATTGATAATATTTATAGGTAATTACCAAATAAATTTTATTTCTTGACTGTGAAGTTTGGTTTGCTACTGGGAAACCAATAAAAGTCATGACATCAATACATTTAAATTAAAAAATTATCTATGATCATTTCAAGGCATGAACATAAAGCATTTAATAAAATTCAAAATTTCTTCATGGTTCATGATATGCTTAGCAAATCCTAAAAATAAAAAGAAACTGATATCTGATAAAGTGGATGTATAAAAATATCCTATACAGCTAAGATACTTAATGGCAAAATGTTTAATATTTTCCTGTAAGATAGAATATAAGACAAGGATATCCATCATCAACAATTTTGCTTAATTGTAAATGATCTTGTCATTAAAATAAGACATGAGAAAATAAATAAAAGCATAAATATTCAAGAGAAAAAAGTAAATTTTAAAAAACCTAATAGTATTTCAAACTACTACAATTAATAAATAAATTTGTATAATAATTGGGTACAAGTTTTTCAAACACTTTTCTCTACTTAGAAAAAAAATCTCATTTATGATATTACCCAAACCATTAATTACTTACAGATCACTAACAAAAATGTACTAGAGCTCTTCAAACTACAAAGAATTATTAATATTTTCTCTCATATGGAGAAACTAGATCTAAAGAAAAAATAGACATGAACATAAATGGGGACAATTTAGAAATAATTGGGTGGGAGGTAGGAGGGTGAAAAGAGGACGAGAGAAGACTATAGTCAAAGTACATTGCATGATCAATTAAAGCTCATTAAAAAACACAAAAAAAGGTAAAAAGGGGGTGGGGAAATGAGAAAGAGTAACAGAAGTGGAGAATATGAACAAAGCGTATTATATGCATGTATGGAAATATCACAAGCCCCACATTTTACAAGGAATATATGCAACAAAAGCAGTAACAACAAAAGAAAGACAATGAATGGGATAAATAAATGAAAGAGTGTACTATCTTTGTTGTTTGAAGGATTAAATATCCTTAGAAGACTAATTTTTCTCCAATTCTTGTATAGGTTTAATACAATCCCTTTCAAGCTCATTCGAAGCACTTCTTGTGACAATTAAAAAAGTAATTCTAACATATATATAGAGAAATCTAAATGGTCAAGAATAGACAAGACAATCTTGAACAAGAAGGAAGAAATCTTCTGGGCATTACAGTACAGAATCAGACCTCCGCCCACCACAGTGACCTGATTTGTAACAGGCATTGCTGCAACTTAACCAGGGAAGGGATCATTTTCACAAAAAGTTGTCCTGGCTTTAGATAGAATCTATTTGGAAGAAAATGAATTTTGACCTATTTATCAGAAACATACCCATTTAAACAGAATGACATAAAACAGAACAACTTTAAGTAACAAAATATATATTAAATTCCTTTTAAGAAAGAGAAAACTAGGCAAGAAGTTTTCTAAATTCAAAAGCTGAAGAGTTGGACCAGTTAACCTAATATTCTGAGACCTTAGGACTTGCTAGGAAGTTCCTCAACATCAAGATGCACCTGAGTCACCTGGAATGTGTTTTGAAAAATACACATTCTTGGGCAATCAGTCAGGAAGGCACTGACTGAGGAGTCTTAGTGCAGCAGTGGGAACTTAGGTTGTTAATAAGCTCCATGAACTTGGAGGAAAAAAGTTCCTCATGAACTTGGAGGAAAAAAACCACATTAAAAGGCAAGGAAATATATCATAATTGTATGACATTTTCATGGGTTATATTCTACAATTCTATTGGGATGATTCATCAAGAAAGAACTGAAAGACTAGGGAGGTAGCTCAGTGGTAGAGCGCTATCTATGTCCCAAAATAGAAATAATTGAAAACTAGAATCTTGAGTACTCATAGGATGGAAATTTATATATATTTACAGAAAGGTAATATGACCCAATGGGTCGACACTTGGAAAAAGTGTTTTAAACAAGGTGCCCAAGACAATGCCCATGCTCTTAGCTACTTGGGAAGCTGAGACCCAGAGAATAGAGTTTGAGGCCAGCTGGGACAAATAGTTTGTGAGAGCTCATCTTCAAAACAACCAGAGCAAGAATGACTAAAGGTGTGGCTCAAGAGGTAGAGTACCTGCATTATAAGCACAAAGTCCTTAGTTAAAAAACCCAATTCCACGGAAATTAAATTAAAAAAAATAAATAAATTGAATTGAGCAAACTGCAAATGGCTCATTGGACATCTATAATCCTAGGTACTCAGAGGCTGAGATCAAGAGGATGACCCTTCAGTCAGCCCCTGCCGCAAAGAATTCATGAAATCCCATCTCAAACAATAACTGGGCTCAGTTATTGTTCCTGTAATCCCACACCACGCAGGAGGCTGAGATCAGGAGGGTCATGGTCCCAGCAGGCCTGGGCATAAAGTTAGACTCCATCTCCAAGACACCCAGAACAAAAAAGGCTGGAGATGTGGCTTAATTGCTAGAATGCCTGCTACCAAGCACCAAACCCCTAGTTCAAATCCCAGTACCACAAAAAAATAAATTGCACTACTTAACAATCATTCATTGTTAATAACAATAATTATTAATAATAATTATAATAATTAAGGACATCATTTATATACTTGTGGTTGTTTTTTTAAGTCCATTGTGCAGACTGTGCTGCATTTAAAGTGCTGAATCCTTGTTATCTATAATTATATGTATTTTTTGAGACAAAATGTTTGAGAGAAATAATAAGGAGGTAAACCAAAATGTCTCTTGATAAATACTATTCCTAGTTTGAACTTTGCCTTATTAAATCTCCATTTGTCTTTTTCTTATTTACTTTTATAGTCAAAATAGTCTATTATAATTAGAAAATTATAAATTTTACTGAAAATCTTTTTGGCTTTTTTTTGATGGGACTGTGGTTTGAACTCGGGGCTTTGTGCTTACAAAGCAGACAATTTACAATTTGAGCCACACCTTCAATCCTTTTTGTTTTGTTTATTTTGGTGAAGGGATCTTGCAAACTATTTGTCTGGGCTGGACTTGAGCTGCGATCCTCCCAATCTCAGCTTCCCAAGTAGCTGGGATTAGAGGCTTCAGCTACCTACCATACCTAGCTTGATAACCTTGTTTGATAAAAACTTTAACATAAAGTCTACATAAGGAGAATAAGTAATATATAAGGTTTTTCCTTTTAAAAATAAGTTCACTTTAATTATGTATTCCTTTATCTTCAAAAATACAGACACAGCACACACATCAGTGTAAGCCCACACAGGTCAGGATCACCCCTATCATTGTCTGCACCTCCATCCTCATCCACTGACTAAAAGGTCTTCAAAAGAAACAGTGTCTGTAGTCTCCTATGACAGCCATCCCTTCTGGAATGCTTCTTGAAGGACCTGCCTCATCCTTCTACTCAAAAGAGGTCACGAAGTTTTCCATCTTTTGTTTGTTGTACCATGTATTTCCTTACAAGCAGAAACTGCACCATAAAATTTTCTATTAATGAAAATCTTTCAGGATTGGAATCTTTGGTGTCACCAGGTGTGGCTCTAGTGTGTCTGGGTGTAGCATGGACCTCATTGGTTGCCCCTGAAGATGGTACAGTCCTTGGTGGTGTCCATGTGGTCTCACTTGGCAGATGCACAGTGTCTAAGAGCTGTATGGACAGGGCATCCTCCATCCAGATTTCAAAGGATGTCCAGTGGCATCAGAGACAGGCAGAAAGTCAAGGCACAGAGTCCCCACTGAAGCAATGCATAATCGACCTGTGGGATGATTCTGTTCCAAACACTCCAACTGTCTAGTACCCCCAGCCTGTAAGGCCATCCCAGGAGAGATGCAGATACCCAACTTACAGGTATGAGGTCTCTTGTGTGGACTACACCCAGCACAGCAGAGAGATAGAGCCCCTGGGTCTTTGCAGGCCCAATCTTCACTGTAGTCTGTGTGGAAGCATTACATCAGGTCACAGGGGATTATCCAGTACCCCTACCAGTTGATGACCCGGCACTGTGGATTACGGATTTTCTTATGACTCTTTATCTTTTACTTCTTTCCTACTTTCTCTTTTGGAGTGGGAATGTCTTCTATTTTTAATGTGTTTATTAGTGTTTAACAATTGTATAGGGGGGTTCCTTGTGACATTTCCAAATATACATAAAAGGTACCTCAGTTTGATTCATCCCCCCCATTATTCTCTATTAAAAAGGCTTTAACAGGTTTCAATGTTCAACATTCACATATGTGTAGAAAGTTCCTCAAGCATATTTAATCTCCTTTACCTGCCCCTCCCATGAGTGCCCTCTCCTTCCCATGACCTGTTCTGTATTACTGTCCTTCACTGTTTAAATGTCTGCTCATTGTTCAATGGGGTTTGTCATGTTAATATATGATACCCCCTCTATTATTTTCCTCATCCCTTTTCCCCTACCCTGCATTGTTCAACAGATTTTAGTGTCTTGTACCTACAGATACGATGTATTTCATTATTATTCACTCTCATCATTATCTTCTTCTTTTCCTCCTCTCCTAGTCTCCTCTAGCAGTACCACTTTTGTAAACATGTTCTATGTATGTAATATATGATAATGCTTGTATTTATGTTTGGATCTATCTTTCACTTAGGAAAACAGCATAGGACTTTTGTCTATCTGAACTTGGTTTATTGCAATTAACATGATGTTCTCCAGTTCCATCCATTTAACTGTGAACCACAAAATTTTGTTGTTCTGCATGACTGAATAATATTCCATTGTGCATATATATATACATATATATATACATATATCTATATATACACATACATATATACATATATATACATATATATATCTATATATACATATATATCTATATATACATATAGATATCTATATATACACATACATATATATACATATATATATATATATACATATACCATTTTTTAAAAAGCCATTCATCATGGCTGTTTCAAAAGCTTAGCTATATTAATAATGCTGCAGTAAATGTAGGTGTTCAACTGTCTTTATCTTAACCTCACTTACATCCTTTCAGATATGTAGGTACTGCAGGATTATATGACAGTTCTATCTTTAGCTTTTTGAGGAACCTCCATACTGCTTTCTGTAGTGGTTGTAATAATTTGTATTTCCATTTACAGTGCACAAAGTTTTCAATTTTCCCTGAATTCTTGCCAACACTTGCTATTGTTTGTCAGATTTTTTTATTTTTCATTTTAGTGGGACTGGAGTTTGAACTGAGGAATTAATGATGCAAAGCCAGTGCTCTCCCACTTGATCCACACCTCCAATCTGTTGCTTTTTGTGTTCTTGATGATAGTCATTCTAACAGGAGCAAGATGGGATCTTAATATGGTTTTGATTTGCATTCCCTTTATGACTAGGGATGTTGAACATTTCTTCATGTGTTTTTGGGCCACTTGTACTTGTTCCTTTGAAAAATTTCTGTTCAGTTCATTTACCTATTTATTCATTGGCCCATTGATTCTTTGGAATTCCCTGTAAATTCTGGCTATTAATCTCTTGGTAAATGTGCAGCTGGCATGGATTTCACCCATTCTGTTAGCTGCCTCTTTAGTCTGCTGACCATTTCCTCTGCTGTGCAGAAGCTTTTTAGTTTTATATAGTTTTATTTGTCAATCCTTTCTTTTGAATTCTGAGCTGCTGGACATCTACATAGGAACTTATCGCATATGCCTATATGTTCCAGTGTTTTTCTTTATTCTTCCCTACTGTAGTTTTAAAGTTTCAGGTTTTGTAATAAGAACCATGATCCACTTTGAATTGATATTTGTACAGGGTAAAAGATAGGGATCTAATTTCAGTCTTGCACATGCAGATATCCAGTTTTCTCAGCAACATTTGTTGAAGAAGTTGTCTTTTCTCCATCATATATTTTGGGCCCCTTTGTCAAAAATCAGGTGGCTATACCTTGTGGATTTGGGTATGGCTCTTCAACTCTGTGCCATTGGCATTGTGTCTGTTTTTGTGTCAATACCATGCTGTTTTTATTGCTATGAGTCTGTAGTAAGTTTGAAGTAAGGTATTGTGATGCCTCTAGCATTGCTCTTTTTTACTTAGCATTGCCTTGGCTATTAGCAGTCTTTTGTGTTTCCAAATGACCTTGTAGATTGATGTTTTAATCTCTGAGATGAATGTCATTGGAAATTTCCTAGGGATGTATCACTATTGTTAATATAGCCATTTTTACAATATATTAATTCTGTCAATCCGTGATCCTTAGAAGATCTTTCCATTTTCAGATATTTTATCCATTTTAATCTTTGGTGACTTATAGTTTTTTTTTCTAGAGATCTTTCACATCCTTTGTTAAATTTATTCATAAGTAGTTTGGGGTTTTTGTTGCTGTTGTAAATAGAATTGTTTTCTGAAGTTCTTTCTCAAGCTGTTCATTATTGGTATAAAGAAAAGCTGCTGATTTTTGTATGTCAATTTTGTATCTTGATACTCTGCTAAAGGTGTTTATGATGTCTAGTTTTTTGGTGAAGATTTTTGGATCTTTTAGGTATAAGATCATGTTATATGCAAATAGAGCTAATTTGACTGCTTCCTTTTCTATTTGAATTACTTTCATTTATTTGTCATATCTTATTTCTCTGACTAGCAGTTCCAAAACTATATTGAATAAGAGTGGGGAGAGTGGACCTTCTTGTCTCTTTCCTGACTTTAAAGAAAATGGCTTCATTTTTCATCCATATAGTGTGAAACCAAAACTTTATTGTTTTGAGGTACATTACTTCTATTTCTAGTTTCATCAGAGCTTTTATCAAGAATGGGTGTTGAATTTTGTCAAAGGATGTTTTTGCATCTATTGAGAGGATCATGTGATTTTTGCCCTTACTTCTGTTTATATGCTGTATTACATTTATTCATTTGTATATGTTGAACCATCACTATATGCCTGGAATGAAACCAACTTGATCATGGTGTATGATCTTTGTGCTATGTTATTGAATCTGGTTTGTCAATATTTTATTGAGAATGTTATGCATCTATCTTCTTTAAAGAGATTGGTCTGCTAATTATCATCTTTGTCTGCCTTCTCCAGTTTTGGGATAAGTGTAGTACTGGCTTTAAAGAATGACTTTGGCAGTGTTCATTCCCTTTGTAATTAATTCATGAATAAGTTTGAGGAGTGTTGGTATTAGTTCTTCTTTAAATGTTAAGTAGACAAAAGCAAGCTACATGTTTAATTCAATTCCCATCAAAATCCCAATGACATTCATCATAGAGTTTGAAAAATCTACCCTGAAGTTCATTTGGAAACACAAGAGACTGTGAATAGCCAAGGCAACACTCAGCAAAAAGAACAACGATGGAGGTATCACAATACCCGACTTCAAACAAAGCAATAGCAATAAAAACAGCACGGTAGAAGACCAGTTGAACAAAATAAAGGACCCAGATATGAATCTACACAACTATACCACCTTATTTTTGACAAAGGGGCCAAAATATATGATGGTGAAAAGACAGCCTCTTCAACAAATGGTGCTAGGAAAAGTGGTTATCCATCTGCAAGAAACTGAAACTAGATCCATGTCTATCACCCTTGTACTAGCATCAACTCAAAATGGATCAAGGACCATAGTGTCATATCCGAAACTCTGAAATTAGTACAGGAAGGAGCAGGAAACACTCTGGAACTAAAAGGTATAGGCAAGGACTTCCTCACTAGAACCCCAGGAGCCAAGCAACTAACAGAAAGAACAGACAAATAGGACTTCATAAAATTAAAAAGCTTCTGCACAACAAAAGAAATGGTTTCTAAACTAAAGAGATCACCCACAAAGTGGGAGAAAATATTTGCTACCTATACATCAGACAAAGGACTGATAACCAGAATATACAGGGAACTTAAGAAACTAAATTCTCCCAAAATCAATGAACCAATTAAGAAATGGGCAAATGAACTAAACAGAACTTTCCCAAGAGAAGAAATTCAAATGGCCAAAAAACACATGAAAAAATGCTCACTATCTCTGGCCATAAAGGAAATGCAAATCAAAACCACACTAAGATTGCACTTCACCCCTGTTAGTACAGCCATCATCAAAAACACCACCAACAACAGGTGTTGGCGGGGATGTTGGGAAAAAGGAACCCTCGTACACTGCTGGTGGGAATGCAAGCTGGTGCAACCACTCTGGAAAAAAATTTGGAGACTTCTTAAAAATCTAAACCTAGATCTGCAATATGATCCAGCAATCCCACTCCTGGGGATATACCCAAAGGAATGCAACATAGGTTACTCCAAATGCACCTGCACACCCATGTTTATTGCAGTGCTATTCATAATAGCCAAGTTATAGAAACAGCCAAGATGCCCCACTACTGACAAATGGATTAAGAAAATGTGGTATTTATACACAATGGAATTTTACTTAGCCATGAAAAAGAATGAAATCTTATCATTCGCAAGTAAATGGATGGAACTGTAGAACATCATTCTGAGCAAGGTTAGCCAGACTCAGAAGACCAAAAATCATTCTGAGCAAGGTTAGCCAGACTCAGAAGACCAAAAATCATATGTTCTCCCTCATATGTGGTCTTCAGATCTACAGCAAATACAGCAATGTTGTAGTACTTGGGTTACACGACAAGGGGAGAATACATATGGGAGTTATAGGGTTAGATAGAAAAACCCAAATCATGAAAGCATTTGATGTCCCCACTCCAGAAGAATTAATACAGAAACCTTAAAGTGACAGAGATCAACATGAGAAAGGGATCAGGAACCAGTGTAAAGATCAGTTAGAGATGAATCAACCTTGGTTGTAACACATTTGTACATGAAAGCAAAGCTAGGAATCTTTCTGTATATCTGTCATTATCTCAACTAGCAAAAACGCTATGTCTTTCTTATTATTGCTTATTTCTACTCTTCAACATAACTGGAGAAAAGTGCAGAACTGGTTCTGTCTGAAAGTGAGGGAGGAGGGGGAGTGAGGGTGGGGATGGGATGGGGAGAGAAATGATACAAATAATGTATGCACATGTGAATAAATGAGTAATAAAAAAATGATAAAAAGATGTTAGGTAGAAATCAGCAACAAATAATATAATTATATAATAATATAATATTAGATAATAATAATATAATAGTCTTTATTACTGCTTCAATTTCATTACTCCTTTTAGATATATTTAGTGGTTTATATCCTCTAGGCTCAATTTTGATTGGTTGTATGTGTCTTAAAATTTACCTGATTCATCTAGATTTTCTAATTTATTTGAATATAGATTTTTGAAATATTCCTTAATGTGTCTTTGGACTTCATTGGTATTTATAGTGATATTCCCTTTTTCATGTCTAATTTTATTAATTTGAGTCTTTTTCCTTTTCCTTTGAGTCAGATAGCTCAAGGTGTATCAATCTTACTTACCTTTTCAAAGGACCAACTTTTGTTTTCTTGATTATTTGTATAGTTTTTTTGTTTGCATTTGTTGAGTTAAGCCCTTATTTTTATCTCTCTTCTTCTGCTGATTTTGGGTTTAGCTAGTGTGTATTTTTTCTAGGTGTTTGAGATGCAGTATTAGAGTAGTTGCTGGAGATTTTGCTGTGTTTTTTGTGTAGGTTATCAAAGGTATAAACTTTCCCCTTGGCATTGCCTTTACTATATCCCACAGATTCTGATAGGTTTGCTTTCATTTTCTTTAGATTCCAGTTAAGTTTTTATTTCCTCCTTTATTTCGTCAATGACCCAATGGTCATGCAGCAAAGTATTGCTCAGTCTTCATGTGTTTGAAATTTTCTGTAGTTTCTTTGATTGTTGAGTTATAGTTTTATTCTATGTTGTCAGATATGATACAGGGAGTTATTTCAATTTTCTTACATTTTTAAGACCTACTTTGTTTCCTAAAATATGACCTATCTTGTAGAAAGTTCCATGGGCTACTGAGAAGAATGTGCATTGTTCTGCTGCTGAATAAAATACTCTGTAGATGTCTATCAGGTCCATTTGTTCATTTAATTTTGAAGTTTCTTTATAGATGTTTTTTGGCCTGGATGACCTATATACTGGTGACATTGGAGTACTGATGTTTGCCACTATTACTTTATTGGGGTCTATCTGTGTTTTTATGTCAAATAGTATATATTTTATTAGATTGAGTGCATAAATATTGTTGCATAAATGTTAACAATTGTTATTTCCTCTTGATATATTTTTCCTTTTATTTGACTTTCATTGTTTCTTCTAATTTAGGTTTGAAGTCTACTTTATCAATATAACCATTCCTTTCTATTTTCCAGGGCTATTTGCTTGGAAACCCTTTTTCCACCCTTTCACCTTAAACCAATATTTCTTTTGTTAGTGAGATGTGTTTCTTATAAACAAAAAATTGTCTGGTCTTGCTTTTCAATTGATACACCTTTAGTGGTAATATTGAGAGGTATGTGGTAATTCTTGCCATTTTGTTGCTTTTGATGTGTGTGTGTGTTTTGTCCTTTAGTTCTCTTCAATTGCTTTTCCCCTCATCTCAGGACATTTAATTATTCCTATTCATTGATAGCTGTGTTTATCTTCATTTTCTGTGTATAAGGTTTCTTTGAGTATCTGCTGGTATGCTGGTTCAATGGTCAAATACTGTTTTAATTTCTGTTTATCATGGAAAGTTTCTTTTTCTCCTTCAATTATAAATGATAGCTTTGCTGGGTAAAGTAACCTCAATTTGAAATTATTTTCTTTCCAATGCTTGAAATGCCCTTCTTTCTTTATTATTCTGAGGGGTTCATGCTTATAAGTGATGTATTTCTCCCTTGCAAAATTTAATATTCTTTCTTTGTTTTCTTTGCTTAGTGTTTTTAACTATGATATTCAGTGTACAGGTTCTATTTGAGTCATGTATGTTTGGTGTCTTAGAGGTCTCCTATACCTGGACGGACATGTGCTTGTGAAAAAGAGATAAAGAAAATGAGAAAAAAAGAAGATAGAAAAAAAAAAAAGAAAACAGATGAGGAAGAATTGAAAAAAATGAGGAGAAAAGAATAAATTGGAACTTAAGTGAGATATGTAAATCAAAACTTTAGCAAAAAGATAAACCTACTTAATTTTGAATTTCTACCTTGATGAGAAGGGTGGATTTCTTATATGCTCAATTATTACATTGATACTCCACTCCAATTTCTGATTTCAGACTTTTGTCTTCAGATCTATTGGTGTATTTACTCATATGTGCCCTCTATGCCCTGAATTGCCCAGGTATAACCTAGCAATAGGTTGGGCTCAGGATTAGGGAAGCAGCTGGAGTGAGGTGGAGCAGCTCCAGGTGTGTGAAGTATTCATAATGGGTTGGTTTTGGGTCCTCTGAGCACAGTTAGTGGGTTAGAAAGCACTTTGTCACTTTAAGAGTCTGTCCTTTTCTCTTTTCAGTGTGTTCAGTGCCTGCTTGTTTTGGGTTAGAGACTCTAATTCTGTGCTCTAGGCAGCTGGCCTGCTGTCCTCCAGCTCATTCTGTGGATAAGAGAGGAACTGGGCTTGTCAGCAGGGCTGTGCCCCTCCCCAACTGAACCAGTGTGTAAGCATTCCTGCCAGGCTGATGTGGGTGTACTCTCTCTGTCCCTTTGACCAAAGACTTGTGTGTGTGTGTGCAGGGGAAAGGGCATGCAGTCAGCTTCATGTGAGGTTAGGTGGTCTGTGCAGCAGCCCTCAGGAATGAAACCAGATAACTCACCAGAATGGCTTGCAGGTTCATCTCTCTGGTATCAGCAGGAGTGCTGGTTCATAGTTGGTATTAGTCTTTTGTCTCTGTCTTTTGGCAACTGTCCTGTTCTAGGCTCTTTGCTGTGTGTGTTGATGTTGCTACACAATCTTCCTGGGTCAGAAGCAGCTTAGGTTTAGGTAGAGAAGGAGAGGGAAAATTAAAAAAAAAAAAAAAAAAAAGAGGAAAACTCTGGAGGTTGTGGTGGTGGGGAATGGAGCAGTTCCCTGCTGGGAACTATGCATCTGCTGTGGTGGATTTGCACTTCTAAAGTTTTATTTAAAGATTGGCATCTCTAGTCATGATCTGTCTTTATATTGAAAATCTTTATGTTGAAAATGTTTATGCTGAAAATTTCCCCTATCGTCCACAAACCTGAGGTTCTTTCAGGTTTGTGTGGGCTTTTGGACTTGGTGGCTGTCAGCAATCCACCATCTTCCCACTCTCTATATGAGGTGTTTCTCTATATGTAGAAATGAAAAAGACTGCAGAATTTCTTCAATTTCTATTTTTTGAGGAACATGGTACTTTGAGATCAAAAGGAATGTTTGTCTGACTCATTTGTACAATAATAGTCACAATTATTTAACCTTACATTTTATAAGCTTTCTTTAGGTTACCTGGAATTTATTGTGGTATGCTGTGTAAAGGTGGCCCCAATAAATTCTTGTTTTAATCCAATGAGCCTGTTGATATCTTGCTTGCATGGTAAAAGGGACTTTGCAAATGTGGTAAAAATTTTGAGATGAAGAGTTTCTCCTGGATTAACCTGTGGTCCAATATAATAAGAAATGTACTTATAAGAGGAAAGCAAATGAATCAGGGCTAGAAAAGACAACATAACAATGGCAGCTGAGTAAGTGAGTGATGAGAATATCATGCTTCTGTAGTTGAGGAATGAGAAGGAGGCCCTAATCCAAATGAATGGAGACAGACTTTAGAAGGAATCAGTCTGGCTGATACTTAAACATCAGCCAAATGAGATTAAACTGGAGTTTGTGGCTTCCTGAAATGTAAGGTAATAGATTTGCATTTGGGGCCATAAATGTGTAGTCATTTGTTAAAACAGTCACAGGAAAACATATAGTTATTCAATCTCTTTTAATTTCATGAACTTAAAAATGGTTAGAAATAATTCAGTACCAATTTATACCTTATTTAAAATCCAGTGAAGTCATACCTTGTACATAAATATATTAAATTTTATTAATCAGCTTATTTTTTTTAGTAGAAGCATACTGGTGCAAGAAAGATTACAAAAGTTTGTGTGCTGCATCCAAAAGAATTTATGAAAGCTTTTATGACCACCTGGGTTTTAATTTATGTAAACATGTGGAAAAAGTTTTGAAGAGGTTTCATCCAACTTGGTGTGACTTTATGACACCTTTCTCGGTATCTGTAGACTGTTGGTAATCAATAGCAAGTTCGATATGCAGACAATTAGATATTTGTTTTGTAGATGTACTAATAGCACAATATAATAGGGAATTTTTTATTATCTTAGCAGTGAAACTTTGGGTCCTAGTTAATGTTATTTTCTTGGCTGGGCAGGTATAAGCAATCATTTCAGAAGTGAGAATGATATCCTTCCCTAGAGAGTTGCCGTTTACATAAAGAGACAGGTTATGATATAAATGTGGCCATGTTTTATAGGATGAAGTGAGAACTGGAATTATATTTTCTTGATGCAAGACAATATCTCTAAGCTTTATTACTCCTACTATATTAAAACTAATTTTCTTTTAATTGCAGTCATGAATTGCTTAATGACAGGGCTATGTTCTGAGAATTGTATTGTTAGGTTATTTCAGCACTGCATGGACATCAGAGTATATAGACAGAAGCTAACACAACTGTGCTGTCAATTGGCAATGTAATCTTATATGAACACCTTTACGTATGTGGTTTGTCATTGTCCATGACATTGTTATGCGGTACAGGATTAGATATTATTTAAAACTGGAAACAACTTCTGGGAAAACTTAAGAAATAAGTTCTGAGAGGCCATTTCTTACATGCTGGAGTGAAAGAAAGAGATTTCTAGTTGAAAACTTATAAGATTATTAAACAGTAGGTGATATTACCAAGAAAAGAAAAAGAAATCTTTTGGCTAGTCAAGGCTTAGCTGTCTAAGGGATGCAATAATTGAGCTAGCCTCCTGGAAATGAAAAGGATTAAAACTACAGAATATAAATTTATTCAAGACTTATAAATATAAATGTATAAATAGAAACATACCTTCTTATATATGATTATAAAATTATAGTTTATAAAACATGTTTCATCACCTTTATCACTTATATTTGCATTTTCTGTTGCATGTAGTAATTTTCCTTAAAAATGATTCATTTAATCAAAACACATTTATTTACTTTTTATACCATAGTTCTATGGAAACATAAAACCATATATTTCATTAACAGTCATGTATGTGTAATGAAATAATTTTAAATACAGCTTAGTTTCATCATTTTATCCTATAATTATTAAAAGAGAATACTGATTGCCCTGTTACATTTCTTACAAACCATACCTATCACATATACAATGAATTTTTTTCTGGCAATCTAACACTCTTTTCTTTCACTGCTTTAATTTGGGATTGGCTCTTGATTATAGTTTTGTATTGCAAAAGGATTGTGTTTTATCCCTATATGCCTTCCTTGTATTATGAAATGAATTATTAGATCTGTCACTTAGACAATTAAATAAATAATAGTTGTTTAGTTTATTGTTTTTGAAATTCATTTTTGTAGTACTTTACAATGTCTATTAAAAGGCTAATCAACATCTGTTGGATAGGATACATAAATTCTTTATGTGAAAATAATTGAACCGCAGACAGAAGAACACAAATATAAAACACATTGCCTTTAATTCCTTTTCCCATTTCCAAAGTTCACAGTCTGCTGGGAGATATTTGTTAGGATGATGAATGTGTTTAATTTCATCCAAATAAGCAGAATGAGAAGTTTGAAATCATAAGCATACTTTGTGCATTACAACCTCACAAATTAGTCATGATCTTTAATTTCACCTCTTTGAGAAACAGAAGTTTGTCATTTTCATTCTTTGATTTACATTGTTGATCTGGGACTGGGACCATGTTAATTCCCATGTAACTGCATATATTTTTATTATTATCAGGAAGCACTGAGCACTGTCCTTTCTCTGTAGCTTTGGCAGTTTTGTTGGCTTTTTTCAATATGTTCATCTTCAGGCAGCAACTAAATCAATGTGGAGAATAACAAGGACCTCGCAAGGCTGTAAAACCCCTTCTCTTGGGGACCATTGCTGCATGTGTCCCATACCATGGTATTTATGAATACTACTGTTGTATTTTATGACTCCATCAGCTAGGCTATCCCTGTGTTTTAAGGAGTGGATTAAATAATTCGTATCATTTCTGTTTTGCTAAATCCCTGGCCCTACCACAGACTTTGGCTCTTTGCTTGTGGTTTTTACCTTATGAGACAAGCACACATAGGTATAAGCATCTTTAAAACATGTTATTGATGTCATTTATTCACTTAAAATGAAATGACAAAATTCTCTTATGAAAGTTTTCAAAATACCAACATTCTATCTGTGGCAGGGACATCTGCTGTTTAATAAAAATAATTACAGTTATTTTTCACAGTGTAGAGTTTTTACTTTCCATAGGCAACCCACCCAGGATCAACATTTCCTAGTAACTAAAGGTGAATGTTAGGAAATTATTATATTCCCCTCCAAGGCAGTGAAGTCAGGAATATGATTTCTCCACATTTAAAAAAAGAACTTATGGGTATATATTTATCACATCCAAAATATGGAACCTTTGGAGAAGAGAGATTAATAAACTAATGTCAAAGACAAAGAGGCCTGAATTTGACCTCAAGTTTTGCCATTATAGCTGTGAAACATAAAACAGGTTATTTAATTTCTCTATTTTATTATTTTGGAAATAAATACATTAATTCCACCAATCTTGAAATGTTACTCAGATTTGACAGAACTCACTATTACAAGTGAAGGACTACTGATAGTCATGAGATCAGTTATACTGAATGAAATTTCAGAAAGAAACTGCCCTTCCAGAGAAGAACTTTTGACCAAGCTGCATGAACTACAGCTCCCAGGCCTGACCAGTGGGCAGGAGGGTCTGGTCACTGCTCTCAGATGAGCTTTGAGAAGGACCATCTCAGAGAGCCCACCTACCCAAGTAAGCTGGAACTTGCCTGACTGCCACTCCCAAGAGGAACATGTGGCTCAACAGCCTGAATGATATACCCCAAATCAGTCTGGTAGGGAGATACACCACTGATTGACACTCAACCTAGCATATTTATCCTTACAAGGGGCAGGAACCCAGAAAAAGCCGCTGTCTAAAGGGACAGCACCTGGAGTGAGAGCTGTAGTCTAATACCTGAGGACCAGAAACAGGAGAGGATCACCCAGTATACTCATTGAACACAGAGGAAAACTCACTTATCTCCACAGAAAGGAATTTGGACTTTAATACATTTTTAATTTTTTTTTCATTTTGTTGAAATTTAAATTTGTCTAGACTTCCTTTATTCCATTTTTTCCTATTTCTTTTATCTTCCTTCTCCTTATCTTCTTCTCCTTCTCTACCCTCCTTTCCCCCATTTTCCCTATCTCTTTTTCACAAGTCACTCAGCAAGTGGTTTGTTTTGCCATCTTTACACATTACTCCCTTCTTTTCTATTCCTCATAATCCCTAGCAATCACACCCTCCTGCACAATGGCAGCTACATGTCTCCACACTTTAGTGTCTAATAGCGGTCCACAGACCTCATACTTCTTTCACCCTACCCTCATTCTCCTTCTCCTTCATCTTCTCTTCTACTCCCATTATTTTTAATACTTAAGTTTTAATCTCTATTCAAACCCCATTTATTTTCCCAACATCCCTCTGGTTGTAGATAATACTGCAAGGGTTTTACATATCATGTAAATAACTGGCCTGGCCTTGAATCTTTGAATTTGCTATTGGTCAGTTCTATGCTGAGATCTGTTAACAGACATGATAAAAACAACCTAGGTAACAACCAAGTTAGCCAGAACATAGAAATTAAGTCAAGGGAAAGATTATAGGTGACTAAAACCCCTGACCAACTAATAGATAACATATGATCAAATCTCAAAATAGAAGAATGGGAAATAAAAGAAACCAGGGGAATATAATTCCTCAAAAGGTCAACAATCACACAATAGAGGATTTGGTGGACAGTAAAAGGGATGAAGCTTCAAGTTTTCAACTTTAAAAGATGGACTAGAAATGATGGGGACAATGTAACTGATGTACAATATTAGTCTTAACAAAATTGTCACTATAAATCCCCTCCTATAATAAATATATTGTAAGAAAAAGTTATAAAATGAAAAAATAAAAATAAAAAAGAATAATATTTAAAGAGCTTAAAGAGGATGTACAAAAGCAACTCATTGAATTTCAAGAGAATATGGATAAAAAACTTGAGAAAACATGAAAACAACTAAATGAACTCAAAGAAAATATAAATAAACATCAGAACAAAACCAAGGAAGATAAAAAAGAGATAAGGAAACCCTAGAAATAAAAGGCTCCTTAGGTCAAATAAAAATATAGTTGAAAGCCACTCCAGTACACTGGAACAAATGGAAGACAGAATCTAATAGAGAATTTCAGAGTATGAACAGATTAATACATGGAGAAAAGATTGAAGAATTATGAAAGGAATATGCAAGACCTCTGAGACTCCATCAAAAGACTGTTAGAGGAGATTAAGGGAGAAGGAAAAGAAGGAAAGAATGATAGAAAGTAAATAATAAGGAAATACATCACATCTACGTAGGAAGATGATACAAAAGAACGCCGAAAGTGTTGAGCAACACAGGATAAGGAGAAAAGGGTGAGGAAGATTAGCAGACACGGGTTAGATGGTTAGACTGACTTAAGCACTATAAATCTGCAGATAAAATACCAAGACAAAATTCCCATTGAACTATGAGCAAACACCTAAACAATGAAGGAGAAGTCATATTAAGGAGAAGTCACTAGTGGGAGGGGGACGGTAAGTGAAGAAAGAAAAGAAGGTGAATGGTTAATGTACTTTCTATACATGCATGAATATGGTACATTGTAATTTGCTGAAGTCACCATAAGATGGAGAATGATGTAGGACAGAGAATATTGGATGAACCAGCTTGGGGTGTAATACATGTGTATATGGAAATGTCACAATGAAAACTCCTATAAAACTATTATAAACTAAAATGATGTTCCTTTGTAATAAATGAAGGTCAGGAAGGTAAAACAGGTCTTATCCATGGGTAGATACCAGTGGGAAGGGGAGAGGGCACAAGGAAAGGGTAAAGGAGGGTGGATATGGTCTAAGTATGTTGTATTTATGTATGAAAATAGGAAAGTGAAACCTGTTGAAATTGTTTTAAAAGGGGGAGAGGAATAAAGGAGAAAGATGGAGAAGTGAATCTAATTAAAATATATTTTAGGACCTTATGTAAATGTCACAGTGTTTCCCCTGTAAACTATGATATGCTAAAAGAGAAAAGGGGAGAAAAGAAAAATACCATTGAAGTTACATTCTCCATGGGCAAGGAACATACAGAGCAGGTGAATGTACTAGCCACTAGTTCTACAGTTGTATGCTAACAGTGATTTATATTCTGTTCTATTCTGTTCTATTCTATTCTATTATTTCTATTCTTGTTTTGTTTTTTATATTAAATGACTTCACAGAGTCATTTATATAAAGTTTGCCACCAGCCTGTGGTGCTGTTGGGACTTGGTGACCTGTTGGAAGAAAGACAAGTCACTGGTGATGTGACCTTGAAGGAAATATTGGTACAAGCCCATCCTCTCTGTCTCTCTCTCTCTCTCTTTCTCTCCTTTGCTTCTTCGCCTCCATAAAGTGAGGAGCTCCTCTGACACCTAACCTCTACCATGATGTCTGCTCATTACTGGCCCAAAGCAATGGAGTGAAGTAACCAGGGGGGAGTAGAGGAGAGGGTAGAGGCAGGGGGCAGTGGGAGAAGTGACCCAAACAATGTATGCACATGTGAATAAATGAATAATAAAAAAAAAAGAAACCTCTAAACAGTGAGTAGAAACAAATTTCTCAGTCTTTTTTAGGATGATTTTTTCAGGTATTTTGTTACAGCAATGGAATGCAGACTAACATGATTCTATTCTTGGCAATGATTCTACTATAACATATATAATTTTGGAGAATAAAATTAAAATTATAAAAAAGAATATTTGTAGTATTTACTCTCCTGACTAAACTGGATCTATTTCTTTTGATCATGGTATACACTTTGCTATACAGACATTGTCAAAGAAACTAATATCACCTGGATAAAACATTGGTCTTTTTGAAAATTAGAATTAGCAGTTGATACACCTGATATTAAAATCATGTAATGGAAAAGATTTCAAGGATTTACTTAGAGGATTAAATAAGTTTGTCTAACAATTAAATATAAGATTAAATGTGTACAGTTTCTCCTGGATAAACTTCTTGAATCAGGACATGAGAGAGGACGGGTAAGAATGCAGTGTGTGTCTTTCCTAATTCACACAACGTTTTTCATTTTACCCGATTTTATGGTTGTAGGCCTGGTTTAAAATTCATATGTACTTAAGAGGAAAGTATCAACAGCCAAACCTGAACAAGGTTTATGTCTAAAGAGGCTTTGGAGATGGTGATTACCTGGCCCAGTCTACAAAATTAGGTTCAGCTGTGAACATAGTTAAGAGGGCGTATCCTAATTCTACAGTTGTCTAATACCATGGCATTTGCCAGTGTGAGTGAGTCCAGGCTTAGTAAAGGTGATGCTGCTGTTACTTGTAGCTGTATGGATGCAACATCCAACTGCTGAGCTATCCAGACATCTCGGCTCCAAAGGGTGACAAGAGCTATGGTGATATTGTCGGGAAGGTATCATACTGAAACAGTAAATTCCCATCCTCTTTTTCCACTCAGAAGAACACTAGAGACTACATTCACACCCTGGTAGGTAGTTGGAGATTGTCCTGGAAAATTCAATAGCCCAAAAGAAAAGAGATAAGTGGTCTTTAGAACATGAGTTACACTCCAATATAAAAGGAGGATTACTGACATATCACCATGGATTGTTGTCCACTGGTAAAGAAGTTCAAACTGTCAGTACAATTCCCAATTCATCTGCAAATGCTTCACTATTAAATTTGAATGGGCATCAATGATTACTAGATGCAAATCAACAAATGACCATCAAGTGTGAAAATATGCAAGGAGGAGACTAGGAAATGATAATGTTAACATTCCTTTAATAACATTTGATTAAAACTATTTATCTGAAATTGTTTAATTTAGACGGTAAATGGAAACAATGTTTAATATAAATGTGGGAGAGAAAATACCAAATGTTTAAGTTGTATACTTAGTTATTTGAGTATTTTTTTCCAGTGCTTGGGATCAAATGCAGGGCTTGCATATGCTATGCAAGTGCTCTCCACTGAGCTCTACCATCCTAGCCCCTGAAATATTTCTTAAGAAAAGAGAACCCAATCAACCAACAAACAAAAACTAGGCACGGTATCTCACACCTGTAGTCCCAGGTACCTGGGTGGTGGTGTTTGGAAGTATGATGGTTTTAGGCCAGTGTGGGCAGAAAGTCAGCAAGAACCCCATCTGAACAAATAAACTGGGCATAGTAGTGAACATTTGTAACCCCATCTATACAGGAAGCATAGGTTGGAAGATTGTAGTCCCAGGTAGGCTTGGACAAAAAGGAACACCCAATTTTTTTAAAGTAGCCTAAAGCTGAAAGGGGTGGAAGCATGGCTCAAGTGGCAGAGCTTTTACCTAACATGGCCCAGGGGTGTGGGGGAACCAATCCTTAAATCTAAAGGCCTGATGAGCACATCCATGTCCATTTGTGCTTTATATGCCCTTCCACATTTAAGATAGTATTGATTGCGTATGTAAACCTATGCTTGAATGAGTATTTTGGAAATTCAATTTCAACTCATTTATAATTTAGTGCGGTTTTTTTTGCTATTATTCTTTAAAATACATAGACTGTTCTTTACTAACAGATGTATTTGCTCTAATAGCAGTTGAATTTATAGTGTGTGATTTGACATTCTTTTTAGGTAGCCATTTTATTTGTATCTACAGCCTATAAAGCTTACTCAGAATCTAAAATGTGACATTGGACTCTGTAGTAATTTTAATGTACTAATTGTTTTTAAGCCGACTATATTTTGGTATTTTATGCTAACTTTGTAATAAGAGGAAATAATGAAAGGAGAAAACAGGAAGGTAGATATTACAGTTTCCAAATCTTCTCTGTCTTTTCTACAGACATGAAAAACAAGACCCCCAACAGACATAATACCCTACAGTTACACTGTGTGTTATGGGTCCTCAGATTCACAGAGTCACTAGCAGGAATTAGATAACTCAGAAAAAATATCATGCTCACCTTTACACTTTTTTGCAGTGGAAAAATCCAGATGAAAATCAGCAAGGGTAGAAAGCACATGGCACTGGATCTGGTCCAAGTCAGACACAAGTTCCAGCCATCACATCAAATTCTGGTGGACTGTTCTCCACAGAACTCAATTTTCCAAGCAATGAGTGTGACATCAGGTATGGAGTCTTGCCAGTTAGTGAAGTTCATGCAAACCTTGATGTCTAAGGGTTTTTATTCAATACTGGGGATTGAACTCAGGGACCAGGGCCTGGCACATCAGTCACATCTTTAGTTTAGTGTCCAGCATTTTTATTGAGAGTCTACCAGATAGGCAGGGAACACTGGTGTGGCTCAACTTAATGTAATTTTCAGTCCTTCTAAAGGTAACACTGATGTGACATTGCTAATGTACTCTACCACAAATCACATTTTTATTATAAACTTTCTAGTGTGGTTTTAAGCTCCAGGTATACAAAACATTTTTATAAGTCAGGATAGTCCGAATGTCCAGAAATTACTTTCCCACATCCAATTGAGCTACTTTTTTCTTGTCTTTGTAATTTTTAGGGAATATCCAGCCATGCTGAACTAATCTTTTACTGTATACTCATGCATATATTTCCCTAATGTCTGCTATTAATGAAACTGAAGATGTTTCTATGTATACCTAATAACAATATGAAAAGTAAAATTATTTTTCTGGAATTCATTCTTCCTACAACTGCCAACACTGATTTCTTTCAAGATGTAAAATGTTGAGGTCCTTCTAATCTAAAATGCTCATATACCTCCTATTCCCTTACTATAATTTATATTTAACATTCCTTACTTAAGTATTATCCACTGTTACTTCTAGGATCACAATTCACCATTTGATTCTACATAGACTTACTGATTTTTCTGCATTCCAATATTTCTAAAGTTTAAAAATTTTCCTCATATATCATTTTCCTTCTTCCTGAAAACAATTTTTCCTATTCTATACTTTCTCAATTGATCAATGCATGTTGGGCAAAGCTGAACCATCAATCATACTTCAAAACACTTTTCACATCCTCATACTTCTTTAGGTACATTTTTTTGTTTTCCAATAATATTCTTTGCTTACTTCTATTGTAGTACTTTAATCTGTTTTTTTTTATTAAAAAATTCTCTCCCTGGAGTTTAAACTTTTTAAGAAAAATGATAATGGCTTCAAACTTCCATATATACTGTTCCAATAAACTATTCTACATTTAGTATTTTCTCAATAACATACCATTAAATGAAATATTCAATTATGTTTTTCACATAAAGAATTATAGCTATTCATTATTTCAAGCATCAAACAATGCTTATACAATTGTATCTCTGAAACTCTCAGTGAGAATATAGTTTTTAGTTCTTGACTAAAAACTTAAAATATGAAATAAAAGTATCAGACTATTTCTATAGAGATATGAAACAAGCTTATTTTTGTGTTGATGTTATGATCAAGTTGGATGGCTTGCAACATTGCTCATTACTCTTTTTTTATAGTGTGTTTCTAGATAGAGTGGGCTATAAGAAATATTTTTTCCTTTAATTTAGAGGGCAGAAAAGAGGCAGCATACATGTACTTTGTTCCCAGTTACTTTTAAAATCATGTTCTCTCTCACACTTCTTTCTCTCTTTCTAGGTAGATATAGATTTATAAATAGATATATGCTTGTGTATGTGTAGAAGATCACATGTGTATTTATGTATACATTTATATTTAAGGCCTTGCTTCCCACATATGAAGGAAACCATGGTGACCTTGGTCCTTATGAGCCTCGCTCACTTCACTTAACATGATTATCTCCAGTTCCATTCATTTACCTGAAAACAACATAATTTCACTCTACTTTATGGCTGAGTAATAATCCACTGTGTATATAATATACTTTAATCCATTTATCAATTGTAGGGCATCTGGGATGTTTCCAATGTTTAGCTATTGGGAATGCATGTTTACTATAACAAATTACAGATCTATGTTTAGATTTTTAAGAAGCCTCCATGTTATTTTCCAGAGTGGTTGCAGTAGCTTGCATTCCCATCAGCAGTGTACAAGGGTTCCTTTTTCCCCACATCCTCGCCAATACCTGTTGGTGGTGGTGTTTTTGATGATGACTATTCTAACAGGGTGAGGTAGGATCTTAGTGTGGTTTTGATTTGCATTTGTGTAATGGCTAGAGATGGTGAGCATTTTTTCACGTGTTTTTGGCCATTTGAATTTCTTCTTTTGAGAAAGTTCTGTTTAGTTCACTTGCCCATTTCTTTATTGGTTCATTGATTTTGGGAGAGTTTAGTTTTTTGGGTTCCCTATATATTCTGGTTATCAGTCCTTTGTCTTATGTGTAGCTGGCAAATATTTTCTCCCACTCTGTGGTTGGTCTCTTCTGTTTAGAACCATTTCTTTTGTTGTGCAGAAGATTTTCAGTTTTATGAAGTCCCATTTTTCTATGCTCTCTTTTAGTTACTGAGCTGCTAGGGTTCCATTGAGAAAGTCCTTGCCTATACCTATTAGATCCAAAGTATTTCCTATTCTTTCCTGTACCAACTTTAGAGTTTGGGGCCTGATATTAAGGTCCTTGATCCATTTTGAGGTAATATTGGTATGAGGTGATAAACATGGATCTAGTTTCAGCTTTTTGAAGACTGCTAACCAGTTTTCTCAATGGCTTTTGTTGAAGAAGCTGTCTTTTCTCCATTGTATATTTTTAGCGCCTTTTTCAAAGATAAGTTGGTTATAGTTGTATGGCTTCATATCTGGTTCTTCTATTCTGTTCCACTGGTCTTCATGTCTGTTTTTGTGCCAGTACCATGCTATTTTTATTGTTATTGTTTTGTAATATAGTTTGAAGTCGGGTATTGTGATACCTCCAGCGTTGTTCTTTTTGCTGAGTATTGCCTTGGCTATTCATGGTCTCTTGTGTTTCCAAATAAATTTAACAGCAGATTTTTCAATCTCTTTGATGAATGTCATTGGGATTTCGATGGGAATTGCATTAAACATGTAGATTGCTTTTGAGAGTATAGACATTTTTACTATGTTGATTCTACCAATCCATGAGCACAGGTGATCTTTCCATCTTCTGTAGTTTCCTTGATCTCTTTCTTCAGTAGTTTATAGTTCTCCTTGTAGAGGTTGTTCACATCCTTTGTTAAGTTTACTCCTAGGTATCTGATTTTTTTTGAGGCTATTTTAAATGGAATTGTTTTCATATATTCTTTCTCAGTTTGTTCATTATTTGTGTATAGAAATGATTTTTCTATGTTGATTTTATATCCTGCTACTTTGCTGTAGCTGTTGATGGTGTCTAGGAGCTTTGGAGTAGATTTTTTTGGATCTTTAAGGTATAGGATCATGTCGTCTGCAAATACGGATATTTTGACAGTTTCTTTACATAATTGGATTCCTTTTATTCCTTCTTCTTGACTAATTGCTCTGGCTAGGAATTCCAGTACTATGTTGAATAGGAGTGGAGATAGTGGGCACCCTTGTCTCATTCCTGATTTTATAGGGAATGGTTTCAGTTTTTCACCATTAAGTATAGTGTTGGCTGTAAGTTTGTCATATATAGCTTTTATAATGTTGAGGTACTTTCCTTCTATTCCTAGTTTTCTTAGAGCTTTTATCATGAAATGGTGTTGGATCTTATCAAAGGCTTTTGCTGCATCTATTGAGATGATCAAGTGGTTTTTGTCTTTGCTTCTGTTAATGTGGTTTATTACATTTATTGATTTCCATATCTTGAACCACTCTTGCATTCCTGGGATGAAGCCTATTTGGTTGTGGTGAATGATCTTTTTGATGTGTTGTTGAATTCAGTTTGCCATATTTTATTGAGGATTTTTGAAACAATATTCATTAATGAGATTGGCCTATAGTTCTCCTTTTTGGAGGTGTCTTTGCCTGGTTTTGGGATAAGTGTAATACTGCTTTTGTAAAATGTGTTAGGCAGTTTTCCTTCCCTTCTATTTCATGGAACAGTTTAAAGAGGGTTGATATTAGTTCTTCTTTAAAGGTCTGATAGAATTCAGTAGAGAATTCATCAGGTCCTGGGCTTTCCTTTTTGGAGAGACTCTTGATTGCTGCTTCAATTTCATTTTGTGTTATAAATCTATTCAGGTGATTAATGTCCTTTTGGTTCAGTTTTGGATGATCATAAGTATCTAGAAATCTGTTCATTTTTCAAGATTTTCAAATTTATTTGAATATAGGTTCTCAAAGTAGTCTCTGATGATTTCCTGGACTTCCATGGTGTTTGTTGTTATCTCCCCTTTTGCATCCCCGATTTTACTGATTTGGGTTTTTTTCTCTCCTTATTTTAGTCAGGTTTGCCAGGGGTCTGTTGATCTAGTTTATTTTTTCAAAGAACCAAGTTTTTGTTTCATAAATTCTTTGTATGGTTTTTTGGTTTCTATTTCAGCACTTATTTTTATTATTTCTTTCCTTCTATTTGTTTTGGGATTTGCTTGTTCTTGTTTTTCTAGGAGTTTGAGGTGTAGCATTAGGTCATTGATTTGAGATCGTTCAGTCTTTTCAATATATGCACTCATGGCTATAAACTTTCCTCTCAGGACTGCCTTTGCTGTGTCCCATAGGTTCCAGTAGGTTGTATTTTAATTTTCATTGATTTCCAGGAACCTTTTAATTTCGTCTTTTATTTCATCAATGACCTATTGTTCATTAAGCAATGAGCTGTTCAGTTTCCAGCTGTTTGCATGTTTTTTGTTTTTATTTTTGTTGTTGAGTTCTAGTTTTAATGCATTGTAATCAGATAGAATACATGGTATAATTTCTATTTTCTTATATTTGCTGAGGCTTGCTTTGTGCCCTAGGATATGATCTATTTTGGAGAAGGTTCCATGGGCTGCTGAGAAGAATGTATATTGTGTAGAAGTTGGATGAAATGTTCTGTAGACATCAACTAGGTCCATTTGATTTATGGTATGTTTTAGATCTAGGATTTCTTTATTGATTTTTTTCATTTGAATGACCTATGTATTGATGATAGTGGGGTGTTAAAGACTCCCACTACCACTGTGTTGGAGTTAATATATGCTTTTAGGTCTTTCAGGGTATGTTTGATGAAATTGGGTTCATTGACATTGGGTGCATATAAGTTGATAATTGTTATTTCCTTTTGCTCTATTTCCCCTTTTATTAGTATGGAATGTCCTTCTTTATTCATTTGATCAATATAGGTTTGAAGTCTACTTTGTCCGAGATAAGTATTGCTACACCTGCCTGTTTTCAGGGGCCATTGGCTAGGTAAATCTTCCAGCCTTTCATCCTAAGCCTATGCTTATTTCTATAGATGAGATGGGTCTCCTATAAGCAACAAACTGTTGGATCTTCCTTTTTAATACTGTTTGTCAAACGGTGCCTTTTGATGGCAGAATTAAGTCTGTTAACATTAAATATTAGTATTGATAGGTATATGGTGATTCCTGTCATTCAATTGTCTTAGTTTTTGATGGTTTGATTGTGTGTAGCTAAATCAATGTTACTCTCTACTTTCTTGCTTTTTCTTTTCCTATAGTTTGGTACTGACTGCCCATTCATGGTTATGTTGTGTTTCACTTTCTTTGTGCAGAATCCCTTGAAGAATCTTTTGTAGTGGTGGCTTTGTGGTCATATATTGTTTTAGTTTCTGCTTATTATGGAAGACTTTTATTGCTCCATCTATTTTGAATGATAGTTTTGCTGGGTATAGTATCCTAGGGTTGAAGTTACTTTCATTCAGTGTCCACAAGACCTAACCCCAAGCTCTTCTTGCTTTTAATGTTTCTGTTGAGAAGCCTGCTAGGATTTTGATGGATTTACCTTTATGTATTATTTGTTTTTTCTCTCTTACAGACTTCAATATTCTTTCTCTAGTCTCTGTACTTGTTGTAATGATAATAAGTCATGGGGTAGTTCTATTTTGGTAAGGTCTGTTTGGAGTTCTGTAGGTTTCCTGTACCTGTATGGGCACAGTTTTCTCTAGTTTTGGGAACTTTTCTGTAATTATTTTCTTGAATATGTTACTCATTCCTTTTTTTTGCACCTCTTAGTTTTCTCTAGATTTGAGTAATTTTCTGTTATTATTTTGTTGAATAGATTATGCATTCCTTTTGCTTGCACCTCTTCTCCTTCTTCAATGCCCATGATTCTCAGGTTTGGTCTTTAGATGGAGTCAGTAAGTTCTTGCATTTTCTTTTCACAGGTCTTGAGTTGTTTAACTAGTAGTTCTTCGCATTTTCCTTTAATTACCATTTCATCTTCGAGTTCTGAGGTTCTATCTTCTTCTTTTTCTAGTTGCTGGAGTGGCCTTCCATTTTGTTTTGCATTTCTGTTTCATTCTTTTTTCTGAGGTTTTCCATATCCTAAGTTGCTTCTCTTTAATATTGTGTCTTTTCATCCTGAGTTCATTTATCTCTTTATTTATCACGTTCTTTGTTTCACTTTGGTGTTTATACAATGGTTTTACAGTTTCTTTTATTTGTTCTTGTGCTTTTTAAAATTCTCTGTTTTTGTTGTCCTGGAATTTCTTGAGTGTCTCCTGTACATTTTGGTTGACCATATCCAGTATCATATCTATACAATTCTCATTTATTACTTGCAGGATTTCTTCTTTCAGATTATTCTTGTGGTCTTCATTGGGTTCTTTGGCGTAGTTTATCTTCATTTTGTTGGAGTCTGGATCTGGGCATCTGTTTTCTTCATTTCCCTCTGGTTCTTGTACTTATTTACTATTGGGGGAAAATGGTTTCCCTCTTTTTTCTGTCTTCCCATCATTGCCCTTGCTACTGTTGCTGTCCTTGTACTGTGTGTAATTCAGTATTGTCTAGCTAGTAATAGTAACAATGATGCTATCTAGAATGGAAGGGTGAGAGGAGAGGGAAAGCAAAGCAGGTAAAGAAAAAGGGAACAAAACAAAACAAAGCAAAAACAGAACCAAAGAAATAAACAGGGAGAGATAGTGTACTAATCAACAGTGAGCTAAACAGGCATTAGAGAGACAGAGAGAGGAAAAAAAAAATCCCCAAGTTCAAATACAATAAAGTTTCAGTCTTAACTGTTTTGGTGTTAGTCCTTCAGCATCCAGTCCTGGCATTGGTGTCTGAGTAGTAGTTCTATCATTGCCTCATCAAAGGGGAAAAAGAAAACCCCAAAACCAAAAAAAGATATCCCAAGTTCCAATGCAATACAGTTTCAGTCTTAATAGTTTTGGTGTTAGTCTTTCAGCATCCAGTCCTGTGTTGGTGTTTGAGTAGTAGTTCTGTCATTGTCTCATCAATGGAAAAAAAAGTCTGGAGACAGTTTTGTGAATGTCTTTCTGAGGCTGCGGCTCACCTGCCACCTACTGTCAGCCATTTGCTGCTATTGCAGGCTTTATTTATTGCAGATCTCAGGAATGAGCTTTGTTTATTTAGAGTTCTCCTGGATGCATGCCCCTTTTATTTTCTCCAGTATAAACCTGCCTGTTGTAATTGCAGTCCTTTTTTATTTAGAGTTTGTGTGGGGAAGTGCCCCTCTCAAACTCTCAGGTAGAGCATGCCACACTTTAGCTGCTATTGGACACCTTCCCTTCTCCAAGCACACTGGGTGGGTGGCACCACACCTGCCTTGTCCAGCTGGCTTGTTTATTTACAGTTTGCATGGGGAAGTGCCCATCCCCCCATCTCTGGTGGAGCTTTCTCTACAACAGCCACTGTTACAAGCTTTCCCCTCTCCAAGGTTGCTGGGCAGGTGCCAGCCTTCTCTGGCTTGTTTATTTACAGTGCCCCTCCCCGACTCTCTGGAACTCAGAGCCCACTGCCCTCTTTGTTATGTGTCTTTTTTTTTTTTTGCAGCTGCTTGTTTATTATTCAGTTTGTTTTTTTCTTTTTTCCCTGTGTGGGGGTCAATCTGTTCAGGGGGCTATTCTGATTTGTCCCAGGGTTGTCTGTGGGAGTACTGCATGCAACTTATTTGCTCACCTGGTGTTTTACATCTCCCAAGCAGGTTAGGAGCTGGCATCTGGTGGTGCGGGAGCCCTCCTGGTTTCTCCGTTTAAGTGGTGTGGGGATGTATGAACTGGCTGGGGCTGTGGAGGTGTTGGAGTTTTGTCTCTTGGTGTTTTTTCCTGCCAGGTGTATCTCCAGCGTCTCTCCAAGATTTTACTTTAGGAAGCACACTTTCTGCTTCCTTCCTCTAGTTGCCATCTTGGAATGCTCCAAGCACAATATTTTAAAATCCAAGTATTTAAAAACATTTTATTAGCATGCATTAGTTGTGCAAAGGATTCATTGTGACATTTCTGAGTACAATTACAGTGTGCCATAGTCAGGTTCACTCTCACCATCTCTTGTCTTCACCTCCCTCCTCCCACTTAAAAAAATTACAACAGCCTTCACTGTTCTGTTCCATGTAAGTATATAAAGTACATCAACCATATTCACCCTCCCTTATGCCCTCCATTCATCCTTGCCCCTCCCACAAGTACTCACCCCTTCATGGGACCTGTTTTACAACTCTGTCCACTTTTAAGACTGTTTGTTGTATAATGGCATTTCAGTGGTGAATGTACTGTATTTTAGTCACATAACCCCCTTTATTACTTGCCTTTCCCCTCTGCACTCACCTTTTCAACAGATATCAGTGCATATTGTTAAGATCTCTTACTTTATAGATGCAATATATTTTGATATTGTTCACTCTATATTCTGTTTTCCTTTCATTCCTCCTCTGAAACCTATTGAACAGTCCCACTATTGCAAACATACTCCACATATAAATGTGTATATGATCATGTTTGTATTTGTGTATGCATTTATATTATGAGAAAAAATATGTGAACTTTAACTTTCTGAACCTGGATAATTTCACTTAACACGATATTCTCCAGTTCTGTTCACATACCTGCAAATAACAAAATTTCATTCTTCTTTATGGCTGAGTAGTACTCTACTGTATATATTATATATATATATGTATACACCAAATTTTCTTAATCCATTCATCTGTTGTAGGACATCTGGGCTCTTGCCATAGCTTGGTTATTGTGAATAGTGGTGCAATAAACATGGGTATTCAAGTGGCTCTATTGTATCCTGGCTTACGTTCCCAGAAGTGGTATCATTGGATGGAATGGTAGTTCTACTTTTAGTTTTTGTAAGAAACCTTCACACTTTCCGTAGTGTCTTCACAAATTTACATTCCTACCAACAACATATAAAGGTTCTTGTTTTGCCGCATCTTTTTCAGCACTTGTTGTTTGTGTTCTTGAAGATAGCCATTCTAACTGGGATGAGATAAAATCTTTGTTTAGTTTTGATTTGCATCTTTTTTATGGCTAAGGAAGTTAAGCTCTGCTTCATGTATTTAAAAATTCAAATATGTCTAATATCAGCTATTTATTTTATATAATCCCAGAATAATTTTTGAAAATAAACTTATACCATATAAACAAATGAATAATCAGATATAATTTTATTCTGATTCCATTTTGTATCATATATCTATCTCATGTATGTTCAAGTACAAATCAGAATCAATTGTGTTCACACAAACTGTGTATGGTAGACAATTCCTCTCCATTTACCATATGCAGTTTGCATGAGCATAACTATTACTTCTGTGGTCAAGATTCAAGGTTACTGTGTAATTACACAGTTAATGAAATGAAGTCGATGGTTTTGTTCCATTTTAGAAATGGACCTCGGAAGTACAGACTGAGTTGCTAATTCACTTAAGTTCCTGACATGCCACCATGTTTGTTCATATGTGGACCAATTTTTAGTGTTTTTAAAATAATTGGCCATTCTCCTCCTATCAACAGTATTCATGCTTGTGTATATTGATCTTCATCTATCTATCCAGTCTCTTTAATGAGTCCTTCCATTATTTTATATTTAAATATTTAATTAGATATTCACACTGTATACAATTATAGTTGTTTAGTTTTAGAGTTACCCAAATGGTATGCTCAATAAATCCAGTTTCTTATTCTTATTTTATTGTAATCATATAACCTTCTATTTCAGATCTAGCTGTGTGGTTCCACTAGATCTAGTTCTTTACCTGACCACTGCATAGCAGAGTTATCTCCAAACGTGTTAGATCAAACAGTGCTAAATTGTACCACCTTGTACTGATCTTCTTATTCATGTGTGAGAGTGAGAGCTATGAATGTGCTTACTGGAACTAATATATGGAAATTTGCTATTTTATCATTTTTATTAGCATATATTAATTGTACAGTGTGGGCTTTTTATTGTGATAGCTCCATACATGCATATAATGCACTTTGATCAAATTCACTCCACTATTTTTCTCTTACCTTCCATCTCCTGTTTTTCTTAAAATTTAATTTTGTATACAAGTGCCATTTTTTCTGTTCCAAAATTGCTGATACCTGTATGTGAATATTTCTGTTTCCTGATAATCTTAATTAGTAGAGACATGAATAAGATTTGTGCACAGCTGGAAGACTTAAGGTCAGCATGCAATCTCAGATAGAGTAGGAGTAATTGAAGAGTTGGAAAAGTCCATCACACTAACACCTCTCCTTGGACAGTTTTGTTTTGTTTGTTTGTTTTACATATTCTGCTGTCTAAAATCTTTATCTCTAAATCTTTTCTACATCTTTAGTGTATCTATGGTGTAAAAGGACAGGTATGACTTCCATGGGTGTTTGGGAACCTGTGTGTGTGACTTCCTGGCTCAGTAGTCACCATATCAAACCCTGTTAGTATGCATTCTTGATGTATGGATGGCAGAGTCCACACAATATGGAGAAGAATCTCTGTTGCACTGAGTCATGGAGATCAGAAAGGCCAGTGCCAGAATCAGTATCAGATAAACACGGGGCTCTCAGAGAAATGCCTGGATATGGTTGGTGAAGACTCTAGGAATAAAGCCCACACCAATGGATGGGAGCTTGAATATCAGCAATGAATTTCAGCTGACTGGTGTTCCTGGAAGTTGTGAATCTGATATCATCTCTAGGTTCAATAGCAACAATGACATAAGCCAGCAGAAGTATATCTTTATGATCTACTTCATATTTAACATGCAGATGCTATTAATATTTTTCTGAACACACATAATTTCTACTAAAATTAAGATGTGTTGATGCCTATTCTATGTCACTGAAGCAAGGAATTTGTGGATATTTTCTTCCTACTATAGCATGTCAAAAGCTCTAGATGTTGTAAGAAATTTACTTAAGGTTATAATGGGAGCTAAGAAAAAAATGAGATACTGAGAAACTGTTATGCGAATTTTACTATGATGGTATAAGCTAAGAAGACCTTTATTATTTGTTTAAAAAAATGTCTGTGACTCAGGTCACAGTTTTTACCTTAGTATCTATTTATCTTTGGGCTTAATTTTTTTCCCAGTCTGGGAATTGCTTATTTATATAATTGATCATTTTATAACTGGATTTCCTGGATTTTGTATGCTTTGCAGGTGTTCTTTTCACATTTGAGGTACTAAATTATGCTGGTTGTAGATATTGCAATTATTCTGTCTTAGTGTTCCAACATTCCTTTAAGTCCTTTGAATCCTTTACTGAATATACATACTTAATTATGATGTTATTAAATATGATCACTTGGTTTTCCCTTCCATGTTTTTTCTGGGTCTTATGCATTAATCCTTCATGTTTAGATCATGGGCCCCCTAACAGCAATACAGAACTGATAAGAAGGCCAGTAAAGCAACCAGATGTGTTAGTAATGGGGGCTGTAGCCACCATTGGACTAAAGGAGGAGGAGGTATTAATATGCTATCTGAAGCCACAGAGAGAAAGCAGGTCTTCAGGTAGAATACTGGAATTAATTACAAATAGGACTTTCTTATAAATTTGAATTCCAAGTAACAATTTTTGCCCCCAATAGATTGAAAATACACTGGATTTTCCCTTCTCCCACATTCCAGTCTGTTGCTAGTATCTTCCATTGGCTGAATACAGACAAAATTTTGGCCTATAGAATCAAGCAAATGGGCTAAAGAGCCAATGTAAAATCATTTCTACCCAAATTAAAAAAAATGCATTCACCTGTGTTTTCCATACCAAGTGACCAAGTCAATGGAAACAGTTTCTTCCAGTTACATTATTACATTATATTATTACATTATTTACAATAGAATGTCTTTGTCCATTCCTGGTGCTATAACAAAATATTTTGCATAGGATAATTTATAAACAACAGAATTTTATTTCTAATAGTTCTAGAGACTAGGATGTTCAAGATCAAGGAACCAGTGAATTTTACATGTGTTGAGGACTATTCTTTCTCATAAGGACATCACAGGGCTGAAGGAATGAAAGGAATTTTGGGATTCCTTCAAGCCCTTTTTGACAGCATTAATACCACTCATGAGGTGGAACTGCATCCTTTACAAAGGCTCTGCCCCCTAAATCACCACTGTGGGTGTTGTGCACAAATGAATTTTGTTAGCCGTACCAATAGTTGAACCATAGCAAGAGCAAAAGCCAAAGTATGAAATTCAAAGTTGGAGTCTGTAGTAGGCTGCATAAGAGACATAAAAAATTTACTTCTGAATTACTTGTATGTAACAACAGATTCACCTCTCATTTTTTATTGTATGTAATGAAGGCACCATTAGTTTCAGTTAATCACAACCTTTCACAATGAAGAAAAATGTCATTTTAATCAAAGATAAAAGTGCTATGAAGCCATGGCCACTTAAAGGCTTTCCAGGTAATTCATCACCTATAGAATGAGTCCTACTGAATAGCAAAGCCTATTACGTGATACTAAACCACACCTGAACAAATTGAAGGTAAATACCAAATTGTCTTCCTGTAGACTCTAAAGGGTTTGACATTTTACTTTTGATATTTGGTTATTTACTTAAGAAATGGAGGTTTATTCTCTCTGCCAGATAATACTTTTGAGAATTGGGTGTAAATAAAAAATGCATAATCTCTTATTTACAGGAGTGTGTGTGTGTGTGTGTGTGTGTGTGTGTGTGTGTGTGTGTGTGGTGTGGTGTATTATGTTAAAAAATAACATACAGTGAAAAGATGATTAAAAAAACATGAAAATACTTGAATCAAATATTTTCTAGTTTGTCTCTGAGACTTAATGAAAATACCTGATATATGTAACTGTGAAATGGATAAAAAGTTTTTTAAGAGACAACCCAAGATAAAGGATCAATTCTTCAGAATAACTGCTACCTGTTTCCTAAGACCAAGTCTTCCTCAAGTGCATTCAGTGTTATCACTGATGTCTGGCATGGATCTGAGTACATTTGAATTCAAAACACATATGCAAGCACACATGTTTTTATACCTTCAAAATGAATGACATGCAAAGAAAATGCATTATTCAACTCATTTTCTGAGATGTAAGTATTGAAGATTTACTTTTGTATAAAGCTAACATTATTGATGATCATTAAATAGATCTTTTTCCAAATTCTCTATAAAATGTGATTAAAATGTACTAAACACTGGAAGGAAAAGTCACGGTTGTGGTTTTATGTGGCAATCTCGTTTATATAGTACTTGCAACTTCCACTGACTTTTGAAAAATAGCTAAGATAAAAATAATATAATATATAAAATTGCTGCTGGTATAATTTGGCACAATTGTATCTAATGCACCTTCATATATTGTTGATAAAATATAAACCTTGAGTTATATTACCTGCTTTACAGAAAAACATGAATTTTTCGACATTTATTTTTAAACTACTCCCAGTAAGGCATACGTTTCAAAAGCAAGCCTGATGCTTTAGTCATACATATAGAGAAGGCTTGCAAGTATAAATATTAAATCTCTCCTTTTATTTGTTTTAGTTATCTATTACTATCTGCTTATAATATCTTTAAGGCGTGTTCATGCCAGAATAGAACTTGTACATACATATATTGCTTGGTTAAAGATTAATGAATTCTAGAACCTATCTCATCACATACATCTTGAGCCAAGCCACTACAGCTACAAGCAAGCTCTTCCTAGGGACAAATACACTTGCTATGCTCATTTCCATGTGATATGAAAAGGATTACACAAATACCAAATATTAAACGCTGAACATGATTAAATGATAAGTGTAGATGGTGTTTCAATTAATCTAATAAATTTTTCTCTTTGCAAATGAGAACATATAAAATTAGTTTTTTTTTAAACTGGAAGAGATTGCCCATTTTGAAAATGCAAGGTACAAAGGACATTGGATATTTTTATGGCCTATTTAGTGTAGTAGTTAAGGGAAATATGTTAAGAAATAAACATGGTACAGCAGTTTTATCTCTTGAAACTCTTATTTCTTTTGCTTTTCTGCCACAAGAATAAGGAGAAAATGTTTCTTTCTCTTTCCTATAGATTTCAACCTCTGTCAGCGCTTATGTATCGCAGTTTGTGTCTGTGAGCTCTGACAAATGGTTATAGATTGGAAAAAATATTTTGCCCTTTGAGCAGTCTTTCAATTTAAATATTACAGTCTTGAGCCTTTCCCTCTCAATAATTTCAAAGGACAGAATTGATGGTATGGCTATTTTCTAGAGATTAAGTGCAGAAACCTGAAAAGATGAGTTGACATTGTGGCATTGAGTCCATTGAATTACTACAGAAAGCACAGGTGAATAAAAAGATGCACAATTAGTGTTCAATAAGTTTCTATGTTAATTTACATTTATTTATACATAATGATTTCTCAAATCTACTTGGTTAAACCATTTAAAAATATATAAGACTGGCTAAAGCAATTCATGTAATAGAAATGTTGGAATGAAAAGGAAAACTAGGTTTTCAAAAAAATTATTAAACCGCAGTCTTAAATGCAGAAAGAAAGTAAAGAAACAAAGGTGGAAAAGTACAAACAAAAAAGGAGGATTAAATAATGATAAGGATGATTCTACAATTTTAAGCTTTAAAATAAAGCTTAATGAAAATAATAATTTTTAAATTTTTCACACTGTGAACAAAAGGCAGTATGTTGGACAATGATGCCATCTCATATTCAGTCAATTATTTATTCTGATAGATTTAATTAGATTCAGAGGTAGGTTCTCAGTTTTACTCAGCAAGCCAATACAATAAGTTTAGAAATCGGGAGCATAAAATGTAGTTTTATTTATAATAAAAGCATTAGCCTTTTAATATCCCCTCTCATATCCATATGTAGACATCATCAGGACTAGCAGATATTCTTTCTGTAGGTAAAACAAAAAAGAAATTACTTGAAATCAGAAAGGAGCTTCAAAGCATGGGATTCTGATGTGGGGACCTGTGACTAAATAAATATTTCATCAAGGAGCACATCCGTTGATGAATGTATGAATAGGAGAGAAAAAGAAGCAATCACTAGTATCTGTATGCCATGAAGACACAGCAAGAATTTTGTATTGAAATACAAAATTCACCAAGACTCCAAAACAGAGTAAAAGTCAAACTAAATCTGAAATAACAGTTAAATATCGCTCACTAAGTTCAGTGTGCTGGGATGTGCACTATCATCCTCTGTTGACTATTTATTTTAATCATCAAAAATTAATTGAAATTATTAATTCAATTTTGATGGGAAAATTGAGACTGAGCAATTTTATGTGCACGAAGGCCATCTGTCTCTGAGAAAATGGTGAGTTGTTATTTCCTATAAATTCAGATTAAATTTTCTGAATCATTGAAATAGTAAACACCAACTTCAGATCAGCTGATGAATGAGTGAAATCTTACAGGATGGATGGATATATCTTTGGAATTGACATTTGTCTTCTGATTGGCACTGTTTACTCTTTGTACAGAGCAAGCATTAGGTAAATTCTGTTAAGTGGAGTTTCTGTTAGGTCAGGTTCTGGTAAGCTCCTTAAGTTAGACATCATTTGCATAGTATAAAAGAAAAGAATTTATTAGTATTTCTGCATCTTTCTCCTTATTATAGACAATATAGTATACAGGCATAATACAAAACTCTTAGAATCCACCTTCTATTCACACATTATTAGTGGAAAAGTAACCATTTTATGAGCAACTTTAGTGGAATAGTAAAACAACTACATACCCTACAACAGCAAATGTAGAGAAACATACCACATTGGTTATTTTTATTGCAAATACACATATTTTATATTAGATGTGGGTAAACTTTCCATTTTTATTGCTGTCAGTCTTGACAAGAGAAGAATGTCATTTTTTAATAAAATAGTCAAAGTACTTTCAGATGAATGTTTCTGTGGCAATGAAGACTTTTAAATTGTTTTCTGACACTTGTTGTTTGACCATTTATCAGATAAATATGGAACAATAACTTAAAAGATCCCTGTTTCTAGCTGTAACAAACACTAGCTTGTCACAAATGTCAGTTATAAATTCATCAAGAAATATGAAAGTAACACAGAATTATTTTGGCTCTAGGGAAGAGTTTACTCATCCTGCTGCCTAAAATACGATTTTTCAATCATGTCTGTTGACAAACTGGGTCATTTATCTTTCATTTGCAGTAACCCCACCCAGATGTCTGCGATTGGGCATGCAGAAACTCACCAAAGATGTCACAGAAAGCTGTCACCTCTCCTACTATTCATTTTTAGTACCTGTGAAATGAAAAAAAATATTAAGGAAAAATAAATAAGAACTCTTCCAATGAAATCATGAGCCCAGTTGTATGTTTTTAAAGACTTCAATAGATTGTACCTGAAAAAGCAAAGAGGTATATTGTACCACACACTAATTCAATTTTTTGTAAAGATTCAGATTAAGTAATTTTGTGAAACTTTAAATCTGTAAAATGAAACTTTGGAAAGATACGCACTTTTTTGTTTCAGATTACAATAATATTTCTTTGTTCAAATAATTTAACGTTATTGCTTACAGGAGCTATTTCATTTACATTTAAATTGAAAAAAACCTTAAGTCTTGCTAAAAGTTTACCAACTCACCCATTGTATTTCAATTATTTCATCATGTCCTGGGTTATGAATTAATTGTTCTGTGGAAAGTTTGAGAAATATCCCAGTCAGTCAGTGCCCTTCAGTACCTTTCTACCCCAGAGTGGGTAGAAGAGAGTAAAGTGATCCTCACCCAGTCATTGATTTCTTCCACCGTCCTTAAAAGTGCTGTTTATATAAGTAAAATGTAATAATAATTCATGGTAGCTTTATTTACTGTTTTGACATACATTCCCTCATAGAATTCGCTAAAACTTTGACATCATAGATAATAAACAATTTTTCTTATATTGTTACAGGCATTAAATAAGCATATTGATACAAGAAATAGCATCTGTTATAGTTTGTATCTTGATTGTTCCACAAAGGCCCATGAGTTAAAGGTTTAGTCCACAGCTTGGTGCTCTTGAGAGATGCTGGAAATCATGTAAGAAGTAATGATTTTGATAATTGAGGTTCAAGGAAGCCCAGGCAAAATGTTAGCAAGACCCCATCTTAACAAATAAGCTGGGTGCAATAGTGTATGCCATCTCAGGTGTGTGGGAGGTGTAAGTAGGAAGATTGCAGTCTAAGGCCAACCCAGGGCAAGAATGTGAGACCATATCAGAACAATAACTAATGCAGAAAAGGGCTGGGTACATGACTCAAGTAGAAAGGTGCATACCCAGCAAGCATGAGGCCCTAAGTTCATGCCCCAGTGCCAAAAAAAAAAAAAAAAAAAAAAAGGAAAAGAGGTGGGGTGGGACTTGAGGTTTGGGGGGCATATTCTTAAAGAGGATTGTAGGATGTAGTGTTTTGTTCTCCTTTTTGCTTGAGAGCTGTCACAGTTTTTATTCTTTTCATTATTCATTTTTTATTTTCATGACCTTAATTTCTTTTTTCTTGCCTTTTTACAATAGCTAGGACCTAGCAAAAGCTAGGTTGCATATAGGTGTTTTTAGTACATTTCTTTTTCTTATTCCTGATGATTGGCTAAAAACATTGAATTATTTACTGTTTTATAAGGTCATGTACAAAATTTTAATTGATGCTTTGTCTTTGAAAAAAAAGAAGAAGAAAATTTCTTTTTGTTTCTAAATTACCAGGTGGTTTTCCTTTTCCTTTTCCTTTTCTTTTCTAATTGAGAACATTTTTGAAATTTTATTCAATTACTTTTCTGAAACTACAAGAGTGATTGTTTTGCTTTTCATCTATATTTTGATGATTCAGTGAATTACAATTGAAAATGTTTCAAGTGTTTAAATGACCATATGATTTTTCAGATAAATCACATTAGTATTAGTTTATTTCATACATATTGTGGGTTCAATTGTTGAAATTCGTATAGGGTCCTTTTTATGTTTTCATGATTATTAGGCCGTAATTTAATTTTTAATATGAGTCCTGTTTTGGCTTTATAATATTGTCCTTAGATTAGACATGTCATCACTTCTATTTTCTGTTAGCATTTGTGTACATTGGGTCATCTTTGTTTACTATTTGTTTGATAGAATTTACCAATGAAACAATGGGCTAAATTTTAATTTTAGAAAATATGATGAATCTAATTGACTTTAATTAATGTCAGAAAATTCAGACAACTTATTTCATATCACATCAGCTTTAACAAGTTATCCTTTTCAGAAACATTGTCTATTTCACTGGAAGAGTTAGTTTTCTCTCCAAGTTCATTTTAAGATCTCTACTGATAAGATCAACTTTTAATCTCATACAACCAAGTTTTCTTCTCTTTTACATTCTTGATCAGACAATTTACAATTATCTTAGACATACCTTTCCAAAGAACAAAATGTTAGTTTTTCTTTTTTTCTGTAAGTTTAAATTTTAATGAAAGAAGCAATGTTTAATTAATATCACTCTATGATTGGTAGAAAGAACATTAATCCAATTAGATGATGGCATCTTAAATTTAAGATCTATTATAATTAAAATGATCAGATAGAAATCCGAAAAATCAGATAATAAGCAAAATTTTAAGTTATTTTTAAAGATATAAATGAATTTGGATGAATTACTCTTTTTCAGAGACGTTTGACTTGGATTTCGATTCTAATTCTTATTCTCCATTAAGCCCCTATTGCATAAATATTTTGTTATAAGCATTAAAGAAAATAACAGTTATATGGCCCTAGAAAACTTCTTGACACAAAAAATCTTGTAATAAATACCAAATTTATTTTAACTTCCCTCTTAATATTTTTCATCTTTTGAATCTTTAAACAATGTTTATAGAGACATAAGCTTAGCCTCACTAAACATATTTTAAGTTAATACATGTAGCTTTTGATTGGTCCTTCTAGTCGCTTGTTAAAATTTACAGATAATAACAGAGCATGCTCTTCAAATGTACAATTTGCATGTGGATATATCTGTGAACTATCATCACAATTAAGAGTGAATTTAGCACCCTGAGTACTCGTTCATAGTCTCCCCTTCCTCACAGGTTTCCCCTCCCCAAGTACCATTGGTATATTTTCTAGCATTATGGAATAGTTTACTATTACTAATATTTAATATGAATGAGTTCATACAGTAGATACTTATTATAATCTGGCTTCTTTTATTCAATACAATTATTTTGAAATTCATCCAAATCACAACATGAAATAATGTAGTCCTTCTATTGGCTGAATAATATTTATATTTATGTTTTGTTTTGTGTTTCCTTTCTGTCCTTTTTGAAGAGATTGCATAAGTTTCTCAGATCATACCTATAACACTTGTGAAGTTAATCTTGGTTGTCAACCTGATTGGATTGAGAAATGCCTAGAATAGTGATAAAGCATAGGTTTGGGTGTGAGGTTGTTTCCAGAAGGCTGGCCTGGGGTTCAGCAAACTGATTGGAAGACCTGCCCTGCATGTGGGTGGCCATATCCAATAGTCTGGGAGCTCAGATAGAAGGCGGAAGCTTGCACCCACACACAGGCTGGACTCTGCTGAGTGGGTGAATGTTTTGCTGATGCCATTATCCACAGACATCAGACTCTTCAGACATGGAGTGTGGACTTGCACCAGCCAAACTAATAAAGGAGTTGTCCAGGCCACCAGCCTGAGTGGACTTGTCATTGGAGCCTTCTGTTCTCAGGCTTCCAACTTTTTGGACAGATTGGTTACTTTTTGCCCCAGTTCTCCAGTTTGAAGAAAGTTATTGTGAGATTGTCTACTCTCTGTTGATGTAAGCCAATCTATTAATTTCCCTATTATAATTTTATATACATTCTGTTGGTTCTGTTTCTCTGGAGAATGATTAACACAACACCTGACATGATGTTCTAAGGAAATGTGTACTCAGTGTGATATATTCTGTTACAAATATATTTCTATGATTTAATCAAATTAACATATTCTTTGAAGTAAGCTTATCTTAGAATTCCATTTTGTAATATAAAAGTAAAAACTTTTGTATTTTACTAATTATATAGCAACCACTATGCACTTAAAGAAATCCACAATAAATTATTTGCAAATGATTCTAATAAGATATCAAACAATAATAAATTTTAAAAAGTCTTAAATAACTAAAATAATACAGGTAATTTTTTGTTATCTTCCATCTAAAATTCCTATTGTTCCATCAGTAGCCCATGTAGTGACTTTAGGGAGCATTGGTCTACTGAATTGAGAGTACACTTAACATCTTGTCCTTAACATCTACATGGTAAGGTCAACCTCAGAGGAGATTGTCAGCCTCATGTCAAACATCTGGGAATGTAGCAAAGCATAGCAGCTAACCATCTTCCTCCCACCCCACTTAAAGCAATTGCAAGAGATTTCATTGTTCTATTTCATATATGTATACTAAGCCCATCAACCATATTTGCTCACCTTCATCGCTTCCATTCACTCTTGCCCTCCCACATGTATACCTCACACTGTACCTATTTTACAGTCCTGTCTTTCATTACTAATTCAAAAGTCAATGTTTAAAGGGGTTTTTGGAAGTAGCCCTGCTGTGAGGATACTTTATGTTTTTATGTTTTATAAAAAAGTTTCTAAATACTGCTACCGTTCAAACAATACAATTGAGATTCCTTTCATTTTTTCTAGTTAGGCATCAAAGATATGTTTAATAAATAGTTTATATGCCAGTAAATTCAATGTTCAGCAAAATTTTCAAACAGAATTTCAGATAGCAATATATGTGTTACATCTAAAGTAAAGGGAAAAAGAGAGATTATTTGAATTGATTATTACAGAGGAAAACCAAAACCATCTTTAAGATATTTCCTCTAGGAAATGATTTTGAGCAAGTCAAGCATGCAAAACTTGCCATCTGGCTTTTAATAGCATTAGGTTTTTCCAATGGCTCCATGAATAAACCACACTTCATATCATTCAAATTAACTATAAAACCCAAATTGTCATAAATAATGCTTCTGATTTTCTACATAACAAGCACAACCTAGAATGATATAAAATATAGTTGTGCCAATTTAAAGTGTATCCAAATTAATAAAGAAGAAGATTGAAATGAAGGCGAGGTCAGTAGGTGAAAGCAGTTGCAAATGGAGTGTTCAGATTTTAAGTTTTGAGAATTTCTCAAAACTGATAAGGAAAGCTGGGCATAGTGGAGGTTGATTATCAGCCCAGCAGCAGGATTCAGCTGCTGAGTCCTGCAGGAGGCAGGAGGGTCACTAGTTTGAGAGGCTGTGTAGTGAGACCCTGACTCAAATAAAATAAAATAAATTAAAACAGAACCACATAATACGAATTAAGGCTGTGGAGATGTTGTTACTGGCAAAGTGCTTGCTTAAGTCAGGCTTTGATTTTAGTTTGTATACAAAACAAATAAAATCTCTTGACTGTTGGAGTTCTCGACATTTTGGCCCATGTATTTATCCATACAATTCCTCTTGTCACAATTACCAATATAGCAACATATATATTTGCAGAAAGTGATAACTGATGAAGATTATTGCAAAAAGGTGTGGAAGGTGACTCTGTACTGAGTTTTTAAAAAGCTGTTGGGAGCACTTAGCTAGCTGGGATTTGGAAGGCCTCACAGGAGAGAAGAAGGTGGAGAACAGGTGGAAGAAATTACCAAGAAAGGAAAACAAACTGCATGACTAAAAATATAAATATAAAATAGAGAAAAATTTATTTTTTAACAAATTAATTTTTTAATAGAGAGATCTATTTTTTAGGACAATATTTTGAAACTATTATTTACTTCATGCAATTTTCTTTCGATAATGTGGTATATCACTACAAATTCAGTGAATATTAAATATGTAATTATAGGTGCTGCATTAGAATCAGAATTAACAGAATATTTAAACCTGTGGCAGAGTTGATCCATGTTAGACTTCAAAATGTCATATATGATATTTTATCCTAAATATCCTACATTAATTGATACAAAAGAGATGAGAATACAAATATACAATGGGCAAATTAAGTTTTTGAATGAAGATGGCATAGTGTTAAAGTTTATGTCTGAATATTATTTAATTTATTCCAGGAAAGTTGACATATAGTTCAGGTTCGGATTTGTGTCTCAATATTTCAAATTCAATAGAACCAGAATTAAACCCAATAGTTACCACCAAAATTTATTTTCCTTTTGTTCCTAGCTAGTTATTTTAATAACAACACCTCCCTACAATTTCCAAATGTATAGTTCTGCAATAGCCTGTCCTCCTTTACCAATTATTTATAAATTTACAAGGTGGTGTGATTTCAATTTTTACATTACTGCAAATCACCTACTAGTTTTCACTAAAGAAGCCTCTAATCATTTAAAGATCCCCTCTTTTTCTTGCCTGGAGAGGTAACTCACTCAGTAACTTCTCACCAAGGCCATTTGACCCTTCAAAGAAGCCACTGACAGTTGTGCAAATAGGGTTATACCTCACAGTCAGTCTCCAGTTAGAAGTCCGACAGGCTCAATGCCAGTCCCTGATGACAACTTTACTGTGTGCAATCTTCTCCACCATGACTTTTGTGTCCCTCACTCATCTATCAGGATCCAATATTACATAGGTTTAATTCTTCCTTATATTGACAAGCTTACTATTTTTCTTAAAAAGAATAATTTTTTTCTTTTGTAAAATACAAAATGTTGGGTACTTTAAATACAAAACATTTTTAGTTTGTGTAGAATTTATGGCATTTTGCTTCAATTATGTGTGTTAGCATTCGTGTCATTTCCTTGTAGTTAGTTGCAAGTTGAGAACTTCATGCACTGGTGCACACCTGTAATTCCAGCTACCTGTGAGGCAAAAATCTGGATGATGGAGATTTGAGGTCAGTCCAAGGAAAAAGTAACTGAAGCCCCATCTTAACTATTAAAACTGGGCATGGTGGTTCATGCCTGTCATCCCAGCTATGTGGAAGGCATAAATAGTAAGATCATGGTCCAAGCTGTCCTTGTCATAAAACACAATACCCTGTTTGAAAAATAACAAAAAGCATAAAGGACTGAGTCAGGTGGTACAGCATCTGCCTGGAAAACACCAGGCCCTCAGATCCAACCCCCAAGCTGCCAAAATACATACAGACTGCTTAAGGGAGTGAATTGAGCTATTATCTCACATAAAGAATAAATAACTGCTCTTTTTGCATAGTTCAATTTTTTTAATTAGGAAAATTTTTGATATTTTATTAATGGGAACAATTCAATGTATTATCAGTTTTAAGTACTGCATATTTTGTTGAGCAGAGAATTGGTTAAATAACATTTAAATGAGAATGATACTGTTAAAAGATCTTTCATTTATTCAACATTTATTTGTACATCTCCCATTTTATACAAGGTACTATTTTTAACATACAAGGTCCTGGTTCCTGCAATGAGTGGAAAAACCCAGGTTCCACAGTAAAGGAACTTATGAAGTCTCAGTGGAATATGTTTATGAAATGTTTGCAGTCTCTTTCCATGCTTTCCTCATCAGCTCACATGGGGTGCATGCCAAGGTGCTCAACTCTTCACTGCATCGTCACCCTGTACTTTAGGTACTTAAAAAACAAGGTGGCTTATAGTTTTAAGCATCTTTCATGGTCTGCATTTCCTTACACTCAGCCTTTTCATTACTTTGAAAATCTACAAATTTGAAGATACAAATTCAGTAAATTTCAGATTTCTGTAACAATTTCTTTTTGGTAGTACTGGGATTTGAACTAAGGGGTTCTTGCTTGATAGACAGGCACTTTACCATGTGAGTCACACTTCTAGCCCTTTTTGCTCTGATTAGTTTTTGGAGAGAGGGTCTCACTTTTGCCCAGTTGGACCTGAAATGTGATTCTCTTCTTTATGCCTCCTGCTATAGCTGGGATGACAGGCGTGGCCTCAGCCCAGCTGTTGGTTGAAATGGGATCTCATGAAGTATTTGCCCAGGCTGGCCTTGAACCTCTATCTGCCTTAACCTCCCAAATAGTTAGGATTACACGCACGAGTCACAGGTGCTTGGTTAACAATTTCTTAATATTGTTTTTCCATTTACCGTCTAATAATTACCACATACAATTGTTCATATATATTATAAACTTACAAATATGTGATACTCACAAGTGATGAATCTGTAACTGGTCTTTAAAACTATCCCAATAAAATGATTCATTATATAATTCTTAACTTTTGTAGCAAAACTTGGCAATTAATAAGATAAATCTTAGATGAGATCATCATGTTAACTAGTCAGTTAATCATGATAGTCAAGTATTTCATAATCACATAAAAAAATTAAGTTATTCATGTGAAATGATAAGACTCTCGGAAGCACAACCATAAAGTTACTGAAGAGCTAGGAACTGAACAGACACACCAGCTGTCCATCAGTGCTTGTGGTCTTGATGTTCCACTCAGACAAGATGAGGAGGTGTCTCATTGGGGTCCTGGGACACTCAGTTGAAGCTGGGTTGAAGATACACTTTAAAGGAGGACATATACCCTAGAAAAAGACCACCAGCAGAATTAAGCACAAAACATCCACTCGTTAAATAGCATCTTTTCTGAGGAATTTCAAAGTCATATATGCAACTCAGATCTCTCATATATTTAACTTACTCCTTGGTTCTATTTAAAGAATTAAAAACCATCTACTACTGAACTCTGTCCCCACTCCTTCTCAAAAATGAACAAATACATCACCACCACCACCAACAACATCACCACCACCAACAACAACAACAAAACTAAACCACATCAAACCAAACAAAAGAGTACTCCTTCAAATGCTGCAACTTTTATTTTGCTCAGATCAAAAATCTTCTGGTCATGTTGATTCCTCCATTTCTATTAGTCCACATCTAGTCCATTAGCATCCACAATTTGAAGGATATTCTAAATTAGAGCCCTTGTGCTTGCTCATGGCATTATCAGGTGTTTTGTTCATAGCCTCAGAGTGCTCCCTATGTTCATCCTTGTCTCCACACTAACCCAGTCTATGATCCAAATCCAATGCCCTTACTCTTTTATTAGACAAAACATGTATCTGCTGCAAAATTATTTTTTACTGCTTTGTTTTAAGCCTATAATGCTGAGCCTCAATATCTATATAAATTCTCTTTATTACCTTTCAGAATATACTGCCTTCCATCGTTGTATGACTTCCGAACCTCTTTATTTGTATTCTTAGCACTTTTTAATGTTTATATTATATTGTTTTCTGTCTGTACCCACACAAACATGTGCATATAAAAGTAGTATTTTATTCTTTCATGTGGTCATCTAAAACACTGCATGGCCACTAGTAGGGAGTTAATAGAAACAGAGACGTGACATCATTGCCTTCTAGTCCCTAAGGTCCTGTCTTTCTTTCTTTCTTTTAAGATGTAAAATACATTTTAAAATAAGGAATCATTATTTAAAGTGACATCTTACACTTATTTTTAACATTAGCAATAAAATTAAAATAAGCTTGATGTATCTATAACTGTGATTTTCTCATATTCAGAAAGGGTGAATTGATTCTATTAAATAAAAGAAAAATCTTGATTTAATTTAGAAGTTTGGCAGTTAAATTCAGAAGGGTTTTAATATAGGTGGCAGAGAAAAGTGTCACTATGTTTGATATATTAAAACATGTTCTGAAAATATAAAAATGCTATTAATAGAAATGTAGAAGGAAAATTTTTATTTTGCTGTTGTTGCTGTTGGAAAATTGGCTCTTGGTAGACCAAAATAAGAGTTTGGATTCAGATGGGTCAGGTAATTAAAACAACTTCATAAGCAGGTTGTACACAATTATATTTCATGAATATATTAAGTTTTTTAATATTTCTAGTAGAAGGTGGTTTTGATTGATTCGGTCCTCACATAATGTGAGTGTATAAGTCTAGCTGGAAATAGTCTTTGGCTTGCTCAGATAGCAGCAGATGCTCTATTTGCATAAGTAGGATGTTATATGTGGGCTCGTGTTTTTGGCTGCCTCTAGATTTATGATACCAATTCATTTTTTGCACAGATGGAAGAAAACTTGATAATGTGAAAAGAGAATTAATTTCCTTTTAAAATTGTTAAAATTACTCTGATTTAAATTTGCATATATGTAATATTATTACTTCATTCATGAACATATATAGAAAACAGTAAAATTTCAGACACTTTATGATCTCTCTTTGTAATGTGTGCAATTGGACTTCAGGCTGGTGCAAGCAAATGGGGAGGCATTAGTCATGTTGACAGATAAATGTATTTATTCTAGTTTTGGAGGTGAAAAGTCATTTGCAATGCTGAATTAAAGACAAAACAAATGGCTTATATTTTCATAAAAATTCTTTGTTTACAAAGAAATATTTTAATTGCTAAATAAATGGTCAATTTACATTGACATGCATAAAATATATTATACTGTCTACTATGCTATTAAATTCTTTGGAATAACCTTCTGTTATTTAAAAATTTTCCTTACTCACTTTGCATGTGTTTAAGACCCTTAAAAATACTCTATTAATTTTCTGTGATGTTACATAGTACTTGACATAAAATAGATATTATTTTAAGGAATTAAATCTGAAGTCAGCATAAAATATTGTACCACACCTTACAGTTTTGATAACATGTTTATTATTCAATGGTATGAATTTTTGTTATAAAGATATTTCAAAAGGTGAAATATTTAAAAATGCAATTTATCATTTTAAATAGACTTCAATTAATCTTAATAGTTACCTTACTTAATTTTTGTTCATTATACAGAGAATGTAACATGCAGCAATGAACACTGACTGGCTCAGTCACTGATGTGTTAAAGCATGGTCTTAATCCTCATTCTTTAGACAGCCACATACCTCATTATTTGTAGAATGTTTTCTATTATGTACATGTGTGGATATGTGTAAATGTATGTACGTGGGTGGGTTTTGTGTAATAGGTATACACATTAGAATTAACTTTCTCTTTTTTAAAACTTTTCAGAAAGTATAGAATTTAATGATAAGAATATATTTGCATGTGGCAATGAAGAAGAATATGTTGAATGAATTGGCTCTACTTCCTAGGAACTTAAATGAGAGAATGGTGTTCAGTCATAGGCATGGTGATAAAGAAGAACACAGAAGATAAAACACAATCAGAAATGGAAAAAAATTAAAAACACCTGTATTTTGGTTTGGATAGTAGGAAGGGAAACAACCAAGGCCACTGGTTGGCATGTACAGGAAGACATAGTATGTGTTGAGGAAGAGGTCTGACTTTGATTTGAGGACCTAGCATGATTATTTTAGTGAAGGGAATAAATGATAGACTTGCTCCTTAAGATTCTGGTAAGTAAATGTGCAATGAATTTGATGAGATGAGAGACCAGATGGAGACTGTTGACATTTATTTTGAGAAATGTTACAGAGTTTTGATCAAATCAAATAGTAACATAAGTGGGAAGAATAAGACAATGTGAGAAATAGTTATGGAAATAAAATAATTTTTATAAATTGTCTCTTTCAAAGAAATTAAAATATTGGGTCTGGTCACCAGAAGAAAAAATAAAATTAAATGGAAATATTATATATTCATTTCAAAATGGCTGTCATCAAAACAATAGTGGTACTAAATTGAAAGAAAGATAAAAAGATATACTGGTATTGGAAACAGATTTATAAATAGTTATGTGAGCACATAAATAAGTAGATAGATGTTAAATATTTATAGAGTACTTAAAATCAATATTACTGAAAATAGAGGAATCATAATATAAATTGACAATGTTTAGGGTTAAGGAAAATATTTGATTCAGATGTATTTATTGCTGAAGATTAAACAGATTTCCATTTTGGTCTGTTTATTTTATTTATTTTTTTTATGGGACTGGAATTTGAACTTAGGGCTTCCTACTTGCAAAGCAGGCATTCTACTGCTTAAGCCACACCTCCAGTCCCTTTTGTTCTGGTTATTTTGAAGATGCTCTTGCAAACTACTTGCATGGGCTGGCCTCGAACTGTGATCCTCCTGATTTTGAGATCCAAATAGCTAGGATTACAGGCATGAATCACTGGCATCTGGTTTCTTTGTTTTTTTTAAATTGATATATAAATTGCCTTTAAAATTAACTAACTTTTAAGTAGCTGCACAGGAAGAGAACTGATTGAGTTGCTTTATTACAAACCAGAAATTTTTTCAAAGTTTTTACTTTTGTAGCAAAATTAAGTTTTAGATACAAAACCATGGGAGAGCATGTCTGTTAAAAATATCTGAGCTTAAGAATAAATGCAATTTATGGACTTTTCAAAATATATAATATTTTATTATTTGTATGGCCATTTAGGACATGTTTTTCTACATATAGATCTCTATATACAGTTAAAATATGTAATTCTAAGGGATAAAAAAAACTTCCTGGGGAACAAGTTAGCAGAATGAGATTGCTTGTCAATTTTCATTTCATGACAGAAAAACCCAATACAGAAATTCTGTCTGTGACTAATGACAGAGGTGTAAGTGTCAAATTCCAGCCTGTGAAGGATGTGAGATGTCACCTGTGAACTTGCATAAGCTCCATACTCTCCAGTTCCTTACTGGACCACACAATGGGTGCCAAGTGTGCATCAGTGGGTGACACCAATGGAGAGCAGCCCCCAAATTACCAGATGTGGAGTTGACACAGTGATGCCTGGGCATCTGCTCAGTCTCTACTGCAAAAGGAGGAAAAAGCTCACGTTTTGAGAATCTCTATGGAATTGTTGGGCTTATTGCCTTGGAATGTAAACACATATTTCCAGGAATAGGAAGCAAAGTCTTTATGCTTCTAAGTCACTCTTTAAAGGAGACACCATCACTACTTATAATGGTGATGGCTGTGAGGTGAACATTCTTGCTGTGCCCTGGGCTGATAAAGACCAGACAATTCAGAAACACAAAAGAAATTCAGGAAAAATTGCCAAATGAATCTAGTTTTTAATGTATCTGTAATTATTATGACATATTTCAATTATTTGAGAAAATACTGCATGCACACTCATAAGTCCAATCTTTTGCTTCATCTAATTTTATTATTTCACCATTTTTATTCACTGTGTTAGGCAGAATAATGGTTGCCTAAAGATGTCCATACTCTATCAGACCTGTGATGTATGGCAAAGATACTCTGAAAACGTGATTGCCTTAAGGGTCTTGAAATGGAGAGATTATCCTGCCTAATCTGAATGGTTTCTTATAATAACAAAAGTCCTCCTATGAAAGTGGCAGGAGAGTCAGAATCAGAGAGAGACTGGAAGATGCTTCACTTCTGACTCTGAAGATGAAGAAAGAGGCCATAGACCAAGGAATGCAGGTAGATTGTGGAAACAGGAAAAGTAAGGTCATGCCCCCAGAACCTCCAGAAGCAATACAACCCTACCAACATCTTTTTTTCTTTTCTGTTTTTCCATTCATGTATCTTAATTATGCAAACTAAGGGGTTCTTTGTGATATTTCTATGCATTCATATAATGTACCTTGGTCATATTCACCCTCTCTATCACTCTTTGTTTTTACCTCTCTGCCTCTTCTTTTCCCTTCCATCTGCCCAGTAATCCCCCTTTTATTTTATTTTGGTCTTTTTTCAAGTTGTAATTTTGCCTTGATATATGTGGGTTTTTTTTTTATTTGTTTGGTTTATTTTCCTTTCCCTAGCTTCCACAAATGGGAGAAACCATGTGATTCTTGTCTTGTGGGACTGTCTTTTTTTACTTAACATTCTGATCTCACATTCCATCCATTTTAGTTCAGTGAAGCCCAAAATTTCTGATTGCCAGAACATTAAAAGTATAAATTTGTGTTGTTTTAAGCAACCAACATTGTAGAATTTTGTTGCAGAAGCTATAAAAAAAGATCAGTTAAAAAATTATATGACTGCACATGTACAATCAACTCCTACTTTCCTTCTATTTTATGTAGGAATTTTGTTATTATTTTACTATATCAAGATTTGTAAACATAAGTCATGTATGTTTGATCTTTATTTTCTTTTAAGTTTTTATGCTCATAGCTTATTTTTTCACCTGAGTACTTTTTAACCTATATACTTGAAGCATTACTATATAGCTCTTTACTATTATTCTGTTCTAAATAATTCATAATTAAAATTTTGTGATATTTTCAAAATATTGGTTATTTTAAGATATATGCCACTATATTTTTACATTTAAATAAAGCCTACAACCAGTCTAGCAAAAATAACAATGTTAGTTGTACCCAGAACACACCCTCTGCAGTCATTTCTTCTAATAGATTTATACATGATTGACTATTCCACACCTGGCTTCTTTCACCTAACTGTGTTCATGAACTTAACCCACGATACTACATACAGCAAGCTTTTGTCACTTCCATTCCTGCATAACTTCCAATTATATACAAATGCCAGAGTGTATTTATCCATTTTTATATCAATGCATATTTGGATATTTTGTTTGTTTGTTTCTTGTTTTCTTAGGAATAGTTTTGGTATGAGTATCTTGTTCTTGGCATTTGTGCTAATAGCTATATATGTCTAAAAAAGAATTCTGTTCATAGGTGTGAACATAATCAGTTTTGATAGTTATTGCCAAATTGCTTCCCAAAGTGTTCGTGGTATTTTTCCCCCATTCATTCTGCATGAGAATTCTAAATGTTTCATGTTCTCTCCAAAACTTGGTATTGTATATCCTTTCCATTTTAGCTGTTCTAGTAGGTTATAGTGGTGTTTTACTTTTCTCTCTAATTTGCATTGCCCCATAACTAATACATTCTCACATGTTTATTTCAAATTTGAGGACACACTCTTAAGAAGTGACTGCCAATTTCTATTCATTCTTAACTTTTCTGTCTTTATTGATTTGTAATTCTTTTATAACACCTATGCATACATTCTTATTTTGTGGCTTAATTTTTTCATTATCTTAATCTTCTCTTTGGATTAACAAATTTATAATTTATCCCACCAGTGTTTTACCTTCAAAATTCATGCTTTTCCATACTATTTAAGCATTCTTTGATTATTAAATGAATGCAAAAATATTTTCTTTTGAAAATGCTATTATTTTAACTTTCACATTTGTGCCTGTGAAACATTGGAACTAATTTTGTGTATGATGAGTATGATGTACTGATTGTTTTTAAAATATACTCTTTAGAAAGTTTTATATTTGCAGAATTTCTGTGAGATTAGCACAAGGGAGTGTTGATATACTTCACATCCAATGTTATTTATTTTGCATCTGCTAACACATGCCTTATTAACATCTTACATTGTTTTGGCCCATTTGTCACAATTTTTGATTCAATATAGATACATTGCTTTTAGCTAATGTCTATTATTTACTCAATCTTACTCAGTTTTTCTCTAATACACTTTGTCTATGCACTCTCATCTAGGATACAATGTTTTGTCATGTCCCTCAGCTTTTCAGGCATGTTGCAATTTCTTGGACTGTTCATAGTTTTGATGAGCTTGAAAGTTTTAAGAATTACTGATCAGACATTTTCCTAGTGTATACATGAATTGATATATATCCAGTATTTTTCTGGTGACTAGATTGGAGTGAACTGTTTTGAGGAGGAAGATAACAGGAAAGTAAAATGCCGTTCTCTCACATCATATTAATTGTAGATGATAACAAGAATAATTGTTAACAAATTATTGCTGAAAATAAATGTTAACAGTGCTTACTTAGGTTGAGTTTCTCAATTGTGACATTCATTTCTTTTGCTCCATATTGAATCCTTTAGAAGGAAGTCTCCATGTGAGTAGAGAGTGGAAAAGTGTTATGCACTTAAGCACTACTCCCTAAGAACAGATTAATTACTTGGAATTCTTCTGTACAATGAATTTTTCTACCCCATTTATTTTTTCACTCCTTCACTTATTCATAGCATCAAAAACTTATTTTATATTTTGGGTTATAATTAAAAGTATAGTTACTTTCATTTTTTTTTCAAGTTGTCCATTCAGAGTTCTTTCATTAAGTCCCTGTATCCATTTGATACACTGAGATCACTGAGTGTTTGTATGTAGGGGGAAGAGGGTTTCCTTTCTTTTTTAAAGTTGAATTGCTGGCACTTGAAATGCTACAGGCTCACCTTGTATATTTCTGATGCAGTGCTAGATTTGGCCATTTCTCCAAGGTGTCCTGATTCCTTTAATGAGAGAACAGTTTTGGAATCCAAAAAGAGAAAGCTATGTGTTCTTGTCACTATTGGGTAATATGCATTCTAGGCCCTTTCAGCTAACAGAGCAAACACATGTGTGTGAACGCATATATATGACATATATGCATATATATGTATATATATTCACTAACCTTTATGTGTATACATACCTGTAAATGTTTCTATATGTAACCATCTGTGTTTAAGTTAAATGTGAGTTTATACTGATAACTCTAATCAAAAATTCTTGCCTCTTCCCATTGTTTGTTTGTAAACTCCTACTCCAACTATAAGAAACCTGTTTTTTAATATTTTCTATCCAGTTGCAAAATCAGGTAATTCCAGGATATGTGTATAGTGATTTCAAAATTGCTAACCCGTACCCTATAGGAAACAGTTTTAACAAGTCCTGATGTGTTTACTCTCTGAATAATTTTACTTTTTCACTAAGGCAATGCAATTATAATCATGTAATATGTAGTTTTTTAGACTTGCTTCTTTCCCTTAATGCAAATAGTATTTTCAGGCTAATTGTCAATTAGCATCTGATTTGCATTAGTAGTTATGCATGTGTATTGACAGAGTATGCTATACCTAACTTTTGAGTTTTCCTAAATAGTTGTTGTGGAAGGCAAATAAAAACAAAACTTCAACCAGATCATATTTGAACACTGTTTTTAATAAAGGGTTCAATATGGTTGATATTATCCAAATGAGAATTTAAAGATGTGATACAATTTTATGTCAGCACAAGTTTGATTTTAAGATCTATTTTAAACCTTACCCAAACCATCTGGGGAGAAATTCCTTCAGGGGAAATAAAGAACACTCTGCATCACAATTCTATTTGTGACCATTAGCAGACATTGCAGACTTGTTAATCACATCTGTTCTTCAACATTTTCTGGCCATATGTTCATGCAGATGAAACATTAGTGTTCATTGATTGTGCAGTTCCATTAATGTCTATCATTCTCACAAACAAAATACTCTCCAGTGAGGTATCCTTTCAAATATGACGATTCCTACATTGATTGAATTTTTATCCCACTCTCTAATCCCAATCCCAGTTTTCCTACCTCTATTCTTTCTCTTCTCCAAAGCCTCATTTGATATGAACAAAAAATATGCCATGCATTCTGATATTCTTCAGAATGCCCATCCCAAAGTCTCTTGACTTATCAGAATTTTTTTCTGTTTCTCAAGAATGTCCATATATTGCAGTGTTTTATCTTCTATCTCCTGATGACCATCATTCAAAGTTCTCTGTCATATGTACATAATATCACAGCTTTCACTCTTACTGTCTCATTCTAAACTTTTAGTTATTCAGTCACTTTGCATGTTACAGTTTCTTTTGGTTCCATTCTCGGTGTCTTTCTATAATCTGTCTGTCTGCCTGACTTTCTCTCCAAACATACACACACACCCCCACACACTCACACTCACACAAAGACAAATGATAAAAAGCTATCATTTTCATCTGTGTAAATATATTTAAAAATTAATATTACTTTCTTAAGGATGAACACATTAACATAAAAACATAAAAATAACAGTCTAAGTTTACAGGATAATAAATGGATAATAGTAAAGCCTTTGACATTGTTTTCTAAAATGACCTTTTGAGACAACATTTTCTTCACACTTTTTTTAGTGACTCAAAAGTGAAATCTTGAGAGGTATTTGAAGAACGTTTATTCAGGGGCTGGCAGAGTGGCTTAAGTGGTAGAGCTCCTGCCTAGCAAGTGTGAGGCTCTGAGTTCAAGCCCCAGTAACACCAATAAAAAAGAATGTAAATTACTTTATTAGCTCATTCATTATTAATAAATGAATGATTATACTATTCCAAGCACTTTCTCAGGATCTTGGAATAAGAATATAGATTTTGTTTAAATAAATTTAATCCAGTGGAAAGGAAAGCATGTAAATGAACAATTAAAATATAATGTGATATTCTGTATCTTGGATATATGAATGTGCCATCATTTGTGTTCAGCAGAGGACTTACCAACTAATCATACATTTTTAAAATCTTCAGAGCACCATGAAATACTTTAATGATGATGATTATGGTGGTGGTGAAGATTAGAGATCACATACTATGAGGCTCTGAGGTATCAACAAGTGTTTGGAAGAACTTACTATAGGATTTGTATTCTATTATGTGACTTGGGGAAAAGAATGGTTTCTGCTTATTGAGTAGTTTTAATTGCCTATCCTAAGTGGCTTAAGTCTGCATCAGCATGCTTGTGGAAATCCAGCCCATGAAGGTCACTCTTGGCTACATATCCTGTGACTTAGAATAGGATTGTTCCTTGAAGGGTGATCCAGGACATACATCTCTATGTCTAATTGAAGGGAAATTAGATTGGAAATTATAAGATTTCTTTCCTTTTCTTTTATTATTTTTTATACTTTGTCTTTTTTAGAACATATTTTATTATCATATATTGTTTGTACAGGGGATTTCACATTTCCATATATGCTTACATATACTTACAATGTACTTTGGTTAGTTAGGTTAACTCACACTTTATTTTTCCTCATTCTTCTCTTTCTCCCTAACTTGAAGAGATTTTATATAAATATATAATGTATATCAACTTTTTTTGGGGGGGTGGTAGTAGACTCAGAATTCAAAATGGAAACATTTTAATATGCCCAAATCAGTTATTTTTATTAGGTCACAATTCCCTGTTCTACTGTATTTATAACACTAAGAGATTTACAGTTTTCAGACGGACCCTAAATCACATCCTTTACTTACATCCTATTGCCCATACTTGTTCCTTTTCTTTCTTAGAAGGCATGTAATTCACCCCATCTAACATCAATTAACTTTCTTCCCAATCTGTGGCTGGAAGGTGGACATGTTTTGAGAAAGGAGTGCAGAATCATAATCAGGAAATACATCAACATTAATTCCTCCTCTGCTCAAGATTCACTCATGTCTTGTGGGCAGATGAAAAGAACCTTTCAAGGAAACATCCATGTTTGTCCTTTTGGTTACAACTGAGGAAGCACAAAATTATCCCTCTTCCAAATTTTCTTGATTAATCTCACCACTATTGATACCTAAAAAACATCTGTGAATGTGTCACTAAATAGGCAGGAGGGACCCAATTAGAACTCACTCCAAGTATTTAGAGATAAATTTAGAGTACCAACTCTAAATTCCAGACTGAAGCTTCATCTAGGAATCACCAGACTGAGACTGTAGGATTTGCTTATCTGCCACCACTATCAGTTTACTATCTCTCTTCACAAGACCTATTTATAAAAGTGTTACTTCAGCTTTCTCTGTCTGACACAACACCTTGAAGATCTATCTTTCTATCTATTACCTATCTATCATCTGTTTACCATCTATTTATCTATCTACACACACATCTATACGTTATCTATATGCTATATATATGTTAACATCTCTCTGTAGATACATATGTACATGTTTTAAGAATGTTCTAGAAGCCTAACATTGTTTACTGTTACTTATGATTTATCAAAGTTTCATAATCTCTAACTGTATGGATTTTTGAGAAAAATATGGTTACACATTTATCTGAAAATGAATACATATTCTTTCACACAATAATTACAGAAACTCAAGCACTTGGATGTCTTTTAAGTTCATGTATAATACACTCAGAATCACGGATCTCAGATGAAGCACCGCTGCCTATGAGTTCTGTGTAGCCCCAGCACTTAAAGTAATAGTTTTCCTACTTTCATAGTGTACTTTGAATTTTGTGTATGAATCTCAATAACCATCTGCCTTACCATATATTGCTTTTAGTACAATGGGCCAGAAAAACACAGAAATGTCCTTTATGCAGAGTCTAGAAAAGTCTATATAAGGCAGTAACTCTGTCTATTTGACTTTATACGTTTGGATGCTGGGGATCTGGCTCAGGGCTTCGTGAATGAAAAGCAAGTGCTGTTCTTCTGGATCACATCCTGAGCCCTCTGCACTTATTCTTGTATAAATTCTGTTATGTGCATTGAACATGATCTATCACTTACCACTCTTTTAAAAAATATTGGTAGCTAGTCATTTAAAATATCAGTGGATTTTTAAGTCATATAAGCACATGACCTAGAATTTATGACATCAGGATTGCTACCTGCAATATTCTGTATATATAGGAAAAATAATTTCTTAAAATGCTGTATGTTTGTGAAAGTCAAATAAAAACATTTGGAGGTTGCTTGCTCCATCATACTAAGTTATGTTAACATCTTCAACTTAGAGCTCTGTAAAAAATAAAAATAAAAAGAGCAACTTTTTTTTTACTTTTTGGTGGTCTAAGGTTTGAATTCAGGGCTTTGTACTTGCAAAGCAGGCTTTCTACTGCTTGAGACACACCTCCAGCCCATTTTGCTCTGGTTCCTGTGGAGATAGCCTCAAATCATGATCCTCCTGTTCTCAGCCTCCCAAGTAGCTAGGATTATAGGCATGAGACACAGGCACTTGGCTAAAATAACAATTTATTATGAAATTGTGTTCATATTAAAGAAGCAAATCACATGTAATGATGTGATTTATACAAAAACACACATCAGTATTAAATTTCCTGACTCATCAAAAAGAAGAGTATGAACTTAACATATGAACTTCATATTCAATTAATTATATGTTAATTTTGAGTGGTTTGTATTACAATATCTGAATATAGCCATTTTATAGTGAGACTATTATAACACATGAAAATATTATAATAGTTGCTCTTCAGATAAAGAAATTGAGACCCATGTATATTTTCATTTTTATACTTTATAGAAAAGTTTTCCATCTTTTTAATAATTTGAGAAATTGACATCCATTGTACTTATGGTAGGTTTCTTACTGTAAAACAACCAATCATTCCCTAAGAGCTTGTAAGTATTTATTTGCTAGGATAAAATAACCTTCTGAAAGAATACAAATAACTTGAAAATTTATAGACATTTTATAGTACTAAGTTTATTGCACTTCAGCACAAGTAGTTTGAGTAATTAAGAAGTAATAATATATATAATAAATATTGGGAAGAAGCCTAGAGCTTTTGTGGTTTTTTTTAATTTAAGGTATTGTCAGGATTTACTAGTTTAGCATATAACTATTGGCTATTTTTTTGAGAATTACCTTTTTTTTGGTTCATATTTTTCTATGTTGTACTATGTCATTTTATTCTTGGTCATTAAAATGTAGGAATTTTCTAGATTTAGATCTATTTTTCAATAACTGAATAACAATTTCTAAGATCTGTATAGAGTCTTATAAATGGAAACATGAAACACAAAGCACATACTTGTAGTATTTAATTTTAATTTTTAGCAGTATTTATTAATTATATTAAATAATGGGTCTCTTGGCATTATCATGAATTTATACAATGTACTCTGATTATATTCACTCCCCTAGACCATCTCTTACAGAGTGTACTAATTATTATTTTATATAGATAGTCAAATGAATGTTCATACTTTGAGAAGGATGAAATTAGGTTTATAATAATATAGAGATATAGGAAAAGGTTTGTATTTTGTGTGGTACTTTTGTAGTTTGAACACAAAGGCATACAGTGTTCTTAGAATACATTAAGTGTATATGTTTTTATTTGATATAAAGTAGATGATTTCACATAAACTGCATTATGAGCTAGAATAAAAAAGAAGCTGTGAGATAACATTGCAGGATTCAGTAATGATAGTGAGTTCTGAGAAAACCTGGTTATAATGAACATAGTATATATGGTATAGATGACAATTAAATAATGAGAATCAACTGAAGAGGGAAGAATGCACAGGGAGGTGGGAACACAAAGAGGATATTATTATTTTCTCTATAAAAATTCAAAGCTAGTTTGCATGACAGAGACATTTCCACTTAGGCTGCCAGGATCACAAAGGATCTGTCACCCACTTAGATTTTCAGCATTCTCAGTTATTGAATAAGATCATTGTACTCTACAGATGATCACCATAATGTTAAGTCACAGACTTGTAATTTATACCTTTCCATCAAGTATATCTAAACAAAACTTTCCTTTACATATATGTGAAAAAACTTGTATTTGACCTCAATGATTCTGAGAATGAAAAGCAACAAAAACTAACAAAAGAATTTGCTCCTTCAAGTTTTTGTTTTCTGCTTTCTATTTGTGCATATATTCATTTCAGAAAACATCTGGATCCTTCATTTTTACACAGATTCCATTTGGACACTAGAGAAGTTTAGAGACCTTTGTTTTAACATTCTTTGTACTGCTGGTGTTGGCCTCACTTGCCCTTTGTGCAGCAAAACTGAAAATTACTGTTCCTAGTTCCTGAAATGGACTCTAGTTTTAGGACCCTTTGTTCTGTGCCCTGCCCATTCAAACCCTAGCATCTTCCTGCACATTGACCTCGACGCTCATCATAACCACCTGTCATTTAGAATTTGGAAAGTGACTCTGTAAATCCCATGTACTTTCAGATTCTACCTCTAATGACTTGCCACCACCTTCCACCAAAACTGGCTTAGGTGTGTGGATAACTGGGTCACTCCTCAGAGACACAGGCAGCAGCCTAACATCAGCCCCATCCATATCTTGTGGTTTAATGAAGTCATTTCCTTCATAGTGATAAATTCCTCTTCCATTACATTCCATTACATTCCTCTTCCATTACATTCTCTTCTTTTGGGTTGATCTTTTAAGTTTAAAGGCGAGTCCTGCATACATTAGGTTTCAATTCACCCCATTTGGAATGAAAAATACAATCATTTCAGATAAAAATGTTGTTTAAGTGCTTATAATATATAAATTTTATGTGTGTATGGAGGGTCCTTCCTGAGGGACCCTCCCCTCACACATACTAAGTAAGTGCTCTACCCCTTGAGTCACACCTCCAGTCCTTTTGTTTGTATTGTTTTATTTCTGAGATAAGGTCTCTGTAACTTTACCAGAAGTGGCTTCAAACTCCATCATCCTCCTGTCTCCTGTCTCTGTCTCCCAAGTAACTAGGATTACAGGCAAACACCATCATACCTGGTACAATATATAATTTTTAATACAAATTGAACTTCATTTTTTTAAAATTGCTTCCTCCCTTTTTATTTCTGATCAAATAAACTTCAGAGTCAAGCCTGTGCTAATGGTGAAACGGATAATAAAATTACATGGCATGGACAATAATTTAATGAAATTTTGCTTTTTATTTATTTTGTTCTATTCTAATATTTATATATTATCAGATTATAACTGAATATGTTATTTTTTGATCAAAATTCTCTAGCCATCTCATGTAACTTGGAATGAAAGTTTCATTCTTTGGCTTAGCCTTGTGAACCTTCTACAGTTTGTTGTCATCCATCCAGATTAAACCTCAGATACTTTTCCTCGGTTACATCATGACTCTGCATCCTTCGCATTCTGCAGGGTACTAGTTTTGCCTTCAGTGTGTCACTTTACATACTAGCCCACTCCTACATATATAATAGTTACAGATATTTTGTAGTTCCTTTCTGAAAATGCTTTGACTCTGTCACTTCCGAGGAATCTTCTGGAATTCTTCTTGTTTAAATTATTAATCTCTAATATGGAGTTTATGTTGGCTATTGTGCATAGTGTCATTGAAGGAAGAATGAATAAAGAAAATAATATGGTGTACATAAACACAAAGGGACATTGTTCAGTCATAAAAAAGAATGAAATCCTGTCACTTGCAGAAAAGTATGACGTTGGAGGACATTAAGTAAAGTACATTGGGAAGAGAAAGTCATATACCACGTTTCATTTATATGTGGAAATTAACATGTTGACCTCATAGAAGTGTCTTAAGAGGAGGTGAGACAAGTGGGGAAGAAAGGGAGGCATTCGAGAGATAGTCAAAGGGTGCAGAAGTATAATCGAACAGAAGGAATAACTTCTAATGTTATATAGCACAATACGGAAACTATGGCTAACAACAATTATTTGTTACAAAATAGCTAATAGAGTAGATTTTAAATGTTCCCAACAAAAAGAAATAAATGTTTAAAGTGACCAATGTATTGATTTCCCTGATCTGATCTTCATGCTTTGTATCATGTGTTGAAATGCTATAATGTAAATATGTGCAATTGTCATCAATTAAAAATTTTTAATTAACAAAAAAATTTAATTTATATTTCTACAATAGTGTTACAATTTTGTTTATGTGAGATTTATATGTCATCTCTGTCTCTCCTACTGTGAACTCCAGAAAGATTAGAAGGTAAAATTGTGATTTTTGAATATTTTATTTATATGTTATTTAGTATATGAATACAATATGTGTTATTTTGTGTGTTTATCACTTTGAAGTGATTGATGTGTATAACTTAATCTTTAAAATATTTTTATTGCGGTCAAGAGTGATGGCTCATCACTGTAATCATAGCTGCTGATGAGATGAGATCAGGAGGGTTACAGAACATACTAAAAGTCATGAGACCCCCATGTCAACCAATGAAAGCTGGGTGTGGTGAAACATCACTGTCATCCCACTTACAGAAGAAGCATAAATAGGAGGATCAAAGTCCAAGTCTGCCCAGGCAGAGATGAAGGAACCTATTCAAAAAATACCTAAAACAAAAAGAGCTGAAGTGTGGCTTAAGTGGTACAGTGCCTGCCTGGCAAGTGCAAAAAGACCTTACTTTTACAATCCCGGTACCACCAAATAAATATGGAAATGAAAGAAAGGAAGGAAGGAAGGAAGGAAGACAGAGAGGGAGAGAAAAAGGGAGTGAGGGAGAAAGGGAGAGAGAGATAAAGAATGTTTTATGAATTTTGATAACATAATCATTCTATTTTACAGATGATGAAAGATACATTTTTTTCATCCCTTCAGTAAAGAAGTTCACATTTACACAAGCAGGAATGATTCAACCTCTCCAGAAATTCAAGGCCTATCCAGCTACCAGATGGCTATTTTCAGCCACGTGTAGTCCAAAGCAAGAGTAAATACAAACTTTCTGGCTGTGAAATGATTTCACAGATAATCAATAAATGGTAACCTTGGGGTAATTTCATGCTACTGAAAGAGAAATTACATGGCACGAAGCCAGGAATCATTTTATGTGACTTAAGAAGAAAAATGTTGTATATTTAACTGTGTATTTACATTTCTAGTATTTTCATTCCTTTGCATAGTCCCAGATTCCATGTGGAATTAATATCCTTTTGAGGTGAAGGACTTGTTATTGTTATTTATTCTTTCCGCTGCTGACTTTTGCTTCATTTTCCATATAAAGGCTTCGTTTCACCTTTAATTTTGAAACAGACTTGTTTGGATATGGAATTTTAGGCTGCAGTTTTCATTTAAATGCTGAGGAATATTTTCAACTCCTTTTGCCCTTGATAATTTCCCAGGAATAATCTTGTATAATTTTTATCTTTGTTCTTCTGTATGTGTATATTGTACTTTTTCCTGTATCCTTTTAAGAGTTATATTTATAAATAGTTATAAACAATTTGATTAAAATGTAGCTCTGTGTTGTTTTCTTTATGTGTACTACTATCATGTTTGTTATTTCTGAATTTGCAGGTTTAAGTGTTCCATCATTTTTGAAGAGTTGTCAGATACTTTTTCCTCAGATATTTTCCTTTTCCCCTTATCTTTCTGAGATTCTTACCATACACTTACTAGGCTGTAAAAAGCTGTCTCAGGCCTTTCGATGCTTCATTCATTTCTGATAAGTCTGTTTAAATCTTTGTTTTATTATGGTTGTCTTCACAAGTATGTCTTCAAGGTTTTAAAAATATTTTCCTGCAACGTTTTCTTCCATTAGTCATTATCTAGTATATTTTCATCGTAAGCATGGACATTGCAATTTTAGCATGTAAAATTTTGGTTTGAAAATATCCATGTTTCTAACTTTGTGAATACATGGAACACAATTACCATAATTTTTATTGTCTTTGTGTCCTACTTCCAATATCTGTGTTATTCAGGGTTAATTTAAATTTATTTAATGGGGAGGGGCTTGGTATGAATTATATTTTCCTATTTTGGAATATCCAGCAGTTTTTTAATTCATGCTGGACACCATGAAGGTTACACTTATTGGGAACTGTGAATCTTTTGATTCCGGAAATTGTTTGTTCTTATTGGGTCTTGCTTTCAATGTTTGCTTGGCAGGAGGAAAGCCCTGATTTTCTGAGGGCTAATTATTTCCTGCTATAAGTTAGGTCCTACTGTACCTTCTGAATACTTTCTACTTAATGTCATAATAATTGTGATATTTTAAAATCAGGCCATCGGCAGTCAACAGTATCCTTGAAAGCCCAGTGCTCATCACATGAGCACATGGAACTACATACAGGGCAGGTGTGCAACATAGTAAAGTGTGCAGACACAGTACAGCATTATTAAGGAGTATACAGCTCTGTTTAGAGCACAATCATTGGTAAACAAATTCTCATTAACAACATGACACAATTTATGATGGTTCATTCATGTCTGGTAAGAAATTAAACCCAACTGGAGCATTCATGTATCTTCCTTCTACCATTTGACTTCTGCTTGAGATATTTAGAAGGGATGAAAAATCTTTGCAGAAAGTAAGGAAAAAATTTCTTTAGTGATGGCTACAGGATGGCCATGATTCTAGTTCTGATCAACCCTTATTTTTATTAAATTTGGTTCTTTATACTGAAATACATTTTATAGATATTCTTTTGAATTAAAAAATATCAAAATTAGCTTTTCAATCATTTTAAACAAGGATTTCATAAAATGCAGCAATATTTCTCTGTTATAAATTTTACTATTCAGTGTCTGGAGTAATGTGCAGTCTTTATGTAAATGTTATAAAATGTTAAGTATCTATAGTATGTATCAAAATAAAAATTTGAATAAGTTTTAGAAATAGTGTTTGACTATTGAACATAACGACACAAGTTTATATAGATAATAGTTCATGAAATCCACTTTTTGTTAAGTGCTTCATGTGACTAAATTTAAAATGAACTTATTTTTTGACTTTTTGTTATTGTTTGTTAATACAATTCTTATCTGCTTCTCTTAAATTGTATTTGTTTTGCTATTGTTTTAATTGTATTGTATTTTTAAAAGTCATGGCATGATTTTCATTGTAACTCTCTTATGTTAGTTCTTATAGAGAGCAGATCTAATATAAGCTATTTCCAGAAAGCTGTCATCTGAAATTATTTTTTATACTGATGTGGAGTTTGAAGATACTTACACAAAATATTCAATACTTTGAATTTAATTAGCTTTAAATGTCTAATTTTATGGAATAAAAAGATACAATATGAAGTGCTTCATTTTTGAAGGGACAAGGTGTACAAATAGCTTTGTATGTGAAAAACTTCTAACAAGTAACACTCTAACTCATATTTACCAGTTTCTTTATGGCATTTAAGCTAAGGAAATTATATCGAATATATAGGAAACTGTTACTGTGCTCCAAGGAAATGTCTCAGCAACTTATTTGGGATGGGAATGATTTTGAAAGAGAATAAAACAACTTATTAGCAACCAAATATTTTATTTCCACTGTGGCAGAAATTGTTTAGCTATTCATTGAATACCTGTCTGTTTCCTTTAAAAATCTGGTTATACTTCTCTTGTTAACTATGAGCATATTAATCAGTTCAGACAATAGGATGTAGGTAAAATGTAATGTGTTACACACGGAATCATTACCTATAAAAAATTCTTGTGCAATTCTTTCCTCTATCTTTTCTGTTATTGTCCAGTAGGTATAGAAATCCAGGCTGCAATGAAATTCACAAGAAAAGGTATGAGAACTTCCATAGACCAGTGCCTCTGAATGGATCTTCTCTGGCATGCTGGTTGTTCTTTATGTGAAGCAGGAATCAACTCAGCTTGCATTAAGTATTCAGAAATGTATGACTGCACAGTGTCTACTTCAGAAAGTTGTCTTCAGCTTTTTAAAACAACAACAACAATATATGTGTAGAGAGAAACTAGGGCTTCTATCCATTCAGAAAAGCTGCCCTGAACTTAATTTTCCTGTAGAACCAAGGACCAATGGGAGGAATTATACAGAAAATCCCAGCTTCTTCCCAGCAACTGATTCCTTTAGCAATATATTATAATTGGAAGGAATATTTTACTATTTTGGTATTAATCCGAGTAGTATGGTGTGTAAAAATTGTTCAAGCTGATTATCTTTTGTTTGTGTTGTTCACTTCTTATATTTTCATAAAAAATTCATATGCTAGAGTTGCATTTCTATCTCTGATTTTACATGTTGCTCTAATTTGGATGTTGGTTGTTCCCCAAAGTCTATGTGTTAAAGACTTAGTTCCCAAGGAGATGTTATTAAGGGGTACTGTAGACCGTTAGGAAGTGCAGCCTTTGGTTATCAAGGGTGTGCCCCAAATGAAGTTGAAGAACCACAAACCACACACTTTCTATTTGCTTCCTGGTTTATGATATAAGCAATTTGGTCACCACAAGTTCCCATTATGTTGTACTGCCCTTGCCTGAGGCCCAAAACAAAAAGGTCACCTGATTTTGGAGTAGAATCTCCTGAATTGTGAACCAAAATAGACATTGTATCTTCAGATTAATTAACTCATGTATTTTGCTTGGTAAAACAAGCTAAATAATACATATCTGATTTTAGAGAAAGAAAAATTGAATATATCAAAATTCTAAGGATGAAAGGCTATAAACTATGGAGCAAATGCATATAGTAACATATATTGCATGCAATATTTATTAGCTCCAAAATATTAATAAGTTTGAAGTGAATTACTTAAATATGGAAACAAGAAATAAGCAATGTACAAAAGAGAAATAATTGTCAGAATAAATAATAAGTAATAAGGAAAACACACTCAGCACATTAAGTAGATTAAGATTATTTTGGGGATTAGGAGCAAGATAGTGGAATAGGAAGTCCTAGTCAATTCTCCAGACAGAAGCAGTGATTTTTAAAATGATGTATAAGAAAAATAACTTTACCAGAAGTCCAAAATTTTAGTTAAGGAGTTGCAATATCATAGAAAAGAATAAAACTAAGATCAGTCACCTTGAAAAATTAGTAATTTCATTTTATTTGCACCAGACCCTCTGCACATAGAGCACTGTCTGAGGGTGAAGAGGATAGAAGTACACTGCTTGTATACATAAGAAGACAGCATAATGAAACTCTCCACTGCTTGACAAAGGTGGGAAGAGAAATAGAAGAATAGGAACATAGTGGAAGGAAAAACTTATTCAAGATACACTGTATGTAGGGAATTGTCACAATGAAATACTCTCATATTATCAATGTATGATAAATAAAAATACAATTTTTTAAGTTGTCAAAAAAAGAGAAAGATTGTCTCGGCCTGCAACTTCTCCCTTGGGAAAGGAGAGTAAATAAAAGTCATACCAGCATGGATGAAGCAAGTATTTAGGTGTTTTGCCTGAGGGAGAGGTTTCTCTTTTGTCTCACCTGGAGTACTAATAGAACTGTCATAGTTTGTATTTATGTGGCATCTAACAGTAGAGGACAGGGATGGGTGTTTACTGCATACAGTCAGGATGACTTGCAAGTTTGAGAAAAGGTCCAGAAGCTGAGACTTTCTACCAAGAGTTAGAAGAGGACAGGAAAATGGCTCCAACATGGCAGCCATTCCATGCACTACTCAAGGGAATGGTTTCTTTCTTGCTTCACCTGTAGTACTGATGGAGCTAACATAATTTGGCTCTCTGGAGGTGGCTAAAAACAAAGGAAAAGGACAGATAACTTACTGCATAGCCACTGCTTTGCAAGACTGGGAGAAGGCATATAACTCCCAGCATTTCTACTGGAAGGGAGGGAGGAGAGTGAAGAAAGTCCTAGGCAAAAGTCTAGATAGAAACAGTGATTCTTTTTTTTTTTTTTTTTCCAATACTGAGAGTAGAACTCAGGGTCTAGAGTGGTACCTGGTGTTGAGAAAACTGTTTATCCTCATGCAAGATGAGGAAATGATACTTCTTTCTTACATCATACTCAAGGGTCAATTCAAAATGGATTAAAGGCTAAGGTGAAACTGTTCTTCTCCTAGAAGAAAATATATGGAAAATTTCATGATTTTCTGTATATAACACCAAAAAATACATAAGTAAAAAGGGCATGTGGAACTACATCAAACCTAAATGCTTCTATGCAACAAAGGAAACTTCAGCAGTATAAAAGGGCAACTATAAGAGAAAATATTTGCTAACAATGTACCTGGTAGGAGTTTAATATCCACAATATATAAGGGTCTCATAGAACTCAATTCTGAAATGATCCTTGGATAGAAACATTTCTCAAAACAAAATATAAAAATGAACAAAAGGTGTATGAAAAGTGATCAACATCATTAATCATCAGGGAAATGCAAATCAAGACCAAAAGAAACAACATTTCACAGTTTCAGCTTGTTTATTACTTAATAAAAACAAAACGGTACTAAAAAGTGTTTGCTGCAATATTATTCACACTAGCCAAGATGTGTAAACAACCTAATTGTGTATACAGGGATGAATTAATATAGAAAATGTGCATATATATCTCTCTCTATATATATACATGTATACACATATCATAAGCTTATACATATACATAATGTGTATATGCACACACATATACACACACACATGCACAATGTAATATAATTTAACCTTAAAAATAAAGGAAAATTGATATATGTGAAAAGAATAGATACACTAGAGGACATTGTATTAAATGAAATAAACCACTCATAGGACAAACACAGCATGATTTCACTTACATGTGGTCTGGAAAATAGTCAGATTCATAGAAACAGAGAGTAGAAGAGTAATTACCAGGGACTGGGAGTGGGGATTAGTTGCTCAAAGGGTAGAAAGTTTCAGTTATGAAAGAGGAGGAAGTCTTAGAGATCTTCCTTACCATACTATGTCTACAGTTGATAATTCATAATTGTGCACTTAAAAGTTTTAGAGGATAGCTCTCATAATAAGTGTTCTTACCAAAATAAAAGAAATAACTTTATATATTAAATATTTAAAAACATTTTTCCTTCAAAAGAAAAGTTCTCTTGCAATTTTATTGAAATACCTATTTCTTAAAGTCTACATTCTCTATTCTCCATTAAGAAAAGAATCACATATGTTTAAAAATATTTCCCCCCTCTGAAAACTTTATTCTACTCTAAGAAAAGAAGCATGATATTAAATAAAAGCTGGCTTTTGTCATCAATTTCCAGAGACATTAAAGGCATCAAGGGGCAACTGAAGAATGTGAGCCCTTTTTAAAGGGGAGAGTGACACTCACTTGGAGTTTTTATTTTTTGGGTGAACTCATTACTGAAAGATTTTTCTTTAGCACCTTTGATCTGAATTTTTGCATGACATTTGAATTTTAAATATTGGCTGGAAATATAAGATAAACAATAACAAGTGAAACAAGATTTTTTTCAACATCCCCATGGCTAAGGTTCAAAGCAGTTCAGTTGATGTTGGACTGATTTGATATTAATATTCAAAACACCTAAATGCATTAAAGAATCAAGAAGAGTAACATCATTACCATACCTAAAGGCTAAAGGCAAATGCTCTCTTTGACCTCAGGAAAAGGAAAGTCTGCTTGCTCTTACTATTTATTTCTAGTCAACATTGCAACTGATGTTCTATTCAATAGAACAGGCAAGATAAAATTAAATAAAATGAATTCAGTTTGTAAAGGGGCAATAAAAACTTTTTCATTAATAGCAGAAGGCCAAATGGTCAAAAACCCTATGGAATCTAAAAAAAGATTAAAGTAATAATTTTAGCAATGTATCAGGAAAAAGATCAATATACAAAGCAAAATTTTTTTTGTTTTAATTAACAATTGGAAAAATTGAAAAAAAGAGACATTTTCAAAAGGTTTTATAATATACAAAATACTTTTATGGAAATCTGATAGAAGATATTCACTAAAAACAACAAAAGATCATTTAAAGGAACTAAAGAAGGCCAAAATAAGTGGAAAGCGTGTCTGCATAAATTGATCTTCAATGTCATAGTGAGGCAGGGCAGAATTAGGGCAAGTTTGGGACTTGTAGAGAAACATTATGTTTGAGACTGACCATGCTCTGGCTGAGGGACAGCCCTCACCTGCTTTGGGAACTGCCCATGCACCTCCCCATTTTTTGATTATTGGATGGGAATCACCAGGTTCTATCCTTCCCATAGGTTAGCACAGGTTTTAAAAGCACATGGAAAGGAGAAGCAGGCTCTGTCAACCAGCAGACTATACCTGTGCCCACCATGCTCCCCTTTGTAATTTCTTTTCCTAACTTTTAATAAACTCCATTCATACCTATGTGAACTGCCGGGGATTCTTCCATGCTGTACAAAGAATTTGGAAGTCTTCTGATCACAGACTACATCCGCATTGTTAATAATGAATCAAAATGCTGATATGTATTTTTTGTAGTTATTAAATTCTTTCTAAAATTCACATGGCAAAGCAAATGACCTAGAATATTCAAAATAGCTTCAAAAACAGAGAGCAGAGTGGGATAAGTCCCATTTCTTGGGCTCAAAAGTTATGGTATAGCTTTAGTTGGCAATAATAGAGAAAACATGAATCAGTGGAAAATATTTGATATTTCATAAGCAAAAATCATTAAGTATTAAGGGGAATAGGGATGAAATTATTGTGACTGGCATCAGACAAACTTTTCATGCATAAAATACAAAATATCTGGTTCACAATAGTTTTTATTAAGAAATTGGATTTTTAAAAGTCAAGAACTATGATTTTTTCAAAATACACTCAGTATACCTGAAGTAATTGCAAGTTGCACAAACTTATAAAGGATTTTATTGTATGAAAATAATTCTCAAAACTCAATTATACAAAGCTTCCTAACTAAAAACACATGCAGAGACATGAACAGTAAGTTACGGTTTGTGTATCAACACATTGAAAATTACTTGAGTATTTGTCATTAGGAAATTCCAATTAAAATTTTAATGATATGTCTTTACTTCTATTTCCTGCATGGGGAACAGAAACTGCTTCTCCCTTTTACCCATACTTCTCCCTAGTTTATCCAGTTATACTAAAATGAATCTTTGCTAAAACTGAAAAAAAAATGCAATGACATGACATTATACACATCTAAAAATAGTATCTAAAATTAACAAGAAAGAATTTAGTTTTGGTGGAGATGTAAACCAACTGGAGCTCTCATACACTGATGGTGACATTGTAAACTACTATTTGAACAAATGAAAGTTACTTTAAGTTTAAACATGTCATGACTATTTAATGTGGCCATTCTACTATTAGGCATTACCCAGAAAAATACAAGCATGTTCTAAGCAAAGACTTATACATAAATATTCATATTTTTTACTTTTAGTAACCTAGACCTATAAATCACCTGAATGTTCACCAAAAACATGAATGGATAAAGAAATTGTGGGATGCAAATGCAATGGAATATCCCTCAAAAGTAAAAATGAACCATAGGGGAAGGAAAAACATGAGGCACACTTTTTTTTTTTAGTTTATAATTTCTAATCAAAATGGGTTTCTATTATTTTGTACAAATCTTAATAAATTTTTAATACCATCCAAAGCAAGGAAATATTTCATACTCTATGTGAATGAAGATTTAAAATTATAGACACATAAATACAGAGGACTTCCAACTTCTGCCCTATAGTTTCAGGCCCACACCAAATAAAACACAGAATCACAGAAACTCATGGGTCAGGGTCTTCCATAGTTGATCTCGTTTGCATTGAATAAAAATTTCCTTTTTGTAGGCAAAGAAACACAAAAAAGACAAATGAAGTTTACTTACAGTCATTTATAAGTGCATGTATACATGAACACATGGAGATTTTTTTTCTAGGATTTTTATATCCCTAATAATGCTGTGAGTAGTGATTACTGATTACAAATAATCAAAAAACAAAATGAAACCCAAAACACATGTTCTCCCTCACATGTGGATTAGAGACCTAAAACAAATGTAGTAATATTATTGCACAGGAGTCACTTTCTAAGGGAAGACCAGCATATGGGCGGGATAGGGAAAAGGAAGAAAACCAAAAACTTGAAAGTGGTTGATGTGCTCACTGTATAGTAACCTTAAACTGGCAGAGGCCAGTATGAAGACTAGGGAGTAGTGAAGAGGTCTGGTAGAGATGAACCAATGTGGGTGGTAATACATATATGGATGGAACCAACACAAAGAATCTCCCTAGATAGCTATCCTTATCTCAAACTAGCAAAAACCATGTTTTTATTATCTTTGATGTTTTTTCTCCAACAAAATCAGTGAACAAGAGGGCGGAACAGGTTTTGCCAGCAGGTTGGAGGAGAATGGGCAAAGGGTCTGAGGCTGAATACAGTGAAAATAATGTATATACACGTATGTAAATGAAAAAATGATACCTGTTGAACCTATTTCAAGAATCAGGGGTGGGGTGAATTCAAGTATGACATAGTTGATACATTGTAAGAACCTTTGTAAATGCTACAATGTACCCCCATCCAGCACAATTAAAAAAAAAAAAACACCACAAAATTTGGTAGAAAATAGATCCTGGTATCTGTGCACACATGGTTCAGGGGAGAAAACCATTTCTTGAGGAAACAACATGCCGGCCCAGGACAGAGAGTTCAGTGCTGTACTGAAGATGTTAGATTAATTTTTCCATAATGTCTCCCAACCACACTAAACATAAGCTATGCTGCCTTTCAACAAATCTCAAATTTTCACTCTATCACCTAAATTAAGCAGATTACGTGCCTTTTTTGGTTTGGGAACATTGGCATAACTTTTTGGGCACCATTTGCTCTTTTGAAGCAGATTTTCACAAAGTAAGGGGAGGGAAGCAGCTGATGACACGAAGATGTCAATGCGACTAACTGATGCAGGACTGACTGAGAGCTTCTCTGGCTCCATTTAGCTGCCTCATACACATGCCAGAATTTAAAATTTTTGTTTGGCTTTGAAATTTCTTCTGATCTTCTTATTTATTATTAGTTTTTTTGACCATGCTTCATCATAATTGAGTGTAGTAAATCCACAAATAAGCCAGAGTTAGTGCATAATAAAATTCAACTTAGAAAAAAGGGGGAGTTCCAAAGTCCTGATTAACACTCTATGTTCACTACTGAAAACCAAAAGAATGACCTATCTTGTCCTGCTCTGCCCAGGAGGTGCACTTCTCTGCTCACAAAGAGTACCTGGCTCTCCTAGGTGAATTCACTGGACATTTTAGTAGAAGACCAGCAGAAATGCTAAAAGACCAATTTCTAAGGAAAGGTTGACTCTCGTTCAGATATAAAAATGAATATATGTTAAATATTTTATTTAACAAATTAATGGAAAAACTGATGAGATATCATATCTGGTTCAAAGGATAATCCAGAAAACACACATTTATGGCTCAGGAATATTGACAAGAATGTGCAAATGAACCCAAATCTAAGTACAGTGCACGAATGAGAGGATTACACATCCCTGGAATCATTTATTTATTTGTGTGTCTAGAATTATTTTGCATTGTCAGTTATCAGTTACTGACTCACAAAGAAAATTACAGGATCAAAATACATTGTGAAAAAACATGCTGTAAACAATACATTGATGCACAGATATTATTCTCCAGCCCATTTATCCACCAGGTCCCTCCACCAAATCCATAATATTTACAGAAAAGTATAGTTACTGTAGGAGTAATAGTAGTAAAACATTTTTATTATAGAAAAGTTTTGAAAGCTAAAAAAAGACTTTCATACATCAATAAGATTTGCACATATCAAAGATTTTATATTTCTCTATGATATCCGATATATGTTATTGCTTTAAGGCCTATGTCATTTGTCAATTTGCATTAGTGTTTCAAATCTCCTGTGTGTTATACTGATCTATTTGTCTCTGTATGCCAGTATAGTAAACTTTGATTACTATAAAATAAAAGGTTTATTGACATTCATTACAAAAAAAGAACCAGAGACCTAAAGCATGTTATTCATTCCTTTCAATTTTCTTATGATAGTTTAAAAAAGAATTGATACCATTTCAATTCACTTACAAAATTCAAGTAAATTCTATTTTTTTTTAATCATGGGCCACAGCTGGTAGGTTAGCATAGGTTGAAAAGGATAACAGTTTATTTCCCAAATCAGTTCATTTGTTTTTTAAATTGGAATTTCTTTTTCAATGCTGATGATGACTCAATAGTACCTCAAACCCTGTGATGCAGGGATAAAGGATCTATCATCAGCAGTTTTCACCTTCTATACCTGCCCACCTCCTACCACAATTTGCACCCTGCTCATAGGCTCTACTTTCAATTCTTTCTTTCATGAAATCCAGGAGAAACTTCCCTTTTTGTCAAAAGCATAATGATTCAGCCTCTCTCTCTCTTTCTCTCTCTCTCTTTGTGTGTGTGTGTGTGTGTGTGTGTGTGTGTGTATTTTCTATATGGACAAAAGGAAGGAGTGGTTTCTTGTAATAATTATACTCTAATTAATAAATGTTCATTTAAGTGTTCATTCTCAATTTCAAACCCTTGTTGAAGTGAAAAATCTATGTATTCATAAGAGGAAAAGAAGAAAGTTTACTAAGATAGAAAATAACACAAATATTTATAAATTTTATTACATCAGAGAGTACGACATTAAAAATTTTAAATCAAAGCGTGTGTTTAACCAAAATCAACTTTAGTTTATCTTCTTTGCCCTTCTTATTTTATGCAACCTCACAATGAACAACTCATAATAAGCAAACTGTTTTATGAGCTCATTCTTCATCATAGATTATCTTTTCTTTGGTGTTTGCCCAACATTGAAAAAAAATCTGGTTAATCCTTAAAAAGAAGTCAATGCTTCAGATTGGCCATTTATGAAAATGGAGACTTTTTGCAAACTTGTCAAGTAGAAAAATCACTAAGGAGTAAATATTCAACAACTATTCATCACATTAGTAATTATGAACACATGATATTAGTCTTAGCATTTCTATATTACTCTATTGATTCCTTAACACACTTTAGGGGTTCTATTAATAAGTCTGACAAAAAGTATTATAGTATCAATATTTATTTTTATTGAATTGTTGTCACTATGTAGTTCAATAGTCAATTTAGCCTATGAATGATAAACACTTAAGTTCAGCATGTATATTAATTTTCTATTGCTTCCCAAATAAATCACCACAAACCTGAACTTCAAATAGCACTAATGTATTGTTTTACAGTTTTGCAAGTTAAAATTCTGGATACTGCTGGTTCCTCTCTGGGTTTCACAAGGTAAAGTCAAGATGTCTTATTTCCTGGGCTCATACATTCAATTCCTTACTGTGGTAGACCTGAGATTCTTGTTTCTTTGTTTTCTGGCAGTTGGAGGCCTCCTAAAGGCAAACTCATTTCCTTATCAACTTACCTCTCCATCTATGAGCCAGCAGCCAGTAGCACAATTGCATTTGACTTCTGAACCTTGACTTCTTTGGCATCTCTTCTGTGCCCAGCTAGAGGACGTTCTCTCCTTCTAAGGGCTCATGTAGTAAGCTCGGAGCATCTTTACATCTTTGGAAAATCAGTATATGCTTTCTATTTCTTATCAAATCACCATCATTTCAAGTTCATTGAGTTCATTTTCCTTTTTTATTTTATTTTTGTGGTGTTGGGGACAACACCCACAACCTTGAACATGGTACACCAGCACTCTACCACTGCACTGCATCCTGTACTCACTAAGGACATTCCAGGAATCCTGGCTAAAAAATAGGTGATGGAATTCATTCTAGAAATATTGCTATATTATCTAGGAATTGTTATTGTAAGTTAAATGAACAATCTTTAGTACAGATATCTTCTCATTATTTTATAATAAAAACTTTATCTAGCGATACAGTGTTTCAACTCTTCCAGTGAAGGTTTATAAATAGCATACACATCATACTAATTATAATGCTGCAAAGTCCATTATAGAGCCTATATATTCAGCCACATTTATTCAAAATGGTTGAGAACAGAATGTTTTGTTTGGTGATATTTTGGATATATTTTTACTTTGAAATATTCACAATGAGATAGAGATCTTGTAGATGTGACCCAAATCTAAACACAGAATTCATTTATGTTTCACAGGCCTTATACACACACGCTGATGTTAACTTTATACAATAATTTTAGTGTACTTGAATTTTGACTATGACCTGTCACATGAAGTCAAGTGTAGAATTTTCTGCTTATGATATCGTGTCACAATCAAAAAGCTTCAGATTTTGGAGTATTTCTGATTTTATATCTTCAAATTAGGGATGCTCAACTTGTTTATTCCTTTAAGAAACTTCCCTTTACTAAGGATTTTTATTTATTTTCTTTTCATAGATAATATATTTGATTACATAGAATGCATGCTCACTCAAGAAAAGCAAATCTTCTGGTAGAAGGTTGTGGGCTGTATCCCCTGACAATGTTGCGGTAGCTTAAATCCTTCACCCTAATTCAAGGTAAACAGTACCTGAGTCCTGGCTTCTTATCATGTGATATCTCATGATATGAAAATATATACATAGGAATAATAGCAAAGAAGGAATGCATTTGGATATCTTGACAGCAATGTTAAACAGTCCATCTAACTTCTACTTCCTTCCTCTCTGTTAAGACAGCAATTCTTAAATTTAATGGGAGTTGCCGGAATCTGGGGTGAAAAGAAGGGAGGGAGGTATAAGGAAAAACTGATCACTGGTATTACTTACAGTTACCTAAGAGTTAGAGGTTCTGGTATGCTACTGCATAGTAGTAGGGTAACTATGAATATCAACTGTATTCTGTATATTTCCAAACCTAAAAGAAAGGATTTTGAATGATAAGTATTTGAGAACATAGGCCTATTTTACCTGATTTAAACATTACACAATGTATACACATATTGAAACATCATGTCACTACACAAATAAGTACTTTTTTGCATTTATATATTAATTAGAAATGCATTATTAAATAATTATAAAATTTTGCTTAAATACCCACAGTTAGAAACACATAGCACATTACAACAAACACAAGCACTCACAGAGTTCCCACATTATATGCATTTGCAAATGTGATTCATTGTTCAAAAAGCAATGCTTTCCCTACTTTGTAGAGTACATTTGTATTTTCTTTTTTGTTTCATTCTATTTTTCTCTTTAATTTTACTAAAAGTCTCATTAGAATAGTCTAAACTGATTTTACACCTAACAAACAAGTAGCCTGTGCTTTCAATGAAATTATCTTCCTTAAGAGATTGTAGGTTAATATACTCTGAACTGTTCCTTCTTGAGGTGAGGATTTCTCAGTGGTTCTCACAGGTATGGACTTTACCTTTCAAAACTGGAAACCACTTCTCTCCTGTTCAGAGCTACTCTTCCAAAGATCAGTTCTCTTTGCTAGTGTAGCACCATAAAGTTCCTCATTCTGTTTTTCCTAAGAAGACAGATGTCAAAGTTGTCATTTTCCTGAAGAACATTCTATCAAAGAGTACTTTCTTCCATTTAGTAATGGTGATAACAAATAATAAGCTGTATCACCAATGTGGACCATGACTTGCTGTATTTTTCACTCTCAGTGAAGTAACCGATTTCAAATTGACCATTTCTCGCAGTGTCTCATGTCTGAAATGTACTCTGGGGTTCTAATCTTTACACAAACCATAAATCTATGTAACTTAATTAGGAATGAGTTTATCAGAAAGCAAAGTAGAATCGAAGTAGAATCAATTTATTGGAATACCAAGTGGAATCAAGAGGAAGCTTGAAACAACTTGATTTAGAAATGTGAAAAAATCAGGGGAAGCTATTTATCCAAATCCAGTTCAACAATAAACCAAAGATCTTGGCAGAGTTGCCGCAAGCTCAATGCTGGTGACACATATCCAGAGCAAGCAAAAGTGAGTGATTGGCACCCAGCTCCAGGCTTCCCAAATCCCTCTAAGGTCAATGTCCCAGGCCTACTGAATTCAGATCCTGTGGAGAACACATGGTATTTGTTTTACTGGAAAAAATCGATATTTTCTTTATACTTAATTTTGTTTTTTGCATAATTCTTTCTCTGTCAATTCTTTGTCTCCTCTCTCTGTTCTCCTACTTCTTCTCTTCTTCCTCTGCCCTTAACCACCTCTAATCCTCTTTCTTGTTGGATGCATATTGTTTCCATACTAGTCACAACTTACTTTCAGATGAAAATTGCACTAAGTAAAGACCATCAAGTGATTCATGTAGAGTGACCAGGGAGCAAGCTGGAGAACTGGTGCTTTTCTTAGGCCAGTGTCTCAGAGTATCTTTGTCTCCAAGCACATTTCTAATTGCTATGAATTCAGTATAGAGAAGATGCCTCACTTCAGTGGGCTTAGGACCCCAGACTTTCAGTAACACGTCAGATAATATGTTTATGTAATTTGGAATTGAGCTTTTAATTATTTTCCTTCTCTCTTAAATGTGATAATAAAGAGCAGAATCTAAACACTTCCCATCTTTTCTTTCATCCTCTCACAACCAGTGTGTAGATTCTTTCTTGACATTTCAGAATCATATAGAGAACACAGTTTCTATATACAAACTATGCTTTGGCGAAAAGCATCTTTAGAGTTGTATAGTGTGAGCCAAAGTAGGAAGAAGATGACTGAAGAAATAAGAGGAAATTTCTGTGTCAAAACATGCACATCAAGTTTCATGTATGCAACAAACACATTTATATGCAAGGTAAAATTTTAAAACAAAATCCAAATACCCTCATTTATTCTGGAAAAAGTGTGTGAATGATATTTGCACAGAACACCTAGCCAACTGTATTGCACTTAAGATGCTGTCATGGGAAGACACACAAACTTTTGAAGGCAGGAGGAAAAAGCCATTTTTTTTTTCTCCTATGGCAGTGGCAGACAGATGTGTGAGCTGACTGCTGATGGCAGACGTGGGGCTTGCAGTGGGTTCCTGACATTTGCTGTGCACCCCCAGAGATGCTGCAGGGAACAGAGATGGTTAACAGTGTTTTTCTGTGACTGATGCATGCAAGGAATTGAGCATTATTAACAGTGTAAACTTCAATATGATCAATAATACAAATAATAAAACTTAAAGATCCATTATTTGACCCTACAATAAATGAGCCAGTTTTCTTCTCACAAGTTTGACATAGTTTGCTTAGAGTTTTTGACAGATTATTACATAAAACAATTCAATTTTGTCAGTAAATTCTTATTTTAAGGATTAAACACAATTCCATGTACAATTTAAGATAATTTTTTAGAATGCATATACGTCTGATACATTCTATATTATCAACTTAAAAATTTAAATTTGACAATCTTTAAATGGGTGAAATCTAGACTTGAATTTATAATCTTAGTTAAATGAGATTGCCAGTAATTTAATATCAATGTAGAACAATCATGTCTCTGTATCTATTATGTTTGGAAAATACATTTTTTCAGTATGTTTTGGTTAACATTTATGAAAATACATTTGTGACTGTCAGTTTACAAATACTATGAAGAAGCACAATGTATCATTTTCCTGAAATCCTTAACATTTAGTTAAAACTTAACAGAGTTAAATTCTGCTAAGTAAACTGCCATTGGAATTGATATTAAACTTGTAGGAAAATTTACTTTAAAACGAAATCATAATTTTATCAGTTGAATAAAATTTATTTCAAAATTCTTATAATAGGTGATTTACTTCATGAAAAAAATACCCTCAAAATTTGCTGTTTCATACTGCAGTCCTGTTATACAGGGAGGGAGGGAGAGAGAGAGAGAGTGACAGAGAGAGATTTGTATCAATGGTTTTTTATCTCTTTTATATGATTTTTTTTGTGAAAGACACAAGCAATCACTGAAGATTATGAATATTCTTATCATGAGAACAACCCTTAGCTAACAATTTTTTAATTTGGAAAAGTCAATTTTTAAAAGACTATAAAAGTAATTTCTAAAATGCAAATTTAGTTTTTCCATCTCATGTTGCTCATAGAGAAATGCATAGGGCAGCTAATTACCATGCCCTTTACACATTTGATGACAGATCCGTTTTCCTGGAAATTTCTGGAGGCTCTGAGGCAGTGCTTGGATTATTAAGGTAGGAAAGTGAATTGAAATTCAACATCACTCTGTGAGTTTTATTTTCAAACATACAGATGCATTTTCCTTTAGAAAAACTTTAAAAATGTTAAGTTCCAAGGCAAATACAAAGAAATATGTTTTTGGGCTTTGATGAACATGATGCATAATAATTTTAAGAAAATTTTAATTTTAATGCACTATTTGTAGTATTAATCATTTAAAAATTGACCTTTTCTTAGTTTTATTTTTTGTTTTTAAAAATTTTTAAGTTCTTACCATATATCAAGTTGAATTCACACTCTCCACCATTCTCCTTTATCCTTCTTCCTCCCATTCCTGGAATAGTTTCAATACATTTCATTTTTCCATTTTCATGCATGAGTACATAATATTTCCACTACATTCACCCTCCTACACCTCTTTTTTATCCACTGGTACCAATCTCCAAGTAGAACCTATTTTTCCTTCCTGTTCTCCATTTTTGAGAAAGACTTTTGTTTATTTAAGATACTTATACAGGGAATTTACTGTGACATCTTCATGTATATATGTAGTATTACCCCAATTGATTCATCCCCTGTATTTTCTCCTTTCAACCCTAGTCAACTTCTTATGGTGATTTCAACAGTTTTAAAAATTTCATGTTCTTTCTTTTATAGAAAATACATCAAACATATTCTTCTTAACTTCCTTCTTTTACCCTCCTAATTCCAGTAGTGACCTTCCTTTAGAATAACCTGTTTTTCATATTATTACTTGTATTTATATTTTGTCTATCTCCCACATGTGAGATAAAGCATGTAGCCTTTGTCTTTTTGAGCCTGGTTAATGATGTCCTTCAATTGCATCCATTTACCTTCTAACCGCATAATTTCATTCTTCCTTATGGCTGAATAAAACTCCATACATCTATATCACATTTTCTCAATCCATTGAGCATTGTAAGGCATCCAGATTCTTTCCACAGTTTGACTATTGTGAACAGTGCTGCAATAAACATTGGTGTGCAAGTGTCTTTAATTGTATCCTTACTTATATTCCTTTGAGTATATCCCTAGGAGTAATATTACAGGATCATCTGGCAGTTCTATTTTTAGTTTTTTGAGGAACCTCCATAGTGTTTTCCATAGTGGTTATACTAATTTATCTTCCCACCAACAGTGTGTGACAGTTCCTTTTACCCCACATCCTCACCAACACTTGTTGTTCTTTGTGTTCTTGATGATAGCTTTTCTAACAGGATTAATTTGCACTTCATTTATGACCATGGATGTTGAGCACTACTTCATGTGGGTTTTTTTGGCCATTTGTACTTCTTTGAAAAGTTTCTGTTTAGTTCATTTGCCCATTTTGTCACTGGGTCATTGTTTCTTTTGGAGTTATGTTTTTGAGTTCCCTGTAAATTCTGGTTATTAATCGCTTGTCAGAAATATGCCTCGTAAAGATTTTCTCCCATTATGTGGGCTGTTTTTTCAGTCTGGTGACTATTTTTATTCTGTACAGGAGATTTTAGTTGCCTGTAGTCCCATTTAGCAATCTTTTCTCTTAATCGTTGAGCTATTGGAGTTCCATTTAGGAAGTTATTGCCAATGTCTATATGTTTCAGTGTGTTCCCTATTCTTTTTCAAAGTATTAGGTCTTACATTAAGGTATTTGATCCACTTTGAATTGATATTTATACAGGTGAAAGACAAGGATCTAGTTTCAGTCTTCTACATACAGATACCCAGTTTTCCCACCAATTTATGTTGAAGAGGTTATCTTTTCTACAACATATATTTTGTGTGCCTTTGTAAAAAAATCAGGTAGGCATAGCTGCTTGGATTCATTTCTGTGTCTTCTATACTGTTCCACTGGTCTTCATGTCTGTTTTTGTACTAGTACCATGCTGTTTTTATTGCTATGGCTCTGTAGTATAGTTTGAAGTCAGGTGTTATGATACCTCTGGTATTGTTCTTTTAGTTCAGTGTCGCCTTGACTATTCTCAGTCTGTTATGCTTCCAAATAAGCTTTAGGGTTGTTTTTTCAATCTCTGTGAAGGATGTCATTGAAATTTTGATGGGGTTTGCATTGAACAAGTGGATTTCTTTTGGTAGTATAGTCATTTTCACAATATTGATTCTATCAGTCCATGAGCATGGGAGATCTTTCCATCTTCTATATTCTTCTTACTTCAATGTTTTGTAGTTTTCCTTCATAAGTTTGTAGTTTGCCGTCATATGTTTCCCCCAATTATCACTTCCTTCTTGAAGAGTTCTCTAAATTATTCCATTTTTCCTTTAAAATCATAAGTCGTATATGTCAAACTTTCTTGTGATATGTAATTTTCTACAAGTTTTTGGTGGTGCTTTCATTTCATTTTGTATTATAGATATTTATTAACATTGTATTGACAGAATTTATGTCCTATAAAAGATGGCAAAGAATCATGTTTTAAAGTAGTATTTAAGCATTTGAATATTCAATGAAGTTAACTTAATTATCTTTTAATGTGAATCATAATAATTATACTTTGTTACATCTTGTTTTGAAAAAGAAAAAAATATCTTTTTTTTTTAATACAGGGTTCCCAGGCTGACCTCATACTTACAGTCCTCCTGCGTCTACCTCCTGTGTTCTGGGGTTGAATCATGCATTACCATTCATGACTGGAAATGTCTTTAGATTTATGCAAATAGAGGAAAAATAATTGGTTTCTATAGTCACAATTGTCTCACAACAATTGTAATTCAGGTTTCATAAGCCAAAGAATATCTGCAGAACAGAGACCGATAAAAAACTGAAATCAATAATCATCATTATAAAATATTTTGTCTGTTATAACTTGCCTCTATTTTTTTGTTTAATTCCTATTTAGATTGTTATTGGCAGTTCTGAGACAGTGAAAAGATCTGAGGCTTTTTTTTCTGGTGTTAGGAATTTAACCTTGGGCCTCACAGCACTCCACCACTTGAGATATGACACTAATCCTCTTGTTTTTATACTGTTTTTAAGATAGTTTTCACTGCCTTTGTATATCCTGTCCTCAAACTCCTGATTCTTATGTCTCTGCCTCATGAGTAGCTGAGATTACTGGTGTGCACCACTACGCCTAGCCACCGGTGGCTACTCAGTTTGATTTCAAAGTCTCTCTATTGAGACCTTAGAGAGGCATGCATGATGGGTTCCTTAGTGACTTATTTTTCTTTCCTTAAATTAAGTCTCTACATGTCTTTTGTCCAATACAGTAGCTTGTGGAAGCATGTGACATTTAAATTAATTTATATTCATTAAAGCAAATTAAAATGTCATTCTTCAGTCACACTGTTCTTATTTCAAGTGCTCAAGATAGCACAGACACAGAACATTTCCATCTTTGCAAAATGCTAGCGTGCATCACTTACAAAGCCCACACATGGTTTTAACTATGTTTTTAACACTATTATCATACAACGCTGTTTTTAGGGCCATTCTGTCAAGTGTTGCATCATATGTGATTCATGAGCTGTCTGAGGATCCAACCTTTCAAACGTGTCTTGTTTTCTATAGAAGTGAGTTCACAGTTGAAAGAAAACATAAACTGTTCTGATTGCTTATCAACATAACTTCAGATATGAGAAAATAATTTCTTTATAAGTTAGTAAAAATAAAACCTATGAGCTTGTTTGTGTTCAGAGAAGAGAAGATAACAGTATCGATATACATAGCTATAAAAATCATTGCTTCTAAATCAGTGAAACTTGCTAGATTAGCTAGATTAGTTCAAATGGATAAAACCTTGGTCAGTACAGCATTCACATTCACATAACTTCTAACAAATTACTTTGATCACATATTAAGTAAGATTTGATAAATTTAGAGATAACCTATATAGAACAGAGACATAAATTATTTTACCCTAGCAATAATATAATTATAGTTTTATTTTTGCATGCATATGTAAAGATTATAAGCAAATTCCATGAAGATTATATTTTTGTAAGTCTAAATCGCTTTCACTCTTTTATAAGGATGTCCATTTTTTAAGAGCTTTTATCATATTATTGACTTAAATTAGTTTTGGCATCAAATGAAATGTGTTTCTTGTTTATCATAGAAGTATTTACAAAGTGAGAGAAAACTGTTTACTCAGTATTTTATTAGTATTAAGGTTAAAAAATTAAAATAATTTCCACATAGATTTTAACATAAGGTGATGCATAAATTATTCATTTATAAATTCAGTGATCCAACATTTACTGATTTCTATGAACTAATCTGGAATTTAGACATGTAAAAGATGGAGAGTGTGCTATCATTGATCTTAATGCAGTTTTCCTTAGACCAGTGGCCACTCACCTAGACAGTTATAAGCAATGGAATATTAAAATAGATACTATCCTATGGACAGAAGAGTTTTATACTGAGTGAAAAATATGATTTACATGTAGAATGATTGTCTTGAAGAAATAACAAACAATCTCATACTTAAGCATGGACTTCAAAATTGACAACACAGCATATGGCAGAGTAAAGGAAATGCTTGAAAGTTTCTTAATATGAAATTATTTTATAAGGAAGTAAAGGTACTCAGTCAACTACAGTTAGTATATTTAAAATAAAGCATTTTGACAAAAGAAGATAAGCAATGGCACTAGAAAGGTGCACGTGCTCATGAAATTCCCTGCATGGAAGCTAAGGAAAACTTTGTTAAGATAGTGCAGTGGCACTGGAGAACTTCACACAGGAAAGTGATTTGATGTTACTGGTGTTTTGGGCACATTTTTCTAGTGCTGAATTTACAAAAGTTTCAGAAAAGAATTTTTTCCTAGAATGACTGACTTTAGGTGTAAGGACTTACTACTTCTTTATCCAGGAAATACTAGACATGCTGGTGGAAGAAGTCTGTGTAAATGATATGTGATACATCTTTGGAACTTTTTAAAAACTGATTTGATTTGGATGTGAATTTGGATTCCAATTTATGGACTTAAATGATCATGCTATATTTTCAGTCACAAGGAACAGAGAAAGAACTCTACTAAAAATGACTGAAATAGATAGCAAAGTGGTCATCATGCAGAGAAGGACATCCAATGTGTGATCACAGTGGGTTACTTCAGTGGTTCAAAAAAGTCATCAAACAATGTTCTTCCATTTTGTTTTTTCAATACGCTTGGTGGTCAGCTTCATTCTAGGCTATCTGCTTTTAAGGTTGCTGCACATTACACCATTTCCTGACACCATATTCAAAAAAGAAATGAGGAAACTAGTTGAGCACATCTTCAGCACCAGGGAAACCCTTCCCATGCATCGTCCAACAAATGTCCGATTAACAAAACAAGAATGGCCTCATTTGCCTACAGAGACAAATGGAGTCAGTGCTGCTGGGAGGTCAGATAGGATGGATGCCTGGGGGACAGACATGAACAGAAATGATTTGTAAATGTGGGGTCAGAAAATGAGGTTGCAAAGATCACAGATGTTCTTTTTATATTTTGTATTTTCTTTTATTGTTTTTGTTGTTTCCAGCAGGAGGAAGCTGAGTACATACATTCCTTGATACTCCTCTTTACCAGAAGCAGAGTACTCCATATTCCTTGACTTTGTCACTTTTTAAAAAATTTCCCAGATTTATTATTCTGATGCCTCTTGTTTATCTTTACCTGGATTTCTACCTCTCTAACTGTAGTTTTGTGTTGATTTATACAGCCTATATTTATTACATTTTTATACTTCCCAAATTTTGCTGGAAAATTTGAAATTTCATCTTTTGTTTATGTAAATATTATGCAGATACATTTTAAAATTCTATGTGTGATTATGACATTATGTAAAAGCCTCGATTTATAATATCTTTTAAATTCTGATATGACATCTACTCTTGGTAAATTGTTAGTTTGATTAAATATAATGTGAAGTAGATATAACATTTGTAAAAACGATGAAAATGTTAACATTTGGTTGGTTTCTACAGATACTTGGTATACAAACAATCTTACAGAGTTTAATAAAATTTCTGAGATTCAAATTTTTAAAGTTGGACTTCAGACTCTACCTTGGTCAACCTCTTTTAGGTTTATATTTATACCTAGTAGCCTAACCAGACCTTTAAGCATATCAATGAAAAGCCTGAGAGATTTACTAATAAATGAATCTTTGGAACATTCAGTTTTAATTTGAAAAGCAAACTTTTAGTTTCCTGAAGCCAGTAGTACTCTAATAGATACAATTTTGTCCCCAGGGAGTAGTTGGCATTGACTGGACACAATTTGGTTATGAAAACAAAATGTGTCAGGTCAGTCAATAACACAATGCAATGTATACTTTACGTCTGACTAGTCCCATTTGATGAAATGCCTGTCAAAGTCTATTGTAGAGCACAGTACATAGGGTTAGGCTATCTAAATTAAATGTTTATGATTTAGAAACAACTCACAATTTCTTTTAGACTTACAAAAAGCTTTTCTCTTTTGTTATTGTAATTAATTTTCAAAGTTAAAAAATGAGCACAATATAATTAAATTAATCTGCTTTTATCTTTTTCCAAGATTCCAAAATATTTTTTTGATTATGGTACATAGAACAATTTTTCTTTCTTGTTTTTGTGTCTTTATGTTTTATTTAACCATCAATATAGTTAAGATTCATTTAACTAATTTAAAAATATATTTAATAATTGACATTTTCATCATTGCTGAACACTTAATAGATTTTGCTTCTGCTTTGATAAAACTCTAGAAACTCACATAAGACTATCAATCAATAACATCAGCAGGAACCTAATGATTGACCTTACTGAAACACACATGCAAGGATCAGGTACAACCTTCAAAGGATTGCCCCAGTAACTTTCTTCCTCCACCTATGGCCCACTTCACAAACTTTCCACCACTTTTAAAACTGCTGATATCAGCTGGGGACTAAGTTGTTCAACACATGAGTCTGTGGAATCATTTCATATTTAAACCTTAGCAACAGTCATTTAAAGTCAAATAGCAATAACTTCTTTTTTCAAGATTTTTTTAATTGTTGTCTTATAGGGTACATTGTGGCATTTATAAATGTTCTTACAATATATCAAGTATATCATACTTGAATTCACCCTCTCCATCATTCTCTTTTATCTCCCATCCCCCCATCCTTGGAATTGTCTTTACAGGTCTCATTTTTCCATTTGCATGCATGTATACACAGTATTTGTACCATATTCACCCTCCTACACCATTTCCCCATAATCTCCCCTTCTCCCGTTGGTACCATCTCCTCTAGGCAGGACCTACAATGATTTGATGAAATTGCAACTCATTTTATTTAAGGAAAGAAGTATTTCTCTTCAGCAGATATCTTTAGATAACCACTGTAAGGGACAATTGAATCTCCAAGGCATACCTTCTGAATTAAGAACACTTAAGGTACCAGCTGACTTCTGTCATGAGTGCACAATGTCTACAAAAAGTTGTATAAATTTCAGGTTGCTTTACAGGGAGGCCAAAACATTCAATCACTCAAATAACCTGATTAGCTCATAGCTTTGGAGACAGCAAATAAAATAAATAAATAAGGTTTGTTTAATCTTTTATAAATTAGGAAGCATGTTTAGGATTAAAGAAATGAATTTTTCTAAGCACAATAATCAAATGTATTTCTTAAGTTATGTTAATGTGATCTATTCACCGATCTATTAATTCTTTAGAAAATGTCCACATGACTAGAAGATCAATATGAAAGAAGTATTTTGTTCACTATTTAATCTCTATTTCTTCAAGGTTTTGGAATTGAATACATGTGTTGTTCCTTTTAACTCTATAGATTTAGTGACACCTTAAATAATTAAAAAAAACAATTTTGTATTGGTGCTAAGCATTCTCAACAAAAAGCCACATAGTTTATGGAGTCATAGACTTCACTAGAAAGCAAAATTTAATCCATTCATTTTCAATGAAATTAAAATTGTTAAAATAATAACAAATATTGTTAACAGTGGCCTAAATTTATGTAATCCTTTATAGATTGCACAGAGTGATCTTATACTCAGTGAATTTTCTAACAATACAACAGGCAGCAAAATTTGAAAAGAGTTTTAACCCACTGTATCCCTTCAAAACACAAAAAATGAGTAGTAAATTCTCCATAAGAGGACATTTATCTTCATAATCTGCATTTGAAGACTAGAACTCATGAAAGAATATATTACACATATTAACACACACACACTAGTTAATCAGAATTAGAATACAGTTGTATTTAAATGTGTGGGCTGATTGAAAATTTTGTTGCATTCTTTTAAATATTTAAGTCCAGTTCTGTTCTTAATCACCAGCATCTTCCCTAAGAGTTGACATTTAACATTCACCTATTATGTACTAGTAATTTTTGTGTTATTTCTTCTGTTCAATAATTATTATGGTTTCTATTTTACAGATGAGGTATCTCAGAGAGCTTATCTGGTCAAAAAGCAAAGACAATTCACAGGAGACCTGGCAGAGTCCTAAGCCCACACTGTTCTGGCTACACCAAACTTCTCTAATTCCTTTATATTATTTAGTCTATTTTTAAATACAGATTGTTCAGCTGATATAAGGTAACAATGGTAGAATCAATTAGCTTATTTTATGCAGATAATCAAAAGGGAGAGATTGTTGACATCTGAGTACAGAGTGAAAAATCAAAGGGGCAAAAGAATGGATAGATTTTTCCTCTGCAGCCCTTCAACTGTACTTGCTACTTATGAATAAGTCAGTACATTTAAAACTAAATGAACATCAATTTTAAGTTAGTATCTTTATGGTAGTACAATTTATTTTTAAATTTAAATGTTATAAATTATAATAACTTATACATAACTTAAAACTTTATACATGGATTTTATGCATGTAATATGTATGTATTGTAATATGTGTTAATGAAGAAAAGAAAAATAGTAACTTTGAAAGGGGTAAAACCTATCAGATACCACATTAACCAAGGAGAACATTCAGTGTAGTGTCATGAGTATTTTAAAATCCTTGCTACAATTTCTATTATCTGTAATTCCTAAGTAAATGTTGCTTTTCTCCTCTTTAAAATTTCTATTTTCTTCTTCTTTTGCTTGCATGGTTTTTTTTGTTTTTTGTTTTTTTTGGTTACCAAATGTGAGTTTGCCATAATAGATATTGAATATTTTTAAATTTCTGTAAATGTTCTTGGGCTGTGTTATGGGCATGATGAAACTTTCTGGAAATAGTTGCATCCATTGGAGTCTTGCTTTTATGCTTTGTTAGACAGGAACAGAGGTCTGTTTAGTTTAGGATTACCTTTCCTCCCACTACCAAGGCAAGATAAACTCTTAATACTATATTGGTGTCCCTCTAGTTATACGTTTCTACATTGGTTGCAGAGACCCGGTAGTATTCCTATCTACATACCATACCTCTAGTCTTTATGGGTGGTCCTTTCTCTGGCATCAAGTTGTGTCTTTACTTACATGTACTGCTCATAAATCAACTGAATATCCCAGGGTCATCTGCATATATTTGGATACCTTTCTTTGTGTAGCTTTTGTTTTTCTCTCTAGCTCTCTGTCATGCAATGTCTATTGACTTTAATATACAAGGATTCCTAACTATGTTCCAGAGAGAGAACTGGAGGTCTGGATTTCCCCTCCACGTACTGTGACCTAGAAGTGGGCCACTTTCTTTCCCGTTGCCTTTCAGCAATTGCTCGACAACTCAATGTTGTGAATACTGCTGCTTCAATGTTTTTTACTGGTATTGTTTTCTTTTTAAGTCACCTTTTGTCTAATGCTTACTATTCCTTTTCTGTCTGGGAGCCAATCCCACTATTTTGAGTATTTCAATCTAAGTACCTTTCTTATACAGTATTTCACTTATTTTCATATGTTAAGGGGATTACCTACAAGGTAGTTTTGTTTTTCTTATATTATCAAGAAATAAGTAGTTTTTAAATACCCAAATGATTTCTTAAGTTTGTTCAAATAATATCAATAAGTTAATGAACAGAATGCTATTAGGGAGCATCTATAGTTTGCACTTCCTATTTGGATTTTTGTTTATGTTTTAGTTGGGGGTTTTTCTTTCTTTTAATTTAATTTCAATTTGTTTTGTAAGTTTTGACATATATTCAAAACTTAATGATCCATTTAAATCACTTTTATATCTTGTCAAGGTTTGATCTGTTCTATGAGATGTCACAGTTTCAGCTATGACTGATGCAAATAAATAAACTCAACAATAAAATACATACCATCAAACCATGATTTGATTTGTTACAGAACAACAATGAGCTTATAACTCTTAATTCTCTACCTATCAGTTGAGAAGTTGATTTTGTAACTTATGTGAACTACAGCCTAATTTCAAAGACATTGAAAGGATAGATATTTGAATTAGTGAAATATGGCAATATTCTTTTTATAAATAGAAAGCTAAGATTTGTAGACCTAGTGGGTGTCTTGCTCAGTCATAGAGAAAGAAATTGATGAAAACAAATTTTGAACAGATTATGCTTTTAATAGATGCTTCACTGTAACATACTGTCAGGTTTTAGGATTTATTCACTCATTTATTTATTTTTATTTTTCAAAAATAATTGGATGCTGGTGATTGAACCCAGGGTCTTCTACATGCTAAGTATGTGCTCTATCACTGAACTGCATCCTTGCTCAAGAATTTATACATTTTTTTAAAGGATAAAATATTTAATGTTATTATACTAGTAGCCATTTTGAACCTTTCATGAGATTTGAAAAATCATGAGATTGTATAAGTCATGAATGAAAGTATTGATATATAATTTGAATTATTCATTTGTCTCAAGTAAGTAACCTAAAAGAGATTCCTTATGAATATCTAATAGTATAGTCATAGGAGTAAGAATTTCTCTAAATTTTTATTACTCTACATAGTATTTTTTCTTATTTTAAAGCAAAAATAGTAACTGTAAAGCAATCCTTTCTAAAATATGAATCAGTTATCTAAGACATGTTTATGTGAAGTCTATTCTAAATGTCCTCCAAAATTAAAAGAGATATCTTTACTTTATAAACAGATAGAGTTAGATAAACCACAAGATTGGTAAGTCAGTCACGGAGAAGGAAAGACAAAAAAGGTACTAATAATAATGGAAACAGACCATAACTACTTTCATGAATCTCATGAATTGATGTATACTTTTTCCCCATTTATAAATGGTCTTCACAGAGCTGAAAAATTCTACATTCACCTGTAATGACATAGACAACTAATAACATGCATTATATATAACATATATATCAAAAACATCTTTTTCTTAACATTGATCAGTGAGATTTCACCTTTTTCTATTTACCTGTTTTTCTGATGGCTCTCTAATTATAGGACACTAAAAATAACAGAATCTGAATAGTGTCATTTTCACTTAACAAGCCATTGTTTCCTGCCATCATAACATTTTCAGTTTCGTTAACAAAATAAATACAAAGAAAAGACCGCTCGATGCTATTCTATTCTTTTCATTTCTATATGTAGTTTCTGCATTTCTTGACAGATATCATGAAGAAAGGCAAATGTAGAGTACAAGATGAAACCCTGGAGATTAATTTAAAAACAGAATATGCAAAGATGATGAGATTTTTAACATTATTGTAGAATTTTAGCAGATTCACATTATAATGAGCTGTTTTATGTAGGTGACTTGTGACTTCATCTTTTGGTCCTGGGTTGCCTGTCCTGCTTTTTCTCCCAGGTTAGACTCCCTTGATCTTTCATATTGTGTATTTCTTCCCACTGTTGCTGAGATGGATACAGAGAAACACAAGATTAGAGAATGATTAAGAAATAATAACATGTAAATACTGTGTAAATTCATCTGGGAGAATTCTTTAATATATTTAAATTTTTCTGATACTACTAATGTGGTAGATTATTCTTGGACTATCACACTAAATTTGTCCCTGCTCTGGAGAAAATTATCTCTCATCCATCTATTCATTCTTCTGTCCTGAATAGTTAACTCACAGCACTAGGTGGAAACAGAATAGTGGACTTAGCATATTAATAGAAATAAGTAATTCATAATCAGATATTTAATAGATATTAGAAACTAGAAAATTTGACTCTGGCAAGAAAAGATGAATAGTTTTACCTGGTGCCTTATATTTCTGTTTTTTTTACTAAAACTTTGAAAATACATGGGTTTGAACTCAAGGCATTGGACTTTCTAGGCAAGTGCTCTAGCATTTGGGCCACACACCCAGTCCTTTTTGCTTTAGTTATTCTTCAGATAGGGTCTTACGTCTTTTTCTGAGCTGGGCTTCACCACAGTGTCCCTGAAACCAGAACCAGATCAGATATGGTGTGTTGGTTAGACCATAGCTTTTTTTTTGCTTTGAGCCAGAGAGTTCCCAATTCATGCAGAACTTTTTGTCTCATGAATGCAAAGAATATAGCCCTCAGACAACAAAGGGTGAACAAATAGGCAAGAAGTGTAGTAAGAGAAAGGAATTCAGAATGGAGTGCCAGTGAAGTGACTTGTTCTAGGGTTGTTATCCATTTATTCCAGGAGAATTGCTCAATCTTGATGCTAATTAGGTATGCAGAAAGCAGCACTCTGATTGGCTGTACCTGCAGAATTCTGTTAGATTGTGCCCTTTAAACTGTGGGGGTTTGAAATTCTTACTAGGTTCTAGTACATTCTTCACTCTGGTACATCCTGGTCCCTCTGGCTTTTCTTTCTTTCCACCCTTTAAGGTCACAGGGAGGTCATCATGGAATTTTTAAGGAGCTCTTCTATTCTAGCTGTACTAATTTTAGCTAACTGTCTACACTACTTGCTCATACCTACTCCTGCTCCTAAGTAGCAGGGATTATAGTTATGGGCCACTGCTCTGTTTATTATCTGACCTTTTATGTTTTACTGCCCATGATTTCAAACTTCACATTAGTTAACTTAGAACATTTCACATAAATTCACTTAAACAGTTCTGGGAAGTTATCACCCGGATGGAGTAATCTGGTTCCTGTTTGAGAGGATTATTCTGGCTGGGGATAATTGTCCTCACTGGGAGGGTAGCAGCTCCAGGTGGCTCTGGTTCCTTGTAATAAAGATGTTATCAGTTCTGTCCTTTCTGGAACCCAAGGTGATTGTGAAGTGACTTCAGAGGGAATGGCTTCAAGCAAAGACAGATACAGAAATGGAGGAGAGATGCCATGCTTTTTTTCATGCTATTAGTTAATTCATAGCCCCAAGAAGGAGTCATTGCTTTTCAGCAAAAGCAGTTTGAGCACCTTTTACATTATGACTCTTTTACCAGTTCAAAAAATCCATGTCTCATTTTAGCAGTGTTCCTCATAGAACTCAAGTGGCCTCTGCTGGTCAAGGGTGTGAAAATGTTTCTTTCACTAATACCCTTGAAACTAACTCTGCACCATATTTAGATAAGAATCAAGGCAGGATAGATACATAAAGGAGACAGGGAAATTAAATTATTTTAGTAAATACTTAATGGGTCATACTCAGACATTGGGATGCAGAAGTAAAAAAACTAAAAAGTCAGAGCAACTGGCCACTCCCTCCCATCTCCTTTGAGATGCTAAGTTATAAGAACAGGGAGACTTACAGGGGTTATCTGCATGTGCCTTCTGTGATGTGTTGATAAGCTGCAAGTCTCTTTGAATGAGTAGAGGGAAAGGCACTCTAGCAAAGGGAAGTCTTAAAACCCACCTATTGTCTCTGTGTTTTGGGGGCCTAAATAACATGTACATATTTTAAAATTAAAACAGCATTTATCTTGGGCACTCAGAACCATTGTCTAATTATTAGGGTCTATGTAGTTAAACTTGGTGCTATGTATTTTCCCAATCCAGAGAATAAAGATCCCACAAAGTGCTGCCATTTTTAAAGCTTGTTTCTCACCCCTGCACTTCTAGCAGGAAGTACTTTTTCCCCCTTTTTAAAATTCTTCCTACTGTATCCTGTTATGCTTAAATATATCCTCGCTAAAACTTCCCCCTTGTGAAACTCCGTTTTGTAATATACCTTGAAATTCTTTTCACGTGTGGACCTCAAGGAACTGTGATTTTGTGTGGAAAATGGGAAGCTGTGAGAATCCCCTCACCCCTCCTCCAGTGACAACGAAGAATGAAGAATGACAACTCAGTTGTCAAGCCATCTATTTGGTAAAGTGATTCATGTTTTCCACTCACTTAAAGATAAGAGGTAAATTCCTGAGGAGATTGCTAGTCAAAGAGGGAACAAGGGTAAGAAGTGTAGCTTGCTCAGGGATGGTGACGATTGTCTTTGATTGGCAGTTATCATATGTTAGATTCTGTACTATGTATTTTACAAGAACTATTTCTCTTACCATCATCATTGTAAGAGCTAAATATGATACTTAATATTTATTTTAAGGATGAAAAAACTGAGAGTCAGACTGACCAAATTTACAAGATTAAATAAGATGCTGACTACTGTTACCTTCCAGGAGTGTGGGTTCTTTTTCTCCGCTGGAGAAAGTATTAAGAGGGAAGAAAAGTGAGAGAGTTTAGCAAAGTTTTATTAGGTAACAGAAAGTGCAAGTTCTTTATTGGGGAGACAGGTGGTGAACATAAAGGGAAGATCTCCTCCAAAGAGGAGGGTTCCCGGATATCTGTAGTATGCTGACATCCTTGGGGATTTCCTTCTTTAAAGGTTCTCTCTCTCCTCCTCCAGGTACCATGGGATGTACTCTCCATTTCAGTTTGCTGGGATTTTTTAACCCTCTGTCCAGTGATCTTCCCCTGTCCCAGATTGGATCCCCTGCCTGTGAGCACAGCACTGGAAGTCCAGAGGTCCTCCTGTTATTGGCAGTGGTGCAGTCTGTGAACAGAAGACTTCCAAACTCTTTGTATCCTCCCAGGAAGAATCCATGGCGAGACATGTGGTTATAAAAGGAGTTTATTAAAAGTTAAGGAAGAGATATAAAAAGGGGAGCATGGTGGGGCCCAGGTAGAATCCGGAAGCTGAGAGAGCATTTTTCTGTTCTTCAGATGCCTTTAAAACCTATGATAACCTATGGGAAGGAGACAACAAGGTGATACCCATCCAATAATCAATGAGTGGGTGCTTCCCAGCCAGGTAAGGGCAATTCCTGAGCCAAAGCATGGTTAACATAAAATGTAATATTTTTCTATGAGTTCCAAAGATCCCTTAATTTTGGCCTACCTCACTCTCAGGCCCAGGGCATGCTGGGCAGAAGAAGCCCTTGCATCCCTGGCACCATGTCAGCCACATGGAGTATGCCATCTTTCCCTCTCTTCCTGTATTCCACTATCTATCCCTCACTACTCCATAGATCTACCAGCTATCATACACTGTCATGAATGATCATGTCTTCTGGTTTCTTGTTTCTCCCCCTTTCTCTTTCTGAGCGTGCTTATACTCAAGCATCTCTTTGCATGAGTCAATTAATTTGGATGTAGAAAAATAGAAAATGTCCAGGTATTATAGGGTTTCTGGTAAGTAAGATCACTTGAATATGGCTTGAAATAATTCATTGCCTAGAATTAAAGAGTTTAAAAAGTTTCAAAATTCATAAAACACAAACTGATAGAACCAGGAGACATTAAAATTCATAATTTAGTCAGTATTTTCAATACTCCTTTGTTAATAAATGTAAGGATATGGAAAGTCAGCAAGGATATAGACTTAAACAATGCTGTCAATTAAGTTTGAAAACTGGACTTTACATGACAGAAAATAAGTCTCATTTTCATGTGCACATAAATGATTTTGTTAATGGTGCTGGTACAACCTGTGATCAGAGGACTTCCAAATTCTTTGTATCAAGCAGGGAAGAATCCATCACAGGACACATGGTTTTAAATGGAGTTTATTAAAATTTAGGAAAGGAAAATACAAAGGAGAGCATGATGGAGCTCAGGTAAGAGATGGAAGTCAAGAGAGCGTGTTTCTGCATTCCAGTGCTTTTAAAGCCTATGAGAACCTATGAGAAGGAGGGAACCAGGAGCTTTCCATCAATAATCAATAAATGGATTTCCATCTAATAATCAATGACTGGCCAGGTTAGGGTAGTTCCTGAACCAAAGCATGGTTAATCCAAGATGTAATTTTTTTTTTTAGATTCTAAGCACAATTCTTCTGATCTCTGCCTCCTAAGCAGCGAGGATTAAAGGTCTAAGCAGCCATGAGTACCCCGCTACTAACTTTTTTTTTTGATTTTTTCATTGACGTCTCAGTTTTTTAAAGGTACTTAGTTTAGTTCCCTCCCCTCTCTCTTAAATTTCTGGCTAAATTCCAATTTGGTAGAAAACATACTTTGAATAATAAGAAACCACTGACATTTATTGAGATTTGTTTTCCAACCCACAGTACAGTCTCTTTTGACAAATTGAGGCAATTAAATTAGGGGAAGAATGCATGTAGGACACATGGCTCTAAATGGAATTTATTAAAACTTAGGGAAGGGAAATACAAAAGGGGCACGGTGGTCACAGGTAGAATCTGGAGGCAGAGAAAATGTGCTTGTCTTTTCCAGGTTCTTTTCTTCTCCAGGTATTTTTAAAATTTACACTACTTTATGGTAAGGGAGGAACCAGGGGATTTTCATTCAATAATCAATGAGTGGGGAGGGGCACTGGTGGTTTCTGGGCCAGGTGAGGGCCATCTGAGCCATCCCTGGGCAACCTACATGCACATTCAATATTAAGTTTTCTATGAGTCCCGAACTTTCCCTACTTAGGCTGCCTCAAGAATATTGAAACAGGAAACATATATAAGGATAATTGATTTTTAAAAAGTGCTTAAAACAATTCAGTAGTTTAGTTTTGTTCTGAGTACTAACTAATGCTCACTCCCACTTGAACCAATCCCCAGCCCTTTTTCTCTCTTCTTTTTCTTAATTTCTGTTTTTGATGTATTTTATCACTAACTTTTCCTGAACTAGCCTCAAACTCACTATCTTCCAGCCTCTGCCTCCCATAGTAGCAGGAATAACAGGCATGTACTACCATGCCTTTATCTTTTGAACAAAGTACTATAATCTTTGAGTATTATATGTATATAAATAATGAATTATCTCAATAACTTACATACCATGTACAAAAATTAATTCAGAATGATGAAAATGAGTCATAAACTTACATGTAAAAACCCAAAACTATATATCTTCAAAGATAATGCAAAAGGTTCAATCATTAAGATATTGAGTTAGGTAGAGATTATTAGGTATGCCAGTAAAAATGCAATCCATCAAAGAAAAGACCAATAAATTTCATCAAAATTAAAAGCTTCTCTTTGAATGTTAATCTAAGAGAATGAAAAGACAAACCACAAACTCAGAATATTTGCACATCATATAACTCATAAAGAACTTATATATAATATATAGAAGATAATGAAACTTCTTTTAAATATAACAATCTAATTTTAAAAATGGGCAAAATATTTGAAGAGATAATTTCTCAAAGAATATGAATGATCAGAAAATCCATGAAAAGATGTTCAACCTCTTAGCCACTAGGAAATTGAAAGTTATACTTATCACATGGTAACTGTATCTGACTATATTGTTTCCATAGAGTTCTGCACACCAAGTAAAATTCAAACATTGATAAAGCCAAACAAAATATATTTCTAAATAATTAAACTGACTGAACGAAGTGAGCGAAAACCAGAATACACATTCTATGATTCTGTTTTTGTAGAATTCTAAACACATGAATTAATTCACAGAGACAAAGAGGATCAATGGTTGCCTGGGGGATGGGTTGGAGTAGCAGGAAGAAGGCATTGCAAAGGGCAAAAGGAAGTTTTGGGAATAACAGACATGTTCATTACATGAGTATAGTGGAGAAGTAAGTTTATACATGTATGTGTGTCCAAACTTAGAATTATGCACTTCAAATGTGTTTCAAATATATATTTTCATGAAACAAACTAAACAGAAAATCGCCCCTATCCAGATGAAAGATAAAGGGAAAGCCTTTGCTCTTCATCATGGTGAGGTGTAGTGCTTTTGCTCTTACATGTTCAGAAACCATGAATGAAATCCCAAGGCAGTTCACAATTCATTTAGGGACAACCTGTCATAAAGGACACTCTCTCATCAGAGCTACATTCCACTTTTGACCAATACTTCTTATAGAATCAAAGGATATTTTGCTTTGTATAAACTGTAAAGACTTTCACATAAATTGTGAAAAAATAGAAAATATCAAAGGGCATAAATAATATAATTGGGTTTGAATGAAATATCCATACAGCAGTTAATTGTAATCCAATAGAAGATGATAACTTTAGGCCAGATTTGGACTCTATAACAGCAACTCCCAGTATGCCTTAAAATATAAACATCATTGCCCCATTCTCCATTAGCTTAAAGAGAAAAGTTACACAAAACCTGAATTTTCTTTCCAAAGAGTGGTCTAAAAAGCATTTTAATGCAATGTTACACAATTTTCATGGTGCCTTTGAATTTATCTTTTGGCACTGAAAGCAGTCACCTGGCTCTAAAAAGCCCTCATCACTTCCCAGCACCTTGCTTCTCAAGCACCAAGCAGCTTTCTCTATACGTATGCCACAGCAATGCTTCTTTCACTTCACTTTCATTTGCTATGTCAAATCCCTTATACATGATAAATAGCTGGCTTCTCAACTAGACAGAATAAGATTGGCCTGACAGAATTTATTATTTTCTCAATAAGACACTACCGGTGCCTTAAAAAAAAAAAAAAAAAAAAAATATATATATATATATATATACTTCAAATTACAAAGGGCTACACAATTTAACTAATCCACATATAATGCCATGCCAGGTTGCTAAAGACACTATTGTCATTAAGAAGAAGCTGACTGCTTTGCACTGGAACAATAAGAAAAATGCCTTGAGAGCATCTTAGGACCAGAAAGACCCCACCCATGTCAATACCATGTTAATCACAGTTCTCCAGACTGAATCAAAAGGATGGGAATTTTTAAAGAGTAACAGAAACTTTATTAGGAGAATTAAATCAAGTGTTCCTTATCAAGTTAAGTTGAAACCTAAAATTAACTATTAAAAACAGGTAGCCTATTCTTTTGGTTGTCATACCTAAAATATTTTGGATCATAGAACTATATCATTTTGGTTTTTTTATATGATATACACAGATGTATAAAATTCTTATTTTTATGCTACTTTGGAAATACATAACTATACTATAAAGCAAAATATAAATGAGTGAAAGAAATGAATAAAACAACAATATTAAATGCATTTTAGTTCATATTAAATAGTGTCAAAGATGAATATACTTGAATATGCTTAATGGTCTCTGAAAAGTCTTTATTCAGTATAATACAATGATTCTAATATCTGTCTCCAAATTCATTTTACACCATTACTTCGTTTTAATTATTGTTGAGTTGAGAAAGACATAAAATATATGAGTCAAGGTGTCATAAGCACCTCATTGACTTTATTGTAGTAATTTGTGATGCTGAAAGTCATATTCACAAATAAGATAAAAATTTATTTGGGGAATTAGGAATTTAAGCTCATAAATAACCTCGTCTCTGATGCCAATCAATTGTCCTTTAAGAATGGTTTTAGTTTCTGTAGCTAGCTCTGTCAAAATAGCATTAAATAGGTGGCTCATTAACAATTTACTTCTCAGTTACAGAGGTTGGGAAGTCCAAGAGCAGGTGCCTAAAGAATTGAGTCTGGTGAAAACCCCATTCTGGTTTGTGTACAGATTTTTTTTGTTGGGTTCACACATGACAGAAGGGACAAGTTAGTTCTCTAGAGTCTTTTTTTTTTAATGAGGTCACTCATCCATTTCATGAAGATTCCACTCTCATGCCCTATGATTTTCCTGAGGCCTCACGTTCCAATACCACCACCTTGGTGGTTAGGATTTCCATATATGAATTTGAGGTTGACACAAATATTTATACCATACAAAAACTAATCAAGAATATATCACATTTTAGTGATTTTAGCAAATCTTCAAACCTCAATCAAAATTTTCATCCCAAATCTTTATTTTTTTTTCATTTATTCACATGTGCATACATTGTTTGGGTCATTTCTCCACCCTGACACCCCTCCACTACCCTCTCCCACACTCCCCACCTCAGTTCCAGGCAGGTCCTGTTCTGACCTTATCACTAATTTTGTTGAAGAACTAATTTTGTTGAAGACATAAGCATAATAAGGAAGACAAATCATTTTTACTAGTTGAGTTAAGGATAGCTATACAGAAAGAATCCTAGCATTGTTTTCATGTACCCATATGTTACCACCCATGTTGATTCAACTCTAACTGATCTTTACATTGGTTCCTGATCCCCTGTTCATGATAACCTCTATCGTTTTAAAGTTTCTGTATTAGTTCTTCTGCAGTGGGGACATCAAACACTTTCATGTTTTGGGTTTTCTACCTATTCCTATATTTCCCATATGTTCTCTCTCCTTGTCATGTGATCCAAGTCCAACCACATTGCTGCATTTGCCCTAGATCTATAGTCCACATATGAGGAAGAACATACGATTTTTGGTCTTCTGAGTCTGGCTGACCTCGCTCAGATTGATGTTTTCCAGTTCCATTCATTTACCTGCAAATTATAAGATTTCATTCTTCTTCATGGCTGAGTAAAACATCCCATTACCAATTTTTAAAATACTTTCCTATTGAGTTTGCATGTGTGTATGTGTTTGTGTTTGTGATGATACATTTATATCATTTTTGTATCAGAAATATATGTGTGCTTGACAGAGAAATGCAAATAGACAAAAGAAAATAGTGCAAACTTCTTTAGATAAAATAAAATATTTAGGTGTATAATGGTGGTATATTGGTCAGCTTCTCATGACTTTGACACAAAACCTGTGGAAAAGCAACTTAAAAGAAGGAAAGGTTTATTTTTAGCTTGCAATTTCAGAGGTTTCTGTTTGTAGTCACTTGACTCCATTGCTTCCAAGGCAGAACATCGTGTTTGGGAGCATATAGTAGAGCAAAGTTGCTTAGCTTCTGATGGCCAGGAAGTAGACCTAATTCCTCCAATTAGACCCAACTTTCTAAAGTTTCCACCTCTTTCAAACAGTCTAAAACTATGAATCCACGTATGGATTAACCCATTTAGGAGGTCAGAGTTCTCATGATCTAATTACCTTCCAAAGGCCCCATATCTGAACCCTGATGCACTGGGGACCAATCCTCTAACACATGAGCTTTTGGGGAACATTTAAGATCCACACCATAACAGACAGAAACTAAATAAAAGTATTCATAGTCTGATAGCCAAGCTTCTCTGTCCTTAAAAAAAAAAAAAATACTTACGTGCTCGTGACACCTCCTGACAGAGATGACCCTGGGTCTTCTTGAATTTTAACTCCAATGGTTTTGTCATTGTTTTGTTTTTGTTTTTTCTCATGGTTTCTCTTCCACTGTTCTAGATATGCTGGCCTCACCCTTTGCACAACAAATGACTAGAAACAACACCAAAATATTTCTGCATATTTCTTGCATGTTACTTACAACTTGGTAAATTAAGGTTAATTTTGAGGTGGCACTCATGCAAAGATCTCACATCTTACTGAAATGTCTCATGTAAACTTTTTTAGTTATCTCTATTTTTCAAAATTCTGTGTGCTTAGGACAACATTCCCTTGAAAAGTAGCCACTTTTACAATCAAGGAAAGTGTGTACACTTATTCTTTTAAAATTATCTTCTTTATAATATGTTTTAACTTCTTTCATCCCCATAAAGCCAACCAATTCATAACATATGCCTTTGTGTAAAATGTGAAATTTGTGTTTTGGCATGTCCAAAATTTTGAATACCTTGAGATGATAACCTTTAGCTTGTTGCACATTTTGCTGCATTAATTAAGTTATGAATAATTTATTGAAAAACTTTCTCAGAAAGTATCCCAGTGCAACTATATTCCCTAACCTTTCTGTTTTTCAAGTTAAATAATGACTTTGCCAATGGTATCCCCATATAGTTTTACCCAAGCATTGATTTTTACTAAAGACATCTTTGTATTCTGCTCTAGTATATCACCACTCTAATAGATCATTTAAAAATCACTAAAATATTTTATTATTGAAAGTGAATTGAGAAAATACTATAAAATGAGATATGTTCTGGAAATATATGAACATACTACAAATGCATAGCAGATATATAGTGTAATTTATCTGAACACTTTCAACTTCTCTACAATGTGTTGTTCTGTGCATCTTTCAATATTAGTTGTTGGTAAAGAAATAAAAGTTAGTTTGCATCTATATTACTTTCTATGTTCAGCCAATTTGATATATTTAGAAAAATGAGTATTTCCACAGTTGTAGATACTTGCTTCTTCAATTTTAAAACAAAACAGAATTATAAAACAAAAAGATATTCTCAATCTTTATAATTACAGTTAGTAGAATTTTCCAATGTGCTTAATTGGGGATGACATAGACTAAAATGTTAAAAGAAACTGGGTGTTGATCCTTTCATTTTCATCCTTTGCACACTCACTTTAAAATTTAGTAACAACTATCATATTGTTTGACACTACCATTAATTACTATTCTAAGTTATTTAGTCATGACCATACTCCATTTTGGATAGGCCCACTTCGTTTTTGGAGAATCATTTGCCCAATCAAATGCCTACCTAAAATTAGTCCAAGTATAGACTGAGTAAAGAGCATGGGGGAAATACTCCTCTGGTCAATAAGCTACATGGTGACCCCATGATGTGGCATCTGGTATTCACAACTTTGAGGACTCAACTAAATTGCAGCCATTGGAATGCAGCAAAGTTGATGCTATGCAAATTGTTGCCTGTTGTGATTACATAAGAATAGTACAATCTTGCTAAGTTCCTCTCCCTTTCTCTCTCCCTCTGTCACTGACTGTGAGGAAGTGAGCTGCCATGAGTCTTACAACTATAAGAAACAATGCCGCCAAAAACATGGGAACCCATGTATTATAATGCTGTAAATTCAAGTAATTCATTCCATGTTAATATTATGTTTAATAATGTAAATTATTAACATGTCTTAAGAATGCATTACTAAAACATATAAATTATTAGAGTCAACACTTGTAATATTACCTATTCAAAATTAGCAGGAAAATGAATACCAAGTTAGTCACATGAGCTACATTAAGTTGACTAACTCATACATGGATTCACTTTATGTGCCCTAATTCCACAATTTTTTAAGACTATTAGTCTGAGAGCTAGATGAGAGTGGAAAATTCAGTGAAAATTTGGGAGACAGTCACCAAACCGTTGCATAAATATATTCTGATACTATGTGTAGCTTTATAATCAATTTGAAACTATCATCTTCTAAAGTCTGTCTGAAACGTAAAATGAAATCAATTGAATTCTAACAAACTGATATTCATCAAATAAAGGGAGAAAAAAGTTGTTCTGATTGAGAATTAAATGAAAAGATTCCCAGGACCACAGTTGACATCACAGAATGCTGGCCTTGCTGCCATACACCACACTTTGTCTAATAGAGGGATACTGCAGTCACTGAAACAGTTTTCTGACAAGGTAATATCTAATATTAATCTTAATTGAAATGAAAATAATGCCAATTAGATAAACATTTGAATAATTTTCTGCCAGTATATAAATTCAAATAAACATTTCAAATATTTACCTTTAAAAACTAAGGAAATATGTGCCAGAAATAGCATGAAATGAGGTCAATCTGTATTTACTTTTTGTACAAATCTAGATAAAAGAAAAAATTTTTATGATAATTTCATTTAAGTCCTCATTTCATTTTATTAAAATTATGCTAGTAATCTTTCACTACAGGCAGACCAAAGCTGTGCCAACTTGGTGAAAAGCGTACATTCTGAGATCAATGAAAATAGGAAGTTAAGTTCTACTACCTTTTCAAATCATTATATATAGAAAACATATTCTGAAGCAACTCATTAATCGCTAAATATTTTAGTCAATTCCTTCAAAGTAGTGTTACTTAGAGATAGATTGAATCTTTAACCTCAAGAGTTTAGTGAAAGAATATAAATTCATGGTAGTCTAGTTTTGGTTGTTATAAGACACACTAAAAATTTCAGTGGTTAAATACAGAATATGTACACCTCTTTTGTTGCCAGGCAGCTTTGCGTCCAGGCAAAACTTCAGAGCAATTGTGTGTTCTAAGTAACTTTAACCTGATGACCCCTTCTTACACAGTACATTTTCCATAATCACCAAAGCAAAGAATGTGTGGACTGGAAAGTGGAGTACCAAAAACTAGGTGTATCCAGTTGTGGTGACACACATCTCATTAACCAGACAACTGCCAGCATAATCTCAAGAAGGTAGGATATTCTGATACCATGTGTGCCCAGAAGGAGGAGATCTGGAAATATTGGTAATGTGTACTAATGTGTAACATTCATGACATACATAACATAGACCGAGAGGAATTACTTTGTTGAGTGTCATACAGTCATGGTCATAACACCACCACAAAGGAAAAAAATGCAAATTGAAAATAAAATCAATTCAATCTAAAAGAAAAAAGAAGACAGTTTTGATTTCACAAAGGAGTTGTTGACAAACTATTTATATTACAATAATTGTCATTTATTTAATAAGTAAGGCAATTATCCTATTATCTATCAGTATATATTATTCATATAAAGGAGTTTCATTATGTAATTTCCATATATGCATATAATACACTTTTTTCACATTTCTCCATTTTTTGACTTATATTTCTTTTCCCCATTTTGCTTTGCCCCTTCCACATCCCCCTTTTACTTTTATGCCCTTTATCTTCCTAGAGTCCCCACATGAGAGAAAATCTATGATATTTATATTCATGAGACTAACTTATTTCACTTACATGATGATTTCCAGATATATCCATTGTTCTGCAAATAACATAATTTCTTTCTTCTTTATAGCTGAATAAAACTGCACTATTGTGAACTCTGTGGTGGTAAACATGGCTATGTAGATTTCTCTATGAAAAGATGACTCATTCTGTTGACTTCTCAGCTGTGATATACCTAGATCATATGGAAGTTCTACTTTCAGTTTTTTGAGGACTCTCTATGCTGGTTTCCACAGTGGTTGGAACTTATTTACATCCCCATAAGCAGTATAGAAGGATTCCATTTCCTCACATCCTCACCAACACAATTGCTTTTTTAATTATTGCCATTCTGACTTAGGTTTTGATTTGCATTTCCCTGATGACTAAAGATGATCATTTTTTTCTAGTACTTTTTGTTCATTTGTACTTCACAATATTTAAGCATTCTTTCCTTGAGATGGCTCTTAGTCCCTGGTAAAGAGGACCTGTAACTTGTAAACTGGTGTGGTGTTCTCAGTTTTCTAAGAGCAAGCATTAGTACATCTCAAACTTTTTACATGCTCACTATTTTAAAATAGGCTTTCATTATTAGAAACATCCAAACTAAAAACCACATGCTTAGTTACATTTGGTTTGATTAAAAACAAAATGGAATGTGATGGTACAATGACTATGTGAATTCATACAGATGTTATGTAAGAAAAACATGTTTCACACACATGCTCACAGGCCATGAGCACCCAAGTCAGTTCTGCTACTGAGGCTAATGATGCACCTTCACAATTATTTTGCTGAGCTATCTTTCAGTAGTCCTGAATTTAAATAACAAGGGTAAGTCCAATATGGAGAGCAATATGCAATTGTAATTAGGAAAAAAGATCTTTGGTTATGTATGGAATGTCTGTCAGCAATATTTTAGCATTGTGTGTGAGTAGAAAAATTATTTTACTTCCTTTACAAATGCTCAAAATATAAGTTATCTTGAAGAATTGATTTTTGATCTCAAGTCTCTTCTAAACAGGCACAAACAGCAGAAGTAAAATATACATGCTAATTTCCATGTGTTTAAGCAAAATTGCAGAGACTTAGAGAGCATATTGGTCAGTACATATTATTTTAGACATGTGTTAATACACATAGGGTGCAGTGACTTTCTCTAAATAATTTCAGGACATTTCTTTTATGTACATCATAAATGATTTAAATATGCCATATTTATGATTGGTATACAGTATATTTTCAAAAATTATATATAATAATTTATTTTTAGTCAGAAGTCTAATATAATCATGTAAATGCATCTGGCTAGGTTTTCAGCCCACAATTTGGAATTCATAGGAAAAATATAACACTTTCTTATTTTATTACATAATTTATGTTTAGGAAACCTGTTAATCTCCAGTTCTCTCAAACTCCTGGAGATGTAAGCGAGCTTAAGAAAATAATTTATGTAGCTCAGTGGTTGAGTGTTTGTTGAATATACATGAGGCTCTGGGTTCAATCCCCAGTACTGAAAAAAAAAGAATATATATATATATATATATATATATATATATATAGGAATTTCCCTCAGTTACCCAAGTATGAGTTTTATCAAGGTTTCTAGGACTTGAAAGTGTGTGTATGTTAATGAAGTAAAAGAGGTAGCTCAGTGTCATTCATGCTTTGTTGTTTGTTCACACACTTTGCTGCTGTAATGTTCTTTGTTTCACTCTCTTGTCCCTTTCATTATATCTAACACTTTTATCTTCCTTTTGAGGATCTTGGGGGGAAGTTACTTGAATTTCTATTTATGAACACTAGCTATCTAGATGATACATGTAGCTGTTATCACATTCAACATTATGTATAATCCATAGGGTCTCTCTTTTCTCTAGGGCTTGAAAATATGTCTCTAACAGTGATAGGAAGCCCCTCATTACTTCTAGCCTCTTTGGCCTTCCTAGAAACAAAATACAGCCTAGATAGCTGTTACCTGGCACTTGGCCTGGCCATGATATTTCCTTCTTAAAATCAACAATTCCAGAAATCACCATTAGTCAATGTCATTCTATGAATGTGTTTAAGCAGAACAAAAATTAGATCACCCTGTAATCATCTCTGAACCCAGACAAAAACAAGTCCCCTGTGAAAACTATAAAAATGAACAAAAGTTTTTCCTTTCTTGATTACCTGAGAGAATGAGAATGATGTTTCTTTAAGAAGTATGTTAGCCCCACTTTGTTTTACCTATTTCCTCAGTAAAAAAAATTTCAGAATACCAGATTACAGAATAATCCCAAATTTATGACACAGACAATGCACCTGTTTCTTTCAAATCCTATGCTACACCTTTCCTGAGAGTTTCTTTCTCATTTGCCTCAGGGACCACAGAGTGTGGGATCAGAATGCTCAAGTTCAGCTGTACTCCTAGTGGTCTTTTTTTTTTTTTAATTTTTATTTTTTTATTATTCATATGTGCATACAATGCTTGGGTCATTTTTCCCCCCTGCCCCCACCCCCTCCCTTACCACCCACCTTGTCCCCTCCCTCTCACCCCCACCCCCTCAATACCCAACAGAAACTATTTTGCCCTTATCTCTAATTTTGTTGAAGAGAGAGCATAAGCAATAATAGGAAGGAACAAGGGTTTTTACTAGTTGAGATAAGGATAGCTATACAGGGAGTTGACTCACATTGATTTTCTGTGCATGTGTGTTACCTTGTAGGTTAATTCTTTTTGATCTAACCTTTTCTCTAGTTCCTGGTCCCCTTTTCCTATTGGCCTCAGTTGCTTTAAAGTATCTAATTTAGTTTCTCTGCGTTGAGGACAACAAATGCTAGCTAATTTTTTAGGTGTCTTACCTATCCTCATATATCCCTTTGTTAGGACCCGGAATCCTATTCCCCCGAGAGACAGAGAGCCAGGCGTGAATGCAATCAACAAAGCAGAGTTTATTGGACTGGCTAGCCAGGGTCGAGCTCCCACACGGACACGCAGGACCGGTTAGGAAAGCAAGACCCTGAGCCTCTTAGGGGGAAATCTTATATAGACTGCAGTGGCGTGCATATTTTTGTTATCAACATTAGACAAGCAGGCAGAGCACATCCTGCACGTACTTCACATCTTGCTCGTACCTCACATCTTGCTCGTATCTCACATCTTGCTCGTATCTCACATCTTGCATTCCTCACATTCTATATGCCCTAACTGAGCCCTGCCTCATTGCTTATCTTATCTACATGGGATGTTTGGTACTGGTTTCTCCAACAAGGGGGTTGGGGCCCGCTGAGACCTCATATTCCTTTCATTCCCCCCTTTCTTATGGCCTAAATTGAGGAATCATCCTCGAGAGGATGAAGAGCCTGATATTGTTGGCGGAGGACCAGAAGTTGGATAGTATTAATTCGACTTTTGACAAAAGTCATAAGTCGGTTTAGAATCCAGGGTCCTATGGTAACAAGCAGTAGGATGATTATTATTGGCCCTGCCAGTGCAGATAAAAGGGTAGCCAACCATGGGGACTGGTTAAACCAAGACTCGAACCAGCTTTCCCCTGCCTCTTTTTCTCGTTTTCTTTGTTCCAGGCTCTTTCGAAGTTTAGACATGGAGTCACGAACAACTCCGGTATGGTCAGCGTAAAAACAACATTCTTCCCCTACAGCAACGCATAGTCCCCCTTTTTGGAGGAACAACAAGTCCAGACCTCGTCGGTTTTGAAGTACTACCTCAGACAGGGTAGTGAGGGATTTTTCTAGGTGGCTAATGGAGGTTTCTATTCTCTCTATATCTTCATCTATGGCTGCGCGCAGTGAAGACATCCCTTTATGTTGAGTAGCCAGGGAGGCTATGCCGGTCCCTGCCCCAGCCACCCCTAGGCTAAGTAGGGTAGCAATGGTTAGTGTAGAAATAGGCTCTCTCTTCTTTCTCTCACCTGTTCCTATATTCCAGTATGAATATAGACTTTCCTCCGAATGATAGAGGATGCAGGGCAGCACAACCACTATAACACAGAATTCTTTAGAGCTGTTAAACACCTTAGTTGATAGGCATGGGGTGAGTCCGGACCGCGAGCATAGCCACCACCCATTGTCCTTTGGAATTACCCATTTAATAGCATTTCCCCAGGTAGAACTGGCGTTAATAACAGTACATAAGTCCCGTCTGTTCTTTGGCACTTTTCCTAAGCAGGTTCCTTGGCCGTTTACCTGCTGTATGGTCAGACCTCTCTTACGGTCTCCCCAGGAACATTGACTAGGGTTTTCCTCAGATGAGGTATCGTGAGTGGTGTTTAGCCCTATTGCCTCATAGAATGGGGGCCTCACATCATAACATAACCAACAGGAGTTAGTCATGTTAGGGTTGGTGTGGTTTAACGTCAGGAAGGCAGCACCCACTAGCTCCCAGAGGGGGTCTTTAGATGCGGTCATGAGACTGGGCCTCACCAGGGGAGGGCTGGTTTCTGATGGTCTTGGAGTTGTAACATTAGCCTGAGCTATGGTTGAGGGAAGGTGGTGAGTTGTGGAAGGTTGGGGAGATGGCTTTACATTGGGCGGCCTAAGTACCTTATTGGGGCCTACTGCTGTGGACGGTGGCCCTATGGGCTCAATTTTTAATCTGACCACTATGGTCGAGCCAGCATGTCCACCATATTTATAAAATACAAGTCCCCATACCTTACCTTGTATCCACCCAGGGGTGTCCTTCTTGCCAGTTTCAGTGAAAGTGACCTTGATTCTATCTAGATCCGTGGGCTGGCATTTATGGGTGGGTATTGGAATTCTGTGCCCCCTTAATATCCCATTTACAAAGGCAAATTTGACTAGGTCTGATTTTGATATCCCCCATTTCCATTCACTATCATTGGATGTGACACATGCCCATGACCTACAGAAGGAGTATTGTATCCCCCCACATTCCTGGTTCTTTTTGTGGCCGGGGCAGGCATAAAACCCATAACGTCGGGCTGACTCCGGGGCAGTAGACTTGTAGGCAGGATTGATGTCTCTGAAGCAGAACTGAAGCTCCGGCCACCAAGTTCCTATGGGGGCAGTGCGAGTAGTCTCGTTGAGGGTGGTATGAGTCTCCCCATCGGTGAGTATCCAGGTTTGCTTATAGGGCTGGTGAGGGTTGGTTTCTGCGAGGCTCCCGCTCTGGGCATTGAGCAAGATCAGAGCGATCAGCCACCCCATCCGTGGCTGCTCCTGAAGGCTCTGCATGTTCCCGGGGCCACAAAAGCTTTAGCTTTAATGGGTTGTCTGGGTGCCGCCGTACAGTCCACTCCTTGACCCCTTCTTGTTTTTGATGATTGGCTCGACGCACGTGGGAGTGGTGGATCCAAGGTCCGATGCCATCAACCTTGAGGGCGGTAGGGGTAGTAAACAGTACAACATAAGGTCCTTTCCATCTAGGCTCTAGGGTTTTGGACTGATGCCTTTTAACCCATACCATGTCACCCGGGACTATGCCATGTTCCGGAGCCGGGTCCCTCTTAACAGCGTGGTATGCTTGAATTAAGGGCCAAATCCGTTGTTGCACTTTAGCTAAAGCCTGCAACATGGTCAGGTAATTTGGGGCCAGATCACCTAGTTCTGGGCTTAAGGTCCTCTGAATGATGGGGGGTGGAGCCCCATACAGGATCTCAAAGGGAGTTAGCCCATGGACATAGGGGGAGTTCCGGACTCGGAAGATGGCCAAGGGAAGGAGCGTCACCCAATCACCGCCAGTCTCCAGGGCCAATTTGGCTAAAGTCTCCTTTAGTGTCCTATTCATCCTTTCTACTTGCCCTGAGCTCTGGGGGTTATATTCACAATGTAGCTTCCAATTGGCCCCCATAGTCTGGGCTAGTCCCTGCAGGACCTTACTAACAAAAGCCGGACCGTTATCTGACCCAATTGCCTCGGGCACCCCATATCTGGGTATGATTTCCTCTAGCAAAGCCTTTGCCACTACCTGACTCGTCTCCTTCTTTGTAGGAAAAGCCTCCACCCAGCCTGAAAAGGTATCTATGAATACCAGCAAATATTTGTACCCAAACTTTCCCGGTTTTACCTCAGTAAAATCCACTTCCCAACTTCTTCCCGGAGCCCTCCCCCGTTCCCGAGTACCTGTATGGTGCCCCTCCCTTCGTCCTGGTTTCATGATTGTGCAGCTGGCACAATCTTCCACAATTTGGCGGACTGCTATGGTCTGGTTCGGAAATCGGAGCTGCGCAGATGTCAACAAGTCTAGTAATTTTCTCCGCCCCAAATGGGTGGACTTATGTAAGTTAGCCAATAGGAATCGTCCGAGTTTTTCAGGCAGAATTAACTTGCCTTCCAAGTCGCTTTTCCATCCGTCTTCCCCTTCTCTAAAGGGGGAGTGGGCTCTCATCCAAGTGAAATCCTCTGTGGAGTATTCTGGTCGGGTGGGTAGCGGAGGGAGCTCTGGGACCGGCACGTCTATCGCCGCAACCGTGGAAGGTTGCCCTGTCTCCATGGGAGGACTCACCATTGCTACTCTCTTTGCTTCTTGATCTGCTCTGTTGTTACCGACAGCTTCCGGCGTCTTGGCAGACTGGTGGCCTGGGACATACATCACTGCCACTGCCTTCGGTTTTTCCACTGCCATTAATAGACGCTGGACTTCGGCTAGGTTCTTTAGATGTTTTCCTTCTGCTGTGCGGAATCCTCTTTTGCGATAGATGGCCCCGTGGACATGGATGGTACCGAAAGCATAGCGGCTATCGGTGTAGATATTGACTCGCTTTCCTTTTGCCCTCTCCAGGGCCTCTGCCAAGGCAATTAATTCCGCTTTTTGGGCTGATGTTCCGGGTGGGAGGGCGCTGCTCCATACCGTATTTCCTTCTTGGTCGACTACAGCTGCCCCTGCCCTTCGGGCTCCATCTTGGAAAAAACTGCTTCCATCCGTGTACCAGTTTAATTTGCAGCCGGACAGGGGGGTATCCTTTAGGTCAGCCCGTACCTGTGTAACTTCGGAGAGGAATTCTTTGCAGTTATGGACAGGTGTCTGCAGTTCCGGGTTAGGCAACAAGGTGGCAGGGTTCAGGATTACGGGATCTGTGAATGTGATCCGAGGGGAATCCAACAAGAGCCCCTGGTAGTGGGTGAGCCTGGCATTCGTCATCCATTTCCCAGGGGGTTGTTTAAGGATTCCCTCCACCGGGTGAGGGGCCATTACCCAGAGGGCCTGTCCAAAGGTTAGTTTATCGGCTTCTCTCACCAGCACGGCAATGGCCGCTATGATGCGGAGGCAGGGGGGCCATCCTGCCGCTACTGCGTCTAATTTCTTGGAAAAGTATGCCACTGGTCTCTTCCAGGGACCTAGCTGTTGGGTCAAGACTCCTTTGGCTACCCCCTTTTTCTCATCTACAAACAGAGTGAATGGTCTTGTAGGATCTGGCAAAGCTAAGGCAGGGGCCTGCAAAAGAGCGTCTTTTAGCTGATCAAAGGCCTGTTGTTCTCTCTCTCCCCAACTCCAATCTGGAGCTTCTTTGGTGGCCTCATATAGGGGTCTGGCTATTTCCGCAAATCCTGGAATCCAGAGTCTACAGAACCCCGCGGAGCCCAGGAATTCTCTCACCCCCCTAGTGGATGTCGGGGATGGGATAGCCAGAATAGTCTGTTTCATGGCATCAGTCAGCCACCTTGCCCCATCTGCAATCCGATAACCCAAATACGTCACTGACCTTTTACAGATGTGAGTTTTCTTGGCACTTGCCCGATACCCCAGCTCACCTAATTCCGTTAGCAGGTGTTCAGTAGCCTTGATGCACTCCTCTCGGGTTTCTGCCGCTAACAGTAAGTCATCAACATACTGTAATAGAGTGACTCGTGGGTGGCTCCGACGAAAAGGTTCCAGGTCCTGGCTCAGGGCCTCATTAAACAGGGTGGGAGAGTTTTTAAATCCTTGCGGCAGTCTGGTCCAAGTGAGCTGTCCGGATTGGCCCCCATCTTCTTGCCATTCGAAAGCAAATAGCGGCTGACTAATTTCTGACAATGGAATGCTGAAGAAAGCATCTTTCAAATCAAGGGTTGTATACCATACTTGCGAGGGGGGTAGGTGGCTGAGCAAGGTATAGGGATTTGGAACGGTGGGATGAATGTCCTCCGTCCGCTCGTTTACCTTTCGTAGGTCTTGCACAGGCCTATAGTCCCCGCTTCCCGGCTTTCGGACGGGGAGCAGAGGAGTATTCCAGGCAGACTGACAAGGTCGCAGTACTCCTTCCTTTATTAGCCTGTGGATATGAGGGGCTATGCCTCTTCGGGCCTCCTCAGGCATAGGATACTGTTTCACCCGAATGGGGAGAGCAGAAGCCTTCAATTGTATAACTACGGGCGGGAGGTGTTTGGCGAGGCCGGTTCCCGCAGTCTCCGCCCAGGCCGTGGGAAATCTTTTTACCCAATGAGTCATGTCCCCTCCTGGTTCCTGTTGACTCTCAAACAGACGATGCTCGTCAGCCAATGATAGGGACAAGACATGAATCGGGCTCCCTTCTCGATCAGTCACAATTATTCCATCTGGTTCAAAATGGATATGGGCCCCTATTTTGGTGAGTAGGTCCCGTCCGAGCAGGGGAGCGGGGCTCTCAGGGACGACCAAGAAGGAGTGTGTGACCTGGTGTTTTCCTAAGTTCACCTTTCTTTTGGTAGTCCATGTACATAACTGCGTACCGGTGGCCCCCTGAACAACACTTGTTCGTGCCTTGTTCAAAGGTCCATGTGCCTTGTTTAAAACCGAATATTGGGCGCCGGTATCCACCATGAACCCCATCGGCTTCCCCTCCACATGCATTGTTACCCAGGACTCGGGGAGGGGGTCTGAGCCCCGTCTCCTTCAGTCCTCTTCTCCGGCTAGTAGGACTCTGGCCTGCTCTACTGCTCGTTCCCTTTCCCTGTTTTCCCCCGGTCTCCTTCCAAACCCTCTTCTTCCCTTTAACTTAGGACATTCTCTCTTCCAATGCCCCGTTTCCTTACAGTAAAAACAGTGTTCCTTATCCGGGGTCCTGGCGTGGCCCCCTCCTCTGGGTTGGTCCCGGACACCCGCTAGGAAAATACGAGCCATTTCTCTCTGTTGCTTTCGGTTTTCCTTAGCCTGGAACTCCCGGTCCTCCTTTCTCAATTTCTCCTGGGCTTCCCTGTCTTCCTTTCTCTGTCTTTCCTCCCTTTCTTCTGGAGTTTCCCTAGCGGTAAAAACCTTTTCTGCTACCTGTAGCATTTCCCTTATAGTCATCTCCCCTAAGTTTTCCTGTTTATTGAGTTTTCTCCTAATGTCTGGGGCTGCCTGATTAATGAATGAGAGTACCACAGCAGACCGGTGGAGGTCCGCCTCAGGGTCAATCGGGGTGTACTGACGGTATGCCTCATAGAGGCGCTCTAAGAAACCGGCTGGGCTTTCGTTTTCCCCTTGAATGACTGCTTTTACTTTTGCAAAATTGGTGGGCCTTCTAGCGGCTGCTCGGAGACCGGCCATCAGAGTCTGGCGGTAGATCCGAAGACGCTCCCTACCTTCTGCGGTCCCGAAATCCCAATCAGGCCGGCGTAGGGGAAAAGCCTCGTCTATGGCCGGTTGGAGAGTTGTGGGTCTCCCATTATCCCCCAAGACATTCTTCCTCGCTTCGTTGAGGATGCGCTCTCGTTCCTCCGTCGTAAAAAGAGTATTGAGCAGCTGATGACAGTCATCCCAAGTGGGGCGGTGTGTATGCATGATGGACTCCAGGAGATCTATGAGACACTTGGGGTCTTCAGAAAAGGGCGGGTTCTGCGTCCTCCAGTTATATAGATCACTGGAGGAGAAGGGCCAGTACTGAAACTGTTGCCCTCCTCCCGGTCCCCCTTGGCCCACCATCCGGACTGGAAGTGTAGGGACAGTTTCCTCCCCCTGTGTTGATGAGGGGGGCCCGTCTTCCCCCTCCCTTTCCCGGATCCCTCGGGGGCGAAGTCTTCGACCCATTCCTCCTCCTGCTGCCAGTCCTGTTGAGGAGGATGAGGAAATTTCCTCCTCCGGGGCACTGGCTTGGCCAGGGGGAGTCACGTATGGAGGCGGCCGATCTTCCTCTGCCCCTGCGAGGGATGGGTAAAGGGGGGAACTCTCTGGTAAGACCGGAGATGGTGAAGGAGATGCCCTAATTTGAGGACCGGTCAAGGTGGGAAGAGGAAGTTTTTCCTCCTCCTTTATGACCAAGGCAGGCGTAACTGGGGTTTTAGCCCCGGGGGCCGAACTGGAGGGGTGGGTCAGAAAAACTGTTAACCAAGGGGGAGGGTTCCTCACCAGATCCTCCCAAACCAAAATGTAAGAAACTTGGTCTGGATGGCCTCGATTGTCTGGCTGAAAAATGACTGCTTTAACCTTAGTGATCAGGTCTAGGGAGAGGGAACCTTGAATGGGCCACCCGACTCCAAAGGTGGGCCACTCTGCAGAACAAAAGGTGTCGAACTTACCTTTCTTGATGACCAGACCCGCATTTAAGGCCCTTTCTTTAACTTCTGGAAAGTGAGAAAGGATCAGAGACTTTGGGGTTGTTTGTCCCTGTCCCATTGTGGAAGGAGACTCAAACACCAAGAGAGATAGAACAAAAAGGGTAAAGGCAACAATAATTCCACACACACACAACACTCTCCAGCACTCGCTCGGACCGGTCCTTCTCTCACACTGGTGCGCACCCCATTCAACCTCCTCACCGTCCAACTGGGATATCAGGCCGAAAGGCGTCCACTTGACGGGTGGTCGGTCGACTAGCTCAATTAGTTCTTCACCTGGCGCCAGGGTTCCTAAAATGCTCGAGCCCAAATGAGAGGAAAGCCTCTCCCAATAGGACCCTGTGGTCCTCCTTGCGAGATTCCCAGAATGAATCTCCCTGGGGATTGGCCGAATCCCCGCCGCGGCCCAAATGGAACACTCAAGTTCCTCCAAATGAGGGTCTGGGATCCCCTCCCAACGCCTAGGACTTGGGATCGCCCCTGCTTTCTCGCAGGCAGGTTCTGTCTCTCGAGAAAATGAAATCTCGGTGGGACCTCCAAATGTTAGGACCCGGAATCCTATTCCCCCGAGAGACAGAGAGCCAGGCGTGAATGCAATCAACAAAGCAGAGTTTATTGGACTGGCTAGCCAGGGTCGAGCTCCCACACGGACACGCAGGACCGGTTAGGAAAGCAAGACCCTGAGCCTCTTAGGGGGAAATCTTATATAGACTGCAGTGGCGTGCATATTTTTGTTATCAACATTAGACAAGCAGGCAGAGCACATCCTGCACGTACTTCACATCTTGCTCGTACCTCACATCTTGCTCGTATCTCACATCTTGCTCGTATCTCACATCTTGCATTCCTCACATTCTATATGCCCTAACTGAGCCCTGCCTCATTGCTTATCTTATCTACATGGGATGTTTGGTACTGGTTTCTCCAACAAGGGGGTTGGGGCCCGCTGAGACCTCATATTCCTTTCACCTTGTGTGCACTCGTTTTTATCTTGTGATCAAAGTTCAATCCCCTTATTGTGTTTGCCCTTGATCTAATGTCCGCATATGAGGGAGAACATACGATTTTGGTCTTTTGGGCCAGGCTAACCTCACTCAGGATGATGTTCTCCAATTCCATCCATTTACCAGTGAATGATAACATTTCATTCTTCTTCATGGCTGCATAAAATTCCATTGTGTATAGATACCACATTTTCTTGATCCATTCGTCAGTAGTGGGGCATCTTGGCTGTTTCCATAACTTGGCTATTGTGAATAGTGCTGCAATAAACATGGGTGTGCAGGTGCCTCTGGAGTAACCTGAGTCACATTCTTTTGGGTATATCCCCAAGAGTGGTATTGCTGTATCAAATGGTAGATCAATGTTTAGCTTTTTAAGTAGCCTCCAAATTTTTTTCCAGAGTGGTTGTGCTAGTTTACATTCCCACCAACAGTGTAAGAGGGTTCCTTTTCCCCCGCATCCTCGCCAACACCTGTTGTTGGTGGTGCTGCTAATGATGGCTATTCTTTCAGGGGTGAGGTGTAATCTTAACATGTTTTTGATTTGTATTTCCTTTATGGCCAGGGTTGTTGAATGTTTCTTCATGTGTTTTTGGCCATTTGTACTTTTTTGCTTGCAAAATTTCTGTTTAGTTCATTTGTCCATTTCTTCATTGGGTCATTGATTCTTTTGAGTGTCTATTTTGAGCTCCCTGTAAATTCTGGTTATTAATACTTTGTCAGATGTATAGCTGGAAAAGATTCTCCTCCATTCTCTGGGCTGCTTCTTAAGTCTGGTGACCATTTCCTTTGCTGTAGAGAAGCTTTTCATCTTAATGTAATCCCATTTGTTAATCCTTTCTCATAATTTTTGAATTATTAGAGTTCTTTTTTGGAAGTTACTGCCAATGCCTATATGTTCCAATGTATTCCCTATTATTTCCTTTAGTAGTTTCAAAGTTTTAGGTCTTATATTAAGGTCTTTGATAGACTTTGAATTGATCTTTGTATAGTTGAAAGACAAGGATCTACTATCAGTTTTCTACATGCATATATCCAGTTTTCCCGCAACATTTGTTGCAGTGGCTGACTTTTCTCCCTTGTATGTTTTGGGCACCTTTGTCAAAACTCAGGTTGTTGTAACTGTGTGGATTTATGTCTGGGTTTTCTATTCTGTTCAGTTGTCCTTTGTGTCTGTTTTGTGCCAGTGCCATGCAGTTTTTGTTGCTATGACTCTAGTAGAATTCGAAGTCAGGTACTGTGATACCTCCAGTGTTGCTCTTTTTGCTCAGTATTTCCTTGGCTATTTGTGTTTTTTTTTGTTTCCCTATGAACTTTAGGATTGAGTTTTTAACCTCTGTGAGGAATGTAATTTGGATTTTGATGGGTTTTGCACTGAACATTTAGATTGCTTTTGGTAGAATTGCCATTTTCACAATATTGATTCTGATGACCCAGAGCCTGAAGATCATCCATCTTCTGATGTCTTCCTCAATGTTTTTCTTTGGTGATTTATACATTTTGTTGTAGAGGTCTTCTACTTCCTATGTTAAATTTATGCCTAGGTTTTTTCTTTTTTTTGTGGTTATCATAAATGGGATTGTTTTCCTAAATTCATTGTCAGTCTGCTCATTGTTGGTATATAGAAAAGCTAATGATTTCTGCATGTTGATTTTGTATCTTGCTATTTTGCTGAAGGTGTTTATAATGTCAAGTTTTTTGGTGGTGTTTTTAGGGTCTTTTAGGTATAAGCTTGTGTCATTTGCAAATATGGATAATTTGGATTCTTTTCCTATTTGAATTCCTTTTATTTCATCTATGAAATAAATAATAATATAATATAAATATTATAATATTTATTATATAAATATAATAAAATATATAAATATAATAAAATACATCATATTATATTTATTATAAAAATATAATAAAATATAAATATAATGAATTATTATATAAATATAATAAATATTATATAATCTATATAATAAATAATATATAAATATTATAATATTCCATATGATTTGTATGACTAGGAATTTCCAACACAATGTTCAATAAAAATGGAGAGAGATGACACTCTTGTCCCATTTGGACTAGAGTCCAAACTCTAGTCCTACCAAAAAAGACACCTTGATAAAGTGTTTTCTAATATTTATTTCTAGTCTGCATATTGCCTATTCATCTTTTGCAGAGTTTTTTACAGATGAATTTTTTATTTTAATAAAGTTTAATTTATCAATTTTCATATTCTGGTGATAAACTTTTTTGCATGTCAAGTCTAGGAACTTTTTGCTTCACCCTAAATCCTGAATGTTTTATCCCTTTGCCTCTAAAAGTGTGCAATTTTTATATTATAGACATATCCCATTACCTAATTCAAGTTAATTTTTTTGAGAAAGTAAGAAACTTAGGTCCAGCTTTTTTTCCTTGGTTTATGTATCATTTGTTGAAAAGACTTTTTCTCCTGCTTTTCTGCAACCACCATTTTATCCTCAACTTCTATGAGATCAAATTTTTTATTGTCCATAGGAATCAGATCATGAGTCTTTCTGTATCTGGCTTATTTCATCTAACCTAGTGATCTCTAGTTCCATCAAAATATTTCAAATGACACAATTTAATTCATTTTTATGGCTGAATAATAGAACTATAAAATTTCACTATAGAACTATTATATATATCACATTGTCTTCATACATTTATTGTTTGACAGACAGGTTGTTTCCATTTCTTGGCTATTGTGTGTAGGGTTGTTCTGAACATGGTTTTACAAATGTTTCTTCAACAGACTAATTTCATTTTCTTTGAATATGTAATCAGTAATGGGATTCCAGGATTCCAGAATAACATGGCAGTTTTCTTCAATGTTTTAGGAACTTTCATGCAGTTTTTCACAATGGCATTAAGCATTCACATAAACACCAACAATGTGCAAGAATCCCCTTTCTCCATTTCCTCACAAGCACGTGTTATCCTTAAGTTTTTGATGTTAAGAATTTTTATGGGTGTGAGGTAAGTGCTTCATTATGGATTTGATTTGCACTTCTTTGATGATTAGTGAAGTTAAGCATTTTTTATATACCTGCCTGCCATTTTATATCTTCTTTTGAAAAATACCTTTTAAAGTCTTTTGTCCACTTTTAATAGGACTATTTTTTGCTATTGAGCTTTTGGATTTCCTTATCTGTTCTAAATATTAAAAGTTTGTCTGCTTTGTAGTTTGTAAATATTTTCTGCAGGTTGTCTCTTTACTCTGATGATTGCTTCCTTTGCTATGATGAGACTTTTTATGTAATTCTATTTATTTATTTTTACTTTTTTTACAGTAATTTTGGGACCTTGTCCAAAGACTCATTGTACCATTTCTTGAAAAGACTCTTCTCCAATGTATGTTCTCAGAATCTTTGTTGAAAATCAGTTGGCTGTCAATATATTGGTTATTCTTAGGCTGACTATTCTCTTCCCTTGGTTTACATGCTTGTTTTTATGCCAGTACTATGTTCTTTTTCTTCTTTTTTATTTTCTCTTGTGATTGGGTCATGAACTCAGGGCTTTGTGCTTGCAAAGCTGATACTGTAACATTTCAGCCAAAGCTTCAGTCTATTTTGCTCTGGTTATTTTGGAAATGGGGGTCTCATGAACTATTTGCTGAGGCTGGCATCAAACTATGATCTTCTCTATCTCAGTCACCCAAGCAGCTAGGATTACAGGCATGAGCCAAAAGGACCCAGCTTAACATAGTGTTTTGATGATTAGGGCTTTTTTTTTTTTTTGAGGTACTGAGGTTTGAACTCAGGGCTTTACACTTTCTTGGAAGCATTCTCCAAGTTGAGCCATGCCTCTACCCCTTTTCTCTGTTTATTTTGGAAATAAGGTCTCATTTTTTTTTCACAGGACAGCCTGGACCATGATCTTTTGATTTTATGCTACTCCTACTGTCACTGGGATGACATGTGTCACAATTTCTAGCATTTTCCATTTTCTATGAGGTCTCCCAAATGTGTTTGCCTGGGCTGGCTTCAAACCTTGATTCTACTAATCTCAGCCTGCCACATAGATAAGATTGCAGGGTTGATCCACTGGCTTCTGGCTGTGGTATTTTTTAAAGTCAGGTAAATGCTTCCTGCTTTGCTCTTGTTCCTTAAGATGGTTTTGGCTATTCATAATTTTTGTGGTTTTAAACATAGTTCAAAATCATAGTTACTGATTTTTATGAAGATTGCCATTGGTATTTGGATAAGGATCTCACTGAGTGTGAAAATCATTTCAGGGACTATAGAGTATATTGATTCTTTAAGTTGTGAAGTTGGAATGCTTTCAGTGTGTGCGTGTGCCTGTGCATGCAAGTGTGTGCATGTGTGTGTGTGCGTGTGCATTTGTGTGCATGTGTGTGTGCATGTGTGTGTGTGTGCATGTGTGTGTGTTTGTGGTTTGTATCCATCCTTTTGAATTTCTCTCACAGGTACTGCATGTTTATTGTAGAGATCTTTTACATCTTTGTTAAATTTATTCCTACATATTAGCTACAATTTTTTAGCTAATATGAATTTGACTTCATTTTTTATTTCTAATTCAAATTATTGGCTATTGGTATATAGAAATTCAAGTTGTTTTTACATATTGATATAATATCCAAAACCTTGGCCAAATTCATTTATTAGTTTTAAGATTTTTTTGGTGGACTCTTCAGGTATTTTCTATCTATAAAATCAAAACATCTACAAACAATAACAATTTGAATTCTCTTTTCCAATTCAGATGTCATTTATTTCTTTCTCTGGCTTGATTGCCCTGAATAGGACTTCCATCACTATACAGAATAAAAGTGTTAGGTCCCTGGCATTCTTGGGGCAGGATGAAAGTCCTGAGGCTAGCACCAAAACCAGACCCCCTGATTTATGACCACTTGCCAAACTCCCCTGCTTGTTTCCCTGCTCTGCTTGCAAAACAACTCAGGAACTTCCAGTTTCTCAACTAGCCAGGCATGTCGACCTGTTCCATCTATTGATCACAGATAATCAGAGACCATAGACTCTCTCCCTCCCCCATGGCTTGGCCCCTCCTATAAAGTCCACTACCCATTTCAGCCAAGCTGCTGCACTCTGAATCCAAGAGTGATGGCCCTGTTGTCTGGTTCCTAATAAATCTTTCTTTTCCATATGTGGCATGGTCTTTATTTGGCAGGACCTTACATCTGGGGCCAAAACCCGGGAGAGGTTAGAAGGACACTTTGGCTTAGGGCTGCTCCCTTGGCCTTCGTGTCCTGCCCTCTCCTGAACCCAGACTGCTAAGTTTACCCCATGTGCCTCCGGACTATGAGTTTTGAACCTTACTGCCTTGCTGGCTTTCCCGTCCATCATTAGCCTTTCTCTTCCACTGCTCTCTATCTGACCTACTTCTCTCTTCAGACTAAGTAACTGTCATCCTTCTTGGGGCTGCCTGCTCTCTCTCTCTCTCTCTGTCTTGGAAGTTGCAGGCACCATGCCAGGCATACCCCCTACCCTGGCTTGGAGGACTTCTCTGCTTAGCATGGATATGCCTGGCTAACCAGTTGGGCATTCTCTGTCAGATGGCAACCCAGGCCAGGGACGCCTGCCCTTGGGAACCCGTTTGAGTGACACCTCCCCCCTCTCTCTCACTTCATCACTCTCTCTGTCTTGCTCTCCCTCTCTGTTTTCCTCTCCTCTGCCTAGGGTGAGAGCTCAACAGCCCCTCCAGCTTACTTTGACCAAATGGCAACTGGACGATTATTCTCTCCTTGCCTGAGTCACGTAAGGGAGGCTAGATCTGGACCTAGGTCTATATTGGCCTGAAGGGTAAACTCACCAAGGCACCTGCCCCCCCCCTCTTTTTCTCTCTCCTTTTTCTACATTATGGGGACCACACACTCTACATTAGACGCGTCCACTGAGATGCCTTCTCTGCACTCTCACCTTGGTATCCAAGACAATATAAAATCTAAGCTACTGATTTTCACACACTTCTAGATCTTGAAAATATCTGCCATTGCAGTGGCAAGTAGTCTGAATTCCATTCGTCCAAGCTTTCCTTTCTCTCCACTCTCAACACTCCCTGCTCCAATCCTGTAATGCTGTTCAAATCTTCCTTGCCAGTGACAAAACCCCCTCAAAGTCTGTGTCTCTTCCTCCCACTGACCACTCTCCTGAAGACTCTTCTCTTACTTGTGACCTCACAGCCTCCATCTGCCCACGCACCTCCCAACTCCACCCACTGGTCCTCTACTTCAATCTCTTCTCCCAACCCATCCTCCTATGACTCAGACCCCCCTTCTTCCACCCCTGCTGGCTCTTCAAAATATCTGCCACCCTATTCCCCTTCCATAGTAGTCACAATTGACACTGAGCCACTGGCTCCTCAGGAACCAACACCTCCAGCCTTGCCCTCAGCCCCTGCTATGCTTTTACCCTTCTCCCCACCTGCATCCCATACCTGCTTCCATACCTCCTCCCCAACACGTTCAGTCCACCTGTACCACTCTGGGAGGTGGCAGGAGCTGATGACACTATCAGAGTTCATGTGCCCTTTTCCATGACTGATCTCTCTCAAATTGAAAAGAGATTTGGCTCCTTCTCTGATGACTCAGCCTCCTATATTAAAGAATTTAAATACCTAACCCAAGCATATGATATTACTTGGCATGAGACCCATCATCCAAGGATGGAATAATTATTCTCAACTCTCATTTTATTTCCCAATCCTTTCCTGATAGTCAAAGAAAACTTAAACAAGCAGAGGGGCCCTCAAATCCCCCAGGGAGATCTTGTGAAAATGGCATTTAAGGTATTTAATAACTGAGATGAGGCTTGAGACCAGCGATAGGCCCAGCTCTTGGCAGCTGCCCTGAGGCTGCCTCCTCCAACTTTGAGACAGGCAAGACAACAATGCATGCCTCCAGGGGCCTGTTTCAAGTGCAACCAGACAACACATTGGGCAAAAACACTGCCCTTCACCTTGCCTGCTGCCAGAACCCTGTCCACAGTGTGGCCAGAATGGACACTGGAAGGACAACTGCCCCCTTTGTCTCCGCAAGGTAGGTCAGTCTCCCATTCCCACTCTCAACAGAGTGAAGCCCTCATGGACCTCTTGGGCCTGGTGGCAGAAGACTGATGTGGCCCTGGGACCTTGGCCACCTTTAAGATCACCTCAGAGGAGCCCAGGGTAACCATTCAAGTAGCAGGTAGGCCTCAATCACCTACTTGGTGCTACCTGACGTCTCAGGTAAGCTTTATCCTTCACAGATCTCCATGGTGGGGGTGGACAGTCTCCTCCACCAGCCAAAAAGAAAAGACAGTTTTATTTAAATTTAAAATTCTTACAAAAGTTAATTTTAAAATACAGGTTACAAAGTAAACAACTGGAAAGGATATAGATAGGTAAACTCCAATGTGTGACTAAGTTAAAGTTGATTATAATCTAAAGTTGCCCAAAAGATTTTTAAGGTTATGTCAAACTAAAATCAAATTCTCTATGTCTATAAAATGACAAGGTTATATTAATGTTCTGCTCTGAGTAACATCCACAGAAAACTATTATAGGGAAGCATTTTACCAAAGAAATTATTTGTGTTTTCTGCTGATCTTGTCAAGCTTTAAGTACTACTAAATCAGAGTTCTTACATATTTGCTCATGTGTCTTAAATGACCACCTTGTAACAGTATTGTGTCTATACTTGATCTAAATATAATACAAACATTTACAAAGTTAGAAATGTAGATTTATATAAAATAATGAACTAAAGCTCTCTTTTATCGAAAAGTGTTACATTTAACCTGCATTCTGACAGTCAGACCCTGTTTGCCTTTAAAGATTCCACAAACCCTTCACAGCAACTAACCTGGACAATTTTGCCACAAGAGTTTAAAGACAGCCTTCATCTTTTTTAAACAGATCCCAAACAGAAATTTATTAGGTTGGCACTACCCAGAGGCCACACTTCAATGCCTCCTGGGATACAAAGTCTCTAAGGAGAAGGCTCAATTATGTCTCCCACAGGTCACCTACCAAGGTGTGGTCTTAAAGGGACAGACTCCCCAAAACCCTTCTTCTTGAGCCCCTTTGAAATAATGTTTGGCTGCCCATTTCTCTTAGGAAACTTGCCTCCAACAGACCCTGCTCTCCTCTGGCTGACTATCTTCCTTACCTTAACCTTCTCAGGGAACTTCTCAGAGAGCATGCAGACCAGATCCTGCCCACCCCACAGAGGGCCCTATAACCATTTCTGTTAAACCAAGGGATCTTGTTCTCCTAAAGGATCTTTGTCCCTCTCCATTGGGACCTTGGTGTACCGGCCCTCATCTGGTCATCCTCACAAAACCCACCACTGTCAAGCTCAATGGGATTCCCTGTGTTAGCACCTTTCAAAGATAAAACATTACCCAACAACTTCAGACTCTTCCACTGCATCACAGGATGAGTACTCTTGCATACTGCTGGGCCCCACATGGCTACACCTCCCTGCAAACTCTATCGCTCTTCCACTCCTATATAAGTTCTTAGTCCATATTTAGCTGTCAATCTGCTTTCCCTTTGCAGCCCAGAAATCCTCCTACTGTGACCCACACATGTGCATTACATGTGCAGGAAGTATTGTTACTAAGACTTTACTATTCCTGTGCAGGCTCTGTTATCGGGTCATGCACTCACAATCACACTATCTATCAAGTGTGCTTCAACCCCACTTATCACCCTGTGGATCAGTGGTTAGAACTCAGGAGTGGCCACCACACTTGGAATATTGTTACTTGCACCCAGGTGTTCGATCCTGAAAAACCAGTGTCATTATTGTTTGATGCGTGTGCGACCATAGACAAACTATGTGGAGGTACAGGCTGTGGCTGTGGAGGCCTGGGTTGGGAAAAGACCTATACATCAAATGAAAAATATATGTGCCGGGGAGACAACTCTTGGCCATATGATGATGAGGGTTATCATTTTTGCCCTTATTGGAGTTGTGTTTCATGGGCCACATGGCACGGGGCTGCACACTTAGCCCTCCTTCAAGGGCACCACTACCCCTAGCTGCAGTCAAGGTACCTGTAACCCTGTAAATGTCACTGTACTTAAGCCTGGACACAGGGACAGATAATTAGCATAAGGAGAGATGGCCAAGGCTTTGACCCCAGGACTCTGTTACACCTGAAGTTAACAACTGTTATCCATGAGAGTTCTTCATACCAGGTCTTCCACTCCTTTTATGAAAATATGCCAGATAACTTCCCCATTTCTGTTACAACTAAAAACTTGTTCCTCACACTGGCCGAATCTATAACCCAGACACTAAACGTCATTTCATGCTATGTGTGCGGGGGAACCAACATGGGAGACCACTGGCCCTGGGAGGCAAAGGAGTTAAACCCACGAGTGCCTTTCAATGAAAGTGCCTTCCCATGACACAGGACAGGTGTCTGTCTCCTTAAAACTTCCATTATTGGGAATTACTGTATCTCCCTCCATGGAAAACAATTCTCCATCCTAGTGGGGGACCTAACTTGTCTAGGACAAAAGTTTTATAATGACACAATCCAAGAGACTCAGTGGTGGAGTACTCCAAACTATATGGAACCCCAGCCTTACCCACTGGCCAACTTTTCTAATCTTAAAACAGCATGGGACAATCTTACTGCAGATATAGATTGGCAGGCTCCCAGGGGGCTATATTGGATCTGTGGAAGGCAAGCTTATATGGTGTTGTCTAGAAGCTGGTTTGGGTCTTGTGTGCTGGGCTCCATCAGACCATCCCTCTTCTTGCTTCCCCTGGGACAAGGTGAAAATCTGGGAGTCCCCATATATGAACAAAGATTAAATAGAAAAAAAATGGGGAATCTTACAAGCAGGCACTTGGAAGGATGATGAGTGGCCTCCTAAGCAAATCATCCAGTACTATGGTCCTGCCACCTGGGCAGAGGATGGGTCTTGGGGCTACTGCACCCCTATATATATGCTCAACTGCACCATCAGGCTGCAAGCTGTTGTTGAAATTATAACTAATGAGACTACAAGAGCTCTCAATTTGCTGGCTAAACAAGGCACTAAGATGCGCAATGCTATCTATCAAAACTGCTTGGCTTTGGACTATTTGCTAGCCTCTGAGAATTTGTGGAAAATTTAACCTGAGCAACTGCTGCTTACAGATTGATGATAAAGGAAAAGCCATAGAGGAGATCACTGAGGGAATGACAAAGCTTGCCCATGTCTCCATCCAGACTTGGAAAAGCTGGGATCCTAATAACTTGTTTGGAGGATGGTTTTCTGCCATAAGTGGGTTTAAAACACTGGCAGGGGCAGTGGACCTAATTCTGGGAGCATGCATACTACTTCCCTGCATCCTTCCCTTGGTTATATGATCCATTAGGTCCATTATAGAGGCTACTATAGAAAGAAAAACAGTTGCTCATGTAATGATGCTATGGAAATACAAACCCTTAAACCAGGAAAATGCTGTTTAACCCTAGATGCCTCCAGGATCATTCGGGAAACTCAGCAGACAGACTTCCCACCAGATGCTACTACAAGCTTCTCCCAACAACTGGCCTTGTCTGCAAATGAAGCCTGGGAAAAACCATCAGCCTCCACTCCTGGGGACCCCACAAATTTCCAAATTCCAGCTGAACCTCCCTTAACAATGGTCCCACTCAACATGAAGCATCTAGATTGATAGGCACCTATAATACCAACAAAAGGCTGGAATGTTAGGTCCCTGGCATTCCTGGGGCAGGCGGAAGGTCCCAAGGCTAGCACTGAAACCAGACCCCCTGATTTATGACCGCTTGCCAAACTCCCCTTCTTGTTTCCCTCCTCTGCTTTCAAAATCTCAGGAACTTCCAGTTTCTCAACTAGCCAGGCATGTTGACCTGTTCTGTCTGGTAATCACAGATAATTGGAGACCAGAGACTCTCTCCCTCCCCCATGGCTTGGCCCCTCCTATAAAGTCCACTACCCATTTCAGCCAAGCTGTTGTGCTCTGAACCTGAAAGTGACAGCTTTGTGCTCTGGTTCCTAATAAATATTTCTTTTCCACATGTGGTGTGGTCTTTATTCGGCAGTTCCTTACAAAAAGTGGTGAAAGTGTAAATCTTTGTTCCAGAATTTAGAAAGGAATCTTCCAGTTTTTCTCCATTTAAAGTGGTTGTCTGTTGGCTTATTGTATGTAGTCTTTCTTATCTTGCAGTATATGCAGTATATTTCTTTTGTAAGTCAAATTTGTGCATTACTTTTATCTTGAAAGAATATGATATATCTTTTCCACATCTGTTGAGATAACCATGTGGATATTATCATTCATATTTTTGGTCAGTGCTGTGGTTTTGAACTCATGCCCTTGCACTTACTAGGCATGTGCTGTGCCACATGAGTCAAACTCCAGCCCTGCTTTAGTTATTTTAAGACATGGTCATATGCTTTTTGCATTTTTATTCCTGATTTAATCTCATTACTCATACTTGTTGTGTTACTGTTTCTTCATGATTCAACCCTTCAATGTGTATTTGTTCAAAAAATTGTCCATTTCTTCTAGGTTATAACAATTATTGGTATATAGTCATTCACTAAAATTTCTAATGATCCTTTATTTTTGTGCTGTCAGTGGAAATGCCTCACTTTTCTTACCTGATTTTATTTATTTGAGTCTTTCCTGTCTTCCTAGTAAATCTAGCTAAGCATTTATCTGTTTTACTTTTCAAAGAACTAGCCTTTATTTTCATTGATCTTTGTTACTTTTTATTCTTCATTTCATTTATTTCTGGTCTGATCTTTATTATTTCTTTCCTTCCACTAATTTTGGGTGTGGTTTATTCCTATTTTTCAAGTTCCCTGAGATTTAGTGATAGATTATTTCAGTTATTTCTACTTTTTCAATGAGGGAGACACTACTACATATTTTCTCCTTAGTTTTCTGATACTATGCAGGTTTTTGTTATCATACCTCTCTATTTTCATTTATGTTAAAAATGTTTAAATTACTTTTTCCATTTTTTTCCTTGGCTAATTTGTTATTCAAAAGTAAGTTGCTTAACATCTATGCAATTATATTGTTTTGAGAGGTTTATCTTTTACTATTGATTTCTAGTTTTATGCTTTGATGTTGGGGTACTCAGTATCATTTCATTAAGTCTTATTTATGGCTTATATGCTTTATCCACATTCCATGTCATGATAATATTCCCTGTCATTATATGCTATTGGATGGAATATTCTTTAGATTTCTGTTACGTATGTTTGATCTATGGTACAATTTAAATCTACTGTTTCTTTATTTTCTGTAATGTTCTGTCCATTGCTGAAAGTAGAGTGCCAAAGAGTCCTACTATTACTATATGGAAATATATATCTCCCTTTAGATCTACTCATAATTGCTTTATATCTTTGTGCCCTCTAATGTTGGGTATATACATTTAAAATTGTTCAATTGACCCCTTTGTCATTTTATAATGACCTACCTTATTTCCTTTTACTATTTGTCAGTTAAATTCTCTTTTAATTGCAATAAATATGGCTAATCCTTCCTCCCTTTGGATTTCATTTGCATGAAATACATTTAATTATATGTATGTCCATAGAGGTAAATTTTGTTTCTTATAACAACACAAAGTTGTGTTTTGTATTTCTTTCTATTCTGTCACTCCTTGCATTTTAATTGGAGAATTTAACCCATTGTAATATAAGGTAATCATCAATAAGTAAATTCTTACTGAAACTGTTTTGTAACTTACTTTCTAGTTTCATTATAATTCCTTTCTTTTCTTTCCAATTTCTACTGTCATCTTTTGTGGTTATGATTTACTGCATTAATGTGTTGTGATTCATTACTTATTACACTGCACTATTATAGATTTTTTTCTTTGTGGTTACCAGCAGCTTACAAAAAGCATCTTTTTGTTATAATCTATTTTGTAATGATAACAACATGATGATAAAGATAAGAAAAGGCACAAAAATAGAGAAATACACTCATAAAAACTCTATACTTGCATCCACTTCTCTTCAAATACTGAATTTTTGATATACCATTTTATATCTTCCTATGATGTGTCTCTGGTAGTATGTTCTCATAGTTACTATTAATTTAATTCACTTGCTTTTAAATTCTGGTTCTAAAGATATGAATGGTTTTCTCACCATGATTATAATATTAGAAATTTTAATTTGTATACTTACTGTTGCTAGTGAATTTTATCCCTTTTAATGTTTTCTTCTCAGTCATTACTGTCTCTTGCTGTGAAGAACTCTCTTGCCAGTTTTCATAGGACAAGTCTCTGAAGATATATTCTATTAGCTTTTGTCTGGCAATATCTTTGTCTTTCTTAATTTCTAATGGATTGCTTTACTAGGTAAATATGTTTGCTTTACAGATTTTTTTTTACATTGATATAGTGAAAATCTTTTGTCAATCTCTCTTCCCTAATAAGATTTCTGTTGAGAAGTCTTCTGTCAAGCATATTGCAATAGCCTCATGTATCTGTTTCTTTTCTTTTGATAACTCAGAATATTCTCTTTAGCTTAAATTTTTATTGCAATATACCTTGAGGTAGACTTGGTTGAGTTAAATCTAACTGGTGACCTTTGAAATTTCTATGCCTGGATATTTGTGTCTCTTTCTAACTTTGAAAATACTTTTTTGTTATTATCTCTTTGAATAATCTTTCTATCCCTTTTACATTTCTAGTATCTTCTTAAACCCCAATAACCTACAAATTGATCTTTTAATACTGTCCTCAAAGTTCCAATAAGCTTTGTTTGTTCCTAACATTCTTTTTTTTCCCTCTTCTATGTATTTTCAAATGTCCTGTCTTTGAGCTCACTAATTTTTTTTCGTTTCTTTGATATATCCACTATTGGTACTTTTTACTGCATTTTATATTGTCCTCACTTTCATTTTTCAGCTCAAGGTTTTATGTGTGATTTTTTTAAACTTGCTTTCACCATTGTGTAAAGTTTCTTTGTTACAGCATCAAAATGTTAAATGTTAAAGTCATTCAGTTTTCTTAAAATAGCTGTTTAAACTCTCCAGTTGGAAGTTCTCCCCATAATACTTGTTATTTGATTGGTTTATGGAACTTTGAGAATTGTGTGAGGTTGTGGTTTACCAGAAGCTCTTCATGCTTGTTAGCATGCAACTCAACTCAGCTTTGCATTGAAATATTATTTATTTCAGTCTTATAAACCTATCTTTCTAGAAATTCTATGCAGGCTGTTTATTTTTCTGAACCTTTAGACCCTTCCTTTATTTCTTCATTAGATGGTGGCGTAGGTTTTTTTTACTGCTTTTTGCTTTTGATATGTTGTCATCGGTTCAGCCTTAAAGGGCAATCCAAATCTGGGTTTGTTGCAAATCTGTAGTTTCCTGAACCAGGGAAGTGCCTAAAAGGAGTAGTTTGTAAGGACAATCCTCTCTTTTGGGCAGAGGTAGACCAGACACCATACATATCAATTGTCACCACCCTATTTTTAGGAAGGCAGAATTCTCCCCATGTGGGAAGAATAACTGTGGAAGAAAAGATCCAGGCTCTGAAGCCATCTGTATGGCCACCAATGCCATGAGGTTGTGACAGACCTGAGCTCATATTCCATCAACCCTAGCACAGTATTAGGATAGGACCAAGGCCCACATTTCTGTGTGCTCTCCACTTTTGAGTATAGTCATGGCCTAAGACTATTGCAACCAGCCACAGGTGATGTTGGCTGGAACAGAAGTCAATGGAATTCCATACTCCCCCTGGTTCCAAAGTTGTTTTTAAGGCTTCACATGCAAGGAGCCTGAGGACAGGGACCATTAGGATTTGTCCAGAGTAAGATTCACTATCCCAGCACTAAGTTCTAAGATAAAGTACTGAGTTTATTATCCTGTGCAATTCTCAGTGAATGGAGCCTTGCCCAATACTACACTGCTTGTGATTGGGGCAGTGTTGGTAAAGGCATCCATTGTCCACCAAAGGTGACATGAAACTGGTTCAAACCTGAGTCTCATAGCTATAAGGATCAGCACAATAGGGGTGCACTGAGGTCCATGCTACCTGTGGTAGTGCTGGAGGTTGAAATATGTGTCTGTTCTACTGGAGTATAGATTTCTGCCTTTGGGGGGCAGATCTAGAGGTTCCCTATGTGATCTGCCTATGTTTGGGGAACTAGTGGTAAAAGAAGTTTGTTGGCTTCCAAGCCTAATGATAACCTAGATCTTACCCAAGTCTCATAGCTGCAGGAACCTGCATTGCCTGTCCCAACCTGGTTGGCAATGATGCAAGTTGAAATTTGAATCTGTCCTTCCAGCAAGTAGATAGGACATCTGATTCTAGGGCAGGTTTAGAGGCCCTGTTTGTGAGTTCTGTCTGGGCAAACAGCTGTTGATTTCTGCTACCTCAGGCCTAGCACTAGCCCGGTAGTAGATTTCATATCTTGTTCCCCAGAAGAACTTTGTGATACCAGAGTGGTGGTGGAGGCAGTCAGCGGCCTGGCTAATGCAGTTCTATCAACTCAGTCCTGGAGGGAGGGTCATGGCACAAGAAGGGAGTGCCTGATACAAGGCTTCACTATGGCAGACCTGGTACTGGATTTCAAGTCTAAGGCCTAGACTAAATTTCCTTTCCTCTCAAGCATGAGGCTCCTTCCTCCACAGTGGGCTGCTTGTTGTTATTGGAGGGGCAACTCTGCATCTTGTCACTTCAATGTGTCATTCCCTTTTATTATAGTATGACCTGGCACAAAGGTCTCTCAGAAAGTCTTCCTTAGCTTTTGTGAAGACAATTCCCCACTGTCTGTGGGGAAAGGATAACCAGAGGGTGTAACTCAGTTACTATCTCTGGATATTACAGATATGATAGAGCTAAGGGTTTTAAGAATCTGCACCTGAAAACCAGATTCCTTCATACTGCTGAAGTCCATCCTAAATAATCTTCCATGGACCACATACTCAAAGATTTCCTGGGGCCAGCTGAACTTTATATTACATTTTGGAAGTATTTCAGAGTTAAAGCAACCACAAGATAAGAGCTCCAGCCCTTCATCTCTGGGATTGTGGCATTTCTAGTGGTGCCTGAACGGGTACTTCCACTTGCACCTTTGGCAGTCGATGTCTCTTTGTCATTTTGTTCTCATATAGAAGATCCAGTTCTGCTGCACAAATCTGCTTTTCTAACTATTTTCACATTTTGTATTGCAAAGTTCTATACTTATCAGGATAATCTTCATATACTAGGAATTTTACTGTGTTATTATTTTGGTTTAGAATTTTGCTAGTGCTCTGGTTAGAAGGCTTCATAGGATTGAATGGCCTTTTAGTCTTCCATGAAATGTACTTACATAATGTTACAGTGGAAATACCAATACATCTATGAATTAGAAAATTCAGACCATATTACTATACCATTAACTTTTTGAATACCTTAATTGATTTGTTGTAGCTCTAACACACAAACACACACACACACTGATACCTAACTTGATGTTTCATCAGCAACAAATAGTGAACTGAGAATATTATAATGATATGTAATACTTAAAAAACAACTGAATTTACTAATCTGCATTTTAAAATGATTTAATCAAACCACTAAGATGAAAGGAAATTTAATAACTAAAAGATTAAAAAAAGGAAATCTGCTGATAGTTGTGATTTTTTTTAATAATAATTATACATGATTTACCACCCTGTAATCAGGGAATTGTATAAATTTTGAATTGTTTATGAATTAAAAGATATTGAGTGTACCTCAGATCATTCAAGAAAAATCTGTGAATAAATAGAAAAGACAATATGTACTAGTTCAGGCAAATCAATAGAGACTTTTAAGTCTTAAAATCATTATACAACCTTCAAAATAAAACCAAATGGAGATGAGACAAAAGTTAATACTGAATTCATAAGTAATAAGAGAGAAGAGAAAGGATAACATAATTGCTTTCCACCAAGGCTTTTACAATGAATGAAGCAAAACAATAGCAGAGGAAATACCACACCATAGAAATGATTTGCTTTTTCAAGATTCATTTCAAGTTCATAATAGATTTTGTTTCCCTGCTTTGGCAGTAACACATTTATTTCATGCCCAATTTAGAGCAGAGCCAACCACAGAACTCTGAAGAAATGCAAGAGAGGGATATTTTTTATCTTTTGAGCCACACTAGTCTAACATTAGGTAAACCTAGAGGATCCTAATACAATATTGAGAAAAAAATGTGAGCAAGAGTTTTTCAAGAGCTCTACTAAAAAAAAAATCATTACTTCACCAACACATATAGTTGCCCTCTATTCAGCTATCACAGATCCAGTTTAGTTGACTCAATTCCTAATATTGTGGTTAGACACACTCTCATCTGGGGTTTGTAACTAAATTCTCTGAAATGGAAAAAGAGCAATAGTGCAACTGAAGAAATCTGTCGATACTAAGGCAGCCTCTCCTCTCTTATTGATGGCTTCACAATATGCTAACAGTTGAAAAAAATTACCCATCAATTAATCAACCAAAATATCAAATGTGGAATATATGAGTAGTTATTAAAATAAATGTTGTTGGGGAAAACATTTTCTTTTCAGTCTGTCAGTGGCTAGCTATGATAATAAGGATGTTGCATCTTGTGTAAGGGTCTTCATTTAATTATCAATTTCACACATAAACCTAATGGTTTAGGCTAGGTTTAAGTTAGGAATGGTTTAATGGTTAGGAAGCCTAAAGCCTCTGAAGGTTCTCTTCTCTCTATCTGGGTAAGACTACCCTGGCATAGTCCTATTTATCTACATACCACTTACTTCCCTCAACTATATCAGAATTATTGATTTGCTTTTCATCAGATTAATTTAGGAAGGTTTTTTTCTTTTGAGGTTTAATTCTCAGTTTAGGCCCACATAATGAAAAAAGTAAACTTTTTCAAACACACATTATGTTTAGAATGCAAATTTTAAATGAGTTATTTAAGATAGATTTTCTCTGAGTATCTTAGACTGATCTCAAACTGTTGATCCTCGTGCCTCAGCCTCCTGAGTAATAAGAAAAGAGGCATGTACCACCAGTCCAGCTTAAATGCATTTTAACTGAGCAGAACGTATCTACATTTATATCTTTCTCTATATTTCAATGTTATTGGTTACATATTATATTGGTAAGTTTTCAGGATAGCATTGATCTCCTTTTACACATACAAAACATTAACTAGCTTTGTATACTGGCATAATAAAGCTACTCATTATCGATGGCCAATCGGTGGCTGATGTTGCTCTTGAAGAGCAATGAAATTTGTCATCTCTTATGCAAATATGAGATGTCTGACAGCTGAGCACGCACTGTGAAACTCTAGGCATCACCGTTTATCAAAGCTTAGGCTTACATTTGAAAAGAAAATTTAGATTCATCTAACTTTCCAGTCATTTCCCAAAAAAGATGACAAGTGTAATGCATTCCATTACCTTACAAAACAAAGGTAATAATGGAACAACAATGAAATGAAGACCCTGTCAATACTTACCTTCCAGTGACCCACTCAGAGCACTTTTTGCCATTTCTCAGTTCTAAAGAAATTTAGAATAAAATGCTAAAATGTATACACACATTTATATGTCTCTGGGTATGTATATACATATATTATCATCTTATATTTTCTAGATCAGGATTTTGATAAATTTTACCCTAGTCTCCACCTTTCTTTTCAGCATCTCCTTCAAATCAAATTGTTAGGTTAATACTTTTTGTTTCTTTACAAGTTCTCACATAGCATAGTTAAAGCCGTGTTTTGTATGTGCCACAGACTATTTCTCTCACTTTTTGCGTTCCCACCAACCTTCTTTCTTCTCATTGCTTCAACTTCCTATTCTGTGAACAACTGTTTTTATAATTTTGTCAGATTTATAACTTCTATAGAATATTCCATGATTATTCTCACAATTGATTATAAAAGTTGAAAATCAGTCACTGTTGCCTATATTAGTATACTAAGTATAATTTACCTCAGGAATTACTTTGCTTCTGTACTTATTGGTTAATGTCATGCTTTCTGACATTCTCTGGATAAGGTAGAGAAACCCTGTCTCAAAAAAAGTATTGTTTGGTCATAAATAGATAGGAGCAAGTTTATGAGATTTATAGAAAGGGGAAAAGAGATATGATAACACAGAGGTCTGTCTTTTATGAAGTATGGTTCTTTCTGAACTAACTCAGTTTATGTTAATGTGCCCTTAAGTAATACAGATGTATAGAAAGTATATAGTGAAGTTCACTGGCAAGTAAGGAACTAGCTGCTCATGAATTACTTTGCTTCTGTACTTATTGGTTAATGTCATGCTTTCTGACATTCTCCTGTAATGAAGTTTTAGTTCTCTGTTGATTGTCTTTATCATAATCCTGCTTTATCAAAGATAGCGTTAACTCTTTGCATTATAATAACTTTTCATATTATCTCAGGGATCTTTATGTCTGGTCCATTGCATTCTTGTCTGCCAACAGGGTGCTGTGCATGGTAGGAGGACATCATACCCTTTCCAGTGACACATACACTGTTTTCAGTGTTCTGTATGGTCCTGTTACACAAAGATCTCATTATATAAGAGTAGAGGTCTGGAGGTGTAGTTCAGTGGTAGAACACTTGCCTATATTAAATGAAAGCTGCTGAATGCCACCACAACCAAAAGAAACTAAGTCCTTTATTTCTAAATCTTTTGTATAAAGTCAGCTATTAGAAAAAAACATGGAAAAAGTGTAATATTTAGCATGAAACAAAGATTCAAAACAGTAAAACAAAAACCAAAACACAACAACAAAAAATCCCCAAAGCCTTCTATAGGTGTAGTTACACTCTTAATTTGGGTACAATGCTTATTTTTCAAACTAGGAATCTCATGAGCAGCTAGTTCCTTACTTGCCAGTGAACTTCACTATGTACTTTCTATGAACCATCTGTATTACTTAAGGGCACATTAACATAAACTGAGTTAGTTCAGAAAGAACCATACTTTATAAAAGACAGACCTCTGTGTTATCATATCTCTTTTCCCCTTTCTATAAATCTCATAAACTTGCTCCTATCTATTTATGACCAAACAATACTTTTTTTGAGACAGGGTTTCTCTACCTTATCCAGAGTGCCCTTAAAATTGCAATTCTCTTCCCTAACCCTTCTGAGTGCTGAGATCACATTCATCATTCGTAGCTCAAAAATAATTTAATATATATTAGTTACAATAAGCAAGATAATCCCAACATGTCATACTAGTTAAAATAAAAGCTTATATTTTATTCATATTTATAATACCTCATATCTTACATTCATTATCTTCTACCGTTAATTTTGCATTCATAAAGCACATGTGTTCATGGAAAGGCAAATTAGGATGGGATGGTGATTAAAGACCACTGATCTTTCTTATTTATGGTTTTGCTATTCCTTAAGTTCTCATTTTTATCTGTGCCTACAGGCAAAAGAAAAAAGTAAATGTAGGGACATATCTGCTTCCTATAAACTTTGACCTATAAGAATCCATCATTTCATAAGTGTCTCTGGTCAGATATAGTCAGATGGCCACAACAGACTGAAAGAGGGGCTAGAAAATGTAGCTTAACTCTGTCCAAAAAGAGGTTTTTGGTGAACTGCTGGAAATGTCTGCCAGAGAAAGTTGCTATGTTGTAGCCACGAACAAGGACTGTGTTTGGTAGCAAAAAGAGTTGTAGAAATATGTCTGCAGGCTATAGATGCTCACAATCTTATTTGTTCTTCATCTTTGTTTGCTTCTTAGGAAAAAACAAAGGCTTATTTTAAATTCTGAGTATGTAGTCTTGTTTTCCACAACATCTGCTACATGATTTTCACTGCATATAAAACTTAAAAGATATTAGAGTAAAAATTTTCTTTTATTTTCATCATGAGGACTCTAAAGAATGAATTTAGCATTTTTTCATGAATACCCATATTATGGAAATAGCTTTTCTATGATCATATTTTCGCACAACATACTTTATAGAATTATTGATGTAGTGGTTAAAGTTTATTTTGTTAAATGTATTTATTTGGAGGGAGACATCAAGACCAGTGTAGGGATAAATTTCTCTCATTGTCTTCCTTAAACTAAGATATATATATATATATATATATATATATATATATACACACATACATACACATGTATATGTGTGTATATACATATATATATATATATATATATATATACACACATACATACACATGTATATGTGTGTATATACATAGACACATCTCATCTTCATTATCTCCTACATCCTATATACATGTATGTATATATATACGTGTATGTATGTGTGTATGAATATATATACTATGTATATGATATGCATATATATACACATATACACTATATATATTCTACTATAGTAGACTATTTAGAAAAACAAAGGGGCCACAAGTTTATTAATTCTCAAAAATCAGTATATTTAAGATATACATTGGATGGAAATGATTTTAAACACCCATGTGCTGACAAAGATGTGGGATATGTTTTTTCTCTATTGCCAAACAATAGGAGAGCTTCAAATTTTAGAAATTCTTGGGATAGGATTAAGGCTCCATTAGAATGCTCTGGTGGATGAATGACCTCCTGACAAATATTGTCTTCTCTACATCTACATGGTCTAATGTATTACTGTATTATTATCAATATTACATCTTGGTAACATGCATTATTAATTAATACACTGTTCTCAGGAAGGGGGCTAAATAATTAAAGCCTTTGAAGTTGTGGTACATTCTTTGGCTTAGAGTCATTTTTCCATTTGTTCAATGAAGAAAAATCACAGAAGCTCAATTTGTATATTGCAAACATAAATATATTCTAAAATATTTCTCCTGTTTTCATTGATCTGAATACATCTATCATAAAAGTCTTGTTTTCAATCTTTACTGCAACATGAATCAATGCTTTGCACACATTCCATAAAGCTAGATCTTTCCTGAGGGTTGTCATGGTCTGCCAGTGACTTTTGTGGCTTTGCTGGGATGTCTGTTAGGCATCAAAACAAATATCACTACATACAAATAAAATTTATTAAACAAAAAATTTGAGCATTCTGAAATTATTCAATTTATAACAAAAGAAAGGATGAGATAAATGTATAGATAAAGTTCAAAATATGTGAAAAACAGGGTCCTCAGCTCACTGGGCAAACTGAAGTACAGGCAGAAGTGACAAGGGCGCTGTCATACACCTTGAACACACCAGTAATCTAACATCTACAGTCCTCATACGCACATTGGAACCCCATACCTACCGGAAATTCATCCTGGTCACTGCTGGAGAATTTTAAACATCTCGATTTCCAGTGTTCCTGGCTGCTGTGTTAAATAACATAGTAGGAAAAGCTGCAGCCAGGTCAAGACACCTGCATCCATTATCCATGACGGAGTCTGTTCTGCTTACAAATCCCCAGGTTTTCATCCTAATGTTAGCCAGTAATTCCCTTCCTGTCACTCTAACTCTTTCATTTTTACCCAAATAATTTCACTGTATGCTGCAGAACCTCTGCATCTTAGAAAGAAAGCCCTCATTCTTAACTTCTTTCACTTCTTTGATGGAACAGAGACTAATTATGTTGCTTCCACTGATGTCCAATCCAGAAGGTGAGACGGACTCCTGCATGACACTATGATGCTTTTAGGTCTATCTTACCCTCTCTTCTCCATCCACTTATAAATTAAACTGGCCCTATTAAATTTAAAGTCATTAAGTACAACAATCTGTTTTCTTTCTCTTGGTTTCCAAGAAATTTACCTTCATTTTTGTCCTGTGTGTAATTTAGCTCATGTCTTCCCTCTTTTTAAAGGTTCATTGACACCATCTTTGCTGACTTCAAATTCATGTGGAATATTAAATAGCACCCAGACTTTCAGTTACTCCACACACTTACTTACTGAAAGACCTGGAGTGTCCATTCTCAAAGACACTTTTATGTTCTTTTCAATAGTAGTGTGGGCAGTGAAAAAAAAAAGAAAAGCAAATGGTATTGTGGTACTAGTTTTGCAAATGTCCAATTCAAACATCACATGTTTTATTTCCGCTTTTTTTTCTTATTAATTTATCTTTACATCTCTCCTTTGATTTTATTGAGAGCCCCAGTTCTGTGACTCTATGGAACTTTTTGTTCTTGCTTGCTTTGTTTTGTGTTGCTGTGGTCTCATGACTTTCCTCTCCTGGTTCTCTATAGTCTCCCTGACAGACACCCTAATAGAATATATAATGTATATTAATTAGAATAATTAGAATAATGAATATTATTAGAATGTTTAATGTATAATAGAATATATGATGTATATGTGATAGAATTATATATACATTTATATACACACAAATATATAAAATTAGCTACAGTGTCCTGATTCTCTCTTCAGTTGCTCACTACCTGTGTCCTGGAGGTCATCTTTCTATACACAGCACCATCCTCCTAATTGTTTAAATGGAAGTTAAACTGTTAATTATCACATTTTATCTTAGGTTTTAAACAACCACGTCTTATCTTCTTCTTCATAAGACAAGCATACACTCATAACATTCTCATCTCCACATTGATTTTCACAAATATAGCTCTCATTTTTCTGTTACAGCCAGACTTATTCTGAGGTTCATGAACTTTTGGTTATGGTTTACCTCTCACTTCACAATATATTCCCATATCAACCAGTAAAATAGTTATGAACATGATTGACAAGTAGCTACTTATATATGGATTTAATTTACTTTTATACAATAATAGGTATGTATCATCAGAGTAACAAATGAATAGACAATTTAATAATTTATAATACAAGTCCTTCCAAAACATGATTTGAAAATTCTTGCCTCAGTTTAAGTATTTTCCTTTCTTTTAAATATAGATTTATAGACTTATAGACTATTTGAAATTGCTCTAGCTATTTTAGGAATTTGAAGGAGTGGGATTTAAATAATGGATTAATGCCATCATCATAGAAATTTTGGAATCTATTTTATAATTTTTGTAGTTATTGATGTGTTAAATTTAGATTATGAGAAATTTCTTATCTTCCCAGTTCTGTGTGAATTGCTTTATCTATCTATCATCTATGTATTTATTTATTTCTAGTCTCTGTCAAAATTTAGGTTAATTTATTTTTAAAATTTATCATACATTAATAACATGTGGCCATTTAATTGTGATAATTCAGTGTTTGCATACAATATATGTTGAACAAGTTCACCCCCTCAATTACATTGCTGTTCACCTTTTCCCTCTTCCTCTCTCTTTCAGTGTTTGGTGCATTATTTTAAACAAAAACTTGTCTGTTGGCTCTCTCTCTCTCTCTCTTTCTCTCTCTCTCTCTGTCTGTCAGACACACACACACACTCACACACACACACACACACACACGTACATATAAAAATCATTTTAACCAAAACCATCTTTTCGTTATCTAAAACAAAAAAAAGAAATATATAATGTGCAAACTATTGTAAAAGAAACTAACTTGGGCAATTTTTCTTTTCAATTCACTTAATTTCTGTTTTCAAAATGGATTCTTTCCATCCTTGCTTGTGTGCTTATTTCTTCACTGAGAATTTTAGTGCCTGCCTGAAATAATGGAGAGTAAATTCAAAAATCATGCTATTCAAAGTATTGGTGCATCAAGTGTGTAAACAGATTGTTTTAATGACCCTACAGTCTGACAAGCCAGTGTAGTCAGCCCGAAGAGTTACTCTTTCAATGTAAAATAATGAACTGAGTTGGAAGAAATTGAAAAATTGAAGCTATGCTAATATCGGCTTCTAACTCAACAATACTTCTAATGGGAAAATGTATGCATCCCATAAAAATTTTCAAAATGAAATCTTAATAAAATAGGTAAATCACTTTATAAGTAAAAAAAATTTAACATTAATTTTATAGAACTACTGGTTTCAATTTTAGGTGTGATTAGAAAGTCATTTATTTGTATACTCCTCATCACCATCTTTTCTATATTGTTGACAAGCATTGAATTTAGACATGGCTTTTTCCAAATGCCCTATAATGATTTTTTAAATGATCTAGACTTTCTTTTATATGAAATAATACTTGAAAACAAGGGCTAAAATTTTTCACTTGAACAGCTATTTATTTGCTAACATAGTACTGCTCTATTTTGGTTTTTCTTTGTTTTTTTTTTTTATTATAGCTGTATTTAAGTAGCTCAAATGAACAGGAAATATTGGCATTTTAGTAGAAATGAGATGAAAAATTAGCATACAAACCATCCTTATAAGTTCAAAGTCTGGTTGACTTGAGTTATTAAAGGGAAGGTTATGCTTAGCACTAACTTAAATATTCTTTGCATAAAATGAAGTGCAGGCATATTCCTAGTTACAACTGGGATGATGTGTGTATGTTTATATGACAAGTGTTTACCTATTTGCAAAATTCTAGACATTTATTATGTCCTAAGGTCCTTTTGAAAGATTGTTGCTATTATTCTAGATAGCAAAATCTCATATAATTGATGTTGTTATCCAAATCAACAGAAGATAACACTTCTAGTTAGCTATCTAAAATATTTTATTTTCTATGTGCAGAGTTGTTAGTTAATTGAAAGTCATTTGATTACTTTAAGAGAATGTATCAATACTTTCTCTATGGTTAACAGAAACATGCTACTAAGATACAGATTTAAATTCATATTGTTTAGGAATTGTTTCTATTGGACCTTGAAATATAAATAAGTATATTAAGCCTACCTCTTTTATAATAAAATTATTAACTTTAATTAAGTACTTAATTTTAATTTGATCTTAGCATTATTTAAATTAATGATATAAAACAAGGATATACATATATTTTTATGTAAAGGCCACAGTCACAATATTTTCAATTTTGTGAGCCATACAGTCACTGCTTCAAGTCCCCAGCTCTGTTGTTTTAGCAGGAAGTCTGTCATAGGCAATATTTAAGCAAGCGACATGGCTGTGCTAAAAAACATTTACTTACAAGAACTGGAGAAGAGCTGGGTTACAGTTTGTGACCTTTGCTGTTAGTTCAATTCCAGGAAACTTGTACTAAAATTAGAACTAATAAAAAGACAATTTAGTGTCTAACATATTGTCTTTTCCATAGACTGTTCCAATTTATGAATTAAATTGGTTAAAAGAGATGAAGCATGATTATAAATTTAATTTACCACACATTACTTTAGAAATTACCACTGAAATATCTATTTCATAGCTTTTTTGTTTATTTATTCTTAATTGTAAGCATAGTGAATTTCATTATGATATTTTCATGCATGCATACAATAAATTTTGATCAAAATACTTTTCTTTTAAAAAGCTTGTCATCTAATTGAGTGGTTAAAAACTTTCAGAAAAAATATAGTGCCAAAGAAGTATAAACCACTTATTGGCTGACATTGTTTAGACTTCTGGATGTCTTCTATTTGAGTTTTGACATTTTAACTGCAGCAGAAATAAGAAAATGCTTTGTCTCTAGTAATTTTATTAAAATTTTGATATTTTGAAAAATATTTTAAAAATACCATTTTATGAAAACTAACATCATTCTTTAATAACTAACTTCACAAGTAGGTAGTGCTTAGTAAATTTATGTAGCATAAAATAATGAGCATGCACTGGCATTTATGGCCGAAGTTAGATATTTCTGAATATGTCATTGCTGACCAAGGTTTCAAGTGGCAAACAAAAAAAATGACAACATTCTACTATTGAAGAATTTCATTTTTGCTTCTCATTGTCATCGATCTATTTATCACATATTTATTGCGTACCAATAATAACATAAACTATGGCATCTATTGGGTACTAAAATTTTAAGGGAAATGTTGCCAAACTCTATTTCTCTTTTTATTTTTTCTGGCATACCCATCTTATCTAGTTTATTGACCTCTCTCCCTATCATGTGTATATGGTGTGTGTGTACGTATGTATGTCTTTATCATCTACCGATCTATCAATCTATCATCTATCTATCTGTCACCTATCTTCATGTTCAAAATTTCTAATTGGTTCAGAAGAACAGAAATTAAAGTATTTTAAATACGGCAGCAGTGCTTTTAAGAGTAAGTGCCTCATTCAGTTTTGTTTAGGATGGTTGGGCCTTGGTATAGTATCTAAAATAAATTTTATGTTGCATTCTGTTGTGGTGTACTTTTATATTTAGCATGCACATAACATTTTTATTGGCATTTTAATGTCATTATTAAATGTACCCCCAAAATTGGAAAATTGAACAAAACATGGCTAATTTCCTCAAACCTTGTAAGTGTCTGAGTGTTTGACTCTGTATGCATGTGTGTTTTATAGTGTTGTGACTATAAACTAATTTCTTTGTCTTTGTACTAGGTACACAAACTAAAGTTCAGTCATCAACCCTTATGTTCAGGATCATGTGAATACTGCTGTTGTAAGTAACTATAGACACAACAATTCTTATGTATAAATTTGGGGCAGGAATAATGGGTAAGAAGTTAACCAAACTAGGAGTGTTGGTGGCAGAATTGTTTAAGGAACTGCTTTGGTTTCCTTGATTCCTTAGAGGAAACGTTTTCTTCATTTAAGAAACGAAATGGGGGGTGCTTTTTCTAAACGTTTTAAACTGCTTTTCCTTGCTTCTATTGTCACCACCTGGTACAGAAAAAATAAATTAGCATTCTTTTAAATTCTATAGAAACTGGGACTTTTGCTAAATTGTTGGGAACTGCTGTTTGCAGAAAACACAGCAAGCTGTACCAGGAGTAACACCCTGAGCTGTGTCTGCAGGCAGAAAATGAGTAATAGTAGCAAGAAACACCATGGTGAAACTGTAAGAACCTGAAAAAAAATCCAAGACTTTGTTAGAAATTGAAATATTCCTGAGGACCTAAAAGCTTTTGGTTTCTTATGAAAGAATATTGATATTCATTAATTTACCCAGCATATTTGAGGAGGCTTTTTTAAAAAATGATTTATCTGGCTGTTCTGAAAGCCTGCTTTTATTCAGCATTTTTGCTTATCAGCAGGGATTCAGTAAGACAAAAAGAATATGGAAAAGTTCACTGAAATACCAGACATGAGCAAGGAAATGAATGTTATTAAATATCCAAGAGTACTTTTGAGGCTGTAAAGAGGTTAGGAAGGGTGTGTCGTGGAAGAGGGTGGGTGCAGAGAAGTCTGATAAACCAGTCTCAAAATACAGCTAGATAGGACAAATAAGTTCTAGTGTTGTGTAGCACAAGAGGGCAATTATAACCTACATAAATTTATTATGTATTTGATAAAGAACTAGAAGAGGGATATTTGAGAATTTTTAACACCTCTCTAAAAATCATGAATATTTAAAATATAAGTGGTAAACACTCTTATTTGATCAGTACATAATACATATATATGTAACAAATTATCATATTATGTAACAAATATGAGCAATTTAAAAAATTAAGACCTATATATTTGCACCAAAATGAATATTTCTGTCTTTAACTTTATTTGAATGACTATGCAATGTATATGAATTATTTTCATTTTTCCATTTGTTCTTTTCAGAATAATAGAATTAAAAAATTAGATGCTTAGTAAAATGCCAAAAAAAAGTTAATTAAGTAGAAAATTAGGTTGAAGCAGTTAGTTGGACTAAGATTCAAAATAAATTTTCACCTAGTATTTAGTATATATACTTAAGTGCACAAAACATCCATGTGCTATATATTTTATATTTAAAGAAGTTTGAAATACTGGGCATTATTATCACAAGAGTGGTTCAATTCAAAGTCATCTTATGTAGATTTTTATTTTCTCATACCTTTCAGATTTTTATTTAATTGTGATTCAACCGCTCTGAACATATGTATTAAACAAACACAGGCTTAATGTCAATCTTATAACACATGAAGAGAATATTAGAGGTTAAAGTGATTCAGTTTGTTAGTATATAAGTCAATGTCTTGAAAATATTTTATCTTTTCTTTTTGAAGATAACAGTTTGATAGCATGAGCATATAGTAACAGGGGTTGTTTCTAAACCTGTGAGTAGGTATTAAGTGAATAACTTCCAGCTATGGTGACTAATATAGTTCCTTACTTAAATTACACATGCAATTTCTTAACCTGACTCCCACCTACTTTGACTGAACATCATTAAGGGTCATTCAGATGGCAGCCAGTTCCTCTTATCTGTTTCCATAGAGACAGTTTGTAGTAGTCATGCACATTTTTACTTTGAGATTTTTTTCCTTCTGGAAGATCACTTCCTTTATGTAATGCAAACACATGCTCAAAAAAGAATTAATTTTCTTCTTCATCAGCCAGATTTTCCCATCTTAAAGGCAATAGTTTCTTGATGGTAAAGGCTGAGAAGTTTTTACAGGTTCTCTTGAATTATTGTTCTGGCATACATGGATTTTTTACACCACTTAATGAATCAGTCTATTATGAAATGCCATCTATTAAAATTTATGTATTTTCAAATGGAGCATTAAATTTATCATATGGTACTAACTCAGATTTGGAAACTATGGCTGAATATAATGTATTATCAAAAATGTGTAAGAAATCAGTGATTCAGCATTTCCAGTTAATAGTGTATTCAATTTCTGCAAACCTGCTGGACTTTGATAAGAATATTCATGTTTCTTAATATTACTGAGATAATGAGACTCTCTGTAAACTATCAAGCATGTGAAACCTCACATTCCCTGTGAGTTTCAACATCATAAGCTATCATCAGCTGTGTAAAATAACCAGGACAGGCTGAGGAACTCAACATATTAATTTATATTCTTCTTCCATTATATGTAAATACTCAAGTCTGGGTCTGCTCAGATATAACTAAAAGACTATTAAAAGACTACTCTTTCTTTTCTTTAAAACCCATAAAGTACATCTTTTTGAAATCATATTTATAAAAGTTTTATAATATTGGAATGAAATATGTTCATCAATTTTTTAGTCAAATAATGACACAATCACATTAATAAATAGTAAATTATTTACATTATTTCTTCATGAATATTAAATAATGGTGTGATTATTTCCTTGTTTTGTGACTTTAAATGAAGCATTGGAAAACTTGTATATGTCACTATTAGTGAGACAGCTTTCCAATATATTAAGACTGTTCTAAAGAACTAATTGGTGATATCAGTGAATGTGATTTTGGATAATGAAGAGTGTCAGCATTTGAAAGATCTTCAGATTTTCCAAATAGCTCACATATTTATGCTTGCTAACAAACATTAGCCTCCCAACTCCCACTGCTTATAGATATTACCACCAAAGGGTCTTCTATATAATATGTAAACTACTGGTCGGATATTGAAACTGTGAATTAGTTATTGCTAAATTACAACTTCAGACCAGGAACAGAAATAGCACACCAACCTAGCTAACAAACAAGACAGCCAAAACACAAAAATTAAATCAAGGGAAAGAAAACAGGTGACTAAAACCACCAACTAGCCTATCAAGAACATAGCTACACAGTACCAAGTGGAGTGATGGGAAGAAGAAGAAGGGCTGGAAACCACTCTCTTAAAAAAAAAAAAAAAAAAAAAAAACAGGATTCAGAGGGAAATGAAGAAAACAGATACCCAGTTCCTGACCCCAACAAAAAAAAGATAAATGACACCAAGGAACTCAGCAATGCCCACAAAAACAGTCTTAAAGAAGAAATCTTGAAGTAATTACTGAGAATTTCATGGAGAAAATTCTAGACATCGTCAACCAAAATGTACCTAATGCACTCAAAAAATTTCAGGACAAAAAATAAAGAATATGATAAGAAAGCAGAAACAAAAAAATGAACTCAGAGGAGCCCTAAATAAACACCAAAGTGAAACACTGAACACTATAAAAAGAGATATTTATGAATTAAAGATGAAAATAGAAAATATTAAAGAGGAAGTGGCCCATGATATGGAAAACCTTAGAAAAAAGAATCAAACAAAAACACAAAGCCCAGTGGAAAGCCATTCCAGCAGACAAGAACAAGTGGAAGACATAATCTAGACCTCAAAGATAAAATAGAAATTAAAGAAAAAAACTGAAGAACTGTTAGTCAAACAACTGAAGACCTGTGAAAGGAGTATGCAGTAATTCTCCAGGTCCATCACAAGACCATACCTGAGAATCATGGGCATTGAAGAAGAGAAAGAGGTCCAAGCAAAAGGGATTTGTAATATATTCAATAAAGTAATAACAAAAACTATAACAATATATGACCACCAACCTACCACTATAGAAAATTCTGCAAGGAATTCTGCACACAGATGATGAAAGCAAACAAAACCATGAGAGGATAGCAAATATTAAACCACAGGAGAAGAAAAGTCAAGTAATCAGATAGTAGCATTGATTCGACTGCACACAATCAAATCCTTAAACAACAAAAACAACTAAATGTCAGAAATCACCATCAATATTAACACTGAAGATCAAAGGACTCACTCAACTCCCTCATCAAAAGACACAGTTTGGCAAACCGGAATTAAAAAGGAAGATCTAACAATCTGTTGTTTACAAGAGACCCATCTCATTGATAGAAACAAACATGGGCTTTGGGTAAAAGGCTAGAAGATTTACCGAGCCAATGGCCCCTGAAAATAGGCAGGAGTAGCAATACTTATACCAGACAAAGTAGACTTCAAACTTACATTGATCAAATGAGATAAAGAAGGTCACTTCATACTAATAAAAGGGGAAATACACTAAAAGAAATAACAATTATCAACCTATATGCACCCAATGTCAGTGCACCTGATTTCATCAAACCTACTTTAAAGGACTTAAAAGCTCATATAAACTCCAACACAGTGGTACTGGGAGACTTTAATACCCCCTGTCACCAATAGATAGGTCATCCAAAAAAAAAATCAATAAAGAAATTCTAGAACTAAATCACACCATAGATAAAATGGACCTAGCTGATATCTACAGAATATTTCATCCAACTTCTGCACAACATACATTCTTCTCAGTAGCCCATGGAACTTTCTCCAAAATTGATCATATCTTAGGGCACAAAATAAGCCTCAGCAAATATAAGAAAACAGAAATAATACCATGCATTCTATCTGATCACAATTGCATTAAGACTAGTACTCAACAACAAAAACAACAGCAGAAAATATGCAAACACTTGGAAGCTGAACAACACATTCCTTAGTGATCAGTGGGTCACTGGTGAAATAAAAGAGGAAATTAAAAGGTTCCTAGAAGATAATGAAAATGAAAACATGACCTACCAGAACCTATGGGACACAGCAAAAGTAGTCCTAAGAGGAACGTTTATAGCTATAGCCATGAGTGCAAATATTAAAAGGGCAGAAAGATCTCAAATAAATGACATAATACTACATGTCAAGCTCCTAGAACAACAAGAACAAGCAAAATCCAAATCAAGCAGAAAGAGAGAAATAATAAAAATAAGGGTCGAAATGAATGAAATAAAGATTAAAAAAATACAAAAAAATCAACAAAACAAGAAGCTGGTTCTTTGAAAAAATAAATAAGATTGACAGACCCTCAGCAAATCTGACTAAAATGAGGAGGGAAAAGACCCAAATCAGTGGAATCAGAAATGTAAAAGGGGAGATAACAACAAACACAAAGAAAAATCCAAGCAATCATTAGAGACTACTTGGAGAACCTATATTCCAATAAATTTGAAAATCTTGAAGAAATGGACAAATATTTAGATACTTATGCCCATCCAAAACAGAACCAAGAGCATATTAACCACCTAAACAGATCTATAACATGAAATGAAATTGAAGCAGCAATAACAAGTCTCCCAAAAAAGAAAAGTTTAGGACCTGACAGATTCAACCAGATCTGCAAAGAAGAACTAATACCAGTTTTTCATAAACTTTTCCATGAAATAGAAAGGGAAGGAATTTTGTCTAACTCATTCTATGAAGACAATATTACACTCATCCAAAAACCAGACAAAGACACATCACAAAAGGAGAACTATATGCTGATCTCCTTAATGAACATCAATGCAAAAATCCTCAATTAAATGATGGCAAACCGAATCCAACAACATATCAGAAATATCATCCATCACGACCAAGTCAGCTTCATCCCAGGGATGCAGGGGTGGTTCAACATATGCAAATCAATAAATGTAAGACAGCACATTAATAGAAGCAAAGACAAAAACCACTTGATCATCTCAATAGATGTAGAAAAAGACTTTGATAAGATTCAACACCACTTCATGACAAAAACTCTAAGAAAACTAGGAATAGAAGGAATGTACCTCAACATTATAAAGTCTATATACGACAAACCTATAGCCAACATCATAGTTAATGGGAAAAACTGAAACCATTTCCCCTGAAATCAGGAATGAGACAAGGGTGCCCACTCTCCCCACTCCTATTGAACATAGTCCTGGAATTCCTACCCAGAACAATAAGGCAAGAAGAAGTAATAAAAGGAATACAAATAGGTAAACAAACTGTCAAAGTATCCCTATTTGCAGACCACATGCTCTCATAGCTCAAAGGTCCAAAAAACTCTATCCAAAACTTCCTAGATACCATAAACAGCTTCATCAATGTGGCAGGATACAAAATCAACTTACAAAAATCATTAGCTTTTCTATACACCAACAATGAACAAATTGAGAATGAATATATGAATATACAGGGAACTCAAAAAAACTAGATTCCGTCCCCCAAATCAATGAAGCAATAAAGAAGTGTCCAACTGAACTAAATAGAACTTTTTCAAAGGAAGAAATCCAAATGTCTAAAAAACACATGAAAAATGCTCACCATATCTGGCATTAAGGAAATGCAAATCAAAACCACACTAAGATTCCACTTCATCCCTGTTAGCATAGCCATCATCAAAAACACCAATAACAAATGTTGGTGAGGATGTGGGGAAAAAGGAACCCTCATGTGCTGCTGGTGGGAATGTAAGCTAGTACAACTACTTTGGAAAGAAATATGGAGGCTTCTTAAAAAACTAAACATAGATCTGCCATGTGATCCAGCAATACCACTCCTAGGAATATACCCAAAGGAATACAACTCAGGTTATTCCAAAGACACCTGCACACCCATGTTTATTGCAGCACTATTCACAATAGCCATGTTATGGAAACAGTCAAGATGCCCCACTACCCAGGAATACATTAAGACAATGTGGTATTTATATACAATGGAATTTTTCTCAGCCACAAAGAAGACTGAAATTTTGTCATTTGCAAGAAAATGGATGGAACTTGAGAACATCTTCTTAAACAAAGTTAGCCAGGCTCATAATGCCAAACTTCGTATGTTCTCCCTCATAAGCGGACTTTAGACCTAAACAAATGCAGTAATATTATTGGACATGAGTAACACGCTAAGGGGAGACTGCATACAGGAGGAGTAGCGAAAGGTAGGAAATCCAAAACTTGAAAGTGTTTGATGTGCTCACTGTAGAGGAGTGAATTAAGTAATCTTAAAGTGAGAAGCCACTAAGGGAAGCTCACCGGGAAGAAGTGAAGAGGTCTGGTAGAGATTAACCAATTTCGGTTGTAATACACATGTGCATGCAAACAATGCTAGGAATTCTCTGTATAGCTATCTTTGTCTCAAGCTAGCAAAAATGCTATGTCTTTCTTATTATCTCATATTTTGTCTTCAACAAAATTGGAGAAGAGGGCAGAACAGGTTCTGCTTGGAAGGGAGAGGGGTGGAGAGAGGGAGGGAGTAGGAGACAAGGGGAAGAGATGTCCCAGACGGTGTTTGCACATATGAATAAATGAATAAAAAATCATTGATGTGAACATGGGAAACAATGAATAAAACTAATGTTTTCTTTCTGAAACTGTTAAGAAAATAATTTCACGTATTTATTATCTATGCTCTGTGATAAATGATAGATTTAGAGGCTTAACATGACACCCGTGTATAATCTCATGGTTACTGTTAGTCAGAAACCTTGGCACATCTGAACTTGATCCTTGACTTCAGTGTCTTGTGAAGCCTCATTCAATGTCAACTTGAACTTGGGGCTCATGTGAACCCCAACCCTCCTTAAACTGTTCCATGAAATAGAAAGGGAAGGAAAACTGCCAAACACATTTTATGAAGCCAGTATTACACTTATCCCCAAACCAGGCAAAGCCACCTCCAAAAAGGAGAACTATAGGCCAATCTCCTTAATGAACATTGATGCAAAAATCCTCAACAAAATAATGGCAAATCGAATTCAGCAACACATCAAAAAGATTATTCACCACAACCAGGTAGGCTTCATCCCAGGGATGCAGGGGTGGTTCAACATACGAAAATCAATAAATGTAATAAACCACATTAACAGAAGCAAAGACAAAAACCACTTGATCATCTCAATAGATGCAGAAAAAGCCTTTGATAAGATCCAACATCATTTCATGATAAAAGCTCTAAGAAAACTAGGAATAGAAGGAAAGTTCCTCAACATTATAAAAGCTATATATGACAAACCTACAGCCAGCATTATACTTAATGGAGAAAAATTAAAACCATTCCCTCTAAAATCAGGAACCAGACAAGGATGCCCACTATCTCCACTCCTATTCAACATAGTACTGGAATTCCTAGCCAGAGCAATTAGGCAAGAAGAAGGAATAAAAGGAATACAAATAGGTAAAGAAACTGTCAAAATATCCCTATTTGCAGATGACATGATCCTATACCTTAAAGACCCAAAAAACTCTACTCAGAAGCTTCTAGACATCATCAATAGCTATAGCAAAGTAGCAGGATATAAAATCAACATAGAAAAATCATTAGCATTTCTATACACTAACAATGAGCAAATGGAAAAAGAATGTATGAAAACAATTCCATTTACAATAGCCTCAAAAAAAATCAAATACCTAGGTGTAAACCTAACAAAAGATGTGAAAGACCTCTACAAGGAAAACTATACACTTCTGAAGAAAGAGATTGAGGAAGACTATAGAAAGTGGAGAGATCTCCCATGCTCATGGATTGGTAGAATCAACATAGTAAAAATGTCGATACTCCCCAAAGTAATCTACATGTTTAATGCAATTCCCATCAAAATTCCAATGACATTCATTAAAGAGATTGAAAAATCTACTGTTAAATTTATATGGAAACACAAGAGGCCACGAATAGCCAAGGCAATACTCAGTCAAAAGAACAATGCAGGAGGTATCACAATACCTGACTTCAAACTATATTACAAAGCAATAACAATAAAAACAGCATGGTACTGGCACAAAAACAGACATGAAGACCAGTGGAACAGAATAGAGGATCCAGATATGAAGCCACACAACTATGAGCAACTTATCTTTGACAAAGGAGCTAAATATATACGATGGAGAAATAGCAGCCTCTTCAACAAAAACTGCTGGGAAACTGGTTAGCAGTCTGCAAAAAACTGAAACTAGATCCATGTATATCACCCTATACCAAGATTAACTCAAAATGGATCAAGGATCTTAATATCAGACCCCAAACTCTTAAGTTGATACAAGAAAGAGTAGGAAATACTCTGGAGTTAGTAGGTATAGGTAAGAACTTTCTCAATGAAACCCCAGCAGCACAGCAACTAAGAGATAGCATAGATAAATGGGACCTCATAAAACTAAAAAGCTTCTGTTCATCAAAAGAAATGGTCTCTAAACTGAAGAGAACACCCACAGAGTGGGAGAAAATATTTGCCAATTATACATCAGACAAAGGACTGATAACCAGAATATACAGGGAACTTAAAAAACTAAATTCTCCCAAAACTAATGAACCAATAAAGAAATGGGCATGTGAACTAAACAGAACTTTCTCAAAAGAAGAAATTCAAATGGCCAGAAAACACATGAAAAAATGCTCACCATCTCTAGCAATAAAGGAAATGCAAATTAAAACCACACTAAGATTCCACCTCACCCCTGTTAGAATAGCCATCATCAGCAACACCACCAACAACAGGTGTTGGCGAGGATGCGGGGAAAAAGGAACCCTCTTACACTGTTGGTGGGAATGTAGACTAGTACAACCACTCTGGAAAAAAATTTGGAGGCTACTTAAAAAGCTGGACATCGATCTACCATTTGATCCAGCAATACCACTCTTGGGGATATACCCAAAAGACTGTTACTCCAGAGGCACTTGCACATCCATGTTTATTGCAGCACTATTCACAATAGCCAAGTTATGGAAACAGCCAAGATGCCCCACCACTGACGAATGGATTAAGAAAATGTGGTATCTATACACAATGGAATTTTATGCAGCCATGAAGAAGAACGAAATGTTATCATTCGCTGGTAAATGGATGGAATTGGAGAACATCATTCTGAGTGAGGTTAGCCTGGCTCAAAAGACCAAAAATCGTATGTTCTCCCTCATATGTGGACATTAGATCAAGGGCAAACACAACAATGGGATTGGACTATGAGCACATGATAAAAGCGAGAGCACACAAGGGAGGGGTGAGGATAGGTAAGACACCTAAAAAACTAGCTAGCATTCGTTGCCCTTAATGCAGAGAAACTAAAGCAGATACCTTAAAGCAACTGAGGCCAATAGGAAAAGGGGACCAGGAACTAGAGAAAAGGTTAGATCAAAAAGAATTAACCTAGAAGGTAACACCCACGCACAGGAAATCAATGTGAGTCAATGCCCTGTATAGCTATCCTTATCTCAACCAGAAAAACCCCTTGTTCCTTCCTATTATTGCTTATACTCTCTCTACAACAAAATTAGAGATAAGGGCAAAATAGTTTCTGCTGGGTATTGAGGGGGGGAGCGGGAGGGGGTGGAGTGGGTGGTAAGGGAGGGGGTGGGGGCAGGGGGGAGAAATGAACCAAGCCTTGTATGCACATATGAATAATAAAAGAAAAATGAAAAAAAAAAATAAAAAATAAATGAATAAAAAATCATTGATGTGAACATGGGAAACAATGAATAAAACTAATGTTTTCTTTCTGAAACTGTTAAGAAAATAATTTCACGTATTTATTATCTATGCTCTGTGATAAATGATAGATTTAGAGGCTTAACATGACACCCGTGTATAATCTCATGGTTACTGTTAGTCAGAAACCTTGGCACATCTGAACTTGATCCTTGACTTCAGTGTCTTGTGAAGCCTCATTCAATGTCAACTTGAACTTGGGGCTCATGTGAAAATATTAATTTTAATTTTTAATTTTAATTTGTGTATTTGTTGCCAGAATTTACTTATCTTGGGGTTTTGGACTGAGGTTTAATTTGCTAGCTGGCAATATACTGATGCTCACTCTTGCTTTCTTGTGACATGGAGCTCACCAATGTAATGACTTGATTTACTTAGACCAACCAAGAGAAAAAGTAAATAAGGACAATCTGCTAGGTGGAACTTAGAAAGGTCTTGTAACCCATCACAGAGGTGGTAAGGCATTCAGGAAGGGCATTCCTCAAGGACACGCATACCTGGAGGAATGCCTCTTGCATACCTTTATCCACTCCGTGTGTAATTGCACGAAAATTTTCTTGGAGTTAAAAAAAGGAATTTGTTATTTATAGTGTAAGATATATGTTTTGTCGGGGGGTGGTTGGGGAGTGGGTGAGTATACAAACGAGAGTATGGAACTTAGTTTGTTTTAATATTTGGAGTTTGTAAAGGGAACCATGTTTCAGGATTATTTTTTCATAAAGCAGATAATCATTTTTTAAAAACAATTCGTTATATAGAGCCTTTTTTCGTATGTGCTACTGTGAGGAGTTAGAATAGAAAGTAATGAAATTTTAGTATTTTCTAAATTAGTTGAAGAAATAATATTGAGTTTAAGAAATAATATTAAGTGAGATCATGCATTTTTTAAAAAAGGCAAGTCTCTATATTGGCTACTGGCACAACATGTAAGAAGAAATATCTAAACAGAACATCAAGCAGAATAAGCAGAATTCTGATCCCTTGTTGGCCTGGGCTACATTAAAGTGATAAACCAAACACAATGGATCAAAATTTGTGAAAGTCTTCAAAATGTATACAAGTGACCTGTCCCCCACCCCCTTTTAAGATGGGGACAAATCCTCCTGCTCTGTCTCACAGTGCTAGGATTACAGACGTGTACCACCATGCCAGGTTGTACTGACCATCTTCACTGAAACTGGGCATTATCTGGTGTACCACCAACGTAATGTGATTTTGTTGATTTTTCTGAGGCCTGTTATGTCTTTAAAATACAACTGCCAAAGTTATACAGGTTTTATATTGGGTATCTCTGTGTCACGAATACTATAAGACACTCATATTTGAGTACTAATATAAATGGCCCCCAAAATATAGTTACCTTTGTGTGAACTAATTATTTTATAATTTTATAAAGTCCAAGTTTTTAAATTAAATATCATAGCTTTAAGTCTTTGAGAAATGTTGTTAAAATTTATAACTACCTATTGCAATAGCAATGGAAAAATCACTTCATTAAATTGTAGTACAGAAGGATGGACATCTTAAATGGAAGAATTTTCAGATTTAATTAAAACATTAAGCTGTTGTTGAAACAAAGGTCATGATCATAAAATGTAATTTGAAGGATTTCATTACCTGGTACCCTGATGTGCTATTTCCATTTCCCAATGTATAGTGCATATGGCCATTTAAAGGATAAATGGATATCATTTTATTTGAGTGGATGAACTAAGATGTTAATAATTATTTTAAATGATATAATTTTGAGAATTAAACTTTCAAACATTCATTTTCTGTCTGCACATGTGTAATTTACTACCTTTATATCCAAGATTTAGTATGGTTTTTAAAACATATCAGGATAATACAATGAGAGGTTTTAATATACTTTAACATTCTTCACATTAAGCATTCATTCTTTGAATACTTAGATGTAAGGTATTGTGCTCAGCATCACATTACATTTTTCATTATAATAACATATTACGATAGCTTCCCTTGTTATGTAATAAATAAAGCTAAATAACCCGCAAATTTTAAAACCTAAATTGTGGATGGGATGCACATCGAACACTTGTCTTGGGATGAGTCCACCTGCTGTGTTCACTCTGGGGTGGGACAGAAACTAAAATTGTGTAACAGAAAGAGTATTTCCCTGGGAATAACAGTAATTATTCTGGCTGTGTGATTTTGGAAATAAATCAGCAAATTTTTCAAAGCTATGATCTTCACTCTGTCAAACACAAAGTGAGATAAATGTCTTTTGTAATCTTGTATATATGAATCTTTTGTTCTAGACATTTTCATACCTGAACAAGAAACAATAGGGATTATGCTCAATTTGTATTTATTGCAATTGTGATCTACCATTCGGTTAAAAAATGATATTTTCTTCTGCATGTAAATATCATAAGAGAATGAATTTCAGGCCAGCTGTACACAGTGAATTGTCTCCTATAGAAAATCTAAGAACATATTTAAATATACAAAATAATTTATAATATGAAGGATGCAGAATATAAATTTTTCATCATAACAGAAGTCACAATGATACTAACCAAAACAAAATTGTGGCTAAGTCTCTCAATAATGTTTACTGTTTGTGCTGATTTTCACATATCACATTAAATATTTTCTAGTAAAGGAGAATGCTCATAAACATATAGATAACAAATAACCAAAACCTTTCCTCTATTTTTCTATCTTGTGATTCTTAAATTTCTATTTCCTTCCTTGAAGCAATTCTATCTGTATATCTAAAACTGGCTGAAATACAAATATATCATGATGAAAGGTTTTTATGCCATTCTTATTTCAGAATAAGAAATTTTTTAATTTTTCTTATGCATCATTCATCATGAGTACTGTGATTCTTTACTCATTAAGATAAGCAATGAAGAGGGCTGGCAGAGTGGCTCAAGAGGCACTGTGCCTGCCTAGCAGCATGAGGCCCTGTGTTCAAACCCCAGTGCTGCCAAAAAAAAAAAAAAAGCAACATATTTATATGTATCATTGCTGTAGTCCCTGAATTTTCTGTTTTTGGTAGTACTTTTTTTGTGGTACTGGGGTTTGAACTCAGAGCCTCGCATGGGCTAGGCAGATGCTCTACATCAGCTAGACACAACGTCCTTTCTCTTTTTTTCTTTAGTTATTTTTCAGATAGGGTCTGGTGTTTTTGCCCCAGGCCAGCCTTTGATCTCAATCCTCCTACTCATGCCTCTTGTGTAGGTGGGATGACAGGTGCAATGCCACCATGCCCAGCTTATTATTAATTGAGATGTAGTCCAACCAGCTTTGTACCAGGGCTTGGCCTCAAACCATGATCTTCCAAACCTCTGCCTCCTCAGTAGCTGGGATTACAGATGTGAGCAACTTTATCTACCCCTCTGAAGTTTTTAGATTTGAATGGATATATCTTGTTTTTTAAAACAAACACCATAGATATGTGTATTTGAATTTCGTAATAATGAAGCCTAGCTTTTTCTTGAAGTATTCCTAAGGGTGAAAAACATGACATTTTATGCAAAAAAATCATCATTTTCTCAATTAAAAACTTTCAAGGAACACAATTTTTCTGGGTTGGGTGTTGCTTTAATGGAAAGGTGTTTATAATATAAATTGCAAAAACCAGATAATGATTATGTATAGTCTACATTATGAGTGTAGTATTCTACATTCCCATCAACACTGTACAAGCACTGCCTTTTCTCTTCATCCCTTGTTATCTCTGTCTTGTTCATAATAAGCATCCCTAATGGATATAAGGTGATGGAGGGTTTTCATTTGTATTCTCTTATGACTAGTGATATTAAGCACCTTTTCATATACCTTTTGTCCATTTTTATATTGTCCTTGGAAAAATTGTATTCAGATTATTTGCTAATTTTAAGTAGGTTGTTTGGTTTTCTGTTATTGAACTGCATGAGTTTTAAAAATAAATTTCATATATTACCTTATATATGACTCACCAATACTTTTTCCCATTTCATATAGCACTTTTTTTTGTAGCCTTTTTTTTTCTTTTATTCATATGTGCATACAATTTTGTGTCATTTCTCCCCCCTTACGCCCATCCTCTCCTTTACCCCCCATCCCCTCCCTCACCCCCCCTCACTACCAGGCAGAAACTATTTTCCTTTATCCCTAATTTTGTTGAAGAGAGAGTATAAGCAATAATAGTAAGGACCAAGTGTTTTTGCTAGTTGAAATAAGGATAGCTATATAGGGAGTTGACTTGCATTGATTTCCTGCACATGTGTGTTACCTTCTAAATTAATTCTTCTTGAACTAACTTTTTCTCTAGTTCCTGGTCCCCTTCTCCTACTGGCCTCAGTTGCTATAAAGTATCTGCATTAGTTTCTCTCCATTGAGGGCAACAAATGCTATCTAGTTTTTTGATGTCTTACCTATCCTCATACCTCCCAAGTGTAGCACTTTTTTTGATGATTGTTTCTTTTGCTGTGCAGAAACTTTTTGGTTTGATATAATCTTATTTATTTATTTTATCATCTGTAACTTGAACTTGATGTAATCTCCAAAACAGCATTGCCAAGGCCAATGGGAAGGAGTTTCTTATGCTTTCGTCTAGGAGTTTTATAGTTTCAGGTTCTATGCTTAAATTTTTAAAATTCATTTTGACTTGGTTTTTAAATATAGTACAAGATAAGGCTCCAATTTCATTCTTTTTTTTTTGGAAGTCCAGTTTTCCCAGAGCCATTTGTTGAAGGAAAGGTGCTTCTCTTTCCTCACTGTGTCCTCTTGGCCCTTGTCAAAATTAGCTGCATGTTTGAATTTGAGTTTGTTCAGGGTTCTATACTAAGTTTTTCTTGTATGTGTGTATGTTTTATGTTGGTGCGATACTGGTTTGACTCCCATACCTTTGTAATGTAATTTTAAATCAAGTGTGATGCCTCCAACTTTGTTTTTCCTTTCTTAGAATTTGACTGTTTATGGACTTTAAGGATTTTTTTCCTTCTATTTCTGTGAATAGTGCCATGGGATTTTGAAAGGAATTGCACTGAATTTGTATATTGATTTGGGTAAAATGGACATTTAAACAACAATTCTTCATGCATGAACACAAGATATTTTCTACTTATAGAACTATAACTCAGCAATCCACTTTTTTGTATCTAAACAGATGAAATGAAATCACTACCTTGAAAATATTTGTATTTACCAATTCATTGTTCATTTCATCATTATTGAATTATTAACAATTGCCAAGAGAGGGAAACAACCTAAGTGTCTCTTGACTAACCAATGAATAAAAAAACTTTCACACACACATAGTGGAAATAATATTCAGTTTTAGCAAAGGAGATCCTGCCATTTAGCAAAACGTAGATTAACATGGATGACTTGATGCTAAGTGAAATAAAGCAGATTCAGAAAGGAAAACACTGTAATGATCTCACTTGAATGTGGATGTTTAAAAATGACTAAATATACAAAGTTAGGGAATAAAACATTGATTATCAAGGTACCAAGATTGGGGCTGTTGGCAGAGAAAAATAATGGAGAGATGCAGGTCAAAAGATCCAAAATAGAAAAGCTTTATATGTATATTCATTTTATTAATGTAATTCTTTTTGCTTTTTTTTTACTTTCCCAATTTTAAATGGTTAATAATCTGTTACTAAATATTTGTATCTGAAAGGTATATTTCTGAATTCAGCTATTCCAAAACAGAAGGAAAAGCAAGTGGCAAAGGGACGGTGTTGTGTATCACCTATAAAAGAGAAAACAAACTCCAAATCCAAAGCACACACCCATTTGTGCTTCACTTACCAGAACTATTAATGTCAGAAGAGGTTGAGTAGTATGAAATTTTAGCAGGATTCATGACCACTTCAAAGAATTTTGGAGAAATAAGAAGAGCTAAATAGTTATCAATAAGAAAGTAAGGAGTTCTGTTATCTTTGATTTTTTTAAGTTAAATTAGTTTGTTATGTAATTTTATCATGTACTTAATATTAACATCTTTAATATTTTGCTCACATTTTTCAAATTAGTATTTGAAAATATGATACCCCTTTTGGGTATTACTCTGTGCAAATTTATATGAAAATAGTTTTATATGACTAGTTTGCAAAAATTCCATTTCTTCCTTGAAACATGTGTCATTGGACTTAGCAATTCTTTGGATGTTAGCTAAAATTCTGAGGGATACCTCTGCAAAATATTTGAAAAAATTGAGGAAAATGTTTCCATTCCTGTATGTGAATATGATGTTTGTAGTTTTCTGTTTGCTGCTATTTTCTAATTCACTTCAAAGTTTTTCCTCTACCCTCTTTTCTCTTTGTGGGTTACATAATGTTTTATCTATTTATTTATTTTCAAAGAATATTCTGTTTGTTTTGTACATTAGTCTCCTATTGACCTCTTCTAAAGTTGATTAATTATTTGATATTTAAAGAATGACTTCAAGAAACTCAAGGAAGGCAGAAAAAGAATAGGACAAATATGAAGGGTGATAAACTGTAATATAGGCATGCTAATGTGAAACAATATGGCATCTAAAGAGAACTAAAGGGTCTAAAAAAGATGTTTATGAGGCCAGGGATGGCTCAGAGCACTATAAGTTAATTGGCCCCTGCCCAATATGAAGTAGGTAAACTCAGGACATTCCTTATCCCAGGAACTTTATAACATTCACACTTTGCAATATAATAAAAGATAAAAACATTCTATTCCGAACTCAGTAGTTGGTTGGGATACACTTAAGTCTTCATAGACAAGTTCTTCAAGTGAGCTCTGAACCTTAATTTTCATTTTGTGTAACTTATTGCCTTCCCTATTCACTCAGAGTCTTTAAAACAGAGTCTTTAAAACAGAGTATGACTAATACACGGAACTATGCAGGTGATGAAGTGTTGAGAAGACAAATAAGGCACAGTAAGACATCCTTAAATTAACAAGATAAGACCTGTCTTACCAGTTATCCAAAAGGGAAAATGGAGAAGCAAGTATACCTGATCCTATGTGGAAGATGTACAATGAACCAAGTCAATGAAGAAGACCTGAAGCCACCAAAAAGAACCAAATAGACTGGTATTCACCATTGCAGGTAGAGAGCAAGGGCTGAACACCCTAATGTTTCCCTTCCATGTTCCCTCAACTTCCCCCTTGGGAAAATCCAAGGGCAAATGAGCTGACAGAGCTGGATACCGGTTTGCAGTTTACAGAGCTTAAATGCCACTCATTCAGGGTACAAGGAAGCAGCAGGAAGGTCACAATGTGAGGACAATCAGTCCCTGAGCTAGCACAGAGGATAATATGAAATAAGCAAAGTAGGCTTGCTCAGATTTCATTGTAATTATATCAACTTGATGTCAATGTCAAGTCTAGCTAGAATGAAGAAAGAAACCAAAATAGGAAGGTGTAAAGATTCCAGCAGTTTCGTCAGGCAGTTGAGTCCTTCTGACTGTGTAAATAATCAACTTCAAAATTCTTTACCTGAAGTGTTCAGAACTATCACTTCAGATACTGGCTTTCTTTAACTCTTTCTTGAAATAAGATTTTTTTTTTCTGTGTGTACTGGGATTTGAACTCAAGGCTTACACTTTGAGCCACTCCACAGTTAGGTTCTCGCTAACTATTTTCCCAGGTGGCTTCAAACCGCAATCCTCCTGATCCCTGCTTCCTGAGGAGCTAGGATTACAAGCCTGAGCCACCAGTGCCTAGCATAAAATGTCTTCTGATTTGAATTTTGGGGTTTTTTTTCATAAGCATAGGAGTGAGACCAATGTATCAAACTTTTTGGACCTCTGATGAGAAGAACATTTTTAAAGAACCATAAAAACAGCTTTATCCATAAGTTCAATTATACCTAATGATGTCTCAGAGTATATCAACTTTGTATATCACATAGCAACATAATGTTAAAATAGTTTCATAACATCTCTATGTTGCTTCTTAAAGTGATACTGCACTGTTCCTAAAATTATTTAATCATGATGCATTGCATAATTGTTTTACAATTTAATATAGTAGTACCCATGTGACTCTGTCATTGTTTTACATTCATCTGAATGTAAATTTTAATAATTACTGATATTTTAGAAAGTAATACTTTATCCCCAACTCCAACATATAAAAGTTGCAAATAAGTAGACATAGAAAAAACTGAACTCTAATTTATACAGTTCTTTTTCATGAATTAATACCTTAAACACAACTTAAAATTATTTTATAGATGTTTATTACAACTGAAATAGCAAGGAAATTAAAAATGGATAACAAATAGATATAAATTAAAAAGAAAAAAACATTTGCAGCTTTATTTCACATCTTGTCTTGAAAGCCAAGACTTTGTCATCACTGGGCGGAGGTGGGGGTGAGAGAGGTACTTTAAAACAAAGAGCTTAATAGAAAGTTGGTATATGGCCTGAATGTTTTATGAAGAATAAGGCTTTAGTTGCTGACAGTCTCCAGTACATGGACAATAGTTCCACTACTGAGTCTCACTATGAAAGAGCTATAAAATGATACTGCGAAGGTATGAACAAAGATATAAAAAGTAAAAGAAAATGGAGAGGGGGACTCTGACAGGTAAGACGCGACATTTTTAAATGACTCAAGGAAAAGGGAAAAATGAATTGCCTTTGTGATCTTGTTTGATGTGAGGGTCAAGGCTGTTCTGTTTCAATGTGAGCTCAATGATAGAAATTATTTCTGAAAATTACCAATCAGTACTCATGTATAATTTTTAGTTTTGTCTTATTTCAATTTATAAGAGGTTAAGCCAACCTCTTAACACAAATATATAGTGTTTCATTAATTCATAAAAATTTTCTAATTTTTTAAATCATTGCCTTGTTTACATGAAATGTTAAAACTATCTTCAAAATACTAAAGGCCAATTTCTTTTACAAAGGAAATGGAAAGGATCAGTCAATGAAGTAAAGAGGATAAGAGGAGATTTGAATGCTTAAGTAAACAAGGCTTTATCAGGTGACACTCTAAAGATGTCATCAATATTTACCAAAACCTGTCAGGGAAAAGAAAGAGAGAGAGAGAGAGAGAGAGAGAGAGAGAGAGAGAGAGAGAGAGAGAGAAGGAGTAAAGGAAGGAGGAAAAGAAGGAAAAATGGAAACAAGGAAATAAATCAAAAATAGTTAAACCGAAACCAAAAACTGTTATAAAGATTAAGCAATAAATTACTTTCGCCACAAAAGTTGCAATTATGTCATGTAATATATATGTTATTTAGCCATTCTACACTGTACAATTCAACCATGACATAGAACACAATATATACATATATATTTATTGGTCAATTAAGAAAATAAAGTTTACCTTGCTACTAAATGATAGATTCAGTATTCAAATCTACATGTTCATTCTTTCCCTAAGGCACATTGACTCTCAAAAATATATAAACTTCATATTAACATGAAAGTCTTGAATTTCAATTAAAATATCAACATTGTGTCGCTTTTCTACTTTAACTGAAAAATTATATATCTCATTTCTTATATTTTATCAACTATTGAGTCAATTTCACAAAACAAAGTATTTTCAACACTAATTTACTATTTAATAGATTATATGCAAGGTAGTTTAGTATTTCAAAATCCAGAAAATATTTCTCATATGTAATGATTTTTTTAATCTTCCTATTTCCACTGAAGTATATTAAGACATAAATAATGATGCTTTATGTTAAAAAATGTATAATCCAATGAAACTTAAGTGTTTTTTTTCATAAATTTGCTGTACTATTGTCATTTGATAAAGTTTTAATGGCAGAATAAAACTAATGATTTCAATTAGTAAGAAAAATGTCAGTACAGTAGAAAAACAGGAGTATCATTCAGGGAAAATTCATTTTCATTAGAGAAAAGTACAGCACTTCATTGTGTAAGAATTATATTAATTCTCCTGTAAGGTTTTTAAAGAACATCTAAAGTAAAAATAAAGTTTTATGATAAATTGCATTATTTTCCTAATATAAACTATTTTAACACTGCTTCAAACATACATATTTGTTTTGTGCATTATGTTCTTCCATCTGTCCATTTTCTCAATGATTTTTTTTTAATGTTCTGCTAACACTTCTTCACTAAGTGAGTAATGCTCCAGTATTGATGTTGGCTCATGACACCATATGCTGTCACTTTCTATATGGATTGGTTTTGAATCTACTATAAGATATAGTTCCTTCGTAGCTTTTATTTATATTTTAGCTTAGGTTACTTGAAATCTTCAGATTAGAGAAAATCTGTGAAGATGTCTAACTACTGAAAAAAATAAGTGAACCATCTTGCATTAATCCCCAACACCAACATTGAAATGATTGGAAGTTTTTGTACAATTTTAATATTTCAGAATTTGTGCATGTAAATAATAAATAGCACTGGTAAATAAATAAGTTAAAATGATGACTTTAACAAGTTAGAATTGTTTCATTATGATGCAGAATATTGAATACAGACTTTTTCATACATATGAAACTATACTAGTTAAAATCTATGTATCATTTTTAGTAAGCTTTTATTCATATCTGTGATCATTTTTACTCACTTTGTAATATTTGGATATTTCAGATTGTACAGATTGGACAGAGTCTGTATTGACTAACCTAATATTAAATTCATTATTACTTTGGTATTCCCATATTTAACACAGTTCAACAGAATTGGTGACTTGTGGTAGATACTAAGTTTCATGAGGTCTGAATTTGAATTTTGTAAACCACTAGGTACATATGTCAAAAGGAATTCTTTATTAAGGATATTTACTTCAGTAACTATCATCAAGCAGCTACATTTCAACTTGGTTTCATTTTTCAGGAATTAACTAATGCAATAATATCTATAATCAGAGGATAATTGAGTAACCATTGAAATAATTGCTAGTATGACAACTTCTAGTGTTTTTAATGAGAAACAAAATGTTTGAATATCGTCCTTTTCATGCATAAAATCTATATTACTTAAAATGTAAGGACAGCTTTTAGTACATCTTTTGCTTTTGTAATTGAGTGGCAGAAGTGATACCCATAAAAAAACAAAGCAAACTTTTCAGTTATGTTATAAATGAATTAAATAAATGATTACAATAAATGCATGACTTGGTGAAAAGAAATCATTGGTATTTTTATATTATTTCTAAGGGGACAAACTTTATCAACAAGCTTCTTGACATGTCTACAAGGGATTTAGACCAGAATTACTTATACATTCACACCGTTTGAAACTGCAATTGTTCACGTTTGTAACAAATCAAACACAATGTCACAAGGTAATGGCAATTTACTTTCATGATTATCAAGAATTATACAGTTATTATAAAATGGTAATCTTGTTTATAGTATGTGTTTTCACTTTATTGTATATTAAATGGCTTCAATATTCATTATCTATCCATTTATGTCATAAAATTTACACATTTTTAAAAGGGAGGTATTTATAATATGTATCTCTCTTTTTTCTTTTTGGTGTTCTGGACTGGACCTGCTTGTGCTGTACCACTGAATTATACCTCCAGCCTGAATTTCTCATTTTTAGTTGCACCTTTCTAGCTTCTAGTAAAAGGAAAAATCTTATAATACATGTAATATTTACAAAATCCATGAAAACTTATTTCATTCAATGTGATAATATTGCACTTTGCCAGAAAAATAGACATCACATTGTTGGCATAATTATAAACTCTTACAAAATCTTAGAAATATACATTTCTTTAAAATTGAAATTGCATAAACAAAAATTTTTTAAATTATTTCTGGAAATATATCCTTTGTAAACAAGAAAAAGGAACATTTAAGAATATATGGAAAATTTACAGTAGTCTTAAAAATATAGAATAAGCATGAATCTAACCACAGAGATGAAAGACTTGCATACTAAATCTACACAATGATACTGATTGAGTGAATTTAAAGAAGACACAAATGAAAGGAAATATATCTAATGTTTGCAGAATCAGAGATAATATTGTCAACATGTCAATACCACTTAAAGTGACCTACATATCCAATGCACTTCCTATAAAACTCCAAACCAATGCAGTGTATAGAAATAGAAAAGTACATTCTAAAATTTGTGTGAAATCTTAAGGGACAACAAATAGCCCAGAATAACCAAAGATTGAAAAAGAATAACAAAATTGGAGATTCAAGCCTATTGATCTTAAAATTCATTGCAAATCCACAGTTATAAGAAGAAAGTGGTACTGGCATATGGGCAGACAGAAACTGAAGGAATGATTAAATAACATGTAAGTCGTTATACATATGGTCAAATGATTTTCAGCAAGGGTGCCAAGATTATTCAATTACAAAAGGACAATCTTTCAACAAATGGGGAAAACTTGGTATCTACCTGGGGAAGATGTCAATTCTGTGAACATAGATGGTGGTGATGTTTACCCCACAATGTGACTATCCTCAGTGCTACAGTAATATGGACATAAATGGTCTAAATATCAAATAAAATAATATTAATATAAAATTGTTAGAAAAAGAATAAAAGAAAAGAAAATATTTAGGAAAATTCTTATGTCTTAAACTTATGATATCAGATAGAGCTCAGAATAGAAAGGAAGTCCATTGTGTGGAGAGAAATTTGAGACCAGAGACACAAGAAAACAGCATGTCAAGGAAGAGAGCCTGTTAAATTGTATACTCTCGTTTGCTTTCCGTTCTTGTTCTAATCCATTTCTCCCTGTTCTTTCCTATAGTAGATATGCAGCTTTCAAACTACAAATTGACTGGTGAAATGTGAATTAGATCTTCAACATAGTTAATAATACCATAACTTCCTAGTTTTGATGCCATGAAAATATTCTAAACATTTATGGAAGATGGGCGAGGGGATATGAGCATTTCTTAGACTTTCTTTGCAACTTTTCTCTAAATCTAAAATCATTAAATAATTTTAAAAGTGTGTGAAATGAAAGCATATATTAATGCAAAAAAGTTTCCTAGTTTAATTATATTTTTTCTTTTGTAGTATTTATATATTTATATTTATAGCATGTCCTACAATTTTTGTGAATTCCTAAGGTTTATTTTTATTATTTTTATAACATCTTAGATTGCTTACAGGTCTTCATTCACTTTGTTTGAGTTTCATTTCACCTCTTTAAATATAAAAAATCAGTACTTACATTTATAGATGACAAAATCATGCCTTAGACATTCTTTAACCAAGACCAAGTCAGGGGTATCTAGGTTAGTTATTTGATCCTATATACATTTTTTTTATAATATCATATATCTTTTAAAGTTAAACAGTGTACCAACTAGCCATTATTATAAGCAAAAACTGCAAGGAAAGAGAAATAGAAAGCAAGAGAAAGAAGGGAGAGAGAGGTGAACAAAAAAGGCAAAACATTAACTGCACATGAATGTGGAAAAGGGTATTATATGGCATTTTATTTTTTTCAACTACTATTAAGTTTGAAATTATTTTGAAATAAATAGAGTAAAAAAGAAACTATTGTAACCAAAGAAGGGTTTATTTGTATTTTGCGAATTTAAATAACAATTAAATGAAATTAGTTTCTCAACACCATCCAAACTTTCTCTACAAAGAAAATCATGGTGAAAAATATGTATTCAATTGAGATTATTTTTTTCACATGGCAAAAATGTTCTATAAATTATAGTAGTGGCATACTTTATACTTTCATAAGTTTAAAACATTAATTCTTAAACACAAAGGAAATACATTGTCTGGAGTGAAGAACTGGGACTAAATATTTTATAAATACTTGTTTTCATTCAAGAATCTCCAATTTTGAAAATATGTGATATATTTCTGAACTTTTAAAAATAAAAGAATTAAAATATTAATTGATTCTAAAATAATTGAAAATTAATCATGGAAAAGATTTTGAATGGCATTTTAAAACTTTCAGTAGTATTCTATAAATATATGATTGAAAGTTGTCTTCTTTTTGATATTCTTATAGATAAATTCACACATATCACTGCATAGTACATTTGCTATAGTTTCATATTTGAAAAAAATTGCTAATTTTTTCTATCTAGATGCACACATACACATATACTCACAAATCATTTTTATTTAACACACTGGCTTTGTATATGGAATTTATTATATTAGTGGAGATAATCTAAAATAGTTATAAAGAATTCCAAAAGGGGGTCTGAAGGTGAATATGGTGGAAATATTATGTACTCATATATGTAAATGGAAAACAAAGACCTGTTGAAACTATTCCAGAAATAGGAGGAGGGGGGTTAAAGAAGAATGATGGATGGTGTGAATTCAACTATGATATATGGTAAGAAATTTTGTAAGTATCACAATGTACTTCCAATATAACAACAATTAATAAATAAATAATTACAAATGAGAGATATTTGTGCTTTTTAATATTAGCATTATTCAGGTTTAAACTAAATAATATTAGTATGAAATGGTTAAGTCATAAGGTACATCTGGTAAAGTACCTCTTGTCATTAAACAGTGACTTGAAAAGGTATAATTTTAAATTTTAAAATCAGGAATATTGAGCAAGGAGCAGCAACAAGATGGCAGAGGAATAGATAGTTTCATTACCAGGCTGCTTAAATAAGAGTTTGGATAACAAAGAAGAGACTATAAACAGAAGAGTCAGAGATAGGAAAGCACAGGAGAAACATAAAAGACTAGTTGGCTAATTGGATTCTGAAAAATACAGGAAATCAAAAAGACCACAAAGAAACAGCTTGCATCAACTATCTCTGCCCACCTCCCCACCCCCACCCCCGGGGACATGGGAAGATTACCTGAAAGTAAGCCAAGTGATAGCTGGAACAGTCTGACAAAACTAGCTCTGGACAATATTTATGCCATCACAAATCCAAACCCTACCATAATACCACAGCCAGGTAAAAATGGAAGTTTCAGGCCAATATCCCTGATGAACATAGATCAAAAATCCTCTTGCTAACAGAATCCAATACCACATTAAAAAGATCATACTCCATGATCAAATAGGTTTCATTCCAAGCAAGCAAGAATGGTTCAACATTCACAAATCAATAAATATAATACATGAATAAAATCAAGGAGAAAATCCACATCATCATATCAATTCTTCAACAAAATTCAATATCCTTTCATGATAAAAGCTCTGAATATAAATAGAAGGCAATTCTTCAACATTATAAAGTATAACTATGACAAATCTATAATCAACATCATAGTAAATGAGGAAAAACTGAAGCCATTTCCTCTAAAATCAGGAATGAGACAAGAGTGTCTACTCTTTCCACCCTTATTCAACATAGTGCTGGAATTCTTAGCCAGAGCAATAAGACAGGAGAAATGAACACAAGGGATTGAAATAGGGAAGGATGAAGCCAAATTTTCCTTATTTCAGATATGATCTTATACCTAAAAGATCCTAAAAACTCAACCAAAATAGCTCTTAGCTCTCATAAACACATTCAGCAAAATAGCATGGTACAAAATTGATATGCAAAAACTAGCATTTTTATACATAAAAAATGAACAGTCTGAAAAAGAAATCAGGAAAGTAGTACCATTTACAATTGTTTCAAAAAATTAAAATACCTAGGAATAAATTTAACAAAGGTAGTGACTTACCTATGAAATGAAAATTACAAGTCACTAAAGAAAGAAATCAATGAAGATACCAGAAGATAGAAGGAGATGACATGCTCATGGATCAGCAGAATCAATATTGTGAAAATTACTATACTGCTGAAGGCATTTATATTTTTAATTCAATCCTATTAAAATTCCAATGACATTCTTCACCAAGACAGAAAAGTCAGTCTTAAAGTTCATATGAAAACACAAAAGACCTCAAATAGCCAAAGCAATCCTGAGCCACAAGAGCAACACTAGAGGTATCACAATATACTACAGAGACATGGCAATAAAACCAGCATGGTACTGGTACAAAAACTGACATGAAGACCAATGGAATGGGATAAAAGATCCTGAAGTGAACTCTCATAACTAAAACCATCTGATTTTAGACAAAGGAGCCCAAAATATGCATTGAAGAAAAGATCGCCTCTTTGACAAATGGTGGTAGGAAAACTGGATTTCTGTGTGCAGAAGACTGAAAGTAGAGTTCAGTCTCTCAGTTTGTATTAGCATCAATTCAAAGATTTATTTAAAGATATTAATTTAAGATCTGAAACAGTGAACTTAATCAAAGAAAAAACAGAGAACACACTGGACCACATAGGCATAGTAAATAACTTTGTGAATGGAACCCCAATAGCTCAGCAATTAAGAGAAAATATTGACAAATGAGACTGCATGACGAAAAAAAATTTTGCACAGCAAAGGAAGCAGCAACCAGACTGAAGAGACAGCCTACAGAATGGGAGAAAATCTTTGCCAGCTATATATCTAAAAAGGGATTAATAACCAGAATACACAGACAGCTCAAAAAACTAACCTCTCAAAGAATCAACAACCCACAGAATAAATAAACAAATGAATGGGCAATACTCTAAAGAAGAAATACAAATGGCCAATAAACATATGAATAAACGCTCAACAATTTTGGCCATAAAGGAAACACAAATTAAAATGAAATTTGAGATTCTTTCTCACTCCACTTAAAATGGCAGTCATTAATAACACAAACAACAAATGCTGGTAAGGAGGTGGGGGAAAAGAATGTAAATTAATGCAACTGCTATGGGATGGATTGTGGAGGTCCCTCAAAAAATTAAAAATATAACTACCATACAATCCAGTGATATCACTCCTGGGCATATATCTGAAGGAATATACTCCAGGATGTGATAGAGCCATTTATATTCCCATGGTTACTGCAGCACTATTTATAATCACCAAGTTTTGGAAATAGCTCAGAGGCCCCATGCTTGATGAATGGATTAAAAAAAATGTGGTATATATACAAAATGGAGTTTTATTCAGTCTTAAGAATGAAATTATGTTGTTTGCAGGTAAATGGATGGAAATAGAAAACATCATGTTTAAGAGAAGTAAGCTAGGCTCAAAAAGTCAAATATGCATGCTTTGCCTCGTATGTGGAAGATATACCTATAAGTTAAATGTATGTATTATACACATATGATCATTTATACATGTATACATACATATATATAGTGAGAGAGAGAACAGAATTGTATTAGTGAGTCTATCTGAGGGACTACGGGGGACAGTAGAAGGAAAGAAAATGTTAGAGAATGAAAACCATTGAAACAGCCCATATATATATGAATGCAATATAATGTACTATATTGTGAGCTGTCAAATACTGGGGGAGCATGGTGATGGAGAAAGAGTAAGCAATGGGGAGGTTAATTTGATTGAAGCATGATATGTACAGGGCTGAAGTACCAAGGAAAAACCCCTTGGAACTTCAATATACACTTAAAAAACTGAGGAGCAGGAGGGCAAAATAGACCTTTTTCTGGGACTGGGTATTAGTGAGATGGAGGTGGCCATAAGGAAAGGGTGAATGAGGGTGAATATGTTAGATGTATTTTGTATTCATGTATGAAAACAGAAGAATGAAACCTGTTGAAATTGTTCTAAGAAGGGGGCATGGGGAAAGAGAGAATGATAGGGGAGATAAATCTAAGATACATTTTAAACACATATGTAAATATCACAATGTATCCCCCATGCTAGTAAATTTTGGGAAACAATATTTAACTAAAATATGTGAAAAATTATCAAATCAGGATTTTGAAATGTCATAATGTCCTCTAGGTGTAAATATACTAGATGACCTGACAAATTTCAGCTTCATATACAGTGAATAATGCAATGTGATTTAAAATATTCCATCTTAAGGAAAACTCAAGGAAAAAAGAGTGAGATTAACCTATTTCTTGAGTTAAAGACTCATATTTTGCTGAGAAAATCTGACACTTCTTCATGTACTCTGATGGTAAATCTCTGTAAAAATCCTCGTTTACCATACAAATTTTTATAAAATGTCTAAGTACAAAGTTAAGAAAGGAAACATTTCAGGTTCATAATACCTCATTTCTAAACAGCTTTATTCAAAGTCACTCATTCTATTTTACTTCATTTGGTAAAGTTGGACATCTTTATTATGAAATATAACTTGATAAGTGAGAAAAAATACCACCTTCATTTCCATATTGAAAGTACTTCTACTCAGCATGTTACCTCACTAAACTTAAGCTGGTCCATCCTACAATCAAAATTATAAAATTGCTTTTGGAATAATTATGAATGTAGCAATAGTGAAGAAAAGATTTTATCCTGTTCCTTGGTATTATTAACATTTCCATTATGCAAACCATGATGTTAGTTGTGGGATAATATATCAAAAAGAGAGAAGCTCATTTGACGAAATCAGAAAAGCATAGATCTACTTGAAAATGATTAAATCTCTTAGCTGGAAGTATGATCTCAGTCTTAGAACAGAAGTCTACTTCTCTTCCGCCACCGAACAGAGAAAACTTTCTTGACGTAGATTGATAAAGTGAGCAACAAACACTACAGGAAGAAGAGAGGAAGGTTTTGCTTCAGTGGGGCTTTTAGGTTCATCTGAATGATGGGCTGAACAGATATTTACACTGGAGACCGATGTTTTCTTTAACATATAATTAGCTAGTTTAATGAACTAAATACTTAATTGAGTGTCTTAGAAAGGTGCTTTCAGCACTCAAAGGATAAAATAAATTATCTGAGTCAATATGACTAAACTGTTTTCATGAATTTACACTCAAATTAATTCCTTACCTGTATATTTACTGTATTTTATCCCATTTAAATGTATTTTCATTAATATTGTGTCTCAATCCAGAAATTGTATGATTTTGGCTTAATTCTTTTTCATTATGTGAATCCAGTTTTCAGAAAGAACAATTTTAATTTCTAAATAATCCTATGAAGCTATCTCTCTTCATTTCTAGTGCTACCAGTGTAAATCAAATCTTTACTATCCTTATAAAAAAAAATTTCTACTTCCAGTGAAAACTGTTCCATTCAGTCCTCCAGTAAAGCCAGACTGATCTTTATAAAGCACATGTTCTTTTTTTTCTGATCAGATAATTTGAGACTATCCCATAGTTGGGGAAAAATGTCCTCTAATGGAATCTGTCTCCTACCTGCCTCTCCACCACAATTTCCTCTCTCTCACATGTGTGTTCTAACTGCAATGAACACATTGCAATGCAAATGACTGTTTTAGCTAATAGGCTTTCATGCCTAGTGTTTGTTTTGATGTTTTCAGAGAATCCTCTCTAGCCTAATCAGCCACCCACCCAAAGTAATGAAAAAGAGAACCATCTACAAAGCTGTAAAGACATGGAAATGTCACAATGAAACTCCTTGTATAGCTATCTTAAACAAAAATGTCATTTTTTTTATAACAATAGAAAACAGGAAAGCTAAACAAGTCCTATCTGGGGGTAGATACTAGAGGGAGCGGGGAGGATATAAGGAAAGGGTGTAGGAAATATTTCCAGAAATATTCTGTACACATGTATGTAAGTGGAAAAATGAGACCTGTTGAAACTATTCCAGGAATGGGGGAAGATAAAGGAGAATTATGGAGAATTCAATTATGATATATTGTAAGAACTTTTGTAAATGTCACAATGTACCCCCAGTACAACAAAAATAAAAATAAATTTAAAAAATTAAAAAGAAGAAAAGAAGGAACATACCAGAAATAAAAAAATTCTGTTTAAGCTAGAATTTTTTCCCACTTATGAGATGGTCAGAATTTGAAACTATACATCTTTATTTATGATTTTTAGCTTAGATTCATTATCAAAAATGGCCTCTTCCTTTATAAAAGTGGTAACATAAGTATGTTAGCTATCAGAAACTCTGGATAGGTCTGAGAATGTAGCTGAAGTGATAAAGCACTTGTTCAGCAAGAGTGAAGCCCTGAGTTCAATCAATATGAGAAAAACTGGTTAGACTAAATACGTAAAGAATAAGTCAAGGGTTGGAAGAATGGCTTAAACAGTACAGTATCTGCCTACCATGCATGAGACCCTAAGTTTAAATCCCAGAACCACCAAAAAAAAAAAAAAAAAAAACCCAAAAAGAAGTAACTAAGAAACTGACTAGATAATAATTTTTAAAAATAAATTAATTATAACTGTAATTGGTAAAATTACTACTCTTGCTTATTTTATTAACATACCACTTGGAAAAATTAATACTGATGAATATATTAAGCTTTTCTGTTTTATTTTTAACTTTAAGTCAGCCACTTATATTTTGTGCTTTTTGACCGCAATTGCACACAATCAGAAACACAATAATAGCTATTACAAACAGGCCATTTTGACCATCTCCCTTGTTCCCAGATACAGCCATGTAACAAGTGTGCCAGTAGACTGTGATAGTTTGGGGCATACAAATTTCCAGTCATAACACCCGAACAAAACCTAACAGCTCAAATTACAGGACTTGTTGAATAGGCTGTGGAAAATCTAAGCAAAGCATGAGCAATATTATTCTACTTAATAATATAATAATAGTGATTTAGATGAATGAGAATCAAACAAAACAAAGGATGATTATAATTGTTTTATATGTTCTTTGGTTGTATGCATTATATTTACTGATTTTCTTATAGTTAATTTTCTTTTTTTCACAATAACAGAAAACTGTAAGGTTAGGGGATAAAAATAATAAAATAAAATTGAATACGATAAAAGACTAGAATCTAATTTTTATTCTACATATTTTTAAAAGCTCTAATGATTTTTAAATTACTCAATATTCATAATAAGTATGTAATCACCTAAAATTTTAGTTAATTTATCTATTTTTTAAGACAGTGTCTCACTATGTCGTTTAGATTGGCCTTGAGAACTTGCCATCCTCCTGCCTGAGCCTCTGGAGTTCTGCAATTACAAGCTTGTGCTACCATGCCTGGCATCTAAACTGCTTTAGTAATCTCTCTTTAAAAGATTTGTTATGAAGACTAAATGAAGTAAGACTCTAGTTCTGATGATGTCTTATTTGAATCTTCTTCCTTGGTTTAACTGCTTGCTTTCTATTTTCACAAACTTTCGTCAAAACCACCTCTACCTCAGAAAATAGAAGATGAATCATAGAGTTCATTTGTCTTCACAAACCATCTAGCTTTTCAAGCCAAGCAACATTCTATACTTACATCATTCACTTCTTCATCTATTATCAAGTTCTTTCAGTTCCAACTCAAATATACTCTGCAATTATATGCAAATATGTTCATCTATGTTATCAGAACTTTAGTCCATATCAAAACAACCTATCTAATATCCCCTTAACATGTCACATTTCCTGTTTGTGCCCCTAAAAAATTCTGTACCCACATACATTCACTTTGCTTTCCACTGCCTGTCTTCCCATCACACTTAATAATTATCCCCAAATCTTTGCCTTGTTCGAAAAAGATTTTAAAATAGAAAATTTCATGGATACCTAATGTACATTTCTCTTTACCTTACCATGCATTAGCCTTAGAATTTAGAATTCCTGACAATAAAGCAAGTTTTTGAAATTTCATCACACAACAGTGTCTGACAAGTCCTATACACTCAAATTTTTATACTTTTGTTTGGGGACTATGTATTCTTTATCTCAAACCAAACATGATGGTGCATGCTTGTAATACCCACAGGTGCAAGGCTGAGGCGGATATTATGGGTTTAGAAGTTTGAGGCCACTCTGTGCTACATAGTGAGACCCTGCTTAATTAAAAAAAGAGAAGAAGAAAGATTTATCTCAAATGCTAACTTCTTTATAACAATTATTAATATTCTATCTATTCTCCTGGACTGATCTTTGCATTCTTCAACTGAACATTTAATAATTATTATGGCTTGATTTATTTGTCTAGTTTTTAAACATTACTTGAATGTATAATCTATTACTTTAATTTCATATTGCTGCTGGAACTACTAAAGTACTTAACAAATAATTATGATGTCAGACGATGAACTATTATGTAATAGCAAAAACACTGTCAAATTAATAATTTATACATATTCAATTATTTATTTCACTATATTAACATTAGCTTGAAAGAATTTCAACCACACTTTTTTCTCAGAAAGTAACATAAACAGAGAGAGAGAGAGAATGTGGAATATTATCTTAATATACCAAGACATCCTTTGCATGAGCTCAACTGTGCTGTTGCCCAGTGCCCTGAAGAATTTTAGAATTCAATATTTTTAGTAGAGAGTCTAAGGCAGTCTTAATATCCTTAGAGGCATTGTGTCTGCCTGAAAGTGTCAATAAGAGACTCATATCTTTCTAAAATCTTAAAAATAGTGCTTACAGCTTTATGCTTTATCTGAGGTTACTCTTATTATCAGAGGCCTGGACTGATCTTTCCCCAGAAATCCTCATCTTCTAGAATATTCCCACTTTCTGGAGAGACACTAAAGAAGAGGTTTTATCTTGGCAAGGAAGCCAAAACTTATGTTTCCTTTAAATTCTGTGTGAAAATGGAGCATGTTTTCTTCTTTTCCTTTAAGATTCTCTTGGTTCTTTTTCCTAGACAGCTAAATGAAGTCAATTGACACTTTCATTCTTCTTCCTGCAAGATACACTATGTTTGTCAGACTTTCCTTCTCTGTGACAAATACTTAAGCAAACAATTTAAAAGGGGGAAAGATTCTATTTAGTTCATACTTCCAGGGATTTCAGTCCATAGTCGACTTGATCCATTGCTTTCAGTCTGAGGTAAGGCAGAACACCATGGAAGTGGGAGCATGTGCAGAATAAATTTTCTTACCTGTGGTAGCCACAAAACAGGAGTGGGAGGGGGAGGGAAAGAGAGAAAGAGAGAGAGAGAGAGAAAGCAAGAGAGAGAGAGAGCTACGGAGAGACAGAGAAAGAGAGAGAGAGAGCTAGAGACAACACACCCTTGAAGTCAAGCCCCAGTGATCTACTTCCTACAACCAGACCCTACCTCCTACAGCTTCTGGCACCTCCCCAAATAGTACCACTAACTGTGAACCAAGATTTGAACACATAGCCTGTGGAGAAATTTTATATCTAAAGCATAACATCCACAAATCCGTAAGTTAACCTTTCCTGTTACTGTGTTTAATTGTGGTTCCAATACACAGTTTGTTTTCTCTTTCCTCCAGCCTCCAATAGTTCAGTCATTATTTTTCAAGCCTTCACTGTCTCATTGAGACTCTTCTAATCTGCTTGTCATTTGTTCACAAAGTCAGTGCCACATAGTTCAGATATTTGTTAGGGCAACACCCTACTTCTAGGTAGTAATTACCCTTTCACTTATCTATACATATCTCATGACTCCATGGATTAGCTGAGTTCCTTCTGGTCACTCTTGAAGTCTCTCCCAAAGAGCAAGGTGTCAAGAAGGGCTGCAGCTAGTACCAAATGCCTGGAGCCTTGGTGTTGGTCTTTCTGGACTCTTTCTTCTTAGTGTCTTCATACTCTAGGATTTTTCCTCATGGCATCTTCTTTCTCTCCATGGAGAAGCTTGGACTCCAACATGGGTTGAAACTACAAAAGAATCTCACTAGACACTTAAATAATGAAGGATAGGAATGTAAAACAAGGGCATGTTGAGTGGAGGACACTGGTAGAAGAGGGGTGGGTAGAAGAAGAAGGTAAAGGAGGGTGAATGTGGTTGATGTATTTTATACACATGCATGAATATAGAACAGTGAAACCTTTGAATTCAATTTAAAAAGGGGGAAGAGGTAGAATAATGGAGGGGATTAACTAAACTTGAATACATTGTGCACATATATGGAAATGTCACAATGAAAACCCTTGTATAATTGTTATGTATTTAGAAAACATTCCTAAAAATAATCCATTTAGCTACTGACACTTCATTCTTGTTACAACTTCAGTTATTCTTATTGAAAAAGCTTTCTTAAGAAAAAAATACAGAAAAAGAAGGAAAGAATGAAAAATAAGCAGAAATTTATGAGGGAATTAGAGCTAGATTCAAAATTGGCAGAGTATCATTTTAAGTGCATTTATTATTGAAGCAAAGTGAAATCAGTTAGGATGAGGTGGTAGGGGATTAAATAACAGAATGATTACTAAGAGGTTCACTATGTATAGCACTATGCTATACTTACAATTATTATCATGGTTTGTTTTCTTAACCAGGATTGGTTAGAATTTGAAGGTGATTTTACAAGTTGAATACCTGGAGTTGTATTTTTGAGGCATCTTGGGAGGGAAGAAAAGCCTTAAAGGAAAGAAAAATTGGAAAGAGGGACAAAAGTAAGGAAGGTGGAGGTTAAAGAGAATCCGTTATAGATGTTGCTTCTAGCAATCAATAAAAGAAAATTCTGGCAGATGGAATCTTCCTTGCAATATATTAGCAGTTAGGAAAAATTTCACCAGCAAAATTTTAATGCTAAAATTTATGAGATGAAGCAATTATTGAGTGGGAGTAGAGTGCTGAATGAAATCAGTAGGGTACAAAAAAATGTAACCTATAGAAAGCCATAAAGAATGCAGTTCAGGAAAATAAAATAACACATGCCTATCACAAAATGTCAAGAAGTAATACTGCACTGTGGCTTTACAATAAATAGTAATGGAATACATAAAAATAAAGTCTCCTGCATGGATAACCAATGACCTGTCAGACATAGCTCAAATATTACTGTATCTAACATTTATTTATTTGATTGCTGTGCCAATCAAATTTTACATATCAATAATTGTTAAAAACATGTTAAAATATATCTATATCTATCTATCATCTATCTATGTATCTATCTATCTATCATCTATCTATCTATAATCATCTCTATCTTTTTTTCAGTACTGGGGGTTGACTCAGTCTTGTGCTGGCTTGACAACTGCTCTAAAATTGAGCCATGTCCCCGAGCCCTTTTTGTTTTTACTTATTTTTTGTTTATAGTTTCATGCTTTCCCATGGGACCTGCCTCAGACCAGAATCCTCCCACCTGTGCTTCCTGTATATTTGGGACTACAGGAGTACACCACCATGCGTGGCTTGTTTTTGAGACAGGATCTTGCTAACTTTATTGCCAGAAGTGACCTTGAAATACAATCCTCCTATCTCTGCCTCCCAAGTAGCTGGGATAACAGGTGTTAACCACCACATCTGGCCAACACATATCTGAAATACTTTTAATCTAAAAATAATTGTGTAGACAGAGATTCAAAATTGACAAAACCTTTAAGATCCCATACAAAAATACATCTGTCATCATTCTGCACTTAGAGTATTTATGACATTTATATGGATTTCTAAGTCTTACAGTACAATTGCTTTTTTTTTTTTTCACTGTTGAGGTTGAACCCGGCCTCTTGCATCACAGGCAAGTGCTTTACCATTTGAACCACACCTTAAGGTGCAGAGCCACACAGCATATCTGTTCAGATAGTAGGTGGAACACAACTAAAGTAAAGGCAGTATTTTCCCTGAAATCCTTAGACTGTATTGTTCTTAGAAGTAAGTTTTATTGCCTCATTTTACAGATAATAGTCTTGAAACTATTAACTAAATTAATCTCCTTTAATCTCATCTGTTTTAAAAAATGTCATTGCTCTGTAAAATATTTATTGTATTGCTCATAGAAAAACACTTGAAAACTTTTAGATTTCTTTATCTGAGAAGTATTCAAAGAAAAAATACTAATATTTTCCACCTCCAATCCTAAAGGCATAAGTAGCTGTATGGAATAAATTACTCATACTGTAATTTCCATTTCCATTTGAAGCAATGTCAATGTTTCATGAGTATAAAATATTATTTCTAATATACATCAAATTATAAAATAAAATATATTAAATTACAAATACTTTAGTATTTGTAACTTTTTAACTTATTAGCAGTTAATTTACAGGCATGAACAAAAGAAAACATGGTGTTTGACGTACTTTCATAACAACATTATAATAGCTTTCAAAGAATTTTGAAAATGAAGGCAAAATATTTTGATTCTATAACAATGACAAAGACATAAAAGATCAGAAATAATTGTTGATTATATGCACAAAATGAAAGACGACAAGGGTACAAATGTCCAGGAGGACATTACTATTCCCCTCAGTTTGAATAAATCTTAGACAGACTTCCTGCTTCTAGGCAGTTCACCTTCCTCTCACCCAGGCCTTACAGAATCCAAGGGACCCAAGCACAGAGGCCCCTTCCTTCTCCTTTTAGTGAGAGCATTTACTTCACCCTTGTAAATTCCCTGAGCTATAGATATTTCTAAAACCCTGCTGACAGTTTATCACTCAGGAAGGTTTTTGCAGAACCTAGGGAGATTTTCTCTGGACTATAATCATCAGAGAATTTGTGAGCCTTCTCTCCTGAATTCTGATGAAAGTTAAAAGCCTAAATTCAGTAAACATCCCTACTCTGAGTCCAAAATACCTTTTTATAAACACATATTGTTAGTTCCCTGGCATTCTTGGGGCAGAAGGACCAGAGGCTACACCTTTAAAACCAGACCCCCTGATTTATGACTGCTTGTTTCTCCCTGCCTGATTGTTTCTTGGCTTGCAAAACAACTCAGGAACTTCCAGTTACTCAACTAGCCAGGCATGTCGACCTGTTCCACCTGGTGATCACATATAATCAGGGACCAGAGACTCTCTCCCTCCCCCATGGCTTGTCCCCTCCTATAAAGCCCACTACCCAATTCAGCCAAGCCACTTCACTCTGAACCCGAGAGTAACAGCCATATAGTCTGGATCTTAATAAACCTTTCCTTTCCACGCATGGCGTGCCTTCCCATGACCCAGGACAGGCGTCTGGCTCCATAAAACTTCCATTATTGGGAATTACTATATCTCCCACCATGGAAAGCAATTCTCCACCCTAGTGGGAGAACTAACTTGTCTAGGACAGAAGTTTTACAATGACACAGCCCAAGAGACTCAGTGGTGGGGTACCCCAAACCATACGGAACCCCAGCCTCACCCACTGGCCAACTTTTCTAATCTCAAAACAGCATGGGATGATCTTACTGCAGATATAAACTGGCAGGCTCCCAGGGGGCTGTATTGGATCTGTGGAAGGGAAGCCTATACAGTGTTGCCTAGAAATTGATTTGGGTCTTGTATACTGGGCTTCATCAGACCATCTTTCTTCTTGCTCCCCCTTGAACAAGGTGAAAACCTAGGAGTCCCCATATATAAACAAAGATTAAATAGAAAAAAATGGGGAACCTTACAAATAGGCACTTGGAAGGATGATGAATGCCCCCCTGAGCGAATCATCCAGTACTATGGTCCTGCCACTTGGGCAGAAGATGGGTCTTGGAGCTACTGCACCCCTATATATATGCTCAACCACATCATCAGGCTGCAGGCTGTTGTTGAAATTATTACTAATGAGACTGCAAGAGCCCTCAATTTGCTGGCAAAACAAGGCACTAAGATGTGCAATGCAATCTACCAAAACAGCTTGGCTTTGGACTATTTGCTAGCCTCTGAGGAAGGAGTTTGTGGAAAATTTAACCTGAGCAACCGCTGCCTAAAGATTGATGATGAAGGAAAAGCCATAGAGGAGATCACTGAGGGAAAGACAAAGCTTGCCCATGTCTCCGTCCAGACTTGGAAAAGCTGGGATCCTAATAACTTGTTTGGAGGATAGTTTTCTGCCATAGGTGAATTTAAAACTCTGGCAGGGGCAGTGGACCTAATTCTGGGAGCATGCATACTACTTCCCTGCTTCCTTCACTTGGTTATATGATCCCTTAGGTCCATTATAGAGGCTACTATAGAAAGAAAAACAGCTGCACATGTATTGACACTATGGAAATACAAACCCTTAACCCAGGAAAATGCTCTTTAACCCTAGATGCCTTCAGGATCATTCAGGCAACTCAGCAGACAGACTTCCCACCAGATGCTACCACAACCTTCTCCCAACAACTGGCCTTATCTGCAAATGAAGCCTGGGAGTGGAGTCAGCCTCCATTCTTGGGAACCTCACAAATTTCCAAATTCCAGCTGAACCCCCTTTAAAAATGCCCCCACTCAGCATGACGCATCTAGATCAATTGGCACTCATAATACCAACAAAAGGCTGGAATGTGAGGTCCCTGACATTCTTGGGGCAAGCAGAAGGACCCAAGGCTACACATTAAAACCAGACCCCCTGATTTATGACTGCTTGTTTCTCCCTGCCTGATTGTTTCTTGGCTTGCAAAACAACTCAGGAACTTCCAGTTACTCAACTAGCCAGGCATGTTGACCTGTTCCATCTGGTGATCGCAGATAATCCAAGACCAGAGACTCTCTCCCTCCCCCATGGCTTGGCCCCTCCTATAAAGCCAACTTCCCAATTCAGCCAAGCCACGGCACTCTGAACCCAAGAGTGATGGCCCTGCAGTCTGGACCAATAAATCTTTTCTTTCCACATGTGGTGTGTTCTTAATCCGGCAGTACCTTACTCATATAAAGTTCATTTTTCCTCTGGATAAATGTAATTAGCTAAGACAGATGATTACCAGATCCCCAAATTAGGATGAACTATGTAAAACAAATGGTGCTAAACTGGTTATTTATCTTGACCACATGCATGTAATTGGAGGTATCTGGTTAGCCACCTAGAAGTGTGAGGCTCCTTTCTGTCTTTCTAATCTCTTGGTAGATTTCCTATAATGTATATCTCACATTATGACTTAATTTTTATTCAGCAATATTTTTTCCTTATTTTTCTATCTTTGTACATAGTTGGTTTTTTTCCTGGATTGGGAGAAGACATTTAAAGCTATGGTTCTCATGACAGGGCCTGAATGTCTGGCAGCTTTTGAGTTTAGTGGACCAGTTGAAGTTCTGTGCACATGCATGAGTCAGGGAAATGACACTTAATTACATAAAATCTCCCTCCAGCTCTCTATTCTTTGAGAAGACAAGGTAGGTAGACCATCCTTTCTAAATTAAAGACATTAGTATTAAATAAGCTTGAGTAGTATGAACTCTAAAATTCTGTCGGGATCACTATGTGGTTGTAATATAAGAGAATCCAGCAATGTTATCTACAGATTTTTCTCTTAAACATCTTTTACCTCTGTCTCATTTGCAATAGAGAAATGATAATCCAGTTGCTTGAAATAGTTCTTTTAGCATGGACAAATTAATATATTTTCTGTGCTTCTTAGACAGCACTTATTTCCCCAAAATAAACTGCTGGCCTATATTGGATAACAATGATTCTTTAAAAAAATTAAAAATTATTCAAAGAGGCAGGAAAACGTTGGAAAATATGGAAGAGGGAATGAAACAATTGTGAAAATATTCTCCCTTTCATAGCACCCTCCTCCTTTCTCTTTTTTATTCTCTTCACTCTCTTACATCTCCCCTCACAGTCTCACACTGATCTCAGGGAATGTGAGATGGAGATGACAATCTTTATCTCTTCAGTTGTGGATTTCCCAGAACAGAGAAAATAGAACACAACTTCCTTAACTGGGAATGAATTGCTTGACCTGTATGAGAACACAGGTTTTAGTGCCTCATGGCCTAACACTGAGTTCAATTCATGTCTTAGCCTTCATTCCACTTCCAAGAGACCCTTTTATCCCATGGGCCACTGTAAGTTTTACTTAAGAATTTTTCATCAATTAAAGAATATTAACAATTTATTATTTGGTAAAAATAATGTAGGTAAAAGAATCATTTAAATATATGCATTGTTTTTGTCACTCAGTATTGTTCTTTGTGACAAAATCCCAGAATATTTCAAATAATGTAATTAAAAGAGATTTTACCTTTGGGACCAATAATTAAGAATGGTTCATATTTTCATTTCTTTAATATGGTGGATGATCATAATTCAATCAAAAGTTGATTAAATTTTAGACTCAATGAATTTCCATGGCCCTTAGTTCACAGTGAAGGAATGTTACTTACAAAATTTGTTTACTCAAATTTAATTTTTACCTGGGAAATCCCAAACATAGCTGATGGAGGATTTAAGTGGTATATAAATATATAGAAGCACAAACTTCACGTGTATTTGTATAAACTCCTCACCATTGTGGGCAGATAAATTCTAAAGTGATTTCAGATCTGACTTTTGCCTATGGATATACATAGAATATTTCCTATGTGAATGAAAGTAAGGGACCCTCATATAGAGAAACCCAACAGAAACCAGATACCCAAACTGCTACCTGGAGGGGATATGGAGTGTCATGTGACCTTCATCAGAAGCTGGTGTAAGATAAACATTTTGTTCTATGAAATGAATGAAATAGTTGTGCAGAGTTTAATGGCACATGTATTTTACATGACTGAAAAATTTGGAGGAACCCTGTTCTTGTCCATCACAAGTTATTTTAGAAGCACAACTTGGAGATATTACACATTTGGATACTACCACTTGAGATAAAATAACATTGTAGTAAAGAAGTCACAATTTTTGATTTCCCAGTGCATTTATAACTTAGGTTTGGGGTTGGCGGAGTGGTTCAAATGATAGAGTGTCTGTCTAGCAAGTGTGTGGCCCTGAGTTCAAATCCCAGTACCACCAAAAATAAAATAAATTAGGTTTAAAGCCAGGCACAGTGACTCATCCTTGCAGTTCCAGCTACTTGGGAGGCAGAGATCTAGAAGATCATGGTTTTAGGCCAGCTCAAGCAAAAAGTGAGATTCACATCTCAATGAACAAGTTGGGTGTAGTGGAACACTACTATAATCTCAACTATGCTGGAGGCATACACAGGAGAATTGCAGTATGAGGCTGGCCCAGCCAGAAAGGTCAAGACCCTGTGTGAAAAAATAACTAAGAGAAAACAAAAAAAAACAAAAAACGGGCTGGGCTGGTGAGACCCAGAGTTCAAACCCTAGTACCAAATAAATAAACAAAAGTTAGGTTTATATTATAGTGTAGTGTGCTAAGTGTGCTTAGTATTTTGCCTAAAAAGAACAATATGCCTACCATAGCTGAAAAATAATTTATTTCTAAAAATGTTAATGATCACCTGAGCTGTTGGAAAAATGGCACCAATAGATTTGCTGAGCACTGGGTTGCCGCAAAATGGCAATTTGTAAAACACAAATTATCTATGAAGTACAGTACAATACAGCACGGTAAAATGGAGTACATCTGTACCTCCAAATGTCCTGCCTTAAACAAATTTCAGATTGTTTCATATTAAGGTTAATAATATTTTATATGCAAATACCTGTGGGTAGTTTTCATTGCACTTTACTGCTATTGCATTCTAGTTCCTTTCTTTTTTTTCTCCTTACAGTTTACAACGTAGAGGAAATGTGACCTGTGCCGACACAGATGAAGTTCCCTGTCTCCTCCTGTGCATGGTGGCCTTGAACACAGGGTGCATGTGGGCAGCAGCTGAATTGCAACCTGTGTCTGCATATGACTAGAAAACAGCAATGCCTTGTCACTGACATGCTTATGTTTATCTTGGAAATGATACCAACTAGTTAAGCCAGAGATTTTGTAGATTTTTTTTTCATTGAAACTTAACAAACATGGCAGTTATATTGAAGAAAAAAAAGTGATCAATACACAAATTTAAAGTCTTTTGTTAGGATCTTATGGTTTTGGGCATGAAATAGTATACTGTGTTAATAAAAGACTGATCTTAGCACACAAGGAAGGGGTGAGGATAAGACACCTAAAAAGTTAGCTAGCATTTGTTGCCCTTAACGCAGAGAAACTAAAGCAGAGACCTTAAAAGCAACTGAAGCCATAGGAAAAGGGGACCAGAAACTAGAGAAAAGGTTAGATCAAAAAGAATTAACCTAGAAGGTAACACACATGCACAGGAAATTAATGTGAGTCATCTCCCTGTATAGCTATCCTTATCTCAACCAGCAAAAACACTTGTTCCTTCCTATTATTTCTTATACTCTCTCTACAACAAAATTAGAAATAAGGGAAAAATAGTTTCTGCTGGGTATTGAGGGGGTGGGGGAAAGGGAGGGGGCAGAGTGGGTGGTAAGGGAGGGGGTGCAGGCAGGGGGGAGAAATGACCCAAGCCTTGTATGCACATATGAATAATAAAAGAAAAAAAAAAGAAAAGAAAAGAAAAGAAGGAATGGAAGAAGAAAATAGGAGAACCAAAACAGGCTGCTTCAAAACTGCTCTTTTTTCAACAACCAACTGTACTGTGACACCTGCGGTTTGTATTTCCCAAAAAGAGTTTAAAAAAAAAGACATTTCACTCCATATCAAAAAGTAATTCCTCATAGATCTTACTAGATTTCTATGTCTAGAAAACAAAATACTCAATGAAAACAGAAAATATATTGTTTACATAATTTTGAAATGTTTATTTCTGTGGTAAGTAGTCATAGCTACAGTATCATGGATGCATGTATCTGCCTGCACATTTCATCATATAATAAGCTTTGGACACTGTATCAGTTTGCATGATACCCGGAAATAAAGAAAATATTACTAATTTAGCATATTTAGTAAGGAAGATAAGAAGATAAATGTTTTTCTTAAACTTGTGATTTTTTACCTTCATAGATTGGTATCAATCACTGTTGGCTTCTCAGATGCCCCCAATCAAAACTCCTTTTCTGACATGAGTTTTGTCATAAATATACGCAATTTTTTTCTGTCAAATGGTCTTTGACATCTGTCAAATGCCTCCCATTCTCAGGCCAGGATTTTTATTCAATGATCTTTAAGTTTATGACAACATGACATTTCCACCACAATACAATGTCCCTCCTAAAGACATTGATCTGTGAAAATTTATCCTTTGCCATCAAATCTTATTGTCCCCAGGTTAATCTTTTAGCTAGGTGTTAGAGAGAAGTATGTGACATTTATTAAATGTTTGTAAATGTATGCATTTATGTGTTCTTTGGTGAACAAGCTAGGGATTGGTGAAAATACAAAAGAGGGCTGCTACCCTGGTGTTTTCAAACACTGTGGCAAAGCATAACCCAATACTGGGTTTTTACATAGAGCACTTAACATATGTGCAATACATACACAAACACACAGGGGCACATGCACAATCACATACCTCTTTACAAAAGAGAAGAGAGAAACTGTGGACCTTTGAAAAGGGTGAGAATGTCATTACAACTTTAGAAAAGGAATCACAGTATGTATATTTGTATTTTAATAAACCATTTGCTAAATAAACCTACATGATTTTATTATTTCAGGAGATATATTCAGGAGGATTTCCAGAGTTTATAGAAATACATCTATTCCCTTCTCATATGTTGGGTATTTATTAATGATACTATATGACAGGAAATAGACCATTTGCCTTTTGCTGTTTTACTTATTATTTCCATCTGTCAAACTGAGTCTCTGGGGCTGGCTGGGGAAAATTACTTTAGAGGAACTGCTGCTTAAAAACACAAAGTTATATGTTACATTCATGAAAAAGAAGTTCCTTAGTCATAATAAAATTATATTTTTCTGATGATAATCCTTTATCATAACAGATGTCTTAATTTATATATTAATTTACTGAAGAATAGGCAATTAGTCAACTCATTTGAAAAGAGCTCTACTTTGGCTTAAAACTCTTAGTCAAAATAACATATATAGTAATCTTTAATTCATTGTGTTTCTACCTCTCATATATACTTCTACCTGAGATTATAAACATAGTGGAAAATGTTGATGACATATTTTTTACTATTAGAATAACACTTTAAAACTTGCTGTAACTACTTGGGTGGCAAAAACTGGGAGGATGGGATTTAACGCCAACTGGGAGAAAATTTCATGAGATCCACTCTCAACTAGTAAAAACTGGGCGTGATGGCATGTGTCTATCATTCAGCTGTGCCAGAAGAGTAATAGAAGGATCATAGTCCAGGCTGGTCATGACATCAAAGTGAGACCCTATTCGAAAAATAGAGGAAAAAGGGCTGGATCCAAGATGGCAACTAGAGGAAAGAAACAGACAGAGTGAACTCTGTAAATCAAAATTTTCCTGAGACACTGGAACCACACTTGGCAGAAAAAAAAACACCAAGAATATGAAAATCTCTGACACCCTGAACCCCCAGCCTGCACAAAGCTTCTCTATGCCAGGTTACAATGAGAAACTGGGAGGGCTCCCCGCACTTCCAGATGCCAGCTCCAAAGCTGCTTGGGAGATCCAGACCAACATGTGAGCAAATAAGTGGCAAGCAGTATTCCCACAGCTACCACTGGAATAAACCAGAATAACCCCTTTGACAGACTGACCCCGTCCCACAAAAACAAAACAAAAACAAACTGGATAATAAACAAGGAACTGAAAAGGACATGCAGCAGAGACAGCGAGGTACTTGAAGTGCACCAGAGAAGGGGGGAAGAGAAAGGAGCTGCCCTCCATGCAAACTTTCAGTAAACAAAGCCTGCAAAAGTGGCTGGCTGGCAAATACCTCCACTGGAGAAGGGGGGAAGGCAAGGAGCTGCCCTCCACTTGAACTTTCTGTAAACAAAGCCTGCAAAAGTAGGCAGCTGACAGTAGGCATATGAGCAAGTGTCTGAAATAGGGCAGATAGAGATTCACAAAGCTGTCTCTTGACCAAACCACCTGGTGAGACTATGGCAGAGCTACTGCTTAAGTACCAACACCAGGACTGGATGTTCAAGCACAGTAACAGCACCAAATGAATTTAATGGGAAGACAAAAAAGGGATGGAAAACATTCTCCCTACAAAAATGAATTAGTACAGGATTCAGAGGGAAATAAATAAAATGGATACCCAGTTCCAGACTCCAACAAAACAAAGGCAGACTATCCCAAGGAACCCAATGAAGCCCACAAGAACACCCTGAAAGAGAAATCCTGCAAGAAATCACTGCAAATTTCATGGAAATGTCAATAGACAAGGTAAACCAAAACATACAGGAGGCACTCAAGAAGTTCCAAGACAATAAAAATAAAGAATAAGAGAAGACACAAAAACAAATAAGTAAACTCATAAGACCCCTAAATAAATACCAAAGTGAAACAGAGAACACAACAAACAGAGAGATAAATGAATTAAGTATGAAAATTGACAATAATAAAGGGGAAGTGACCCATGATATGGAAAACCTAGGAACAAAAAAATGAAGCAGAAATACAAAACACAATAGAAGGCAACTCTAGCAGACTAGAACAAGCAAAAGACAGAATCTCAGAACTTGAAGATGAAATAGAAACTAAAGGAAAAACTGAAGAACTATTACTCAAACAACTCAAAACCTGTGAAAGGAATATGCAAGAACTCACTGACTCCATCAAAAGACCAAACCTGAGAGTCATCGATATTGAAGAAGGAGAAAGGTGCAAGCAAAAAGAATTTGTAATATATTCAACAAAATAATAACAGAAAATTTCCAAATTTAGAGAGAACTGCCAATTCATGTACAGGAAGCCTCTAGAACACCAAAAAGACTTGACCAAAATAGAACTACCCCACAACATATTATCATTAAAACAACAAGCAGAGAGAATAGAAAAAGAATATTGAAGGCTGTAAGAGAGAAAAAACAAATAGTATACAAAGGTAAATCCATCCAAATCACAGCAGATTTCTCAATGGAAACATTAAAAGCAAGAAGATCATGGAGTGAGGTCTTCCAGGCACTGAATAAAAATAACTTCAACCCTAGGATACTCTACCCTACAAAACTATCATTCAAAGTAGATGGAACAATAAAAGTATTCCATGATAAGCAGAAGCTAAGACAATAGGTGACCACCAAGCCACCACTACAAAAGATTCATTAAAGAATCCTACACAAAGAAAATGAAAGCAGACAAAAAAATGAAAGGACAGGAAGAACCAAACCACAGAAGAAGAAAAAACAAGAAAGTAAAGAGTAACATTGATTCAGCTGCACACAATCATACCCTTAATCAACAAAGACAACTACATGACAGGGATCACCACATACCTATCAATACTAACTCTGAATGTTAATGGACTTAACTCCCCTAACACCAGACACTGTGTGGCAAATTGGATTAAAAAGGAAAATCCAACAATCTGTTGCTTACAGGAGACACATCTCATAGACAGAAACAAGCACTGGGTTAGGGTGAAAGAATGGAAGAAGATTTACCAAAACAATGGCCCCCCAAAACAGGCAGGAGTAGCAACACTTATCTCTGACAAGGTAGACTTCAAACCTACATTGATCAAACGAGGTAAAGAAGGACACTCTGTACTAATAAAAAGGGAAATACACCAAAAGGAAATAACAATTATCAACCTATATGCACCCAATGTCAGTACACCCAGTTTCATCAAGTATACACTGAAGGACCTAAAAACATATATAAAATCAAACACAGTGGTAGTTGGAAACTTTGTTACCCCCCTACCACCAATAAACAGGTCATCCAAACAAAAAATCAATAAAGAAATCCTAGAACTAAATCATACCATAGGCCAAATGGACCTAGCTGATGTCTACAGAATATTTCATCCAACTTCTGTAAATATACATTCTTCTCATTAGCCCAAGGAAACTTTTCCAAAATTGATGATATCTTAGGGCACAAAGAAAGCCTCAGCAAGTATAAGAAAATAGAAATAATCCCATGCATTCTATCTGATCACAATGCATTAAAACTAGAACTCAACAACAAAAACAACATCAGAAAATATGCAAACATTTGGAAGCTGAAGTTGTTGAGCAATGTGTGTTCCAACACATTACTCAGTGATGAATTGGTCATTGATTAAATAAAAGAGAAAATTAACTGGTTCCTGGAAGTTAATGAAAATGAAAACATGACCTACCAGAACCTATGGGGGACAGCAAAGGTCGTTCTGAAAGGAAAATTTATAGCTATGAATGCATATATTAAAAAGAAAGAAAGATTTTAAATAAATGACCTAATGCTACATCTCAAACTCCTAGAAAAACAAGAACAAGGAAATCCCAAAAGAAACAGAAGGAGAGAAATAATAAAAATAAGGGCTGAAAACAATGAAATAGGAACAACAACAAAAAAACCATACAAAGAATCAATGAAACAAAAATTTGATTCTTTAAAAAAATAAATAAGATTGAAAGAACCCTGGCAAACTGACTAAAATGAGGAGAGAAAAATTCCAAATCAGTAAAATCAGAAATGCAAAGCTGAGATAGCAAGAAACATCACAGAAATCTAGGAAATCATCAGAGAGTACTTTGAGAACCTATATATTCTAATAAATTTGAAAATCTTGAAGAAATGGACAAATTTCTAGATACTTATGACCATCCAAAATTGAACCCAGAGGACATTAATAACCTGAGTAGATCTATAACACAAAATGAAATTGAAACAGCAATAGAGTCTTCCAAAAAAGAAAAGTCCAGGACCTGATGAATTCTCTGCTGAATTCTATCAGACATTTAAAGAACTAATACCAGCCCACCTTATACTGTTCATCCATGAAATAGAAAGAGAAGGAAAACTGCCTAACACATTTTATGAACCCAGTATTGCACTCATCCCAAAACCAGACAAAGACACTCCCCCAAAAGGAGAACTATAGGCCAATCTCCTTAATGAACATGAATGCAAAAATCCTCACTAAAACAATGACAAGCTGAATCCAACAGCATATCAGAAAGATCATTCACCACAATCAAGTCAACTTCATCCTAGGGATGCAGTGGTGGTTTAACATATGCAAATCTACAAATGTAATATAGCACATTAATAGAAGCAAAGACAAAAACCACTTGATCATATCAATAGATGCAGAAAAAGCTTTCAATAAGATCCTACACCACTTCATTTTAAAAGCTCTAAGAAAACTAGGAATAGAAGGAAAGTACCTCAATTATTATTAAGGCTATATATGACAAACCTACAGCCAACATCATACTTAATGGTGAAAAACTGAAACCATTTCCCCTAAAATCAGGAATGAGACAACTATGCCCACTATCCCCACTCCTATGCAACATAATACTGGAATTCCTAGCCAGAGCAATTAGGCGAGAAGAAGAAATAAAAAGAATACAAGTAGGTAAAGAAATTGTCAAAATATCCCTATTTGCAGATGATATGATCCTTTACCTTAAATACCCAAAAACCTCTACTGAAAACCTCCTAGACAACATAAACAGCTACAGCAAGCTGGTAGGATACAAAATCAACTTACAAAAATCATTAACTTTTCTATATACCAATAACAAACAAACTGAAAAAGAATATATGAAAACAATTCCATTTAAAATACTCTCAAAAAAATCAAATATCTAGAAGCAAACTTAACAAAGTAGTTGAATGACCTCTACAAGGAGAACTACAAACTTCTGAAGAAAGAGATCGAGGAAGACTACAGAAGGTGGAGAGATCTCCCGTGCTTATGGATTGGTTGAATCAACATAGTAAAAAAAGCTACACTACCAAAAGCAGTCTACATGTTTAATGCGATTCCCATCAAAATCCCAATGACTTTCATCACAGAGATTGAAAAATCTACCAGAAAATTAATTTGGAAACATAAGAGACCACGAATAGCCAAGGCAATACTCAACAAAAAGAGCAATGCTGAAGGTATCACAATATCTGACTTCAAACTATATTACAAAGCAATAGCAATAAAGGAAGCATGAGACTGGCACAAAAACAGACATGAAGATCAGTGGAACAAAATAGAGGACCTTGATATGAATCCACACAACTATGCCCACCTTATTTTTGACAAAGGTGCTAAAAATATATGGTTGAGAAAAGGATGCTGTTGGGAACTGTGGTTATCTGTCTGCAAAAAACTGAAACTAGATACATGTTTATCACCCTGTACTAGTATCAACTCAAAATGGATCAAGAACCTTAATATCAGACTCAAAACTGTGAAGATGGTACAGGAAAAAGCAGGAAACACTCTGGAATTAGTAGATATAAGCAAGGACTTCCTCAGTAGAACCTCAGCAGGTCAACAACTAAGAGAACGTATGGACAGAAGGGACTTTATGAAACTAAAAAGCTTCTGCACAACAAAAGAAATGGTCTCTAGACTGAAGAGACCACCCACAGAGTAGGAGAAAATATTTGCCAGCCATACCAGACAAAGGATTGATAGCTAGAATATACAGGGAACTCAAAAAACTAATCTCTCCCCAAATCAATGAACCAATAAAGAAATGGGCAACTGAACTAAATAGAATTTTCTCAAAAGAAGAAATTCAAGTGGTCAAAAAACACATGAAACAAATGCTTACCATCTCTAGCCGTAAAGGAAATGCAAATCAAAATCACACTAAGATTATACCTTATCCCTGTTAGAATAGCAAAGAACCCTCATACACTGCTGGTGGGAATGCAAAGTAGTACAACTACTCTGGAAAAAAATTTGGAGGCTTCTTAAAAATCTAAACATTGATATGCTGTATGATCCAGCAATCCCACTCCTGGGGATACACCCAAAGGAATGCGACACAGGTTACTCCAGAGGCACTTGCATACCTGTGTTTATTGCAGCACTATTCACAATAGCCAAGTTATGGAAACAGCCAAGATGCCCTACCACTGACAAATGGATTCAAAAAGTGTGGTATTTATACACAATGGAATTTTACTCAGCCTTGAAGAAGAATGAAATCTTATCATTCACAAGTAAATGGATGGAACTGAAGAACATCATTCTGAGCGAGGTTAGCCAGGCTCAGAAGACCAAAAATCATATGTTCTCCCTCATATGTGGACTTTAGATCTAGGGCAAATACAGCAATGTGGTCAAACTTGGGTCACATGATAAGGGCAGAGCACACACAGGAGTTATGGGCATAGATAAGAAACCGAAAACATGATAGTATTTGATGTCCCTACTGCAGAGGAACTAATACAGAAACCTTAAAGCGACGGTGGTCAATATGAGAAGGGAATCAGGAACTAGTGAAAAGGTCAGTTAGAGATTGATCAACTTGGGATGTAATATATTTGTACATGGAAGCAATACTAGGAATCTCTCTGTATAGCTATCCTTATCTCAACTAACAAAAATACTTTGTCTTTCATATTATTGCTTTTACTTTCTCTTCAACAAAACTAGAGAGAAGGGCTGAATAGATTCTGCGTGGAAGCGAGGGGTGTTCAGGGGGGAGAGGAAGGGCTAGGGGTGGGGGGAGAAATGGCCCAAATAATGTATGCACATATGAATAAATTATTAAAAATAAATAAATAAAAAGGGGTTGGAGGTGTGGCTTAAATGGTAGAGTACTTCTAGCAAGTGGAACGACCAGAGTTCAAACTCAAGTACTGCCAAAAAAAGTGAAAGTTAGTTGTATATGTGTCTATTTACTTGTGTACTTACAGTTTTGTGTCTTTATAGTAGTATATTTTATCTTTTCTAGCTCAGATATTGAGAAGTAATTTTTTAAAACTTCAATAGTATATGGAATATATAATACACACCTGTATGGGACCAAAAAGTCATAAAGCATTACTTGGGTACAATCTGGATCAAGATTATGCAAAAGATACCAGGTGATAGTATGTTCATTAAGAAAGATAATTTGATACTACTCTCTGCCTCTTGTAGATCATGCATGCAATTTCATTCTTAAATCTCACTTCCCTCTTCTCTCTCAGACTTTGTATGACTGTGACCTGAGAAAATTAAGACAGCAAAGATTAAATAGATCTATTTAGATCACAGCTGTAGAAATTTAAGTCCATGGTAGGCTGACTCCATTATGTGTAGAGGTGAGGCAGAACATCATGGGAGTGTGTGTAGGAAGAGGGTATTCCCTACAAGGCAGCCAAGAGGCACAGGGGAGACAAGAGGGGGTGGGAGACAAGAGAGCACTTTCCAGGGCACACCCTCCCCATCCCCCAGTAACCTACTTCCTTCAACAAGGCCCCACTTCTTACTCTTCACTTCATTCCAGTAATGATATCAGACGATTTTGTTTGTTTTAAAATTTTTGTCTGATGTAAGTATATCTGCTCCAGCTTTATTATGTTACAGTTAAGAGGTATACCTTATTCTGTCATTTTATTTTCAACCAATTTTTGTATTTGGTTTTGTCTCCTGTATACAACTAATGGCTCTATCTGTTCCTCTGCAAGCCAGAATAATAGTTGATGCCTTGTGTTTTGGTTGTTTAATCCATCCCCATTTAACGGCATTATTGAATAGTTGAACTTAAATCTATATCTTTTATTTTTTATTTTACTTATGTTTCATATTTTTTCTGACCACTCATTACTCTCTTCCATCTTATACATATTTCAGTATCTAATAATTTCTTTCATTTATTTTTACTATTCACACACATATATATGGTATATTTATTGAGTATTTACTTCATAGTTCCTGTAGACAACCACAGAATCTACATTTACTATTGCAAAATTCCATTAAAAATGAAAACGTTGCTGGGTGTTGATGGCTCATACCTGTAATCCTAGCTACAGATTAGGAGGCAGAGATCAGGAGGATTGTAGTTCGAAGCCAGCATAGGCAAATAGTTCACAAGACCCTACCTCAAGAAAAACCTGTCACAAAAAAGGACTGGTGGAATGGCTCAAGGTGTAGGCCCTGAGTTCAAGCCTCAGTAGTGTAAAAAAGAAAGAAAGAAAGAAAGAAAATGAAAATGTTACTTTTGCAGAACATTATTCTCCCTTCTCCTTTGCATTTTTATTTTAATTTGTTACATCTATGTTTGTTATAATCTAATAACATTTTAGAATCACTACTTTTTAAAATGTTACATCTATCTACAAGGCTGAGAAAAGAATAGAGCAAGGATAAATTTACAGATTTTATGATATTAGCAGTATTATTTCCTGCTTCTTATTCAAGTCATCTTGTCTTGTGGATTTAACTACCTTCTGGCATTCTTTCTTTATTCAACTTTCCTTATTGATGTCATATGTATTATATTCTTACATATTGCAGTTGGAGTAATACAAATCTTATGGGATCATTGTTGTATACCTGATTTGTCATGGATTAAAACGTTGTTATGAAGCACATGACTATATAATTATTGTGAAGTTTTGTTTATTACATTATCAGCCATCTTCAATGCCCTTGAAATTAAAATAAGCACAGATTTGTTTCTTTTCTTTGAATTTGTTGTTATTTTGTATTGCTGTAACTTACTTGAATAAGCTCCTTGTTTGTTTACTAAACTTAATAATATTTAATCTAACTCAATTTGAAGGCTTTTGCCTTCAGCTTGAGATAATTACATTCCTAATCACAATTTGTAAGGATAAAATACCTTCACTGAGGAATAAGTAATCTCATATGAAAATTCTTCATGATATCTATTTCAGGACTAATATTCTTTCAATTTAATGTGGGTGTTTCTGTACTTCTTCATGTCAAAGTCTTTCTAAATATTGAACGGTTATCATCAATAATACAAACAACAACCAACCTGGTGAGGATGTAGGGAAAAAATGAAGAAGTATACACTGTTGGCAGGAATGTAAACTGGTGTAATGGCCATGGAAAGCAGTATGGGTAGAGCATCCTCCAAAAACTCAAAGTGGAAGCACATACCTAGGGAATGTGCTCCGAGACTAAAAAGCTTCTTAATCATGCATGTTTACTGCAGCACTGTTCATATTTGTCATGCTTTGGGAATAGCCCATATGCTCCACAACTGATTAAAGGATTAAGAAAATGTGGTATATACACACAATGATGTACTTTCAGTCATAAGGAAATATGAAATTATGTTGTTTGCAACTAAATGAATGGAGCTGGACAACATCATGTTAAGCAAAGTAAGTCAACCTCAAAAGATCAAATGTCAAATTTTCCATCATATGTGGAAGCTAGACCTCTAAGATAAATATGCATGTGTGTATGTGTGATCTTATATGCATATACTAATACAGAGAGACAGATGGATGGAGAATAAGATTGTATTAGTGGTTCTGTATGGGGAAGTGCAGGAGGTAGGAGGGGGTAAGAGATATTAGAGGGAGAAAAATATTGAAACATCCCTTCTGTGTATGAAGATAATATAATCTAATGCACTGTAAGTTACTGAATAGTACTCAGGAGCATGGCAACAGACTTAGTCATGGCAGTGTAATCTTACTAAAACATGATACATACATGTCTGAAGTGGAAACTCCACTGGACTATCAATATACATTTAAAACACTCAAGGATTGGAGGGTGAAACAGTTCCTTTTTGGGGGTAGATTCCAGTAGGAGGGGAGAAGTGCATAAGGAAAGAGTTAATGAGGATGTATATAGTGGATGTATTTTTCATTCATAAATGAAAATAGAATAATGAAACCTGTTGAAATTGTTCTAAGAAGGGGGGAAGATGGAGAGTGATGGCAGGGTAAATCTAAGATACACTGTAAGCACTTATGTAAATATCACAATGTATCCCCCTTACAACTATTATATACTAATAAAATTAAATAAATTGAAGGATTATATCTGAATCCCATATATATACATGCTACTTTTATTATATTTTCTAAATCAATAATATTTAGTGCTTGAGTAGAATAATTGGTTTATCTCTTACATAAAAGAGTTATATAAAATCTATAATAAATTATTGTATAGTAGTCTGCCTCATGACAAGTACATTCCAACATACAAGAAGGTGTGAAAATTATCAGAAAGGATACAGTAATGTATCCTTTATTATTATTTCCTTGTATTCTCCTAATAATTGTATTTGATTAATTTTTATCTCATTAGCTCAAGAACAATATTTAAAAGGTATACAAATATCCTACAACTATACTGTACGATCTAATAGTCATCTAAACATGTAACAAGTTTCATTTCAGATAATGAAAACGAAACACAATTTAAAATTTAGTTTCTTAGTTACAATAGCCACATTTCAATTAATTCATAGCTAAATGTGTCCTCGTGGCTGATGACTACCATACTGGACAGAACATGTACAGAATATTTCCATTACTGTAGGAAATTCTGTTGGATAGCACTGTTTTAACAGTAATAAAATGCAGTGGTACAGAATTAAACTTGAAAACATAAAAGGGTCATAAAAATGACAATGTAAGAAGACAGTGTGATGAAGTGATTCAGACACAAGGCTTTAAAGTAAAATATGAAACTTTTATTCTTGTCCCAGCATTTACTAAATGTATAACATCGGAAAATCACCTAGGCACCAGTATTTCTCTCTGACAAATAATGTTGAAATTACCTTTAGCACACTATTAACAGGGTTAATTTATGTCCTACATTTAGTGCATTGTCAAAGCCATAGTGAATCTTTAATAAAGAGTTCTTACTATTTCCTGAGATGTCTCTTAAAATTTAGATTATAAGTCATGAAATATAACAAATACAAATGTTTGAAAAAAATCACTAAAGGCATAACTGCTCAACAGACAGGCATCATCATAAAATGCTCATAGAAGTAGTTACAAGTTGCAATAGAAGTTAAAATTTTTGCTAAAAGTTTCAGTGGTTTCCACTAATTAAATTATTCCTTATCCCTTAACTTTTTTATTTTTGGTCTGGTTATTTTTATTTATTTATTTATTATTCATTTATTCACATGTGCATACATTGTTTGGGCCATTTATCCCCTCTGAGCCCCACCCCCCACCCCCTTGCTTCCAGGCAGAACCTGTTCTGACCTTATCTCTAATTTTGTTGAAGAGAAGATATAAAGCATAATAAGAAAGACAAAGCGGTTTTGGTAGTTGAGTTAAGGACAGCTATACAGAGAGATTCCTAGCATTGCTTTCATGTACAAATGTGTTACAACCCAAGTTGATTCATCTCTGACTGCTTCACTGGTTCCTTGTCTCCTTCTTGTGTTGACTTCTGTGGCTTTAAGGTTTCTGTATTAAGTCCTCTAGAGTGAGGACATTATATGCTTTCAAGTTTTGGGTTTCCTACCTATCCCCATACCACTCGTATGTGCTCTTCCCTTGTCATGTGATCCAAGTACAACCATACTGCTGCATTTGCCCTAGATGTAAAGTCCGCATAAGAGGGAGAACATACAATTTTTGGCCTTCTGAGCCTGGCTGACCTCGCTCAGAATGATGCTTTCCAGTTCCATCCATTTACTTGTGAATGATAAGATTTCATTCTTCTTCCCTTAACTTTTAATCTTAAATTTGTCAGAGTATCTTAAACTGTGAATTAGAAAAAGAAAAGAGGCAAGTCCATTAATTTACTCAAACTATAATAAAGTAAAATTTAAAATTCCTGGTAACTCAGTCCTGGTTCTTAAAGACCAGATTAGAATCAATATCAATGTAGCATTTTGTGTTGAGATTGAGAGTTTGCTTCACTATACTCACAATTAGAAAAAGAGGAGATATTTTGCTCATGTTTTTTTTTCTTTACCTCCCTGTGTCCTCCTACCCTTGGTTTTCTTTCTCTTGAAATGTTCTTATTTGAATAATATACCTTTTATATGTTGTACACCCAACACTCTGTTTCTTCAGATAAAATCTTATAGAGTAAAATAAATAATTTTGTCTGGCAATAATACAAAAACCAACTATAAAAATATGATTTGTTGGATATCTACTATTCGACAGGATCTCTGTTCGAAAATTTTGTTGACTGCTTACTATCTTTGCAGTCATAATATTTTATCTGTAGAACCTAATATTTAGCTACCTACTTTTCCTGAATTTTCAAAATATGAATAGTCAAAAATTTCTAAGGAACCTCAAACTGCACTTAGAGTAATATATCTTACCTTAAATATTTTTATTCTAAAATAAACAAAAATATCAAAAATTAGATTTGAAGGGGACTTAGGTAGACAGGAGAAAAACAGAAGAAATGAACCAATTTGGGTTATAACACATACATACATGGAAATATCACAAGGAAACTCTATATATAGCTATCTTAAGCAATTTTTTTTTTTTTTACAAAATCAGAGAACAGGAGGGCAGAAAAGGTTTTTTCTGGGAGGTTGGTACAATGGAAGGGAGAGGTAGTGGGGAAAGTGTGTACGATGGTGAATATAGTGCAAATATTGTGTATACATGTATGTAAATTTTAAAAAAATGGGACCCACTGAAGCTATTTGAAGAATGAGGGTAGAGGTAAAAAGAAGAATGATGGAGGGCAGTGAATTCACATATGATGTGTTTGATATAGTGTAAGAATTTTGTAAATGCCACAATGTACCCCCAGCACAATTTTTAAAAATTAAAAAAATTAAAAATTACAAATAAGGGAGAAAGATATAAAATAGATAAGAAAAATGTTAATATTCTTTATAGTTATGAACTTAATAATTTATAATTATAAAATTTTAAATTTGAAAGTATAAATCAATATTAAAATTATATTTAACCTAATATTGGTTAAAGTCCATAAATAATTCAAATAAGAATATTCAGATACAAAAGTAAACTTAAAAATACAAATGAACATATAATTATGAATGGAAAACTATAGAGGACAACAAATATAACAGAATTATTTCCAAATCATAGCTACACTCATATAGTGATATTATTATATGCTGAATTCTTGGAAAGCATTCATATGTAATTTTCAGATAAATAAAGTAACAAAGTAGTTTAGGAAACAATAGAAAGGCTGGCACACCTAGAAATCAAGAATGAGTATTATTTTTATAAGGATACATCATTTTTCTATGATTTGCTATAACTTTTATCTGGTAAATCATTTTTACCACAGAAAGATTTTCACGTAAATTTAAAAATAATATAATTGCAATTCTAATGATTTTAAAATATGTCCAAAGCATAGGATAAGATTGAAGATTTATGGATTTATTTTAAAGCCATCATTGAGAACAAAAACAGTAAAAATTACATAAAAAGTGTATAATATCACCTTTAAATGTATAAGTAAAGGTTTCAAATAACGTATGTGCAAGCATAAACTTGCAGACATATAACATATATATATATAATATATATACATACACACCTAAATATATACCTGAAGATATATGATATATGAAGCAATGTATCAAGAATAATATATCAAGTAAGATATATTTACAGACATTCTAAGGTGAATAATATTAGAAAATGCATTAATTTTTTTATTGGAATAAAGTAAATAATTAGAATTATCATGGTAAATGCTAATTATGCATATAATTACACTGAAAAATCCATTGCTTTTTTTTTTGAGGTCGTGTTTTGCTATGTAGCCTCAGGTGATCCTCCTGTCTCAGGATCCTGAGTTCTGGGATTCACTCCCTGAAAATGTCTTTTCAATGAAAGTAATTTACAAGATAATTCTACTTTATATAACTTCATGATAAAAATTTAAAGCACCTGAAATACCATGATGTAGATATTGAAACTGAGAAATTTTACAGTCAGCCTGGTGTGACTATTTGTTCACTAAAATAATAAGAATGCAACTGCTGTGATATTAATATGGAGAGGGTTCTGCAATGGTCCATGAGTTAATGAAGGTTTGATCCCAAGTATGGCTGTATTGGGAGACAGTATGGACCTTTATGATGTAAACCTATGGAGTTTGCTTAGCTCTTTGGAGCATTCTCTTAAAGTGAATTGCTGAAGCTGGGCAGGCTGGTATCCCAGCACTCTGGTGACTGAGGCATGAAGATTGAGAATCTAAGACCAGCTTGGGCTACATAACAAGTTCCAGGTCAGCTTGAGCTACATAGATCTGTCTCAACTGGGGTTGTTGGGGGAGGGGTGTGGATTGGGAACCTACACCCTTCCTGGTGCACTGACATGTGTTCCTGCCATGTTTTGATGCCTCAGCAGAGACCCAAACCCATGTGGCTAATCAGTATTGGACTTGAACTTCCAGAATCATAAGGCAAAATAAGCCTCTCTTACTTCACAAATAACCTGTGTAAGGTATTTTGTTGTAGTGATGCACAGTTGTTTAACACACAAAAGCATCAATAAATAATATTATCCATTTCAGGAACATCCTGGAAATATTTATCCCAATATAGCACTTACTCAACTGACAAATGACTCTTATGAAAGCAGTATGTCGCTTAAAGAAACAAACATCTCCTGTATTAAAACTTGCATCAGGAGTCTCACCTCTTTTGTCCAAAAACATTAAATTAAAATCTCATGAATTCTTGACTGTACCAATTACATTCTTTCCAGGAAAGCCTCATTGTAAACTATTTAAACTAGGAGCCATTAAGGGAAGAATTCCAAAATGGCGGCTAGAGGTAGGAAGCTGAATGCGACCCTCCTATAGTGAAATCTTGGAGAGACGCTGGAGACACACTTTGCAGGCATAGTCACCGAGAAAAGGCATAACTTTGACCCCTCCACATCTCCAGCCGGTGCAGAGAATCTCCACTTCACGTTAAACGGAGAAACAAGGAGGGCCCCCGGGGCCGCCAGTGGCCGGCGCCCATATGGCTTGGGAAGACACGGACCAGGTGAGCTTCGTGGTACCATGGTTCTCCCACAGACAAGCCTGGGCCAGAGCAGCATAGCCCCCTGGACAGACTGACCTCCACCCGGGAAAAAAAAAAAAAGAGAAACTGAGTAATAAGCAATAAGAACAGTTAAGACACGCTGGAAAGAGGGTGGGGCGCCCTGAGCGCTGAAGATTGGGGGAAGGGAATCCCTCCTGGGACTGTAAATAAACAAGCCAGGAGGGCCGGAGAGGCTCTGGCGGGAGCAGGGAAGCCTGTGAGAGTAGAGGAGGAAAGACCCACTTCCAACGTGAACTGTAAACAAACATGGTGGCCGGCAGGAGCAGCAGCACTGCCCAGTAAGCAGGAGCAGGAAAGCTTCTGAAAGTGGCAGTGGGAGGAAAACTTCAGAGGAGAGGGGGGAAGACCCACCTCCCACATGAACTGTAAATAAACACGCAGGCCTGACAACGCGGGGGCAGTGTCACCTTTCCCAGTGCTTGGGAAGGGGAAAGCCTGTAGCAGAGGCTCCTGCACAGGAGAACTCTGAGCAAACAAAGCCTGTGGGACCAGGTGAGTGCTAGCTCACCCCAGAGATCTGCATAAATAACGCCCCCAGCTACAGGCTGAGAGCAGCAGGCAGGCAAGCCACAGTGGCAGATACCACTCTCAGAACTGCCTCCAGATGCTTTTTTTTCTTTTTCTCCCTACCTTTGATGAGAGAACAACCAAATTACACTTGCAAGCTGAAAAACTTACTGAAACTGTATTGCATTTGAACTGGGGACACTTGGTGGGGCTTTTTTTTTTTTCTTGTGTGTGTGTGTGTGTGTGTGTGTGTGTGTGCAGTTTTGTTCTACTTTATGCATACCCTTTGATGAGACAACTACAGAACAACATCTGAGGCACCAACTCCAGGACTGGAGATTGAGATGGACATCCAAATTATTAAGACTGAAACTGCATTGCATATAAACTTGGAAGTTTTTTGGTTTTTTTTTTTTTTAATTTTCTATTTTCCATTTTATTTTAATTCATTTTTATATAGATATTACTTTCATTTACTTATTTTTTATTTTTTTATCTTTGATTTTCAATCCTCTCTCTGTCTCTCTATTGTCTGTTCAGCTTACTGTCGATTAGTACACTAATACTCCCTGCTTATACCTTTGAAACTCTCTTGTCTGATACCTTGTTCTGCTTTCTCCCTCTTGTCTGTATATTTGTTTTCCCCTTTTCTTTAACTTCTTGCTTTCCATCTCAGCTCACTCTTCCATTCTAAATATTACCATTGTTATTATTACAAGCTAGAAAATACTTAATTACACACAGTACAGGGACAGTAACAACACCAAGGACAATGACGGGAAGACAGAAAAAACAGGGAAACCAGTTTCCCCACAGCAAAAAATTAGTACAGGAACCAGAGGGGAATGAAGAGAACAGAAACTCAGATCCAGACTCAAACAAAATGAAGATAAACTATGCCAAAGGATCTAATGAGGCCCACAAGAATAATTTAAAAGAAGACATACTACAAGTACTCAATGAGAATTTTATAGAGATGATACTGGATAGGGTCAACCAAAATGTACAGGAGACACTCAAGAAATTCCAAGACAATAAAAATAGAGAATTTGAAAAAGCAAAAGAAGAAATAAAGGAAACCATAGAAGCACTGTATAAACACCAAAGTGAAAGAGAAAACACAATGAATAAATGGATAAATGAACTCAGGACAAAAATAGACAACATTAAAGAAGAAAACTGCCAGGATATGGAAAACCTCAGAAAAAAGAACGAAACAGAACTGCAAAACAAAATGGAAGGCCAATCCAGCAGAATAGAACAAACAGAAGACAGAATCTCAGAACTTGAAGATGAAATGGTAATTAAAGGAAAAACCGAAGAACTATTAATAAAACAACTCAAGACCTGTGAAAAGAAAATGCAAGAACTCACTGACTCCATCAAAGGACCAAACTTGAGAATCATGGGCATTGAAGAAGGAGAACAGGTGCAAACGAAGGGAATGAGTAATATATTCAACAAAATAATAACGGAAAATTTCCCAAATCTAGAGAAAGATATTCCCATACAAATGCAAGAGGCCTCCAGGACACCAAACAGACCAGATCAAAATAGAACTACTCCACGACATATCATCATTAAAACAACAAGTTCAGAAACTAAGGAAAGAATATTGAAGGCTGTAAGAGAGAAAAAACAAGTAACATACAAAGGTAAACACATCAAAATCACAGCAGACTTCTCAACAGAAACATTAAAAGCAAGAAGAGCGTGGGGTGAGATCTTCCAGGCACTGAATGAAAATAAATTCAACCCCAGGATACTCTACTCAGCAAAGCTATCATTCAAAATAGATGGAGCAAAAAAGTCTTCCATGATAAGAAGAAACTAAAACAATATGTGACCACCAAGCCACCATTACAAAAGATTCTGCAAGGGATCCTGCACACAGAAAGTGACACCCAACTTAACCATGAAAAGGCAGGCAGCACCAAACCACAGGATAAGAAAAAGCAAGACAGTAGAGAGTAACATCAAGTTAGGTACACACAATCAAACTTTCAAACAACTAAGATAACTAAATGGCAGGAATCACCACATACCTATCAGTACTAACGCTTAATGTTAATGGACTTAATTCACCCATCAAAAGACACTGTTTGACAAAATGGATTAAAAAAGAAGATCCAACAATTTGTTGCTTACAGGAGACTCATCTCACCAACAGAAATAAGCATATGCTTAGGATGAAAGACTGGAAGAAGATTTACCAAGCCAATGACCCCCGAAAACAAGCAGGAGTAGCAATACTTATCTCTGACAAAGTAGACTTCAAACCTACATTGATCAAACAAGATAAAGAAGGACATTCCATACTAATAAAAGGGGAAATAGACCAAAAGGAAATAATAATCATCAATCTGTATGCACCCAATGTCAACGCACCCATTTTCATCAAACATACCCTGAAAGACCTAAAAGCATATATAAACGCCAACACAGTGGTTGTGGGAGACTTTAACACCCCATTATCATCAATAGATAGGTCATCCAAACAAAAACTCAATAAAGAAATCCAAGTTCTAAAATATGCAATAGATCAAGTGGACCTAATAGATGTCTACAGAACATTTGATCCAACCTCTACACAATATACATTCTTCTCAGCAGCCCATGGAACCTTCTCCAAAATAGATCATATCCTAGGGCACAAAGCAAGCCTCAGCAAATATAAGAAAATAGAAATAATACCGTGCATACTATCTGACCACAATGCAGTAAAAGTAGAACTCAACAACAAAAGTAAAGACAAAAAACATGCAAACAGATGGAAACTAAATAACTCATTACTTAATGAAGAATGGATCATCGATGCAATAAAAGAGGAAATTAAAAAGTTCCTGGAAGTCATTGAAAATGAAAACACAACCTACCGGAACCTATGGGACACAGCTAAGGCAGTCTTGAGAGGAAAGTTTATAGCCATGAGTGCATATATTAAAAAGATTGAAAGATCCCAAATCAATGACCTAATGATACATCTCAAACTCCTAGAAAAACAAGAACAAGCAAATCCCAAAACAAATAGAAGAAGAGAAATAATAAAAATAAGAGCTGAAATCAACGAAATAGAAACCAAAAAAATCATACAAAAAATTAATGAAACAAAAAGTTGGTTCTTTGAAAAAATAAACAAGATCGACAAACCCCTGGCAAACCTGACTAAAATGAGGAGAGAAAAAACCCAAATTAGTAGAATTAGGAATGCAAAAGGGGAGATAACAACAAACACCATGGAAGTCCAGGAAATCATCAGAGACTACTTTGAGAACCTATATTCAAATAAATTTGAAAATCTAAAAGAAATGGACAGATTTCTAGATACATATGATCATCCAAAACTTAAACAAGAGGAAATTAATCACCTGAATAGACCTATAACACAAAATGAAATTGAAGCAGCAATCAAGAGTCTCCCCAAAAAGAAAAGTCCAGGACCTGATGGATTCTCTGCTGAATTCTATCAGACCTTTAAAGAAGAACTGATACCAACCCTCCTTAAACTGTTCCATGAAATAGAAAGGGAAGGAAAACTGCCAAACACATTTTATGAAGCCAGTATTACACTTATCCCAAAACCAGGCAAAGACACCTCCAAAAAGGAGAACTATAGGCCAATCTCCTTAATGAACATTGATGCAAAAATCCTCAACAAAATAATGGCAAACCGAATTCAGCAACACATCAAAAAGATTATTCACCACGACCAGGTAGGTTTCATCCCAGGGATGCAGGGGTGGTTCAACATACGAAAATCAATAAACATAATAAACCACATTAACAGAAGCAAAGACAAAAACCACTTGATCACCTCAATAGATGCAGAAAAAGCCTTTGATAAGATCCAACATCATTTCATGATAAAAGCTCTAAGAAAACTAGGAATAGAAGGAAAGTTCCTCAACATTATAAAAGCTATATATGACAAACCTACAGCCAGCATTATACTTAATGGAGAAAAATTAAAACCATTCCCTATAAAATCAGGAACCAGACAAGGATGCCCACAATCTCCACTCCTATTCAACATAGTACTGGAATTCCTAGCCAGAGCAATTAGGCAAGAAGAAGGAATAAAAGGAATACAAATAGGTAAAGAAACTGTCAAAATATCCCTATTTGCAGACGACATGATCCTATACCTTAAAGACCCAAAAAACTCTACTCAGAAGCTTCTAGACATCATCAATAGCTATAGCAAGGTAGCTGGATATAAAATCACCATAGAAAATTCATTAGCATTTCTATACACTAACAATGAGCAAATGGAAAAAGAATGTATGAAAACAATTCCATTTACAATAGCCTCAAACAAAATCAATACCTAGGTGTAAACCTAACAAAAGATGTGAAAGACCTCTACAAGGAAAACTATACACTTCTGAAGAAAGAGATTGAGGAAGACTACAGAAAGTGGAGAGATCTCCCATGCTCATGGATTGGTAGAATCAACATAGTAAAAATGTCGATACTCCCAAAAGTAATCTACATGTTTAATGCAATTCCCATCAAAATTCCAATGACATTCATTAAAGAGATTGGAAAATCTACTGTTAAATTTATATGGAAACACAAGAGGCCACGAATAGCCAAGGCAATACTCAGTCAAAAGAACAATGCAGGAGGTATCACAATACCTGACTTCAAACTATATTACAAAGCAATAACAATAAAAACAGCATGGTACTGGCACAAAAACAGACATGAAGACCAGTGGAACAGAAAAGAGGACCCAGATATGAAGCCACACAACTATGAGCAACTTATCTTTGACAAAGAAGCTAAAAATATACGTTGGAGAAATAGCAGCCTCTTCAACAAAAACTGCTGGGAAAACTGGTTAGCAGTCTGCAAAAAACTGAAACTAGATCCATGTATATCACCCTATACCAAGATTAACTCAAAATGGATCAAGGATCTTAATATCAGACCTCAAATTCTTAAGTTGATACAAGAAAGAGTAGGAAATACTCTGGAGTTAGTAGGTATAGGTAAGAACTTTCTCAATGAAACCCCAGCAGCACAGCAACTAAGAGATAGCATAGATAAATGGGACCTCATAAAACTAAAAAGCTTCTGTTCATCAAAAGAAATGGTCTCTAAACTGAAGAGAACACCCACAGAGTGGGAGAAAATATTTGCCAATTATACATCAGACAAAGGACTGATAACCAGAATATACAGGGAACTTAAAAAACTAAATTCTCCCAAAACTAATGAACCAATAAAGAAATGGGCATGTGAACTAAACAGAACTTTCTCAAAAGAAGAAATTCAAATGGCCAGAAAACACATGAAAAAATGCTCACCATCTCTAGCAATAAAGGAAATGCAAATTAAAACCACACTAAGATTCCACCTCACCCCTGTTAGAATAGCCATCATCAGCAACACCACCAACAACAGGTGTTGGCGAGGATGCGGGGAAAAAGGAACCCTCTTACACTGTTGGTGGGAATGTAGACTAGTACAACCACTCTGGAAAAAAATTTGGAGGCTACTTAAAAAGCTAGACATCGATCTACCATTTGATCCAGCAATACCACTCTTGGGGATATACCCAAAAGACTGTTACTCCAGAGGCATCTGCACACCCATGTTTATTGCGGCACTATTCACAATAGCCAAGTTATGGAAACAGCCAAGTTGCCCCAGCACTGACGAATGGATTAAGAAAATGTGGTATCTATACACAATGGAATTTTATGCAGCCATGAAGAAGAACGAAATGTTATCATTCACTGGTAAATGGATGGAATTGGAGAACATCATTCTGAGTGAGGTTAGCCTGGCTCAAAAAGTAAAAATTGTATGTTCTCCCTCGTATGTGGACATTAGATCAAGGGCAAACACAACAAGGGGATTGGACTATGAGCACATGATGAAAGCGAGAGCACACAAGGGAGGGGTGAGGATAGGTAAGATACCTAAAAAACTAGCTAGCATTTGTTGCCCTTAATGCAGAGAAACTAAAGCAGATACCTTAAAGCAACTGAGGCCAATAGGAAAAGGGGAACAGGTACTAGAGAAAAGGTGAGATCAAAAAGAATTAACCTAGAAGGTAACACCCACGCACAGGAAATCAATGTGAGTCAATGCCCTGTATAGCTATCCTTATCTCAACCAGCAAAAACCCTTCTTCCTTCCTATTATTGCTTATAGTCTCTCTTCAACAAAATTAGAAATAAAGGCAAAATAGTTTCTGCTGGGTATTGGGGGGGGAGAGGAAGGGCGCGGAGTGGGTGGTAAGGGAGGGGGTGGGGGCAGGGGGGAGAAATGAACCAAGCCTTGCATGCACATATGAATAATAAAAGAAAAATGAAAAAAAAATAAAATAAAATAAAGCAACCAACTTGTACAGAGGGCTTAAAACGGTGCAAGTGGTAGACCACTTGCCTAATATGCCCGAGGCCCTGGTTAGATCCCTAACACTGCAATTTAAATAAATAAATAAATAAATAAATAAATAAACTAGGAGCCCCAAGTCCTACCCTGCACTAATTTCTCACTTTGTGGATGTCATTAAAAATATACAAGTGTTATCTTTATGACATTAAAGCTTTACTTGATGTTATGGTTTGATAGTTTGATATGAAATGTCCCCCAAAGACCATGTGCTAAAGACATGGTTGGTCTTTGGCCTGTGGCACTTCTGGGAAGTAGTTCAATCTGTAGGAGATAGGACCTAGTAGAAGAAAGTGAGATCACCGAAGTCAAGCATTTAAAGGGAATATTAGGACCCTGGGTTATCCTCTCTGTCTCTCTCTTTCTCTCTCACTCACTCTTTTTTTCCACCAGTTGATATGATTGGTCTTTAATCAGGTTTTACAAGTGTATGGTTACTCAAGCATCATTTTTATTGCCTATCATAGTTTTCTCTTTCCAAACCCATGCCTTCTTTATATTCCACCTTATGTATGTATTTATACTATAATTCCAATTCATGTTATTTATTTTATAAATGATATAATTGCATCAAAAATTATTTAGAATGATAGTGACTAATTTTGAGAACACTAGATGAAACACCTTGGAATGTAATTCTAGAAAAATTGCAAATACCTAAGTGTATAAACTTTATAATGGTTTGAAACTACTTTGTGCACAATTCAGTTTAAACTCATGTCCTAGAAATAAAATTTGACCAATGTAAATGAAAAATTTTAATGACTTATAATTGTCTCTTTTAAATTCTGACCAATCATGATCTGAAACATGTTGCATTTCTTGTGCTTTTCTCCCATCCCTTACCATAAAAATCTATCATATTATGCTCCAAATTCTCTTCCTGAACCAAATCCATTCACTTCTGCTTGTCCTTAAGTTTTCACGGGGTGAGGAGGGATGGGAGGAGGATGGTGGGAGACAGGAGGAAGAGGTGGCCCAACCAAACATATGAATAAATGTAAAAATAATAAAATAAAAAAGTTTTCAAGCACCATAAGACCTCAGAGTTAAACCTCTTTCAGGACACAGTAGTCCCTTTGAGGAAGATTTTCAGCCTCATCTTAGTTTGATTTTAAGGAATTCCAAAGCTTAGAGCATCTTAGGCCTTTGTAGTAACTCAAAGCATCCTAAATCTGTTTTATTTGTTTAAATACTTTTATGATCTCTAGACTGAGGGAAAAGAAGGAACAAGGGAGTGTGAAGATCTGATGATAATGTGTGTGTTCCATTTCTTAGAAACTAGAGACATATAAAAAAGTTTAAAATTTCAGTCTTGGAAAACAATTTGTCCCCAAGACATTCCTATGAAAGAAATCAGGCATACAATTCTGTCAGACTTCAAAGACAGACTTTTGAGCATGTTTATGCAAAACTCAGGAATAGACTATAATTCAGCTATGACTATCCCACTTACTTAATATTTAGAGACTAGTCTTAACTTAGAAATACTGGATTTGGATTATAATACATATATACATGGAAATGTCACAATGAAATTCCCTGTATAGCTATCTTAAGCAAACAAAGTCACAATTTCTTAAAAATGTAGAACAGGAAGGTAAAACAGGTCTTGTCTGGGGGTTGGTATTAGTGGGAACGGGGAGGATCAAAGGAAAAGGTGTAGGAAGGTGACTTTAGTGAAAATGTTATGCAGTCCTTCATGAAAGTGGAAAAATGAGAAGAGTTGAAACTATTCCAAGAATGGGGGTAGGGGGGATAAAGGAGAATGATAGAGGGTGTGAGTTCAATTACCATATAAGATCTTTTGTAAATGTCACAATGAAGCCCCAGTACAACAATAATATGATATAAATAAGTAATAAATAAATTAAAAAGTAATACAGGATTTACATTGCTGGAAATACAAACATTTTCAGATCTCCAGCTTTTCCTGAACATTTGAAAGGTCATTATAATAGATGTACAAGGCTTGAATAAACTGGTGACTTTCAGATGCAATTAGATGTCCTCACTTCAATCTCAAAGCATCAGGAGAGAAAGCCACCTGGTATTGTAAGCAGAATAAAATTGAAAAAATTTATCCTGTGCTATCTAAACAACAGAAAAAAAACCATAAAATGGTATAAAAATGAAAGTAGTTCAAAGAATGATGAAGTACTTGATTCCTCATTTCATTCTTAAGTTGTAAGAACGTATTTCTGAAAAATTAATGGAAGAATTTGTTTACTGATATTGTCTCTCCTATAGCAATATTAAACCCTGTGTTATTCAGGTATCCATTGCTGTAACAAATACCTGAGTTAAATCAAAATTTTTTGCCATTGATTTGTTGTTTTGTGGTGCTGAGAACTTAAATCATGGCTTCACTTTTACAAATGCCTTACCATTTGAGCGACACCCTAATCCTTTTGTTTTTAAGTTGTTTTTCAGATAGGATTTTGTGCTAACTTTGCTTGGGCTGATCTTGGACTATAAAGCTCCTATATATCCCTCTCAAATAGCTTAGACAACAGTGTCAACTGCCATACCCAGTTTGTTTTTGAGATAAGGTCTCTAACTTGCCTGCACAGGCCTCAAACCTCAGCCCTCCTGTCTCTGTCAGCTGAGTAGATAAAGCAAGTTTTAAAGAGGAAATATTTACTTTGGCTCATGGTTTCAGAGGTTTCAGTCCATGGTTGCTTGATCTTTGGGCCCGTGATGGCACAGTGAATCATAGTTGAAGCACATTGCAGTAGAGGCTGCTCACTTCACAGTAATGAAGAAGCATAAAGAAAGAGACAGGAAGGACCAGGATCCCAATATTCCCTGCAAGGACATTTACCTAATGATGTTTCTTCCAGTAAACATAACTCTTAAAGTTTTCAAAATTTCCTAAGAGTGCCATAGGTCAGCATCCAAGCCTTAACACATGGGCTTTTGGGAAATACTTCAGACCTAAACTCTAGCAATATCTAATATTACCTTAAAAAATTCAGGTTCATGGTCAATAAATTACTAATCTATGTATATATTTGATAAGGACACAACAAAAAGAAAATTACAGGCCAATGTCTTTAATATCAGAGATGCCACAATCCTCAATAAAATATAGGCAAATAAATTCAACAGCATATCAAAAAGATCATATACCATGATCAAGTCAGTTTTATCCCAGGGATACATAGATGGGTCCATATATGAAAATAATTAAATAAAATACAGCCTATAAACAACAAAAGCAAAGACAAAGATGCAGATTATCTTAGTAGACACAGAAAAAGCCTTCAACAAAATTCAACATCCTTTCATGATAAAAGCTTTAATGAAACTAGGAATAGAATGACTAGTCTGCCATGCTGGGATATCCCTGGTTGTTAAGTGCAAGTAAAAGCTGTTTTAAGAGTCAGTCCTTGAATTTTACGTATACCCAATTTGTTGGCAGTTATTTAGTTGGTGAAAAAGAATCAGAATTTCCCAAATGTAGCTACCACGTCTCCAACTGGTTTCTGAAATCACAGAGTTCAGGAATTCTAATTCCCTCTACTATTCACCATCTTTGATCTTTCCTACACCCATGTTTGCTGCTGCATTATTCACTGTAGCTAAGGTATGGAAATAGCCAAGATGCCCCACTACTGATGAATGGAGTAAGAAAATGGGTATTTATATGCAATTGAATGTTATTCAGCCTTATAGAAGAATGAAATTTTGTCATTTGCAAGTAAATGGAAGGAACTGGAGAACATCACCTTAAGTGAAGTTAGCCAGGTTCAGAAGGCCAAGAATTGAATGTTTTTTCTCACATGTAGAATACAGCCCTAATGCAAATCCAGCACTATTATGAAAAACAGATCATGCTAAGGGGAGGTCACATATGAGAGTGGGAGCATAAAAGAAGGAAGTTAAGAGGGTGAATATGTTTGATGTACTGTCTATATATGAATGAATATAGATTTTTTAAACCTTCTGAAGCAACCATAAAAAGGGGATTAAGTAAGAATGAAGAAAAATAGAGATGAATCAATTTGGGTTATATTGTATATATATTGAAATCTCATGAAGAAACTGCCTGTGTAACTATCTTAAACAAACAAAAATGTCATTTTTTCCAATTACAAAATCAGAGAACAGAACTGTGGAACAGGTTTGCTGAGGGAGGGATCAGTACTAGTGGGATGGGGCAAAAGGTTGGGAAAGAGCATGGGAGAGTGACTACACATGAATGTAGATGGAAAAATGATACCTGTTGAAATTATTCCAGGAGTTGGGGGGGGTAAAGGAGAATAATGGATGGATGAATTTAAGTATGATTTATTTGATATATTGTAAGAACATTTGTAAATTCACAATGGAGCCTCACCCAGCACAACAATTAAAAAACAAAACTTTCCTGAATCAATCATTATAGTTAATGGAGAGTATATGTGGACTTCTTTTGTCACTGAAAGTAATAGGTTCTTAACTTTTCTGACATTATGTTGATTCTGAAATTATTTGGAACTCACACGATCAGAGGTATTTTAAGATTAAAGAAAATCTCTAATAGCTTACTTCTCTGAGCTTGTTTAATAATCACACACATAAGGAATCTGGACAACTGTTTAATTTTGTAGAAATCACCAGAGACCAGAATGTTACTAAAGCCTGTCTATAATCCAGTGTCCAAAAGCCCATTGACGACATCTAAGAACAAGAATAAGTTCATTTTACTGGGTACAGATTTAAAGAATGAAAGCTATAGGAGATTTCAAAATGGTGACTAGAGGGAGGAAGAAGAAAGCATGCTTCCTAAAGTAAAATCTTGGAAAGATGCTGGAGATACACCTTGCAGGAAGAACCACCAAAAAGAGGCAAAACTCCGACACCTCCACATTCCCAGACTGCGCGTAGCATCCCCACTCCACATTAAACGGAGAAACCAGGAGGGCTAACAGGCCACCAGACACCAGCTCCTATCCTGCTTGGGAGAAGCAGACCACCAGGTGAGCTAAGTGGCATGTGGTACTCCCACGGACAACCCTGGGCCAGATCAGCATAGCCCCCTGGACAGACTGACCCCTACCCAGGGGGAAAAAAAAGAGAAAAAAACAAACTGAATAATAAACAAGCAGCTGAAAAAAAATATGTAGCAAAGACAGCAGGTGCCCTGAGCTCCAGAGAGTGGGGGAGGGGCAATCCCTCAGGTGAATTGCAAATAAATAAGCCAGCCATAGAAGGCAGGAGCAACCTTGGAGAGGGGAAAGCTTGTAACTGCGGCTTTTGTGAGGAAAGCTCCACCAGGTGGTGGGGGGGAGCAGGGCAATCCCTCATGTGAACTGTAATAAACAAACTGGCCAGAGAAGGCAGGAGTAGTGCCACATCCCCCAGTGTGCTTGGTGTGGGGAAGGCTTGTAACTGGGGCTGTTGTGTGGAAAGCTACATCAGAGAGTGGGGGAGGGCCGCTCTCCACCCGACCTGTAAATAAAAAGAAAGATGGCAATTGCAAAGGTGGGTAGGGCTGTATACTGGAGAAAACAAAAGGGGCACGCGTCCAGGAGAACTCTAAACAAACAAAGCCTACAGCAGCAGATGGCTGACAGTAGGAGGCAGGTGAGCGGCAGCCTCAGATAGACTTTCACAAAGCTGTCTCCAGACTCCCCTTTTTTTTCATTCTCTTCCTTTGATGAGACAACACCACTGGCTACTGAAGGACTAACTGAAGCTGTATTGCATTTGAACTTGGGATTTATTTTTATTTTTTGTTTTTTTCCCGTTTGAAGAGAAAACAACATAACTACTTCACAGACACTGAGGAGTCTTCAGGGCTGGAGGCTGAAGGACTAACACCAAAATTGTTAAGACTGAAACTTTATTGCATTTGAACTTGGGATTTATTATTATTATTATTATTATCCTTTCTCTGCCTCTCTAATGCCTGTTTACTGTTGGTTAGTACACTTCAAGTAAACAATGAGAATTTTATAGATATGATACTGGATATGGTCAACCAAAATGTACAGGAGACACTAAAGAAATTCCAAGAATTTGAGAAAGCACAAGAACAAATAAAAGAAACCATGGAAGCACTGTATAAACACCAAAGTGAAACAAAGAACACAATAAATAAAGAGATAAATGAACTCTGGCTGAAAATAGATGATATTAAACAGGAAGTAGCTCAGGATATGGAAAACCTCAGAAAAAAGAGTGAAACAGAAATGCAAAACAAAATAGAAGACCAATTCAGCAGACTAGAACAAGCAGAAGACAGAATGTCAGAACTCGAAGACGAAATAGTAATTAAAGGAAAAACCAAAGAACTATTAGTTCAAAAACTCAAGACCTGTGGAAAAAAATGCAAGAACTTACTGACACCATCAAAAGACCAAATCTGAGAATCATGGGCATTGAAGAAGGAGAAGAGGTGCAAGAAAAAGGAATGCGTAACATAGTCAACAAAATAATTACTTAAACGTTCCCAAATCTAGAGAAAACTATGCCCATACAGGTACAGAAAACCTCCAGAACTCCAAACAGACAAGACCAAAATACAACTACCCCATGACATATTACCATTACAACAACAAGTACAGAGACTAGAGAAAGAATATTGAAGGCTGTAAGAGAGAAAAAGCAAATAACATACAAAGGTAAACCCATCAAAATTGGGGCAGACTTCTCAACAGAATCATTAAAAGCAACAAGAGCTTGGGGTGAGGTCTTCAGGATACTGAATTAAAATAACTTCAACCCTAGGATACTCCACCCAGCAAAACTATCATTCAAAATAGATGGAGCAATAAAAGTCTTCCATGATAAGCAGAAAGTAAAACAATATGTGACCACAAAGCCACCACTACAAAAGATTCTGCAAGGGATTCTGCACACAGAAAGTGAAACCCAACATAACCATGAAAGGGCAGGCAGTACCAAACTACAGGAAAAGAAAAAGCAAGAAAGTAGAGAGTAACTTCAACTTAGGTACACACAATCAAACCTTCAAACAACTAAGACAACTAAATGACAGGCATCACCACATACCTATCAGTACTAACACTTAATGCTAATGGACTTAATTCCCTCATCAAAAGGCACCGTTTGATAAACTGGATTATAAAGGAAGATCCAACAACTTGCTGCTTACAGGAGATCCATCTCATCAATAGAAATAAGCATAGGATTAGGATGAAAGGCTGGAAGAAAATTTTGCAAGCCAATGGCCCCTCAAAACAAGCAGGAGTGGCAATACTTATCTCTGACAAAGTAGACTTCAAACCTATATTGATCAAATGAGATACAGAAGGACATTCCATACTAATAAAAGGGGAAATAGACCAAAAGAAAATAACAATTATCAGCCTATATGCACTCAATGTCAATGCACCCAATATCATCAAACATACCCTGAAGGACCTAAAAGCATATATTAACTCCAACACAGTGGTTGTGGCAGACTTAACACACCACTGTCATCAATAGATAGGTCATCCAAACAAAAAATCAATAAAGAAATCCTAGATCTAAAACATACCATAGATCAAATGGACCTAGTTGATGTCTACAGAACATTTCATCCAACTTCTACACAATATACATTCTTCTCAGCAGCCCATGGAACCTTCTCCAAAATAGATCATATCCTAGGGCACAAAGCAAGCATCAGCAAATATAAGAAAATAGAAATTATACTATGCATTATATCTGATCACAATGGATTAAAACTAGAAATCAAAAACAAAAATAAAGACAAAAAACATGCAAACAGCTGGAAACTGAGTAACTCATTGCTTAATGAACAGTGGATCATTGATGAAATAAAAGAGGAAATTAAAAAGCTCCCGGAAGTCAATGAAAATGAAAACACAACCTACTAGAACCTATGGGACACAGCTAAGGCAGTCCTGAGAGGAAAGTTTATTATAGCCATGAGTGCACATATTAAAAAGACTGAAAGATCTCAAATCAATGACCTAATGATACACCTCAAACTCTTAGAAAAATAAGAACAAGCAAATCCCAAAACAAATAGGAGAGAAATAATAAAAATAAGCTGAAATCAATGAAATAGAGACAAAAAAAAGATACAAAGAATTAATGAAATAAAAAGTTGGTTTTTTGAAAAAATAAACAAGATCAGTAGACCCCTGGCAAACTTGACTAAAATGAGGAGACAAAAAACCCAAATTAGTAGAATCAGGGATACAAAAGGGGAGATAACAACAAACACCATGGAAGTCCGGGAAATCATCAGAGACTACTTCGAGAACCTATATTCAACAAAATTTGAAAATCTTGAAGAAATGGACAGATTTCTAGATACTTATGACCATCCAAAATTGAGTCAAGATGACATTAAACACCTGAATAGATGTATAACACAAAATGAAATTGAAGCAGCAATCAAGGGTCTCCCAAAAAAGAAAAGTCCAGAACCTGATGGATTCTCTGCTGAATTCTATCAGACCTTTAAAGAAGAAGTAATACAAACCCTTCTTAAACTGTTCCACAAAATAGAAAGGGAAGGAAAACTGCGTAACACATTTTATGAAGCCAGTATTACACTTATCCCAAAACCAGGCAAAGAAACCTCCAAAAAGGAGAACTATAGGCCAATGTATTTTATGAACATTGATGCAAAAATCCTCAATAAAATAATGAAAAACCGAATTCAACAACACAACAAAACGATCATTCACCACGATCAAGTAGGCTTCATCCCAAGAACGCAGGGATGGTTCAACATACAAAAATCAATAAATGTAATAAACCACATTAACAGAAGCAAAGACAAAAACTACTAGATCATCTCAATAGATGCAGAAAAGCAATTGATAAGAACCAACAGCATTTCATGATAAAAGCTCTAAGAAAACTAGGAATAGAAGGAAAGTACCTCAACAATATAAGAGCTATATATGACAAACCTACAGCCAGCATTATACTTAATGGAGAAAAACTGAAACCATTTCCTCTAAAATCAGGAACCAGACAAGGATGCCCACTATCTCCACTCCTATTCAACATAGTACTGGAATTCCTAGCCAGAGCAATTAGGCAAGAAGAAGGAATAAAAGGAATACAAATAGGTAAAGAAGCTGTCAAAATATCCCTATTTGCAGATGATATGATTCTATACTTTAAAGACCCAAAAAACTCTACTCAGAAGCTCCTAGACACCATCAATAGCTATAGCAAGGTAACAGGATATAAAATCAACATAGAAAAATCATTAGCATTTCTATGCACTAACAATGAATAAACTGAGAAAGAATATATGAAAACAATAGAATTTACAATAGCCTCAAAAAAAATCAAATACCTAGGTGTAAAGTTAACAAAGGTTGTGAATGACCTCTACAAGGAAAACTATAAACTTCTGAAGAAAGAGATTAAGGAAGACTATAGAAAGTGAAGAGATCTCTCATGCTCTTGAATGGGTAAAATCAACATAGTAAAAATGTCTACACTCCCCAAAGTAATCTACATGTTTAATGTAATTCCCATCAAATTCCTAATAACATTCATCAAAGAGATTGAAAAATCAACCATTAAATTTATATGTAAACACAAGAGGCCACGAATAGCCAAGGCAATTCTCAGTAAAAACAATGAAGGAGGTATCACAATACCCAACTTCAAACTATATTACAAACAATAGCAATAAAAACAGCATGGTACTGGCACAAAAATGGACATGAAGACCAGTGGAACAGAATAGAGGACCCAGATATGAAGCCATACAACTATAACCAATTTATCTTTGACAAAGGTGCTAAAAATACACAATGGAGAAAAGACAGCCTCTTCAACAAAAACTGCAGGGAAAACTGGTTAGCAATCTGCAAAAAACTGAAACTAGATCCATGTTTATCACCCTATACCAATATTAACTCAAAATGGATCAAGGATCTTAATATCAGACTCAAAACTATGAAGTTGGTACAGGAAAGAGTAGGAAATACTTTGGAACTAACAGGTACAGGCAAAGACTTTCTCAATGGAACTCCAGCAGCTCAGCAACTATGAGACAGCATAGATAAATGGGACTTCATAAAACAAAAAAGTTTCTTCTCAACAAAAGAAATGGTCATGGTCTTTAAACTGAAGACACCACACACAGAGTGGGAGAAAATATTTGCCAGCTACACATCAGACAAAGGACTGATAACCAGAATATATAGGGAACTCAAAAACTAAATTCTCCCCAAATTAATGAACCAATAAAGAAATGGGCAAGTGAACTAAACAGAACTTTCTCAAAAGAAGACATTCGAATGGCCAAAAAAACACATTAAAAAAATGCTCACTGTCTCTAGCAATAAAGGAAATGCAAATTAAAACCAAGATTTAAAACTAAATTTTTAAAACCAAAAATTAAAACTAAGATTTTACCTCACCCCTGTTAGAATAGCCATCATTAGCAACACCACTAACAACAGATGCTGGCGAGGATGCTGGGAAAAAGGAACCCTTTTACACTGCTGGTGGGAATGCAAACTAGTACAACCATTCTGGAAAAAAAATTTGGAGGCTTCTTGAAAATCTAAACATTGATCTACCATATGATCCAGCAATACTACTCTTGGGGATATACCCAAAAGAATGTGACACAGGTTACTCCAAAGGTACTTGCACACCCATGTTTATAGCAGCACTATTCACAATAGCCAAGTTATGGAAACAGCCAAGATGCCCCACCACTGACAAATGGATTAAAAAAATGTGTATTTATACACAATGGAATTTTATGCAGCCATGAAGAAGAATGAAATGTTGGAACTGGAGAACATAATTCTGAGTGAGGTTAGCCTGGCCCAAAAGACCAAAAATCGTATATTCTCCCTCATATGTGGACATTAGATCAAAGGCAAACACAACAAGGGTATTGGACTTTGATCACATGATAAAGAGAGCACACATTTGGGAGGTAAGACACCCAAAAATCTAGATGGCATTTGTTGCCCTCAATGCAGAGAAACTAATGCAGATACTTTAAAGCAACAGAGGTCAATAGGATAAGGGAACCAGGAACTAGAGAAAAGGTTAGTTCAAGAAGAATTAATTTAGAAGGTAACACACATGCACAGGAAAGCAATGCAAGTCAACTCCCTGTATAGCTATCCTTATCTCAACCAGCAAAAACCCTTGTTCCTTCCTATTATTGCTCATACTCTCTCTTCAACAAAATTAGAGATAAGGGCAAAATAGTTTCTGCCGGGGAGCGAGGGGGTAGGTAGGGAGGTAAGGGAGGATGTGGAGGGAAGGGGGGAGAAATGATCCAAACAATGTATGCACATATGAATAAAAGAAAAAAAGTATGCACACTACATTAGTGCATATAAAGGGGATATCACTGATATCACTGGATATCAGTGACTTGCTTTTATCTCTTTCAGTGATAAAATAACATTGAAAAGCAACTCATGTTATAGCTTGATTGTTCTTCCTAATCTATAATGATACATTAGTAAAATACTCATTATATCTTCTGGAACTGTAATTAAATTAATATTTAAACTTATGCTATGTAAACTGTTCACACTTTCAAGAATTTCAATTTTTTTATGTAACCATCACCAAATAAAAAATTTAAAGTAATTTCAGAGCAAAATGTGATAGTTTATGGCAAGGGTAAATTTATTTTCATTTGTTTTTAAAATTTTGAATTATGGTATTTTGAAATATTTCAAGAAATTTACAACAGAAATCGTTGTATTTTTAAGTTTCTGAAGATTTTACAATAGTCTTTTTCCATTGTAATGTTTTAGATATCCATGATAAGTATTCATGCTATAATCTCTGAATTATGTCTGTACTGAAAACAAATTCAACAATGTAATACATAATAACTGATCAATTATTTACACCAATTTCAGATAAGGCCATGTAAATAATTTCAACACCATTGCTTTTGACCAGCAAAAAATGTAAAGATAAATGTTCATCACTTTTCACCTGCTGTAATATCCAAATTGTTAGAGAGTCCTAGCAATAGAATTAATCTACTTCTATTGAAGTCAGTTAGACATTAAAAACACTTACTCTAAAGAAGTTCTCTGCACTTCCCAGAGAATTCTCATGGCACTATAAGTAGGAGCCACGTTTAGAAGGTTCTTCTTGTTTGAGCTGCTTACTCCTCTGGGAATCAAAATCTCCTGCATTTTCTTGTCTCTGGAGCCCCAGAGGATATGAAACTGTAGGAGCTCAGAGAGGATGCCTCCTGAGTAACTTTGGCCCGAGAGAAAGACCTCTATAATCCCACTGAGAATTCCAGGCAGTGGAAAATCAGACTTCAACTTGCAAGGAAGTGGAAAGTACATCCATATACATCCAGGTACATGCAGCCTGTGATTTCATGTGGGAGGCAAGTCTGGGCACGCCAGAATGGTGGGTAGCAGATTGCATGCCTCGTCCTACCCTCCCAGCACAGTTGTTTTTCTCTCTATAGACACTGTTCACATGCAGGAGTATCTGTGAATGTATTGCAAAGCAAGTATTAGCCTAGTCCTTAGAGTGTGCAGCCCAGAAAGCTCCAGAGAGAATCTGTGGATTTATGCATTTGGTACTAACTGGTTGACCTGCTCCAATGCTGGCATTTTACTCACCCTAGGAGTGTATAGCCTAAAACTTTCTGGAGAGACTCTTTAACTGGGGAACTATAATTTCCATGCTAACACTGTCTAGCCCACAAAAAAGTTGAGAGGTACAAATCACTCCTATTTTCTTCTTTTTTAAAATTTTTATTTTATTCATATGTGCATACAATGTTTGGGTCATTTTTCCCCCTTCCCCAGCCCCGCCCTTAACCCCCCACTCCCTCCCTTCCCCCCCCACCCCCTTGCTACCCGGCAGAAACTATTTTGGCCTTATCTCTAATTTTGTTGAAGATAGAGTATAAGCAATAATAGGAAGGACTAAGGGTTTTTGCTAGTTGAGATAAGGATAGCTATACAGGGAGTTGACTCGCATTGCTTTCCTGTACATGTGTGTTACCTTCTGAATTATTTCTTCTCGAACTAACCTTTTGTCTAGTTCCTGGTCCCTTTCTCCTATTGGCCTCAGTTACTTTAAAGTATCTGCTTTAGTTTCTCTGCGTTGAGGACAACAAATGCTATCTAGATTTTTTAGGTGATTTACCTATCCTATTTTCTTGTATATACATTTTTACTTACTTTTTTTGTTTAATCTTCATGTACTCTCCATTTTTCTTTCCTTTTTCATATTTTTAATTATTAACTGTTATTTCAGCTTTTTAAAAGTTTATCTCTATATCTTTTTAACACTATTTTATCTGCATTACATTTCCCTGTATCTTTTCTATAGTTGCTGCATTTATTTGACTTTTAATCTGCTATTTCTCTTTTTCTTAGTTGTGCTGAGAATTGAGCCTAGGACTTTGTCCACTTCTGGTAGGCACTCTGCTACTGAACTACAGATAGGAACTGGACCTTGCTCCAGCCATGACGTAGTCCTGCTCAAGCATAGCTGAGTATTTGAAATTAAAGAAATTGGTCACAAAAGACCTCTGTTGGTGACCAGTCCCCAAAAAGATACATATAGGAAGGAGTCTGACACTTAGGCACACAAAAACAGTAGAGAGAAATACCACATCTCTTGTAGACATTATACCTATCACTGTCGTAAGCATTGTTTGCTTTAACACTGTACTAGTTTGCAAAGTGATTACAGGATCAGAGGTAAGTGTCATCTCCATTGTGGCCCCAGCCCCTGCATCTATCTTTGAGATATTAGTATCTAATCAGAGAATGAAACTTCATGCTCTTCACCATGCATGGAACAGTCTATACAGAACTGATTTCATGTAAAAGAAAAAATAACTGTGTCTGAGGAAATGCCCATCACCTAATGTGAGCCTCCACTTATGTTGTAGGATTAGCCATAGAAAGCACTTCCCACTTACTCTGATGTCCACATCTTACCTGCCTCATCTTCCTGAGGATCCCCAGTCTTTTGAGACTTAAAGGCAAGGTGGGTCTCTTAGCCTCTGACACAGTACACATTCTGTTAAAACTCACTAATAACAGCTAAAGAAGACACAAAAACTACTCTGTAAAATCTAATCAGAATCAAATGTAACACTGCACAACTCAAAACCCCAAGTGATACTATACAACGAAGGCTGCTTATTAAGAATGTCCTCATGTAAAAGTGGAAAAGCTATTTATTCTGACAGATGTACAAATCTCAACATAGAAAGACAAAAGATGTGAAAAACAAAGCAATATGACACCTCCTAATGTTTATAACTCCATATGAACAGATTCCAAAGATGAAATGTTGGTACAAAGCATTCAAAAGAATGACTTTATAAGAAATCTATAAAATCTTAGAAAACACAAATAAATGTATGAGTATTTCAACAAAGAGAGAGATTTTGAAAGAACCAAAAAGAAATCTTAGAAATGAAAAGCTAAAAAAGCCAAATAAAAATAAAGTTGAAATTCTCAGTAACCAACTAGATAAAGTCAAAGATGGAATGTAAGAACATATAGACTACTCTGTCAAATCATTGCATTCAGACATAAAATAAAGATATTTAAAAATAATGAAGAGAGTATATAAAATCTATAGTATGAAATTAAAAGACCAATTTTCCATGTAACTGGCATACCATAATGGAACGAGGTACATGCTTAATACAAACATAACCTATTTAGTGAGATAATAGCAGAAAATTTCCCATACCCCAGGAGAGATATGGAATCCAGGTATAGGGGAACTTAGAAACCTAAGTATGCATGATCAGAAAAGAACATGTCCATGACCTATAATAGTTCAATTACCAAAATACAGAATAATGAATGAATATTAAAAGCTGCAAGAGAGAAATGTCAAGTCACAATTAAAGATAAACCTATGAGAAAATACCACATTTCTCAGCAGAAACTCTAAATATAAGAGGTCATGGAATAATGTATTTGGAATCCTGGCAGAAAATAACTGCCAACCAAAATTATTGTACCCTGCAAGACCTTCCAAGATTAGTATAAACTGAAGAAGTTCACAATCACTAGACCTGCATTACAGAAGATCTTTGTATTAATTTCCTTTGTATCACATCACCGTGGCAAATGCCTGAGAAAAATAACCTAAAAGAAGAAATTATTTATTTCATTCACAGTTTTAGAGTGTTCAGTCTATGGTTGCTTGGTCCCATGCAGTTAGGCAGAGCATCATGGCAGTTGTAGCATTGGAGATGGATGCTGTTCACCTCATGGCAGAGAGAAGGCAGGAAGTGGAGGGCAGGGATAATGTTTAAAGGCATGGCCACAGTAACCTACTTCCTCTAGATAGAACCAATAGTTTCCACAACCTCCTAAAATAGCACCACCAGTTGGGAACCAAGCATCCAATGAATGAGCCTGTGAGATACATTTCATGCCATAGCAATACTTAAGGGACTACTATACCCAAAAGAAGATACTATACACATAATCATTAGAGCACAGGAAAGAATAAATCTCCCTTGAAGAAAATATATACAAATGAGATGTAGAAAAGAATAAGGGCTGAACATGACTCATACGTCCTAGTGATGCAGTAGGCAGAGATAGTAAAATGATAAAAGGAATAAAACAGCAAATGCCATGAAAACCATGAGATAACTGGAATATTTTGAAAAAATATTATGCCAAAATATTGGAAAAACTGTAGGAAATGAACAAATTTCTAGATATATGTCCTACAAAGTTGAATCAGGATATAAAAATATAAGTAGATTATTAAGAATAATGTAATTGAAGCAGTAATAAAGTCTTTCAACAATGAAAATCTTCATGTCAGAAGCATTCTCTGATAAATTTTACCACACTTTTTTTTGTGGGGGGTATTGGGATTTGAAATCAGGCTTTGCACTTGCTAGGCAGGTGCTCTACCACTTGAGCCAAACTTCCAATCCTTTTTATTCTTTAATTTGAAGATAGGCTTTTGCTTTTTTCCCAGCCTGGGCTATAATCTTCTTATTTTAGACTTCCTGCTGTAGTTGGGATGACAGGTGTGCGTGTCCATGCCAAGTTTTTTACCACTGAAATGGGGGTTTCACAAAATGTTTTTTGCACGGACTGGCCTGGAATAAAAATTCTCCTGATCTCAGTCTACTGCATAGTGTACCAGCTCCAGTATACCAGTATACCCAATTCTTTGTGAGATGGGGTACCACAAACTTTTTGCCTGGGCAGGCCTGGAACTGTGATTCTCCCAATCTCATCCTCCTAAATAGCTAGTATTATAGACCTGAACCACTGGTACCTGGCTATTACCAAACTTTAAAAGAAGAAATAACACCAATTCTGAAACTATTACATGAAAACTCATTTTATAAATCCTATATTACCCTGCTACCAAAACCAGATAAAGATAAAACCAACAAAAGAAAACAATAGACTGATTTCCTTGATTAACATAGATGCAAAAATCTTCAATATAATATTAAATTATCTAACATAAAATTGATGATACACAATAATCAAGTTTTTTTCCCAGTGGTGCAATGATGGTTCAATCCATGCAAATCAATAAACATTATACAGCATGTAAATAGGTTGAAGGATAAAAAATCACCTATCTCAATAGATGCAGGAAAAGTCCTTGATAAAATTTAGCATCCTTTCATGATAAAAACCCTGAGTATAAACTAGGTAAAGAAAATCACATAGGTATATAATAAAGGCCATATATATATATATATATAGTGTATATATACATGTGCATATATACACATGTATATATATACACATTATATATACATATACATTACCTACATATATTTATTATGTACATGTACATATATACACATAATATATACATATATTTTATGCACATATACATATATGATATATATTTATGTATATACATGTATACATATATATGTATATCTTTTGAAGAAACTTACGTTAAGAGGCAGGGCAAGGATGGGGACATAGCCAAAGAAAATGAGGTAAATAGATAGACAGATAGATAGACAGATAGATAGATAGATAGATAGATAGATAGATAGATAGATAGATAACTGGAGTATTATTTAGCTACAAAGAAATATAAATTCATGCCATTTTCAAGAAAATGAGTGGGAGTTGAAGACATCATGTTCAGTGAAACAAGCCAGATTTAGAAAGATATATATGTTTTGTCTAACATGTAGAAATTGAAAAAAAATTTTGATCTGAAGGTAGAAGAGGGTCTACTATGGAAATGGAAGGGGATTAAGGTGAAGGGGAGGGACAGTAGGCAAGAGATGGTTGAAGGAAGGGTCTACATAATAAATGCATGAAAATGCATATAAGGAAATGTCACAGTAGAACCTACTAACTGGTACAATTAATATCTGTCAATGAAAATGTAATGACAAAAATAAATAAATAAAACATGCATTTTGAACTTATAGTTGTAGGAAGGAAAAGCAAATAACTGTGTATATTGTACATGGGCAGGATCCTAAGATGACTCTTAAGATTTCTTCCTCCAATATTCCCTGTGGGTATATTATAATATAATGAGGTATCACTCCTATTGCTGTGTTGGACTACATGGCAAAAGGGAAATTTTTCTTGATGGAGATGAGAGTCAAAGAAGAGAATTCTCTACCGCTGGTGTCAGTGGAAGAAGTAAGAAAGATTTCTTGCTGGCCTTGGAAGAAAGTCAACAGTCATATTTTAAACTGCTGATCTAAGATATCTTCTAGTAGTTGTCTCAGCCAACAGCTGACAAGAAAGCAGCCAAGGAACTGAACTGTACCAACAACCGGCAAGCTGGAGTTGCATGAGGACCTAGTGTTATTGAAATCTACAGCATAGCCAACACACTAATCTCAGCCTCTTGGGACTCAATAGAAGACCCAGCTAATTCACACTCCAATTCCTGACCTATGGGAGCTGTGAGAAAATAAATTAGCACTATTGTAGTTTGATAATATTGTGTGAATTTTTCTATATTGATAAAAATATTAATGCACAGTGAAGAGAATAAATTATGGACATAGCTTTCATACAAAGCTTATGATTTTACTTCCATGCCTCTTTTCTTGTTGTTATTGTTGTTTTGGTTTTTTGAGACAGTGCCTTGATATGTACCCCTAAGCCAGGCTGGCCTCAAAGTTATACCCTACTGAATCAGCCTCTCAAGTGCTGGAATTACAGCGCTTTTTTTTTCAGTGCTGGGGATTGAATTTAGAGCCTTGCACAGGGCACAAGGCAAGCGCTCTGCCACTGAGATATCTCCCCACCCTTGCCCTGCCTATTAATGTAAGTTTCTTCAAAACATAATAGCACTTCAACATGGCATTTATGAGATGAGTAGTATTAGTGTGTTTGTTTACTTTGCAATATATAGATATAGGCATTTAGTGTTACAAAAGAACTGTTGTGTTGCCAAAGCTTGTCCAGAAGAGTTCAGTATGTGTCTGTGAAAAAGACTACAAAATGTCCTGCAGACTGATTTTCAAAATTATATCCATAAATGACCAGACACCATTGTGGAACTGAAAGAGTGATATTATAACATGAAATTTATGTATTAATGAAAAGTTAAAGCATTTAATGCTTCTTTCAACAGAAGGAATGCTTAAATCTTTTATTTATGTCATGTCTGGCTCACCAGTATGGCATTAATCAGAGAAATCTGCTACTGCATTGTGGTGTAACTACTTACACCAGATAGAAAAGATACAGACAGTCCTGGGCAATGGGTCTATATTAGATTTGTGTCTTCATGAGGAAAGTAAACTTGCCTATTGAATCTATGTTTTCTTTAAACAGTGATTGCAAAATATACTCTATAATTTTATTTTCTAAATGCTAATCATTTGTATATTCCATTTTGACCATTTATTCATTTGCTTTCTCTTTAGATATACTGATACTATGTTATATAGATCATTAGTCCTGGTAATGTAATTCAATCCTATAGAATTAAAATAATATTACATGCTTTTCTTATGTGGTGAAGACATTAAAGTTCAAAGGTTAGTCAAATTCGTCAGTTCAGAAAATGGAAGTCATTTCAAGCAATTTAATTAAGATGTACTTTAATACTGGGAATTTCAGGCATACAATGTAGTTGAAGAAATGAAGAAGGTTTGATGGTGAATGTTCTGCATACATGGCCTGAAGCTTGCACCAGCTGTTAATGCAATTGCTTCTAAATATCCAAGAGATTGGTGAACACTCATCAGAAGCTTTTAATACAGGGCTCTTGAACATCATGTGAATGATTTTGTACATCACTGAGATAGTTTGTTCTAGAGTAACCTTAACAGTACTAATAGAAAAATCATGTTATAATAATTTTAATGTGGTGTTTGAGAATATGTAAGAGGTATTTTTCTCTTAAACTCAAGATGGTATGCTTGGCTTGGTATATTTAAGTGTAAATCAAGTCATGGTGTGACACATACATGGACCATACCTGTAACCCTGCTAAGAATACTAGCATGTTTTATACATGGTCTGTAACATGCAGTGATCTGACAAGAAAAAGCAATAATTCTACCATAAATATGGCAAATACTAGAATAATTATATGAGAGATAATTGAATGTTCTGTTGGTCCCACTCATGGATTCTGTTATTCCTGGTGCCATCAACACAATCACACATTCATCATCACCTTTAAACTAATTATTAAAGGCACATCACATCCACATTCCAGTCGGAATGCCAACGGGATACTGCACTAGTCTATGCTCTTCTAAGGAGGAGTTAATAAAGAAATCTAGGTAATCTGGAAAATTCTGGATTGTAATTGCTTTTATTTCCTGGGGTTTGCATCCCAGCAACTTGTGAGACTGCCCTTAGGATGAGTCACAGTTTGGCAACATTTGATACTCCTCAGATTATTTTCTTCACAGTTCTATGAATGTTTTATAAAACATCAAAATGTTGAAAAGCAAATTCAAAAGAAATAATATAATCCCTACATCTAAATCAGTTTCTTAAATTGGGATTATTGTATTAGGCTTTCAAGTTGTCCTGGAGATTGATCCTTTTTGTTATTTAATTTAAATAGATAAAATTGCAAGTCCTATTGCCACAAAATCTCACCATACAATCTTGTATTTATCATTGTGTTTGCTTTGGCTCAATATAAAGCCTAATGTAATGTAAGTACAGTGATGGTATTTTGGTTTAAATGCCAAAAAATGTTGGAAGAATGGAATCTTCATATGTGATATTAATATGACAAACTAAACTTGAAAAAATCTGCACTGTATCATTCACCACCTTGTTAATTTTGGAAATAAGATGTATTGTAATTTTTATTGTACTACTTTGTTACAGTTCATTATAAATAATTGAAAAATGATAAATAGAGTGAAAAAATGGTTTTGGCTTCCAGCATAATTGAGTTAGACATTTAATACCTACTTCAACTGAAATGAAATGGCAATTCTAAAGTACAACAGATAGCTTTATAAAGTTGTTAAGGATAATGAAATAATTTCAACTTTATGATGCAACTATCATTAAAATGGTATTTGAGAATTGATGGCTAAAAAAGTATTTTACCTAAAATTATTTCTTATTTTATCCAGCTAACAAATAAACATTGACTTTATTAGTATTTGATGAAACATATTTACATACAAAGATATTTTCTGCATTTTTCTACCTCATCATACACATAAACAGATTAAATTTATAATTGCTTCCAAGGCTACACAATTTACCATCAATAGTAATATAAATGATAAGTAACATCATTCATTGTATTATATTAAATTAAATTAAACTTTAATAGATTATAGCTTTATTATAGTCATATATATGTGTATATTCTTCACCCTTAAATTGATTAAAAGCTAAAAATATAAAAGCCTACATATTGTTTGTTTTGCTATATCCACATACAGTAACAATTTTTAAAATCTTAATAAATCAGGATTATGGAAAAATACATTTGTTGTAAAATCTATAACAGGTCTTCTATCTCCCCAAACCCCAGATTCATTCTTTCCTTCTGCCATAGTAAAATAACTTTTGGAGAGTACCAAAGCTACCTAATGTCCATTCTCATTTCCTGGGTTCCAATGAGGTGTAGTATGGCTTGTGCTTTGTAAGTAAATGAAAAAATTCTGGACAATGTGATAAGTGACGGGGTTATGTGTAACGAATCATGAATTCAAAGTACGAGTACAGGCACTTTCACTTTCCACTTTTATACTTCTTGGGTATATTGCCAATTATATGGTGATCATAAGTCTGTTGGACAAGGGTAATAAATATGTAATGGAAGAGAATAGATATGATCTGTATCCAACACAGTGGAGCTTCCATATAAATTCTAGAATGCTTATCCGCTGTCACATGGAATAGAAATAAAGTTCTCTCATTTCAGTTGTAAAGGGGTCACTTCTGCAGTAGCACAAACTATTTACTAAGTAATAAAGAATTTGAAGCATAGTTGAAACATGGAATAGAGCCTACAGGGCTGTGAGGTCACGGATAATGCATTCTAGAAACTTCTGACACATAGCTTGCTGTGTAAAAGCCATTGGTAATTTTTCCACAAACAAGTTTTATATACTGTTCTATCTCCAAATTTGGAATGCCTGTATTAAACTTGATAGATTTTTCACAGTTGCACTCAGCCAGAGATGGAGTCATGGTATAATTGACATGTCGAGTGAATCAAATGGAAATTTTTTCAACATATTCACTGTGGAAATATTGGCACCTCCAATACTTTGATATTTGTGTGGGCAAAGAGTAGTCTGTTGCACAGGTTGTTAGTTGTCTCCCATTAATCACTTTACTTTTCATTCATCGTTGTAATAATTCTGGATGGCAGCATCTTCACTTATAAGAGCACACTAGGGAAAGCAGATAAATAAGCTAGACAACTTACTGTGGAATTATTAATTAAGAGAGAGATACTAACTACTGAGCTTAAGCCATGTTGTTATTCTAATGTCTATATCAAAGCAACTGAAAGAAGATACCCTTCAAAAGACTTTCAAACATTACACAAAGTCAACCACAGCTATAAAAATTGTATTCTTCACATTTCTATGACTGCTTCATAAAATATCAAAATGTCGAAAAGACTAAAAGAAATAGTTATCCTATACATAGAAATTTTATTATTAATAATTTGAATTATTTACTCATTAAAACAATATAGAAAGTAATCAGATATCTTGCAATTCTGGAATCAAAGTCATTTATTTAAGGATCTTATATTTCCATTGTAAGCGCTAGTTTTAATAAGCTTATTCATCCTGTTATTTTACACAAAATTGGTTTTTTAAATTGATGAATGTGAGACACTTTGGATCTAATATTAAATTACTATATTCTGAGTTATTCTACATATTGTCAATAACCATACACTAATAACATTAAGAACAATGTATTAAAGATTTTCCTTCATTACTCTGATAGGAACAAAAGTAAACCAATAAGTCCAGTTACCAGGAATTTAATAATATCCTCTTAGAAATAGTATATGCACATATGTTTCATCTGGGGAATATAAGTCAAATATGTTATTTGCTAGTTTATTGTTATGAAAAAGATATTACATCAGAAGTTGAGAATGGTGATTAAAAATAAAATGATAACCTGAAATATTGGTGTCATGACACTAGTGTTGGTCATAAAATGTCTGACTTTGCAAAATATATTCATCAGCATATTGTGAAAATAATTGCACAAGATAAATGACATGTTTTTTAGATTGATGTGTATACATGTGTCTTGGATAAATCTTGGTTAGATAATTTATGTATCTATAAGTATATCCATCAAATTACATTACTGGTGAGATAGTGGTATTAATGACTAGACAAGTATATGAGTAGAAGGTAATTAAATATTGGAACAGATTTATTCAAAGTGCTATGTTTCTACTTGAATATGGCATATGAGAAACTCTTTAAGAAGGAATTCAACAGAGATATGGTACAAGAATGTACTTAATTGATTTCTTCCATGCTTTGAAAATTACAGTGTGAATTTTATTAGTTAAGCAAAATTAAGCCCATATCTGGATAGAGCCATGAAAAAGATAACTTTTTTAAAAAGGCAAATGTTATTAGGATATTATGCTAATTAAAACCTTACATGTTTTAAACATTGAGTGAGAAAATGGAGTTAACTCACATCCAGATGTTTTATTCATAAGCATTACGGTTCTCTTTAAATTATGTAATTATTTACTTAATTTAAATATTTAATTTAAAATATGATATTGGACTTCACATGATACATTGTAAATCTAATAATTGATTTCATATAAAGAACTAACTTAGAAAATTAGATTAAATATAAGCACTTTCTATAAATTAAATCACAAAAATACTGGGATATGACCTAAATAAACATAAGAAAACTAATGGAATAAAATTAATAATCTACTAATGCACTGTTGGCAAAGGTTTATGCAGATTAACAATACTTCAATTTCACTCTGAGCATATTAACTTCACTTTCTCCAAGTAAAAGTGGAATAGATAATTTTATCTAAGAGATTAACAGTTCTTTGATCAACAATGAAGTTGTTTGGCACACATAATGGAAATTGAGAGTGCCTTGAATTACAGAGGAACAAGTATATTTATAAATCAGATGGTTTCCAATAGATTAAGAAAAACCCTGAAAAATGTGCCATTTCATGGGTAAATGACTAAGACACTACATCAGGACTGGATCAGTAGAACAATTTTGTAAAATCACCCAATTCAAGAATCTTTTTTTTTAATTTGATGGGGCTGGGGTTTGAATTTAGGGTTTTGCACTTGCAAAGCAGGCGCCCTACCACTTGAGCTACAGTCGATTTGGCTCTAGTTATTTTAGAGACGGGATCTTGAGAACTATTTGCTAGGGCTGGCATCAAACCACAGTCTTCCTGATCTTAGCATCTCAGTAACTAGACAGGTGTGAGCCACTGGTGCCCAGCTCAATACAAGGATATTAATGTAGACTCTTCTGATGAAGGTCTTGGAAGAGATGGAAAGTCAAAGAAAAAGCAATGGAGCAGCTTGGATATTAGGAGCACCAGGGCACTTATCACCTTGGAAACTGGAAAGATGAAGAGTGGAGTCACTTAGCTAACACTCCAGCTGGCTGAGCTTGTAAAAACGCACTTGCCAAGGGATCAAGGCAATGAACTTCACAATGAATGGTGAAAAATTATTTTGGAAGTAAATAGGTAACATAATCTGTGCCTTTGCTTGTCCATTTTCTTCCTCTCAACCTTATTTAAGTGCTATTAAAAAATAATAGAATAATTCTACTTAACACAAGGTAGCCATACTTCAAAAACTTCTTTTCATATTCTCCTTCAAAAGATGGGGTGGGTCAGACATGGTGGTGTGTGCTTATATGCCCAGCTACGTGGGAGGAAGAAGTAGAAGGGTCTCAGTTTGAGGTTGCAGGAGACCGTATCTAAAAAAAATGTAAAAGGATTGAGGGTGTTGCTCAGGTAGTAAAACATTTGTTAGCAAATGTGAGGCCCTGCATTAAATCCCCAGTATGACCAATTTAAAAAAAATAAGAGAATAATGCTGAAGAAAATGCCATCAACTATTGGTTGCTTAGGAAGGATGTTATTTCAGAGAAATTATAACAAGCAGCCTAATCATATATCACAGTTTTAGCAAAGATGATACATGTACCATATTGATTTTGCAGTTTTATAATCCTCATTATTCAATTCTCAATGGAATGTGTGGATTATGATTTACATTTCATGGGTGATGAAATAGAGATCTTGTATTATGAATTAATTAAATACACACTATTCTTGCACATCAAATTTGAAACAAAGTTTTAAAAAACTTGATATTAATGTTTATTGTTTTTATTAATATGAACTATTTTCTCTTTGTACCAGGTCCACTGCTTCTTGGAGATAGATCAGAGTGTTTGTATATATGTGTGTGCCCTGAGATAACAGTTCCCTTAAAGATATTACCTAAGAATTCTTAAATATTTCCTTGAAATTTAATAGCAATAAAAATCATCAAAAACAACATTCATCTTTTATTATTTTTTCTTCAATGATATATATTTTTATTGTATACTAGCACCCTCATGCCTCAACTTGGAGAAAGCAATTCTTAAAAGAAAGGACTTTTAGTGTCAATAAGCAACATGCAGCATACTTAGCAGTCACTGCATGCAACTTTTAATTTAGAAGTGAAAACTTATGTTCCCAAAGGAAATGGTGCACTTTCTGTACAAAGTATTGCATTTTTATGATTTACTGAGATATTAACATGGAAATGGTGGTGTTAAACAATACTTTTGATAGTTCTAAAAGTATAGTGGGAATCATGATTTCATAAGAAGAAAATTAGTTATGTAGGTAACATTATTATATAATTTCCCACAGGATCTCTATATCAGGATAGGTTTTTATTATATCCTCAAACAAGTTGTCTACATTCACTTTAGATATAAAGTAATACTGAATACAACAATATCATAAGGCAGCTCACTGTGTGAGCAAAGACATCTGTTAATGGTGCCATGAATAGTTATGAACTGAGGTGCTCAAATGGCTTTGCCAGCAAAGCATTGCCTCCTAATTTATTTTTATAGCAAATGGAAGCCTCATTTTTCATGGTTGGGTAGTTTGCATTCAAATGTACCAATAACTTCAAATGCAATCACTTCCACACAGCATGTTTTATTGAAGAACGTAAGATGGAATTGCTAGTGGTCTGTTGATGAGCAGACATCTTCTTCATCAGCAGTTTTGTCTTATTCTTTGTTTTGTTATTTCATAAATAATTTTAAAATAATATGTATTTATTTACAGTAATATTTAAAAGAGTGATTTTTCATGAAGATCTTATATAATTCCAAACTTTGCAAATCTGAAATAAAATATTTGAATGCTAAAACTACATATTTCATTATGCTGTTCCTGAAACTTAGCTGAAAGGATTCTTACATAGAAATTAGTATTCTCTTTAATGGATTGAATTAGACTTCCTATTTCCAAAATTCATGTTTAAATCTTAACCCTAATATGACTACTTATAAGAATTATCAGGTGGTGATCATGACTAAGTGAAATCATAAGGATGGGGACCTGATCTGCTAAGATTAGTGTCCCATTTGTGTAGACCCTGGGAAGGACACAGAGCACTCAACAGGAAGGACAAAGATCTAATGTGCAGCCATGCCTTCCTACACCTGGGCAGCTCATGTGCAGACAATAAACCATTTGGGGAGGACACTGGATTTCATTCCATTCAATAACTCCTCTCTATTGGCCAAAAACTTCAAGTCCTGAGAGCATCCAAATTTGGACCTTATCCAGTGGCCCACCTCATTCCTTGAGGTGCACTCTTCTTGTTTGGTTAGCTGGCTTTACCCAACCTGCCTGCCTCACACCTGAACGTTTCACTCCTTATTATACTTTTGCTCTTTGTGAGCCTTTTGCTATGTGGTTCTTTTGCAGCACCTGGGCAGCATCCTAATCTTAGATACTCTACCCAAGAACCAAGGAACATCTGGAACTCCCCACCACCAGTAACAGTCTTGAGATGAACAAACAACAGAATGCTTACTTACCCTTTTTCCTTCTGTACACACTCAGGAAGTGTTCATGTAAGCACACAGGTACTTGACTTCTGCTTAAAGACCAAGGGAAAAGGCCTCAGAAAGAAGCCTGCCTTGGCTCCACCTTGACCTTGGACTTGCACCTTGATCCAATGTGAGAAATTCATTGTTGTTTAAGTCTACCATTCTGTGGTATTTTGCTATGAAACCCTGAGTTATTGGTGATAACTTAATTATAAATGAGAAAGCAATGAAAATGACAACTTCCAAAGTAGATCAGTACAATGAATATTTGGACAACTACTTTATTAAGAAAGATGCAAATTTAAACTATTTCAATGTTACTAATTCTACCTCTTTTCAATCACTATTCAAAAGATGTATGTGTTTTTATTCTAGAGTCACAAATATAAAAATAAAATATTTAAATCCTAAACTTACAGTTCGTGAAATATTATTTCTTAACCGAAAGAACTCTGTATTAAGGAGTAATAGATCTTTGAGGTACTAATCATTGAGTTTGCTGGTAAATTTATAACAGTGATGTTACTATTGGGTACACATCTGAGCACATTTAAGCATGAGTTATGGCATTTTAAAAATCTTTAAAGATAGAAACAGCAGTGGCTTAATTAAAACTAAATAAGATGGAAGAGCAGAAGTTATAAGAATTGTAAAGCAGTTGGACACGTGTGATATGTGGTTTGCCAATAACTAACAGTTCAGGGCAGAAAAGAGAGGTTGACTCTGTAATTCAAGAAGATAATAGGACACAGCTACAGTTATTATTCTTGTAATTCACCCCTTTTTAGTTCTTCAAATTTGCCAGAATTGTAAATTTCACTGATTTGCTTATAGCCACACATTTAATTTCTTAAGCACAACAGAATATCATTACTACACACACTCTGATTCTTAAATTTTGCCTCATTTGTAGGTAATATATGTAGAATGAAAAAGTAGCTTACTCAGCCACAAAGAATGAAATTCTGTCATTCTCAGATAAATGGATGGAACTAGAGAACATCAACTTTAGTGAAGTTAGCCAGGCTCAGAAGGCCAAAAGTTGCATGTTCTCTCTCATATGTAGAATATAGACTTAATACAAATGCAGCAATATTATGAAAAACAGGCCAAGCTAAGGGGGGTTCACATATGATAGGGGGAGGGTAAAAGAAAGAAACTAAAGAGATGAATATGTTGATATACTCTCTATATAAGATTGAGTATAGAATACTTTTTTTTGCTTTTTTTTCCTCTTTATTGTTGTGCTGAGTGGGAGTATATTGTGGCATTACCACAGGTTCTTACAATGTATCAAATATATCACACTTAAGTTCACCCCCTTTATCCTTTTCCTTTATCCTCTCCTTTCCCAATTCCTGGAATAGTTTCAACAGGTATCATTCTTACATTTACATACATGGGTACACATTTTTTTCACCCTTAAATCAGATGGAACCACCATAAGAAAGTGACTAAGGTAGAATGAAGAAAAATAGAGGTGATGAACCAATTGGGGCTATAATACATAAATATCACAAGGAAACTCTGAGTAGCTACCTTTATCACAAACAAGCAAAAATGTCATTTTTTTTCTTTTTTCTTGTACAAAATTGGTCTGTGGTGGGGGGAGTTGCTACTAGTGGGAGGGGGGAGGCGGCAAGGAAAGGGTGTAGAAGGATGAGTATGGTGAAAAAAATATGTACACATGTATGTAAATGCAAAAATGACACTTGTTGAAACTATTATAGGTTGGGGGAGAGGGGTAAATTCAAGTATGATATATTTGACAAATTATAAGAACTTTTGTAAATGCCACAATGTATCCTCACCCAGCACAATAATAAGAAAAATATATAAAACATTGAAAAAGAGAAAAAGTTGCTTATGCTATGTAATACAGTTGGAAAAGATAAAAATAAGGTTTCAGCCTAGATAAAATGCCAACAAACAATACTGAGAAGCATGTATGATTATTTTTAGAATATGATTATAACTATTCTTCCCTTTATACCACATGATTCTAAATTTTAAACTTAAGTTGTTCTTTGAGTACTTTTGACAGAACATATGGAAGAACATAATGCTATAATTTCTAGCTGCATTATCCCTCAATTTTTAGGCAAAATTGATGAGTTGCTACCTTGCACATGCTGCTCTCTCCGTAACAATATATTTTTAGGTAGAATTTTTATACATTTCAAATATATCTGCACAAAATTGATACTTAAATTAAAGTAGACATGGAATGTTGTTATGCCTATGTTCTTGTATGAATAAAATAATTTAAGCTAAATTATACATCCTTAAATAGTTTCACTTACCATCTATCGGGTTCATTATAACTACATAAAATCAGTTGACTTTCCTGAACTTATGCTAACTAATTATAATTCCTCAGAAACCACTAATCCTAGTAGAACCAGGTTTTCCCATATAGTCAAGCTACTGTAGAATTTTGTCAAGTGGTCTCACTAGAGTATGAGTTAAGGTTGCCAGTTTGGCCATTATTATTGTCCTTACAATCATCATTTTTTTGTTATTTTCCAATGATTAGATTCTTCTTTCTCGACTCTGCAGGAAAACAAAAAAGTGAAATTGTGAAAGTGGAAGAAAATAGCTGTAGTTAATCAGTACTAGCTATGGCAATGAATACTAAAGTTAAGTGGACTCATTCTATAGAAAAATTTTGTTAGTTTGGCAACAGTATGAATGTTTTTTCCATACAATTACTATTAAACTATAGTTTTTTATATTCTTAGAATGAAATTTCTAAAATATAGGAATTTGATATTATAAATATAACATTCCTTGTTTTATATGTACAATTTGAAATTAGTATATGATTATATACCTATGAATTTATATGCATGCTCTAGATTATTTTATTGATGTATGTAATTAATGTCTAATAGTATTGAGATTTCAATGGACTATTATCAAAATAATTCTGATAAATTTATTTTTTCTACAAATTGATACATGAATGCTTTGGTTACCATCTTGAAATTTTTATAGTTAACTTTATCTATATATTGATAGATAAATTTGAAATACTAAATCTAAATTAATTTTTAAATTAGGAAAAAATAAGAATATTTGACTATTGAAATTGGTTTTTGTCCTTTCATTTTTTATTTGATAATTTGACTTGATATCTATCATTAATACTTGACTGGATTTGAAGGTGTCTTGTAAAAAAATTAATTAGAAAGAAAAAGTAAGGCAACTCACAGATTAAAAGACTGCAGATTGCTCCTGCTCTTATTAAGTTCTGAACATTTTTTCTCTTTTCATGCTTCATCTCCCATTTGTTCATCTCCTGGAACTGGCATTAATATCTGGAACCAAGGTAAGCACTTGAAATGTCAATTTCTCACATTCTATCACAGTGGTTATAGATCATGTAATTTCTATGTAATTGCTTAGCAACCTTCTGTCCAAGGGCAGTATACTCATGGCTTCTGAACTGAAGTGCAGCTCTCTCACAAAATTTTCTGCTCTATCCAGAGGTTCCTGGTTTTGATGGCATTGTATTAGTGATATTTTCCAAAAGGCTAGTATGTAGTATTCAATATGTCAACCAGCAATAATATAAAGATATTTGGGAATGACAAGATTTCATGTATTGGTATATATATATATATATATATATATATATATATATAACCTGTGGCAGGTTTTCATAGCCAAGGGGTGGCCATCATTCTGTCATGAAATGTTAATGCCTTAGAAATTATAACTTGCTAGCAATTTAACTAAAGCAATCTATTCTAATGGCACATATATATATTTTAAAATTATTTCTAAACACAAAAGCAAATAACATAGTAATAAGCAAATTTTAAAGATAATTCAATTCAGTTTATTCTTAAGAATTCTAAACTACATTTTTAACTTCATTATTGAAAGTCAGTTCCTTTTTGTAGGAATTTAACTGTTTGTTTTCCTTAATAGAAAATTTTTCCAGGTTTTCTCCTTCAGACATCTGGAAGGGTAAAAAGAGAGGCCACACTATGATTAAATAGACTTTTTCTCATCTATGTTCTACTGAGAAATTCTTATTCACAAAGATACCTCAAGAGAACATTTTTATTTTCAAAATTCCTTTCTCAATGTGTCTGGTAATAAGCACTCCATTTAAATTCTACCTTATAATTTTTTATTTAAAAAATTTAAAACCTCATGAAAATAAGTATAGATTGCAATGGTACTTAGCAATGTTGGAGAATATATTTAGGTGCCTAACAAAATGCAAAAGATAGTAAAAATACCTAATTTTTATTTTTACTTATTTATTGTTGTGCTGGGTGGTGGTACATTGTGACATTTACAAGAGTTCATGCAATGTATCAAATATACCATACTTGAATTCACCCCTCTACAGACCTCCTTCATTACCCCTATTCCTGGAATAATTTCAATAGGTATCATTTTTGCATTTACATACATGTGTACACATTTTTTGCATCGCATTCATCCTCCTCTCCCCTTTCCCTGTCACCTCTCCCCTCCCACTGACACTAAACCCCCCACCCTGGACAGGGTTCTATTCTGCCCTTTGTGTTCTTGATGGTAGCTATTCTAACAGGAGCGAAGTGAAATCTTAATGTGGTTTTCATTTGCATTTCCTTTATGTGAGGGCTGGTGAGCAATTTTTCATGTTTTTTGGCCACTTGGACTTTTTCCTTTGAAAAGGCTTTGTTCAGTTCACTTGCCCATTTCTTCATCCAAAAAAAAAAAAAACAAAACAAAAATAGACTTAGATACCATAAATAGCTTCAGCAAAGTAGCAGGATACAAAATTAACTTACAAAAATCAGCAGCCTTTCTATATACCAACAATGAACAGATTAAGAATGAACACAGGAAAACAATTCCATTTACAATAGCCTCAAAAGAAATCAAGTACCCAGGAATAAACTTAACAAAGGATGCAAAAGACCTCTACAAGGAAAACTACAAACCGTTGAAGAAGACAACAGAAGATGGAAAGATCTTCTGTGCTTATGGGTTGGTAGAATCAATATAGTGAAAATGGCATATTACTAAAAGCAATCTTCATTTCAGTGCAATTCCCATCAAAATCCCAATGACATTCATCACACAGATTGAAAAGTCAACCCAAAAGTTCATTTGGAAACACATAGACCACAAATAGCCCAGGCAATAGTCACCAAAAAGAGAAACGCTTGAGGTATCACAATGCCAAACTTCATTCTATACTACAGAGCCATAGCAAGAAAAACAGCATAGTACTGGCACAAAAACAGATAGGAAGACCTAGATATGAATCCATGCAGCTACATCCACCTGATTTTTGACAAAGGCACCAAAATCATAAAATGGAGAAAAGACAGCTTCTTCCACAAATGTTGCTGGAAAGACTGTATATCACTATGCAGAAAACTGAAAATAGATCCATGTTTGTCACCCTGCACAAGTATCAACTCAAAGTGGGCTAAGGACCTTAATATAAGAACTGAACTTTTGAAGCTAGTACAAGAAAGAGCAGGGAATACATTGGAAGCAATTAGGCATAGGCAATGACTTCCCCAATCTCAAATGCCTTAGCAACTAAGAGAAAGGATTGATAAATGGACTACATGAAATTAAAAGGTTTCTGCACAACAGAAGAAATTGAAGAGGCCATCCACAGAAATGGGAGAAAATCATTGCCAGCTATACGTCAGACAAGGGACTGATAACCAGTTTGCACAGGGATCTCAAAAAACTAAATTCCTAAAAACTAACCTGCTTCTTTACATTAATATTTAATCAATGATTTCTCTGATTTTGAATCCTTCTTTTCCAAATAAGAACAAAGATTACTTAACAACTTATTCTAGGACATTTACCTGATAGATCAAAGAGATTAATTCTGTGTGTATAAACTACACAATATTATGCCTGTAAAGAGGCTTCAAAGAGAAAGAAACAGAAATATGTCAAAGGCAACATCAACATTTTCTTATATTTTCATTGATACATCCTTATAAATGATAAAATTGCAATCATGAGAGCTCTAAAGATGGTGCCAGCATGGAGGTATGAAAACAGATTGTGGATGGTTGATGATTAGTGAAGTTGAGAACTTATGCCCATACCTGTTGGTCATTTATTTACCTTTTACATTTAAGTCTAGTGTTCATTTTTTAATAAAGTTAATTTTTTCTACTGAAGGTAGGAGCTCCTAATATATTTTGAATTCAATCCCCTGTAAAATGCATAATCAAAACCATAGTGTGCTATCACCTTACCCAGTAAAACAGGCTATATATAAAAGACCATGCATCAGGTACTGGTATGAGAATGAAAATCCTCACACTTTGTTGTGTGAATGTAAATTTGTCCAGCCATTATTGAAAACAATATGAAGGTTTCTCAAAAAACTAAAAGTGAATCCTACCATGTGACCAAGTAATCCCATTACTTGGTATATTTCCAACAGAAATGAAATCAGTATGTCAAAAAGTCACCCCATACCCACTACAGTATGATTCAGAGTAGTGAAACAACCTAACTATCTATCCATCACCTGATGAATTAATAATGAAGATGTAGTTCATATATACAATGGAATGCTACTCAACAATAAAACGATTGAAATCCTGTCATTTACAATAACATGGATGAAATTGGAGGTTAGTATAACAACTAAAATATAATGGCCCAGAAAGACAAGTACCACATGATTTCACTCATATGTAAAATCTAAAAATGTTGATTTCATAGAATGATGGTTAACAGAAGTTGAGTAGAATATGGAGGAAGAAAGGATGGGGAAAAGTTGATCAACAGACACTAAGTTTCAGTGTGATGGAACTAAAAAAATTTTTGTTTTATTATACACTAAAGGGACTATGCATAACAATAATCTGTGCATTTACAAAAGCTAGACATCATTCTGAATATTTTCACCATAAAGAAGTAATATAGAGGTTTGAAGAGACACAAAAGTTTAACCTGATTTAAACACTGAACAATGTGTACGTGTCAAAACATCATATAGTATGTGTCAAAACATCATGTATATTAATATATAGCTTTTAACTAATTAATATATAGCTTTTATGTTTTAGTTAACTATATTTAATTTACATTAAAATCATAAAATATCTGTTTTACATGTTACTGAATTCCCTCACCACATTGTTAACATTTATTTCTATACAGTTTTGGATCATTCTGTTAGTGGAAAATGGCTTGAACATTATTTGACTACCATTTTATTTTAGATTAAAGGAAAGGAAGTTTTGGGCTCCTTGGACCAGATTCTTTAAGGATGGAGGGTAATATAGAAATGCATTAACCACATATTCATTTCAATGAAATATCTCTCTAAACAAAGTATGGCCATTTTCTTTCTGATACAAGAATAAAACACAGTTAAAAGATTTGCGGCAGAAGAAAAGGGTAAGAGTAATAGAAGTTGAGTATGTCTTATTTTTATTAGCATAAATTAATTGTACAGAGCTTATTGCAATATTTACATATGTGCATATAATGTAATTTAAGAAATTCAGCTGCTCTATTAATCTTTCTTAATCCCTCTTCTTCATTCCCCCAATTTTTAAACAGTTTTAGTGGGTTTCATTATGCTTTCTTCTTACGTATATATGTAATGTACTCTGATCATATTTACCCCTATCACCCTCTCCTTTCCCCTTTGCCCCTTCTCCTGACTCTTCCCTACAAACAGCTCATTCTTGCCAGGAGCTATTTGTGGGGAACAATATGTAGTACTGTTAGGTCTAGATTCCACATATGAGTAAATACATGCTATAATATACTCATTTTTCAGAAATCTACAGATTCAATGCAATTCACATAAAATCCCATTATCATTATTCACAGAAATAGGGAAACCAATGCTTAAATTCATATTGAAGCAGAAATAGTGAAGGCAATCTTGAGCAAGAAAAAGCAACACTGGAGTTTGAATTGTTCTGCAAAACCAGTGACAAAAACAGCATGGTACTGAAATGGAAACAGACAACAAATGCCTATGGAATAGAAGACCCAGAAATGAGCTGACATAGCAACAGCCATCTGATTTTTCAGAAAGGGGACAAAAACTTACATTGGAGAAAAGACAGCTTCTTTAATAAATGATGTTGGGAAAAACTGAAAATTCACATATAGAAGATTGAAACTAGATTCTTATTTTTCATGCTAAATAAAAATCAATGCAAAATGGACCAAATATCTTCATGTAAGTCCTGAAACTGAAAGTACAAGAAAACTTAGAGAAAACACTAGAACATATATGTATAGGCAATGACTTTCTGAATAGGACTCAAATTGCACTAAAAGTAAGGACAATAATTGAAAAATGGGATTGCATCAAATTTAAAAGGCTCTGCACATCGAAGGAAACAATTACCAGAATGAAATAACAACTCATAAAATGGGAGAAAATCTTTGCCACCAAATCATCTGATAAGGAAATAATATCAAGAATATATAAAGAGCTCAAACAATTAAATACCAAAAGAACAAATAATGCAATTAATAAATGGGCAAATGAGTTGAACAGATAGCTCTCTAAAGAAGTTTAATTGGTAATAAATGTATGAAGAAATGTTCACCATTCTTAGCCTTGAAGAAAATGCAAACAAAATGACATTGAGATTCCATTTCACTTTAGTCATATTGGCTATCATCAAGAAACAATATGATCCTCTATATCACTCCTGGGCATATATCTGAATAAATGTGAGTGAGCATGCAACAGATGTACCTGGACATCCATGTTTATTGTAACACTATTCATAACAGCCAAGTTATGGAATTAGCTTAGGTCCCTGTCAATAGATGAATGGATAAAGAAAATGTGGTACATACACAAAATTGAGTATTATTCACTATAAGGAGGAATGAAATTATGTCATTTGCCAGAAAACTGATAAGAATTGGAGATCATCAAGTTAAGCAGAATAAGACAGAGGCATAAAGACAAATAACACAGTTTTTCCCTCAGATGAGCAATCTAGACCAAAATATTGACATGAATATAAATGGGAGACTGTTCTGCAGGCACCAGCAGGAGGAGGAAGGGCAAAAGGAGAGGGTAATGGAGGGTGAACATGATCAAAGTACATTATACTCATGCATGAGAATAGAATAATAAATCCCATTAAACTTTTACAAAGGAAAACATAAGAGAATTCGGGAGTAATAGAGAGGATGAATATGATCACAGTGCATAATACATATGTATGAAAATATCTCAGTGAAACCCCTATGAACATTTAATATATGTTAATAAAAATACTGCTGGGATTAAAAAAATTAGAACAAGGGAGGAAAAAAGGAGGATCTAGGATGGGATTGAATGATAGGTAAAGGAAGACAAAATCTTGGAATGAGGTAAAGGAATAAACCAAAGCTTCAGGTGACATTTAAATTTTTTATCATATTATTGTTGTACTGGGGGTACAATATGACATTTATAAAAGTGCTCACAATATATATTAATTAAAATCTGCCCACCATTGTATTTTATCCCCCCCTTCCTCCATTCATAGAATAGTTTTAACAGGTCTCAGTTTTTCCATGTAAAGAAGGTAAAATCAAGAGCTAGATTATCCACTGACTATAAACTGTAGGGTTTGCTATTTCAATTAAATTTAAATTTATGTGTAGTAGAAACTTAAAAAAGAGAGAACTGGAAGAGATGGTTAGCATATAGGCTACATTTTCAAAATTTAGGGATGAAAGGATTTAAGTTTAAAACGTGGGACTTTTCTCTGAGATTGAATTGAAATATTTTAAATCGTAAAGAGTATTACATCTAGCATTTAAAAATTATGAGGAATATAGGATTTTGTCTATAAAGCAATTTTAAATTGTAGAGCAGACTTAGAAATTTTAGTTTGGTAGATATTCAAATAACAATGCAAGGCACGATTGAGGTTCATTTTACTTTTGACATTACCAGTTTTGTGGTCTTTTCCTAAAATTTAGTTTTTACGTTGCCTATGCATACAATACTTTGAGCACTTTTTGAATTTTAATACCTACTCATGTCTTCATTATTAATGAACTAAATATTTGACATATATTCATTTGTTTGGAACACATTAACCAAGCCATTCAGTCTCATTGTCAAACTTTGTTTTAGAAAACAGAAGGATAAGAGGAACATAATAACAATTTCCACTTTGCTGTGGAAGAGAGATTAGATCTGATGAGAGATTTTATGTAATACAAAAAAATCTAATGATTGTAACACATGGAATCACATGTAATCTGAAATAAAGAACACATTTCCCTTCTGGTCAGCACAATTTAAACATCAGCTTAAAATTATATCAGTGAGCTAAGTCACATCACAGTCAATACTCAGCAATGATACAGTAACACACTCACTAAAGATGGTGGTATTTAGCACTCAGAATATTTTGTTATGTGGTCATTAATATTGTAACTCTCAATTACTATACTGCTTGTATGTGCCAAATAATTTTCTTTTAAAACATTGTATATATGTTCATAAATAGTAAATGATTGGTTTTATTACTTGGTGATGTAGTTAAAATATTATTGAGAACAGAGATTTCTCAATTTAACAATTAAATTGTCTCAGTCTGAAAATCATTTATTTAATATTTCTTACTTCCAGACTTAGTATGTTATAACTGGATTATTAATGTTTCTTCATCATAAAATTATTGTGAAAATAGACTTGGTAAATATATATAAAGATTTCAGGATGACACATACTTAAACTAAAACCTCAAAAATAGTCACCAGCTATAATCACTTTAATCAGCATTATATATTAAATATATTATAATAAAACCTATTGTAAGGTGAAATAACATTACTATTAAAATTCAATGTGCATTATCTACTGACATGAAATATTGGAAAACTTAGGCACAAAATCTCAAGCACTTGCAGATAGCTAAACATAAAGGTAAAAATTAGGAAAATAATTTCTTACCAGCTTTTTTCAAAATTAATTTTTTTGAAAATATTTCTAGAAAACTGCTCTTTCCTTATTGAAAATACTCTTTTCGACATCATTTTCTGCCGAAAAGAAGTGAGTTCTTTTTAACAGTCATATACATATATATGTACATATATGTTTATATATAATAAGAACACAACAATGGTATATAAACATCTTCTACTTGCTATAGTTAATTGGTATTTAGTGCACTATCATAGAAAAAATATATCTACTAAGTGGAGTATGTAGGATTCATTTGTGTGTCAACCGGATTGGTACAATTTGCAGAGAAAGGCAGAGATCACTGTAAGAAACAGCAGCCAATAAGGAGATATGGAGCATACAGGAAAGAAAGTTGATAAATTTGGCCGCAGAAGACAGAAGATATGACCATTTAGTTGAGATTTTAAAAGACACAAATAGGTCAAAATTTATACACTGAGTTCATGGGTAGATAAATTAGTGTACTGAAAATGATACTTTAAAGAAAAATCTTTGCTGTGATTTAGGAAAAGTTAAAAAAAGTCTAGAATATAACATTTATCATCATCTCAGATGCATTTAAAACCATTAAAAAAACCTCAAAATATGTTAAAATAATATCACATTATCTCACATAATAAGAAATCTGGGATGATGCATTGCCACAGTTGGATCATTTCAATAGCTCAAAAATACTCCCTAAAGCTCAGATTGTTTTGCATTTATCTGTGCTACCATCCTAAGAATTGTTTTCTGTCATTTTCCTTCATGACTCCAAGGTGGTTGCCACTTTTCCAAACATCATATGTAGAAATTAAAAATGTGGAAAGAATGGAAAACAACCTGAACTAACTCCCTCTTTAAAAACAAGAAAGACCTTTTGGGATGAACTGTTAGGACATTTCACCTTTGGTGTGATTGCCACACTTGTACCATATAGCCACACTAATTTCAACTGTTAATTAATGCCATTGAAAGTCACTAAGAATTATTTACAACTTATCATAATTTACTCCATAAGGATCTATAAATGTCACTCCACTCTTGGCAGCTCACTGAAGAGTGAGTAAAATTGAAAAAGATACTGGGTGTTGTAAAAACTATCAGCAGAGTTATTAATAAAGCAAATTAGATTTAGGATTGTTGGTAGAATCAGATTTTGATTATAATTTTTTCTACTTTGCCTTCAGAATTAAAAAATAATTTAAACATAATTAAAAATGTGTACAGCATAAAGAAAGTGTTTTGTGGTTATCTGGGGCTGAATTCTTTTTAATGATTTTCCCGTTGCCTTTCCATAGGATAGATAAATATTCCCTAACTTGGACTATGAGAAACATCACCTTATGTATTAAGGATTTGTTTAGCATCTTTAATGTAGAAATTGGATTGTTGCTAGAGGAATTAAGTGAAAGATGTTGTGTCACTCAGTTTAAAAGCACTTGGTTGTACAAATTTATGCTATTAGGCTTTTGCATCTGGAACAGATACTAGCATATAACTGGGCAGGGGCACACAATGATTAGTTTGACTCTGTTTTATTTCCTTGACATTTTCTTATCATAAGCACTATCAAATAACTTTTGATGTCTTTATTGCTGGATCACAGTTGTAGAAACTATTTCTAATCAACACAGGGCATCAATTTTGAGAAAAGCACAAAGAGATGCAACAACAGCAAAATAAGAAAGATGAAGTAAATACATTCTTTAACTGTATCTTTGTCTATATTTTTTCCTATACAAATGTTTTGTCATGCATTATGTGCACAACAACACTTACTGAATTTATAAACAACTTACATTTGTAGATGTGAAAAATATTTGTTACACTAATAAAATCAAAATTTAAATTGTTTTTAAATTCAATATTCTGAGGAAATATTACTTCCATTTCTGTCTCCTGGTCCCTATTCTCTTCCTCATCTTTGGTACATTTTATTCTAAATTAGAGTACTTCCTTCCATTTTAATATGAGGAAATCAAATTGTATTACATATCATAATATAAATGATTATGTGTTATATACTATGATGTATCATTCATACACATGTATATAACACATATACCTCATTTTTATAGTAGTGAGTATATAAACACTATGACCTACCCTGCTTTTTAAATTAAGAATCTGCTCTAAAGATCATGATATCATGGTACATAGCAATACACCTAAGATTTTTACTTTTGTTTGCTAAAGTTCAACTGCTCCATCTTCTTGACACATCATTGTTTATTCAACAAGTTGCTTGCTGAAGACCTTTACCTTGCTTTCAGCCCTTTGTTATTATCAAGCACCTTATTATATGTGTTTTCATACTTTTGCTTGTGGACTTTTGAGACAAATACCTAGAATGTGATTGTTGGGACAAAGTGTATATATTTATGTTTATGGTCAAGTTAACCTTAATAGAGATTACAATTATATGAGGATTTCCCTTTAGCTTTGCCAAATGACAGCATTTAGAATTTTTTTATATTTTTGTCAGTCTGATATGAAATGTCATCCTTCATTTAATTAACATTTCTCTCAATTATGAGAGGTTTAAAATGTTTTCATATGTCTAAAACACTATTTGTTCTGTTCATTTTTCTACCTCATTTTTCTTTAGGACTGCAACTTTTTTGCCTGCAGTTTGGGAAGTCTTTTATGTATTAGAATTGTTATCTTTGATGAACATTATTTCATTAGTCATCAAATTTTTGCATGTAGTTAAAATTTATACAAGTGTTTATTTCTCTTTATTACAATTTTCTAAATTTTGTAGTGTATTTTAGAGAATTTAAAAATATACTTATGCATCACTGGAATACTTTATTTGTATTTGTATATACTTAAAACATTTTACAATATAATTTAAAAAATGAAAATAGCATTCTGCATGAATTGTAACTGTTCACATTTCAACTTTGTGTGGGTTGCTGCTCAAAATAATTTATGTAAGTTTGTCATATGTAACAACAAATTGTTTGGAAAGGGAAATTCTATTATTGGCCTGAAGTATTGATGAAGAAGGCAAAACTCAGGATTTTTAAATAATAAACAAATAACTGGAAAGAAATGACAAAACCAGAGTTTGGAACCACATATATGACTCTACAACCAGCTTGTATAAACTTCTGCGTTGTAAGGATTGACTTTATGTGGAAAACATGCTATTTCCAAGTTTCCTCTTTCGAAGTGCAATACTAAAAATATGTTCTTATGTCACTGTAATATTTTGGACTCAATTTATGCTTTTTTTGAGAAGCCAGATTATCAACTTAGATTAGATTCAGAAAATACTATTACCCATGAAAAATACAATTACATTTCTGGTCTTTTTGGTTCAGCAGATAAAGCCAAAAAAAAAAATCTGAGTCAGGATACTTCAAAACAAAGTATAAATACGGGGTTTTAATTTTTACTGTTAAAAGACGTTATCTGAATTTACTTTCAGTTCTAACATTTAATTTCATTTTACCTCTAAAAAAGTCAAGATTTTGCCAATTTAGAAAAGCAAATTTTTACTTGTTTTATAGCATGAATCATATCTCATGCTTAAACATCAGTGATAGTGACAAATAAATATTGTATGCATTTGCAATAGTCTGTTTTCTCTAAGACTGTAAATAATTGACTAGTGATTCATAAACACATTTCTAAAAGTCAAGACTGCTTCACTAAACACACGCTGTCAGTGATAATAGTTGAAATAGGACTCAAGATGAAAAGACTAATGGGATTTATTGTTGTGCGGTTTTCAAGCAAATAAACTTGTAAAGATTGCATATTTGTTTTTTTAATACTGTGAGAGCCACTTATATCTAACAAGATAGATGAAATATTAATTTATGTTTACTACATTTTGTCCAACTATATGTAGAATGAGTTTGATGAATTTAGATAAGATCCATAACTGATTCTTATTGAAATATGACAAAGATAATGAACATATATTTTAGGCCACCAAACTGTTAGAATACTTGTTAATAATTACATGTCCTCATAGATTTTCTAAATAATGCATTTCATTTGTCTGATGTTAGAGAATTTTAGAATATTTGGAGGGAGCAGTTAATAGGTAAACATTCATATATTTATTCTTTTTTGTAAGTGTATATTAGTTGTACAAAGGAGTTTTGTTTTGACATTTCCATACATGCATATAATGTATTTTAATCAAATTCACTCCCTCTATTACTGTTTCTTATTCCCTTCCCCCCTTTTAAACAATTTAAATGGGTTTCCTTATCTGTTTTGTATATGGAGTACTTCTATCATGTTCGCCTCTCCTTCATCTTATTTTACCCTCTCTTCTTCTGCCAGTTGTCACACTCAATGCCACCCCATTTAAAAATCTTAATAGAATCCCAACCACAACTAATAATTAACAACAGACAAAAGAATGGAAATCACTGCTATTCTTACTCACTCTGCATTAGTAATTGAAAATATCAACTGACCTATAAGGAAGGCACATGGCACCATATCTTAATTACAGCATCCTTCAAGCACACATTACTTACCAGTGTACTGGGCTCTCAAGTCATAACACCATTCTCTTCTTATTGTTTCACAAACTGTCTTGAACACACAACCACTAAAAAGAGCATTTGGGATTCAATTCCAAGCATCTGTCATATGGCCAGAGTGTTGAGTCACAATCCTATAGGAGGTTCATATCAGTGAGCAAATTGATTTAAACTTTGATATCCCTATGCATTAGACGGCATAAAATGTACAATATGTTTTATTTACACATTTTATAACAGATTAAAAGTAAGTTCTGCTTTCTCAAAAGATTTGACTCTTCTTTACAAATATGAAGACCAAGGTATGTGTACTTTATTGAGCCCAATGAATCTGGTAAAATCAGGAGATCATCCTATCCCCTTACTGTACATATTCTGGTTCCTCTGTCCTCAGCTTATGACAGGTCATAGTTCAAAAACATTCTAATGCAATGTTAACTGAATGAATAGAAATCCATTAAGGAAGACTTCCTTTAATATGAATTCCTTTAGAGATTTTAATTATGTAACTAATTTTTATATACCAAGCTAATCAAATCTAGGTAATTATCTACTGACTTCTATCATAAATCAGAATATTTATCTTTTAAATTTTATATAACAAATATGAAAAGATAACTCAAAGCAGTATTACCTAAAAGTTTATTATGGCCCAGAAACGGTGGTGCATGTCTACAATTCCAGCTCCTTGGGAGGAGGCAAAGATTGGAGGATCACCAGCCAGAGCAAAAAGTTAGTATACCCTACCTCAACCTACCTATGCAGGAGGCATAAGTAGGAGGATCACTGTCTGAGGATGACCCTGAGCAAAAACATAAGAGTCTATCTGAAAAATAACTAAAGCAAAATCATTGGAGGTATGGCTCAAGTGGTAGAGTGCTTTTCTAGTGAGCGAAAGGTCCTAAATTGAAACCCCAGTACTGGCAAAAAAAAAAAAAAAAAACAGAAAAAAATGTGAAGTGTAAATCCATGTAGCATAAATTTACATATTTAAAATGACTCACAAGATACATACAAAAAAGCATTTCATATGAATAAATTGTCAAAATTTTCTATTTTTTGTTTCAAGTTTCTTATAAAAACTAAAATATGAAAATATATTAATAATTTTATGCAACAGAATATTAATCAAATGTTATACTTACCTTAGTTATATCTGAAAATTATTTATTATACATTTTTTCTTTTATTGGTAAAGTCTGATTGTGATCTGTAAGGCAAGAGTAAAACCAGGGCAACAGATATATTTTTTTCTGAGTTTAGGGAAGCCAGAATGAAATTAGTTAAAATTCTTCTATTCCTAAGTTTTACTTGGTGGATATGACCCTATAGCTTTGTGTTGAGAGTTTTCAAACCATGATCTAGATGTTAAGAAGGAAAAACATTCCTGAATCATCACTAAAATACTGAACACTGAGAGGAATCTTTGAGAATTTATTTCTTAGCTATCCATAGAATAATGTTGTGATCAAATCAAACAATAGAAATATAAGTCAAATTTTCCTATTAATTCAGTGCAAATATATATAACCCAAAACCAATTAATTCCCAGGTAGGAATAAAAAGTAATCATATTACTTATGTTCGAAGAAACTAAATAGAAAAGAGAAATGAGAACTCAATACTATTCTGTTTTTATAAATATTGAATATAATGTTTTTGGATACTCAAATTTGGAAGATGCAATTATAAATGTTTAAAGTTTTACCATTTCTGTTACTCAGATTTTAGATTAATTGAGTCACCTAAGAAAGCTTTTCCCTGAACACTTGGTCCATCACACATTATGACCCACATTACTTAGTGGTTTTTTTTTAACCTTTATTTTGTGCTCTCCTTTGTAGCAGCTCTCACAGTCAGATTTTTATTTACATGTTTGTCTTTTGTCTGTTTTCCCAATACTAATCTTTATGAAAACGTGGAACTTTTCTCTTATTCTCCAGAGTATTCCAGCTGCCAGAAGTGAGGAACACATACAAGATGTTCAATGAATATCTTTAGAAATGTGATTAAATAAAGGAAGTAAATGAAACCTCAAAATAGACATTTTTTTTGCATTCAACTATTCTCCTTTTCCTTACAATTCTGTTAAGTGGTTTTCCTATCTAAAAATTCATTCATATACAAATTATGTACTTGCTCCATGTGTAATAATTTCATATTCACAATTTATCTAACTATATTGACAATAAACTTTCTTTGTAAGAGTATATAGAAAATATATCTTATGTAAACAAGTGAAATTAATATAACCTTACAATAGAATAATTAATAATATTATCATTTGGTCCAATTCCTTCTTTCCATTTATACACATAAATAAATAACATATAATTTTCAGATGGATTTCTTTCATTTCCATTTGAATTTTATAAACATTAAATATACATATGGCTGTAAGTGTGTTACATGGAAATATACAATAAACTTCATCAGATGCTTGTCAAACTCATAGACTACTTTTATTAGGATATAGATATGATGGTTACTTCAACTATGATATATTGTAAGAACTTTTGTAAATGTCACAATGTACCTGCAGTACACCAATAATATAATTGAAAGAAAAGAATATATATATGAACATGCCTGGATGGAAGTATTTGCTTTTTCTCTCCACATTTTCAAGGCTGTGCTTCTCCCTACCACCACCTCTTCCCTACTCTGCCTTCCAATGCTTCTTGCTTCCACTTTGCCTTGGAAACCAAGAACCACTTTTATTTTGCTCTTTTTTTCTTAGTTGCATCAATAATGAATAGAAAGAAACTCAGGTGATGTCATATCCCTTAAAATAGATTGTATTAATTCAGAAGTGAAATGTGTTAATCAGTTTCCAAAGTGTTCAAATTTCATGAAAAAGCTGATTTTTATGACACTTACATTCTGAATTGTAGTATGACTTCTAGAAGCAATTAAGAATAGACAATTTTCATATCACTTTATAGTTTGCTTTACTCAATATACAATGTAAAGCAATGAAAACCATAAAAGACAATTAATCCAAACATATAACAATATTGAAATGCAGTAACTTGCCATAAATTTCTTGATACACAGAAGTACATGTGCAAATAAATTCTGAGATTAAAGTGGTGTACCAGTTGCCATTATCATTGTAGAAGTACACTGCTGTTAATAAATTGTCCCCTATGAGCACTAGGTAGTTGCCACTTAAAGTTTCCTTTAAGACAGTAATTTTTTTAGAAACTCCATGTACTTAATATATCACTTTACATGATAATGTATATTAAGAACAGTAGGAAAATATGAGCTGAGTTATTACTTCTGCTTTGCTTCACTATTTCAAAACTTGACTGAAACTTTAAACTAACATACCTTATCTAGATTTCGATGCTTTCCTAATTTTCTTCTTAATGAAGCCACTTGGAAGCTTTTGGTGTCCGTGTGATTTGTGAGATCTTAGGAAAACTCACTTAGTAAGCAGGCTTGTGTTTTGAAACTGCTCCAAGATTTCTAGGCTTTTAAGCATAATTAAAGTTAATGAAGAAAAAAATTAATTGTTCTACTTAAAAGTGCTATTTAGGGGCTTACAAAACTTGAACAAGTCAATATATGAGATGTTCAATCTCTTACCAAGCTGGAATGATTAATTTGATATACAACTGCTCCTAATCTGCATTTCCTCTTTCCCAGTATACCAGAGGCATTCTCAAAATCACAGTTCAGGGACCTCCCTGTGCTCTCCCATCTTTCCATCCCTGAAACTTTCAGATGCCTTCTGTGGGTAGGAAGATGCTTACTCTGTCCACTGTTGAGTGTGTATCTGCCTTCAGAACCACAGTCACTTGTCTGTACATGTGCACACTGCTGCATTAAGTAATTTTTAAAAGATCTGTAAGACAAAGAGAAGGCTAGCACACCAAGTAGTTGCAGAACAAGAGGAAAGTATGTTTTCTTAAACAAGAAACACAAGTGAAAATTTATATAATGTACACAATTGGTGAAAGGTAAAATATCTGTTACCTGTGATTTTTGGAAAGGATAATGATGTCACATGTATAGGAAGAATGAGAAAAATAAGGTTAAAATATATAAAGGACATTTTTATATTTTGTGCTTTTTATTTATTATATTTATATTTGACTGAATATGTAAATTTGCATAAATAATCAAGAATATACTTGAGTTTATATTGATTTATGTATATATAAAGTACAAGAATGTTATGGCTCGGCAAGGTAAAATAATATGAAAAAAGAGGAAAATAAAGAGTAGGAAGAAATTCTCCTTTTGTCTACCTTCATTTGTTCTTTTAGAAAATTTCTTTCTAGTTATTCTAGCTTTTACTTCCTATAGTACTTTTTTGCTTTAGTTGGTGTTCAGATAAGGTCTCATGTTTTTACCCTGAGCCTAGGTCAGATCATGATCCTTTACCTATGCCTCCCATTACAGACGCTACCAGCACACCTTGATTATTGGTTGACATGGCATTTTGCAAACTTTTTGCCTGGGTTGGCCACAAACCACCATCCTCCTGATCTCTACCTCTTTAGTAACTGGGATTTTAGGCATACATAACCACTCCCAGCTCTAATTCCTAATATTAGTCTATGCTTAACAAAAATATTCACAGAGCAAATTTCAGAGAGAAATGTTTGGTAGAGAAGACATCATGCCCTTTATATTATGAAAATTGTTCTACATATTCATTTTTCAGCTTCCCAAGTGAAATTAGTGCCTAATGACATCTTAAGTTGACTTAATACTATGTAGTTTTTGACAGTTGAACAGAGACCTTGGACCTTTATTTCCATTCTTCCCAGAATAGACAAATTACTTATTTCTAACTGGTTTCTTAAAAGAATTGCTCTTTGTATAAAAACATTAGCTTCAAAAGTTAGCGGACATCCAAGTTACTTTGTTAGTTTATCTTATCTTCACATCATGGTTGGAAGCATAAATTAAAGTGACTCAACAGTAAGACCTTTAAGAGATTGAATATGACAGAATAATCAGAGGTCGCATTTGCTAGGTATGTCATACATTGATTTGAGGATCTGAAATGGGTATATATAAGTATTATTGTCACTTTAGAGACAAAGAGCATAAAGATGTTCCGATATCAACACCAATGTTACTACTGTGTATTAGTGTGGTTATAAATACTTCAGGTGTAGAAAATTCAAGTTATGAAAAACTGATTAAAACAGTATTTAAAACTAAAAGGAGATCATGACTTCCTTTCTGGCATTATTTTTTGTGAAGAAATTATACATAAATTGGAATATCTGGGGACAATTTTATTGATAAAGTTTTAGGTAATTATCATTAAAAATGCATTTTTTATAAGTCTACTTATTTTATTTTTTCTAATACTGTGTTTCTTTCCAACTTCTTCATGAACAGATTCCATAATTAGTGTTACTCCACCAAAATCTTGGGCAATAAAGAGAGTGAGAGTTGACCTTAACTTTTAGTCCAGATTATTTTCTTTTATTATTATTTTTTAGGAAATGATAAATCTGCCCCATTTCAACTCAAAACACATCCAGGAAATAATGTGCTAGGTATGAGTTTGAAACAGGGTACATTCTTTTTTGATGGGACTGTGTTTTAACTCAGGACTTTGTGCTTGCAAAGCAGGCATTCTACCATTTGAGCCAAACCTCCAATGGGGTGCATTCTTTTTTTTTTTTTTTTTTGCAGTGTTTTCAATGATTTTATTATCACTATATTTTTTCAGCATAACTTTTGGATATCTCATCAATCAACAAATATATAACTATAATTAGGCATTTTATAATTATTATTTTTTTCTTTATTCATTTATTCATATGTGCATACATTGTTGGGACCACTTCTTCTCCTCACTTCCAGGCAGAAACTGTTCTGCCCTTTTCTCCTATTATTGGTATTTTAATAAAACTAGGAAATTTCATAAATTTATTAAAATACTATTTAAGTCCCCATAGCTAATGTTCATTTGGAAAACTGCATTGTTTTTCCTGATCTTGATATCCTTTTCACGGGATATTAATTTTGGAATAAAACTAAGAGATTCTTGTATATAGCATACCTAGGAACATGCTCCAACAAGTTCTAATGGAAGATATGTTATAAGCATTTCTTTAAGAAACTAATATAATAAATAAATAAGGTTGAAATTTATAAGTCAATAATTTAAATCTTTCTTTTTTTCTATTTTTTAAAGTTTTTAAAAATTATTCATTTATTCACATGTGCATACATTGTTTGGATCATTTCTCCCCCCTGTCATCCCTCCACTACCCTCTGCCACCCTCCCCCCCTCAGTTCCAGGCAGGTCCTATTCTGCCTTTATCACTAGCTTTGCTGAAAAGACACAAGCCTAATAAGAAAGACAAAGCGTTTTTGCTAGTTGAGTTGAGGATAGCTATACGGAAATATTCTTAGCATTGCTTTCATATACACGTGTGTTATTACCCATGTGGATTCATCTCTAACTGATCTTTACCCTGGTTCCTGATCCCCTTCTCATGATTACCTCGGTTGCTTTTAAGGTTTCTGTATTAGCTCCTCTGGAGTGGAGACATCAAACGCTTTCATGTTTTGGGTTTTCTACCTATCCCCATACCTCCCATATGTGATTTCCCCTTGTCATGTGATCCAAGTCCAACCACATTGCTGCATTTGCCCTAGATCTAAAGTAGGATATGAGGGAGAACATACAATTTTTGTCTTCTAAGCCTGGCGGACCTCGCTCAGAATGATGTTCTCCAGTTCCATCCATTTACCTGCAAATGATAAGAGTTCATTATTTTTCAAGGCTGAGTAAAATTCCATTGTGTACAAGTACCACATTTTCTTGATCCATTCATCAATAGTGGGGCATCTTGGTTGTTTCCATAACTTGGCTATTGTGAATAGCACTGCAATAAACATGGGTGTGCAGGTGCCTCTGGAGTAACCTGTGTTGCATTCCTTTGGGTATATCCCCAGGAGTGGGATTGCTGGATCATATGGCAGATCTATGTTCAGATTTTTAAGAAGTCTCCAAATTTTTTTCCAGAGTGGTTGCAACCAGCTTGCATTCCCACAAGCAGTGTATGAGGGTTCCTTTTCCCCCACATCCTCTCAACACATGTTGTTGGTGGTGTTTTTGATGATGGCTATTCTAACAGGGGTGAGGTGGAATCTTAGTGTAGTTTTGATTTGCATTTCCTTTATGGCTAGAGATGGAGAGCATTTTTTCATGTGTTTTTTTTTGCCACTTGAATTTCTTCTTTTGAGAAAGTTCTGTTTAGTTCAGTTGCCCATTTTTCAATTGGTTCATTGATTTTTGGAGAGTTTAGTTTCTTAAGTTCCCTGTATATTCTAGTTATTAGTCCCTTGTCTAATGTATAACTGGCAAATATTTTCTCCCTCTCTGTGGGTGGTCTCTTCAGGTGAGAGACCATTTCTTTTGTTGTGCAGAAGGTTTTTAATTTTATGAAGTCTCATTTGTCCATCCTTTCTCTTAGTTGCTGTGCTGCTGGAGTTCTACTGAGGAAGTCCTTGCCTTATACCTATTAGTTCCAGAGTGTTTCCTGATCATTCCTGTAGTAACATCAGTGTTTGAGGTCTGATATTTAGGTCCTTGATCCATTTTGAGTTGATAATAGTACAGAGTGATGGACATGGACTTTAGTTTCAGTCTCTTGCAGATGGTTAATCACTTTTCCCAGCAACATTTGTTGAAGAGGCTGTCTTTTTTCCTTCATACATTTTTGGCATCTTTGTCAAAAATAAGGTGGGTATAGTTGTGTGGATTAATATCAAGATCCTCTATTCTGTTCCTCTGGTCTTTATGTCTGTTTTTGTGCCAGTACCATGATGTTTTTATTGCTATTGCTTTGTAATATAGTTTGAAGTCAGGTATTGTGATATCTCCAGCATTGCTCTTTTTGCTGAGTATTGCCTTGCTATTCACGGTCTCTTGTGTTTCCAAATGAGCTGTAGGGTAGATTTTTCAATCTCTGTGATGAATGTCATTGGGATTTTTATGGGACTTGCATTAAATCTGTAGATTGCTTTTTACTATATCGATTCTACTGATTCATGAGCACGGAAGATCATTCCATCTTCTATAGTCTTCCTCAATTTCTTTCTTCAGAGGTTTGTAATTCTTCTTGTGGAGTTCATTCACATCCTTTGTTAAATTTACTCCTGGGTATTTGATTTTTTGGGAGATTACTGTGAATGGAATTGTATCCATATATTCCTTAACAGTTTGTTCGTTTGTTGGTGTATAGAAAGGCTAATGATTTTTGTTGGTTGATTTTGTATCATGCCACCTTACTATAGCGGTTTATGGTGTATAAGAGTTTTTGGGTAGAGTTTCTTTGGTCTTTAAGGTATCGGATCATATCATCAGCAAATAAGATATTTTGACAGTTTCTTTACCTATTTGTATTCCTTTTATTTCTTCTTCTTGCCTAATTGCTCTAGCTAGAAATTCCAGTACTATGTTGAATAGGAGTGGGGATAGGGGGCACCCTTTTCTCATTCCTGATTTTAGAGGGAATGGTTTCAGTTTTTCACTGTTAAGTATGATGTTGAGTTTAGGTTTGTCATATATAGCCTTTACACTGTTGAGGTACATTCCTTCTATTGGTAGTTTTCTTAGAGCTTTTATCATGAAGTGGTGTTGGATCTTGTCGAAGGATTTTTCTACATCTATTGAGATGATCAAGTGGTTTTTGTCTTTGCTTCTATTGATGTGCTGTATTACATTTATAGATTTGTGTATGTTGAACCACCCCTGCATCCCTGGATGAAGCCAACTTGGTCATGATGGATGATCTTTCTGATGTGTTGTTGGATTTGGTTTGCCATTATTTTATTAAGGATTTTTGCATTGATATTCATTAAGGAGATTGGCCAGAGTTCTCCTTTTTGGAAGTGTCTTTGTCTGGTTTTGGGATGAGAGTTATATTAGCTTCATAAAATGAGTTAGGCAGTGTTCCTTCCTTTTCTATTTCATGGAACAGTTTAAGGAGAGTTGGTATTCATTCTTCTTTAAACATCTGATAGAGTTCAGCAGTGAATCAGTCAGGTCCTGGACTTTTCCTTTTTGGGAATTTGCTGCTTCAAGTTTTTGTGTTATAGATCTATTCAGGTGATTAGTATGCTCTTGGTTAAGTTTTGGGTGGTTGTAAGTTTCTAGATATCTGTCCATTTCTTCAAGATTTTCAAATTTGTTAGAGTATAGTCTCTCTAAGTAGTCTCTGATAATTTACTGGATTTCTGTGGTGCTTGTTGTTATCTCCTCTTTTGCATTTCTTATTTTACTGATTTGGGTTTTTTTCTCTCTTCATTTAGTCAGGTTTGCCAGGGGTCTGTCAATCTTATTTATTTTTTTTTGAAGAACTAGCTTTTTGTTTCATTCATTTTTTGTATGTATATTTTTGTTTCTATTTCATTGATTTTGGCCCTTATTTTAATTATTTCTTTTCTTCTGCTTGTTTTGGGATTTGCTTGTTCTTATTTTTCTAGGAATTTGAGATGTATCATTAAGTCATTGATTTGAGATCTTTCTGTCCTTTTAATATATGCACACATGGCTATAAACTTTCTTCTTAAGACTGCCTTTGCTGTGTCCCAAAGGTTCTGGTAGGTCATATTTTCATTAAATTCCAGGAACCTTTTAATTTCTTCTTTTATTTCTTCAATGACCCATTCATCATTGAGCAATGTGTTGTTCAGCTTCCAATTGTTTGCATGTTTTTTTACTGCTGTTTTTGTTGCTGAGTTCTAGTTTCAATGCATTGTGATCAGATAGAATGCATGGGACTATTTCTATTTTCTTTTATTTGCTGAGGCTTGCTTTGTGACCTAAGATATGATCAATTTTGGAGAAGTTTCCATGGGCTGCTGAGAAGAATGTATATTGTGCAGAACTATTTTGTAGGTATCAGCTGGATCCATTTGATCTATGGTATGATTTAGTTCTAGGATTTCTTTATTGATTTTGTGTTTGGATGACCTATCTATTGGTGATGGGGGGGGTATTAAGGTCTCCCACTGTCACTGTGTTGGAGTTTATATATGTTTTTAGGTCCTTTAGAGTATATTTGATGAAATGGGATGCATTGACTTTGGGTGCATATATGTTGATAATTGTTATTTCCTTTTGGTGTATTTCCCCTTTTATTAGTATGGAGTGTTCTTCTTTATCTTGTTTGAACAATGTTAAGTTTGAAATCTACTTTGTCCAAGATGAGTAGTGTTTCCCAGGCCTGTTTTCATGGACCATTGACTTGGTATATCTTCTTCCAGCCTTTCACTTTCAACCAGTGCTTATTTCTGTAGATGAGGTGGGTCTCCTATAGGCAGCAGATTGTTGGATCTTCCCTTTTAATACAGTTTGCCAATTGGTGACTTTTGATGGGGGAATTAAGTCCATTAACATTCAGTGTTAATATTGATAAATATGTGGTGATCCCTGTCATGTAGTTGTCTTTGTTAATTAAGGGTTTGATTGTGTGTAGCTGAATCAGTGTTACTCTTTACTTTCTTGCCTTTCCTTCTCCTGTGGTTTGGTATTGCCTGCTTTCATGGTTTTGTTTGCTTTCATTTTCTGTGTGCAGAATTCCTTGGAGAATCATTTGTAGTGATGGCTTGGTTGTCATATATTGTTTTAGTTTCTTCTTATCATGGAAGATTTTTTATTGCTCCATCTATTTTGAATGATCATTTTGCTGGGTAGAGTATACTAAGGTTGAAGTTATTTCCATTCAGTGCTTGGAAGACCTCATTGCATGCTCTTTTTGCTTTTAATGTTTCTGTTGAGAAGTCTGCTGTGATTTTGATGGGTGTACCTTTGTATGTTATTTGTTTTTTCTCTCTTACAACCTTTAATATTCTTTCTTTGGTCTCTGTACTTGTTGTTTTAATGATAATATGTTGTGTGGTACTTCTATTTAGGTGAAGTCTGTTAGGTGTTCTAGAGGCTTCCTGTACCTAAATAGGCATAGTTTTCTCATGATTTGGGAAATTTCTGTTATTGTTTTGTTGAATATATTACACATTCCTTTTGTTTGCACCTCTTCTCCTTCTTCAATGCCCATGATTCTCAGGTTTGGTCTTCTGATGGAATCAGTGAGTTCTTGCATTTTCTTTTCACAGGTCTTGAGTTGTTTGACTAATAGTTCTTTAGTTTTTCCTTTAATTGCCATTTCATCTTCAAGTTCTGAGATTCTGTCTTCTGTTTGTTCTATCCTGCTGGAATGGACTTCCATTTTGTTTTGTATTTCTGTTTCATTCTTATTTCTGATGTTTTCCATATCTTGAGTTACTTCCTCTTTAATGTTGTCAATTTTTATCCTTAATTTGTTTATCTCTCTTTTTGTGGTGGTCTCAGTTTCAGTTTGGTGTTTATTTAGGCTTCTATGATTTCATTCGTTTCTGGGTTTTCTCATATTCTTTGTTTTTTTGTCTTGGAATTTCTTGAGTGTCTCCTGTACATTTTGGTTTACCATGTTTAGTAACATCTGTATGAAATTCTCATTAATTACTTGTAGGATTTCTTCTTTCAAAGTGTTCTTGTGGGCTTCGTTGGGTTCCTTGGTATAGTTTATCTTTGTCTTGTTGGTATCTGGATCTGGGTATCCATTTTCTTCATTTTGCTCTAAATCCTGTACTACTTTACTTTTGGGGGACAATGGTTTCCATCTCTTTTTCTTCTTTCCATATTTCCACTAGGTACTGTTTCTGTCCCTGGACTATGTGTAATTTAGTGTTACCTGGGTTGCAATATTAATACTAACAAAACCAAGAGTGAAGGATAAAAAAGAGAAAGAGAAGGAAAGATATAAGGAAGAGAGAAGAGATGAAAAAAGAAAGAATAAAAAATGGGAGAGATGGTGGGTGATCAGACAGCAAATCAGGCAGCCAAATCCTTACAGAAGGGAGAAAAAAAATGGGAGAGATGGTGGGTGATCAAAAAGCAAGGCAGGCAGCTAAACCCTAATGAAGGGAGAAAAAAAAAAGACATAAAAAATAATAATCACCAGTTCTGGAACAGTAGAATTGTAGACAGTCTTAGCTGTTCTGTTACTCCTTTAGCATCCAGTCCTGTCTGTCTCTTAAGCATTTTGGAGTCCTCTAGTGGCAGCCCAAGCAGGAGCCTGGTGGATTGGGTATCTGGAAAGCCTGTAGAGCTGGGGCCTGGCTCCACCTGAGGGGCAGGCATCCTGGCCAGCTGGGGGATGTGATTGTCTCAAACCAAGCTAGTGCCTGGCCCCATGTGGTGGGGATCCCGGTGGGGCATGATCCAAGGTGTCCCATGTGCAGCTTGGGCCCAGCAGAGCCTGAGGGGAGGAGGGATCGAGGGGTGGGGGGTCCCAGTGGGGTGTGGGTCCAGTGCAGCCCAGGAGGCAGGGGTCCCAGTGAAGCATGGATCCAGCATGGCCAGGAGGTGGGGGTCTCTGTGGGGTGTAGATCCAGCATATATCTGTGATCTAGGCATGGCATATATCCTGTCATCCCACGTGGAGCTGGGGTCCAGCAGTGCCTGACGGTGGGAATGTTGAGGGGCCGGGGTCCCAGAGGGGTGTGGTGTCCCAAGAGGCAATGGGGGGGGCATGGATCTGGTGCAGGGCTAGGGCCCAGCATGGCCTGAAGGGTGGAGAGCCTGGCCAAGCCGAGCTGCAGCTCTGCAGTCCAACAGAGTGGGGACTTGGCAGGCTAGCTGTTCTTTTACTAGATTGTGGTGTTGAGAAGCCTTCTAGGGTCTAAGGGTTTAGAGTGCTGTATTTTTGGCTCTTTTGGTGCTTTACCTCAGCCATGGGTGTCTCCAGCATCTCTGCACAGTCCCTGGTTCAGGAGCTCAGGAGGTCTGCAGAGGTCTGCAGCTCTGTCTCGTTTTCCATTTTGAAGAAGGGGTGCATTCTTGATGTGTTGTTTTTACATGGTTCGTGTTTAAAACTGGCTTTTAAGTATTAGAACTGAAAGGAGCATATCATGATCACCAGGCAACTGCCACTATTGGCTGCCTGGGGGTTCTGAGAAATCTCAAGAATAACAAATCTGTTTCATGGCATATTTGAAGGTGACTTTTCTATTTCAGGAACAGTGGCTACCAGGGAAAGGACACTAAGTAAAAGATCATGCCAGAAACATACTTCACTTAATTGTATTACTTATTAGTTGTAGGAGCTTAGGTAATGAACTGAGCTCATAGTAGTTAATGTGCATTTTGAGTTTACAATGTGGCTTCATGTACACGAATTTACTCATTGTCATGCTGTCAGTTAGTTGTTATTGTTATTTTTATTTCTATTTCAAATAAGGAACCTGAACTTTTGAGATATTACATGATTTCACCAAACAGTCTCTTAGAAAAAAAATTGAACATGGCCATAACTACAGAATTTATACCCCAGAGACAGTGCTTCTTTGCCAACCCACACTTTCCTTGATTATGTGGGGCTAGAGTTATTAACACAATAAGAGTGGTAGGTAAACTCTAAAGTAGTATACAGGATACATTTTTACAGTAAATTAATTTCTATATAACTATTGCATTCATTTTAACTTTCTTTGGGAATTAACCTAAAAATTAAATATATATTTCTTATAAAATAAAAATCAAGTAAATGTATTGGAGGCTAAAGAAGTGAAAGTTCCCAGGATGTCCTTGGTCATTCTGGCCTCTAATACCAGATACTTGGGAAAATGAGGTCAGAAGATTGTGGTTCAAGTCTGTAAAGTTCATGCAAGACTCTTTCTGGAGAAAAAGGAAGCAAAAGGATTGATGACATGATTCAAATCATTAGAGGGCTTGCCTAAGCAGTGTGAGGCCCTGAATTCAATTCCCAGCATTACATAAAATGGAAGTTCTTGTTCTTCTCTGTATCGCTCTTTAGAGAAGCTACAATATCACACTCATGCACACAGATGTCAGTGCATCTCCATGTCAATTTAGCTATTGAAATATTAAGAGCTGAAAATGAACTACTTGTGTTAATATTTTTGTTAATAAAATGTTAACATTTTTGCTGATACCTACTCTAAATACTTTATGTAGTTCAGTAGATTGATGGTGGTGCAGCTTATTTTGTGTACTAACTTGGAGGGCAATTTTAGACGAAGTTAACATATTAGTAAACTTTGAATAAACAGCTTTACCTGCATAATATGGGTGGGTTTCATCCAATCAGTTGAAGGCCTGAATAAAACAGAGGACCAGCCTCCCTCAGCAAAGTAGGATAGTGCAACAAAGTGGCCTCAACTGTCTTCTGTTCTTCAGTTCCTTTGTGTCCCTTCCTGCTCAACTCTGACCAGAACAGCAGCATTAACTCTCCCAGATCTCCAGCCTGATGGCTCACTTTACAAACTTTGAACTCACCAGCCTCCACCTTTGTGTGAATAAAATCATACAGATGTATATGTAATATATATATGTATTTTAGATATACACATACATTATACTCACACATTCTATTGCTTCTATCTGGAGAAATCTGGCTCACCTACAGAGCTGTATTTTTAAATAAACTGCAACACTTTACAAGCAGTAAACACTTGTTTCAGAGTAATTTTATGAACTGTTATTTATGTTATTTGAATGTAATTTATGAAAAAAAATACTGATAATCATTTAAAAGTGTCTACAGTGTCAAATCGAACAACTTAATTGAATATTCCACACCATGCAGGCACTTTATGGTTAGTGAAGTTTTCCTTTTTTAAATGTTTTCATTTATATATTTACTCACATGTGTATTCATTGTTTGTGCCACCTCCCTTCTCTTACCCCCACCCTCTCCACTTCCAGGCAGAACCTGTTCTGCCCTCTTCTCCAATTTTGTTAAAACATAAGAGATAATGAGAATGACATATCATTTTTGCTAGTGTGAGATAAAGACAACTATATAGAGAGATTTCTAGTGTTGCTTCCAAGCACTTGTGAATTGCAACCCACATTGGTTTATCTCTGCCAGACCTCTTCACTACTTCCTTGTCTCATTTCCTCTTCTCATTTCCACAGTGGCCTCAACCAGTGAATGCAAATGACCTAGGATGATTTATAGATTGTGTCATATGATCCTTAGAGAATTGTGTTTTCTTAGATTGCTTTTTTAATGAATGCATTTTTCCCCTTTCCCTCCAAAAGGTACATATCTTTTACTGGAAGAAAAGATTTCTTATTTCTTCTATTTTTGTGCACTTATTTTTATCCTTAATTAGTTATAAAAGGAAAGTCAGTTGGTCACTGTAAATAATTTTTAAAGTGTACAGATATATATGTCATTGAGTCTTTTGGGCCTATAAAAATTTGAACACAGATTTTTGGAGGTAAACATTACAAGAAAGATAACAAACATCAGAATTATTTTTAAAACACTTCAGTCAGTTTTGTTTCTTGAAATTAATTGCAGTTTGGATTGAACTTTCTTGATAACTGCTATTTATTGTAGAAAAACAGTTGTAATATAACCCTGTTAATTATCTGTCAAATGCACTATAACTATTACTATAAAAGTAATACTTATTTTAAAATTTATATATATATACATAACCAATATATATGTACAATTACTTATGTGTATAATAGCATATATATATAAAATGCCAATATGTGAATATATATTTGATTTGAAGAGCCCAATCCACTTATTGCCATAGTGAGAATAAGACTGGAAGAGAAATTGTTTAGCCTTTGTCCCTAGTTACTAGGAGGGAGCCTCTAAACCCTTGTAATTTCCCCAGTAAAAGATTGTCCCTATAATATAAGAGACAATCTGCAGACTAAAATTCAGTTCATGCTAATGGGATGACTTAAGGTGCAGCCCTAGAGAATTTATGCATCCCCTGAAGATCAGCCTTGTAATTAAACATTTGGGGCTTTAAACCACATATATAGGATTGACTGCCCAGAAAAAGATGAGGGTAGAGACAGTTTTCTCATTTGGCCAGTGATTCAATCATTCCCATTTATGTTCAGTTGAAATGAATCTCAGTTGAGTTTCTCAGCTTCACAGTTTGCAGTGCATATTGTTATACATCACTGTAATGGGAGGGTGACGGTTCCTGTCTCAAAATGTAGAGGATGTGAAAGCTTTGCATTTGGACCCTTCAAGCCTCAACATTTGTGTTACTTTCTTTTGGTGACCTTTATTTATAACCTTTTTTGCTATAACTCAACTGTAATCACCCACATAGCACTCTTGAGTTCTGTGCTTCATTCTAGTGAATTATCATACCTGAGTGGTGAATGGGAACCCTCAATTTGTCACACATTGATTAGAAGTACAGGTGATGTGGGAATGCCCTAAGCTCACAGCTGATGTCTAAAGCAAGGGCCACTGGTGATGAGTGTCAGAAGTCACGGCAGCTATCACAACAGTCTTTATTTCTCCCCTTACACATTGTAAATCTGTAGTCTGACACAGTTCTGGATACACATCTCATTACTCCTGTTGTCAATCCAGAGGCATTTGCTTCAACAATGTGCATCTTGTATTTGATTACTACAGCTCCTAGTTTGGATAACATGTTCTTAATAGGAAACAGAGTCAGTTAAGACAAGCTTCATTTTTACCCAACATTCATTACTCTTGTCTTTTCCAGTTTGGTAAACTGTCCAATGTCTTACAATTACTAAACCCACTCTAGTTGGCTAAATAATAAGAGTCAGAATGAGTTAAATGTTTTTGAAGATAGATTTACATTACAACATGAAGGTATAATTTAATTCATTTGGTCAAGCCCTATTAGAGATCTGAAAAGACTTTGTGAAAATAACAGCCTAAGAAACACTGGAAGTACCATTTTTAACTGAATGTTTTTAGTAAAATTCACCAATTAAGTACTGGAAATTGGAATTGACCTTGATTGTTAACAAAAGAAAAACAAGATTATGAATTACATAGCCCTTTGATTTTTAGGCAAAGTATCCTTTTCTTTTTTTCTTTTTCCTTCCTTCCTTCCTTTCTTCCTTCCTTCTTTCTTTCTTCTCTTTCACTGTGGATTGATAATTCAGTAAATAATAATTATTGCAATCAAAGAACTTAAAGTATATCATGGTTTCCATTTTGTTCTTCTAGTCCTGTTCTGGTTGCTTAAGTTTTAATTGGGAGCCATTTCCTTGATTTTCCTGTAATAGGTTTACTATATCCACAACTAGAACCTTATCTTCACATTCTTTTCATGATTTTAAAGTATTCATTCAGGACCAAGATTTGTTCTGCAGATCAGGGTAAGGATTGCAATTGACTTTATTTCCTTAACATGACTGAGAGAGAAGATAAGCAATGTTACTCTGATAATTGGGAAATAATGACACACACACACACAATAACTTGCTATATGTTAACTACTATGAAACTTCAAAGCATTGCTCAAACTCTCCTTTGAGTTAAAAAAAAAAATCATTGTTCTCACATATCCCCCAAATAAACACACAGGAACGGAGGTTCAATATATATTTATATTAGAAAGTCCCTTTTTAGTTAATACACATTAGCTGTAGGAAGTCAGTTCAATTTAATAAAACAATGTCCCAATGATAAAGAGAGATGGCTCTAAATCAAAAGCATTTAATTTAAGAAAGAATAATCAAGTTCATCCTATCCAGAATACAAAGTAATCTACATTTCAAAGTAATACTGACTTCTATTTTCATTTGTTAATGGGGATAAGAGTAATTTTAGTTTTACTTATTTTCCAAGGAATCAACTTTATGGAAATGCACACTTTCATTAGTGATAAATGAAGGAGACTATTTAAATGTAAAATTGTTAATTTTCTAGAAGTATATGACTCTTCTAGTGTCATATAAGACATTATAATATATAAGATATTAGAGCCTTGTGCAGAATACAGAAGTGGATTAATATAGTCATAAGTAAATATAACCCTACATGTAAATATATAGATAAAACTTACATGATCCAAAATCACTCCCAATGGTTTAATGCTTATTAGAATGGATAGAGAAATAAGGAGTTAACATTTAAGTTCCTGCACCAAATGAACAACATCAAGGAATAAAGGTATAAAAGTTATTTTTGCTTTCTCCAAATATACACTTTATAGATGCATTGTTCTGCTAAGTACACACAAATTTTTGATTGGAAAATGTATGAATTTGCCACTTTCTTTGTACACATACCATAAGTACCTCAGCTTGATACAACTGAAACTCTAAATTAAATCTATAATTTAACATATATTTTAATTTACTAAAAATAATGAGAGAAAGTACTTTTATGAAGGAAAGGGGCTTATTATACTCCCCTGTTTACATTTTTGTAAAAAAAAAAGGATTGATTAAAAATTTAAGGGGATGGCATGATAATTTTGAATGTGGACTCAGTCTTAATATTTAATCAACAGCTAGCTGATCTAGGTGAGACAAAAGATAATGCAATGAATAAGGTAAAAGAGAAACATTTCATGTTAGCTCACTGGATGTTATCATGGGAGCCCATATGTTTGACTGAATGGTAAACATCTGTACTGACTATAGAGATCAGAGTTTGATGAGCAAACTAACCATACAGACCAAGAAGGATAATCCAAAACAGAAGATGTGTGCATAGAAAATGTTATATCCTTGAGTATGGAAAGAACTATATGTGTGTGTGTGTGTGTGTGTGTGTGTGTGTGTGTGTGTGTGTGTGTAAAGTAGTATAATTATATATATATGTATATATATATTCACACACATATATGTATGTATATGATGAATATATAATATAATGAAAACTGAAAATGTACATATATAGTGGGAAAATAGAGGGTTTTTTTTAGTATGAAGTAAAATATTCATCTTCTAAATTGTCCTTGAGATTTGTAAACATGCTTGAGAATCTGTGTTTTTAAACAAAAAAGCCCAAAACAAAATAGAACATGGAAGAACATCACAGCAAAGGCTTTGTGACTGATGATTTTAGCATGTGGTAATGATGGACACTTCTAACACTTCCTTTTTTCTAAAAATTAGCTATCTAAGGTAGGTCTACATTACTTTTTGTATGATTTCGTTTTTCTAGTTTATTTTTCAGAAATTCTACGTGGTTATAGATGAATCACTTTGAAGACTGAATGTTTATCAGTAAAATATTAAAATATGAATTTATAATTAAGTTGTTTAATAAAAACAGTATTACCTTTAAAGAATAAGTTGATATAGTAGTACTTTCATTGCTCATTGGTATTTATAGTACATTGTTTTGTATCACTTGTATTTATATTTTGAACAAAATATTCTAAACACGTGTCAATAGATTTCATTTAGTGAATGAAAAGTACTATTCATAGAAAAACATATATTATGTGATTTTAAAGCTTCATTTTCTGCATACAGTTAAAATTATAAATTAATATTTAGTTTTCACAAGTAAAAAGAGGGCTATCAACATTTCCCTGCCCTGTTATGGCAGAATTAAATTGAAATTGTTCTTTTGAAACATATTACACCATGCAAACATTATCATCATTCAGGTTATTGGAGTGACAATAAAGTGAAAGTTTTCAATTTACCATGGTCTACATAGAAACAAGAATTATTCAGGAAAAGACAAGCAGCACTACCTTTTCTAACTGTGTTGTACATTGTAGGGAGAACTGCCTGCTGATACTCTGCTCTCACTTTTACTCCTTTGAGGATGGCATACCCCTCGAATTGATGGGAGAGCATCACAGAAATGAAAATTTTACTTCCTATAAGAAAAATTAAAATAAAGTTAATGACTCCTTAGCTCATGTTTAAGAAAAAACTGACTAAGAAATATGGCACACAGAGCATGGTAGGAGAAAAGAATAGGGTGGGGAAAATGAGAGAGATTATACTTAGCCTTTTTAAATTTTTTATCCAGTAAAAATATGCATCTTCCCATGGATAGTAAGAATCTTTACAACTGTACACAAAGAAGGTACAGAAATGTGAAAATTCACAATTACACTGTTTTTATTACTGAACTACTTATTTTTTTGGCCAATGATATCATGTCATATATGCAGTGAAAATTGTCATGGTAAGTTTCTGTAATAGAACTTTGAAAGTAAGTGTGCATATTCATTTCAATATGATTTTTAGCTTCCTTGTCTCTTACCTGAGATCTCTTTTTGAAAAACAAAATCTGCCGGTATTTCACATTTCATGTGAAGAGGAAAGTCATTGACTTTGCAAATTTTGGATATTGCTACTTCAATTTATTTTCTTTTAGTAGATGTATCACAGTAAAATTATCTATCTTGTAACATCCGTGTTCAAGGTCACTACAACTTAAGCAACAAAGGCAATTTATGTTTCCAATCCTGTTTATAAATTTTATTTTTTAAATAATATTTAATTTCCTGAAAATTTGATTTTTATTATATAACCTCATCCTTTACCATTTTATCACCTTATTGCCTTTTCAAACATGGTAGGGAATATGATGTTTAAGGTGTGTGAAAGCAAGTCAGAGACTGCAGTTTTATTCTCTCTAAAGTATCAGGCATATTCATTTTCAGGCTGATAGCATTAGGTCTCTAAGTACTTGGAGCCATGTAAATGAAGGGAACTACTCAGGAGATTATAAAAAAGGATTAGTGGTAAAAATTGCTCAGAACTGTGTGCCTCTGTACCTGCTTGATTACTCTGCACTCTTGACTTCATGAATGACAAAGATAACCTTGCTTTCACACAGTGTCTTATGAAGGTAATGAATGATTCAGGATTCTCTTTTAGAAAGCATTACTAAAGTAGAAAATTATATAATGGCTTTATGGGTTTTCCTCACCAAGACAAGAAAAACTATTACCAAGGTTATGATTACATATAACCCTGCTATTATGTTGTCAACATTTTTACACATATGATTAGCTGCTGGATTGGAGAGCTTATTCCAAATAAAATAAAACATCAGTAAAATTTAATAGGGTTTCTTTTAATCTCAATATGTAGAAATATTTTTTGCTGTTCTACTTTTGTAGACATACCTACTTTTGTGAAATATTGTTTGGAACTGTCCCCCAAAAGAATCCTAGAACATTTGTTATGTGAGATACTAAAATGAACCTAAAATGGTTGAAAAGGAAAACAAAATAACTGGCAGAATATAAAGATTTTCTGTCTTCATGATGGAATTAAATCAACACAGATTTTGTTTAACTGTGTTAATTGGCATTGATATATAAACTAGGCAAACAACATGGGTCAGTATAACGAAGTTTCACCAGGGAAGTTATATCAAGCAGTTCTTTCGAGGTACTACCAGTTAGCAAATTTGACACTCACACATTATCCATATACTTTGTATAAAAATAGACAATGTACATTTGAGAACTGGTTAATCAAACATGCAAACTAAATATTATATACACACATATATAATATGTAAGCATAAAATATATATAATATGCACAGCTTATATGTTTGGGTAAAAATGAAAATCCTAATATAGATAATTAGAACTCTTTCTGTTAACATTTTTGCTGTGATTGCTTAGCTGTGCAATCACAGCAAAAATATACAAATAAAGTGTATTTTGAATTATTCCTTTGTTCTCTTATTTTACTGTCTTGGCTGTATGAAATCATAGTCTCATCATTTCATAGAAGTCACTCTGGTCTCTTCATGTGCCTGATGAGTAAGGAAGAAAAGCTTATGGATCTCCCAATTTCGTATCTGTGGACATGTTAAAAAGTTCTTTAGAGCTAATATTTTTAAGTGAACTTTAGAGATAAGTGACTATTACAAATGCTTTATAAATTATGTCCTTTTTGGATTGGTTCAGTTGCCCATCTTAGAGAAACCTTTCCAGAGTTGCCTAAGCCCCCAAGAAGAACACAAAAGAGAACTATCACATATATAGGCTTCCCAGGGCTTGTTCACATCAACTCCACTAGAGCATTGCTGTTCAGATTCATTTTCTATGGCTGCCCTATCATACTTAAGCCTTGACTCTTGTCTTTCTGTCCCAAAGAAGTTTTCTGTCTTCCAGTATCATAGTAGTGGTCCCAATAGAAACAATAGCGAAGAGCAATAGGAAAGAGCACATGCTAGCTGACTCTGCCAGTCCATTACCAACCATTATGGAGCTTTACAGAAAAAAATCGCCTTCCAAAATTTTCTGCTTTGGATCACTGGTCAGGTCTATATCATCTGGTGAACAACATCTTTAAGAGACACTAGAGAATAGTGTTTGAGTTCAGTACATTGTGACTTCCACCTGAATTACAATTATTCTCTTTTATAAGGAAGAATGGAGAAAATGAGTAGTTTCTTCCCTATAATGATAGTGACAATAAATATTTGAATATATGAATTTTGAAATACTTCATTTCAATTATATTTTTCCTACTAATGAGCAACAAGTAGTCTACTTAAGTATATATTTTGGCTAATTATCTGCCTGTTATTCAGATTATATAGAAAAATATATTTGACACATATAAATAATAATATAACAATCTCATGGTGAAATTTTCACTTGAAACCTTCACTTTCTTCCATAAAATGACAATAAAGGTTTGGAAGCTACATTGGCTGATTAGAACAACTTTATGCAAATAAATGCAAATTGAATCTGTATTTAAAAAGTTGGAATTTTTTTCTGGAGAAAATCACATTTGAATTAAAATGTGCATTTTTAAAAAAAAGTTTAATATTTAAAAATTTATCTTTATTATTTTACACTAGGGATACATTGTGAGATTTGCAAAAGTTCTTATAGTATATCATATGCACAACCCTTGACTAACCTGTGTTTACGTGATTTGATCTGTATTTTAAATCTACACTTACAATTGACCCTTAAGCATCTTTGAATTCAGAATTGGCCTTTAAAAAGAAAGCAATTTCATAAGCACCATTGTGCTTGGAAAATAATCTCATTTTATTAGAATGGTCAAACCACCATGTTTCTATGGAATTTATAGGGATGAAAGAGTACAGTTGTAGGTCACTCCTTAAGTAGAGATATTGATCATTACTTAGTTGATCTCCATCTAAAATTATCAGAAAGTCTCTCTGCTATGATAGCAAATTTTTATAAACAAATTGAATTTCGTATAAAAATGATTCCACACCATTTTGAAAAAATAAGATATTTAATAAAGCTCAATAACAATTTGTATTTTAAAAATTAAAGTTCATAATAAGATATCATATTTATTAATTAAATACATCTAATTTAATTGAGAGCTAATATTATACTTGATGCTAAGTTTAACTTGGAACATTGACTGTTATCTTACTTTTTTTGGCATGCTAAACAAAATACTATAAACAGGGTAGCTTATAAACAACAGAAATGTACTTCTCACAATTCTGTCATCTGAGTAGTCCAAGGTCCAGGAGTCTATAAATTTGACATTAGTAATAGCCCTGTTTCAACATCATCTCATGTTTTAGTTATGTTAAAATTATAATGTTAAATTGTAATTTTTGAAAAGTAAAAGATAAATAATAGATAGTGACATGAATTATAAAGTAAAAAATTTTATAATATCCTGCAATCACAGCCTTAAATATATGTATAAATACAAGCACATATTAAAGCCTATATCCCAGCATCGCTACTATTCACAGTTGGATTGGATGGGCTCGCCACAGACCCCTTTGTCCTCTTCTTGTTCCCTTTCTCTCCCTCCCTCCCTTTCTTAATTAGTTTCTATTGGTGTTGGTGTATTTAGGTGCACTTACACTTGTATACATGTATGTGTGTATAACATAGATTATATAATTATATGCTGACACAAATTTTGTCTATTTTACCAAATTAACCCATATTGCACTTATTTTTCTGCAAAATATTTTTCATTTATCATTATAATGACATCTCATATCAATACAGATAATAGTTCTCATTCTCTTCTTATTCATTCATAAAAAGTACTAAGTACTGAACATCAGTGTGTTATTCAGTTTGTCAGGCTAAATAGACATATGTTAGTATTTTTATTATTATTACAATAGTAAATTATATTGACAAATATTAATTGAAAACCATTAAAACTCTCAAATATAATAAATGATATTGGTAGATAGTTTTCTGTGACAGTAAAATAGCATTCAAATTCTGTGGTCAATATGTTGTTAGACTTCTAATGAATTTCAAATACTGTATTTTTTTTTGTTATACAGCACATTTGAATTAGCATTAAAGTGAGTTACTCATAATTTTGGTAGAAGTTCAAGAAGAGTTTATACAATGCATTCTGTCAAAAAAGATACATGTTGAAAATTTTGTTACTGTTTTCTCATGGATAACTCCATTTAGATCTTTTTTAATCTCTGTTCAATTATTTAGTATACGTTTTATAATAAAACTCAATATATTTCTATAGCACTATGCAAGTATTTCTTCAATTTGTTTTAGAATTTTCACTGAATATTCAGTTATTTCCTCAACATCATTTATTAGTTCAGAGATTTATACATTGTTCTCTTTTCCTTGTTAAATAAGTTAATATGTTTATGTATGAGAATATTTAAAGGCCAGCTTCTTTGAGTTTGATGGTGTTACCATTCTTCTGTTTTCATTTCCTGTTATTTTAGAATTTAATTACTTATCCCTTGTCTATTTTCCTTGGGTAGATTATATTTTCTACTCTAAATTCCCTTTGAACTTAGACTATACAACTCCACTTTTTTGAAGCATCTCTCAGTTCACTGGAGAAGTCTTACTCCTGATCTTCCTTCTTTATGTACAAGTGCTAAAAAATCAAAAGTGCACAGGCACTAAAATCAGAAAGGGCATTTGACCAGTCAAAACTCCAACATCCAAGAGCACAGCAGTGGAATAGTGGCATCTCTCTTGCTCCTTTAGTCATTCAGCTTGCTTACTGAAAGGACATTTTATTTACTTCTGATGTGAAAGAAAATTCCACAGACCTGTCTCAAACCCACAATAGAATCATATATTTTACATTTTCATCTGAATTCTTTTTACCTATTAACTCCTCACAAATTTTCTTTTTTTTTCAAATTCTTTTCATTTTCTTTTCAGTAGATATTAATGTATATGTATAGTTTCATCTGTACTTTATATTTTTTTCCATATTTTTCACAATTTATTTAAGATTACATTTTTATTTCCTTCCATAACTTACTGCAATTTTAGCAATACTCAATTAAAAAAATTTTGCTATCTCTTGAGTGCTTGGCATTTTGGTACTGATTTAATTTTCTTTAAGATATTTTCTGAGTTCTATGAGTTCACATCGTTTCTTCTCATGAACTTTTATGTCTTCCCTGAACTTTTATATCTTTGTTTTGAGTTCTATTATCTTTAAATACATTCCTTAATCTCGAAACAGTGTATTTTTAGCTTGCCTTTTAATTGCTCTAGTATTGTAGTTATTGCAAAACTTTCTTCATCCTCCATATGAATGCATTGGTCTTGTCATTTTTCTGTTTTAATTAATCATGCACTGTACTTGATTTGGTCCTGGTTCTTTTTGATTTATTAGTAATTTTTTAATGGGATGGTGCCTATCAGGTCAGCTACCGGCAGCTGCTTCATATAGTGAATGGAAGACATAGATTTATAATAGCCAGGATTCTACCCCACTCGTAATCAGTTTCCTCTCTGGTTGTCTTAAATACTTGGCTTCTTTGTTTAATGATTACTATTTTATACTGTGGCCATGGAGAAAAGTCAAAATTATTTTCAACTTCTTTCTCCTTTGCTTTCCTCTTCTGAAACTTCTAGAATGCTGAGATATTTAACTTTCAAGCCTTTCGTAGAGCTAGAGGTAACCACTATCAAAGTTCTCCATGATGTAAAGCAATCATTTATTTGCCTTTCCCTGTTCTTTCTTTCTGCCTTGACTACAATGTTCTTCCTAGAGCTGTATTGCCACCATGAGGCCAGAGGGGGGAAAATGCTAAACATTAAGTATTTTCAAAGAATTCAGTCATTAAGAATGAACAGAAGTTGTTTGTGAAAAGACTGCTACCACACATTTGTAACGTGAATAGAACTAACCCCCTCTCTATTTATGTTGGTGATTGATGGCTTTTCTCCGATGACAAGGACTTATTCTTTTATGTACAAAACTTTCTGGAAACCACTCTCTTTTCAGCTTTACTTTTCTATCTTTATAATTAACCAGTGTTCTTGAACCTGTCTTATCTTCTTCTAGGTGTAAGGGACATTGGTTATAGCCCCCCTTTCTTTGCATATACTCCTTGTCATATTCTGTTCCTTGGATGTAACTCACACTGTTCCTTTGTCATAACTTTTATTCACATTCCTTCAACAGATAATTTGTTGAAACAGCATCTCTGATCATTGTATTTACATACTCGTTTTTAGTTACATACTCTATGTGTGTTCCAATAAAACTTTATTGTTCTCCCATCTTTTGTTCAGATCCATATTTATACCTAGAATCATTTCTTTAACCCTTAAGGATTTTCTTGAAGACAGATTCTTATAGATATTGATATCCTAAAGTCTTCATTTTGACTTGGCTGTTGATAGATATTGCACTGAGTATAAATTCTAGATTGACAGTTTTCTGGCACCTTACCCCACTCAGTACTTTGATTGTTTTGAAAAGAATTCTGTGATTATCCTTACCTTTGTACCCCTTTATATAATGTATCATTTTTCTCTGGTTGTTGTTAAGACATCTACCAATTTTTTTCAGCAACTTGGTGTTTTATAATGCAGGATTTTTCATGATTTTTGGACTTGTTTGTGATGAAGTTTTTTAGATTTATATGTTTATAATTTTCATCTAATTTAGAAATCTTTTCATTATTAGTTCTTCAAATCTTTTTTTTTCTGATTAGAGATACTCCAGTGACACGTTTGTTTCAAATTGTCTTACACCTTATCTCTTACCTTTCTTACTTCCTTTGTGTTTTTTCTTATTCTCTCTCCTTTTTTTGAGAGAAAGGTTCTCACTGTTTTTCCCAGCTGACCCTAAACCTGTGAGCACAGGCAACTCTCTGCCTTGAGTAGCTGGGATTGCAGGCACAAGCCACTGCACCCAGCATCTTTTGAATTTTTCTGAATGCCTGTCATTAATTTTGGATAGTTTCTAAGACACTAGTTCAGTGTTCAAAATTTTTAGAAAATCTATTTCATTTTATAGGAGCCTAAGAAGAGATGTTGTTCTTTCAGCAGTCTGGAAACAAAACCCACCCTTTCCGAAACTGAATTTTTGCTATTTCTTTATAAGGATAAATGGGTAGAAGTATTGGTATATAAAAATTCTATATGTTTTGCCCATAGTTTTGGTAAACCTAATCTTCAAAAATAAATTCTCTTGATTCAAAAATTCATCATACCATAAAGTGCCTCCAATTGTTATCGAATGCAGATGCTAAATTTTACTTTTTCACAAGATGATAATTTAAATTCTTTTATTACTATATTTTCCAATCTTATGGAAAAATTTAAATAATAAAAAAAGGAATATATCTTCAACAGTTGAGACCTTACATTTCTGAGCTATATGTCAGATAATTTTATTTGGAAAGCCAGTGGAAAAGAATTAAGTCAGTTTTTCTGTCATAGGGAACAGTGAGTCATAGGATGAGAGACTAGGTCTGATAGAGCATAAATATACACGTTGGGAAGAAAAACTACAGTCCCCATTGAGTTAATGCCTGTCAGTGGAGATCAAAAATAGATTTTATGAGAAATCAAGAGAGAAGAGCACCTGCAGATAGTTGACAGCATGCATGCACACATTTGGGACTTGAAGAAGCATGTTGATAATATGGGTCTTCCTGCATTGGGAGGTGAGCCTTGTTTTCAGTCAGAAGGTGATGATGACTAGTGTAGAGAGGAGAAATGTAAGACCAAATAGAAATCTCATATTCTAAACTATATGGTGCTTACCATATACTGAGGACCAGTTAATTACTATTTAAACATTTATAATAATCCCCACTTTACTGAGAAAACACATATGTATAAGAAGTAAAGTAATTCACCCAAAGTCAACACATTTGGTAGGGGAATACCTAGAATTTAAACAAGTGCTCTAGTAATATTTTTTAACAAGAACCCAATAAATTAAAATTAAAACACTATGAAAAACAAGATGGCTCAGTTCCGTAAATGATATGACAATGTAAAAGTTAGCTTGGGCTGAAAAGCAGAGATACACCGTGCAGAGTGCAGTCTGGATTGCATAGGCAAAACACTTGACTAGATGTTAATGAATGAAGGTACCTACATGACCAAAAGAATTAAAACACAATCCAAATACATAGTGATCTGGGAACATGTGAAAGGTAAAAATGACATAAATATAATATCAAGCATTGGCAAACATGTGAAACAAGATTCTCAGACCTCCTTCTCAGGTGTGCATGTTGGAAGCAACACTTTGGAAAATTCCTAATGTCTACTGAAGCTCAACATAAAATTTCCAATATCTGTTATAGTCATAAGTATGTCACAGAGATCTTCATATATATTCATCAAAATAACAAGAATATTTATAAAAACATTATTGGTGAAATACCCAATCACAAAGAACCTACCTCTTCATTAATGGTTAAATGCTCCATTGAATTAGGTATAGTTATAGATTGAACACTATGTAGTATAGCAATAAACAAATTTATTCTAGATACACCACCACATGTGATTCTCTTCATAAGAATATATATATTTTTTCTTTCTATATAAAACACAAAGACTGTTCAGGGTATTGGAAACAACTTTCTATTGAGTTATAATTTGTATTTTATTTCAAAATATCATCTATAGATTTAAAAAAGTTGCACGCAGTTGCTTGATTCAAATTATATCCCTTTGTTCTATAATTTAAATATATTACATAATATATAAGACAATTTAAACACCTATTCTTAAGCATAAATCTGAGCTTAACACTATGATTTTTTTTAAAAAATAAATATTAATCATTTATTGAAAAAGCTGCCAACTCTCTTTTCAGTTTAATAAAACTTGTGAAAAGTCATTAGCTATAATAAAAATTGTTTTGGAAAATGAGTCCCTCCAAAGATATGTGTCTGTCATTTTTCACCCTGTTGTCTGAACATTTAAGGTTGTTTCTGACAGTGAAGAGGCTCTCTAGACTTTGTCTTCCCAGTGGTTCATTATCGAGGACACTCACTTATGCATGAAATAAGGCCATTAGTGAGAATACCATGCTCTCTCTCATATTCACATCTAGACTTAATAAAAAGTATATGGATATAATATGAGGAGACTATTTGGATGTGTGAAACAGCAGGAGAGGGGAAAGCTAAAGAAGAGGGTAAATCAAGGTAAATATGATTGAGGAATATATCTTGAGAGCCATAAATTTATCACCTGAGGCACTTCACTATTTCAGTCAATATTCTATGTGTATAGGTTTGTGTGTGTGAAATAGATCATAAACAAAAGTTACTCATGTACTTTTTTATGGGTAATCTCCAGATATACCTCTATGTTGATATTTTTTAAAGTATGAAAAAAGTGGAAGAATGGATTTTGAATTTTTTTTTGCCACAAATAGTGATGATAGTTTGGGAAGTTAAATATGCTAACCCTGGCTTGAACATTGCATGATGTGTATGTGTATCAAAACACCACATGGTACTGCATGCATATGCTCAATTTTATGTTTCAGTTAAAAAAAGAACTAAAAATATATTTAGGTAAAATCAGAGGGGTGAAAGTGGATACATTTTAAAAGTATGTTCTTCTATTAATATCTCTCCACATCAATGGTTCTCAAAGTATGATCCTTTGACTGAAAGCATTAACACCATCCAAGAACTACAAATTCTCAGCCCCTACTGAATTGGAAACCGTGGAGGTGATGACAAGCAGTCTGCATTTTACTAGTCCAGGTGATATTGATGCAGAATAGAGTTTGAAAACTACTACTTTTTGTAAAAGTGAAAACTTTAAAGATTTCTATGAAAAGTTAGCAGAGTGCAATGGCTTGTGCCTATAATCCCAGCTGCTAGGAGAGGAGGATGGTGCTGGTGGGAGAATGATGGTTGAAGCCCAACATAGGCAAAAAGTTAGTGAGATCCAAATCTGAAACAAGCTGGATGTAGTGGATAGTACCTCTCATCAATCCAGTCTTGTGCCAAACAAAAATATGAGATCTGAGCTGAGAAATGGCTAAAACAGAAAAAGGCTGGGAGCATGGCTCAAGTGGTACAGTGCCCAACTAGTAAGTGTGAGGCCTTGAATTCAAACTGCAGTACTGCCAAAACATAAACCCATCAGTGTTCTATGTCAGAACCTGATACTTCACAGTATTTTCAGTACATATTGTTTAACTCAGATACCCCACTGGGTAAGCAATGGGAGAGGGTAAAAGGAGAAGGAAAAAGGAAGGAAGAACTTGAAGAACATTGACGATGGTGCTGGTGATAAATGCAGCAGCCAGGCTGCATCTCTGTGTCACCGACTCTTTTTATTGTGAGCTGGAAATTTGAGTAAACGCCTATTAAAAGTAACTTTTATGAAATCTGAAAGAGTAAGAAGGTATATGTGACTCTAATAATTAAATACAAAAGACAGTAATGTGGAAAATAGCTTTTTGGGATGAAAAAGGATAAAGTCTGTTAAAACAAAACAAAAAAGAAAATGAAATTCCCTCAATATCTTTGAATATCACTTTAAAAAGACATTATTTTTAAAATATCAAATATATTATTTAAAGTACATGATGTACCTGAAGACATCACTTTTTTTTTGATGTGTGTGTGTGTGTGTGTGTGTGTGAGAGAGAGAGAGAGAGAGAGAGAGAGAGAGAGATTGAGAGAGAGAGAAAAAGATCAGGATACTCTAAATTTTAACATTCCAGTAAACGGAGTTAAAAATTTTGGGCAAACTTTTTCAGAAATTTGATATAAAGTTTAACAATCATGATTAATTTGACAATGCTGGTATTTTCTTAAATAGATAACTGGGACAAAGTTGAAAAATGTTACATTTTAAAAATTATAAATTTATTTTAAAAGTCCAGGTCTATCAATACAGCAATGACTATCATCTTGCTACCTATCTCACTGCCAGTAACAAGTTAGACAACTCTTAGATTGGAAGATCAAGACTCTCCATTCTGTCCTCCTTGCTTTTTTTATTACTATTATTTTTTTATTATTAATTTATTGACATGTGCATACATTGTTTGGGTCATTTCTACCCTCTGCCCCCCTCTCTCACTCCTCCCCTCACTTCCAGGCAGAACCTGTTCTGCCCTTATCTCTAATTTTGTTGAAGAGAAGACATAAGCATAATAAGAAAGACAAAGAGTTTTGGCTAGTTAAGTTAAGAAAGTGATATAGAAAGATACCTAGCTTTGCTTTTATATACAAATGTGTTACAATCCAAGTTGATTAATCTCTAACTGATTTTTATACTGGTTCCTTGCTTTTTATTTGAAACATAAATAGCAGGAGAGGAAAGTAAAATGGGCAGTTTTGACTTTTAATCTTAATTCTTGAAAAAATAAGGATAAACAATAACACAGACAGGAGTAATGAACAACAAGGAAAGCCAGTGTCAGTGCAGAGATTATTTTATATTATTGTTTATTTTGCATTCCTATGCTAAAACATTTCCTGATTAATATAATAAAAATGGTAATTTTTATCATCTAATGCTTTAGGTGGATTTCATATACAACTTCATACTTCAAGGGAGTAAACTGGCACAATGAATCTATAATATACTGAAATTTTATTTTATGAGTTAAATTAATAAGGAATATGGCTTTATGAAGATTATAGTTTTAATTTTGTCTATAACTGCTATGCAAATAGAGGAAATTGGTTAGCTAATTCCAACTATTTTTTTCTAACAGTGTAAGTAAACAGAAAAGCATTGTAGTAGGAATTACTTTCACTATCTTCACTAATTTCGATAATTCCCCAAGTTTTCTTTTAGACAATTAATACATAGCCCTAGAGCTGTTGCATTATAAGGGTATCATAAAACCAATAAATTAAAATCTTTTGTGTAAAATATTGTTTTCTTCATTATAATTGTATATGCACTAGTTCCTTGTAGTTAGTGAAATAGTTTGATGAAATCATTCAAGAAAATAAAAAAGGAAAAAGAAGATATAAATTAAAATAAATTAAAATCATGTATAATTCCATTGCCCAAAACAAAATAGCATTTTGATGTTTTTCCTTCTTGACTTTTCTCTATCTACATTTTGTAGACATGAATGAGTTTATGTATACATTTATTAATTTATTTTACTGTTCAAATATTTTCCTAACATATTGAGAACTATTTTAAACATCAAAAAAGAAACAAATAAATACCACAAAAGTGTGAAAGAAATTAAAAATTTTAAAAGGTTTCATTTTAGTAGTGATAATATCACTGCTGTTAGTCAATTCTGAGCTGGATGCATTGAGGGAGCTTAGTTTGATGACTTTTTTTCAGATGTAACTTTCTAATGTCTCCTAAAATATACTTCTTATTTTATGTCATATAATTTGAAACATGTTATGTTTCTAATAATCATCCAACTAGAACAAGAGGCTATATTTTGAAACTGATAACTAAGAGATAGTAAATGTGTGTCACAGAGCTCTATAAGAGATTCGTGGACAGTGCTAGCAGACTCTTATAGTCAGACAGTGGGGATGGGAGAAATACTGCAGGAGAGAGAGAAAACATGCAGATTTCCTAACTGCAATTGGAACAGATGTTGACCTGGTATTGAGTAATCTGAGGAAGCCTGATCTTTAAACTACCAAGCTTTTGTCTTTTGTGTTTACTTTCATATGCTTTGCTGGATATACAGTTGGCAATTGCGATTAAAATGACTTTGTTTTTCTAGAAACACACATTTCCAACAAATTATGTGTATGTGTGTGTGCATATATGTAAGTATATATATGTGTGTGTGTGTGTTACATACATATACATAGACATATATTTACATATATATTAGTGTGTTTATGTAGGACACACATACTAGCCTAAATATAGAATATATATATACATATATATATGTAATAGCCTATACATAGGATTACTTGTTAAACTAGATTGAGAAAATGATTTAAAGTTCCTTTTGTCAGAAATACATTCACTTGAAAGCCACTTTTACTTTCTACAACAAACTGTTAAGCTGTTCTTGTCAGAAGATAGTGACAAAAATGGAAGGTTTACTAAGATCTGATCTGAAACATGTATTATATTGCGATTCCAAATTTTGCTAATTTGTGCTTTGTGGTTATGGTTCTAAGCGAAATTTTTTTCTGTCATTGTGATTATAAGCCAATGCAGTTGTTTCATCATCCAATAAAATTGCACATGTGTCTATAGTCTTTCAGGTGAAATTATATGAATATTGACTGAACAGTAGGGGCTGGCATTCAGTATATAAAATACAAGATTTAAAAGTGAATTTCTTCTGTTACACAAAGAACAACTTGAAAATACTTGTATATTATTTTTCTTAAAGTACATGTGAACCTGGAATAATTTAAGATGTGTTACTGACCTATGAATCATGTTCCTGTCTTACACTGCAATTATAATAACATCAAAATTTATTAGAATTGCATGTAGGAATGTCCAGTAGGCTTACATTGTACATAACAAGTAGTGTCATTCACAAGTCAAACTGAGCCAGTTATTCACACGTCAATCAGGTAGATTTATCTTTCATTAGTCAATCGTGGCTTAGAGTCTGCCTACTGTAAGAATTCAGAAAAGTAAATGGATTTTAATAAATTAATCCAAACAGCTGGGAAACAATTGATTATTATCTCCAGAGACAGATGTGCCAAGCACCCATCAGGGGCTCTTCACTTCAGCCCTGTTGACATCTCTAAGTCTTTTCATCACCAGCAAATTAAAGTGGCAGAACTGGTGTGGATGGAAAACATAGTGTGCTAGCATCTTGTTTGGTATATAAAAAAGTTTATTATACTTAATCATAATAAATATTAAAATGATTATTTATTTTCTTTCAGACTTAGATTTTAATAGTTTCCAATTTTCCCTAATTCATTGATATTGAAATTTATTTATTTTATTATTATTTCTCACTAAGCCTTTACAAGATGGAACTTAGAATAATTGTTTTCCTTCCTTTATATACATCATTTATCTCAACATGTATTAATTCAGCAAGTATTTAATTGAATTCTGAATGTGAGAAAGAAATTGTACCAGGTGCTGGGATAAAATATGACTAATACAATTTCTGTTGTGAGCTCATTGACATACACAGACCCAAATAACTCTTAGATAATGTATTTATTTAACAATAGAGACCTGTATGTATGTGTCTCTCCATGGCTATCCATTCAAATTTTACTAATTCACTCATATTTCAAATCATACCTGAACTACCACTATGTATGTAATATCAATTGAGGAAAGAAGTCTAGTGGATGAAGTTGAAAGGTACAAATAATGAACACCTCAAGCACTTAAGAACAATATCCAATCTAATTGGATGTAGTATACTATATAGTATATAGAATAAAATACTATACTATAAAATAAAGAATACTATAAAGTATACTAAATAATACTATAATATTCTCTCTCTCTATTGAGAGAAGATAATACATAAATAAGTGAAGCTATATCTACTACTTCTCATCACCAACTCAGAAGTGCAGATAGCACTTCTTTTTACTACTTAGTTCTTAATTCCATTAACTTTAATAAGGTAAAAACTCCTAGGACATTCTATAAGAATCCTAATTCCTTTCCTACACATCATTATTGGGCGTGAGATGATGTTTCCAGATCCTCTTTACCCCATTTACATATCTAGCTTGGTTTCAAATTGGTGACATTGTTATTGCTGAGCTAATTCCCCCAGTCTAGTGGTAAGAAACATCACATCAGCCCTGCTACTATGCAATTCTACCGGAGCATCAAGAATACTTCAACTGCAAGTCTAGAGATTATGAAAATTTCCAACCAACTGGAATGCTGGATGTACAAATTTCAATGTAGAAACACAAGAAATATGAAAAAAAATAAGGGAGCATGACTCTTTTACAATTCAGCAATTCCAATAAAAATGACTTGAATGGTACTCAGTTGGGTAAAATCGCAGACAATGGAGTCACAAGAATGATAATGAGAACGAGCAATGAAAGCCAGGAATCAGTGGTTCACATCTGTAATCCTAGCTACTCAGGAGCCAGAGATCAGGAGGATTGCTGTATGAAGTCAGCCCAAATAGTTTTGTGAGACCCTATCTCGAATACTCCTTCACAAAAATAGGGCTGGTGGAGTGGGTCAAGGTGAAAGTCTTGAGTTCAAGCCCCAGTATTACAAAAAAAAAAAAAAAAATCAATGAAATTGAAAGACATAAACAAATGCTTGAAAATTCCATCAGAATACAAATAAATACTGAATTAAAAATGGAAGACAATGCAGGATATGAAAAAGGAATTTAACAAAGACACAGAAATAATGAAAAAAATCAAATAAAAATTTTGGAACTGAAAATCTCAATAACTCAAATAAACAATTCACTAATAGAGTAGATTGGGTTAAAGATACAATATCAGGACTTGAAGGTAAGGTACAGGAATTAGAATATTAAGATAAAGATAAGGATAAAAATGTACAAAGAAGGCATGAAAAACCTTTGTTGACACCATTAAAAGACTGAATCTATTAGGACTGGGGTGTGACTAAAGTTGTATAGTGCCTCCCTAGCAAGCATGAAACCTTGAACTCAAACACAGGTATTGCAAAAAACTCTCATCCAGTCAAAAAGTTGACAAAGAAACCATAAAATTAACACTATAGACCAGTGGACTTAAAATACAACCACAAATAGGGATACTTTAACTATTTCTTTACCTATTTTTATTCCTTTTATTTCTTCTTCTTGCCTTATTGCTCTGGCTAGGAATTCCAGGACTGTGTTGAATAGGAATGGGGATAGTGGACACCTCTCTTATTCCTGATTTTAGGGGAAATGGTTTCAGATTTTCCCATTAAGTATGATGCTGGCTATAGGTTTGTCATATATAGCCTTAATAATGTTGAGGTACATTCCTTCTATTCCTAATTTTCTTAGAGCTTTTATCATGAAGTGGTGTTGAATCTTATCAAAGGCTTTTTCTGCATCTATTGAGATGATCAAGTGGTTTTTGTTGTTGCTTCTATTAATGTGCTATACTACATTTATTGATTTGCATATGTTGAACAACCCCTGCATTCCTGGGATGAAGCCCACTTGGTCATGATGAATGATCTTTCTGATATGTTGGTGAATTCAGTTTGCCATCATTTAATTGAGGTTTTTGCATCAATGTTCATTAAGGAGATGTGCATATAGTTCTCCTTTTGGGATATGTCTTTGTCGGGTTTTGGGATGAGTGTAATACTGGCTTCATAGAATGAGTTAGACAGAATTCCTTCTTTTTCTATTTCGTGGAAAAGTTTACAAAAAATTGGTATTAGTTCTTCTTTGAAGGTCTGGTTGAACTCAGCTGAGAATCCATCAGGTCCTGAACTTTTCTTTTTTGGGAGACTTGTTATTGCTGCTTCAATTTCATTTCAGGTTATAGATCTGTTTAGGTGGTTAATATGCTCTTGGTTCAGTTTTGGATGGTCATAAGTATCTAAAAATTTGTCCATTTCTTCAAGATTTTCAAATTTATTAGAATATAGGTTCTCCAAGTAGTCTCTAATGATTGCTTATATTTCCTTGGTGTTTGTTTTTATCTCCCTTTTTACATTTCTGATTTTACTGATTTGGGTCTTTTCTTTCTTCATTTTAGTCAGATTTGCTGAGGGTCTGTCAATCTTATTTATTTTTCAAAAAACCAGCTTTTTGTTTCATTGATTCTTTGTATGGTGTTTTTTGTTTTTTTCAGTCTATTTCATTCATTTTGACTCTTATTTTTATTATTTCTCTCCTTCTGCTTATTTAGGGTTTTGCTTGTTCTTGTTTTTCTAGGAGTTTGAGATGTAGCATTAGGTCATTTATTTGAGATCTTTCTATCCTTTTAATATTTGCACTCATGGCTATAAACTTTCCTCTTAAGACTACCTTTGCTGTGTCCCATAGGTTCTGATAGGTCATGTTTTCATTTTCATTAACTTCCAGGAACCTTTTAATTTCCTCTTTTATTTCATCAATGATCACTAAGGAATGATCATTCATTCCTTACTGATCACTAAGGAATGTGGTGTTCAGCTTCTAATTGTTTGCATATTTTCTGCTGTTGTTTTTGTTGCTGAGTTCTAGTTTTAATGCATTGTGATCAGATACAATGCATGGTATTATTTCTATTTTCTTATATTTGCTGAGGCTTGCTTTGTACCCTAAGATATGATCAGTTTTGCAGAAGGTTCCATGGGCTGCTGAAAAGAATGTATGTTGTACAGAAGTTGGATGAAATATTCTGTAGACATCAGCTAGGTCCATTTTATCTATGGTGTGATTTAGTTCTTGAATTTCTTTATTGATTTTTTGTTTGGATGACCAATCTGTTGGTGACAAGGGGTATTAAAGTCTCCAAGTACCACAGTGTTGGAGTCTATATGTGCTTTTAAGTCCTTTAGAGTATGTTTGATGAAATTGAATGCACTGACATTGGGTGCATATAGGTTGATAATTGTTATTTCCTTTAGAGTATTTCCCCTTTCATTAGTATGAAGTGACCTTCTTTATCTCATTTGATCAATGTAAGTTTGAAGTATACTTTGTCTGTTATAAGTATTGCTACTCCTGCCTGTTTTCGGGGGCCATTGGCTCGGTAAATCTTCTTCCAGCCTTACCCAAAGCCCATGTTTGTTTCTGTCAATGAGATGGGTCTCTTGTAAACAACAGATTGTTAGATCATCCTTTTTAATTCACTTTGCCAAAAATCATATATTCTCCATCATATGTGGGATTATTGCTCTAAAACAAATTCAGTAATATTACTGGACTTGGGTCACATACTAAGGGGAGAACATGCATGGGAGGAATATGGAAAGGGAAGGAAAGCTAAAACTTGAATGTGGTTGATGTGCACACAGTAGAGGAGTGAATCTGGTAATCTTAAACTGGTAGAAGCCAGTATGGGAAGGGGACTAGGAAGTAGTGAAGAGGGCTGGTAGAGATGAACCAATGTGGGTTGTAATACACAAGTGCATGGAATCAACATTAGGAATGTTTCTGTACAGCTATCTTTATCTCAAACTAGCAAAACATTATGTCTTTCTTATCTCTTATATTTACTCTTCAACAAAATTGGAGAACAAGAGGTTGGAACAAGTTCTGCCTGGAAGTGGGAAGGGTGTGGGGGCAGTGACCAGAACAATGTATACACATGCGAGTAAATGTAAAAATGATAAAATAAAAAACATATATCTATAGAAGATTCTACCAAACAGCTACAGAATAACATCTACTCAGCAGTCACAGAATTTTCTCCAAAATAAAACACATTTTAGTGTATGAAGCAAGTCTTAACAAATACAAAAACAACGAAATAACATCATGTATTTTATCAGAACAGAATGCAATAAAATGTACAGCAAGAAAAACTACAATAAATACACAAGCACATGACAACTAAAAACCACAAATTTGAATGATCAGTGGGTAATTGAAGAACTAAGAAGGGAAATCAGAAAATTCCTATAATCAAATGAAAATAAAAATACAGCTTTCTAAAATCTTTGGGCATAGCAACAGCAGTGCTAAGAGGAAACTTTGCGGCTATGGGTACACATATTAAAAAATCAGAGAGATCATAAATTAATAATGTGGTACCTCAAGTTCTTTGAAAAATGAGAATAAATCAACCCAAAAATCAGCAGGTTTAGAGTTATAATAAAGACCATGAGAGAATTAATGAAATGCAGACCAAGGAACCATGCAGAGCCTCAACAAAACAAAGAGGTCGTTCTTTCATAAGTTAAAGAAGATTGATACAACCCTATCTAAACCAACCAAAAGAATGAGACAAAACCCAAATTAATAAAATTTAAGATGAAATAGGGGCTATCACAACAAATAACAGTGAAATCCAGAAGACATTAGAGAATATTTCAGAAATTTATATTTCGATAAGCTGAAAAATTTAGAAAACACGGATCTATTTGTAGGTACATATAACCCACTAAAACTGAACCAAGAGTATATAAAACATTTAAACAGATCTATAATGAACAATGAGATTGAAGTAGTAATAAAGAATAGTTTCCCAACAAGGAAAAGCCCAGGAGTCAATGGATTCACTCTTGAATTTTATTAGAATTTTATTAGAGAATAGCTGATACCAATGATCCTCAAAGAATTACATAATTTAAAGGGAAATTGAGACCAAAACCACTCTATAAAGCAATTATTACCTTGATACTACAATTGGATAAAGAGACACAAAAAACAAAATTATAGACCTATTTCTTTGATGAATGCAGATGGATAATTTATCAATAAAATGCTTGCAAACTGAATTCAACAACACATTTAAAAGATCATATACAGTTACTTAGTTGATTTCATTCAGAATAAAAGAGAAAAATATCTCATGATCATCTCAATAGATGTAGAGTAACACCTTAACAAAACTCAACATACTTTAATGATAAAAGCCCTAAAGACACTAAGAATAAATGGAATGTACCTCAGCATAATAAAGTCAATATACAATAAAGCAATAGCCAATAGTCATACTATTTCCTCTGAAGTTTAAAACAAGACAAGAGTGTTCATTCTCCCTACTCTTATTCAACATAATATTTTAAATCTTAGAGCAATAAGACGAGAGTGATATGTTAAAAGAATACAAACAGGAAAAGAAGGAATCAAATTATTCCTACTTGTGGATGCTGTATACATGAAAGACCTGAAGGTCTCTTAGATCTAATAAACATGTTTGGCAATGTAACATGATACAAAGTCAACATAAAATCCTGCTGGTTTTTATGCACCAATAGCGAGCTCCTCTATGTACCAATAATGAGCAGACCAACAGAGAAATCAGTAAAATAATTTCATTATAATAATATCAAAAAGTTAAATTACCTAGGAATAAACTTAACTAAGGAGATGAAAAACCTCTTCAATAAAAGCCACAAAACTTTGAAGAAAGTAATTAAAGAAGTCACCAGAAGATTAAAAGAAACCCCATGTTCCTGGATGGACAGAAACAATATTGTGAGAAGACCATACTATCAATAGCAATTTATAGATTCAATTTAATTCCACTAAAATTCCAACGTCATACCTCACATAGTAGAAAAATCAATCCAAAATTTCATATGGAAACATAGAAGACCCTGAGTAGCCAAAGCAATTCTGAGCAAAAACAGTAACACTGGAGATATTGCAACACCTGACTTCAAATTATACTACAGAGCCACAGTAACAAAAAAGAGCATGGCACTGGCACAAGTACATTGGTACACCAATGGCACACAATAAATACCCAGAAATGAGCCACATGATCTTCTACAAAGCTTCCATAAACATATATGGGAGTAAAAACGTCTATTCGAGAAGTGGTGTTAGAAAAACTAGATATCCACATGAATAAGATGGAAACTCCATCCCTATCTCTCAGCCTGTACAAAAATCAGTTCAAAATGGATCAAAGACCATATGTAACATGTGAGCCTTTCAAACATCCTACAGGAAACACTTGAAGATCTAGGCCTAGGCAATAATTTTCTGAACCAGACTCTGGCAACTCAGGAAATAAGAGTAAGAATTCACACATGAACTAGCTAGCTATTCATTGAACAAGGAATTAATGTCTACAATATACAGAGCTCAAAAATTAAACAAAAAAGAACTAATATTCCAATTAATAAGTATGCAAATGAACTGAAGAAACATTTCTGGAAAGACTTGCAAATGGCAAATAAATAAAAGAAAAAATGTTCAACTTTCTTAGCCATAAAAGAAATACAAATTAAAATGATACTGAGCTTCCATCTCACCCTTGTCAGAATATCTATTATCTAGAAAAGATAATAGATGCAAGTGGTAGGAAGGATGCAAGGCAGCCTTTGTACAGTCAGTGAGAATGTAAATTAGTGCAAATCACTATAGTTTTTCTTCTTTCTTTGATATCAGTGAAGAATTTTACATCTTGTGTCTTTTAATTGGGGTTTATAATATTTTCCATGGTTTTTAGTTTATTAATTTTTCAATGTAAAATATCTTTAATACCTTCCTCTCTTTATATCTGATTTCTTTTTGTCATTTTTATTATCTTGTTCTTAAATTTAATCGATGCTGAAGTAAGCCAAGCTCAAAAACCCAAAAGGTCACATGTTTGCTCGTGTATGTGAAAGCTAGACCTATAACTAAAATGGATGTATAAAAATATACATAATCATATAGAACAAACTTGTATTAATGAGTCTGTATGAGGGGGTATGGGAGGTGGGAGAAAGAGAGAATGAAAAATATTGTAACAACCCAACTATATATGAATATAATATAATGCACTGTATAGTAAGCTGTTGAATATTAAGGAGCATAGTGATAGAGAATGAGGGGGTTAATTTGATTAAAATGCAATATATGCCAACCTGAAGCACCAAGAAGAAACACCCTTGAACTATCACTACACAATGTAATAAAGGAAGGGCAGGAGGGGTGGGTACCGGTGGAAGAGAGGTGGATCAAGGATAAGGGGAATGAGGGTGTGTATGGTGAATGTATTTTGTATACATACATGAAAATAGAAAAATGAAACCTGTTGAAATTGTCCTAAAAGGGAGGGAGAGAGGAAGAACGATGGCGTGGTAAAATCCATCTAAGATATATTTTAAGCACATATGTAAATATCACGATGTATCCCTTGCACAATGCACAACTATTATATACTAATAAAATCATAAAAAATAAATTTAATTGCTGCTGAAACTTCAGTGTCTTCCCCCATCACCCATGTAGCTTCTCTCCAAGTGTTCTAGCTCTGTTCCCCAGAGAAACTAGCAGCCAGTGGGTATCCCAGGCTGTCATTTTTTCCCACTTTTTTTCATATACTGTTTCCCTGTGATTAGAATGATTAGGCCAAACTTGTGTGTTTGGATAGCTCCCCATCTCATTTTTAAGTAGTATACTCTTGTTGCAAGTTATTTGAAATATTTGTTCAAGAGGCTAATTTTTTAGGTGTATATTTACTATTTATTTTTATTTTGAATGAGATTTTGGTGAGAGGGATCTGAATCTATTTTGTTCATCTTTTCTATTTAATTATTCAATTTTATATTATAATTATTTTTGACAACTTAATCCATTAAGTATGTAAAAAGGTTTATTAAAGAATGATGCTAGTTATCTGTTACTTTCCTTTTTCCTGGTATTCAAGAACATTTGCATTTTACCTTCTAATGTAACATCATTTCATTGTTTTTAGTTATTGAAATTTGTTTAAGTAGACTTGACAATGCTACAATTAAAAAAAAAACCAAGAAAGTGAAAGAAAAACAGTAAAAGAAAACATCCCCAATTTCTCAATAAATTCTACCAGCAAATGCTTCTTTTATTCCTTCTGCTTCCAGCCTTAGAAGTAGACAATGGGCTTTTTCTGTGAAATAGATCATCGTCCGCCCCAGAAAAATGGAGCTGCCTCATCTGGGACATCAGAAATTGTCATGGTAGAAAGTTTTGTGTTCTTGAAACTTCACAGAAGTGACAGCCATTATTTCCTTTTGCATTTCATTAGTCAAAATAAGATACATGATTATGCTTTAATTTCACAAGCACATATAATATTATCTACATTTCACTAAAGCAACACATTACATTTTAATTCTCATGTTTTATGTATGAAACATTTGATTATACAGCTTCATTAGTAGTATAAAATTGAATTAAATTGCATCACTTTCTCTATCTCTTTCTCTCTTTCCCCATCTCCATCTTTCTGTCTTGTGATCTTCTACATCTTATCTTATGCAAAGCGCCTAATAATCTTTAAATGTCTATTGGATTCAGTTATGTTCATTAAAAAGGTTTGTTACTTTTATGTCAGCATTGCATGTCAAAGCTTAAACATGCTTCAGATAATATTTTGATATCTTTATGAGTTTGTTAATATAATATGAACTAGTTAGGAAATATAGATTTCTTTCCCTTTTTTATGAACCTAACATTTTCTCTTCTTTATTGTTATACCACTGCATATCTTGGACATTAATATGGTATTGTTAATAGCATTTTCTTCCTCTCAACATCTCTACTTTGTCAATTTCTATACCAAATTTGAATATTTTAATAAACCTATGATTCCTATTCTGCCCAATTCTTTAACGAGTATTGAACATTAAAAAAAAATCTATCATTAAAAAATTATTCTATAAGGTAAGTAAAATTTATAGAAATTATTTAGAGATGATACAGTAATTTACTTTCTCTTGTTTCATAATTACAGGTATTGATATCATATGCTTTGATTAATTAAAGCTCTTTTGGGTCTATTTTAGTTCTTTTTAGGTCAGTACCACTTCAATGTATAAAAGGTAATTTTTACCATTTTTTATGTAAATCAATCCTAAAATTCTTAAAAATAATGGAGTTTTTTATCTAGGATAAATGTCTATTAAATATGTTGTAAAGAGAAGTAACAAGAGTTAAATGAAAAGATGAAAGAAAGTTATTTTCTTCACCCTTCAGAGAATTTAATTCAAGGCAACTACCAATAAAACATCATGTTTATTTAAAATCTATAATTGTTAGACATAATTTTTAAAATGTATGTCCAATGAAATATTTTTTGTGAACTTTATATTATATTATTATTATTATATTATTTTAAAAGACTTCATGAGTTTTCCTAAATGACATGAACAACAATTTGGCACATTAAGTGATTTTATTATATTTTTTTGCAAAATAAGAGGAATTGTTAGGTACCACAATGGTAGATATCTGTCCTTATATTTATAAAATCCCATAGAATAAAAGTGAATCCTAATATAAACGATGTCAATTTAAGCTCACCAACTGTTATATGCCACTCTGGTGAGGAGTGTCAAAAACAGTACCTTTCTGTTATCTGCTACTTTTGCTGTAAATGTAAAACTGTTGTAACAAACACAGTCTATTTTTAAAAGTAATGGCCAATGTAAGTTTTTTGCTAATTATAAATGCTATAAACTAAAATGTATTGTGAGATTCCTCCTAAGACCAACCCTAACCCCCCCCAAAAAAAAACCAGAAACCAAGTTTTGATTTGGAAAATAATTTAGCATTTACATTTACATTTATTTGTTTTTGTGGTGTGAGTTGGGCTTAGTTGTCTGGAATGCTCTTTAATACTAAATAAAATCATTTCAAAAGAGGTGTACTGTAACATAACTCATAATTTTTCTGTTTAACTGTGTATGACGTTTACAATTGCACCTTTTCTATCATCTGAAAGTTTATATTGTAAGAGATACATCCAACATATACAAATTAAAAGCACAAGGTGATTCCTTTGCCACAGGTAATTCCGAAATCAATTCACAGATCATTTCCTGTTCTTATGCAGACTGCAATGTATTCTAACTTTCTGTTTTATTCTTTTACTTAGTTATTCTGCATAGTGATTAACATAACAGGCCTAAGTGACCTCTATTGATTGAGTCACTCTGTAGAGGAGGTGCAGTTGATTGCATTGATTAAAAACAGCAAAAATAGATCCAAAACCATTTGGGATACAGAACTGATATGAAATCATTTCTACCTGAAATTTTAATCAAGGAAATAATTTGTGGTTATTTTACAGTGTGACCCAGTCAATACAGACTGTTTCTGCCTGCCCTATCAATTACAATGCAGAAGAAATAAAGCCAAGACATAAAACTAAAGTTTGTGTGTGGTGTTGCAATCTGCATAATAAAAGAAATGACACATGAATTTATATCAAAATTACCTCTGAAGAGTGGGGTTTGACTGTCATCCCAGCTTTCTGAAAGCTGAGGCAGGAGGATCATGAATTTGAAGTTTTCTAGGCTGGGTAGCAAGTTCAAGAGCAGTTGGTTCAACTCAGCGAGGCTCTGCCTCAAACAAACAAAAAAGCAAAAAAATCAGAGAATTACTTCTAAGTGACAATAGAATCACTGTGCACTAACATGGTTTTCAGGTGTTTCCTCCCATGAGATGATTTTATTCAGGATTAAAATGCATTGCTCTGACTGTCCAGAGACTTTTGTCTTCTGATCTTTGTCTGGATTTGGCCAAGAGGCAAGGGATTGGAGGGCAGAAGGCAGAAGTTAATATGTGTTGGACATTTTTGATCTCTTGATCAAAAATCAGTTGTTATACAAATTTAAATTTAACTCTAAGTCTTTCATGCCCTCTGGAAGCACCAAACAAGAATGCCATCACCACAAGCTTTCTCCTCTGAGCTTCAGTGAGCAGAATCATTCATACTTTGTTCTGTAGCCTAGTGGCAGCAAAGGCTTCAAATATTTTGCTGATTTTTGAGTTTCCTCATCATTCTATGTCTGATCAGCTTTGCCATCCTGCAGAAACAATTTCTCTTAATAAGTCCCCACTTGCTAAATATTTAAGATTACTTTGTTGTTATTTAAGAGAGTTCCTGGAAAGAAAAATAACTATCAATCAAAAAAATTAATGTGTAGTTGTCTAGATCAAAATGTAACATTAGTTCAGTAAAACATATGCCATACAAAACCCAAGGTTGACAGGTTGGAAAAGAATATTTATAAAATGTCAAATAAAAATTCGTAGCTAGACCACAATTATAGTCTAAGGACTTACAGCTTTTGTAAATCATTAAATTAGGATATTCTAGTTTGATATGAATGTGAAGAGTCACAATTTTTAGCATTACTGGGGTCAGACTCAGGTCTTCTCATGTGGTAGGCAGGTACTCGACCACATTAGCCATTAAGAAGCAATTTCTGAAAGGTAAAACAGAATTAAATAGGAACATGAATAGATGCTTAGCTCCCTGATGGTGATCTGAGTAACTAAATCTAAAGAGCAAAAAAATACAATTAAAACTGGTAATAATTAGGCTGGGCATTGAGAAACACACCTATAATCTCTGCTATATGGGAGGTAGAGATGGGAGGATCATGGAGGCCAGTCTGGGCAAGAAAATAGTTACAGAGAACCTATCTCAAAAAAGCAAGTGCATGTCTGTAATCCCAGTTACTGGTCAGATGAAGTAAGAGGATTTAGATCTGAGGCCAGGCCAGGCACAAGAATGAAACCCTGTTTAAAAAAAGAAACTAAAGCAAAAAAGAACGAAAGTGGCTCAAGTGGTAGAGTGTTTGTTTAGACAGAAAACCTGACTGATAAGATTTATCAAAGGTTGATGAGTACCAAAAATTGATAAGAATTTTAAAATTACATAATCTTTTCTGTAATTTATCCAGAAAAGAGAGCATTACACAATGTCCCTGATTATAATTATGACTTCAAGAGAAACTTTCGCCATGCCCAGCAAATTTGATATCTTTCAAATGAAGGAGAATGTTCTCAAATTGCCCATTACAAACACCAGATGGAATTGTACATCTTATAAAGGCAAAATAATGCTATTTATATAATAAAGGTGAAATAGACCTAGGAGACAGTTCTGCTGGCAACTGTGCCATGCCACCATCAAAATTCATGTAACGTCAGTTATAGTCTCCAAAACCACCATTTGATTAGCTTTAAGGAAAGTTGCAGCTCTCACCATAGGCACCCTACAGAACTGTTTGTGGCAAGAGTAGGTAGTTAACTATATGCTGTTGTCTTTTGCTAAGAAAATTTATTAGAACAACTTGGATTGACTTCAACATACAGAATAACAATCACTTTGCTAGAGTACCTCAAAGAACTCAAGGGAACACTTAATTCATATTAACTTACTTATTACAATGAACATTTTGAAGGATACAAATGAACACACAGATGAAATGATACACAAGTCTGGATCTAGAAGGGTCCAGGAATTCAGGATCTTTCATCCCGGTGGAATTGAGATGCACCATTCTCTCCTCATCTCTATATGCTCTTGTTAACCAAACTAGAAGGTGCCTACACCCAGTCTTTCTGGGTTTTTATGGAAACTTTATTATGCAGTAGTGATTAATAAAATCATTGGACCTTGCTAATCACTTTGACTTTAACTACCTCTGTTCTTCCTAGAAATGGGGGTTGAAGCTGCAAGTTTCAATCTACTAGTCACATGGTTCATTCTCCTGGCAACCAGTCCTCATTCTGAGGCTGTCTAGAAGGCCACCAAGGGCCACCTCAGAATAGCAGATGCTCTCTTTTGTTTATTTATTTAGTTATTTATTATCATTTATTTATTTATTTTTGGCAGTACTGGGGTTTAAAATCAGGGTCTCATGCTTGCTAGGCATGTGCTTTTTCACTTGAGCAACTCTGTCAGCCCAGAAAATGCTCTTTACACCCAGAAAACTCCAAAGGTTTTAAAAGCTGTATGGCAAAAACCAGGGACAGAGGCCAAATATCCGTTTCTTATTATGACACAATATCACAGGACACAAATGTCACAGTGAGTTTAATTATGCATCAAACTTTTCAAGTAAAAACCCAGTATGTTATCAAAACTTTGTACTAATGTAAAGATGAAACATAACAGAATAACAAGAGAAATCAGAGACATAGTAGCACATGGCTTTCCATTATAATAAGATATTTCATTTCAATGTCTTCCTTTTTTATTTGAGGATTTTGGTTGAAAATCTTAATCTTGTGTTTTTATTGTTTGCTTATAAATTAAATACAACAAAATAATTTCAATAATGCAAATAAAATTGTACTTCTGCTAAAGATGGAAATATGTTACTCTTTCAATCCCATGGTAAAGGAAACAAATCAAGATAACATGGAGGATGCATGAAACACTGGTGACTGATTTCAGTGGGCAGAGCCCTCCAAGGATGAGTGGAAAGCTGTTGTATGGTCAGACACTGAGTGTGTGTACTAGCAGTAAGAGCAGTTGTTCACTGAACACTGCCATGAAATTTCATTGCATCTTGAAGATATTGCAATATTAGAAAAGGCAGAGCAGGGCACACAATGCTGGAACAATGAAAAACTGTATGGTTAAATAAAGAATTAATGACAAATGATGAAAAAAGGAACTTGTCATATGCTGTCATCAGGAATGTTAAGTTAGTGCAACCATTAGGGAAAGCACTCTGGATGTTTTTCAATACCTAGGAATAAAACTTCCATGTGATCCAGCAATCTTACTTTGGTTATACGTCCAACAGAAATGAAATCAAATACTTACCTAGCATGCATATGGTCCTTGGCTTGGTCCCCAGAACTGCAAAAATAAATGAATAAATACATAAATAATAAACCTCATTTATTATTTTTCTTGCATTATTATACTGGCTGGGGGCTTTTTTTTAATGTTGAATATCATTTGCAATAAGAGAAAGATTTGTCTTATTCTCAAATTCATGAATAAGTCATTTTACCATAAAATATATTATTTTTTATAAATGTATTATATATGTATGCTTATATATATATATATGCTTTATTATACTAAGCAAATTTTCTCTATTTCTACTTTGCTAAGTAATTTCACAATAAATGCGTGTTGAATTACTTTTTTTTTACAATCATTAAAATGTTTGATGAATTTTCTTTAAGCTTGCAAAAGTAAATTTCATTAATTATCAAATGTGAAACTCCTCTTGCACTCTTGAATAACCCTTACAGAGTCATGTCAAACTGACCTTTCTAGGCATTACTGCAATTACATTTGAAAACCAAATGTAATCTATGCATGTCAGAGTAACTAGTCAGTAATTTTCTTTTCCTATCATGTCCTTGCAAGTTTTCATAGATTTTTTTATGGGATCATAAATTAGTTTGAAAAGTGGGTCAATTTTGATATTAGAAGAATTTGTATAGAATTATTATTATTTCTTTAATGTTCAGTAAAAGTTACTGAAGTCATTAAGTTGGTGTTTTATTGTTTTTTATTTCATTTTTATTAAAGGTTTTAATTGGATTTATTCAATATTCATTTATAAACAGAGTGGGCATTCATTCTCTGGTTCATTCTTATTGTTTTTGTCTTAAACCCTTTTAATTTTTCTCTTTCTAAGATATGACAAGGAGCAAAATATCTGACTTTACCAATTGTTTTATTTCAACACTAGCAGAAGCCAAAATGAAAAGAATTGAGGCAAAAGTATCCTAATTTGGGAGAAAAAAATCCTCCCCAGGTAGAAAAAGGAAAAATTATGTCACATGTGTGGTGAGGTCAGACTTCCAATTGTCAAATTTTGAGACAGAAGACAGGCAAAAGTAGATAAAAGGCTGAGACTGTAATAGATAGACAAACACTAGAAATGTCATATTATTAGCCCATTGTTTTAATTACAGGACAATAGTATGAGTCATGAAATGGTACAAAGAATATCTTCCTCTTGCATTTTTTTATTAAATACATTAGGTATTCTCAGATTCTCATTTGGTAATGACATATAAAATCAGAATAATTCATCTAACAGATAAATAATATAATAGGATTTATAATATAGCTTGTGAATATGTATATGCACAGTGATTTTAAAATGTGCTCTACATTGATAAATGAGGAAAGTATTTCTTTAGTAGTGAAAATGCATTTACATGCCTTAAAAATAGCAACAGCAAAATAGTGCATATTTATACAAGCATGTTGTCATGATATTTCTATTGCACTAATTTGGTTATCTTTACAGGTTTAGATAATTTTTGCATCATACTCAAAAATTATTAGAGATCATTTTTTTGATGTGTTCATTCCTTAGAATAACTAGAATGGCCTATGTAACCTCTAATTTTTAATTTCTTTCTATTTTATATTGTTAAATTCATTAGCCCAATGTGATGAGTTACTGCTATGAAAATTAATGGAATTCTACTGTCTTTGTAAGGATTAATAATGTATAGTGATTTCTTTTAATCACAAGATGTTCAGTATGCATAAAATTAATTTCAAAAGGGATTTTGAAGAACAATATAAACTACTTTTTCTAAAACAGTAATATAGGGTACATAATGAGGTATTCCCTATGTAACACAGCCATCCTAATATAATTTATGTATTCACTAAAAATGATCCCTAAGATTTGTCACTTTCATATACATTGTTTTTAAAGATTTTTTGATATTCAGGAGAAAATGAAGAGAGAAAAAGATGAATGAGGAATGGTAGAGTAGGGAAGACCAAGAGAGCAAGTAGCTCAGGGACCCTGAGACCCCAAGCTCCACGATTTTGAAAAATACTTCAGATTAATGGTGGCAAGGATTGAGTAACCCCGATTTTTTTTTTTGACAGCTAAGATACCTCCAATACCTAAGGTGCATATAATGTCGAATGACTGACCCTTAATTTGGCTTAGTATACCTTCTTTTTTCCTGTCTTGGTAAGGCAAAAATGCAATGCAGAGAACTGCAAAACTAGTCGTGTAAGTATTTGAAACATACCGGATCCACCATAATTTGTGGACACAGAACCTGTCTTCACCTCCTACCTGTGCCATCTCAGAGTTGAGTGATACTGCAACCCATCAGGTGAGCATGACACATTATGTGCTATGGAAGGAACCACACAGCCCAGTACAGCTGGTGGACAGGTTGTAATCACCATGGACAAAATTGGTAGCCAAAGAAAAACAGAGGGAATATTTCACCTTCACCTGGTGGGGGTGGGGTGGAATGCTGAGCTGATCCAGACTATGGGGGGGGTGCAGCCCAGTTACTTTCTGGAAAATAAAACAGTCCACCACCTTGGAGAAATTGGTACTAAGTGAAACTGACAGTCTTCCAAGAGAAGAGCAGTCCACCAAATAGCTCAATTCTAGCTCCCAGTTTTGCCCTGTGGACAGTAGGGGCTGGCAACTGCTCACATACCAGCTCTTCAAGGGACCACTTCAAAGAACTCACCAACACCAGATGGTCTATCCCACCAAGAAAAGCCTGGGCTCAAATACCCTGAGCCCATGCCTCCCAAAGCTATCCAGTAGGGAGGGGCAACATCCATTGTCTAACAGCCCAGTAGGCCAACCTTGAGAAGGAGCAGAGATACAGAGCAAGGCCCTTTTAAAAGTATCAACACCTGGATTTGAAATCAGAGGAGAGTCTAGAACATTCATTAAACTCATTTTTAATATAGTATTTCTATTTTTATTTTCACTTTTTTCATTGTTTTCAACTTTTTGTTACCTATATCCCTCTTCCATTCTGTCAAAATATCAATTTGCTTAGAAGTCTCTTGCTCCAATTTCCTTTCTGTCACCCATTTTTTTATTTTAATTTTTTCTCTCTTCCTTGCTTCTCCATTTCTTCCTTTCCTCCCCACCCTTTTCTCCCCACTGCCCCTATCTTCTCCTTATTTACCACTCACTAAATATTCTATTATACTAACTACATCCTTCCCATCCCTAGGCAATCCCTGACAGTAGCACCCTCCCCACCAATGGCCAAAGTACATCATTACACACATTAAGGCCTTATTACCCCATGGACCCCAAACCTCATGCCTCTTTCCCCCAACCCCATCCTCCCTCTCTTCTCCACTTCTAGTTCCATCTTAATTAGATACTTAATTAGATACTTAATTAGCTAAGTATCTATCTCCATGCAAACAACTGTTATCCCCCAAACACCCACTACTGACAGATAATATTGCCAAGGGGTTTCTTATATATTATGTAATAACTGGTTTGGCATTGAATCTGTGAATTTATTATTGCTAAGTTATAGCTAAGGTCAGAAACTTAGCTAACAACTAAGCTAGTTATAGCATAGAAATTAAGTCAAGGGCAAGACAACTGGTGATTAAAATCCACAACTAACTGATCAACAACACTTTAGCAAAGCACAAAACAGAAACATGGGGAGAAAAAGAAGACAAGAGAAAACAACTCCTCAAAAGACTAACAATATCATTATAGAGAATTTGGTGAAAAGTGAAAGGGATGAATCCCCAATCACTGACCTCAGAAGAATGATGATAAGAATGCTCAATGAGCTTAAAGAGTAACTAAAAGAGAACATCCAAAAATAACTCAGCAAATATCAAGTGAACAAACATACAAAACATGAGAAGGCACGGAAACAACTAAATGAATTCAGAGAGTATTTCAACAAACCCCAAAATGAAACTAAGGAGATTATAAAAAAAGAGATGTGTGAAATAAAAAAGAAAGCATGAGATATGAAAGAGTAGTTTAACAAAGATATGGAGGGTCTTAGAAAAAAGAATCAACCAGAAATCCTGGGAAAAAAGTCCCTTAAATCAAATAAAAAGTACAGTTGAAAGTCATTCCAGCAGAGTAGAGCAAATGCAAGACAGAGTTTCTGGTCTTGAAGATGAAATGTATATTACAGAAAAAAAAAAAAACAGAGGAATTCTTAGACAAAAGACTCAAGAGTTGTGAAGGGAATATGCAAGAACTCTGTGATCCATGAAAAGAACAAAGCTGCAAATCATGCACATAGAGAATGAGGAGAGATGCAAGCAAAGATATAGGCAATATATTGAGCAAAATAAATTCAGAACATTTCCCAAATACAGAGAAGGAGTTGCCCATTCATGTATAAGCCTCCAGAACACCAAACAGACATAACCAAAACAGAAACTCTCCATGGCATATTATAATTAAAGCAAGTGGCACAGAGAACAAGGAAAGAATATTGAAGGTTGTAAGAGAGAAAAATCAAATAACATAATAATAATAGCAGATTTTTCAACAGAAAACTTAAAAGCAAGATGCATGCAGTGAGGTGTTTCAAGCACTGAAGGAAAAAATTTCAGTCCTAGGATACTCTACCCAGCAAAGATATTATTCAAAATTGAAAGAGTTTTAAAAACCTTCCATGATAAAGAGAAACTAAAATAATACATGGACATTAAACCACCACTACAGAAGATTATGAAAGGAATCTTACACATAGAAGATCAAAACAATCATAGCCATGGGAGGATGGGAATTTTAAAAGTCAAGAGAAGAACAGATAAGCAGTCAGAGAGTAGTATAGAATTAGTTGCACATACACAAATCCTCATATAACAAAAACAATGAAATGGCTGGAATAACCATGTACCTCTTAATATTAACACTGAAGATTAATGGCCCCAACTCTCCCTTCAAAAGACACCTATTGGCAAACTGGATTAAAAAGGAAAATCTGACAATTTGTTGTTTACATGTTTACAGACAGAAACAAATATTGCTGTAGGATGAATGGGTGAAGCTAACTGACCCCACACACAGGCAGGAGTACCAGTCAGATAAGGTAGACTTCAAACTTAAATTGGTCAGAAGACACAAAGAATGCTACTTCATTCTAATAAAAGGAACAATATATCAAAAAGAAATAACAGTTGTTAACCTATATGGGCCCAAGTTTGGTGCACCCAGTATCATTGAACATACTCTACTGGACCTAAAAACACAGATAGACCCAAACACAGTGGTGGTGGGAGACTTCAACACTCCTATATCACCAATAGACAGGTCATCCAGACAAAAAATCAACAAAGAAACTCTAGAATTGAATGACACCATAGATCTATTACCTCTGACAGACATCTACAGAGTATTCTATTCTGTAACAGAACAATACACATTCTTCTTAGCAGTCCATGGAGCTTTCTTCAAAACAGACCATATTTTAGAACACAAAGCAAATCTAAACAAATACAGAAAATTGAAATAACCCCCTGCATACTGTCTGACTACAGTATAATAAAACTAGAATTCAACAGCAAAAGAAACATCAGAAAATACTCAAACAGCTGTAGGCTGAACAACATTGCTCACTAAAAAGTTCCTGGAGTTTAATGAGAATGTAAAAACTTCCTATCAGTTCCTATGGGACACAGCAAATTTTCCTAAGAGGAAAATTTATAGCTATGAGTACCTATATTAAAAATACCGAAAGATCTCAAATAAATGATCTAATGCTACTTCTCAAACTCCTAGAAAAAGGACAAAAAAAACCCAAAATGAGCAGATAGAGCAAAATAATAAAAATAATGCCCCAAATCAATGAAATAGAAATAAAAAATATCATATAAAAATCAATAAAACAAAAAGCTGATTCTTTGAAAAAGTAAACAAGGTCAATAAACATAGCAAATTTGACTAAAATGAGGAGGGAAAAGATACAAATTAATAAGATTAGAAATGAAAAAGAGAAGATAATAATAAACACCAAGGAAATCCTGGGAATCATTAGGGACTAATTTGAAAACTATATTCAAATAAAATGTAAAATCTAAACAAAATGGACAAATTTCTAGATACATATGACTATCTAAAATTGAACTAAATGATATTAATCACCTAAACATATCTATAACATGCAATGAAATTGATGCAGAAATAAGGGGTCTCCCAAAAAAGAAAAGTCCAGGACCTGACAGATTCACCACTAAATTCTACCTGACATTTTAAGAAGAATGTGTATTGTGCTGTTACAGAATGAAATACTCTGTAGATGTCTGTCAGGGCCATTAGAGAACACTCCCCAAAGTTTTCCATGAAATAGAAAGGGAAGGAACAATGCCAAACTCATTCTATGAAGACAGTATTACACTCATCCCCAAACCAGACAAGGACACAACCAGAAAAATAAAGGGAATTTCAGGCCAATCCCTTTAATTAATATAGATGTAAAAATCCTCAATAGAATATCATCAAACACACTTGAACAGCATATTGAAAAGATAATATAACATGATCAAGTGGGTTTGATCCCAGGGATGCAATGATAGTTCAACATACACAAATCATTAAATGCAATACAACATATTAACATAAGCAAAAAAAATCCATAATCTCAACAATCTCAACAGATGCAGAAAGTCTTCAATAACTTTCAACATCCCCTCATGATGAAAGCTCTGATGAAACTAGGAATAGAAGGAACATCCCTCAACATAATAAAGGCTATATATGACAAGGCTATAACCAATATCGTACTAAATAGGGAACGACTAAAAAACATTTCCTGTAACAGCACTCTTTTTCAACACAGTCTCGGAATTCCTAGCCAGAGCAATAAGACAGGAAGAAGAAATAAAAGGAATGCAAATAGGTCAGAAAGAAGTCAAACTATATCTATCTTCAGCTGACATGATTTGAGACCCAAAAAACCTCACCAAAAGCTCCTAGACACCATAAACAGCTTCAGCAAAATAGCATGATACAAAATCAATTAAAAAAATTCAGTACCCTTTCTTTACACCAACAATGAACGGATTGAGAAAGACTATAGGACAATTTTTTTAAGACAATAGTCTCAAAAAATACCTAGGAATAAACTTAACAAAGTATGTGAAAGAACTCTACAAGGAAAACTGTAACCCACTGAAGAAAGAAATTGAAGAAGACTACAGAAGTTGAAAGATCTTTCATATTCATGGATTGGTACAATTAACAGTGAAAATGACTATATTACCAAAAGCAATCTACATGTTTAATGAAATTCCCATCAAAATTCCAATGACATTCACACACAGATTGAAAAATCAACCCTAATGTTTATTTGGAAGCACAAAAAACCATGAATAGCAAAGGCAATATGGAGCAAAAAGAGCAATACTGGAGGTATCACAATACCCAACTTCAAACTATACTGCAGAGACATAGCAATAAAAACAGCATGATATTGGCACAAAAACAGATGTGAAGACCAGTGGAACAGAATAGAGGCCACAGGTATGAATCCACATACAGCTATGCCCACCTGATTTTTGACAAAGGCACCAAAAACATACAATGGAGAAAAGACAGTCTCTTCAATAAACGCTGCTGGGAAAACTGGGTATCTGCATGCAGAAAACTGAAACTAGATCCCTGTTTGTCACCCTGTACAAGTATCAACTCAAAGTGGACTAAGAACCTTAATATTAGACCTGAACCTTTGAAGTTAGTGCAGAAAGTACAGTGAATAAACTGGAATTAATAGGCACAGACAATGATCTCCTCAATAGAACTAATGACTCAGCAACTAAGAGCATGGATTGACAAATGGGACTACATGAAATTAAAAAGCTTCTGTGCAACAATTCTCTAAATTGAAGAGCCCCACCCCCCCATCAGAATGGGAGAAAGTCTTTGCCAGCTATATATTTGGCAAGGAATTGGTAACCAAAATATATACAGAGCTCAGAAAACTAAACTCCCCAAAAAATGTATCCCAACTGGGTGCCAGTGGCTCATGCCTGTAATCTTTGCCAGTCAGGAGGCAGAGATCAGGAGTAACGTGGTCCCAAGCCATCAATGGCAAATAGTTCGTGAGACCCTCTCTTGAAATAAACCCATCATCAAAAAAGGAATGGTGGAATGGCTCAAGTTTGAAGCCTTTTGTTCAATCCCCAGTACCATAAAAAATAAATATATAAGTGACCAAATGAAGAAATGAGCTAAAGACCTTAATAAAGTGAATGGAACTTTTCAAAGGAAGAAGTTCAAATGTCTAAAAAGCACATGAAGAAATGGTCATCTTCCCTGTCCATAAAGGAAATGCAAATCAAAGCCACATTAAATTTTCATTTCACTCCTGTTAGAATGGTTACCATCAAGAACACAAACAACAACAAATGTTGGTAAGGATGTGAGGAAAAAGGAGCCCTCTTACACTGCAGGTGAGAATCTAAATTATTATAACCAGTATGGAAAACAGTGTGGAGGCTGTTTAAAAACTAAAAAGAGAACTACTATATGATCCAGCAGTACCACTCCTGGGTAATATACCCAAAGGAATGTAAGACAGGTTACAACAAAGGCACTTGCACACATATGTTTATTGAAGCATTATTCATAATAGCTAAGTCATATAAACAGTCAAGATGCCCCTCTACTGATGACTGGATTAAGAAAAATGTGATCTTTATATATAATGGAGTTTTATTCAGAATAAAATTTTCTCATTTGCAGGTAAATGGATGGGACTGCAGAACATCAACTTGAGCCAATTTAGCCAGGTTCAGAAGGTGAAAAACTGCATGTTCTCTCTCATGTGGAACATAGGCCTAATACAAAAACAGCAATATTATGAAATTTAGGTTCACACCAAGGGTAGGTCACATATAAAAGGGGGAAGGTAAAAGCAGGAATTTAAGAATGTGAATATGATTGATGTATATTCTTGTATATTCTCTATACAAGAATGAATATAGAATTTGTAAACCAGTTGAAACCACCATAAGAACAGTACTAAGGTAGAAAGTAGAAAGATAGAGATGAACCAGATCAGGCTATAATACACATATACATGGAAGTGCCAAAAGGAATCTCCCTGTATAGCTATCTGAAGCCAGCAAAAATGACACTTTCTTCTTTTCTTTTCTTCTTATACAAAATTGGAGAACAGGAGGGCAGAACGGGTCCTGCCTGGGAGGGGTGTTGGTACCAGTGGGAGTGGGGCAGAGGTGAGGAAAGGGTGTAGGAGAGCGAATAGTACTTAAAAAAAAGTAATTCACAAGTTAGTTGATGTTAGTTACAGCTCTTAATAAGTGAGCCTAGCCACTAGGGGCTGGAAGGGTGGCTCAAGTAGTAGAGCTCCTACATGATACCTTGAATTCAAACCCTAGTACTACCAAAAAAAGTGATAATAAAAGTAAGAAAGAAGATAATAATCACACAGTAATGCTACAGGAGCGACTGGGAGGTTTGATAAAAGTAAGCAGTATGTGGAGTACTTGGTCATATTATTTAAGAGACAGTGCTTTCCTATATATAATTATTGATGTCTTTCAATGATAAATAAGTCCTCTAATTAACAAAAATACTTATTAACAAAGCCACCATGTAAAAACCATCCAGATTAGCAAGCAGCTTATTTATATATGCTTGCTTTTTTTCTTTGTGAACCAGAAAAAGCACACCTGTCCTTCATTATGGCCCAGGAAATACTTTTTTGGTGTATGGACTCTTCCAATTGTTTAACATGGCAAAATTGCTGACTCTGTCAAACAAAACATGGAACTCAGTGCTAACTCTCAAAAACTACACAAGATTTTTTATTTGGATAAATCTCATTAAGATGATAAAGCCGATAAACAAATGCAGAAGGTATACATATGTATTATGATTTATTTAGCTTAAACATGTATAAATTTTATGTTTTATATATATACAAATTTAATGTCTGCTATGAGAAATATCATAAACTAATTTAAATATATTTGCTATCACTATATAAAAGGAATGAGAAAGGAACTGGTGTGGTTACTGTTGTCAGAATTGCAATATGGACATGAGTTTGAATATACAAATATCATTAATGTCACTCATTGTACTAAAAAATTTTTTAAATGCAATAGCAATGATGAAGACAAATAGAAATGTCAATGATTTATTATTACCACCAATCCCCCATCCATTATTATTTTTTACTTTTTATTAGCATATAATAATTGTACATAAGGGTTTCATTGTGACATTTACGAGTACTTATAATGTACCTTGATCAGATTCAAAGCCTTTCTTTCTCCTTAAAACAATTTCAGAAAGTTTTATTGTTCTATTTTCATACAAGTATACAAAGCATATCAACCATATTCAACCTCTTTCACTCTCTCCTTTCACTCTCCCCCTTCCCACTGGTACCCACCCCTGAGTAGGACCTGATCTGCATTCTTGTCTTCATTTTATAATGTGTCTATTAATTGCTCAAAGAGGTCACACATATATATATTGTATTTTAATCAGGTTAATTCCCTCTATTACTCTCTCTATCCCCCTTTCCACATATTCTTCAACAGCTTTGTGCATTTCATTATGCCATATTCATACACAAATATAATATAACTCAATATTTTGCCCTCCATCATTGTCTAGTCCTCTCCCACCCCCTGTAGTCCCCTCAAACAGTATCACGATTATAATCATGCTACATCTATTTATCTATCTATATATCTGTGTATATATGTCTATAAAGATACAAGGTCATGTATGTGCTTATATACAGTTGTCTTTTAGGTAGCTTTCACATATGAGGAAAAACATGTGACTTTTGTCTTTCTGAAACTAGCTCACTTCATTTAACATAATGATCTTCAGGTACATCCGTTTATCTGCAAACATGGTTTCATTCTTCATTATGGCTTAATAATACTACATTGTGTATATAAAACACATTTTCTTAATCCACTCATTACTTGTTTCCATAGCCTGGCTACTTGAATAATACTGCAGTAACCATGGATAAACAAGTGTCTCCATTACATCCTGACTTACATTTCTTTGGATATATGCTCAGGAGTTTTGTATAGTATTTTTATTTTTTATTTCTTTGCAGAGCCTCCATACTGCTTTCCATTGTGGTTGTACTAATTTACATTCCCTCCAATAGTGTATAAGTGTTCTTTGTTCTCTGCCTACTCACCAGCATTTGTTGTTTGTTATTAACAACAGCCATTTTGGAAGGAGTGAGGTGAAATTTCATGCCATTTTGATTTGCATTTCCTTATGGCCATGGATAATGAATATTCTTCATGTATTTATTGGCCAATTGTACTTCTTTTAAGAATTGTGTGTTCAGTTCATTTGACCATTTATTCAGCAGATTGTTGATTCTTTGAGAAGTTAGTCTTTTGAGCTCCCTGCATATTCTGGTTATTAATTTCTTGTCATATGTATAGCTGGCAAAGATTTTCTCCTGTTCTATAGTCTGCATCTTCAGCCTAGTGACTATTCCTTTGCTGTGCAGAAGTTTTTAGCTTGATGGAGTCTCATTTGTCAATCCTTTCTCTTAACTTCAGAGCTTTCAGGGTTCTCCATATGCTTATATGTTCCAGTGTTTCTCCTATTCTTCCCTGCAGTAGTTTCACAATTTCAATTGACACTAGGTTATAGTTTCAGTCTTCTACATGTGGATATCCACTTTTCTTAGCACTGGTTGTTGAAGAGTCTGTACTCTCTCCAACATATATTTTTGAGTTTTTTTGTCAAAAATCAAATGGCTGTTGCTGGGTAGATCTGTTCCATTCATCTTCTTGCTATAGTAGTATAGTGTGAAGTCAGATATTGTGTTACCACCTGCATTGTTCTTTTTGCTTAGAAATGCTTTGGTTATTTAAGGTCCTTTGTGCTTCTGTATGAAGGTTAGAATTGATTTTTCTATCTCTTTGATGTGGATTGCATTGAATATATAGACTTATTTTTGTAGTATAGCCATTTTCACAATTTTAACTCTGAAGATCCATGAGCATAGGGAAGTCCTTCTGACTACTGATGTCTTCTTCACTTTCTTCACTTATAGTTTTCATTGTATAGGTCTTTTACTTCCTTTGTTAAATTTATTCCTAAGCATTTTTATGTTATTGTGAATGGGATTGTTTTGTAATTACTCAGTCTGTTCATTGTTAGTACATGGAAATGCTACTGATTTTTATATATAGATTTTGTATCTTGAAGAACATATATATGGGATCTAAGAATATCTTTTTCCTGGAGTGTAAGGTCTTAGATATAAGATCCTATTATCTGCAAGTAGGGATAATTTGACTTCTTTCTTTGCTATTAGAATACTTTTTATTTCTTTCTTGTGTTTTACTGCTCTGGCTAGGAATTTCAGTATAGTATTAATAAAATTGGGGATAATGGACACCCTGTCTTATTTTTTATTTAAGAGGATATATTTTCAGTTTTTACCCATTTAGCATGATATTGTCTTTAAGTTTGTCATATATAGCCTTTATAATATTGAGGTATATTCCTTCTATTTCTAGTCTCTTCAGAGCTTTGATCATGGAAGGATATGAAATCCTTTGACATGATCATGGGGTTTTTGTCCTTGATTCTATTTATGTTTATTGATTTGTGTATTTGAACATTCCTTGCATCCCTGGAGTGAAAGCCACTTGATTATTGTGTATGATCTTTTTTGATGGGTTGTTGGATTTAGTTTGCAAGCATTTTATTGAGGACTTTTGTGTTATGTTCTTGGGAAAATTGGATTCCTTTTCTTTCTATTTTTGGAATAGTTTGAGGAGCATTGGTGTTAGTTCTTTAAAGAACTGGTACAATTCAGCAATTATTCCATGCAGGTCTTGTCTTTTCTTTGTTGGGAGGTTATTTGTAACAGTGTCAATCTCATCATAGATCTGTTCAAGATGCTTATGTACTGTTGGTTCAATTTTGGTGTATAGTAGGTGTCAAGAAAATTTTCTTCTTGATTCTCTAGATTTCTGAAGTCATTTTTCAAAATATTTCCATATGATGATCTGAATTTCGTTGGTGTCTGTTGTAATAGCCCCCTTTCATTCTGATTTTATTAATTTGGGTTTTCTGCTTTCTCCTTTTGGTTAATTTGGCTAAAAGTTTGTTGATCTTATTTATCGTTTGAAAGAAATCACTTTTTCCTTCGTTACTTCTTTGTGTCATTCTGATATCTCCATTTCATAAGTTTCTACCCTAATTTTTATAATTTCTTTTCATCTACAACCTCTGAAATAGTGTTGTTCTTTTTTTAAAGAGATTTAAGTGTATCATCAGATTGTTTATTAAGATCTTCTAGTTGTCTGATGTGGGTGCTCATGGTTAGAAACATCCCTCTTAAGACTGCCTTTGCTGTGTCCCACAGGTTCTGATAAGATATATCTTCATTTTTATTTGAGTCTATAAATTTCTTAATTTCTTTTCTAGTTTATTCAATGACCAATTGATCAAATATGTGTTGCTCAATCTCCATGAGTTTGAATGGTTCTTATAGTTTTCCTGTCATTAGTTTATAATTCTATTACATTATCCTCTGTTAGTATACTAAGGGTTATTTTAATTTTTTGTATTTATTGAGATTTGCTTTGTTGTTTAGGATGTGATCTAATTTGGAAAAAATCCCATGAGCTGCAGAGAAAAATGGTATAATCTGCTGCTATGGGATGGAATATTCTATAGATGTTTATTAAGCCCATTTCATCTATTTTGTTTGTTAATTTTTGTCCTCTGGATATTCTGTCCATTTATGTTGCAGGTATAATGAGATGTCCCATTATTACTGCATGTGGATCCATCTGTTCTTTTATGTTCAGAAATGTTTGTTTTATGAACTTGGGCACACTAATATTCAGTGCATATACATTTAGAATCATATATTCTCTTGCTGAACTGTTCCCTTTGTATGTAGTGACCTTTTCTTAAAATTTTTCTTTTTGTGCTGGGTGGGGTGTACATTGTGACATTTACAAATGTTATTACAATATATCAAATATATCATACTTTAATTACTTACTCTTTCATTCTCCTTTGTACCCCTCATTCCTAGAATAGTTTCAACAGGTATCATTTTCCATCTACATATGTGTACACAGTATTTTCACTATATTCACTCTCCCATTCCCTTTCCCCACCTCCTCCTTCCTCCTACTGGTACCAACCTTCTTTATTCCTTCAGACCGATTTTTGTTTAAATTCTCCTTCCTCTGATATGAGAATAGCTACTGCTGCTTGCTTGCGAGTTCTGCATACTTGATATATGTTTTTCCATCCTTTCAGTTTTAGCTTGTGCACGTCTTTGGTCATATGTTTCTTGTAGAAAACAGATTACAGAGTCTTTTTTTTTTTATCCAATCAAATAACCTGTGCCTTCATTAGTGAGTTAAGTCCATTTACATCTGGGGTTATGATTCTGAAGCATTTAGTGATTCTTCCATTTCTGTTGTTGTTTTTCTAGGCTGATTCTAGTGTTGATTGTACTTTACATTTGCCACTGTTCATCTTTGGGTTTTGCTGGTTTACTGAGTTGAAAATCCTTGATTTTTCCTTAGCTCTCATGGACTGATCAATTCCCCTTTTGAATTTTATTCTTTCCTGGCCTCTGTTGTTTGACTATTATTTGTTCTCTTCTGTGTGAAATATTCCCTTAAATATCTTCCACAGTGCAGACCTGGTGGATATGAACTGCTGAAGCCTATCTTTGTCCTGGAAGGTTTTTGTTTTCCCATCAAAATCAAAAGGTAGTTTTACTGGATATAGTATTCTTGGTTGATTGTTATTCTTTTTTAGAGCTTTTCTGGCTTTTAGGGTTTGTGTTGAGAGGTGTGAGGTGTTTTTTATACTTAAACTTGTATGTGAGCTGGGGTTTTCTCTTGCAGGTTTCTGTATCCTTTCTTTGATCTCTAGTTTGACCATTTTAACTATGATATGACATGGGTCATTCTTTTCTGGTCATGTCTATCTGGAATTTGAAATGCATCCTGTACATGGGTGTATATATCAATACCTAGAATTGGGAAATTTTTGCTATAATTTCAATATATAAGTCTCCTATACATGTAGTTTGTATTTTGGCTCTTTCTTTCACTCTGTGCAATCACAGTTTTGTGCTTTTGAACATGTCCCAGAGTTCTTGTATGTTGTAACCATAATTATTCACTGTTTTCCTTGTGATTATTTGTGTACAATATCTCCTCAATCTCTTCCTCTGTGTCTGGTGTTCTTTCTTATGCTTGATCTTGTCTGTTGATAATACTATCCACAATGGTTTTTATTTGATTTACTGAGGTTTTCATTTCTAACATTTTTATTTGTTTTTTTTCATAATTTCTGTTTCTTTATGGAATTTTGCATCCATATTGCTGACTTTTTTGTCTGTCTTGAATTGATTTCCTGAATTCATTTATCTGTTTATTTGAATTGCCTTTGAGGTCACTGATCATTTTTAACAGTAAGCTTCTCAATACTCTATCTGTCATTTCAGTCAATTCTTTGGGTTCAGTCGTTCAATTGTGAGGTTGTGGAGTGGTGACAATTCCTTGATTTTTCATATTTAATTTCTACTTTGTGATTTATGCAGCTATGTGTAAGTTTCTCTTTTATTTCCTTGTATAATCTGAGAAACTTCTGCAGTAACAAGGAGCAATTAATTAATTGCTCAACAATTAATTAAATATTTCAATCAGTAAAACACAATTGAAACCCTTATTTGCCTTAGTAAGGTTGTATGGGAACAAAACTCTGCTTCCTAAGGGGATGACCTGGGAGCCTAACACTTGTTGAATAGAATAAGAATTTGAAATTGAGCAATATAAAGTCAGGTGTGTGGAAAGGAGGGAGTAAGAAGGTAGGGAACTGAAGAAGTAGGTATAGGAGTTAATAGTATGAGAGAGTGCTGAATAGTTATAATAGAGAAACAGAGAATGGTTTTGAAAAAAGAGAACAAATGATTCCAACTAAAAGAAAACAAACTTATAAAAAGAACACACAATTTTCAAAAGTCTGTATTTCTTGCTGAACAGATGTGTTGGTACTGGCTGGGCTTTGTCAAAATTATTCTCTCTTGCCAAAGTTGTTTTGGGAACAGATTCACAGTTAATGGTGAGGTTGTGCCTCAGGAGGTTTTTGCCTCCCAGGCTGTTTTTTTCTGGGAAAAAGATTTAGTACGTAGCTTAGGATATAGACATATGGCACAGCCTGGGTGATACACTCCAGGAAAATTCTCTTTACAAAGTGCTTTTCAGGCACAGTTGGGTTGGGACCACAGGACCTCTGTAAATAGGCAGGTGGGATTTCCTGTTGAATGGTTTTGAGATCTCAGCAGGTAGGGCTGTTGTCTCTGAGTGAGATTGCACCCAATAGCTTACAACCTGTGTCTGATTCTTGCCCTCTGCTCCCAATTTCACCATGCAAGCCCTTCAGTCATGTGGAACACACAGCTCTCACCCTACACCCACAGAAATTAGTGTCTCCAAAAAACTGAAATCCCTATCAGCTTGCTGCATCCACACTGACTTTCTGTTGGCCTCTGTCCCACCATGCCCCTGTATGAACTTAACGTGTGTGTGGGAGGTATAATATTTTTCTGCAGCTGACACTGCAGACTTGACAACAGGACCCTTTGCCTTGCTTTGTACTCCAGTCTTTAGCTCCCAATCCTCATCAAAAAAGGTTGGGTAGGGCTTGGACTCTTACACCATTTTTCTCTCATGTATATGATTCTTTTTTGGTGTTCTACCACCTCATTTGTGGTTATTGACATTCTTTCTCTCTTCCTCTTTCCTTAGTTGTCTGATTTTTCTCATTCAGGAAGTCAAAACAGTGGATGCTTCTCATCTGCCATCTTACCACCTCTCAATATTATTATGTCACATTACTCCCTCAAATAATATTGCTGTCAATATTATTAGTACACAAACAAAACTCAATAATCTCCAAGTTACAGTTAAATTTAGCTAAAATTTCTCTCCTTTCCAATGCTGTGCAATTGAAAATATAATTTTTAAATCATGGGTCACTTTGCTTTTGTTGATGTTGCTGTTTAGATAGAATTTAAGTACAATAAAATGCACAAGTTATCAGACTCAGGTTTGGCAAGTTTTATGAGCTCATATATACATCATCCCATCCCATCAAATAAAAAATATTTCCATCTTTCCAGAAAGTCCCCTCATGATGTTTTCCAGAAAATCCTATCTTGAGTGTTTATATATATGCATTAAAAACTCAGGCATTTTGCATAAAAAGTTATTTTTTCAAAATAACTATTCTAAGACCTTATTTCTCAAAGTATACTATTCAGTTAGCTTCTCAACTTCTCCAAAAGGCTATTATGACTTCAATTGAAATTGCATTCTATCTATGATGCATTCTGTTCCATCAATATCACTATGTAGTTTTTAGGTCTGTATTTAACATGTCATTTGTTAACATTATTCATAGGAACTTTATGAATGAACTGAAAAACAAAGTGTATTAACAATATTATAATTGAAATTTGCTCTTTTAATTTACTAAAAACATAAGCAAAGAGAAGACATAGGTAGTATATGAAATTTGGGAAAGCAGAAACTATGGAAACCATTCTGTCAAAGTCAAAGTTTTCCCAGCTTGACTGATCATACTTGTGTATCAGTAGCTTTCCCAATCCATTGTCACTGAATGCAAATAGAAATGTTTTGCAAGAAAAAAAAATTGGAGCTTGTCATTGTCTACACTGATCATCTGTTGGTATGAGACTGCAAATGCAAACTGCAAGAGCTAATGAAATTGCCAAGGAGAGAGACAAGAGTGCAGTGCAAAGATGACATAATGAGGATATACATGGTGATAAGTGAATTATCTTGGCCCCAGATCAATAATGTAAATCAAAGAAACAAAAGGCAAGGAAGAGATAGAGAAGCAAAATCCAATTCTTTTTTCAGAATAAATACTGTGATTAAATGCAGTTCCAAAAGAAAGCAGAGGAAGATTTAACCAAAGTGGAGTTGAATGACCAGAAGGAAATGAAACCTGTGGCAAGCATAGTTTACAGGAAAAACTTTTTTCCAATCACATTTCTAAGTTTATTTTCATTTTTCCAGTCTAGTCTGTTGATAGTAACAGAAAAAGGAGAACACAAATGGGGGAATCTATTACATACTGCTGATTTCTCAGACAGATAATATTTTCAAGGGAAGGATGTTGACTTTTTGTATTGAATGAATGATGGTTACCAGATAAAAATAAACACTTAGGAAAAATATTTCACATGTGTCACTGAAATTGCCCCAAACTAGTGAATTTTGGATTCTAAATAATGAGCTAGTTTTCAAGATTTAGTATGCTTATATTAAAACTTTAGTAATAAAATAAGTATTTTCCTCAAATAAAATTAACATCCAGATGATTTGTACTTTGTATTTTGCTGGAGGCTGACATAACTGTTGTATCTATCAAATACACATCTCATTAATTCACCAAAATCTGTCTCTGTTTGCTTTCTTCCGAAATGCAGTTTGTCCCACTCAATTTCAATGGATTCCCAATTAACAAGATCCACCGATATATAAGAACTTAAAGAACATCCCTCTGAAATTTTGCTTTGAATAATATAAGATTTTTCTTTCAATTTTAGTGTGTAGTACAAATAAAAGATCATTCTTATATTGCATTTTATATGGAATTGTTTTTAAAATAAAATCTATTTCATCATTATATTGTTATTATTTCACTGTTGTACTACCAACAGTTTTTATAAACTGCAACTGATATATACTTTTGAGATTGACTAGTTTAAATTGCTCTCTTTTAGTTTCAGAAAAGCCCATGAAGGTGGATAATTTGTCTAAGACCATATGATTCATTAGTGTTAGACTCATTATAAGAACTTGGAATCTAGCTTTTAACTTAATTTTTGAAATAAACATTATTAAGAATAGATGCAATGCAATAAAATATAACCAACTTAAGTGAAAGTATTTTTAAAAATGTTTATTTCTCTGACAAGTCCTCTTCTAACATCAATAAAAGTTTCTCAGTAATTCTCAATGTTCACAACCTACTGTGCCAGCCAACAACTGTACTGTTGTAACTGTGCACATTAATCTGAATATATTTGTCTTTTTAAAATTCTGTGATCATTTAAAAATTATGGAATTATGTAGCATGTACTATCCGGGTTCAGATTCTTATGTTCAGCATGGAAATGTTAGATATTTGTCAATGTTCTTAGTGTGCTTATTAATTTTTCTGCTGGACAAAATTATAAATTATAGATATAGCACAATTTACTTATGTATTCTTCAAGTGATGGACATTTTGGTTGTAGCCATAACAATAGCCAAGTTATGGAAACAGCCAAGATGCCCCACTACTGATGAATGGATCAAGAAATGTGGTATCTATATACAATGGAATTTTATGCAGCCATGAAGAAGAACGAAATGTTATCATTCGCTGGTAAATGGATGGAATTGGAGAACATCATTCTGAGTGAGGTTAGCCTGGCCCAAAAGACCAAAAATCCTATGTTCTCCCTCATATGTGGATATTAGATCAAGGGCAAATACCACAAGATGATTGGACTTTGAGCACAGGATAAAAGCGAGAGCACACAAGGGAGGTGTGAGGATAGGTAAGACACCTAAAAAACTAGATAGCATTTGTTGCCCTTAACATAGAGAAACTAAAGCAGATACTTTAAAGCAACTGAGGCCAATAGGAGAAGGGGACCAGGAACTAGAGAAAAGGTTAGTTCAAAAAGAATTAACCTAGAAGGTAACACACACGCACAGGAAATTAATGTGAGTCAACTCTCTGTATAGCTATCCTTATCTCAAATGGCAAAAACCCTTGTTCCTTCCTATGATTGCTTATACTCTCTCTTCAACAAAATTAGAGATAAGGGCAAAATAGTTTCTGCTGGGTACTGAGGGGGTTGGGGAGAGAGGGAGGGGGCAGAGGTAAAGGAGGGAGTGGGGGCAGGGGGGAGAAATGACCCAAGCCTTGTATGCACATATGAATAATAAAACAATAAAAATAAAATAAAATGGAACTGTCAAAAAAAAAACTCATAGTAATGTATGAGTGGTAACGTGAAACAATGTGCAAAGCAAGAAGTAATCATCTTCCTTCTAGTGATGACCAGTGTGACCAGTCCATCAGGCATAATTCAGCATCTTTCACTGTGCTTTTTCAAATGCATAAACATATATTCTGAAAGGTTCTTTTACAAAAATGCTTTTTTTGGTTCAAGTAGCATCATGCCATAGGTTTTCCTCCATGTCAATACAAAAGAACTACTCATTGATATGTAAGGCTACAGAGCTTCCATGGCTTGAATGCACTTTACTCAACAATTTCCTAAATAAAAAATATTAAGGTTAAAAAAATAAAAAATAAATTAAAAAGAGACCATTTGCTAAAAAAATTCATGCTATGTCTTGTTTTGTATTCTTTCTCTGGGGAAAATGACTTGTAAAGGAATTGCTTGATGCTATTGCTTCTTTTTAACCTTGAAGTAAATCATGAACTGTTTTCCAAAGTGATTATTATTGTACAATCCCACCAGCAATGTATTTTACAGTAAGAATGCAGAATTCTTACTGCATTATAATTTTGGTAAGGTTGAAATTTTTAGCCTGCTAAATTCTTGCTATTCCATGAAGTGTGCAAAAGTATCTAATCAGGATTCTAACTGTGTAATTGCGTGATAACTAATGGCATTTTAGCACCTGCCATATGCTGACTTCTATTTTTTCTTTGATATGCATCTGTTTAAATATTTGTTAAACCTAAATTAAATTATTTTATTTATATTTTTATATAAATAACTTATCAGAGTTTTAAAATACAGCCTGGAAACAATTTATTTGTTAGATATCTTTATACTGTATTCTACAACTTTAAACTTTTTCTTTTTTTGTTGTTTTTATTGTTGTGCAGGGAGGGGGTGCATTGTGGTATTTACAAAAGTTGTTACAATATATCAAATATAGCATACTTGAATTCACCCACTCCATCATTCTTCTTTATACTTGTGCCTTTTCATTTTCTTAATGGTGTCCATGGATGATCAGAAGATTTTATTTTTAATTTATTTATGTTCAAAGTACTGGGGATTGACTTTGGACCTCAAGCTTGCTGGATAGTATTCTTCCCCTTGAACTACACACCTAATGAATATTACAAGATTTTAATTTTGATGAAATAAAATTTATTATTTTTTTCCTGTTCAACTTGTTGTATTCTATCCAAAATGTTTTGCTTGCTCTAAAACTATGAAGGTGTTTTCTAACATTAGTTTTTATCTGCAAGTGATTTTTTAAAAGTGTTTAAGTTAACCTTATGATCCACTTTGCGTTTACCATTTTTGTTTATAGTGTGCGATAAGCATCGAGTTTTTGGTTTTTATTTTTAATTTTCTATATTTCTTTTGGTTGTACTGGGGTCTGAACTCAGGGTCTACACCTTCAACCACTTCATCAGTCCTTTTTTAGGATTTTTTTTTCAAAATAGGGTCTTGTGAACTAGTTGCCTGGGACTGGGTTTGAACTGTAATGCTCTCGATCTCTGCATCCTGAGTAACTAGTATTACAGGCATGAGCCACCAGTGATGGCAGTTTTCTATATGATTCTTAAGTCATCAGCACTATGTTTAGAAAAAAGCAAAGCAAAAATATTCCTTTATCTTATAATATAATAATTACCATATTGTGGGAAATCAGTTGCCTACATATCCCTTCATAGTAAGCCTTGAAACCAGATATATTAAGACATTTGCTTTCCTATTTTTTAAAAATTCTGGCTATTCCTAGTTTTTCACATAGCCATAAAACTTTTAGAATCACAGTTGAAGTTTTCTACAAACAAAAGCTTACTTGGATTGTGATGCAGATGAGATGGAATGTATGGATCAGTTTCAGAAGAACTGGCATAGTAACACCTTCAAGTTTCTAATCCATGAACATGGCATTTCCATTTACTTGGTTATGAAGTTTCTTATAGAAAGACTTTATAGATTTCAATCTATAGGTTTCAAACACATTTTGTTAAGTTTAAATCTAATTAATATTTCCTGTTGTCAAAGTAAACTACTTAAAATTTTAATTTCATATTTATTGTTAATATATAGAAGAACATACACTCTTGAACTTTGATATTCTTGTCACCTTTATTAATTTAATTATTTATAGTAGTGTTTTGCAGCCTTTGTGATTTTTTTTGCAATTATTCTGTATTCTAATAAGCAACCCAAACAACCATCACCTGATAAGTGGATAAATAAAATGTGATATACTCATACAGTGGAATATTACCTGAAAACAAAAATAAATTGAATGAGGACAGATATGGAAACATGACTGCACTAAAAACATGGAAATGTGAAAGAACCCAGACATATATGTGTATATGCTGGATGAATGGATTTATATGAAATTTTCAGAAAGGCAAATATGCAAATACGTAAGTAGATAGGAAGAAGTCAGATTAAAGAGTAACTGAAAATTGGCATGGGGCATGTTTATGTCTCATGACCCACACAAGCTCTTGTTCTACTAACCTAACTGGGGCCGACTGGAGATGCAGAAAAGACAAAGCATAGAAGATAAACATGCAGGAAGCTAGGGTCAGGTGTAATGAGTGCTCAGCTGGAGACACACAACAGCCTCATTACTTTTTTTTTACTTCTCTTCTTTTACTTTGCTTCTTTCCTCTGTTCTTTAAAACCTTACCTCTTTCTTATTCTTTGAAGCCTTTCTTCTTTTCTGTTCTTTAAAGTCTTGGTCCTTAGACTCACACTGCCCCATTATCCCTCTAATCTCTAGCATAACTCCTAAAGTCTTGGACCTTAAACTTGCAGGCACACAACAGCAGCCACCACTAGCAGCATCCACAGCAGCCACACCTTGCAAGCTGCCTCCTCGTGAGCAACCAACTTCCAAGCGGCCAGCAGCCAGCAGCAGCAGCAGGATCAGCAGTAGCAGCAGCAGCAGCCAGAAGCCAGCCAACCAACAGTGTCCTCCTTCAAGGAGTCTTTTATATACAGCAGCAACAGTTCTTGGTGGGGTGTGACATTGTAACAAGAGAAGCCTGCAATTGCTACTCTCTGAATGTAAACATTTTAGGAAAAATAGCCCTGCTGCATTTTGCCCTTGCCCCCTTCTGTGGCTAGAGCCATGCCAACTCAGCCTACAGATTATTGAGCACAACTGTGCTTATGTCAAGTTCGCAAAGTCTTCTCATAATCCTCTCCCCACATCTCCCCACTTTTTATTTCTTAAATGCTCCCAATGAAACTTGTTCCCCAATCCAATGAGCTGTCTTGAAATCTCTGTTGTATGCCAGGGTTGTTAGGGTCTAGTCTCTCAAGCACAAGGTAAATCTTCCTTGACTACAAACTGCCTTTAAGGTAGCCTGTAGGAGACTCTTTGCAAGAATAGGAAGCCTCTTGACCGGTGGAGATAGCCCTAAATGTTCCAGTACTTGATGGGCCAGAGCATTCTCCTGATCTTCCTCATTTGACACTGAATCAGAATCAGAATCATCTCTGGATTGAATTTTAATTCTAAGGTTAGGCTGATAGTTAAGCAGCTCCACTGCCTACAGCATCTTGTTACTATCTCTCATAGACCACAACTTCAAAGTGACATAAATCTACTCCCTTACTCTATTTCTCTATTCCCTTACTTCTTGGCTCTATTTCTCTATTACCTCTCTATTACTTCTCTATTACTTAAAGGATGAGTCCCACATCCTGGCTACTTCTTTTCTCTATTACTTCTTAGTTCTATTACCTTACTTCTTTTCTCTGTTACTTCCTACTTCTATTTCCTTACTTCGTTTCTCTATTACCTTACTTCTTATAGCTTTTTTAAAGTAAATATAGAGGTTCCCATGTTTTTACACCTGACTGAATTTAACTCACTCTTCCCCTTACTTTACTTATTTTTCTATTTCTTGCTTATTTTTCATTTCCCCATTACGTGCACACTTCTCGGAGAGTGTCTCCTCATCTCAGGCTTTGAGTTCCCCCAAAGTTAGGTCCCTGTTCAGGTGCCACCTCTCATGACCCAAGAGAGCTCTGTCCTAGAATCCTAACTGGGGGCAACTGGAGATGCAGAAAGGACAAAAGATAGAATACAAACATTCACAAAGCTGAGGTCAGGTGTGCTGGGCACTGGGATGGAGACACACAACAGCCTTGTTACTTTTTATTTACTTGTCTTCTTTTACTTTGCTTCTTTTCTCTATTCTTTAAAACCTTACTTCTTTTCTCTATTCTTTAAAACCTTTCTTTTCTATTCTTTAAATTCTCGGTCCTTAGACTTGCACTGTCCCATGTTTCCTTTAATCTCTAGCATATCTACTAAAGTCTTGGTCCTAAGACTCAGAGACACACAAGAGCAGCTGCTGCCAGAAACATCCATGTTAGCCAACTTCGCAAGCATCCAACAGCCAGCAACAGCAGGATCAGCAGCATCAGCAGCAGCCCTCAGTCAGCCAACCCATCCTCCTTCAGGGAGTCTTTTATACACAGTGGCAAACAAGGAGTTGGAGCATAGTTCTTGGGGGAGGGGCATGATATTGTAACAAGAGAAACCTATGATGGTTACTCTCTGAATGTAAACATCTTAGGAAAAACAGCCATGCTGCATTTTGCTCTCACCCTCTTCTGTGGCTGGGACCATGCCAACTTAGCCTGCAGATTGTTAGACATAGCTGTGCTCACTCCCTTCTGCAGCTGGGGCTGTGCCAACTCAACCTGAGATTATTGAGCATAACTGTGCATATGTCAAGTTCTCATAGGTTTCTCATAATCCCCTCCCCACATTTATGGGGTAATGGAAATTTTCTAAAATCATTCACAGTGGAGACTGCATGACTATATACTTCAGGAATCAATACCATTCAAAGTATAACATAAGTTATTAAAATCATTATTTTAAAGAAAATACCCAACTTTTACAACTACTGGTTATTTGTGTTTGATCATACTTATCCCTGTTGTACCTTTTGTTTGGAAAATTATTTAATTATTTAAAATTATTTAATTCATATTTTATTTTGGGTGAATATTTGAACTCACAGCATTTATGATGAAACTTTCTGTTTTACTTATTATAGGTAAAGCACAGAGCATTCAGAAGATTCTAAGTTTGGTATTAAGCATCTTCAGCAGGAGGAACATCACATTGACAGTAGACTGGGGTTTCGACATATGTGTCATGAACTTATTGGCTGTACTGGCCCTAATTAGCTCAATGTACATGGGCTGACAAAAATGGAACATTTTCCTTGAAGCTCAGAAGAGTGGAATCACCCTGAAGATGTCAAGGAATGAAGGAGTTCCATCAAATTTCTGTTTGTATTCTGGTTTGAAAATATATAGACTTAAATTAAGGCATGTGAGACATCAGATATTTAAACTTTATTAAATATCATATTTACTTAGGGACTTTTTTTTTAAACAAATAATTGCTCTTTATCTAAGCAGAATCTGCTTCATTATATCTGCCACAGGTATTCTTCTCTAAATTTTAAGTATAAACATAATTTTAATAAATAATACACTCAAACTAGATCATAAACTTTACCAAAAAGCTTTTAAAAATCACTTCTAGATACAAAATTAGGTTAGAAGACACCTTTGTAATTTTAGAGTAGTCAAAATATTTTGGATAGACCACAATAAGATGAATCATGAAAGAAATGATAAATTTTATTCCATCAAATTTTAATAAATGACAATATGAAGACTTAAGGCAAAATTATAGAAAGGCACAAGAAAAATTCTAGCATATGATAATACGTGTTTTTCTCTGACGAGCACTTCAAACATAGTAAAATATTTCAAATTAGGCAAGTCATGAAGTAGGATTTAAAAACTGTAAGATAATGTAGCACTGTGTGTCATAACTCCTTATAAGATTTGTAACAATTTAGTAAGCAGTTCTGAGAATGTAATCTAAAAAGGCTATAGACATAGAAACTGTATGACTTTCATTTTTATTGTGTGATTGTGACAGTCAAAAAATAGAGAAACATAAGTCTATAAAATTAAAGCAATGTCAGGTACACTATCTCACAATCTTGAAGACTGAACACTAGTTAGCCACTAGACACATCTTGACTCCATAGTCCCCTTGTACCTGTGGTTTTACTTTCCTTGGTTTTATTTACCTATGGCCAATTGAAGTCCAAAAACATTAAATGGAAAATAAACATTAAATGGTAATAAATAAAGCTTAAATTTTAAATTTTGTGCTGTTCTTAGTAGTGTGATGAAATTTGACCATTCCTATGATCTACCCAGATGGCGAATCATCCCCATATTCATGCATATTCGTACTGTATACATTACAGCTTGTTAGTCATTTGGGAGTCTTCTAGGTTATCAGATTGATGTCATGGTATCTCAGTGATTGTGTTTAAGTACTCATATCACTTTATAATGCCTACAGATTATGAGAATAAAGATATTGACAGTTCAGATATGCCAAACAGAAGCCATAGAGTGCTTACTGTAACTTGAAAGATGAAAGTATAATGAGTGATTTTGATAGAGAACATATTCACATAACATTCATTATATGGTTATAATGGTTAGATTTTATTGTTAATGTTTTTAACCTCTTACTATGCCTGATTTATGAATTGAGCTTTATCATAGTGATAAAACTCATTTACAAGTAGAGTATTATCATAAGTATAGATAGTGAAAAAAAATTGTGGGGTACATAGGGTTCATTGTTGCCTGTTCATTTCAAGCCTCCACTGTGGGGCCTTGGAGCATGCTCCCAGTGGATGGAGGGACCTGTGTAATATGCATGAGAATATGAAGCTTTCAGCTTGCTTCAGCCATCCTTTGCTAAGATGGAAAACTGGGTGACTTGAATGAATCATTCAAAGCTTAATTATTTTTTCTATGGGATTGAGAATAATGTTTATTTGAGTATTAAATACAGTAGATTTTTAAAGCATTTGAACCATTTTCTGGTACATAGGAGCTGATTCCTACATGTTGGCTATTATCATTTGTTTTCTTTGAGACATATTAACAGTGTGTGATTCTGGGAGGAAAGGTGGGAAGAGGAAGGAGGCAATAAAGAGTTAATCAAAAAATAATTGTAGATATATTTAAAGCACAATTCAATTCAATATACTTTTCTCTGTATTTTCCCAAAGCTTTAAAAATATGACATATGATGTTTTATTTTTAAAAGAAAATTGGAGAAAGTTATATTTTCCTGAGAAAATTGACTGATAATAATATTGCATAGCATTCATTTATATGGAGAAATGCCAAAGTTTTCAAAGACTTAGATTTATTTGTCTATATTATAATTCCTTCCCTGAAAGACAAAGAATTACTACAGTTCTATATAGAAGCAGACTGGTACAGTAATGCCTGGAGGAACTAATGTATTATAAAAAAATCATTACAAATCATTTTTGGAGGGTCTTGTAAAACTGAACTGCCTAAAGCCATATGTGAGCACTAGCACATGGACTAATTTTAGACTTTGTTCAAATATTAGAAACTTGAATAAAGAGAAAATAAGGAATTTTTGTAGTTATACTAATCTGTCAAAGAAATAAATGAGGAAAAACAAAACATTGGCTCAAAATATTGAATCTTAAATATTACATTTTTGTGGATGGAAAACTTTACCAGTAGTGCTTCTGAGTTATTACAAACGGTGGTATTAGGAGCCAAGATTTTGGCATTCCCTAGAATGTCAGCTTTCCAGTAAACAGGCAATTTGGAGCCATGCTTCAAATAAATTATTAATGCAGAATTAACTGGGCATTTCTGATATTAGATAGGGAAAAAGTCCTATAATATTGTTAGCTTAGCATATGTGTAATATTTTTAACTGTTGTTGTTATACTTAAGTGTACTGGCCAGCATTTCACAGAATAAAAAATAAAAGCTAAGAGGGCTTCCACTTCCAACCCTGACAGAGTAATAGGGTCAGGGATTCCATTCTTGCTGAATGCAATAGAAAACTGGAAAACTGTATGGGAAAAAATGTAGATCTTGAACAACAAAAAACTCACCACTGCTGTAAGACTTAGCTCATCCTGCCAAAAGATATATTCCAGGTTTAGAGGCAGAATTGAGCACCCCAAACAGTGTAGTGATCTTTCTGAATTGAGAGGAACAGAATTAGGGAAGACATGTAGATGTAAGCTATAAAGAAGAGTTTTAGAAAGAGGCAATGCTGAAAAATGCCTAGTAAGTCAGTTGACATGCCAAGTGAGACTTCACAAAGATCTCATATGATGCTGAGAGATATTTAGCCAACTAAAGTAGAAAGCACTAATTCATCACCTAGGCACTGAGTGGAATTCTGGAAAGATCTTCCCTGCATTGAAGGGCACTCCAGACCTAACCCTTGAAAGTTCTAAAGCAAGGATAGCAAACTTTTCTTTAAAAAAGAAACAAACACTTAATTTCTACTTTTATTTTCAGTCTGCTCTCCAAAATTTCTCTGACCTTGATATGCATTTCATTACTGATTTTCTTAATGGGGGTGCAATACTTAAAGGTCATTGACATTTACTAATGTTCTAACATTTAAAAAAAATTTTTCAATAGTTGTCCTGGACATTTTATTAAAAGTTGTTTATTGGTTGCAGTGATAGATGGGGTAAATTGTAGCATTTATGAAAGTTCTTATAATATGAGCAAACTTTCTTGTTGGACCACCTAGAGAATACTTTAGGCTTTGTGCAACACACATGATATCTGTTGTCCATTCTTCTTATTTTATTTTGCTTTTTAAAGACTTATACATGAGTTCATTAGGTCTTCTGTAACAAATGACCACCAATAGGTAACTTAAAGCAATAGAAAAATATTTTCACAGTCTGGATACTAGAAGTTCAAAATTAGGGTTCCAATAAGCATATTCCCTCCAAAGGCTCCAGAGGAGAATCCTTCCTCTTATAGCTTCTGGTGGATGCTGGCAATTGTTGGCATTCCTTAGCTTATAAATATATCATTCCTATCTATATTCCTTTCTGTGTCCATGTCTCTGAGTGTTTGTATCACTTTTATGGAGACCAGTGATTACATTCATACTATATTTCAATTGATGTGACTTAATTTTAATTTGCTTATTACATCTAAAAGACTCTGCTTACAAATAAGTCCACATTAATAAGTAGATATGGGTAGTGGGGACATTATTGTCATAAGTACTGTTAGCCTAAAAGCTACACAAAGCAGGTCATGGTATAGATTCAGCCCACCTACTATAGCTTATTGAACCCAGATATATGCATATAAGTTCAAACAAAACTTACAGTAAACTAAATAATTTCGCATTAATGCTACTTCAAAAAAATATTAAAAAATCATTTTTAGATTTTAGCACTTTGTATCTTGTAGACATACCAAAGATTGCTATCCAGTTAGAGATGGTTGAAGAAAAGTACAGTAGCATACACCTGAATAACATGTAAGTAGAAAACCCAGTCCTGTCAAGGTAGGCAATTTAAAATGGTAAGAATTCTTATTTTTATGGCAAATGATTAAAATGTATTGGGGTGATGTTTTCTCCGATTAGATGGGAAATCATGAATTCTGCAGAGGTAAATCACAGAAGTAGGTTGTTGGAGACTATGCATGGACCCTGGACTGGGAAATAATGGAGCTTGCACAGCTTCTCCATGGTAGAAGTTTGCACAGTCTCTCCTACTCTCATTCTTCCCAGCACCTGGTGTCTTGACCTTTGTTCTCATATCTCCTTGAAGAAAACAACCTGCCATGTCTGCATACAAAACTAGATAAAGTACCAGAACTATTTGGAGACTCCCTGATGCCAGATTAATCTATACCTTAGATAAGGTGTCCTGCATGCCTTGATGGCTTCAGAACTGATGTGTGGTAATTAAGCTTCATTAGCCTTAGGAAAATTAGCCCACCAAACCTCATTCCTTTCATCTTGCATCAAGAATTGTTAAAGCTTGACTTTTGCCTGAGTCTTTTCCTTGTACTGACCTATAAAATAAACACTCTGGCTCAGGTAGGCGCTCACGTTTCCCACCAGGAATGTGTAGCTCTCTGGTCCCCAGCTTTTCTGTTTTATGTCTGTATGTTTGTGTGTGTCTTATTTCTCATTCCCCATCACTCTTAGTCAGGTTCACTCAGCATACCCACACAGGTCACGGGCAATAGGTTTGCTATTTTCATCACATAATCACACGGATATATATTGTCCCTATGACTTGTCATTGATGTATTCATATGGATCAACCTGGACAAGTTTCTCTAATATGGAAAATCACTCCCATTTTCATGTAATCTTTGGAAGGAAGTCAGTGTGCTGCCCATACTTGTCAAGAAATGGAGGCTATGCTCTACCTCCTTGAGGAGGAATTTACATAAACTATTTGGAATTTTTCAGCATGATGGATTTGTATGTTTCCTGCATTTTTGTATTCACTTGATCACTTATTTACATAATCTGACTCTTAGTTATTTTCTTTAAATTTAGGATTATAATCAAATATGTTGTTATTTATTTTCTTGTTCAAATTCTATCTCTGGTCACTAGGAATGCTTTCAGTTGGCTATGGTATCTTCCTGACACATACTTATTGCTGTTTCTTGTTTGTTTTGTTTTGTGTGCTTTGCTTTTGAAAAGAATCTTTCCTAAACTCATCTTGTATATTTCTTTCCCTGGCTCTAAAATCATCCATTTCTCCAAGGAGAAGTGTTTCTTTTTATTAGACAATGGTATTAGAAACCAAGATCCTGTTGCTATGTGTAGTCATTGCTTTAGTCATTGATTCTAGGACATCACAGCTAATAGAGTCAGGAAATATATTGTTATTTGCATAATACTATAAATATACTTATAATGTATATGTACTATCCATAAACATGTATGTGTATAATCTGTATTTGTACATCTTTGCACTGAACTGAATGTGTGTCTCCACCTCCAAAAGGTGTGCTGAAACACTTAATTCTCATGCCGTGGTATATGGAGATGGGACCTTTGGTTAGGAAATTAAGGGGAAGTGGGAAGAGCCCCCATGATGGAATTTATGCCCTTATAAGGAGATTAATGGACCAGTTTTTTCTTTTTCCCACATGTGGATATAAGGAGAAGAAAAATGTCTATGAACCAGGAAAAGAAACCTTATCAAGAACCTAGATACTCTGGCATCTCTATCTTCAGGCTCCAGCCTTCAGAAAAAAAAATTCTGTTGTTTTAGACATCTAATCTGTAGTGCTTTATTATAACAGCATGAGCTTTCTAAGACAATATGTATCTGTATTAATATTAAAGTAAACATGATTGTATACCATTGGCTCCAATTCCAATCCATTAGCTCATGGATCATTCTGGACTTCTTTCTCGCTTGTTAGCAAACTAACACAGCAATAGCAAAGAATCTGGCTCTCACCACAACAATTCATCGGTTAAATCTCAGAACATGTGGTTTCAAATTTTTGATTCTTTGCTTCCATGGGAAATGCTTCAAGAACTATCATTCAGTACCTAGGTATATTTTCCTTTGTGCTTATTCTCATTTACCCAGATCAGTTCCTTTTTCCCTATTACCTTCGGTAATGTAATGGTATATACCTCATTGTGAAGTCTTCACATCTCATTAGTTACTTTTAAAATTTGTATACATAAAATTCCATCTTTGTGTTTTGAGGTTCTAGGGGTTTTTGATAAACATGTAGTATTATATACCAGTATGGTATCCAGCACAATAGTTTCATAGTCTTATGAAAATTCCTATGCTTTCTGTTCAACTCTTCTTCTCTTCCATAAACTTCTGGAAACCTCCATTCTATTTTCTCTGTAGAGTTTAGCCTTTCCCAGAGAGTTACATAAATGAATTCATATGTATGTTGTCTTTGCAGGCAGCGATTTTACTCAACAGTATGCATTCAAGAGCCATCTATGTTGTTTAGATTGATAGTCTGTTCTTTTTATTTATCTTTTTTTGTCTTTTCTTTTTTGGTGCTGGGATCGAATCCAGGGCCCCACTCAAGCTAGGTAAGTGCTGTACTACCAAGCTATATCCAGCCCCTTTTTAGTTGCTGAATTATATTTCTTTCTATACCTGCACCACATTAGCCTTTTCAATTATTAAAGGATATCTTTCTTGTTTTGAGTTTCTGATAATCATGAGCAAAACTGTAAATATCTATATGTAGTTTTTAGTATTGCATTGAGTTTTTAAATCTGTTAGCTAAAATCTATCAAGAACATAGCTGAGTATTATAAGACTATGTTTAGCTTATATGAAACTGTCAAAATTTCTTCCCAAATACCATTTTTCATTCATACCAGCAATGAATGACAGTTCTGGTTGCTTCGAATTTTATCCATGAGGGGTGTTGTCAGACATTATTTGTATTTAATCGTCAACATACCCATGGTCACATAGATATCTCCCCTGTTTTCTTCTGAACTTTTTATACTTTTGCATTTTATATTTAGATCTTAAATTCATTTTTAGTTAATTTTTGTGAAAGGTATAAGGTCTGTGTCCAGATTCATTTTTTTTCTCTGCGTACAGATGCTCAAACCATCCAGCACCAATTGTTGAAAAGACAATCCTTTCTTCAATGAAACACCTCTGTACATTTGCCAAAACTCTGTTGACTCTATTTGTGTAGTTTTTTTTTCTGGACCCTTTGTCCTGTCCAATCTGTCAAATGCATCTATTGTTTCCCCAATACTATGATTTCTAATTTTATCATATAATTCCTAAAATTGAGTAATTTAATAATTGCTTTGATTGCAAATCAGTTTTAATATTTTGTACCTTAACCCAAAATAAAATCTTTTTTTTCCATCTAATTTAATATAACCCCTATAGAATTGGGCATCTCACTCTATATTATTGTGTTTTCCTTCACATATGAAGGAGAGAGTTGAAACCCTATCACAATCCCGAGGAACATGGTGCTACACATATACAACCCCAGCATTCAGGAGGTTGAGACAGGAGGATTTCAAAGCCAGCCTAGGCTTCACAGGGAGTCACAGTCTCAAAAAAAAATGAAAAAGAAAAATGCCTAGCATAATCATGTGGTAATTGTTTTACCTGCTGAAACACTTCTTTTTTATATTATTAGATATTAATTGACTCCGAATTTTCAAATAACATGGTACATATTTTATCATAATATATCTTAGAAATTAGTATTTATTACTCAAATATGTTGCCTATTGGGAATATTTATTATAATTCAGAAAACAATTTCTAAGAGTAGAAGTAGAAGACAGAGGCATGAAATATCTTAATTTATCAAATAAAATATTTAATAGGCCCATATTTTATCCACAGTTGTGTGGCTATTGGTAAAAGATAAATCAGCATAAAAGGAAAAAGCTTGCTTGCATTTGTATAGTTACAAATAATGTACTTATGACATTTATTTATTGCTTTAGAAAGCATGAATTAATTTAGAATAAGAGCCACTAAAGGGTATAGCATAAGATTATGCACCTTCCCTTGAATTTTCTTGAAAATTATAGTTCTGTTTAATAACAGAGAAAATTAAAAGAAATTCTCTTGCCTGTGGGACCTTTACTGTAAAGCATTTCTGGTTTGCTTTTGAAGATATGGTTCATTTTTTAAAAATATTTAATTATCTGATCTTGTGAAGAGCATCCAATTCTCATGCTGTCCATTTTGTAGCATCATTAATAACTTTAATGGCAAGTATCAGAAAGACAATAATATTAAATGGTTGTGGGCCAAGAAAATTTATATAGGAAATGTATTTTGGTTCAGCTATAGGTGTAGACTATCACTGAACTTATTTCAGGGGCTGTAAAGTAGACAAGCTGCCAGGAGGAATACAAATCACAACTGTCACAAAAGTGACATCAGTGATGGATGCTTTCTGTAGGAGGGAATTCATGAGAAAGCAGGTATGCTATGGACATTAAAATCATTTTTCTTACCAAAAATAAAGTGTAGAGTCTTCTTTGTCCTTGCCAACGTGTTGCAGACTTTGTCTAGACATTTGTCTTTACACTTCTATATATGTGAAATGTCTCAAAAAATTGAAAAGTAATTACTATCCATAGCCTGAATCTACAGGGGAAAAGTGAAGTGAATTAATTACTGTTGAGATCGGTAAATAATTATTCATAAAACTAATGCATTAAAGGTAGCCTTCAGCCAGGAGTGGTGTTGCATACTGCAATCCCACTACTTAGGGTAAGTTCTAGTTCAGTCTTAGTTACATATGATATACTGTAAAATTTTTTATTTAAATTCCAAATTAAAAACAAAAAGAACCTTCTCATATAGTTCAGACTCCAAACTTCAGTTTTGTATTTAATCTACTAAGAATAGTTTGAATATTTTTTACTTTATCCAAAAACACTTAGTACCGTAGATATTGTCATGATCAAACAGAACTCTACAAGAACAAAAATATGAAAAATGCCAATGGCATTCTCAATAAATAATCTTCCATAAATGAACTAATAAAGATCCATATAAACTTAATTTTCCACTATATTGTAGCTGTCAAGTGACGCATAAATAGAAACTTTAGATACAGATTTGAACTCAAGGCTTTATCACATTTCCTTTTGTTTTTGATAAAGGAAAGTGTTACTTGCTATAATTTATTATTTTTGATATGCATTAATTGCTTTTTATATCAAAGAAATATTGTACTTTACCTGTTCATATTGAAGAATTTTATGGATGTGCTAAGTCAACAACAGTGCTTATAATTGTATCAATTACTTGACATTACAAATCAACATACGGTTGCTTTAATTGGTTAAAATATATACTGGGAATTGAAGTAAAATAAAAGCCTTCCAAGTTTATGAAGACATATATCTGATTTATTTTTAATTTATAGATCATTGTAATCTTCTCTCACTGTAGAAGCACCATCAGTCTTTAAAAAATGCTCTTAATTTTCATACTTTATTTTGAAATCTAGCTTCAAAATGTATGATACCTGGCATTTTGCAAACATTTAAATGCATTGTTGTTGATGACTATTTCTCTTAGAATTGCTTGTTTCCTACTTGAAATCAGATTGTGTCCATATGTGCAAATGGTCAGACATATTATTTACTACAACTAGAACACTTTTCCTCCTTGAAATACAGCTTCTCCCCATCATGGGTGTGGTAGGCAGAATAATGTCTCCTGAGGAATGTCTGCATTCTAATTCTTGAAATCTGTAAATGTGTTACCTTATAAAAGACACAGTACAGATGGACTAAGTTAAAGAACTTGATATGAAGAGATTGTCTCATGGTTTCCTGGTGGGTCCAGCATAATAACAATGTACTAAAAGAAGGAAGAGAGAAGTAAAGCAATCAGAAAAAATGTGATAACAAATACAGAGGCAAGAATAATGTGATTATTGACTTTGAAGATAAAGGAAAAGGCCAAGAGCCAAGGAAAGATTCTGCTATTTAATGATATTAATTATGGTCTTAAAATAATTGAATAAAATTCTTATAATAATGACAATGGCAAAGAAATCTTAAGAAATTTGTTTCTTTTTAATAACTTTGGTTTCATTAAAAATAAAAATAATTTTATTGCATTTGCATAATAATTTTAATAGGAATGCAAGGTTTTCCCTTAGGGTTGTTAGAAAAATGGCTTGCTTTTAATAAATTAATGCTTATGCATGGTAACCTGAATGGCACACTATAGATACGACATTCACAGAGAGTACATATTTAGTCATACATAGCATGTCATACTATGACATACTTATTTAGGAAAATAAAGCAAATTAAATGCCTATGTGCACAGAGTTTTACAACAGCAATTAGAGTTTACATATGTGCAGCTAAAACTTACGATCTGGGTTTAGAGAATGAGAGAAAGTCACCATCATGAATGAAAGATGAAATGTGTTGTTTTTTTTTTTGTCTGACCACCAAAGAGGAGAGGTCATGGAGAAGAACATGAAAGCTGCTGTCTCTAAGAAAATCACAGTGAAATGCTTGGACATTGGCTCAGAACAATATTTGTAAACAGGACCAATAACAGGGATGAAAAATTGGATGTTTGGATACTGTTGGGCATGTCCGCATTCAGCTGTCACCTCTCTGATTGCTATAATCTTTGAGAAGAATGATTTCCTCTTACCCATATCCCTCTGTTGGTCAACTTTAACCAAACCACACAATGAACTGGATTCTGGAAAATGTAGTTTTCAATTTTCAGCCTTGATACTTTATGCACATATATATGTTTATACAATATATTTTAGAAACTAAGATGGGACTGAAATAATATATTGTTATTTAAAAATAACTATTGAATACAAACTAAGCTATGAAATAATGACATATATGTGGAATTGAAATATCAAAATATTATGTATTGATGATGTTAGAATGGGTATAAATTGAGTCAGTAACATCATAGCTTCTCAAAATGATCATAAACAGATATCAGAATGTTAAAACTTTTAAATTGGAAAATATGAACCTAAGTGTTTATGCTATTGTCTCTGTCTATTCCTTCTGCTGTAACAGAATACCTTAATTTATAATGAATAGAAATTTATTTCTCTCAATTCTGGCTGTTGGAAAGTCCACTGTCAAGTTGCCAGCTGATATAGTGGTCGATGAGGGTGACTGCTTGCAAGATAAGACTTGGTTGCTGTATCCTCTGAAGAGCACAATGTGTGCTCATATGAAGAAAGGGATGGAAGTCGAACTGCTCTCTGAAGTCTCTTTTATAAGGGAATTAATCTCATTCACAAGGACAGAGTCTTCATAATTTAATAATTTCCCAAAAGCCCTACTTCTTAATGGCAACACAATGGGGATTACATTCCAACATAAATTTTGGAGTGACTCAAACATTCAAACCATTGTACCAGTTCTCCCTAATTTTTTGCATGCTAGAAATATTTAATAAACATTTAAATGAAAGATAATCACTCAGGTGGGGAAATGATGGTGAAGTTTTCCTTAATATTTACTATAATGGAATTATGAAAACAAATATTAAATCATGTAGGGATTAAAGATTCACTTTATAGATTATTTTTTCCATGGTTAATACATTCTTTAAAAAATTAACACAGAAAATTCCTTATTTTACACTTCTGAGGCTATGTTGCAGCATTCAAATAATTAAAATTTCATCCTTAATTATATGAACTTAATAATATATAATATGTATATATATTGTTTGTGTTGATCTCCTTGTAAGATAGTGATATTTTTCACGTTTCCTGGATGTGTTACTGTAACTTACTATAGTAAACACAAAAACAAATGATAGTTGTGACAAAAAATGAGCTAGGAGCAACATATAAAAGTTTTAAGAAAATGTTTACTTTGTAATACTAAAGTGTATTCAAACTATGCAAATTAATTCTTAAACTGACATAATTAATTTGCATTAAGATATGTTAAGATGTATATTAGTAAGTATCAAAATACAAATAAATATGTACCTTAGGAGAATAATGTTGACACAATATCAGGAAAATTCAAAATGCATTAAATTATGTGAAGTGCATATTGCTGCAGGTTTAAGTGATGATATCCTCTACTGAGAAGTAACCCATATTCAGCTACTAAGGAAAGGTTATTCACATTAGACCTTCATTCTAATATTCCAGATAGTCCATAGCAACATTTGTAAATATCATTCTTTTTACACACATCACTCATCAATTTCTAAATCATTTTTTCAACAACGTATGCTGGGCATCATTCTGTGGCATGGGTACACCAATGTGTATAAAATAAATTCAGCTCAGTTGTTAATTTTGATAGAATATAAATGTGAACACATCCATCAAGAAACTGTTCTAAAAATAGTCATAAAATAGTCATTGAAAAGCATAAACATACTTACCATACATAATACCACTTTTAAATATAGAAATCACTTTCTGCCATATGGATCACCATTCAAGTGGTTATGTTGTAGGTGCTTGGTTTCAATGCCCACACACTTTCTATGTTATTTGAATATTGTTATTATTGTGGTGTTTTGCACCTTTCATTCCCAATGGTCCTTCTCTCCCTTCAATAGCAGAATACCACAGCTATGACTGAGTTGTAATTGAATCCCATAATTATTTTTACTTTTTTAGAATTTATTCTACAAATTCTCTGTGTTCAGGAAAAAATTCAAACATTTTAGCACTTAAAATATTCAAGGCTTTGATTAAGTGGAAACAATGTCAAATGTGTATGTATTATTAAATGAAAATTGCTCAAGATGCATACAATTTTTGTAAACATCTGATACCTATCCAAGCAATCCAAAATAATCTAATGTGTAGAAATCATAAGCACATTCTCAAATTGCATAAGAAAATAAATAGTAAGAAAGTTTATTACCTGGTGGTGTCAATATCCACAAGTCAATAGAAACATTTTATACAGTAAGTAGTTTCTCAGTTGAAGGGGATACCAGTGTAATCTAAGTTATTAGGTGCCACACAGGGTGACTCAAGATGTGTAAGTTCCCCACGCTGTGTCCAAGGTCATCATGCTGTCCCAGGCAATTTGGTACCAACATTCAAGGAAACCAGCCTCCTCCCCATACTGCTCTCCTTCCAGCCTTGCCTGCATGTTCACCACACTCAAAGAAGGAGCCACAAACAAGATGCCTCTTTGCTCATAACCTGGCTTGTTCTTCTGGTAATCCTAAAGCCCATTAACCCCAAACAGCACCAACCACTGACCAACATCCTGTCACCTGTCCTTTCCCATATGATGTTCTTTCAGAGGTACAGTCAGTGGTAGCTGACTGGTACAGTGGCAACCATGTGCTCTGTCTTGAATTAAACAATCTGGTTAGGATCCTACTTTGCTACCAAGTCGCTCCTTCGTCCTGACAATTCACTATTTTCAATTGACTTGTTTCCTCAGGTTTTTTTTTTTTTTTGGCAGCACTAGGGGTTTTACTCTGGACATTCCATTTGTGGAGCAGGTGTTCTACCATTTGAGCCATGCCCCAGGCTTTTGTGCTTTTTTAAATTTTCAAATAGGTTTTTTGTGTTTTGACCTTGGCCAGCCTCACATGGTGAACCTCCTTCACATTCCTCCCCCACAGCTAGAGTTATAAGTGTGTGTCACTATATCCGAATTGTTAACAAAGATTAAATGAGCTCATGCCTACATAAAGATACTAGCAGAGGAGAAGCACAGAATGAATGCTTCAGAATTGAGAGCTTCCATTCCCTCGTATCTACAGCAAAGGCACAGATGTTCTCCTGTGGCTCAACTGAAGATAGTTTTAGTGATTGTAAACTACTAACCTGTTCATTGGATAGAAAGAGCTAATGAAACTGTGACACTTAAATTTTAAGGAAATATGTTTGAAAGTTTTGTGTGGAGACATGAGGTGAAATCATTTCCTCCATATGATCTGGAGACAAGGAACATGAATTTATATCCTTATTTATGAGCTTTCAAAATCTAAGAATATGTAAACTTGCATTTGTATTCCACTAAGATTTATTAATAATCAATTTTGTAATTACTTACCTTGGGAAATTTGCATGAGAAAGCATTATTCTAAAGCAGAGAGCATAGATTTTTAGATGAAAAAAATTGCCAATAATATACAAGTATTGAACAGAAGGGATGAAAATAATTAGTCTCCCACTGAATGACTAAAATCTTCTTGTCAAGAGAAAGGAGAGTATAAAAATACCAATCTGTTGTGTTTTGCTTATATTTTTTTAGTAATTTTTCTCAATTTTTAAAAAGGATTTAAAATTATTATTTCCTTACAAGCAATTTGACTAGGGATAAGTACTTTATTAACATCTTATCTAAATGAATTATACAGCTATATATAAGTGAATATTAATATTTTATACATGTTTTATAGTACAGGTTTAAAGATCAGAATGTAATTAGATTAGAAATAAACTTTAATGGATATTCACCATCAGAAATATATTTTAAAAAACTGTAGTGCTGTATGCTGATTAGATAAGTCTATACCACAACACCCTGAAAGAGGATCTGTTAACACGCCAAATAATTATAAGGATTTTTATTTCTCTGCAGAAGTAGAGAATAATTGTATTTCTAATGATGTGAAGACAATTTTTATCTGAATATGTAGTTTATTAAGGTCTCATTATCCCTGTTTAGAAAAGTGATAAGATGTTATTAAATCTTATATCTAAGTTAGCATTGAAATGTAACGACAGTAACAATAATTTAAAAGTGGTCATTTATTTAGATTTCATTTGATCTTTACTTTTCAGTACAATTTATTTATAGACTTTAGAGAGCTAACAAATCCTTGGAGTCTCATAGAAATTGTTAGGGAGGGATTGATTTCATCAAAGAGGAAGTATTTATTTTAAAGAAATCATCAAGTAAATGCCTAGCAGTCAACTGAATATTCCTACCAGAGACAAAGCATGCATAATCACAGCACCATTTTTTAACATGTGAAGGAAACTGCATGATAGTTTTTTCTGTTATATTCTGTGTCAGCCACATTATACAATCAAAGTGAGTTAAGATTAGTAGAATCATCATTTTACTTACTTGACAGGCAGCTCCTAAATGTAAGTATACACTTACATTTCCTTACTTTAAAAAGAAAGGAAATAAAAATATTATAATCATGAAGTGCAATAGTCATGTTTAAAAATTACAGCTTATGCAACAGCCTATTTGTACTTTTGCGAATTCCGTATGTAGTATATCATGCAGAAGTCAGTGGTCCATTCAAAATGATGCGCAAAATGTCATGGTCTTCTTTGATTCTTACACTAAACCTCAAATTCTTTGACTGACTGATAAGATATGTCCCCTAACGACTTTTTCATTCTTATGTCCCTCTCTCTTGCTTACACTTTTGTCATCCTGGTCTCTTCACCATTTTTGGATCATTATTGCTCTTGCTTCATAGTATTTTGACTCTCTATGACCTAGGGAATTCTTCTCCAGAGATTTGTGTGGTTTTTTCTAAGTTCCTGTGGATCTTTGTTCAAATGTCAACACTCTCCAGAGAAACTTGCCGTGCTCTCCCTGTCTAAAATAGTCATCTTTGTTCATATTTCATTTTGCAACCTTTCTGCCTAGCATTTTCACTAGCTACTAGCAAGCATGTCCTCAAATTCTCCATTTATTAGGTAAGTTCCTTGGAGATGAATACACTGCTTATTTTGGAAATAAGTAAATTGATGAATCTGATATAAATTTTTAATCGATTCTTATATTTTAGAGGTAAATTGATACTATTAAACAAATCTAGAAGTTTATCCTTAAATGGTACTTCATAATATTTTTACTTGTTAAGCTAGTAATAAACACACTGGTAGATAAGCATTCTAGAATTCAAGAATGCTGCAGTGTTTCCTAATTCTATTAAATATTCAGCCATATTATGTAACATAATGTATTATATAACATGAGCCAATCAATACATCTAATCAATTATAAAATGACTTAAATATAATAACATCTCTTTAATTACTCCACAGTTTAAATCAGTCTAACCCCCAGAGACTTTTCTATTTTATGTACAAGCTAAATTACACTGTGTTTTGTTAAGTTAAATGTCACTAAGTATTTGACAATCTCAGTCAATTATGACTCAACTTATAAACAACAATTTAAAAATAACATGGTTTTGATAATTTAAAGTAGCTGTTTTCCAACATATCTTGTTTCTTCAAATGACTTTGAATTTCAGAATTTGAATGTTTAATTCAGTTATTTGAATAATTTAGATATAAATTATAAAATGTTTAGATTGTAGAGCTACTCAAATTTACATTTATGGATTATAAGATATAAACTATTAAAAGATGAGGCAATGTCTATATTATGAATGTTACTATTGTGCTTTACAATTTTTATAAAATTAGAAACAATGCTGATTTTAATCTTTTCACATTATTACATTTTAAAAATCAGATTCATTTAAGATATTTTTAGCTAAGCTGTACATACAAATAATTTATAATATTAGAATATTGTTTATTAATATATTAATATTAATAATATTTATAATAATAATTTATAAAGCAGAGACTTCAAAAGCTTAGGATGCATAAAAAATAGAAAGATCTAGTTGTCAGCAAGGCTTCGAAATACAGTAACTAATTATAGTGGGAATTTCAATTGACAGTTTTAAAATCAAATGTTTCTCATAATGAAATCAGTAAAGCATTTTAAAAGATACTTTGCTTAATATGTGGCAATTCTCTGTTCATGACAGCTAGCTAGAACCTGATACTTCAATTCCTCTGTTGCTTCCACTGTAAATTTGTTGATATGTTAATTTCCTGAAGTGCTATTGTATAGTTAACAGCCCAGAGTTAATACTAGGACTGATGACTAATACATAACAAATATTAACATTAACACATTAACGTTATTTGGCTTTGCCTTTTATATTTTAAAATACCAAACAGCTCAATTTGTAATATTGAATAGATATTTTTCTTAAAAAAGAGCCCCACCATTTCCCAGGGAGGAAGATTGGGCTCAAATCAATAACACAGAGACTTTACTTGGGGCTCTCATAGTATCATTGATCATCGATTACTGTATGTATCCCATTTACCCCTCCTAAATACAAGAATGTCTTTAATTTTTTTCCCTTGTCTAGATGTGTGGAAGGCAAAAAAATCTTTTCTTTCATTTACAGATCTTCAGATCAAAAGTAAGTGTATCAAAGGGATACACTTATCTGGATTTAAGTTAGCTTTGCAATTTTTTGGTTAATAAGCCGTACTACATTGGCATGAGACGATTCTTTCATTGGGAGGGACTAGTGTCTATGTGAGAGGAAACAAATTTTTTTGCCAATTGAAAGGACATGGCTCTTGGAAGTTTAGCCACAAATACTCAGTGTTCATTTCTTTGAGAGGTGATGCCTATGATCCCTACCCTCCCATCCCCCCTTACCCACCTTGAAAGAATGGGCTTGTACTTGCTTATGCAATGAAAAATATGACATAACTTCCAATGCCACATCATAAAAGGCCATGAAGTTGCTGCCTTGTTCACTACAGAGCTCATTCTTGAAGTGTTGAGCCACTGTACCCTGATGATGTCAACAGCACATGGCGGGGACATAGGCAGGCCTTTTAGCAGATAATACCTGCTCAACCCAGCCTTTGTTTCTCTGGATGATAGACACTGTGAACTTCACACTGGCAAGGGCTGGGTTTTTCTGGCAGTCTGTAAAGTTCCTCATGGAGTGCGTTAATCCTTTCAATTCTCTTATAAACTTTGTGTGAACAGACATGAATTAGCTTTTCCTGTAGCCTTATTTAGAACTGTAAATTTTCTTGTTTCAACTGAATACTACAAGTGTCCAGTGAGGATGCTACTTTCTAGCTATTTCAACCTTGAAAATCTAGACCTGTGTAAGTATTGGGAAATTTGAATTTACAATTTCTTTATTCTTCGCTTGACCACATACATTTTAACTCAGTACTTATTATTAGTAGCAGATTTTAGGAAACACTTTTGCGAATTTCAGGACCTCATTTATTACCTAATTTCCTCTGTACACATACTTTCCTTGAGGGATTTCAGTGGCTCAGTTTCTCTGTCTCTCTCTAAAGTCAGCAAAATTTCTGGCTCTTCTTGGGTCTTATGTCCCATACAATGGTCTGGAAAGTGCTTTTAGGCAAAAAATAAGACAATTGGGGGTTATCTCACTTGTCTTCCTTCTCTCTAGGATCAGAGACTTATGCTGTATGTTTTGCCATAAAAACGTCATTTCATATATTTTGTTTAGATTTGAAGTTATTTACAAAGGATGGAAGTTCAATCACACTCCCTCATAGATCACAATAATAAATCACCATTTGAATATTCCTAAGTACCTATAACATTGGCACAGGGCTACGCATAAATAAGGAATATTCAGCAAATGCATTAAATGATATAAAATCATACTGCTATTTAATTTTTAAAATTATTTTTATATACATTTACCTTTTGTCAAATGTCAATAAAACCACTTGATCAAACATTATATTTTATACTACCAAAACATATTTAAACATTCTAATAATTTCAGAAATTTAACATTTATATTATATTTTTATTATATTTATTTGCAATCTAAATGAAATAGTTTATACTCAATATTAAATTTGAATTAACAATTTAGAATACAGAGAATAATTTAGCTTTACAAGCTTAGAAAAGGGCAAGATAATATGTTGCAAACGAGTTACTCTTTTTCTTTTGGTGGTACTGGGATTTGAACTCAGGGTCTCATGTTTGCTAGGCTTCCTAGGCAGGCACCCCAATACTTGAGCCACTCTATCAACCCTGTTTTGTATTGGGTTTTTCTAAGATAGGGTCTTGCCAACATTTTTCCCCAGGCTTGCTTCCAAACATGATCCTCCTGATCTCTGCCTCCTGAGTAGCCAGGACTGCAGGCATGAGTCGTGGGTGCCTGGTGAAAGTTCCTCTTCTTGAAAATCAAAGGTGGACAGAGGGAAAACGTTTAGAAGTTTCTTCTTATTTATCAGTAGATAATTTATAACTATTCCACAATGACTTTTCTTTCTTTACTAATAAATAAATGATGCTTTAAGTCAATTAATAAATTTCTGGGTTATTCATTTTGGTAAATACTTTTTGCATTTCTTTTAAGCTCAAAATTGGTCATGTTGGCACAAATAGGATTGGAAAGCCAGTCAAAACTTATGCCAAACACAAATATAAACAAATTTCAGTTCAGTAAATATGCAAGTAGTTTAATGCTTAGTATGTGCACCACAAAATGCTCAACCATATTATCTATGACATTGAGAAGACTAATGTGTATTATATTTAAAATCATCACTGGGCTGAAACAGACAGTACTGCATTTTCTTGGATAAAATCTTGGTACTTCCTACCAGGCACTGTTTTTCTCTTGAAATGCTTCACACAGACTGTTTTTCACAAGGTTAAGTTTGTTTTTAATTCTCGTTTCTTGGTGTCCTAATTTTTGTATGCTTTTTTTTTCTAATTCCATGGTGTTTTAATTAACCATAAATAGACCTCATTGAGGAGTTGTCAGAGTCAATAACTGAGCAACATCTAAAATAACCAAAGAAAAGACAGTGCAAGAATCTTCAAAAGAAGTGAAAATATCCAACAAGGAATCCTTCAAGAAATAGAGAATTCTTGCAATGGAAGAATATGTAGGTACTTTCCTTAACTCAGGAACACTTTCCATAACATAATCCATTTGCTATTGCTTGGCTATTCTAGGGACTGAATGGACTCTGTCCGTTGCTCAGAATATTTTGTACAATGTCATTAATGCAGTTACACATGTAGGGTAGTGTGTATCATCAATTATGACATGCAGCTGGGCAGTATGAATGTAATTTCTGCTTTATTCTTTATATCCTGTAGCACTTTTTTTCTGACATGCATAGTCCAAACTTCAACCTTAATTTTGTCAATAACGATTGTCACTTCATGAGACATGGAAGAAAGAAGAAAGTCATTTCTCATTGAAAGAGAAATTTGAAGACTGACATGCAATTTGAATTGACAAAGCTACTAAAGTTTACCAAAAAACCTGTTTCTGAAATGAGAATTTTAGTAAAATCATCCAAATGACACAGGAGGTTTCTTTTCTGATAGAATGAAGAAATTCAGTCTTGGGTTTTGTACCCAAAAGATCTTTCCATGAATTGATAAAAATTTCCTTGATTCCAACTGCAACACAATGTTTCAAAACACAATTACTAAGTAGATGATATCATTGCCATAATTATTATTACAATGACTATTATTATTATTTGTAATAGGAGAATTTTTCAATCTGCTTTGTTGTTGATCTAGTAAGTATTTCCAGGCATGACTGATTTACAGAGAGATCTTATAGTACAAGGGTGAAAAGAGCTAGATCTTGGTTTACAAGGAGTGTGATCATGGGGTTGGGAGAGGAGGGAGGAGAGCGTGGGGGAGGGGGGAAGAGAGAAAGGGAGAGAGAGGGAGGGAGGGAAGAAGAGAAAGAAAGGGGAGGGAAGAAGAGAAAGAAAGGGGAAGGAAGGGAAGAAGAAAGAGAGAGAGAGAGAGAGAAAGAGAAAGAGAGAGAGTTTTCCATAGGAAGGCTCAATTCCTAGGTATAAGCACCTAGTAAATGGTAAATGGGAAGGTCACGAGAGTTTGCTGTTGTGACCATGACGACGCTAAGGATGCTGCGGTTGCCTTACACAGCCTGATCCAGGCGGGCCAGCGCTCCATGCGTCCGCCCTGCTTGTGAGACAGGCAGCCATCCGCGAGCCGGGGACCCGGTGCGCCCGGGGACCCGGTGCGCCCGGGCGGGCGGGCGGCGCGCGCAGCGATCGCGGAGGCTCCGTGCTGGGGCCTGGCCGGGCAGGGGCGCGGCGCTCGATTTCCTTGCCTGCCTCCGCCGCGCCCCTGGTGCGCATGCTCGGCCCCGCTCGGCCCTCGCTCGGATGAATTTGGTCCTGGCGGCCGCGGCGACCCGGGCCGGATTGGGGATGGGGCGCAGGGTCCCGCCGGCGGCGGCGGCGGCGGCGGCGGCGCGGTGAGGAGCAGCCCGGGGCAGCGGCCGCGGCGGGGCGGTGAGTATCCGGGAGGCGCCACCATGGGGCTCCGTAAGAAGAGCACCAAGAACCCCCCGGTGCTGAGCCACGAATTCATCCTGCAGAACCATGCGGACATCGTCTCCTGCGTGGGGATGTTCTTCGTGCTGGGGCTGATGTTCGAGGGCACCGCCGAGGTGTCCATCGTCTTCCTGACGCTCCAGCATGGGGTGGTCGTCCCTGCGGGAGAGGCGCTGACCGCCGCATCCAAGACCCTTTATCATTATGGTGTCAAAGACTTGGCCACCGTGTTCTTCTACATGCTGGTGACAATCATTATCCACGCCACGATTCAGGAGTATGTGCTGGATAAGATCAGCAGGAGAATGCAGTTCACCAAAGCAAAACAGAACAAATTTAATGAGTCCGGCCAGTTTAGTGTGTTCTATGTCGTCTCTTGTATTTGGGGCGCATTCATTCTCATCTCTGAAAACTGCCTGTCAGACCCCACTCTCTTATGGAGGGCGCATTCCCATAACATGATGACATTTCAGATGAAATTTTTCTACATATCCCAGTTGGCTTACTGGTTTCATGGGTTTCCAGAACTTTACTTTCAGAAAATCAAGAAGCAGGACATCCCTAGTCAACTTATCTACATTGGTCTTCACCTCTTCCACATTGCGGGAGCTTACCTTTTGTACCTCAATCATCTGGGACTTCTTCTCTTGGTGCTGCATTATTTTGTTGAATTGCTTTCCCATATGTGCGGCCTGTTTTATTTCAGTGATGAAAAGTACCAAAAAGGTGTTTCTCTGTGGGCCATTGTATTTATTTCCGGGAGACTTGTGACTTTACTTGTTTCCGTGGTCACTGTGGGGCTTCACCTGGCTGGATCTCAGACTCTTAATACTGATGCCATGTCTGGGAATGTGAATGTGTTGGCCGCTAAAATTGCTGTGCTGTCATCCAGTTGTACTATCCAGGCATACATAACGTGGACCTTAATTACCTTCCGATTGCAGAGGTGGATAGAGGATTCTAATTTGCAGGCCTCGGGGGTGAAGAAGAAAAGGTCCACGACTAAAAGCAGGTCTTCTAGGAAAGGCACAGAAAACGGAGTGGAGACTTCAAATAGAGTAGACTGCCCCCCAAAGAGGAAAGAGAAATTCTCATAGTGAATTGCAGACTGATTGAGTCACGTCTCCGTCTCCAAAGGAATCTTCTCTTTCCTATGTGATATCTTTCGTGCTAGAGATTGTTCTGTTCTTCAGAATAGTTCGTGCTCTTTGATTATTGCTATTGTATTGTTCAATGCATTTTTTAGGACAGTTGAGCAGAGGATGATTAAAAGTGGAAACAAAAGACATTAAAACTAAGCTACTCATCATAAAATAGTGTCAAAATAGTTGAGGGATCATCACCATATTTCGTTTTGATTTTTACCTAGAACATTTTCCTAACGATTTTTGGAGACACCTACAGGAATTACACCTATCAATGATTCAGTTTCTTGTTCTCACCCGTCTTTTGTGATCTTAACAAGATTGTTGTAGCAAAGTCATGTTTTTAATGTTCTCTTTCAGGATAAAATGGAAAATCTTACAATGGTGAAAGTCAAATGAATATTCTCTAATTATTAATTTTTTTTCAATTTACAACTGAGAAAAGACGTGTAAAACCACCAAAATAATCATGTGCTTTATTTTATACACAGTGATGGTTAGTGCTATATCCCCATCAAAAAATCAAAATACTGGTAGATAATGTATGGAAATTTATTAAATCTAAACATTTTTAATGAATATGAAAGTATTACTGAAGAGGTAAAATCAATTCTGTCCATTTTAAATACTTGTAAATGGGAGCTCAATTATAATTACAAATTAAAAATTACTGGAAAAAGAAAATCAGAGTTTTTCATTTTTCCTGTACTTATTAAAGTGGTTCCTAAAGAGGATTCATAAATTTGATAAACACAGCATGCCAGAAAAATATTGTTTAACATGTAAAGCCATTTTGATGAATAATGCTTAATGTAGGTGTTTAAAATGAATGTCAAATTACATTTGGAAAAGTTTTATGCACTAAGCTTAAGTAATTTGAATATAAAGTGGATAGTCTTATCTATAGTTTTTAAATAATAATGTTATAATTTTGCTTCTATCTTTAATTGGGAAATAGCTATACAAGACATATTTTGGTGATTATACATATGTTCTATATGTAATTTGTATTTTTACAGAGTCAAAAGAAAGAAACAGTGGACTGTAGGAGGTACGTATGTTTGTCATCCCTTGATCTCCAAGTTGATTTTATTTCTGTTATGACTGCTTATATATTTTTTCAAGTACATAATACTTGAAAGTATTCTAGGGTAAGGGCATTTGTTTCCTGTTTGTTTATATCTTCTCCTATGTGTTCCTCATCTCTTTGCTTTTGATAGCCCTTTCTCAATTCAGCTTTTCTACCTGTTGAGGTTCCTGAAAATTAAACTTAGTATACTTATATAACAGACCTCCGATACAAAGCCACTTTTTGGAAAACCTTCTTTTCTAGTCTGTCTACTTTCACAGATAAGTAATAAAATAGGGTTTCTTCTCTCTTTGATGTAGAATTGACCATTCTACTTTTTTTTTCTCAGTTGCCTGACCCTATAGTGTTGGTAGCACATGCTCTGAGTTCCAAAGTAAAATAACTTTAGCCAACTGTTTTGTAAAACAAATTTTGAACTTCTCATGAGTTGTTTCTCACATCCCTTTTAAAGAGTTTAGCCCATTACTTATAATCCCACTTCTGGCAACAATTTTTTTTTTATAAATTTGCAAATAAGTGCAGACCTGATGCAGACTGGTAAGAAACTGTTGGATAATTTTCGTTTCATACAATTGACAATGTTGAGAGTTAATTTGGGCTTGGCAATAAGTATTATTAGGACCCAGATTGATTCCTCTGGAATTTTCTTGGTTCTGGCCCTCTGAAATTACCTTTCTGCAACTGATTGTAACCCTTCTAGGTTTCATTTTTTTCAACACTGTGTGGTAGGGAGAAAGAGAAAACCTGATTTCTAAAATTCCCAGGGCATTGAAGCTTACCTTTGGGGAAATCATTTGATAAAGGGGTCCATGAGGTTGAGTAATTTAAGATGGGTTATTTGCTTCATCAGTGGAAAAAGAAAACTGGTTTTATAAAACATGAGTGCCCAAGAAATAGCAGTTATTGGTAAGAAAAAAAAAGGGAAAAATGCTGGGTACATATCAACTGTTCATGAGTTCAGTAAATATCTCCACATAATGAATGTATGTCAAATAAATTAGGAAAGCAAGATTACAAATAAAATTCAGTTCAATATCAATTGTTAAACCCTTCTTTTAGAAAAAATTATCAGAAGACTCAAGCCATAATAAACATAATGTGATGATCTGTGGACCTTTTAGAAACATATATTCCCATTGTGACTCAAGGTATCATCAAAGGTAGCATTAGTTAACCATGTGAAAGCCCAAATAACTTATAATCAAAGGCCAAAAAGTCATAAAGATGTGTGTAATAATTGAACTCTAAGGGTCTGTTTTGATTTATTAGGTTCTATATTTGTCAAGTGTTATTGCTGAACTATGACTGCAAAGTATAGGTTTCTTTTTTAATTTAATTAATTAATTTTTTTATTTTATTCTTATGTGCATACAATGTTTGGGTCATTTCTCCCCCCTTCCCCCGCCCCCCATTCCCTCCCTTAGCCCCCCAACCCCTCGCTACCAGGCAGAAACTATTTTGCCCTTATCTCTAATTTTGTTGAAGAGAGAGTATAAGCAATAATAGGAAGGAACAAGGGTTTTTGCTAGTTGAGATAAGGATAGTTATACAGGGAGTTGACTTGCATTGCTTTCTTGTACATGTGTGTTACCTTCTAAGTTAATAATTCTTCTCGAACTAACCCTTTCTCTAGTTCCTGGTCCCCTTCTCCTATTGGCCTCAGTCGCTTTAAAGTATCTGCATTAGTTTCTCTGTGTTGAGGCCAACAAATGCTATCTAGTTTTTTGGGTGTCTTACCTATCCTCATATCCTCCCTATCATACCTATCATACCTGTCCTCCCTTGTATGCTCTGGCTTTATCATGTGATCCAAGTCCAATCCCCTTGTTGTGTTTGCCCTTGATCTAATGTCTGCATATGAGGGAGAACATATGATTTGTGGTCTTTTGGGCCAGGCTAACCTCACTCAGAATAATGTTCTTCAGTTCCATCCTTTTACCTGTGAATGATAACATTTCATTCTTCTTCATGGCTGAGTAAAATTCTGTTGTGTGTAAATACCACATTTTCTTAATCCATTCGTCAGTAGTGGGGCATTTTGGCTGTTTCCATAACTTGGCTATTGTGAATAGTGCTGCAATAAACATGGGTGTGCAGGTACCTTTGAAGTAAGCTGTGTCACAGTCTTTTGTGTATATCCCCAAGAGTGGTATTGTTGGATCATATGGTAGATCTATGTTTAGATTTTTAAGAAAGCATAGGTTTCTTAGAGTGGATTCAAAGTATAATTTTCTTCAAAAAAAATCATGGTTATACTAGCATTTAATTAAAAATTTATGCCATTCTTCTTAACAAATAATATGAATGTGTCAGTCAATTTATATATCTTGTAATGGGTAACTAATTTTAGGCCTTACTATTCCCTAGCCATCAGTATAACTATCCATTTCATGTCAATAAGGAAGGAAACAATAGTTTTGTAAATTACTGCTTCATTTGTCTGTTTTTAGTGTTTGTTTATTTGTAGGAGAATCATGCCATTACAATCTATTCTTGGAATATATTCAAATTTAGAGTTTTTACATTAATAATTTAAAGCTTTTCTAAAGACATAACCTATTTAAATCACCTATTAAGTTTGCAAAACAGGAGGAAAGTTTCAACTTCCTGGTCAACTAACAATGGTGAGAATTATTTACGTAGAGTAACAAAAGCCTTTTTTTGTTTTAACCAATGCTTTACACAGGAAATGTCTTGTTGGAACAGTTTCTTAGAGGAAATTCTTGGGGAAAATCATTCTGGAGAATATGTAGTGGGCTGGTACTTGGATCTTCCTTTGAGTCAGAGACTGTCTCCAGTTGGTCCAGCAGACCTCCGAAACAAGGGGAGAGGGTGACTTGCCTGACTGAAAAGAGTAGACAGCATTGGTGAGTAAAAGGAAGTACCTGTTCCTTGATAACATCAACCAGATGGCCAGACATCTTATACTCTCATGTCCTAGATTGCTCTGGACATAGGGAATTTTTCTTCACTACCATATTTCAATCAAATCTGCATTCAGTAAGACACTAGCTAGACTGGATAAAATAAAGTAATACTTTTCAATTACCTTCAGTTATGTGGAAAGATCATCATAAATCCTGCATACAATTCTAAAATACTGGAATTTTCTTACAGTAGTCTGTAGAGCATCTAGATTTTGCCATTTGAATCCTTATAAGGACGTCCTCTGTAGGCCCTGGTGCATCTCTTTCAGTTCCAAGATTCAATAAATGTGGAATGAGTCAAACATTAAGAAAATCTACTCCTGAGGTATTCACCTGCCGTTTCCTCTTTCCTCTCAGGTAACATCATTGTATTTTGAGCTGCAGCATTATGTAAGCTGATATTTTTTCATTTTCAAATCTCAAAAAATACACTGATGTATAAACTGACAAGTCTTGAGTATATTTACATTGGTAGAGATATTCAGTGGAATCTGCTTTGTTTAAAGGTTCACTTGCATATAAAAATGGAGAGGATTAAATGGACTTCACACTCATGATGTATACATTTCAGCCAGTCTAGAAGTGACTAGTGTCACCGGTAAAGGATGTGGCTTGTCAATAATTTATGCATAGTACCAATTTTAAATGAAGAGCATGTTATTTCACTAAATTAAATTTACAAAATTCTCAATTTCAGTACTACCAGCCCCATTTGCCAAATCAAATCATGTCAATGTATAAAATAGCATGGTTGAGGAAATAACATAACATTTACTACTAACCAAATGAGATTTCTCCTAAAATATATCTTGCAAAATTCTTATTGCTTAATTAATTACAAAAACAGATGGTCTCTTATCTCAGTCTGAAAATGACTAAAACCAATAAACTTCAAGCTGCCGAAATTATCAACACAAATATTGAAATGTAGTTTTTAAACTTTATATAATAGTTTTAAAAATATTTAAAAATATTCCACATTTATTGACTCTTGGAACTGAAAGACAGCAGGGATTACAGGTGTAAATTTAAAGAGAAAACTAGTAATATGATTATAAATAATGATAACAAATGAAATCAGGGCTAATTCCCTGTATGGCCCACAGCTTTGTGGTCTTCCAAAGACTTAAATATTTTAAGTCCTGGATCACAGGCCATTAATGTGACAATGATACTCACCTGAGAAACTGTCATCAGGATTAATCATATATAATATTATAACTTATTTGTGTATATAAACATACATAAAAACTTTTTCAAACATATATCTGTCTCCTTTAATATACAATTTAATACATATTTTATATGAAAGCTTCTATTTATATATACATGTGCATATATATATGTACATGCAGATTTTTTCTTACAGACATTCTTGGTGTTACTGGGGCTTGAACTGAGGAGCCTTCAACTTATGCCACACAGCCCTTTTGGCTGTAGTTGTTTTTCACACAGGATTTCCTGGTTTTTATTTTACTGTGGGCCAGCCTCCAACCATAATCTTCCCACCTATGCCTTCCAGTAGCTTGGATTGCAGATATGCACCCATGCCCAGCTTATTTGTAGAGACAGGTTCTCACTAACTTTGTTATGGGCTGGTGCTGAACTTGGAACCTCCCTATCTCCACATCCCTAGTAGCTGGATTTATAGGAGTGAGTCACCTTGGCCTTTGTTTTTTTTTTTTTAGTTTTATATTGTTGCATATTACTCTTTAGAGTTCACATTGTCATTATTTAAATTCAAGCAAAAATAATAGCATAAAAATGTGAAAGGATGGCCTTAGTTGGTCCTTGTCCCTTTTTACCCAACATGTTTTTGCTGTCACAACAGAAAAAAAATTAATTAGAAAAGAAAAAAAAAAGTACCAAGCAAGATACATTCCAGCAGGGACCCCATATTTTCAATTGACTTCTCTGTTTGTTTAACATATTTACAGACATTTATATTTCTTTACAGGGTTTGGGAGGATGTCTGTCTGCCAGTCAATGAAAGAATCTGTCAATGCCAACAAGGGTTATTTTTCAAAAAGAACCAGAGTGTTGTCATTAAAAACATTGCAAAAGTGTTTGAAAGTATAATTTATTTAACTAAACAACTTAGAGTCTATTCTTCTGAAATCCCGAGTCATTTTGGATGCTTAGAGGTCATTTTACACTCTTATAACATAGCATGGGACTACTCCTCATAACAGTAGTGAGACAGCACTGTAAGATTTTAGTGTGCTAATCTTTAAAAACACAATTCTAGGATTATATAAATTTAGTCATCTTACACTGGGTACCTAGGCCATTTATTTGGAGAAATTCTAGAAACCAACCAACCAGCAAATGACTGTAAACATTACTCTTGTACTACATCAGTTGCAAACTCAGAACCAAATCAGAGACTTTAACTACAGAATGACTGCTAGCATTTTGAATTTCGTCACCACATTCTGACTTAGGTTACAGTATACTATACAGACTTTCTGAAGCTGCATAAATTTAGTCTCTCTCTCTTTTTTTTTATAAGTTAAAATGTGTGTTTTGGTTTATTTATTCATTTATTCTTATGTACAATCTTCTCCCCCAGCCGCCTTCTGCCTCCCTTGCTTCCAGGCAGAACCTGTTCTGCCCTCTTCTCTAATTTTGTTGAAGAGAAGACATAAGCGATAATAAGGATAGCTATGCAGAGAGATTCCTAGCATTGCTTCCATGCATATGTATATTACAATCCCAAATTGATTCATCTCTTCCTGACCTTTTCACTTCTTCCTGGTCACCTCCCCATAGTGGCCTGGGTCAGTTTAAGATTACTTTATTTGCATGTACAGTGGGCACATCAAACATTTTCAAGTTTTGGGTTTCCTGCCTTTCCCTATTCCTCCTGTATGCATTCCCTCCTGAGCGTGTGACCCATGTCCAATAATATTCCTGCATTTATTTTAGGTCTAAAGTCTGCATATGAGGGAGAACATATGATTTTTGGTCTTCTGAGCCTGGCTAACTTTGCTTAAGATGTTGTTCTCCAGTTCTATCCATTTACTTGGAAGTGACAAGATTTCATTCTTCTTCATGGCTGAGTAAATTTCCATTAGTCTCTTTAATTCTAACAAAAGTTTGTTACAGTTCAAAAAGTTCTACAGGAAAGTATTTATTTTTGTTTAGCTCCTCTTATCTTTAAAATACCTAGATTAAATTCTAAAATGTTATATCCAATCTGTACATATCAAATCTTAAAACTGTAACCATATCTACCACTATTGGGAAAAAGCAGATATATGATTACAAAAATGTCAACCAGTAGATTCCAGCACATTCTGAATGCAATGGGAAGGATAGTGGATGCTTGATATATTTGAAAGTAATACACCTCTAGTTATAATGCAGATGTCTTACTATAGCTTGTCTTTTGGTCCTAATTTTTTTTCCATCTCTATTCCAAAAAAATTACTGTTATATTTTCAGACACCAGGTGTTCATTAGATTCTGAGAAAATAGTAGCTTTGAGATTTGTATCCTTTTAAGTGAAGTTTTTTCCAGTCTTAATTATCATTACTATGGGGACCAAACAGCACTTATGACAATTAAAAAGGAAAAAGAAAATAACATGTTGATATTTTAATCATTCTAATTATCCATGTCAATAATGCTGATCAGGAGTAAAACTTCCAGAAGGATCTAAGATTCATTACATGACTCTTATCATTACATGATTAAATTCATTACATGATTTTAATTACATTAAAATGTTGATTTCAGAGTCTTTGCGCCCATTTCCTGCAAGGGTGTAGGAAGTGTTTCTCTTTGTCTCTCTCTCTGCCCCCACCCCATTGTCTGTACTTTAACCTATTATACTAAAATAAACCCTTGCTAAAACTTTAAAAAAATGTTTGATTTAACTATATTTGAAGACCGTGTGTCTCATATTAGTGTGTAGTAATAAAATGGAAAGATCTTGCATATCACATCCTGACATCAGCAGAGCCTTGACTGACTTCTCAGAAGAAGGAAGGAATGTGCTTGACAATGCTGTAATGTGAGTCCTCAGCTGCCGTCTGGACAAGAGGGAGAGCTGAGGGCAGAGGGGTAGTCAGAGCTCACTAGTGTCCAGAGAAATTGACAGTCTGGTGAAGGACATTATTGGGACCACACAGCCTTGGCTCAAGGCACCTGGTGATAGGTAACAAAGTGTGCAAGTCAATGTGGAAAGAGCATCTGGACCAACCTGAGTGCACAAGTTATCTGAGGTACTAGAGAATAGAAGAAAACACAAAAGAATTAATGACCCTGAAGTCGTTCCTATCAGAGTTAAGTCATCAGTGAAATTTCTGTGAAAATGGTGTGATTTATGGGACCTGGAGAAAACAGTCCACTAAGCATATCATGATAAAGAAAATTCAATGCCGTACATCGAGAAACCATTTTGAAAATTCTAGAAAGACTTTTGTTTGCCAAAATATAAATCTGACAAAATTGAATGTAGGCTTGTTTGAGAGTCATTGAGAATATACTTTCATGAAATTTGTGTCTGTGACTATTTTTACAGTCATGTCATTAATTGCTTTCCACCAGTAATTGTACCCTTCCATAGTCCCCTCATCTGAGTCACAGTTTAAAGTATGACAGTATTAAAGAGATATATTTAATCCTACTTTTAGAACTTGAAGAGAAGAAGCCACACTGGGTTACAAGAAGGTTTCAAACAGGAGCAGGGAAATCTATAGCAAGATGCTGATGGCTCCTCACTGGGGCAAAGTTATCAGGATGATCGCCACCTCCTTCATCAAAATAAAAATGTGCAGTGCTATTGGGCAGCAACATGTATCTGGAGATTGAATTTGCCTCCTGAGGGAAATATTATTTATTCACATTTGTTTACAAAGGTGTGAAAAAGAAAAACATTGGCCTTCTCACTGCCTACAGGCAAGATTGGAAAATGACATATTCCAAGTTCCCTTTACCCCAAAGTTGACATCCATTGCCTAATAAAATATTCTTCTAAATGATTAAACAAGAGAGCTATTTGGGAAACATTGGTAATTGTTATCATAAATTATATAAATTTCATGATGAAGACAACTAAAAATTAATATAAATAAAAGTCACTTTAGTTTGATCCTCAAATAGTTTTAAACCAATTGTTCTGGTTTCAAAAGTAGTGGGGAAAGGGAGAATTTTTCTTTTACATTATTCCCATGCATCTTTCTGGAATAAATACTTTCATCAAATTAGAAAATGAATAAGAAAGAGATGTTGTGCTATATACACATAGATATTTCAAAGTGCATATTTTTGCTGTACATAAGCTATTAGATTCTAAACCACAGATTCAGTTACCTCTGATAATGAGAATTGAGAATCACTTTAAATTCTTTTTTAAAATTTCTTTTATTTATATGTGCATACAATAGGTCATTTCTAACCCCTTCTCCTTGCCCCGTGCCTTTCCCCCGTCCCCTCCCTCTTCCTCCCCACCCCCTCGCTACCAGGCAGAAACTATTTTGCCCTTATCTCTAATTTTGTTGAAGAGAGAATATAAGCAATAACAGGAAGGACAAAGGGTTTTTGCTAGTTGAGATAAAGATGGCTATACCAGGAGTTTACTTGCATTGCTTTCCTGTACATATGTATTACATTCTAAATTAATTCTTCTCGAACTAGCCTTTTCTCTAGTTCCTGGTCCGCTTCTCCTATTGGCCTCTGTCACTTTAAAAAATTCTTGAAGTTGTCAAAGTTTGCTTACTATTCAATTTGTTTCTTCCCCATATTATCCCTAAAATTATTGAAAGTAATAGACAAATAACAAACCCTTACTTTTATGTAAGGTTCTGCCAAACTTAACCCACACATAAAGATTATGAACAAAATTATTCATAATCATTCATGTTTAGTAAAGAATTCACTTTAATTTATCTTCAAAATCTCTATATTTTGTCAACAGAAAGATATGTAATAGATTAAAAATTTTGTGTGCTTGAAGATAACAGAAGAATAACATACTAAATTTAAGTGGCACAATTGGGAAATAATTATATTTATGTTAAACACCAGATGCTACAAGTTATTAAAATATCACCAAGTTTCCCAAATATGTCAAAGTTTCATGGCTTTTCAAGCTAGTTCTGACTTCTATTATGTTAAGACAATGTCCACCATTGCAGTCACTGTTTTAAATTACGTATTTTCTCCACTGTCTCCCTCACTAAGCTATAAGCATATGAGGGATATAACTTGAGAATTTGTGGAACTAAGTCTGTTTGTAAAATGCTTGGTTGTTTTTTAAATTGGATGAGCCTGTTCTTATTTGGACACAGTATTAGTTACAGGCAAAAATGGGTCATCACTGTAGTTAACTGGAGAGAGGCATGATAGACTATCTACGAAATATTTTGTAAATGCTCCAGTGATCTCCTATGGGAATTGCTCTCTGTCACAGTGTAGTAAACAGCTTATTGTTCATTATCTTTAATGGTTTTAGACTCTTTATGGCCAATTAGATTATAAACTGCTTGGGAACAGAAATGTTATGGTTCATTATAAGGCTTAAATCCCACAGAATATAGTATGACAACCTGCTAAAAATCATTCCTAAATCATATATTTTGTTGAGTATACTTGAAATTAAACAGCAATTCAACCCTGCAATTGATAATTGAATGCTTGCAGTTAAAAGGGAAAGTCAGCAGCCCTTCTCACTGTGTTTACAGCCTAAGGGAGGAAAGAGACCTGTTCTCAAGCATACAGAAGTTGCTGTGATAAGTGAGATGATCCAGGTGTAATTCTTGCTATGGGAGAAAGTGATCTAGTCTTCCTGTTTTGAGTAAATCTTCCTCAACGAAATTGGACTTGCAAGATAGTTTAGTGGTATTGTGCTTGCTTAGCACAAGTGAAAGCCTGAGTTTGATGCTCAGCATTACAAAACAAAATTAAAAAATGAAATAAAATGGAAGAAGTATGACTTTGAAAAGAAGTATGGTTATGGAGTTTTTAAAAACAGGAAGTGGATAATTTAAACAGTGGGCACACTTTTCCAGACAGAGAACAGCACAGGGATAAGCCCCAAAGAGAGAGAACACATAGGCTTGGGTATTAAACATACTGTTGTACAAGGAGCACATGTGAGGGAGGAAATGGCCCTAAACAGGCTACTAAAAAGTTTATGTTTCATCTAAGATCAGAAAGCTTTCACTGAAATATTTTACCAGGATAATGACATTAGGGACTTTTTATTTAAGGAAGTATGGAGAATGAACTGGAGGAGTTAAAGAAAAGTTAGTCAATCAAAAAGTTGTTTTACAGAACCATGCAAAATTAATTATTGCACTCTACTCTGAAATAATAATAAGAAGAATAGGTTCAAAGGCAATTAATAGTGTAGTGGCAATATAAAGACAGAAAATGGATGAAAAATATAGTGTGACTTTATAACTTCAGCTTGGTTGAATTAGCAGTTGGCAAAGCTAGTTTCTGAAATAAAACATATAATAGGAGAAATTAGTTTGTGGACTAAAATTATTTGGATTTTTGAATATTTTAAGGCTAAAATGCTCTTAAAACAACAACCAACCATCAAAAAGGGATTATCGCTGATAGCAGTGTATACAGGTCTTGACATGGTGAGAAATGGCTCTGATGGAGAAAAATGTATTTTGGAAGGTCTTCATCATATGGATGATAATTTGAGTCAGATTGTAGGATGAAAATTTGAAGAATGAATATGTAAAAGGAAAAATAAAGAACTGTATTGCTTAAGATGGATATATAAAAAAAAGTATAAAAATGCAGAGCCCTGAAAATTACTGAGGGATAGTCCTATAAGTGGCAAGATGGTGTGTTTACCAAGGTAACACTTAATAAAACATTAACACTAATAGGTTATATTCATGGAGACTCTCTTCTATAATACTATAAAATGAACCTTATGAGGTAAGACTTCTATAGTTAAGTCACTTAGACTATTTAGCTAAAAACTTTACTCATTTAGTTTTCAGAAAATATGCAAATCATTTTCAAACTGACTTTGAAGAAGTAAGTATCCTACAATAAATCAAATTATAATTACACAAAGCACATACACATTTGATAGGTGATAGAAAAATGTTTTATATACTAATATTAAAAGATACACTATACTAAAATTTTACTTTTGTTTATTCATTTATTCATATGTGTATACATTGTTTGGGCCATCTCTAGCCCCTGTTCTACATTCCCTTGCTCTCCCCCACCACCCTATGCTTCCTGTTCTGCCCTCTTCTCCAATTTTGTTGAAAAGAAAATATGAGATAATAAGAAAGACATAGTGTTTTTTCTAGAGATAAGGATAGCTATGCAGAGAGATTCCTAGCACTGTTCCATGTACATGTGTATTACAACCCCAAATTGGTACATCGCTACCAAACCTCTTCAATACTTCCTGGTCATCTTTCCATAGTGGCCTCTGTCAGTTTAAGAATACTTTATTTGCATCAAACACGTTTAAGTTTTAGGTTTCCTTCCCTTTCCCTATTCTTCCTGTGTGCGTTCTCCCTTTAGTGTGTGACCCATGTCCAATAATATTACTGCATTTGTTTTAGGTCTATAATCCATAGGAGGAAGAACATGTGGCTTTTGGCCTTCTGAACCTGGCTAATTTTGCTTAAGATGATATTCTCCAATTCCATCCATTTACCTTCAAATGACAAAATTTCTTTTCTGTAGCAGAGTAAAATTCCATTGCATATAAATACCACATTTTCTTAATCCATTCATTGGTAGTGGGGCATCTTGACTATTTCCATAACTTGGCTATTATAAATAGTGCTGCAATGAACATGGTGTGCAGATGCCTTTGGATAATCTGAGTCGCATTCCTTCCAGAATATCCCTAGGAGTTATATTGCTGGATCATATGGCAGCTCTACATTTACTTTCTTAAGAAGCCTCCATATTGTTTTACAAAGTGGTTGTACTAACTTGCTTTCCCACCAGCAGTGTGTGAGGGTTCCTTTTTCCTGCATCCTTGACAATATTTGTTGTTGGTGGTGTTCTTGATGATAGCTTTTCTAACAGGAGTAAGGTGGAATCTTAGTGTGATTTTGATTTGCATTTCCTTTATGGCCAAGGATGGTGAGCATTTTTTCATGTGTTTTTGGCCATTTGGATTTCTTCCTTTGAAAAAGTTCTGTTTAGTTCAGTTGCCCACTTCTTTACTGGTTCATTGATCTAGGGGGAATTTTGTTTTTTGAACTCCCTTTATATTATAGTTATCAGTCTTTTGTCTGATGTATAGCCAGCTAATATTTTCTCCCACTGTGTGGGTGGTCTCTTCAGTTTAGAGACCATCTCTTTTATTGTACAGAAGCTTTTTAATTTCATGTAGACCCTTTTGTCCATCCTTTCTCTTAGTTGCTGGGCTGCTGGAGTTCTACTGAGAAAGTCCTTGCCTATACTTACTGCTTCCAGAGTATTCCCTGCTGTTTCCTGTACTAAATTCAGAGTTTCCGGTCTGATAATAAGGTCCTTAATCCACTTTGAGTTGATACTAGTGCAGTGTGATAGGCATGGATCTAGTTTCAGTTTTTGCAGGAAGATAACCACTTTTCCCAGCAACAATTGTTGAACAGGCTGTCTATTCTCCATCATGTGTTTTTGGCACCTTTGTCAAAAATAAGATGGGCATAGCTGTTGGATTCATATCTAGGTCCTCTATTCTATTCCACTGGTCTTCATATCTGTTTCTGTGCCAGTATCGTGCTGTTTTTATTGCTATCACTTTGTAATATAGTTTGAAGTTCGGTATTGTGATACTTCCAGTGTTGCTCTTTTTGCTGAATATTGCCTTGCCTATTCTAAGTCTCTTGTGTTTCCAAATGAATTTTAGGGTATATTTTTCAATGTCTGTGATGAATGTCATTGGGATTTTGTTGGGAATTGCATTGAACATGTAGATTGCTTTTGATATTATAGCCTTTTCACTATGTTGACTCCATCAATCCATGAGGCACAAGAGATCTTTCCACCTTCTGTAGTCTTCTTCAATCTCTCTTTTCAGAGGTTTGTCGTTCTCTGTGTAGAGATCATTCACATTCCTTGTTATGTTTACTCCTAGGTATTTGATTTTTTTTGAGGCTATTAGAAATGGAATTGTTTTCACATATTCTTTCTCAATTTGTTCATTATTGGTGAATAGGAGGCTACTGATTTTTGTAAGTTGATTTTGTATCCTGTCACATTACTGAAGCTGTTTATGGTGTCTAGGAGTTTTTGGGTAGCGTTCTCTAGGTTTTTGAGGTAGAGAATCATGTAGTCTGCAAATAGGGATACTTTGACAGTATCTTTACCTATTTGTACTCCTTTTATTACTTTTTCATGCCTTATTGCTTTGGCTAGGAATTCCAGGACTATGATGAATATAGTGAGGAGAGTGGGCACCCTTGTCTCATTCTTGATTTTAAGGGAAAGGGTTTCAGTTTTTCTCCATTAAGAATGATGTTGGGTATAGGTTTGTCATAAATAGCCTTAATAATGTTGAGGCACACTACTTCTATTCCTAGTTTTCTTAGACCTTTCATCATGAAGTGGTGTTAAATCTTACCAAAGGCTTTTTCTGAATCTATTCAGAAGATCAAGTGGTTGTGTCTTTGTTTTTATTAATTTGCTGTATACATTTATTGATTTGCATATGTTGAACAACTCCTGCATCCCTGGGATGAAGCTGACTTGGTTGTGGCGAATGATCTTTCTGATACGTTGTTGGATTTGGTTTGCCATTATTTTATTGAGGATTTTTGCATCAATGTTCATTAAGGAATTTGGCCTATAGTTCTCCTTTTTGAATGTGACTTTGTCTGGTTTTGGGATGAGTATAATACTGGCTTTATAGAATGAGTTAGACAGTGTTCCTTCCCTTGCTATAATGGAATAATAAATCAAATTATAATTATACAAAACACATATATATTTGATACATGATAGAAAAATATTTTATATACTAATATTAAAAGGATAAACTACACTACACTTTTAAAAAATTTGTGTGTATACCTAGCATATTCAAATAAAGACCATAAGCTTGTATATGTCCTTAGGAATCAGCAAACCAAAATATCACCTGGGAAACTGAATAGTATCTAGAACTTTTGAGAAAAAAATTGTATTGTAAGAAAAATGTAGAACAATAAAATAGTTAACCAACAAATTAAAAATATTTGAAAAGAAACTTAATACAGTAGATGTACCAGAAAAAATATTCCAGAACAGCACAAGAAAAAGGAAGAAAAAGAGTTGGATGAGAATGTCTCCTTGTGTTTAACTAGAGGGCAAGAAAGATAGAAGGCAGAGGTTGTCAGAAACACAGTCTGACAAGGTCACTGTGGCTTAGCAGCATTCTGACAAGGTCAGAATCTGCAGGTGTGCCATGTCTCTATCACGGTGGGAAGGAATGCTAAATGGTTTCTCTTGACTAAAAAAAATTTATACTTAGTCAAGGACACTGGCAGTGAGATTGCAGGGTGGCCAAAACAGAAAGATTGCTACTAGGTCAGAATGTTTTTGATGTTTAAGTCTCTTCCTCTTTTGTATAAAGTTTGCTGATAAAAATAAAACTTTGCCAGTTGGTCATCAGCCTTCTGGCACTCATGACATGTGTCTTGTCGGTTCACTCCTTCCATGAGCCTTTTCAGGTCGAGGACCTCTGTGATCCTGGCAAGAAGTAATAAAGGACACATTTTAAAAGATAATAACTGACAAACTTTCAAAATGTCAAACATCACCAGTTCCCACATTTAACCAATGAAATAAATCTCAATCAGAATTAACACATATACACAGCCATATACACACAAGCACACATACACAGTTACTTAGTTAACATCATAGTTAGAACACCAAAAATTAAATGAAAAGAGGTCTGAAAGATTGCTAGAAACAATTATCAACCTATATGCACCCAATGTCAGTGCACCCAGTTTCCTCGAACATACTCTGAAGGATGTAAAAGCATATATAGACTCCAACACAGTGGTACTTGGAGACTTTAATACCCCCCTATCACCAAAAGATAGGTCATCCAAACAAAAAATCAATAAAGAAATTCTAGAACTAAATCACACCATAGATCAAATGGACCTAGCTAATGTCTACAGAATATTTCACACAAATTCTGCAAAATACATGTTCTCAGCAGTCCATGGAAATTTCTCCAAAACTGATCATATTTTAGGACACAAACCAAGCCTCAGCAAGTATAAGAAAATACAAATAATCCCATGCATTCTATCTGACCACAATGCATTAAAACTAGAACTAAACAACAAAAACAACAGCAGAAAATACGCAAACAATTGGAAGCTGAACAACACATTGCTCAATGATCAGTGGGTCATTGATGAAGGAAAAGAGGAAATTAAACGGTTCCTGGAAGTTAATGAAAATGAAAACATGACTACCAGAACCTATGGGACACAGCAAAGTCAGTCCTAAGAGGAAAGTTTATAGCCATGAGTGTACATATTAAAAGGACAGAAAGATCTCAAATCAATGACCTAATGCTGTATCTCAAACTCCTAGAAAAACAAGAACAAGCAAATCCCAAAACAAGCAGGAGGAGAGAAGCAATAAAAATAAGAGCCAAAATTAATGAAATAGAAAAAAAAATACAAAGAATAAACAAAACAAAAAGCTGGTTCTTTGAAACAATAAAGAAGATTGACAGACTCCTGGCAAATCTGACAAAAATGAGTAGACAAAAAACCCAAATCAGTAAAATCAGAAATGTAAAAGGGGAGATAACAACAAACACCACAGAAATCCAGAGAATCAACAGAGACTAATTTGAGAAACTATTTTCTAATACATTTGAAAATCTTGAAGAAATTGACAGATTTCTAGATACTTATGACCATCCAAAATTGAAGCAAGAGGATATTAATCACCTGAATAGATTTATAACATAAAATGAAATGAAGTAGTAATAAAGAGTCTCCCAAAAAAAGAAAAGTTTAGGACCTGATGGGTTCTCTGATGCATTCTGTTGGATCTTAAGTAAGAATTAAAACCAACTCTCCTTAAACTTTTCCACAAAAAAGAAAGGACTATCTAAATCATTTTATGAAGACAGTATTACACTCATCCCAAAACCAAAGACACTTCCAAAAAGGAGAACTATAAGCCAATCTCCTTAATGAATATCAATGCAAAAATCCTCAATAAAATAATGGCAAACTGAATCCAAAAACTTATCAGAAAGATCATTCACCATGACCAAGTTGGCTTCATCTCAGGGATGCAGGAGTGGTTCAATATACACAAATCTATAAATGTAATACAGCACATTAATAGAAGCAAAGACAAAAACCACTTAATCATCTCAATAGATGCAGAAAAAGCCTTCAACAAGATACAACACCACTTCATGATAAAAGTTCTAAGAAAACTAGGAATAAAAGGAATGTACCTCAACAGTGTAAAGGCTATATATAACAAACCTATAGCCAGCATCATACTTAATGGAGAAAAACTGAAACCATTTCCCCTAAAATCAGGAATGAGACAAATTGGAGAAAAGGGCAGAACAGGTTCTGCCTGTAAGTGAGGTATGGGGAGGAGAGGGAGTGGTGGGGCTGTAGCGGGGAGAAAAGGCCCAAACAATGTATGCACATATGAGTAAATGAATAAAAAAGATTACTAAAAAAGGCTGCATGTGGTGGCTCACACCTGTAATCCTAACTACATGGGATGTAGAAATTGGGGTGATCACAGTATGAGGCCAGCCCTGCCAAAGAGTTCATGAGACCCCATGTAGAGGTGTCACGTGCTTCTGTCCCCAGCTATTCAGGGAAGTGCAAATAGGAGAATGATGGTCCAGGCCAAACTGGCACAAAGTAAGACCCTATCTCAAAAATAAACAACACCTAAATGGACTGCTGGAGTGGCTCAAGTTGTCACGTTGTAGAGCACCTTCTTGGCAAGCATGAGACCCTGAGTTCAACCCCTAGTACCTACAAAAAACTGCTAGAACAAAAAGAGTAATTAAGAACAGAAGCAGTCTGAGAGGACAGTTGATTCTCGCCAGGGTAATGGAGACAAGAAGACCTACAAAAGTGTGTTACGAAATTGTCAACCTAAAACCTGCATCCAATAAAATATTTTAATAGGAAAATAATGTTACTTTTGGATCACTCTTAGGCAAGAGTTATTATTGCCTTGATCTCTTGGTTTTAGGCTCTCCTCTCTGGCCCTTCTTTAATGTCACTCTGACAAATCTGGGGATCCATAGAACCTTTAAGATACACCCAACAGAGGCCATGTTTTGGTTCCTTTTAAATCTCCACAGATCTTAGAACCACAGAAGTCTCTGCAGTAGTAGTTTCAAGTCACTTCTGAAACCTGTGAAGGACACTCCCAGGTGTACTCATGCACTGAAATATAAAAATATTGAGTGGGTATATGTAAAGGGTTTTCCAGAGATCTTATCGACAACAAAACTTTGTATAATTGTTGTAAAGACAGTACTTCACTCAGAAGAGAAATTTATGAATACCCAAATATTCAAAATATTCCATTTTGAATGTTTTAATTTTAAAATATTAAAAAGGGTAGAAAATTAGAATAAAACAAGAGTAAGGTAAAACATAGAAAAGGACTTTAGATAAAAAATATAAGTAACCAATTTAAGTCTAATTGGTCTACATTCTCTTCTTTTTTTTGGCAGTACAGGGGTTTGAACTCAAGACCTCATGTTTGCTAGGCAGATACTCTACCACTTTAGCCGTGCCACCAGGCCTAGATGGTCTATAGTCTCCAGCAAAAGATAAAGATTATTGAACTAGATTGACACACACACAAAAAAAATTCCAGTTTATACTGTTTTTCAAGCAATACATGTAAAATATAAGGGGTCAACATGTTGATATTTAAGGAAAATATATATATTCTATAATGTGGAACCTGTTATGGCTATGTTCATGTAAAGAGACTTTAAAGAAAAAAGTTAATATTGGCAATCTACATGAAAACATCATGATTACCAGGAAGATAATAATAATTTTAAACTCTCCCTTATGAATATAGCTACATATTTTATCGTTGTGTCAAGTTTTTCTAATCACAAGTGATAGAAGAGTTAGTTTCCAGCTAACTAGAGGAGAAAATAAAGATTTAATATGCTATGTATTCATTAGCTGGACATGTTGCTAGGGAAGAAAATGATTAGCAAATAGATAAGACTTCTAGACTTTAAGACCTGCAAGTAACCAAGGACATGGTGCAAGGACACAGGGCTGCTGGGCACACCTGCTGCCACCTCCAGATGTCCTGGAAACTTCATCTGGGTTGTTTTTAGTGAATCATTTATACAATAGTTCCACCTCTGTGCTACTTGGTGAATGTCAGAGGTGTAGAATAGGATAACCTTTGCATCCAGCTTTTAAAGTTATCGATGTAAAACTATTTAACCCTTAAGTTCCTTATTGAGATTAACACAATATTGTGTCCCCCATTTTTGTTTAATTCTGTTATGATTAGGAGCAGGGTGGAAAGCAACAAACATTTAGGTGACTGCCTCAATTTTCTGAATTACCAAGTGTATAGTTTCCCAAGAAATAGAAGAGTACATAAAGAGAATTTATAATTTATTTTTGTTTTTAAAATAACTAAAAATAGAAACAAAGCATATTAACTACCAATTTTTTTTCTGTGTTCTGGCCACACACACACACACACACACACACATCTTAACTGGATATGCAGTAAAACACAAATTAAATTAGAAACAAAGAGCTACTAAGATAAAAAATATTGCCCTAGCAAATAACAGAATAAAGTCTTTCCTCAAAGCTGTAGCCTAAGGTTCAAAGACTCAATTTTTTATGGAAATTATTACTCAGCAGGAGTTTAACTGTCTTTTTCATGTCTAACTCTGAATGGAGTTTTTGAATTATTGATTAATCTACAAGTTCCCAAAGGAACGTGAATAATTAAGAATGTGAAATTCATTATGTATAATTACCACATATGGAATTTTACTCAGCCACAAAGAAGGATGAAATTTCGTCATTCTCAGGTAAATGGATGGAACTGGAGAACATCATATTAAGTGAATTTAGCCAGGCTGAGAAGGCCAAAAGCTGCATGTTCTCCCTCACATGTGGATTGTAGACCTAAAACAAATGCAACAATGGAACATGGGTCACAGGAAGGGAAGGCTGTGCAAAAGAGAGAGAGGGCAAGGGAAGGAAACCGAAAACTTGAATGAGGTTGATGTGCTCACTGTACAGGAATGAATATAGAAATTTTAATCTGGCCAAGGCCACCATGAGAAGCAGACTAGGGAGGAATGTGAAGAGGATTGGAAGAGGTGAATGAACGGGAGCTGTAATACACATAAGCATGGGAACAACACAAGGAAACTGCCTGTGTAGTTATCTTTATCTCAAACTACCAAAACATCATGTTTCTTATTTTATCTTTTATGTTTTTTCTTCTGCAAGATCAGAGAACAGGAGGGTGGAACAAGTTGTAGGGGGATTGCCACTTGTGTGGGGGGGTGGAGGGGAAAAGGGTAGGAGGATAAATATGGTGCAAATAATGTATACACATGTATGTAAATTTAAAAATGAATGATGCCTGTTTAAACTGTTCCAGGAACTGGAATCAAGGGAGGAGGAATGGGGGAGAGAAGTGGTGGAGTGGGGGAAGAAAAAAGAAAAAAAAAGAATTTTGGTATAGTTAATTGGGGAAGTAAACACAAAATGCCATTAAACTAAATGAATAAGCACATTACATGCACATACATGAATGTTTTGTTTGTGAAAATTAGGCAAATAGGGCCAGAAAAAAGTGATCATTTCTTTCCAAGTTTGAATAATGTGGACCCCAAAAATGTGGATCTGCATACTCACAGTTTTTTGTTCCTCACATCCAACATGCAATCCCCCAAAGCAATCTCTCTGACTTCCCAAAGTCACTCCATTAACCCACTCCATTTCATTATTTCATCAAAACTCCCATGATCTCAGGAAAATTAGTGTCAATTAATTAGAACAAATCTTCTTAACCATTTCTCATCAAGGAATAAATTAGTGATGTGATATGTTAGTCCTCCCAGGAGATGAAGCATCATCAAGGCAAATGTACATGTGAATACACACACACACACACACACACACACACTCAATGAAAATACACTGAAGGTTTAGAACAAATTGGTTACCCCACAGTCTGAGAGTTTAAAATAAATATGGAATACCTACAGTACAGTTTTTCCCAAAGTATCGTACACATTTCCTTTGATGTATCCCTGATGTTGTAGAAAATTGTTTATGATTTCACATGAGAACCATTTTTTACTTTAAAGTAGCATGTGTGTATGTATATGTACATGTGTTTGCTTTTACTAGCTCCTACAATTAATTATATGTAATTATACTGAAAATAAGTTAACATACCAAATGATACTAGCTTTGTATTTTAGAGAAGTAAAACTGAGCAGCTGAAAAGAAAAAGTGTGAAATTCAGTTTCCTAACAACAAATAGCTTGTCTTAAATTCTTTCAATCTTACTCCCTCCCCCACTCCTCACCCCTGCATGTCATATGGTATTGAGATCTTTATGCATGGAGCTCTTCCCAGCAGTAGAGGTAGCTATAGTTCTAAAAACTATTGAAGTGTCTTAAAGAGGCAGCTGTTAATTTGACAGAGGGAGAGGGGAAATTAACAGCTTCTCATTAAATATCAGCCATTTCTCTGCTCCCAGGGTCAATCAAGATTTGACATTTTGTTTTAAAAATATCTTAACATGGATCTTCACACAGTGAAACAGGTCATACCTACAAACCCAATTTTGTCATATTTAATGATGAAAAATGTCTGTTGCCTGGAAGGCAGAATTAGTTTCAGAAAGCATCACTGCCTGAGATTATGGTCAGTGCTCTAAACAACGTGTTATCACTGCTTCAATATATTGTACTTGGCTTGGGACAGAAAATGATGGTGTTTAATAAGAAAATTAGAATACTATGGATGTAGAGTCTATTGATATGATTAGTTACAAACTGGAATGAAAGCATATTATGTTTGTGTGTGCACCTATGCATGTACATGCATTTATAATTATCATAAGTATATATATGTATATATATAAATATGTATGCATTGTTTCTTTGCAACATTACATTGAAGATTATTTCCTGTGTTCAAAAGTATGCATATTTTTTGGTGGAACTCAAGTTTGAACTTAGATGTACTTTTTACGCAAGCACTTGACCACTTCTGCCACACTCTCAGCTCTTTTTGCTTCATTTTTTTTGTTTTGTTTTGTTTTGATAAAATCTTGTTTTTGCCAGAGGCCAGCCTCAGATTGTGATGATCTCATTCTTGTCTCCTGAGTAGCTGGGATTCCAGCATGTGCCACCACACCCAGCAAAAACAGGATTTTTTAACCAGGCAGGAGGGTGGACACTTTTAATCCTAACTCCTAGGGTTGCAGAAATAGTAGGATCTCAGTTTGAGGCCAGTAGGGCAAAAGGATAAAGAAACTCAATCTCAGAAAAGAAGCTGAGAATAGAGGTTCATTCCTGTAATTCCAGCTTCTCAGGAAGCAAAGGTAGGAAGATCACACTTTGAAACAGACATCCCCCACAAAAGATCCTATGTGAAAAACAAACTAATAGCAGTAGGACTGGGGTTGTGGCTCATCCCTAGTGGTAGAGTGTTTGTCTAGCAAGATTAAGGCCTTGAAAAAGGTCATGTGAAGGGGAGGGTACTAGTGGGAGGTGAAGGGTAAATGAAGAGAGGAAAGGATGGTGACTATGATTGGTCTGCGTTTTATACCTGTATCAATATGAAACATTGAAACCCGATGAAATTATTTTAAGCAGGGGAGGGGGAGAGGGAAGAATAGGGGCAGGATAAACCATACTGGGGTATCTTGCATGCATATAAGGAAATGTGAAGTGAAACCTCCTGTACAACTATTATATACTAATGAAAACATTAAAAAAGTAAGGTTACTGTAATCTCATAAAACATTTTTAGAGAATATAAGTACAATATATTTTTGTTTTACAAAAAAACAAATTCTTTTCAACACACTGTATTACTGATAGGATCAATAGTTCCCACTATATTATCAACCTAATAAAAATGTTTGACATTATTTAAATGTGACAAACTGATAAAAACAAAACTTTTGGTAGATACAATATAGATCTCAATAGAGCATTTCCAATGTTTTAGATTGTATTAGGAAAAGGAAGATGCATAATATACTTCAACAGTCCTTACATTTCAAATTAGTTTATACAATACTTCAATTATTTATTATTATAAGACATTGTGTAGTAATGTCTCAAGGTAGCAAACATGAAGAATTCAATCCCTCCTGTGCTAGATTGTCAATAAACATTGCTTTATTGCCAATGCAACCACAACATTTCTTCATGTCTTAAAATCCCATTCCTTCAGGAATTCTAGATTCCTGTTCGCCAATGAGTGGCCCTATATTTGATACGACAACAGAAATAAGAGATATTTATGTGCTTGTGAGACTCTGGTGACCAAACATGATAGCTACTCACATTCTTTGCAATTACCAACTTTCCTATTGAATTGCTATCCCAAAGGATGACCCCACTAAAAGATATAATGCTTACACATTAATGACCAATGTCAAAGAACTCTACAATGGGAAAAACTAGCCATGTAGTTTCTAAGTACTTAGAAGCTCTGTGTTTTAACTCAAGGCAGGGTGACCCATTATCCAAAGTAAACAACCCCTCAAAATAATTTTTAAAAGATAAATACTGGCGCCACATGCCTGTAATGCTAGCTACTTAGAGACTGAAACTGGGAGGTTGGTGGTTTGAGACCAGCCAGGGCAAAGAGTTCAGGAGACCCCATATGAAATAATAGCTGGGCACAGTGGTGCATGCTTGTTATCCTGTACAGCTAGAAGTATAAAATAGGAAGACAGAGTCCAGATCAGCCTGATAACAAGAGCAAAAAGGGCTGGATATGTGGTTCAAGTGGGACAGCTCCTGCCTCACAAGTGCAAAGCCCCTATTTCAAACCCCAGTACTGCAAAATAAATACGGAAATACATAAATAAACAAAATAAAAATACAAAACAACTTCCCAATACAAAAAATACCTCTCCTTTGAAAACCTAAATTTTATTTTTTAGTAGCCCTTAATAAATTGTTTAACTCAGGCAACTCTTTAAAGTGATATTGCTCTAATTGGTAGCAATAGTACGCATTTTATTGTGAATAGCAGTTTGTTGCATTCCTCAAGAAAGCCATACTGTTCTAATTTGCTTTATTGATTTTTTTACTTTTACCTTGTTTCTTTGCTGTCTCCAAGCAGAGACAAATTTTCCATGTTTAGGTTACAATAAGACTTTGAAATTTTTGTTTATCTAAACATTAATGTTTCCTTCTTGGAAAAAATAAATAAAGGAGGTCTATCTTATACTCAGATAAATATTTTGTCCTTACACTAGAGTAAACTCAATGTGGTTTATTCTAATGTAAACCACATTGAGAGCCAAGACCACCAAGCCTTGTCTGTGACTTCTTGACCACAGTGTTTATATAGCTTAGTACTTCGCACATACATTTTTTCTAGATGTTTATAATTAAAATAATAGTGCTTAATTTCAAGTAAGGTGAGAAACAGTGAGGTTGAATAACAAACCATAATATGTAAACTAGAAAGACTATGGTCAGAGTAGACCTATGGCACAAATATGCTAGGGCCAATCCATGGCATGTCAAAAGAAAGGTAAAGGCATTTTATTTGCAATAGGCAGTTATTGATCTTACATTTACATGTGTGATTACAGCTGCACACATTTGAATAAAGAAAACATATTTTAAAAAACAAACTCTTGTATTTTACTTTTTTGAGTTTGTCAAAGTGACTCTAAATGTGTGTAGAATCATCTTATACAGAAGAGCTAACTAATAACATAGTCAAGTTAAAATTTTTATGTCATAATTCTCTAACACTTTTTTTTTCAGGGAAAAAAGGCACATGCCTATTTTTAATAGGACCAGGCCTAGCATAACTCTTTTTTTACAAATTCATTTATTCATATGAACCCTCGTACACTGATGGTGGGAACGCAAGCTGGTGCAACCACTCTGGAAAACAATATGGAAGCTTCTTAAAAAACTAAACATAGATCTGCCATATGATCCAGCAATCCCACTCCTAGGGATATACCCAAAGGAATGAGACTCAGGTTACTCTAGAGGCACCTGCATACCCATATTTATTGCAGTGCTGTTCACAATAGCCAAGTTATGGAAATAGCCAAGATGCCACACTACTCATGATGGATTAAGAAAATGTGGTATTTATACACAATGGAATTTTACTCAGCCATGAAAAAGAATGAAATCTTGTCATTTGCAAGTAAATGGACGGAACAGGAGAACATCATCCTAAGCAATGTTAGCCAGGCTCAGAAAACCAAAAATCTTATGTTCTCCCTCAGATGCGGTCTTTAGATGTAGGGCAAATGCAGCAATGTTCTTGCACTTGGGTCACATGCTAAGGGGAGAGCACATATGGGAGGAATGGGGATAGGTAGGAAACCCAAAACTTGAAAGTGTTTGATGTCCCCACTGCAGAGAAGCTAATACAGTAACCTTAAAACAACAGAGGTCAATATGGGAAGGTGACCAGGAAGTAGTGAAGAGGTCAGGTAGAGATGAATCAATTCGGGTGTAATATACTTATGCATGAAAGCAATGCCAGGAATCTCTCTGTATATCTATTCTTATCTCAACAGCAAAAACACTTTGCCTTTCTTACTATTGCTCATGTCTTCTCTTCAAAAAAATTGAAATGAAAGAGCAAAACAGGTTCTGCCTGGAAGTGAGGGGGTGGGGGGAAAAGAAGGGGGTGGAAGGCACAGGGGAGAAATGGCCCAAACACTTTATTTTTGAAGGCAGCATGTTCTCTCAGTTCTCTGCCTGGAGCAGAACAGGGTGATTTTCTTTCCAGTCTGCAGCTGGTAAATTTGCATTGCTGGCTATGACTCTGTGTTAATGTTATTGATCTGCAATTTCGATATTTTTCACAATTTTTGATTTGTATATGTTAAATTTTACAAAACAAATTTTCATTTTATTTAAGAAACCCAGCAGCATTCTTACTTTGCAAAGAAAAGTCCTCAGAGCCCTGTTCCACAGCATCCCTGGCAGTGACACTAGAGTTTTTAGGATGGCAATGGACCATGGTGCAGCTTCCGCAAGCAGCTGTGTCCAAGCACATGAGAGCAAGTGGGAGCTAAAAAAGGAAAGGAATGGCAAGGTAACACAGAGTGGGCATGGCAGCACACAGATTCAGATTGGTGTGTGCAAAAGCTGCTCTGGACACCCAGAAATAATACCAGATGCTGTGGAATGTAGAGCTATGCTCACACCATTGTGTAGGTCAGGACTATCAAACTAAAGTCACTGGAGTGAAAGGAATGACAAGTAATTTAAGGGTCCAACTGAAATTGGAAACTATAAATCTGCCCCATTTGGCAGAATTATGTAATTTTCTCCAGGAAAGCTCAGCACCAACAAGCTGGAAAATGTTTATGATTAGATAGACTCAGGTTAGAAGGTGTATATAGATAGAAGCAGAAGAAAGGCAGGTGAATAAGAAGATCAAGATGAGAGTGACAAGAGGTGGGCAAATAGTTATGAATTTAATTTGAAAGTAAAGCCAAGAAGCAAGATGTATAACATAAATATATTAAGGGATTTAAAGACCTAAGTGTTTACTATCGCAGAAAGGAAGAGATGGGGATTTAGGATGTAAATCAACTCATGGGATTATACATCCTAATTGTGGCCTCAGGATTAATTTACTAAAGAAAAACTATGAAATATAATTGACAAAGAAAATATGAGAAGTTCTGAGTGTAATGAAGTTACTCAAAATAGATTGCGCAAATGGATAGAAACAAAAAAAGTCTACTGTCACATTCTCAGAATGTAATATTTCAATATAATATTAGTAAAATGTGTTAAGTAACAAGCAAGTAACAAATGCAATTATTAAAATACACAAATCTGGCTAATTAAAGTAAGAAATTGTTTTATTTATTCACATAACAGCCTAAATAAATATGTGGCAGGTAGTGTTGAAGGTGATTCAGGTATCCAGAATCCTCCCATCATCCTTGGGCTCAAGGCAAGATCAACTGCCCTGGTTGAGAAATGAAGGAAGAGACAAATCCTGTTAGCTGAAGTCAGACCCACATGATTGTAAGAGATCTGGGAAATATAGTTACTTGTGTGTATAGAAAGAAGAGGAAAATTACAGATACTGGTAAAAAAAATCAGCATTAACATTCATAGCAGAGCATAGTGAAAACGTCATGTGGTATGAATCACTAAGAAAATGATTTTACAATGAAGTGAGAGCAACCCACCCACACACACCTTTAGACTTGAAGGAAAATGTGGCTCCATCTATAGAAAAAAATCTTAGCTGGTTCCTTAAGTATGAATTTTGTGAGAAAATAAGTGGTTTTCTAATAATTTTATCATTGGAATAAATGTTACCATATCTAAGCACAATCTGCAATAATAATGGGAATAGGCTGGGATTTGCCAAGGCAGTATCAAAAATGAGGATGAGTGCTATATGATTAAAGATGCTCACTAAAAGGAGAAAGGCTATTTTATGAACCAAGATAAAATGAGTGAACAATGGATTTCTCCATAGGTATTACAGAGTGATAGAGGGAGGACAGACTCATAAGGAAATAGGGGAGAGGTTGCACATGACATGGGTTCCAGATATAAACACAATAAAACACATTATTTGTGTACACATTATAGTCACCAGGTGTTCCAGGTGTCATTTGTGGAACTTCCAAATAACATCACCAACATTTGTGTAAAGGGATATATTTCCATGACAACAGAGTGAAACCATATCTTATTTTCTTATACTCAGCAAATATTTAGATATTACATTATGTAATAAATCTTGAGATATTAATTTTGTATTCTGCAGTTTTACTCTTCACTCTTTTCAAGAAATACATTTTAATGGTCTTTTTGTATGTTTGACAAAACTGGAAGGAAAAAAATAAAACAACGTCCGCCTTCATTATACTTCAACTGCAAAGTGAGTCAAGGATATGCAGGTCAATGCTAAAACTGAAAATTGTATACATATAGAAGTAAGAAGATAAATGTTATTAGAATAAAAGACATCCAATTGAATGGATAACACACACACTAGTCATGGAACTTGTTTGGCTATCCAAAACATGTATGTGTATGTTATGAGGTAAACAGCAGGTAGAGAGAGGCAATAGCAGTGCAGAATGACACATTCCCACAGTAGTCATCTCTTCTAGTGAAGCCCAAAGAGTTTTATATTGATGATGATAACTGAACACCTGAATAATTGGCACAGACAAGACTATAGAAGTTTATACCTACCAGATATGAAACCTATATGGCTCCATGTTAGTGGATTTGAGTGTATAGGATTCCCTGAAGAGATATAAACAGAGAAATGTCTTTACCAGTGGATATTAATCACCCTGTTGTGCGGACAGTGAATTTTAAGAAAACGGAAATGCAGGTGAAATTTATTAAGAAGTTATTAAAATTGTTTAAGTGAAAGTGATAAATCTGAAAATAGGGCAATTGCTGATAAAATTGGAGATAAAAATGAAAGAAGAGATTGGGTTTAAGAGGATTCAAAAAATCAGACTCTTACTAGGTATGGTGGTAGGTGGATGTACTCCCAGCTACTCAGGAATTCGAGGAAGGAAGATTGCCAGTTAAAGGTCAGTTAGAGCAAAGTTAGTGAAAACTTAGCTCAATAAAGGGGAAGAACTGGGATCATAGTTCAAATGATAGAGAGCTTGCTCAGCAAATAAAGCTATGGATTCCATCCCCAATACAAAAAAGAAAAAGAAGAAGGAAGGAAGAGAGGATGGGGAGACAGGATGGAAAGGAGAAAGAAAGGGAAAAAAGGACATCCTAAAATCTTTGTGGCCAATGGAAAGTAAAAAGTGAGAGCAGTGTCTGGGAATGGTATTGGGTAGTTGATTCCTTTCACTGACACAGGGAAAAGAGAAAGGTTACACTAGTTTTTCTCTATGTTCAATGCAATAAAATAGCTTTGCAGAAAAAAATTAGTATGGTTTGTATCAACTTTTATTAATAATTTAACAAATTGTTGAGCTATGATTATCTACTTTTTCCTTTTTAAATTATTTATCAAAATAATAAGTATTTGTTTTTGAAAGTTAATTTGATTTATTTTACTTCTATTTTGGCCTTTCTTATTTAGCAGGTTAACTTAAATTTCTTTAAGATTCACCCATGCCAATTTTTAATTTCTATGTTATTGAAAGAATTTATCAAGATTTTCCATAGATAATTCTGACAGAAAAAATAACCATCTTTCTCAAAATATTTTGTTTTTATTACCACTTATTTTGATGTCTTGAAATGACCTGATTTTTTGAAATATACTTTGAATACTTACGAATTCAAAATTCTTACATTAAATTTTTGATAGCAATAAGCAAAAACATGCATAAAAATATTTTTAATAGTTTTTAATTATAATAGTGCAATTCATAATACTAAAAAAGTAAAAGGAAGAATTATGATTATATGTTTTCAGGTTCAAGAAAACAAAATTTGGCTTCAAGACTAGTATTTACATAATCAAATCTATTACTCAATATTTTATGTTTCATTTCCTTAAGAAATTTGGAAATATTTAAACTTGAAAACTAGAAAATTATTTCATATTGTAACTTGAAAAGTAGAAAATTATTTCATATTGTAAGACATGCTTGAAAAAGATAAGTGCTCTGACAAAATGTCAATTTTTACTTACTTTAGAATCCATCGTACTGATGTGAAATACTAGAAATTTTAAAGCATCCAGAAAACAAAGCAAGAGATTCAGTTCCAATTGCATTTCTTCAAATTCAACAGGTATCTATCAATCTGATGTCAAATTACAAGAGGTGGTTTAGGATAGAAATGATATATTTTTTCCAAATTATGATAGAATGATTTAAGGATTGACTTGAAAGATGTCATTTCAAGTAGAATTTTGTTTCTGAATAGAGTTGCTGATTCTTGTTCTCTGAAAGTTTGTCTGGTTGTTATGATGGTGAGAGATGCAGCTGCTCATCTATGAACCTCATCAGAGCAAGACATAGCCTTTTTTATCATGGTGCTTGATTTCTTCACTTCAATTTACATGTGCCTGAAAGTGTTCTTCCTCCTTATTCCTAACATTGTTTTTGACTAACTCATGCTTTTGAGAAGTCTATGGCACTAACTGATTTAGGAAATTATAATATATTTCATTCCTACATATCTATGTGACTGGATCATAGAACCTTGGTTTTGTAAAAGTTGGAAAAAAGTCCATCATCTTTGTTTTTGCAAAATAATCTTATGTATATAATGTGAGCTGAATGAAACATTTTTTTAAAAGGAGTATCTCCATAAAGATATATTCTGTAGTTTATATTTTCCCAGTATTTCTTAGTTGCAGGGGTTTTGAGACCTGCTTATATAGAAAATAGGATTTTAATTAATCTTTTAGAAATGTAAGCCAGTACTTAATTGATTACACACACAAACACACATACATACATACATAAATGCAAAAGCAAAATACTTGAACAAAGTTCAAAAACACCTTTTTCATATTAGGTGTTCAATAAACTTTTAATAATCTGAAATATTAAAATTAGTGTATAAGTTATCTATCAGTTTATAACAAATTATCCAAAACCTTTGTGGCTTTAAGTAAGATTTGTTGAATCAGGATCTAAACATTGTGATTGTGATTCTGTTATTCTGAGCCAGTCACAGCTGATACATGTTTATATTGTACATTTTTATACCTGCTGTCTACTGGCTTGTTGCCCTGCAGCTGGCTGGTCAAAGATGACTTCAGCTAGGACAATAAAGGTTGACTCCAAGTGGTCTCTAATTTTTCAGAAGATCAGACCTCAGGTTAGTGAAAGAGTCCTGAGGGAAAAAACGGAAAAATTCAAGGTTTCCTAAAACCTAGTATCACAAATCATACAAATTCACTTCCAACTCAATCTATTATCCAAATAATCACCAGGCAATTGCAGATTAAAGAGTTAGAAAGGAGCAAATTAATTATTATGAGAAATGTTGAACAGTCATATTTATGAAAAAGATAGCATCATTTTAACCCATCATTTTCTAACTACTGGCACCACTTTTCCTTGTCCCCCTTATGCAAAATATTCTTATCCTATCTCTAACTCATTATTTACAGTAAATATAAATGTACCTCCTTAGAACTGAATCTTATTAATTAAAAAATCTGGGACCTTACAAAACTAGTTACATGACTCCCAATACCCAATAAAGAAATAGTCCTATTTACATAGGGAATAGAGGTGACACACAGTAGCTACAAATTCTCAATTGTGAATTCCTGCCGGGCAGATGTTGCCAGATCTCCTCTCTCTAGGCACTTCATTCTCCCTCATTAGGATCCACTTCTGCTCTGCAGAGGAGTTCCCCAGTACATTTTCCCTCACACATATTTGCAAATTCAATTAATTTGCACAAGTCTTGGTTAATATGTGTTGGCGGGATTCATGGCTGAGATTCACAGTTATCTTCCATCATCTAACAGTCCAGGCCAGGCTTACTTACAGTGCAATGGCAGTGCCTTTAGTTGTTTAGATTCTAAGCTGGCTCACTGTCACTTCTTGTACATTCCATGGACCAAAGCCCATCATGAAGTCAGCCCAGAATCAAGCAGAGGAAGTGCAAAGTGACTTTGTAAATCAAATAGTAATAGGGAAGAGTAGGAAATTTGTATAGGTTTTAGAATTATTTTGTGACAAAAATATAAGAAAATTACTATAGTAGAAAATAACATATGCTTTGATTATCATAAACTCAAAATTCATTTGGGTACTCTAATGTTCATATTTAGTTTTAGCAGTTACTAATTTTATAAGATGAGACAAAATAAAAATTTAATCAGTATTTTCTTGGTATTTCTCATGACAAATATTAAAAAATCAATTGTTTCTAGGAACAATCACTTTAGTAAAAGGTAAGGAAGAATTTAGAGATATCCAATTAAGGAAGCTGAAGTGACAGTCATACTGAATTACATGATACTACTGGTACAGATAATATGTGAACAGAATGTATGATAGATTTAAAATGCATGAAGTTTAAAAGATCCCTTCCATTCTATTTAAAATCCACTTTAAATATAACTCATATATTTCTAAAAACAAAATAAGCTATCTGAAAAAACTGATACAAAGAATTCTGCAGAAAATCAAAGGAAGATTATTTAACTAGTCTGTCTATAACATAAAAGAAAATTCTCTGGAAAACAGCATCAAACAAATCTCAGAGAATCAATGCTAGGTCATGATCAGAGGCCACTGAGAAATCTATTCAGAGTTTGGAGAAACTGTTAAAAGCAGAAAAGATGAACTGAAGTGTAGATTAAAAATAGTGTAAGGATTTAAATGAAAAAAATGTTAACCATTTTTATAATCATGATAGTTTATCTTGGTTGTAAATTTGATTGGACTGCAGATGCACACTTCTGGATGCATCTGTGATGGTGTTGATGTTTGTAGCAATGATTGGCATATGGATCAGTGAACTGAGGGGGACACACTGACATTTGGATCATGTTCACTGAGTGTGGTAGCACTGTTCAATAGGCTGGAGCATTTGGAGCCCTTTAGTCAATGAATTTATAAGTGAAGGAAATCTCCTATAAAGATTAGATGGATAGATAGATGATAGATAGATAGGTGGGTAGATAGGTAGATAGATAGATTCTGTTCATTTGTATATCCTTGACTACTACAACTGCCAAAAGTTGAAATAGACATCAACAAAATACATAGTTAAATAATGAAATTAATTAAATAAGAAAATTAGGAGGGTCCAATTTTGTATTGAAATTAGACTTTTATGAGATAGGAACTTTAGCAGGAATTATTATGTGGACATAGTTATTAAACATTGGGATGAGTTTTGATGATGAATAGGTAAATTTATTATAGAACTGTAAATACAGAAATAATAAGTAAATTCCAGTCAATACTAACACCAGCAAAATTAAGTCTATGCTTATATATTTCAATACACACCCTTGTTTGATCTGAATGCATCTGGTGGCAATGAAACATGAAGGAAACAGTACAGATATTGCTTAGTAAGGATGAAAAGTACTAACAAAGAAACCAGCATAGTCACATTTACAGAGAGAGCTAGACATATCATACATTTTTTTTCTCATTTTAAACTACATATTTTCTGGGGAAAAACAAAATTGTTATGGTTTGAAAATGAAATAGTCATCACAGATTCTTGAGTTAGACACTTAGTCCCAGTCTGGCAGTGCTATTTTAGGAGGTTGTGGAAACTTCAGGAGGTAGGTCTTAGCTGGAGAAAGTAGATCACTGGGGACAGGTCCTTAAGACACATTTTGTCCCCGGCCCCTTCTTTTCTCTTGCTCTCTCTGCTCCCTGTTCACCATGAGGTGAAGAATTTCTTCTGTGCCACACACTCCTGTCACCATTGTATTCTTTCCAGGTCCATTGGACCAAGCAATTATGGACTCAACGTTCTGAAACCATGAGGTGAAATAAATGCTTCCTGCTTTAAGCTGTTTATCTGAGGTATTTATTCAGAGTGATGTAAAGGTAACTAATACTATATGAAAGTAAGTTACATTTCCAATAAATCCATTGAAACTTCAGTGAGGAATCCACTGCCTTCCTGGATAGCATTCTGCCAAAAGTTCAATAAATATTTCTATAGACTGAGTTTTGTCTTTATAAATATTACATTCCCCTGTTAAAAGATCCAGTCTACACACAACTAATGTCTTTGGATGTAAAGTTATTCAGTTGCACCCTAATTTAACAAGGTTACAATAATGCTTTACAGAGCTGACAAACATAGGGCCAGCAATGAGGCATTACTTAGTGTTCATTTGACTATCAAATACCAATAAATCTTTAGACCAATATAATTCTCTTCCCATATAGAATTTTAGATTCGTAGTGGTTAGCTCGAAGTGGGGTGTCTTGAAATTGAATGTGCTCTATGAAGATAAGTACCACTTCAAGTCCAAATATGTGGAAGATGTATCCCAGTGTTATTGAACATTAACAGTTGCAATGACTTTTCTGTGGACATAAAGATGAAATGGACCCTGACCTTAAGCTCCTCACAGTCTGGCTAGAGGCCTATGCCAACAGTATATGCATATTAGGAGAACAAAAACTAGCTGAGGAAAACTACATTAAGATTTCCTCTCACTACAGTCAGAGTGGCTATCTTTAAAACACAAAGAACAGCAAATGTTGGTAAGTATGTGGGGAAAACAGAACTCAGACACATACACTGTTAGTGGAAATGTAAATAAGTACAACCACAACGGAACTATGGAAAATAGTATGGAGACTCTTTAAAAAACTAAAAACAGAACTACCATGGAATGCAGCAATACCACTCCTGTTTATATATTTGTGGAATGAATGTCAGGATACATTAAAGACACGTACACATCATGTTTATTTCAGCACTATTCACAATATTCAAGGTATTGAAACTGCCCAGATGTCTTACAACTGATGAATGAATTAAGAAAATGTGGCACATGTACACAGTGGAATATCAGTCAGCCATAAAGAAGAATGAAATTGCCAGGCACAGGTGGCTCATGCCTATAAATCTAGTACTCAGGAGGCAGAGATCAGGAGGATCACAGTTCAAAGCTAGCCTGGGCAAATAGTTTGCAAGAGTCTATCTCAAAAAAAAAAAAAAAGAAAGAAAGAAAACCTATCACAAAAAGGACTGGTGGAGTGGTCCCAGGTGTAGGCCCTGAGTTCAAGCCCCAGTACTGCAAAAATTAAAAAAAGAAGAATGAAATTATGTTGTAACATGTTTCCAATAGTGAGACTGTTTGAGGAGACTATTGAGAAGAAAAGTGAATAATAGGGACAGAGTAGTATTGAAATGCATCATGTCTGTGTAGGAAGAAGACAAATGAAACACACCAAAAGCTGTGGAAAGGGAGGAAGGAAAAAAGAATAATAGAGGGAGGTAGACTGCTTAATGTACAATATATTCACAGGGGAAACACCATGACAAACCCCTTTGAACAATGAACGCATTATACATTTAACAACGACAGGAATATAAAATAAGTACTGTTAGAGGGAGGGTACTAGTGTGAAGGTGAAGGGGAGTGTAAAAGGTAAAGGAAGGTGAACATGGGTGATGCACTTTAAATGTGTATATGAAGGTAGAACATTGAAATCTGTCCAGTGAAATCCCTTGTACAACCATTATATCCTAATAAAAATATTAAAAACATAGAAACAAAGGAGGAATTCCAAGATGGCGATGAGAGGGAGGAAGCAGACAGTGTGAGCTCCATAGATCAAAAATCTTCCCGAGAAGCTGGAGCCACACTTGGCAGAAAAAAAAGAAAAAAACCCACCAGGAATAAGCAAGACTCTGACACCCCGAAACCCCAGCTCATACAAAGCTTCTCCACGCCACCTTGCATTGAGAAAACAGGAGGGCTCGGCATCACCAGACACTGGCTCCAAACCTGCTTGGGAGATGCAGAGCAACAGGTGAGCAAATAAGCCACACGCAGTACTCCCACAGCCACCCCTGGGATAAACAAGCATAGCCCCTGGACATACTAACCCCCACTCTGCAAAAACAAAAAAAAAAAAAAAAAGAAAAAAGCTGAATACTAAACAAGGAAGTAAAAAGGGCAGGGTGCTTGAGTGCACCTGGGGGGGAGGGGCAGGTCTCTGCATGAATTTTCAAATAACAGAGCCTGAGGGAGCAGCGGCTAAGTACCAGCCTCGGATAAGTGGGGAAGGGCAGCTGTCCGTGTGAACTTTCAAACAACAGTGCCTGCAGGAGCAGCTGGCTGGCAAGTCCCAGAACTGGAGAAGAGGGGAAAGGTAGCTCCTTGCAAGAACTTTCAATAACCAGTGTCTGCAGGAGCAGACAGTTGGAAAGCCTCAGCCTGGGAGAAAGGGGGAAAACAGCTCATGCCACAAACTTTCAAATAACAGAGCCTGCAAGAGTGTCCAGGTGACACATGTGGGTGATGAACCACTGCCTGAAATAAGGCAGATAACAATTAACAAAGCTCATCTCCTAACCTGATCACTTGGCAAGACTATGACATGAATACAGCTTAAATATCAACACCAGACTGCATGCTGAAGGAGCAACACCAGAACTCTAAGACTGAAATTCCATTGTTCCTGCAAGTGGAATTTTTTTTCTCTCCCTCTGTAAGTGAATGTCTTGTTCACTGCCTGTTAGTCCACCATCTCTCCCTATAGATTTCATTGGATCAATATTTTTCTTTCTTTTTTTTTTCTTTTTATCTTTTTTTTGTTTTTCTTTTTTCCTTTTTCTCTTTCTCTCTAAGTGCTTATTCTGGTCATTGTTTGTTAGTCCACCATCCTTCCCATTGATTTCTTTGGTTCTCTATTCTTTTTTCTTCTCTTTTTCTTTTCTCTTTTTCCTTTTGGTTTCATTAGTTTTAACATTGTAAGTTAGCTAATACTAAATTACACACATAATATGGACAGAAACACCATCAAGTGGAATGATGGGAAGACAAAAAAAGGATGGAAACCATTCTCCCCCCAAAAATAAATTAGTACAGGATTCAGAGGGAAATGAAGAAAACAGATATTCAGTTCTAGACCCCAACATAACAAAAACAGACTATTCCAAGGAACCAGAAGAAGCCCACAAGAACACCCTGAAAGAAAAAAATCCTGCTAGAAACCACTGAGAAGTTCATGGAAGTGTTAATAGACAAGGTAAACTAAAATGTGCAAAAGGCACTCAAGAAATTCCAAGACAACAAAAATAAAGAATATGAGAAAACACAAATATGAATGAAATCATAGGGGCCCTAAATAAACACCAAAGTTAAACAGAAAACACCATAAATAGAGAGATAAATAAATTTAGAATGAAAATTGACAATATTAAAGAGGAAGTGACCCATAATATGGAAAACCTCAGAAAAAGGAATGAAACAGAAATACAAAACAAAATGGAAGGCCACTCCAAGAGACTAGAAAAAGCAGAAGACAGAATCTCAGAACTTAAAATGAAATGGAAATTAAAGGAAAAACTGAAGAACTATCACTTAAACAACTCAAAACCTGTGAAAGGAATATGCAAGAACTCACCGACTCCATCAAAAGACCAAACCTGAGAATCATGGGTATTGAAGAAGGAGAAAAGGTGCAAGCAAAAGGAATTTGTAATATATTCAACATAATAATAACAGAAAATTTGTCAAATATAGAGAAAACTATGCCCATTCAGGCACAGGAAGCCTCCAGGTCACAAGACTAGATCAAAATAAAACTATGCCACAAGATATTATCATTAAAAGAAATAGCACAGAGAATAGAGAAAGAATATTGAAGACTGTAAGAGAGAAAAAACAAATAACATACAAAGGTAAACCCATCAAAGTCACAGTAGACTTCTCAAAGGAAACATTAAAAACAAGAAGAGCATGGAATGAAGTATTCCAGGCACTGAATGAAAATAACTTCAACCCTAGGGTACTCTACCCAGCAAAATTATCATTCAAAATTGATGGAGCAATAAAAGTCCAAGATAACCAGAAATAAAACAATATATGATAGCCAAGCCATCACTACAAAAGATTCATCAAGGAATCCTGCACCCTGCACGCAAAAAGTGAAAGCAAACGAAACCATGAAAGAACAGGCTCACCAAACCACATGAGAAGAAAAGGCAAGAAAGTAGAATGTAACATTGATTTCACTGCACACAATCAAACCTTTAAACAACAAAGACAACTAAATGACAGGAATCACCACATACCTATTAATACTAACACTGAATGTTAATGGACTTAATTTTCCCACCAAAAGACACTATTTGGCAAACTGGATTAAAAAAGAAGATCCAACAATCTGTTGCTTACAGGAGACCCATCTCATTGACAGGAACAAGCATTGGCTTAGGGTGAAAGGCTAGAAGAAGACTTACCAAGCCAATGGGCCCCCCAAACAGGCAGGAATAGCAATCCTTATCTTGGACAAAGGGGACTTCAAACTTGCATTGATCAAATGAGATAAGGAAGGACATTCCACACTAATAAAAGTGGAAATAAAACAAAAGGAAATAGCAATTATCAACCTATATGCACCCAACATCAATGCACCCAAGTTAATCAAACATACTCTGAAGGACCTAAAAACATATATAAACTCCAAAACAGTGGTAGTGGGAGACCCTAATACTCCCCTATCACCAATAGATAGGTCATCCAAGCAAAAAATCAATAAAGAACTCCTAGAACTAAATCACACCATAGATCAAATGCACATAGCTGATGTCTACAGAATATTTCATTCAACATCTGCACAATACACATTCTTCTCAGCAGCTCATGGAACCTTCTCCAAAACTGATCATATCTTAGGGCACAAAGCAAGCCTCAGCAAATATAAGAAAATACAAATAATCCCATCCATTCTATCTGATCACAATGCATTAAAACTAGATCTAAACAACAAAAACAACAGAAAAAAGCATGCAAACAGTTGGAAGCTGAACAACACATTGCTCATGATCATGGGTCATTGATGAAATAAAAGAGGAAATTAAGAGGTTCATGGAAGCTAATGAAGATGAAAACACAACATACCAGAACCTGTGGAACACAGCAAAGGCAGTCCTGAGAGGAAAGTTTATAGCCATGAGTGCATATATTAAAAAGACAGAAAGCTCTGAATACTACAGCTCAAACTCCGAGAAAAACAAGAGCAAGAAAATCACAAAACAACAAGAAGAAGAGAAATAATAAATATAAGGGACAAAATTAATGAAATAGAAACAAAAAAAAATACAAAGAATTACTGAGAGAAAAAGTTGTTTCTTTGAAAAAAATAAATAAGATTGACAGACTCCTGCCAAACATGACGAAAAGGAGCAGAGAAAAAACACAAATCAGTAAAATCAGAAATGCAAAAGGGGAGATAACAACAAACACCATGGAAATCCAGGAAATCACCACAGACTACTTTGAGAACCTATATTCTAATAAATTTGAAAATCTTGAAGAAATGGACAGATTTCTAGATACTTATTACCACCCAAAATTGAACCATGAGGATATTAATCACCTGAATAGATCTATAACACAAAATGAAATTGAAGCAGTAATAAAGAGTCTCCCAAAAAAGAAAAGTCCAGAACCTGATGGGTTCTCTGCTGAATTCTATCAGACATTTAAAGAAGAACTGATACCAACCCTCCTTAAACTGTTTCACAAAATTGAAAGGAAAGAAAAACTGCCAAACTCATTTTATAAAGCCAGAATTACACTCATCCCCAAACCACACAAAGACACCTCCAAAAAGGAGAATCCCAGGCCAATCTTCTTAATGAACATTGATGCAAAAATCCTCAATCAAATAATGGCAAACCAAGTCCAACAACACATCAGAAAAATCATTCATCATGACCAAGTCAGCTTCATCCCAGGCATGCAGGGGTGGTTCAACAAACGTAAATCTATAAATGTAATATAGAACATTAGTAGAAGCAAAGATAAAAACTATTTGATCATCTCAATAGATGCAGAAAAAGCCTTCAGCAAGATCCAACACCACCTCATGATAAAAGCTCTTAGAAAGCTAGGAATAGAAGAAAAGTATCTTAACATTATAAAGGCTGTATGTGACAAACCTACAGCCAACATCATACTTAATGGTGAACAACTGATACCATATTCTCTTAAATCAGGAAGAATACATGGTGCCCACCATCCCCATTGCTATTCTACATAGTCCTGGAATTCCTAACAAGAGCAATTAGGCAAGAAGAAGAAACAAAAGGAATATAAATAGGTAAAGAAACTGTCAAAATATCCCTATTTTCAGATGATACGATCCTATACCTTAAAGATCCAAAATTCTCTACCCAAAAACTTCTAGACACCATAAACAGCCTCAGCAAGGTGGCAGGATACATAATCAACATACAAAAATCCTTAGCATTTCTATACACCAATAATGAACAAACTGAGAAAAAATACATGAAAACAATTCCATTTACAATAGCCTCAAAAAAATTAAATACCTAGGATTAAACTTAACAAAGGATGTAAATGACCTCTACAAGAAGAATTACAAATCCCTGAAGAAGGAGATCAAGGAAGACTACAGAAGGTGGAAAAATCTACCATGCTCATGGATTGGTAGAATCAACATAGTAAAAATGGCTATACGAACAAAAGCAATCTACATGTTTAATGCAATTCCCATCAAAATCCCAATGACATTCATCACAAAAATTGAAAAATCTAACCTAAAATTCATTTTGAAACACAAGACACTGCAAATAGCCAAGGCAATACTCAGTAAAAAGAGTAATGCTAGAGATATCACAATACCCAACTTTAAACTACATTATAAAGCAATAGCAATAAAAACAGCATGGTACTGGCACAAAAACAGACACGAAGACCAGTGGAACAGAACAGAGGACCTGGATATGAATGCACACAACTATGCCTATCTTATTTTTGACAAATTTGCCAAAAATATACGATGGAGAAAAGACAGCCTCTTCAACAAATGTTGTTGTGAAAAGTGGTTATCTATATGCAAAAAACTGAAACTGGATCCGTGTTTATCACGCTATAAGAGTATCAACTCAAAATTGATGAAGGACCTTAATATCAGATCCGAAAGAACAGGAAACACTCTGGAAGTAATAGGTATAGACAAGGACTTCCTCAATAGGACCCCAGCAGCTCAGCAACTAAGAGAATGTATGGACAAGTGGGACTTCATAAAACTAAAAAGCTTCTGCACAGCAAAAGAAATGGTCTCCAAACTGAAGAGACCACCCACAGAGTGGGAGAAAATATTTGCCAGCTATACATCAGACAAAGGTGTGATAACTAGAATATACAGGGAACTCAAAAAACTAAACTCTCCCAATATCAATGAACCAAAAAAGAAATAGGCAACTGAACTAAACAGAACTTTCACAAAAGAAGAAATTCAAATGGCCAAAAAAACACATGAAAAATGCACACCATCTCTAGCCATAAAACAAATGCAAATCAAAACCACACTAAGATTCATCAAAAATACCACTAACAACAGGTGTTGGCAAGGATGTGGAGGAAAAGGAATCCTTGCACACTGCTGGTGGGAATGCAAGTTGTTGCAACCACACTGGAAAAAAATTTACAGGCTTCTTAAAAATCTAAACATAGATCTGCCATATGATCCAGCAATCCCATTCCTGGGGATATACCCAAAATAATGCAACACAGGTTACTCCAGAGGCACCTGCACACCCATATTTATTGCAGTGCTATTCACAATAGCCAAGTTATAGAAACAGCCCCACTATTGATGAATGGATCAAGAAAATTTATACACAATGGAATTTTACTCAGCCACGAAAAAGAATGAAATCTTATCATTCACAAGTAAATGGATGGAACTGGAGAACATCATTCTGAGCAAGGTTAGCCAGGCTCAGAAGACCAAAAATCATATGTTCTCCCTCATATGCAGACTTTAGATCTAGGGAAAATGCAGCAATGTGGATGGACTTGGGTCACAAGATAAAGGGAGAGCACACATGGGAGGTAAGGGGATAGCTAAGAAACCCAAAACATGAAAGTGTCTGATGTCCCCACTGCAGAAGAACTAATACAGAAACCTTAAAGTGACAGAGGTCAATATGTGAAGGGGATCAGGAACTAGTGAAAAGGACAGTTAGAGATTAAACAACTTGGGATGTAACTCAATTTTACATGTAAGCAATGCTAGGAATCTCTCTGTATAACAATCTTGATCTCAAATAGCAAAAATGCTTTGTCTTCCTTATTATTGCTTTTGTTTTCTCTTCAACAAAATTAGAGATAAGGGCAGAACAGATTCTACCTGGAAGAGAGGGGTACTGGGGGGGCAGAGAAAGGGGGCAGGGGATAGGGGTGAGAAATGACCCAAACAATGTATTTACATGTGAATAAATGAATAAAATAATAATTGAGGGATACTTTCTGGATTTATAGAAATGAAGTTTCACAAAAATGAAGTTTCACAGATTTTTCCTTTCTATTTATTTATTTAAGTTATTTTGACTGAAACATAAAAACATCACAAAGTGTACATATTAATGGGCTATCACGTGAGGCTTCCTTGTTTCTATATGTTGCATAATGTTTAAATCAGGAAAATATATCTCCTCAAACATATAAAATTTAGTTATGGTAAAAATATTCAAACTTTTTGTTTAGATTTTTTGTTATATGTATTACATGACTATAAACTATAGTCACCATACTGTGCAATAGTAAGCGAGAGCACTTACTCTTATTTAACTACAAGATAGTGTACATTGACTAATTTTTTCACATCCATCACTCACCTCCACTCTGCCCAGGCTTTGGTAATCATCATTCTATTCTCACCTTCTCTGAGGTCAACATTTATACGTTCCAAATATGAGTGATGTCATGCCCTACCTGTCTTTTTATGTCTGGCTTATTTCACTTAGCAAAATTATCTCCAATTCCATCTGTGTTATCACATGAGACAGGATTTCATTCTTTTATGGCTGAATAATTTTACATTGAGTACATGAACCACATTTTCTTTATCCTTTGATCAGTTGATGAACACTTAGGCTGTTTCCATTTCTTGGTCATTGTGAATAGGGATAAATAAACATGGAAGTGCAGATGTCTCTCTGACATGCTGTTTTCATTTCTGTTGTATATGCATTCCGTAGTGCAATTGGGGATAATATGGTAGTTATAATGTCCAACTTCTGAAGAACATCCACACTGTTTTTCTGAATGGCTGTACTGGTTCATATTCTTGCGAACAGTGTGCAAGAACTCCCTTTTCTCTACATCCCAGCTAACATTTCCTATCTTTAATATTTTTGATTATTCTTATTGTTACTGTAGTGAGGTTATATTTTATTGTGGTCTTGATTTGCATTTCTCATAGAATTAGTGATGCTGAACATTTTTCATATGCCTTTTGGCCATTTGTGCTCTTTTCAAAAATATATAGTAACATCTATTGCCAATCTTAATTGGTTTATTTTATTTTATTTTCTGCTATTTATTGAGTTTTTTGAGTTCCGTATTTATTTTTGATATTAACCTCTTGTCAAATGTATAGGTTGCAAGTATTTTTCTCCCACTATCCAGGGTATGCCTTCACTATGAAAATTGTTTAGCAGGTATGAAGCTTTTTAGTTTGAAATCTTCCTACTTACCTATTTTCACTTTTGTTTTCTCTGTTTTTGGGGTCTTGTTCAAAAATTTCTTGCCCAATTTCTATATCCTAACATCTTTTCTAAATGGTTTCCTTTAATAGTTCTATATCTTACATTTAAGTCTTTAATTCATTTTGAGTTGGTTTTTGAAACCGATGAGAGATAGAGGTCTAGTTTTATTCCTCTGCATTTGAATATCCAGAATAAATTATTACAAAGATTGTCCTTTTTTCAATGCATGTTCTTAGCTGTTTTGTATAAAATCAATATATTGCAGATGTATGGGTTTACTTCTATGTGTCACATTGGTTTCTGTGTCTGCTTTTACGTCAATACTATCCTGTTTTGATGACTAGAGCTTAGTAGCATATTTTGAAGTCAAATGTGTAACGTCTAATGCTTTGTTCTTTGTGTTTAGGAATGCATTTTCTATTCAAGATGTTTGTGGGTTTTATACCATTTTTAGAGTTGTTTTTTCTAGTTCTGTGAAGAACACTATTGGTATTTTAATAGACATTGCATTGAATCTGCAGATAATTATGGATAATATGGATATTTTAAAAACATTGATCTTTCTGTTCCATGAAAATGGGATAGCTTTCTTTTATGTTGTGATTTTTCAATTTCTTTTACCAATGTCTAATAGATTTTCATTGAAGAGATCTTTCATGTCTTTAGTTACATTTACTACTACTTACTTTATATTTTTGTAGCTTTTTAAAATGAGATTGCTTTCTTGATTTATATCTCAGATAATTTGGTATTGATGTATAGCACTGCCAATGATTTTTATACATTGGTCCTTTGTCCTGCAACTTTGTCTTATTTATTCTATCAGGTATTTTTGTTTTGGTGAAGTTTTGAGGTTTTCTGTGTATAACATCATGTCTTCTGCCAACAGTGATTATTTGACTTCATCTGTATATTGTATTCCATTATGAATATATATTGTATTCTATTGTATATATATATACATATACATATATATGTATATATACATGGCACATTTTTCTTTATCAATTCATCTGTTGATGGGTACCTAGGTTGAATCCATAACTTGGCTATTGTATATGTTACCATGATTTGATGGAATCCCATTTTTCAGTTCTTAATATTTTTTCCTGAGCTATTCAGGTCTTATTCAGAAACTATTGCCTACATTGGTATCTTAAAGAGTTTCCTGCATTTTTTTTTTTTTGGTTCATTTTTTAGGGGGAATTACTGGGACTTGAATTTAGGGCTTTGTACTTGCTAGGCAGGTTTTCTACCACTTCAACCACTCTGCTAGTCTTTTTCTGTATTAGGTTTTTTTGTGATAGGGTCTCACAAACTTTTTTTCCTGGCTGGCTTCAAACCTCAATCTTCCTGATCTCTGCCTCCTGAGTAGCTATGATTACAGGCTGAGCCACTGCCACCTGCCTCCCCTAAGTTTCCTCTATTAGTTTCAATGTTTTAAGTCTTACATTAAGGTCACTTATTCATTTTGAGTATATTTTTCTATAGGTATAGAAATAAGATCTAGTTTCAACCATTTCCATATGGATATCCAGTTTTCCCAATACCAGTTGTTAAAATGATTATCTTTTATCCAGTGTATATTTGTGGCACTTTGTCAGGGATCAGACATCGTCTGTAGCATTGGTGCTTATTCCTGGGTCAGCTATTCTATTACATTGGTCTATATGTCTGTTTTTGTGCTAGTACCATATTATTTTTTTTACTATGGATCTATACTGTAGTTCGAAATAAGGTATTGCTCTTCTTGCTCAGGATTGCTTTGGCTATTCATACTCTTTTGAGTTTCTGTATGAATTGTAGGATATTTTTTCTATTTCTGTGAAAAATGTCATTGGGTTTTGATAGGGATTATATTTAATCTACAGATAACTTTAAATAATATGGCCATTTTAACAATATTAATCCTATCAATCCATGAACATGGGTGGTCTTTCAATCTTCTATTATTTTCAATGTCTTTCTTCAGTACTTTATAGTTTTCATTGTAGGAGTCCTTAATCTATTTAGTTAAGACTATTTCTAGGTTTTTTTTGAGTCTATTATACATGGGATTGTTTTCTTGATTTCTCTTTCTGCAGGTTCCTTATTGATATATAGAAAAACTACTGATTTTTGTATGTTGAACTTATATACCATTACTTTGCTGAAAATGTTTATCAGTTCAAAGAGTCTTTCTTATTTTTAATGTATAAAATCATATTATTTGCACACATGGATAATTTGACTTCTTTCTTTCCTATTTGTATTCCTTTCTATTCTCTTGCTTTAATGCTTTAATATTTTAAGCACTATATTCACTAAGATACTAAGATTTGTAAAGTGGAGAACCTTTTCTCATTCCTAATTTTAGAGGAAATGGTTTCAGTTTTTCACCATTCAGCATAATGCTGGTTATCATTTCTTGTATATAGCCATTATGTGCAGGATTTTTTTCATGAGAGGAAGTTGAATTTTGTCTAAGGTTTTTCCTGCATCTATTAAAATGATGATAGGACTTTTGTGTTTTGCTCTATTGCTGGGATCATAGAGGTTCTTGACCCAAAAGGGCTCAGAGAAGCAATGAAAAGATGAGATGAGACACACAAAAGGACTTATTCACTCAGGAAAGGAATGACAAGACACATGACAAGAGGGCTGGTGACCTAACTGCCAAATTCTTATTTTTGCATCAGGCTTTTTAAGCAGTACAAAGTAGGATGTTATACAATGCAAAGAGAGTTCCTATGCCTGGGAAACAATGCCCTCCACCTGAAAAACAGCATTCTTGCTCTAATCTCCTAGGTTATACAAGTGAAACTTGGATACTGCTAGTTTCAATGATGACACCCAAACTTCCCTGTTTTCATCTAGCTTCACTTTGTTTCACATACACAAATATCAGGCCTGTTTGCCAGGGGCATGTGCTCTATTTCTGACCTTTCATAAACAAATACATTCAAGTTAATGTTTCTTTTCTCCAGACAAAGGGAGTCACTCCAGGTTTCCTCAAAACCTCAGTGAGAGATGTGGGGCACTTGCAGTCTCTGACCTTGTCAGGATCCTGCTAAGCCACAATGACCCTGTCAGATGGTGGCTCATGGCTCCTAACACTCTATTTATGTGGTGTATTATCTTTGTTGATTTGCAGATATTGAACCATCTTTGCATTTCTGGAGTAAAACTAACCTGGTCATGGTGTATGGTCCTTGTAATATGTAGTTGAATTTGGTTTTAAGGAATTTCATTGGAGATTTTTCAATCTCTTTTCATCAAGGAAATTGTCATTTATTTATCAACTATTCTATTGAGATTTCTTCTTTTCCAGCTTTTGTGATTGTGAATGGTTTACTTCTGTGTGTAGTATTCCATTAATGTTTTTCTACAATGCTGACTTAGTGATCCTGAATTACTTTAGTTTAAGCTTACCTTAAAAGATCTCCTTTAATTTTATTAAAGGAAACTTTGTTGTATATAGTACTCTTTGTTGATAGTTATTTACTTTCATGGCTTGGAATATATCCTTCCTTTTACTCCATGCTTTTAGGTTTTCTGTTGAGCAGTTTGTTGTTATTCTGGTGAATTTTTTGTAAGTGACTTGGCACTTCTTTCTTATAGCTTTCAACATTCTTTATTTTTATTTTAAAATTTATTTGCAAATCCAGTGTTATGCTGATATGAAAACTGGTATAGGATTCAAAAAATAAAACCATATAACAATTTCATTCATATCTGCATACGTTGCTTGGGCCATTTCTCTCCCTTGCCCCCCCACCCCTTCCATCCCCTTCCTCTCTCCCCCACCCTATGGCAATAATAAGCAATAATAAGAAAGATGTAACATTTTTGCTAGTTTGACATAGGATAGCTATACAGACAGATTCCTGGCATTGCTTCCATGCATAAGTGTATTGCAACCCGAATTGATTCATCTCTACCAGACCACTTCACTACTTCCCAGTCACCTTCCCATAGTGACCACTATTATTTTAAGGTTACTGTATTAACTCCTCTGCAGTGGGGACATCAAACACTTTCAAATTTTGGATTTCCTACCTTTCCCTATTTCTTATGTATGTGCTCTCCCCTTAGTGTGTGAATCATGTCCAATAATATTAATGCACTTGTTTTAGATCTAAAGTCTGCATATGAGGGAGAACATATGATTTTTGATCTTCTGAGCATGGCTAACTTCACTTAAGATGATGATCTCCAGTTCCATCCATTTACTTGTGAATGATAAGATTTCATCCTTCTTCATGGCTGAGTAAAATTCCATCGTGGATAAATACCACATTTTCTTACTCCATTCATCAGTAGTGGGGCATCTTGGTTGCTTCCTTAACTTGTGCCTACTGCTGCAACAAACAAGATTGTGTAGGTAGGTGCCTATGGAGTAACTTAAGTCATATTCCTTTTTTGTTCAGTACTCCTGGCATTTTAACAATAATGTGATGTGGAGTATTTTTTTCTGTTCTTATGGATTTGGACTTCTCACAGCCTCCTATATTTGGAAGTCCATATCTTTTCTTAGATTTTGGAAATTTTCTGCTATAATTTTATTGAGTAGTTTTTTATGTGTTTAGTCTATATCTCTGCTCCCAATTCTGCAACAAAGATGTACTGGCTTGAGACACAAGTCTTTTGTTTGTGTCTCAGAGGTTTTAAAAATTATGGTCATGATTGCTTATGTTTTTCCCTTATTTCCATCTGAATGTAGTAATTTCTCAACTTTGTCAATTCTTGATATTCTTTTTTACCACTTGTAGTAAGTTGCTGTTGTTTTACACTGTTTTGAATTTGATTTGTAAACTTTTCATTTCTATCACTTCAATTTTTTCAGAATTTCTCATCTCTTTGCTGAATTTTTCATCCAAGTCTTGAATTAACATCACCACTTCATTCCTCTATTTATTCACATCATTAAAAGTCACTGACTCTTTTTCTTTTTTTCCCTTTGTTGTGCTGGGTTGGGGTACATCGTAGCATTTACAAAGGTTCTTACAGTGTATCAACTATATCATACTTGAATTAACCCTTCTACAGCCTCTCTCCCCACCATTCATGGAATGGTTCCAACAGATATCAGTTTTGCATTTACATGCATGTGTATACATTTTTGCACTGTATTCATTCCATGCCTCCTGGCATCCCCAGGGGTCCATGACTTGTGAAGCCACATGTCCCTTTACAGGATGTAAGGCTCACAGTGCTCTCATGGGGATGGGGGCACTGGCTCATTTATCTTCTATCCCCCAGACCCAATAATATAGTTTGGATATAACAACCACACTCCCAATAAGCACAGAGAAGAAAAGAGTTAAGATAATATAGGATAAACTAGAATGTTAATAATTAGTAAAGGTAAAAGTATTAATATTAAAGTAATAAAAAAAGTGACAGGGAAGGGAAAAAAGACAGAAGCAAGATAGGAAAAAGAGGAAACATATGGGATGTAGACAATCTGCTTTGTTCTCTGGTTTTTCATTTTGAAGTTTGCTAGTTATGCAGGTATTGAATTCTATGCTTTCTCAAATGCAATCAGGTCAAACCAGAAAAAGCTTTAAGTAGGCTGAGCCCTGCCTGCCTTGCCCACAGGCAGAGTTTAAGCTAAGACAATGAACTCTGCGGGCTGAGTTCTTTCCAGTGATCTCTATAGCAGGGAGTGCAGGAGCCACCCACAAGTCACTCCCATGTATTGAGACTGAAACCCATGACCTGGTTTGGATGCAGTCTTACACTGGAGATGTTCTGGTAGGGTGCCTGTGGTCAAAGAAAATGCCCACATGACAGCTGTAGCTCCAACAAATGACTCCGTGGCTCTGAAAGTAGAGAAGGCAATTAAACCAAAGCAGTCTGTCCTGAAAGTAGGGAATGCACAGGCACTGAGTGATTCCTACCTGCCCCTGCCATGCTTTCAGCCATGGACAGCTAGTCTCACTCCTCTTTCCAAAAATCAGGCTGCAATTCCTAAATGTAAATCCACACACCTGTGCCCATGAATTTATGTCTATGTCACAAACAGTTTCACGAGTCCATGCTGACTCTTTAGGTGGTGGTAGTTTGCTAGTCACTGAAGAGGATTTAGAGATATGAAAATACAGGTTCTCCTTATCCCCAGCCTTAAGGTGAGGTTTAATGGTAAGACCCCTCTTAGTATGTTTTCCCCCCATGGCATTGAGGTGAGATAGATAGATCAGGAGAAAAGGAAATGATAATATTTTAATAAATATTAAACTAAGACATTGAAACAAGAAAGTAAAAACTAAAAGCTACCTCTTACTCCCTCCTTTTAGATGTTCAAAACAGGGAGACATAAAGGGGCTATCTACATCTGCCTTTCTCTTTGATTCTTAATAAGCTGCAAGGCTCCTTCAATAGACAGAGGAAAAGAATTGTCTGCCAAAAGGAAAGTTCTAAATCACACCAATTGCCTGTGTTTTGGGTATGCCTGGATGACACCCTATTTTAACAGCCAACTTAACCAAACAGATCCATTATCTTTTGTTTTTACTTTATAAATTTTTACTAGGATATATTTGTTATAGAGGGGTGTTCATAGCAACAACTCCAATTAGACTTACATTGTACATTGGTTACATTGCCCCAATCATATCTCTTCCTCAACCCCCTCCCCGCCCCACTTAAAGCAATTGCAAGAGGTTTCTTAGTTCTGTTTCATATAGATGTATGAAGTCCATCAATCATACAGTCACCTTAATCTCCTTCATTAATCCTCCCCCTGCCACTAGTACCCCCACACACATACTGTACCTATTTTACAGTTTTGTTTTTCATTATTAATATTTAGATTGATGTTCAAAGGGGTTTCTCAATGTATGCCCACTGTGAGTATACTTTATTTTGATCCATTCAACCCCTTCCATTACTCTCCCTTACCCCTTTACCTCCTACCCCTCCCATTTTTCAACAGCTTTCAATATACATCCTTATATCCTCCACCTTCACATCTTATGTTTTATGATATTACTGATGCTTTATCATTCTCTTTTCCTTTGTGGCACAATCAGTGTGCAATACTTATATGATTAAAGGTTTCTTGACATGATTATGTAATTTCTCCAGCTCTCTACGAGTATAAGACTAAGAGATGGGGGGTGTCACTATTTTGAGTCTTTGCTCCCATTTCCTGCATGGGGACCAGAATACAGTTCTCCTGTTTTTTCTTTACCATTGCACTCTAGTGTCTTTCCTTGCCACATGATCTTTCCCTTCACCCATCTACTTGTTGCTTCATTTCAACCTCTTGAGGTGCAGAAATGTGCTATGTGACTCTAGACCACTATCTTCCCACCCCCATCAGCTTATCATTTCTTTTTTCTACTGATTTTGGAAGTAAAGGTAATTTTCAATTTTTGCTTTAACAATGAATTAAGGCAACGCTAGGAGAATGATTTTTAGAGGAGGGAATATTCTACTAAACAAGTGCTTAAGCAATCAAGGCTTTTCTTAATAAATATGAACGATATATAAAAATTAGTGTGGATCTAGTTTTAACTGTCATATTTGTTCTGTTACCTAAAACATTTAGCTAAATATGTTATTTGAGAATTATTGAGCAGATTATTGGAAGATTTTATGTATGGGAGAAGACACAAAGATTTTAGATAAAGTGTCCAGAGAAAAAGAAGGAACGAATAACAACATTAATTCTGTAGAAACATATAGGATTCAGATATTCTCCAGACATTTATTGCTCAAAACATATTCTCTTTATATGGTTTGGTACAAGGAGAATACATGGACACTTTGGTGAACTGATGTCCACTTTGTTTGGTTAAAATATTGGTAGTTTAGATTTAATCAACTATTTACTTAACTTCCAAATGTACCAGTATAATCACATTTCTTTACATTTAAGTTCTTTTAATACAAGATGTCATAAACTTGAAAGCATCTTATTGAACTATTTTTTTTTATTTGGAGACTATCATAATGTAAAAACTAGAATCCTGGAGAGTAAGCTAAATACACTTCTACCTGTTTGGTTTCTTTATTTCAGATTTAGGTATTTATAATAATCCATCATATGACAGCTATGAGAAATTACTCTGAACCTAAATTTAATTGCAACTCAGAAATTTGAAAACTTAAATTAAAAATTTAGTAGAAGGGCTGTATGTGTGTTTCAAGTAGTAGAGTGCCTGCTTTGCAAGTTCAGGCCTGAGCTTAAACTCATTTAGTAGAATTCATTAAACTAATTTCCTTTATTAAGTGAATACATGAATTATATCATTTGCTTTGTCTGTATAATGTAAAAATACATTCAACTGAATGGTTTTAGATTAAATAAATTTATTTGATCAATGGATTTGTGTTGTAGTCAGTTGTCATAGAACATATATGTTGATTTTTGTAATATTTTAGATTAACTTAGGTTGAATCATCTGAATAAAAACATCTCCCAAAATACTATCAGTATATTTTCACCATTCTGAAATATTAAAAAACAAAAAAATGTGTGCAAACATCAAACTTATTATTTTACAAAATAATTCTCTTTTCTAATAGCAAATAAGTAATATATTGGAAATATTGCAGTTACTTCATCACCAGCCAAAGTAAACCCCCAAATTTATACTTAATTTCCTTCTTTTGAATCTGTGTTTGCATAGTTTATTATTCTCAATTTAACACCTAATTTGCACTCTTTTGTAAATCTGTACTAGTACTTATAAAAGACTTAAATAATAATGTCAAAGCAATAGCTATAATAAAATTGTATTGTATAAATGAAATGGTTCCTGTAAATTATTTCAATACCAATAAATATTCTTCTTTACTTTTAGTGGCATTCTTGAATGGAAAAAATTCATGATTATGCCCTAATGTTTTCCTGCCTTAGCATTTCTTTGTTATTAAAGTATGTCCTGAAATGTCAGGGGAGGCATTAAAAATCTCATCAGTTTTTATATCACTGAAATTCAGTTTCAGTAGAGAACTCCTATGTGTTAGGATACACCCTTAATTATATTTTCTTAGACTATTTAAATATATAATCACTCAGTGGGGTGATTACAATGCTCACAGTTAGTGTATAGTGTCTCTTCATCTTTGCTATATTTTCACATTTTGAAGAGATTAGACTGTCATGTGGATTGCATAGAAGATAAATTGGAATGTTCTATGAAGAAAACATTTTATATCAACCTTATAGTATTGTAATTCTATGAATTCACTGAGTAGTGAATTATTCAGTGCCTATTGCATTTTAGGATCTGTGCTTTGATTCTTATAAAAACTTTACTCAAATTATCCAGCTTTTAACTTCATGAATGTGGTCACAAATATGGAAAATAAATCAAATTTTGCAAAATATAGCTTTCGTATCATTTGGAGATTATTTGCAGTCATCTTTTATATGCCAGGCAATGTGAGAACACAGGGAATCCTTTAAGAATCCAAGTCTCTTTAATCAGAGAAACCCATTGAATCACTGAATCTTGATGATTTGTTTTGAAAGGGTATATTTCTGTAGCATTAAAGTATGAGATTCTACCTAAATAAGGCAACAGTTAAGTGTTGATGGGGGAATATCATTATCACACAAGCCAATTTTGTGTAGTCCAGATATTTAAAAATATCTTCATATGATCTCTCTGCTAGATTAATGTACTCAACATCATGAACTCGGTTAACCAAGGTAGAAAAAAATGAATAAGAAAAAATGCATGGATTTTTGCAATTGAGATGTGTATTCTAGTATTTCCAGAAGTGACTGACAGTATATGTTCTAGAAAACCAAAACACTGACATAATACAACTGTTTTGCAGCATTCTCCTAAAGAAAGTCTCTTCTTTACTCTATTAATGATTATATAAGGTAGAACAGCATACTGGATACCATGATAAAATGTTCTCAGTCTATATAAATATTGAATAAAATTTATTTAAAATATGACTATTTTCAATTAACTTTTGAAAAATTAATTTTAGACTTTCAATTACTTTTTGCTATTACACATGTGAAAAACCTGATTGACTTTAAAACTTCAAAAATTAGAAAAATTATTTCAGAGCAGACCTGTGTATTTTTATTGAAGTAATGAAACTGAAGACTCTAGCCACATCCTCTGTATATTAAGCATGTGAAAAAACATTTTTTACATTATTTTGTCCTTTTGTGAATTATTTACACATTTTTCCTAGCTAAGCTAGGCAGAAATAGTTTAAATTACAGAGTAGAATTTATATATGGTACAAATCTATATAAAATAAAAGAGCATTCTATTTCATATATAATAAATTAATAATGTCTAGAAGATAGCCAAAGTTAAATTCTAAAAAATAAAAGGGAAAGAAGAAAAAATAACTTTTTCAATTCTGACATATCTTTTGTACAGTAGAAAATGCATTAATATCTAAAGAAATAGGTATTTGGTAGAAGCACAATGCATCCTGAGTGTCTGAACCCCTGTATTTCAGTGTGTGATTTTTCATGCAACTCTGCAGCCATGCAGTTAGTAGTTTTTATCACCTATGTATCTGGATAACTATTTCTTGGGTGGGGGGGGGAATATAAGGCAAATATTACTATATTCCATAAGACTAGGCTCATTGTCTGAATTTTGAAGCAAAATGACCTTATGAGAAATCTTATGTAGAATTACTGTGAGTAATCATAATGATAAAAAGTTAAGTGCATAGACAGAGGATCTTGGGGAATCATTATTATAGCAAGGGAAATATATTCACGTGCTGTATGAGCAGACTTACATAATAAATTTAGTGAGGCCTTTCTACATATCCAGGATTTTAGATACTTTCTTCCATAGTATAATAAAGAATTTTTATTATGAATTTTATCTGATGTAGGCTATTTTGGTTTCAGAATTCAGTCAATCAAATAATCCAAATGTTTCAGACACAGCAAGCTGATCTCATTAATATTTGGAATATGAGTTTCTATTTAGGGCAAATAGTTTGCAAAGATCTTAGCTTGAAAATACCCAACACAGAAAAGGGACTGGTAGAGTGTCTCAAGTGCTACAGTGTTTGCCTAGCAAGTATGGGGCCCTGAATTCAAATCCCAGTACTGTAAAAAAAAAAAACCCATCTATAAACCAGTAGACTTGTCATAATGAAGTTTCTGTTAGCCTCATATGGACTAAGCAATAACTGAGAGTATAAAAGAAGAACCATCCATTCTAGCAATTTCCCTGTCCTTCTAGTACCTGTTTAAATTCAATATTAAATATGATTGGTTCTAAATGGTAAATAGAAATTTGATTTTATTTCATCCTTTCTTTCTCTACTATGCTTAACTCAAAAATATCAGTAAAGGAATAATGGAAAATCTGTTCAATTTACATGGTCCAATCTTTCATCTGGATTTATCATGTTTCATCGTGTTTTCCATGCCATTGTCACCAGTATAAGTAAGCAAAATTCTCTTGGAATATCGCTTATTCCTAGGTGTAACTTTGAAATTGATGCTCTGGAACACAGTGAATTCTGACTGTAGTTATTGGTCAAGTATCATAAGGAAAGTTGAAAATAATCTGCAAAGAAATCTCCCCCATATGATGTTACATCGGGGTCTTTATAAAAGATAGAACAGGAAGAAATAATGATTCTTCTGACTAGGAGCTTCCCACTCTTGGTCAAATGAGGCTTTCACTCTCTCATAATAGGTTTATCAAGGTTATGAATCTGAACTCAATTGATTTGGTGACACAATAGTTTGTGAAATTAAATTCTGCCTCTGATTATGGTATGCAAATCTTGTGTCTTTAAATGAATCATTTTTAAAGCAGTCATAGTCTCCATGCTCAGAGTCAGGCAATTACAGAACTAAGCAGGCATTTCTTTCATAGAGCCCAATTGAAGTTAAAGAAACTATTTGACCTATGATGTTCTTATTTTACTATGGTTGGTACCATTCTGTATATTAGTACATACCCTAACAGGCACATTATTTGTAAGAGATAGAGGTAATATAACAAATAATATTTTTACTATCAATTTTTTACTTCCTGTGTCTTGCTTTCCAATAGTAGTGCTTAATTACCTTTAAGTGTATTGGGTTGGTTAAAATTTAATTTCAGATACATGAGCCTATAGGAAAAATTGCCCCAAATTCTATTTAGTATAGATATTACAACAAATTTTAATTGGTAACAAATAATGAAGCATTTCTTGCTATCTTCCAGAGAAATAACTTGGGACAAATAATAATTTCTTGGAAAAATTAGAAGGTACTTGTTTAAGGGTTAACTCTAGGTATCTAATTTAATCTTCAGACTTAGGCAAAAATCATGATGGATAGAGGTTTGAATAATACTTACTGAAAGTCAAAGTCAAATTATTTTTCTTAAGCTTTGTATAATCCTGGTAGTTTAAGGAATAAGATTAGAGAATGTTTATGTCTGTGAAGCATATGTAAATGTATATTCATGTATATATAATAGAATGTGAAAGTTATGACAACTCAGAAGTTTTATAATAGAGTATATAATTATAAATTTATAAAATGAGTAAAAACATACTATTCTTATGACTTGGGAAAATAATTTCTTTCCAGAAGCTGAAGAAAAAAATACTTCTGAACAGGAAGCATCAGTTTTGTAAAATATACATGCTCAAGTTTAATGATATTTTGCCAAATATGCATATACAAGAAAGACATTGATGAAACTTATTATAGTTTAGATTATGAAGGGTTTTGTACACTGACCTATGGTTGAAACCCTGTTTTTAAGTGTTCTAATTTGTTTGCATGCCAGAAAAATGTTTTATAGATATAATTTCTACAAAATGACCATAACTTTAAAACACTGAATTTCTAAGGAAAAGGAAGAGAGCAAAACCATCTAAGGAATCATATTCTACTCTTTCATGAAAAACATCAAGTATGTCATTCATCATATAATCCTAATCTTAGATTATTTCTTTTCATTTGTGGGAATTTAAAAAGGAGAGAAAGAGAAAAGGGAAAGTGATAGAAAAGGACAGGGAGAAAGATGAAGAGAGAAGGGGCAAAAAGAGTAGAGAATGTGAAGAAGAGAGAAGGAATAAAGAGAAAAGAACAAAAGGAGATTAATGGGATCCCTTCTGATTCACCTCTAAGAACAGATGGAAAAGAATGCATTTTGGCAATATAATGCACTTTCAATATGAATATTTACACACAAACTTTGTCTTCTTCAAGAAGTGATAATAGTCACTTCTTTACTCTCACATATTTTTAGAGTATAAATTGATATGCAATTATATTTCACTGGAGTTCCCAACATCGCAGTAGTCTAGCCAAGATTTCAGTTTGCCTTTCCTAGGGTCTGAAAGTTTGACTTACTCTGAACTGACTTTATGACTTGGATTTGTATTCTAACACTATGTTACTAATTCAGTAGATTGATTAGTGGCTAAAAAGTATATTTTAAAGAGAAGAAGATGTGCAGAAACAAAGACAGCCTGGAGGGCTGGTGGAGTTGGTGGAGTGGTTTGAGTGGTAGAGTGCCTGCCTAGCAAGCCTGAGGCCTTGAGTTCAAACTCCAGTGCTGCCAAAAAAAAAAGTGAGAATTAATATTTCTATAAATCAAGTTAGAAAGCCAGCAGAATCAGAGAGAAGGGCATTAAGCAGATTTTTCCCCCAGAATTTATAAAAGAACCAACTCTAACAACACCTTGATTTTGGACTCCTGATCTCTTCAATCATGTAAGAATATATATTTTATTTCTCTCTCTCTCTTTTTCTCTCTCTCTGTCTTCCTCTCACTCTCTTTCTTGCTCTCTCTCCTCTCTTTCTCTCTTTCTCTCTCCCCTCTTTCTTTTTTCAGTGCTGGGAACTGAATCTAGGGCTGCAAGCATGCCAAGCAAGTGTTCAGCCAGGGAGCTGACCCCCATCCTGTAACAAAACATATTTCCTTATAACTCACCAAATTTGTGACTTAGATGAGCCATGGAAAACTAATATGACTATATTATTGAAGACCCTACAAGACATGGGGCAAACTTAAAATCCAGATGTATCCTTGGGTGCTTTTCATTCATCTACATGTTATCTCTCTGTAGCTTCCAAATGATGAGATGTAATTATCTCACTGACCATCAAAACTGACCACTAAGGTCTGTCTAAGAACTCACCTATCTTCTTGCTAGTACAAGACTCCTTTGGGAGTCTTGCACTATTGCAATATTCCTAATGCAGGTTCATGCTTAATGATGTTCTGGGAAATTCTCTTGCAGCTCTTGTACAAGTAATCAAATTACTTTTCCACCAATGAGAGTTTGGTAGTGGCATCACTACTATGATTAAATATTGCTTAAAACAAGAATGTAGCTTGAAATTTGAATATATGTATATACATATATAAATACATATATATGTTATATATATTGTATGTACGTATTTGTATATGTATATATATATATATATATATATATATGTGTATTTTCTGGGGGTATATGTGATTGTTATGACTGGGAAAGGTGTTGTTACTGAATGCAGACCAGTTGTACTATTACATATTGCACAGTGCTCTTGACAATCTCCTATAAGAAGGGTTTGCTGATAAAAGTGTGAATAGTACCAAAGCTGAGAAATCCAGGCCTAGAAATTAAAAAGGGTTTGATTTTTGTCAGTGTCAACACAGCTGAATGAACCTCAATGAACTAAGTTATTTTAAAAATCACATCAACTGAAACCATTGAGATAAATGGCTTTCTTCAAAGGATTACCACTTTGCTAGAAAAATTCAATTGTAACTAGAAGTAGATTAGTATTTTATTTATACATTGGACTAGTTCAGGATGATAGCTGTGAAGTGGGCTTTATACACGATTAGTGGAAAGGCTAACATATGCTCGGTGCCAAATTTACAAAATAGTTTTATGTTGTTTTCAGAAACAAATTATTTCGGAAGCAGTAAGTTTCAAGAAACATACAGTAAATGATAAAAATATATCAATAACAAATTTGAATCTAAAATAATACCTTCTTTTTAGTTGAAAGTATTATTATTTTCCAGGTTGATATAAATCTACAATATATATATATATCTATATATATCTCAGGAAAATGTTTTCAAGATTCAATCTGCCACAGACCTCTGAGATTTACAATGTGATGTTGTCATATTTCACATTGCTTCATGATTTGAGTTTCTTTTTCTTAAAAGAGGCTTTTCCCTGTTTGATACAAGAAAACAGCAAGACTTTTAAAAGACTTGTCTTTTAAAAGATATTTTTCACAATAGCTTGAGGATTTATAAACACCTGAGAGTTGAGTGTAATAATAGTCAGATGAACAAGAGAACAAGCTAGAATTTAGGAGGTAAACAAACATACTTTATTAATAACATGGGAACAGTAGTCCAAGATTCACTGGTAAAGTGGATTCAATTTCCCTTAAGCTGTCCACACTTTGGTTGTAGATTATTTCAGCATGTCAGTGTGGCTTTTTCAAGTAAAAGTGCTTTTAAAATAGAGCTCTGCCTTACTGCTTATTGTCTACCATGAGCAGACAAGCTTGAATAAATTGGATGATTTAGGTGAAAGTAAAGAGGAACATGCTGTTTATATTTTACATCTAAAAGGTTCAAAGTAATAACTTCTGAGTAGATGAAACTTAGTATTGATGAATTCCTGGTATTTATATTCCATTTAATTAAGCAGAAATGTTAATTTGAATATTATTATTCAAGTATGATATATTAGGTATATTGTAAGAACTCTTGTGGGTATCACAATGTGCACCCAGCTAGCACAACCATAAAAATTAAAAACAAAAAAATTACTATTTAATGTAAAGCCATTTTGCTATAGTTCTTTAACAAGTTAAAGAAATATTTCATTTCCTCTAGAGTTGATTCATCTATAACTTTCATAAAGAAACATTCTGCAAATGACTACGTGTTGTAGTGACAATTCTGGTTACAGTTATTCCAGTGGTTGTCGCATACATGTCACATAATGAACTGTCAGAAGTCACGAAGCAGGAAGAATAAAAAGGAGCTTCTATGATAGCAGCAATATCTCTGATGGTAGAAATAAGGAATACGAATGTTGAGCATTTTTTCAAGTTTTTTTTTTTATAGCCATTTGGACTTCTTTTGAAAAAGCTCTGTTCAGTTCATTTGCCCATTCCTTTATTGGTCATTGTTTTTTTGGGAGTTTAGTTTTTTGGGCACTTTGTGTATTCTGGTTTTCAACCCCTTGCTGGATGTGTAGCTGACAAAGATTTTCTCCCTTTCTGTGGATGGCCTCTTCAACTTAGAGACCATTTCTTTTGTTTTGCAGAAGCTTTTTAATTTCATGTAACCCCATTTGTTGATCCTTTCTCTTAGTTGCTGAACCACTTGAGTTCTACTGAGGAAGTCCTTGCCTATGCCTACTGCTTCTAGTATATTTCCTGCTCTTTCTTACACTAACTTTAAGGTCTCAGGTCTTATATTAAGGTCTTTAAGCCACTTTGAGCTGGCCATAAAGGAACTGCAAATCAAAACCATACTAAGATTCCACCTTATTCCTGTTAGAATAGCTATCATCAAGAATACAAATGACAACAAACGTTGGTGAGGATGTGGGGTAAATGGAACCCTGATGCACTGATGGTGGGGATGAAAGGTGGTAAAACCACTATGGAAACAGTATGGATCCTTAAAAAACTAAAAACAGACCTGCCATATGATCCAGCAATGCCACTCCTAGGGATATACCTGAAGGATTGTGAGTCAGCTTACAACAAAAGCACCTGCACACCCATGTTTATTGCAGCACTATTTATAATAGCCAAGGTATAGAAACAGCCAAGATGTCCCACTACTCAAGAATGTATTAAGACAGTATGGTGTTTATCCATAGCAGACTTTTACTCATCTTTTACACAAAGACGAATGAAATTTTGTCATTTCATGTGTATGGATGGGACTGGAAAACATCATCTAAAATGAAGTTAGCAAGTCTTAGAAGACCAAAAGCCACATGTTCTCTCTCATATGTGGAATACAGACCTAACACAACTGCAGCAATATTATGAAACACTGGTCACACCAAGGAGAGGCCACACACAGGAGGGGTAGGAAACTAAAATTGAATAGGGTTGATATGCTCTCTATACAAGAATGAATATAGAAATCTTATATTGACCGAAATTACCATAAGAAAGGGACTAAAGTAGAATGAGGAAAATTATAGGAGATAAGCCAATTGGGGTTATAATACATACATACTTGGAAATATCACAAGGAAAATCCCTGTGTAGCTACCTTCATCTCGAACAAGCTAAAATGTCATGTTTTGCATTTTTGTCTTTTTTCTTTTTTTGTCTATAAAACTGGAGAACAGGAGAGTGGAACAAGTCCACTCAGGGCAGAGAGCTTGCACCAGTGAGAAGGGGGAGGTGTTGGGGAAAAGGAGTAGGAGGGTGAATATGATGCAAAAAATGTGTTCACATTTATGTAAAAGCAGAATTGATTCCGTCGAAACTACCCAAGGAATCAGGGGAGGGAGGGATGAAGGAGAATGCTTGAGGAGGTGAACTCATGTGTGATATTTTTGACACATTGTAAGAACCTGTGTAAATGCCACAAGGTACCCCACCCGTGATAACAATAAAGTAAAAAAAGAAAGAAAAAATGGGTGTGCAATAAGCCCAGTTATTGGGATTTGAAGGCATGATACATTTTCAAAGGTTTAAATTTACTTGTATTTGATGAATAAATGTCTTTTTTAGGTATGATGCATATCTTGGTTTTACTTTAGTTCACATGTCAAAAGTTTGCTAGATTATCTTATGAGCATTTGAGCTGTGATTATAATTGATATGCTATGGATGCAAGTATTACCAGAATACAAGCAAACACATATAACATATTGTTATTCAATTACTAAAAGGTGAAGAAAAATTTGATTGAAATTACAAATGTATTTTTGGCCACTATTTATCTTCATATATCTGACTTTATGAATCTGAACATTGACTTCCATGACACTATAGTTTGTGATGCTTTTCCTTATATTTTTGCATTTAGTTTTCACTCAATTACTTTTGCTACACTGTTTTCATATAAAAATTTTAGCATAAATTACTTTATAAAGGGTTCCATATTTGCAATAGACATATAATGTACTTTGATCAACCCATTCTTTTTATATTACTCTTTCTTAACCACCCTTCCTCTTCTTCCATCTTTTTCAAAGCTTGTAAGGGTGTTCATTGTGGTATTTCCATATAGATATATGTAGTACTTCTATAATATTCACCCCCATCATCTTCTTTCTTTCTCTCATGTGTGCTGGTACCCTCCCTCCACCCTGCATAGTCTTCCTTTTATGATCATATCATATTATTACTTTTTTAGGTCTAGACTCTGCATATGAACAAAACCTAGGTCTCCCTATCTGTCATGAAGACCAACCAGATCACCTAGTGACAGAGCTTCCTCTTCCTCTGAGGGAGCCAAGACTAGAACTGCAAAGCCTTTCTAATTTACTCTCACCTTTCTGTTTTGCTGTATTGTTCAGCTGTTCCGTCCTTTTTCTATTCTTCTCAGTGTCCTTGCTCTCTGTTTTTTAACAGTCTCTCCTTTGTTACTCTGACTCATTCAGAGTCCAATGGAGAAAGCTTCCACTGTACCATTTTATCATTGTCCCAAATCATAATTTGTTTTCATACACTGTAAATATGTCTTGCCTCTTAATGAAGTATCTGAAAACAAACTCTTGCCAATTTGATAAAATTATTCAAGTATTTATTTCTATGGAGACAGCATGATTAAATATTTTAAATAACATTTCAGAGAATATTTATATTTCCATTTTTCTTTGATATTCAATCAATGTGACCTATTCTTTAATTATATTTTCATCATTTTCCATTATATTCTGATTTTACATGAGTAAGATTTCCAGAATGTTGTAAGCATAACTTCAAAAATTCTATCTAGTTGTATTACCAAAATTTAAAACAAATTCTGTATTTATTAGTAAAGCTTTAGAAGGAATCTTGGGCAGTGTTTTTAGATATAGAAAACTGAAAAAAAATGCTAAGAATCATATGCAATTGCAAAACAGTCTCAGAGGCTGGAAATTTCTTTTCCAAATGTAGGTACAGGTATATAAAATGCTTAAAGATGCATAGAATTGCAAAAGTTTCCCACTGCTCAAAAAACTACAAAAAATAAATGTCTGGAAATAATCAGGTTTGAACAGTATGTTAAATTGAGCAAAATGCATTTGTGATAAATTGTTGAATCAACCAACTCTTTTTCATCTATTTTGCCTTAAGATGACTATAACAGTTTTATGCTTCTTGATATTAGCCCAGGAATTTCAAAGCCTTTTGGAGAGAAAATTCTGCTCATGGTAATCACTCAAAAATATTTTCTTCCTAAGGAATTATCCTTTTTTCCTTATTCATTGATACATAGTATTGAAGTTCCTCAGAATTACCAATTCAAGTTGACTTCACAAATGACAAATGTCTAAAATAGATTGTTGAGTAAAAATAGCATTCTGGCAGAGTAAACTTAGTATGTTCCTTCATTCATTTCGTGTTCCCATAACAAAGTACCTGAAACTGGGTAAGTTATTGTGAGTGAGAATTTATTTCTCACAGTTTTCCAAGCTAGGAAGCCGAAGATAAAATTGTTTGGTGATGGTATATGATCCTTGCTGTACTCTGCCATGAATTCCTCATCTTGCAGAGGTGAGGCACGTTGTGTTCACATATAAATGAAGACAATTGGCACTTCTGTGTAAGGAATCAAACTGACTCCCCAATGCCCTTTGTTTATAGCAATGTTAATACATTTATAAAGGATGAGTTCTCCTGACCTAAAACCTCCTATTCTGCCTCATTTTTCAATATTGTTGTGTCGGTAATTGTGTTTTCAATTTTCCAGTGCTGTTGTTTTGGTAATTGAGTTTCCAACATATAAATTTTGGGGGGGTTAAAAACTTTCAAATCATAACAGTAGAACGTTACTTTCATACAAGGAAAAAAATCTATGCAGTTGTTTTTCATTGTTCATGATATTTATGCTCTACAAAGAAACCAGAAACAATGAAGTAATGAACATTGAATCATTTTCCCTAGGTGAAATATACAAGTTCATTGAAGTCCCTGGCCACATTTTCGCTAATTGATCAATATGTGACCTTGTTTTAGGTATGCTTCTGCTTAACAATACCTCATTTAACATTTGTTGTTGATTCATTAACAGTGAACTCATGGTCAGCGGCAGTATGAGTCATAACTGAATAAAGCTTATCTAACACAAATATTTTCTCCATGTGGCAAAATCACAGAGTTTTGCTTAAGAACACACTAGATAGTATGTCAGCTTTATAGGTAGGGACATTTTCAATGGTGAAATCACTTTAAAAAAATCACAAAAACTGAAAAATGTGGCACTAAATAAATATAGTCTGTCAAAATTATGTGTGTTAACAGTATGAGAATTAAAACAAGCGGGTAAGTATCACCTTGTTGACTTCATCCGGGAATACAATCACAATTTCACCTTTGCATATGTGTTAATCACCAGAAAAGTATCAGAAGTATTGATTTTGGAGTTACAAATAAATAACTTTTATTGAGATTATGGAATCTATTATTAAATTTACATGTTTAAGAAAGTTTTAACACATATATCCAAAAGTTAAAAGTAACAGCTTTACCGCAATAGAGTTGAGAGAAAAAAAGTGGAATATAGCAGAGGATTTGTTTTGTTTTACAGTTTTCTACATTGCTTGAAATTTTTGCTAAAATTTCTTTCATTTGTAATTAACAAGTACATCATTTGTGTAGTTGTACATCAATTTGGCCAAACTCATATTTGGGTTTATGCAACTTTCTGGAGAACATTGGGGCCAGGGTAAGGACCAGAAAGCTGCCTCATCAAGCGAACCAGGAATGGGGGGAGAAGGGATGAAGGAGAGCAGTAGAGGAGGTGAATTCAAGTATGATATATTTGATACATTGTAAGAACTTTTGTGAATGCCATAATGTACCCCCACCCAGCACAAAAACAACAACAACAAAATAGAATGGGAAAAAGGGAATGGACAGTACTGGAGGCAGTTCTAGGCTCCTTGTGATGATGATGAGTGCCCACAACTCCTGGAAGTCAAAACAGGAGCTGAACTGATAAACTGGACCTTCCCTAAGTGATCTGGTTTCTCACTATTTCTCTGTGTCTTTTCTGAGACTCCTGAATGCTGGCTATCCAGTGGAGACAACTGACCTCTAGGTTGCACCCTGAAACAAAATATGTCCTCATGGACCAACTCTCTGAAACATTGTTTCTCTATGAATGGTGATGTCTAGCTACTTCTATTCCTTCTGTTGTCTGATTAAAAGTTATTAGGTTTAATAACAACTCTCCTTATTCTGTGTTTTTTTTTAACTTTTCTGCTTAATACTATCAGCATCTGACACATTTATTATGTTTAGTCTGTCACTTCCTTCTAGAATATGAATTCTTTAATGTCAGGAAAATTTTATTCTTACAATTTATTTGTTTCTCTACTAATACACGGGCAGGGCCTAGAAATAATTTGGTATGAAGACAACTTTCTCAATTTAAATTGCTGAAAGAATGCATGAATGAAATTTGCAATTTGGTTATTTTACACTGAAATAAGATTAAGACAGGGATTAAAGTGGAAAAAACTACCGTCTCACAGTGAGCAGAAAAGTCATGTGGCCAACTTTAGACATGGATTCCCAAGAACAAAGAAAATACCAGGAAAAAAAACAGAGGGTGCAGTTTTAGAACAAAATACAGTTAATAAAAAATAAAAATAAGTTGCCTAATGCTTAAAACTTAAGACCAACACAATTTACATTAAAACAAATTTAAGAATAGCTAATAAACAAGCAGAATGATAGAAGGTTTTTTTGAACAGAGAGATTCAATATCATAGAATATAAAATTACATTTATGATTACAAGAAAGCATCTGTCCTCCTGGACACACCAAACTCCCTGCAGAACGGCTAAAGAGTAGGTCCTGGGGCACATGAGCCTGGATTCCATCAACACCCCACAAGCTCACCATAGCTGATGGTGGGTGTGGATCTGTGGATACCATATCATGGACCTCTGCACATATTGTGAGGCAGTAGAGAAAGGGCTGGTTAAAGAAGCTATAGTTTGGAGGGCCTGCACACACCAACTGAATCACAAGTCCTCCTGCAAGACAAAAGATAGAGCCCTGAAGACTGGCTCAGCACTGTTAACCATCACAGCATTGTTAACCATCACAGCACTGTGCAGGAAATATTGTTGGCATGGATCTAACCAGCAGGACACAGCAGAGTGTTAGCAAACATTGAGCATGGCACGCTAGTCTCTAATCAGAAAAATGAATGACATGGGGACAGACTCTGACTCAGAGGGAGCCTGGTGAGACAGGATGGAAGTAGGAAAAGTTTGGGGCTCATGTAGGTTGCCTGGGAATGTCCCTGACCACCTTCACCTGGCTGGGAACTGCCTATGTCCCTCCCCTCTGGGTCATTATTGGGTGGGAATCTCCTGGGTCCCTCCTCCCCATGGGTTAATGTAGGTTTTAAAAGCACTTGGAAAAGAAAAGAACACTTTCTCAGCCAGTGGACTTCACCTGCATCCCAACATGCTCTCTTTTTATTTCCCTTTCCCTGACTTTAAAAAAAAACACATTTGCACCCACGCATTCTGCTTGGATTCGTCCATGCTGGAACACAAGAACCAAGGTGTTCTGAAAACACCAGTTTGCAGTCAACACTGGGAGAAGAAGGATGTCACAAATAAAGTGGGAAGTGAGTGGGGACTAAGGAAGTTGATAACTCAGACCCCAGAAGCCTGCATTAGAGATTATAATCAGATCTTCAAATCCATCCCCCTATACTTGGATACCAAGTAAGGCTGTCACTTACTAAAGTTTGAGAGAAAACACAACAAAACAATACAACAACAACAAAACATCTGCTCTGGGGAACAACAGCAAAGACTGTTTTCCTTTGAGTGTGTGTGTGTGTGTGTGTTTCTTATATTTTACCTGGATATTTTTGTTCTTTTTCCCACTTTCTTTTCTGTTCTGCTTTTGCTCCCTTCCTTTTCTTTACAATCACCTCTCAATATTAAAGATTAACCATATGTTCTTCTACCTATAATTTAAAAAGCTCTTTTCTTTATTTTTTCTTCTATATCTTCCTTCATCCACACCTTCTTTGTTACCTATACTCTTGGAAAGTAGTTAGATTTACAGATCTTTGTTTTTTGTTGTTTCTTTATTTTTCTCTTTCTCCTTTCTTTTTCAATACATTTTAAATGTCTTTTCTACTAATTTCATTCTGCATTCTCATTTTCCCTTCTATTAACCTTAGCTGCCACTGCTTCCAGCTTTATATCACCAAATACACCCTCTATGTCCTTCCTTTTATCACCCTTTATTGACTAAGTTCTTCATAGAACACAAATTCTTCTAAAGATACTGGAGCAGTGATAATAAGGAGTCTTTATTAGCAATTTCTGTATTCTCGTGTGGGGTGTTTATGAACTGTGATACTTATGAGCTAAGCTTCCTCTCCCAGAGTAGGTTAGGGGTCTGAACCCAATGTCTTGAATATTGTGGCCAAATATTTGACTACTAAGCCACACCCTCTCAGTCTAGGGATGAGAAAATACACTACAACTCAGCCACTACCCATTCTAACCAAAACATTGTGAAAATTCCACCTGAAAAGACACAGGAAATTAAAATTTTTAACTAAAACTTGGCTTCAGATGCATAAAACCCAATGTAGAAACATTAGGAATATTTTTTTTTAAAAGGCAACATTTCTCATAATGTCAATGACTCCACAATAAAGGACTTGAACAATAGTAATGTAGAGTAATTTCAAACAATGAATTCAAAAGAACAATGATAAGACTTATCAACAAAATTAAAGAGGCTGTATATAAGCACCTGAATTCAAAAAGAATGCAAATAAACAACCGATTCTTAAAGAGAATTCAAACAAATAGCTGAATGAAATACAGAAGACAATGCAGGATATGAAAGAGGAATTCAAAAATATATGGGAATCCTAAGAAAAATCAAATTGGAATCTGGGAAATTAAAAGTTCAATAACCCAAATAAAAACTCAGTTGAAAGCCTTGATAGTCAAACAGAGTAAATTGAAAATAAAGTATCAGTGACTGAAGATAAAGTAGAGGAATTAGATCAATCAGACAAAGGCAAAGAAAAATACTGGGACTGTACAAATGGAACATGAAAACATGAGATAGTATCAAAAGACCAAAACTATAAATCATGGTTATAGAAAGAAAAGATGTACAAGCTAAAGGCATAGATAACATATTCAAAAAATGGAAGCAGAAAACTTTCTCAATATTGAAAATAATACAATCATTTAGGGCACAGGAGGGATACAGAACACCAAGCAGTCAAGATCAGAGAGACACCTCCAGAAACATTGTAAGTAAAAAAAACAAGCATTTGGAACAACAGCAAAGAAGAATATTGAAAGGTACAATAGAGAAGAGGTAGATCCACAATAAAGGAAAATGTCTCAGAATAAGATTTCTGAACAGAAATTCTAGAATCAAGACTGGCATGGAATAAAGCACTCTAAGCCCTGAAAGAAAATAGCTGTCAACCTAGATTAACATATCTAGTAAAGTTATTCTTCAAAATTGAAGAAGAAATAAAATCTTTCCACAATAAAACCTAAGGCAATTTATGAGCCCTAAAACAGCACTGAATAAGATACTTGAAGTAATCCTACAAAAGTAAGAGGAATATAAACACATCCAGGAAAATACAAGAAAGAATAAACATGATATGAAGCATAGATTAGCAAATAAAGAACAGGATTAAAGTAAACATCACAAAACAATAAAATAACAGGAACTACTACATACCTTTCAATATTATTACTGATTAGTCTCAATTTTCCATTCAAAACACATAAAATGTTATGTTGGATTAAAAAGTAAGCCCAGGCTATTTGTGCCTACAAAAGCAAAGATAAGACAAAACAAAAAACTGCCACTAATAACACAAATGTTTGATTAGGGTGGAAAGATGGAAAGATTTTCTAAGCAAAAGAACTATGGAATTAGCCAGGAATAGTTATACTCATATTCAATAAAACAGAACTCAAACCAAAATTAGTTCAAGGAGTCAAAGAAAGTTACTTTATATTAGTTAAGGAAACAATCCATCAAGATTGTGAACATATATTTACCAAATGTTTGTGCACCCAATTACATTTGAAAAACTCAAGAGCATAGACAGACCACAATACACTGCTATCATCAAGAGACAGATCATCTGACAAAATAATCAACAAAGAAACTTCAGAAGTAAATGATGGTATAGACCAAATGTGCTTAAAAGACATCTACAGAATATTTCACCCAGCAGCTGCAGAAAACACATTCTTCTTAGCAGCCCATATCTAAAACAGATAATATTTTATGACCAAAAACAAGTCTTACTAATATAAAAGAAAACTGAATGAACACCTTGTATTCTATCAGACTGCAATGGACTAAAACAAGACAGCAGCAAAATTAACTACAGAAAATATTTAAACACTTGAAGGCTGAACAATACATCAAAGAAGTAAGAAGAAAACTCAGAAAAGGCTAGAAAATAGTGAAAATGAAAACAGAACTTAACCAGAACCTGGGCTAAGAAGAAAAACTGTACAAATGAGATCCTACATTAAGATAAAAACCAGAGAAATCTCAAATAAATAACCCCAAAATGCACCTCAAGCTCTTAGAAAAAAAATAAGCCAAACCCCAAATTAGTATGTGGAAAGTAATAAAAATTGGGGCAGAGATGTAGACTAAAAATCAATACAAAGAATCAATGAAATAAAAAGTTGCTTCTTTGAAAAGATAAGTAAGAGTAATAAACCCTTAACCAAACTAGCCAAAAGGTGAGGGGGGGGGAAGCAAACTAATCAAATTAGAGGTGAAAAAGGAGATATTACAACAAATGCCAATGAAATTCAGGGCATTATTAGGGAATACTTTAAAAGGTTATATTTCAATAAGTTGCACACCCATGTTTGTTGCCTACTATTCACAGTAGCCAACCTCTGGAAGCAACCTAAATGCCCTATGAAGTGATGAATGAATTAAGAAAATGTGGTATATATACACAATGGAGTACTACCCACCCACAAAGAAGAATGTAATTATGTTGTTTTCTGGTAAATGGGTGGAGTTGGAGGATATCATGTTAGGTGAAATAAGCCATGTTCAGAAAGAAAAAGGCTGTATCTTTTCTCTCACACGTAGAAGATAGATTAAAACATAAAAAATGAAGATCATCATAGAAACACTTATTTATAGAACATGATTGTAATAGTGGAACTATACCTCAGAACTCAGGAAAGGAGGGAAGGGAAAAGACAATGAGAGTCAACAATATCAAAATATATTACATCTGTGCAGGTAGAGGACAAAACAAGACAAACTGAAAGCTGTTGATTAATAGGGGATAGCACCAAAAGAGTAAGGGAAAGAAACACAAGGGGTTGAGCTGACCAAAGTAAAGTATATCCACAGCTGGGATTGTGGGGGTGAACCTAGCCAAGGTATAATGTAAGCATATTTAGACATGTCACAATGAATCCTCTGTGTGCAACTAATGTATACTAATAAAAATGCTTTGAGAAAAAATATAAACCCTTGCTTGTATGGATGAATAGACATACAAGGGCAGTGAATTTCTTGATGAGCTTGATAACTGCTTGGTGACCTTATTATTATCTTTTTTCTACATAAAAGGAATAAAAGACTTGGAAATAATCTCTCATAGCTATAGTCATCTGATTTTTGACAAAGGAGCAAAAGTATACATTGGAGAAAACATAGCCTCTTCAACAATGGCACTGGAAAAATTGGTCATCAACACATAGAAGGGTAAATTAAACTCCTGTCTCACTACAGAAATCAATTTACATTAGATCAAAGGTTTACACAAGACATGATGCTTAGCAACTACTACAGGAGAGAAAGGGAAACACTTGAATACACAGAACAGGCAAGTATTTTCTAAATAGGATTCCATTTGTGCCAGAAATAGACCAAAAATTGACGAATGGGATCACATCAACTTAAGAGCTTCTGTACATCAAAGGTACAGGATGTTGGAGGGTGAATATGGAGGAAATATTCTGTACACATGTATGAAAATGGAAAAATAAGACTTGTTGAAACTATTTCAGGAATGAGGGGGATAAAGGAGAATGATGGAGGCTATAAATTCAACTGTGATATATAGTGAGAACATTAGTAAATGCCACACTGTACTCCCAGTACAATAATAAGAAAATTTTAAAAATTAAGTTGGAATATAAAAGAAAACTCACAAAATGGGAGAAATCTTTGCCAGGTATTCATTTGATAAAGGATTAATATCAAAGATGCAAACAGCTGAAGAAATTAAATGCCAAAGAACAAATTATCAAACTAATAAGTTGGTAAATGAATTGAACTGACAATTCTCAGAAAAAGTACATAAAGAAATATTCAACATCCTTATCCATAAGGGAATTACAAGTCAATCTGCACTGACAGTGCATCACACACAATCAAAATGGCAGTCACCAAGAAAACAAATGACAACAAATGCTAGTGATGGTGCCAGGACAAAGGAACCCTCATACAAACTGCTGTTGGGAATACAAACTAGTGCACTCACTGTGGAAATCACTGTGGAGATTCATCAAAAAGCTACAAGTAGACATAACTCATGACTGATATACCACTCTTGGGCATATATTGGAAAGAGTTAAATCAATTTAAGAAAAAAGCCTGCTCATCCATGTTTACTGTGGCACTATTCACAACAACCAAGGTATGGAATAAGCCTAGACATCCCAAAACTGATGAGTAGATGAAGAAAATGTGATATATGTACACAGTGGAGTACTATTCAGTCATAAAAAAGGAACAAATTATTTCATTCACAGAAAAATGGGTAGAACTGGAGAGCATCATATCGAGAAAAATAAGCCAAGCTTAAGAAACCAAATATCACATGTTTTCCCTTAAATGCAGACTAGGTCTAAAGTGATAACAATAACAATAATAATGGGACATGAGTGTAAAGGTTGGACTTTCTGGGAAAAGGTGAGTCAGCAGGAGGAGGGAAAGGGAAGGAAAGGAAAGTAAAGGACATAGGGGTGTGAAGAGAATTTATATATAAGATTATATATAATGAGACAGAGCAGAGGGAAGCATCCACACAGAAGACCTAGAACCCAGAAAGCACTCAGTGGCTTCACTTTCTCACTGGTGGACAAAGCATTGCAAAAATCCTGAATGTTCTGAGGGATCTCATGAAGGATAAGTGACCTTATAGCTGCTCACAACAGGTTCTTCTCTTTGTAAGTGCAAAGCCAATAAACACAACCAGCAGTTAAAGTGTGAAGAAAAGTGGAATACAAGCAGCAAGTGTGCAGCATACCAGAGATAATTCCCAAAACAGTGTCTCCCTCAACAAGGAAAACAAGGGCATTTCTTCTGGGGAAACTTAGCACATATTCATAAAGGAAAGATTCATTATCATATGTAGAGAGAGAACATTCCTAAGCATTTTCAGTTTGAGGTCATACATACATGTACCAAAGAAATGGTAGACAGAATCTCCTCTGTGTAGAAAATTCAATATAATGAGCAAAATTTACTCTATGACAGTGTGAGTCAGAGTGCCTGGGGATTTGGGCTGATTAATGCAAGTTTATCTGGAGGATCTTACCTAAAACAAACAAATAGCAATGGCAACAACAAACAACTTTGAAGCATCACTGCATTTTTTAAAGGTGCCGCAGCTCCTTGCTTCCTGAAGGCATAGGTGATACCCCTAAAATTCCTTGCCTAGGGCCTTACAACCTGACTGGTGAGATACTAAAGAACTCCTCTCAGCCAAGGGTTAACATCATTTACCTGAAGGCTGAAGGGAGACTCTTCAAGCCAAGGAAATATAGGATTTACAGCCAGACATCAGTGTATATGAAGTCCATTTAGTGCAAAAAAACCACATGAGATAATTAACTCAAAGGAGGAAAGGTTTATTTGGGCTTATAATGTCTAAGGTTTCCATCCATGATCAGTTGGTCTCATTGCTTTTGAGGGTCTGTGGCAAAGCAGTACATAATACCTAAGTGTGTGGCAGAGAAAGGTGTTCACCTCAGGGCAAAAAGGGAAATAGGAAATAGCTGAGTCCCAACATCCCTTTGCATGTGCTTGTCCCCAGTGGTATAACTTCATTTCATGAAGCCCCACCTCCTAAATGTTCCACCACTTTCCAAGTAGTACTATGGCTAAGGAACAAGCCTTTAACACATAGGTCTTTTAAAATCCAAAATATAATTAGTAACAAAGATTTTATAGTCTTAAGAAGCTATTTCTAAAATAATATATCAGTAGCTGTATTGCTTTTTTAATTAGAGGTGAGCATTTTGCAATACTATTATAAAGAGTTTCAAAATATTTTTCTTATCAAATTAATCTTTCCCAAGTGGGGGATTATGTCACTGAAAATGTTTTCTAAATAATAAAAATCTGCAAGGTCTCAGCATCATTTTTGAAAGAAAACTAATTATTGCACAGTAATAAAATTTACCCTACAATTTCATTCTCATTGCCAATTAAAACAATCCTATTACTTCTGCAAATAATTCTATGTGGTATTCAGTTTTAAGAAACAGATTAAGCATAAATAATTCACCCTTGTAAATTTATCAGGAGAATATTGAAAAGAACAATTTATCTGAATATATTTGATATTTAGTGTGGAATATATATTTTATTATCAGCAAAAGTTTAATCTATTTTGGGCACGTCAAATAGAGTGATCCAAGTGTTTATTTTCTTGGATCAGCAGAGGAAATATAAAAGTATATGTTTACTGAAATATTACGTGATCTTAAAGCATAATTTCCTTGATCCTTAACATTAAGTTTTTTAATGTAATCCAAAATGACATGTATTAAGTTGTTGTTAATTATTGGTATATTATATCACACAATACATAATTTATTATAACACTTGTAAATTATTATGTGGGGTAGCAAATTAAAATGGATAGATTACAAAGAAATTCTTAAATAAATTTTGCTTCTGCTGTTGAATTACTATGAAGAGTTTAAAGCCATGGTGATTTGTATTTTTATAATCTGACAAACAGCGAATTTTCTTCTGCATTGTGTTCTCTTAGCTTCTTCCCTCCCGATTCTCTAGTTATACTCTTCCCAAGCTTTTCTAATTTACTCTTCTCCACGTTTCCTGCAACTCTTCCTAATTATAAGATTTTGACCTTTAATTTCTAAGTTTCTAATTGTTCATTTAATGTCAACTTTATAAGAACTTTCTTCAAGGTCAATCAATAGGTGCCTGATATCATTTTGATGTTAAAGAAGTAGTACATTTCATTAATGCCTGGTGGAAGAAATGCTATCCCATGTTTAGAATGGAAATCTTATCCTACTAAAAGAAAGACAAGGTCTATACATAAAAATCAACCAAATATACAAGAATACTGGTAATACAAAAGAACAAATAAATATGCAAATATACTTTCAGAGGAAATGACTTTTTCTCTGGCCTCTCTTACTATGTTGTTTGTTTGATTATCTATTAATCCAAATATGTAAAATTACACATTAGCAAAGGGAATATGTAAGATTTCTTGAGGGTATAAAATTATAATAGTCTATAATAAAAATGTTATAAATATATCATAAAGAACCCTATAAATCTTAAATATAAGAAACTCATGACCAAGACTGCCTCAAACTACTTTAAAAGAGTAGAAATCAATTTAATGGTATTAAAACTAAATTAAAGGAAATGGTTCATTAAGCCCTAAACATGCAATGAGCAAAGTAAGAAGTTCAGTGGTTGGAGAACCACTGAGGAAGCATCTAGTGCTTTTATACTCTTCTAACTACCCTAAAAGAATTATTCCTAAAGATCAGGGATTTATACATCAAATGTGGGAGAGGAGAAACTGTGGGATATCAAAATTTTGTTTTCAAGTCTTCTATTTATTTCAAAAAGACTTTCTAGACAATTATCGGAGAGAGAGGGCAGTTTGACAGAATACATCAGTTTCATAAGACATAGGATGTTAGTGACCAAATCCAAAATTTCAGCAAGTAATGCCTTGAGATCTGAATGTATTTATTTTGAGATTAAAATAACCAAATAGAACAGCTCCTCCAATTCCAGACAACAGAAAACATAATTAATAAAAGCAATTCTTGTGCTGAACAGCTAAAGGAAGGAGCAGGGCTAGCGCTTAGAGAAACTGAGCTTCGAACTCAATTGGATAGATTGTTTAAAGAAAAAAATAAAACTTATTCTTTATAGTTTCAACTCTTTTTTCTTATAGTTTCACTCATTTTTTCCTATTTCTCAAAAACTATTCCAATATTTAAATGTTAGTATGTTGTTAGGCAATTCATGGCATTCTATTTCAATTTTTCTTTTATAGAAATTTGAAATTGGATTATTTCTGCACAATATTATAATTTCAGCATTTGAACTAACATAGTTTGAAATTTTCTGATTTTCCTAGAATATGAGATTATTTCTCTCATCCAATCACATGAAAATAACAAATTTAATAGGAAATTGAAAGTGCTACACTTTATCATTGTGAACATCAGAACTTAGTAAGGTATACTTATGCTTATTACTTTTTGCAACATGAAAGATAATAACAATACCTAAGAAAATGCTGAATAACATTTTGTCCCACATTTTATTAACTTACATATTTATTATGTGTTATTAACTCTTATGTTAACAATTGATAATTATATAACTGATAATTGGCAAATATATAAATTTTGCTATTAATATTCTTGAAATAGAGTTCTGTATATAAAATTTATATGTTAAATTGTTAAATCTATGAATTATAAAAATCGAAAATTCTATTGCCTAACCATATCACAAGTTGATGTTTGCTGAATAAGCAATCTCAGGTTTATTAGAAGTCATTGACGTCAATGCCATAAACCCACTCCTGAATCCAGCCAATGCCACTTTGCAACTTTATACACCATGGCTCTAGTCTGTATGTGCTATGCTCCCCAAAGTTCTATATGGGAAAGGGTTTTTCCCCAACATGTTGTGTTGTTGGTACCTTTAAGATGTAGAGCCTAGTGGGAGTCTTAAGTCACTGGATATATCCCTTGAAAGCAATGGTAGGATCTCTTTTCCTTCCTCTTCCTCTCATTTACTTTACAAGTGATGTGAGTGGTTTTGTTCCACCATAAATTTCTGCCATGCTATCCTGCCTGGCCACAGGCCCAGAGCAACAAGACCCATGGTTATAGTCTAGAACCTCTAAAACCATGAGTCAAAAATAACCTTCTCTCTCTCTCTCTCTCTCTCTCTCTCTCTCTCTCTCTCTCTCTCTCTCTGTCTCTTTCTCTTCTTCAGGTCAAGGACTCAAACATTATTTATTTTATTAAACTAGCATATACAACTGCTACAATTGTGATAATTTCATAGATGCCCACAGCGTATTTTGAGCAAGTTCAACTTCTCTATTCCATTCCTGTACTCCACTCTTTTTCAAACAGTGTTTAGTGGTTTCATTATGCATACTTTGATCTTCTTTATCCCTAAATATCTTTTCCTTTCCTACTTCTTTTACAGGTGATCCTCTCACAGAGGACTCTAGGTCTAGAGTCCACAGATGAGTGCACACATGCAATATTTGGCTTTTAGAGCTTCTCATGTATTTGTTATGTGACATAAAGTTGACTAATATTACTAATAATACCATACACAAAACTATTGTTTTGTATGGTAAATCAATTATCTTATTCTTATATCTTTAAATTAAATTAGTTCAGTCTGTTCTGCAAGCTTTCTCATTATGTGTTATACTAAAACTAGAGTTTTAGATCACTGGCCCAAACTCCTGGGATTCCACCTGTCGGGTCTGGCTACTCACCCCTATATGGCACATAAAGTGACATTGTGAAGGACAGAGAAAGATTTGTTTTGTGGCACAAGCATGATGTCAGAAGACAGCACTTCAGTACATCTTTAGTCATTTTCTTTAACTTTAAAAAGACAAAGCATTAGGGCACGGGGCAAAAGGTATGCATAGATAAAACAGTTACCATCACAGGTATATTATGGTGGTCAGAAGTGGTGGCAGACAAGTGTCGAAAAGCTCATTGTCTCAGGATTAGTCAGGTGGGGTCTGGTTCACCATTATCTCAGTCCTTGTTCGACTAGGGTTCTGGAAAAGTTTTTACTACTGTCATCACATGAGGAGTGCAATATGGCTCCCATGGGATGATTACCTCTGCTCCAGGTGATTACCTTCATTTCGGGGATATTCTATTCTGTAAGGCTCATTGTTACTTGAAGGTACTTTCAGTCCCTCGTCATAAAAATGTTATCCATTAGTCCTGTCTTTCCTGAATTCCTAGATGACTGCAAAGAGAATGGCTTAGGGTAATGACAAATACAAAATGAAGGCAGGGAAGCCAAGCTTTCCTCCTGCTTCTGGTTAGTTCATCAGCTCAAATAAGGAGTCAGTGCTTTTTAGCAAAAGGAAGAGTAAATACCTGTTAAATTACTAAGAGCAGAACAGATATCATAAACGGACTTCTTACAAGTCACTAAATAGGTCTTCAAAGTTTCAAGTTTGGGAGATTTAGGGTAGCATGTTCACGGTGAAAAAAAAATTAACACTTATTTGTCCTTGATACTGACCAATACTCTGCCTTAGATAAAAACATAAGGATCTCATTTTCAATGAAGTTGTTCACTGATATGAATGGCCACCCACTGTATAAAACTGGAGTCTGTGAAAAGCTTCTAAGGTTGTGGCAGAACTGTGCAGACTGATGGAAGAAAGGGATCTGCTTCACGTCAATTTCCCTCAATATAGTCAACTGGAGTCACTGGATATGAAGTGCTGTGAGAATGTTCACTATTAGTCTTCTTAATTTTCATTCAAAACTATCTTTGGCACAAACACACACACACACACACAAACACACACATACTTTTTCTTTTTTTCTGGATCTAGGGATCATGTTCAGGGCCTCAGGCATGTTAGGAAAGCATTCTACCATTTGGTACACCTTTCCTTTAAATATTTATTAAGTGAGAACTAAATTTGTATGGAAAGAGAGTGAGACTAAGGGAAATAATTTACCCAGTGATAAAGATTCTTTCTTTGACCAAACTTTAATCAGGTTCCTGAAACTTCTCATGGCTTGATCTGTGAAATTCTTTGTAAAGTCTAGATTCTGCAAAGGTCCCTGACAAGTCAGTTTCACAGGAGCCTTCCACCTTTGATATCTGACTACTCTGTATATCTGGTCAATATGTGAATTCTCATCCTCCACCTTCAGTTGAGGCCTGATCACTCTGGTCAGTCTTCAGGTCTTCAGCAAGAGTCCTGCTACGTCAGGTTAGCCAGAATACTCTACCATTGATGACTCCTCCTAGAAAATTTCCATCTACTGATGCCTACCCTACTCCTTAGCTATAAATCTTCACTTAATGATACTAAATTTAGAAATGAGCCCAGTCCCACTTTCCCACTGCAAAATCCCATTGTAGTAGTCCTTATCCCTACCATGTGTTCCTCAGTGAAGTATTTCTCACTGTGCTTTCACAAGAATCGTTGAATATTTTTAAGACCATTCACTAATTTAAAAACCTCCAGCACTCTCCATGGCACCCAGATTAAAAAATATTCATTTTAGGCATCCTTATCTTATAACCTTTAAAATGACAACATCAATATACACTCTAGGAATAATATATTAAAAATCCAATATGTGACACAGCATATATATATATATATATTCATATTTATACTGTACATATCTAAATAATGGTCTAGATACTGTATTTTACTAAAGTTGTCTTCTATTACCACATATTCTGGCAATTCACATAACTCATTAGATGACTGGTTCATATTCCATCAACAAAATTTATATTGCAGTGATTTCATTTCACCTCATTACCAAAACACTGTTTTCTCAACAGATAATTATTTTTTCATGATGACTTAATATAGACATTGTGATAAAAAGAATAAAAATTGACTCAGAAAGAGTCACTGCCACTAAAGGACAGAAAGATGGTTGGGGGGGATTGTTTTTATCATTCCTAAAAGTGACATTATGAACAACCACTTACAATAGAGGAAATAAAATTTATTTATTAAGGTTTTACTTCATGATAACAACACATCATAAAGTGAGAATCATTTCCTTCATTTTTAGTAAGATTTTAATTTTTATTCAATTCCAAGAAAGTATTATGTGAATTTATTTTACTTGTAGAACAGTCTATGCTTCAGGTTCCTCATACATTGTAATATACATAAATTTATTATACTTGAGTAATTTATTTATTGTTTAAAAACTTAGTATTGCAATATGGCTTTAATAGACTTCATCTTAGTCAAGAAAATATTCTATCACAAATTTAAATGCATTTGAAACAATCCCAAAACCTATAAATTTGTTGACAATCATGGAAAGCATGTAATACTTTCTACTCTGTAAGGCAGAGGTTATAAAATGTTTTTCACACTACATTGTAATATTCAATCATAAATATTTATTGATAATTTAAGAAAATTTGCATTTTCCTAGTGCTAGGTTTTAAACTAAGATATTCAATGCCCTTTACTCAAACTCAGCTTGGAGTCTCAAACTATATAATTCATAAAACTGTCCTGTAATAGAATTTCATGAACTGATGCAGAAAATGAGGCCAAACAAAGTTTAATCAGAAAGATCTTTGTGAAGTAAGTCTTTCTTTCTAAACTATGTGGAAAAAAGAGTTTCTACAAAGCACCTGGGTTATTCTTTAATCACATCAGCAGTCTAGAGAACCTATATTAAATCCAGGCAATGCCATGGGCTTCTCCAGGCAAACACTATATTGATCTAGTCTATATTGATCTAGACTTTATTGATCAGGTCTAGAACAAATGAATGACAGCTGTAGTCCATTATGCCAGAATCAATGTCATTTGGCTTTGCCACTTTCAAAGTAATAAATATAAATTTCTTTTGTAAGTGATATATTATCTTTGGATTTTTTTTCATGGATTTTATTATTTCAAATTTTAGTGCGTGCCAACCTATTAAGTCCTTATTTTACAATGTATAAAACTGCATGTTCACTAGCGCTAATTTAAAAGAAGCTTATCTGCTAGCAACAATATATACACATTATATTTTATTTCACTTGGGAGTTGCTGTTTTTGAGATGATGAGGTTGAACCCTGCAAGCTCCTCCAGCTTTTCTTTCCTTTCCCTGTATCACTTAAGTGTGAACTACTGCAAAAACAGGACACAGTGGCATTGGAAAACTAGTGTTTCTTTTTTTTTTTTTTGAATTTCTAAAGCCATGAAAATAAATCATATGCTTAGAGAAAATAAATATTTTAACCTATTTAAATTTCACTTGGTATATTTGTTAGCTATGTGAAGCCTATATAACTTGGAAATTTAGACCTAAAAATCTAACATCACAAATAGGATTAAAATCAAAGCAGTTTCATATTATATGGGCTTCTGACAATCACAAATTTTAAGTTCTTAATTTATGCAAAGTGCTGATATTATTTGTATATTAAAAACAGGGACACAATATTTCACTTAATAACTCAGTTACTAAATACTTAAGAGGTTAATATTTTCTGAAATCTTCAAATGAAGATTTATTATAGCAGTTAAAAGCTAGTACTGAGGTTCTTAGCCTACATATAATGAAATGGAAGCAAGAGGGTTTTATAGCTTGCCCATGTTGACATCCATGTAACTCATTAGTTCCATTGGGACCTAATCTAAAATGTGATTTAAGTAGTTATGGAAACTATTGCTAGGATTAAAAATTTCACCTCAAAATAGTTCACACATATGGGAATTCCTACACCAAATTATTAACCTATGAGATTGCAAAAGGTTTCAGAGAGCACTTAGTTTACTTTTCTTAGATATGAGAACAACCCTTCAATAGTTGTTTTTAAATTATGATGCTGTTTATTTACACAAAGTTCTTCATATGCTTTTATTCAACCTTTATCTGTCTTCTTAAATATTTACCTGTGAACACAATTTTGATTGAATTTATTTGAACTTTGCTTTTCTTACTGAGATATGTTCTAGAGATAGAGCACTTCTGTCTCTGCTTTGCACTCTTAAAATCATAAATTTCTATGATGACAGAGAGCACTTATATGCCTAAGAAGAAAATGTCAAAATACTCTTTCATTGTTAAGAGTCTGAAACTGTTGAAGCTGAATTTAGAATCTTGATCTACAATAAATAAGTTCTCTAAGACAGGGAACTTCATATTCCTGGTTTTAAGCCAATACTACAGGCTTTCTGCTGCCCTATCCCCATGCCTCTGGGCTCTGCTTTAATGGTAGGAGGCCTGGTGCCATGGACACTGAACACAAAATGCTCAAGGGCAAGGGGTTGCAGATCCCCTGTGTAAGACAGAGAATAGCAGAAACTCCAGTAAGTAATCCTGAAGGAAAAATTACCTATAGGATTATATTCAATAGAGAGTAATATAAAGAAGATAAAGGAAAAGTATATTAACACAAAAATATTAATTTCCTTTATCAGTAAGTCAAGTCTGCTTTTGGTTAAAGGGATGACCTTTTCAATCTAAGATTTTGTAAACACACACATGGACACATACAAACACTTACATATAGCAGTACTGTTTGTTATAGAGGCATGATTATTCTTTATTACAGGAGTATAAAGAATTTCTTATACTGGGTTAGAATATAGCTGACTGACAAATGTGTTCCACAGATATTACTGAGTAAGATATTGTTATTGATGCAGTTCTACTTTGGGTCTGAAATCTCTGTTTAAAAGAAAGCAAATCTACTAGCTTAAATATGTCTGGGTGCTCTAAATTTGATTCATAACTATCTAAAGAGTACTTTGATTTGAATATTTCCATTTTATAATTTAGGGAAATTCAAAATCAAGTAATTAGGGTAGCTTTGTTTCTTCTAATCTGGAAATAAATACTGACCTCGATTGTTTTGTGTACACCATAACTTTCAATTACTGTGATTTTCTCCTTTGTAAAATGGGCAAATAAATTTGCCTTCTAAGGGATTTATTTGTGAGAATCAAGTAAATTAAGGTATGAAAAGCACCTTTTGTTTGCTAAAATAATAGTCATTATCCTTTGATTCATCAAAGACACTTAATTGTGTTAGCTACTTTGCAGATCATTTCACATGTTGATTTGGAGAACTTTATACATTGTAGCAGGATGTCTGGAAATACCAAAAGTTAGAGGATAGGAAGTAAGTCTGAAAATGTAATTTCATGGCTCTCTTTTCACCATGATATTCTTTTGTGTGCTTAAGCATAAGGTGACAGCTAGGAATGACACATGGGGCACATAGACCTGAGGGGTCTGCCATGCTAACACCACAAGAAGCAATTGCCCTGACACAAGCCACTAGAGCATAGAGGAATGTGGTAATGACCAGCTTTCTGAAGCTGAAAAACAACACTTTAGAGATTTTTCTTCTCTTCTCTCCTCTCCCTTCCCCTCCCCTCCTGTATCTTCTCCTCCTCTTTCCTCTCCTCTCTTCTCCAGTATCGGAGTTTGAACTCAGACCCTCGCACTTGCTAGAAGGTGCTCTGACACTTGAGACATGACTCCAGTCCTTTTGGCAATGGTTGTTTTTGAGATAGTGTCCTGCTTTATGTCTGGACCAGTCTGGACCATGATTCTTCTGCTTTTGCTCCCCACATAGCTGGGATGACAGGTGTGTGCCACCACATCAAGATTTTATTTGTTGAAATGGAGTCTCGAGAACTTTTTGCCACCTGGGCCTTGAAGTATGATCCGACTAATCTCTGCCTCCTGACTTTGAGTCATTACAAGTTTGAATCACAGCACAGAGCACTTTTGAGCTTTTAAACTGACACCCTGTTCTGCTTCAAAGGGGCTCTGGATGTGGCTTTCCATAAGCTAGAATATGGGGCAAGAAGAAACATTTGCCTTAAAGTAACCTTTGCTTCATTATCATAATAGAAGATATACCCACAATGGGGAGGTAGCACAAGTACAACCACATTTCCAAATATGGCAGAGTGGAGTATGAGTGCTGAAAGTCTCCTTTCCTGGTGAAGAGGAAGATAGCCTTGAAACAGGGTTGTAAAACATGGTAAACTGTCAATTAAAAGCTGTAACCTTGGAGGGAGCTGTGAGGAATTGCCAATTAGAGCCATGCAAAAGTTTGGGACCAAGATGAAAGGCACCATGCAGAGATAAGCAACCATTCCTGCCTTCCTTTGTCTCCACTTGTAAATAAACTTTCCAAAGCAGGCCTCCCCTGCGGTTCTTATCTAAACCTTAGGTCTCTAACCCACTACTAGCCCTACTTTATGGGAGAGCACATTCCTTGTAACCTTATACCCTGCACTGCCTTTTAAATATCCTGTGAATCCTTTGTTCGGGGCTCAGACACAGGTACACATCTGGGCCGCTAGAGTAAAATTAAAATCTGAGTTCTCCACTCCTCCGAGTGTTGCTTGGTTTCTCCTCTGACTATATTGCCACAACACTGGAAGAGACAAAACTATTCAAAACCTTACCAAGAAAATGCATGAATATTCAATCTTTTCCTCAAAATATGCACCTCTGATTCAGAGCTACTTTGCTTTTGGGATAGTGTTTTTTTTTTTTTTTTTCCTAGTAATAGGGATTTAACTCTGGGCCTTGACATGCTTGCTAGACAAGTCCCCTACCATTTGAGCCACACCTGCATCACTTTTGCTCGTGTTTTTGTTTTTGAGGTAGAATTTTGCTCACTTTGCTTGAGCTGGCTTTCCTTCATCTGTCTCTAGAATACCTGGATTACAGATCTGTACCACCATGCTGGGCCTGATGCTACTGTTTCCAAACTTATTGTTGAGGCTGCTCTGACTATGGAATAGTAGCCTGCTGTTCTTTCATGCAATAAACCTTCACTTTACTTCTCCTTCAGAGCCAGCAATGCTCTGAACAAGGACCTGGGTTTGTTCACTCAATAATTCCTCTGCCCGGTGATAGTAAGATCAAATTGAATTTCTCCAACAAACCAGACATATACCCGATTTTTAAAAGTAAAACTCAGTCCCACTGGCTTCTAAAGTAGTTCTGATGTGAAAGGAATTGAGTAGCTCATATGGCAACACAGTCCTCAGTAGAAAAGGAGATTTTATCATCTTATTTACTATTTGTGTGAATAATGTGTGCTTGTGAGGGTTTTCCCAAAATGCTCAGTTGTCTTTTTTTTTCCTTCAGACCCTTTTGCAGTCTCCTAACTTGGTGAAAGTTAATTCTTCATATTTGCTTATTGCTCACAGGGCTGAAATTCTCAACAAAATACTTGATTCACATTTTGAGTTACATAATCAAATCAAAGAGAGGCAAATTATTTTTTCGACAGGTGGTGGAGTAAAAGAAGGATGTAAATTCATCACAAGATATTATGATCCCAGAAAGTTGGAGATACTATGTATTTAATACCATTTTTGTTCTCAAATGTTTGAGTCCTTGGCTTCAACTGTGGCTACAAAGTAATTTTTTTTAATATTCCCAGTAAACATAGACTGAATAGATTGCTGTCATTCAGTATAAATTAGTACTGCTTCCCCATTTCAGCACTTGTACTTTGAACTGGATGTGAAGATTTTTTGAAATACACTTTTTATTCTGTGAAAATGAAGGTAATATGTAGCCAAAAAAGAAACACATCCTGTGAAACAATGACAATATGCACTCTCTTATCAGGGAAAAGTATGTGCATTCCAGAAGTTTACCAAGATCAGTCAAGAAAAATAAAACAAATATCATGGAAAAAAACTGATAGGATACAGGAGATACTTGTGTGGGGGAGAAAAAGTCCAGACTGGTTTCATAATCACTTTCAACAGAATACAATAAAAGTGCTATCCATGGTCACATCTTTTACTTTAGGAATAGCCTACAACTATGGAGTATTTTAGTCATAGTAATGGGAATTAAGACAAGCAAGAATAATAGTGAAATAATAAAATGCTGTATCTCTCTATGATGGAAAATGTACTTCATAACTTTAACGTTAATATTAATTCCTTTGGCAACTTAAAATTTACAATTTTGATCACTAGTACTCACAAGGAAAGGGGTAAAGGATAATCAATCTTGTTTTATAGAAGTCTGAAGTTTGTGCTGCTGATTTTATGGTTTCTCATGCAAATTTGCCATATGCCAAATATGACAAAAATTCATCAAAGGTGTTTTATATATATATATATATATATATATATATGTATATATATATATATATATATGATTATGTGCATAATGATCAACTACTTATGGCAGCCTATTTTTGGTGGTACTGACACTTGGACTCTGGGCCTCACACTTGCTAAGTTTTGTTAGGCAAGTGCTCTGTCACTTGAGCCACTTCTCCAGCCCCTTACTTGTAACAAAAAAGAGATGTTTTTAAACTATTGGCCAGCAAAACATTCCAACATTTGGCATCTTAATAGTTGGATTAATTTCTCACTATTTACTCTGAAGTATGCACCTAATATTGATATGAATTTTGTCATCCTAAAACTGAAGGTTGTTTATATTATACAGTATGCTATTTTCTCATTGCTATAAAAAATTAAAATCACGTACTTAAAAATGACAACTTGTGGCTATGAGATAGTCAGTTCTAGCCATTCTTCTAAGATAACCTCTATTTTTATACCTCCTGTGTCAGGAGAAGCATTCAAAAATAAAGTAACAGAAATGAGCAGGATTTTCTTGGCCATGATATAGCATCAGGTTTGAATCTCTCTTTATGAAGAATTCTGTGCAGAGAAGTGAAGACATCTTCATAGGGAATTCACTTCCATTTAGAACCAATGCTAAGGCTTCACATTTCACTGCTGTCTTTTCAGAGTGCAAATAATCTGTGCGGCATTGTACAGGAAAACAAACCAGTAGTAAGAAGAGGATCAGGAGACACTTGAAAAGCAAGATATCCTGCAGTCCTGTGGTTGTGGGGAACCCACAATCTTTGTGAGATGTGTGGACAAAATAGCAAAGTGATACCCTGTGCTAAGAGGAAACAGAAAATTAGCCTTCATAGACCACCAACGGGAACACCATTCAAAAGGCACTCATCTCATTGATCTACTACACTTTTCCCTACTGAGACTGTTATGGCCCTTATAAAATTAAATGCCAGGCTTTCTTACCCCATAAATATTTTTCAAGCAGTCCTATTTAAGAGTATTTTACATAGATGTTGTCACAAATATTAAAATGCTAAGGTAATTATCTGCTTTGATTTTTTTCAAGTCTTTATTCCATATTATTTAGCTCTTTTTTACTATTATTCTACCTGTATGCTATTATCATTAATGCGTTATTAGTATTAATATCATATTCTTCTTACTAGATAATTAGTATTAAAAATCTTAACTGATTATATGAAATTATTTTCCTTAATTAAGGGCCATAACAGGGTCACAGGTTTTGGTTTAAGGCCAGAATCAAAATGTGACCTACACATACCACATGGCTGTGATTATAGATGAGAAGAATCACACCCAGCTTAATTGTTGAAATAGGGTCTTATTATCTTTTTGCCCAGGCTGGCCTCAAACACTGATACTCCTGATCTCAGCCTCTGGAATAACTGGTATTACAGGCATGAGCTACCTTTAATTATATCTTTAAAGTAAAGGATATGACTATGTGAAACTAAGACAGGAACTGGGAAAAGATTCCAGTAATGAATAGAAATTAATAACATCTCTTGAGTCATAAAATTTTCAGACTGTGAGCAGGACATGGCCTCCTGTGCCTGTGATCCCTGCACTTTAAGAGGCTCAGGGAAGAAGGTCAGGGAGAGTTCAAGGCTAGCCTGTGCTATGTACTGAAAGCCCATCTCAAAAAAACTAAGACAAAAATTCCACCTGTGAAGTCTACCATGACATTTGCCATTTTAAAGCTCAATACCCATTATTTTGAGTGCTCCTGAATGTTTGAGGTCACCCCAAACATCTTTGTTTGTCAATCTAGCAGTTGTAAGAAATCCATGAGCATTTGAAAGATTTCTGCAGTTCCTCACTGCAATATGACCTGGAATGTTTTACAAAGTGCCAATAACTCTTACTGAGGCATAGATGTGATGCCATCCATTTAGTTAGAGTCTTGCTTAACATCCACACTTCACAGACACAGACTTTTAGTAGGTGCTTCCCTCATTAATGAGACTATAAAATGTCAGAGACAAAAGAAAGAAAATAGTTTTTTTTACTGACTGTCAATGCTGAGTCCTGTAGGGTATCAGTTATGTATAGTTCCAGGGACATGGTTAGATAAACACGAGCTTGTGAGAGAGACAATGAGCACAAGTGTTGTTGACCATATTCTTTCTGAGCACCCAGTGAGGATGGATAAAAACAGAAGGAGAGATTCTCTCATCTAATCCAACTCCAACACTATAGCAAGACAGGAGCTTTCTATTATCAAGGAAAAAATAGTATTAAATTCATATTATTATTACAACAAAAATTATACTTTTTATTAGAATATGCCAATTCTTAATTGACTATAATGTACATTAAGAAAAATATTATTAAACCATAGTATGTCTTCAGAAAAAATAGTGAATTTGAAACTTATAATAAAACATAAATTATGATCAACCAAGGGTAGAAGGTAATATAAAGACCAATGGCCTTAGGAGAGACACCTGAAGAAAGAACTCTAAGCTAGATGCTCAACTGTTTCACAGGAAAAGGGAAGGATGGATGGCAGTGCACCTGCTGGTTGGACTTCAGTGTGACACTCACTGGGACAGGAGGAAACGTCTAGATTTAAAGTGTGGCTTCACACTGTCACTGAATCAGTTACATTGCTCACTCATTGAAATTGTTGTAAATCAAATTTAAAAATTGAAATTGTGCTAGTTTCTGTTTTAATATGCATCCTGTAAAATCTATATTTTCCTTAAACATTTTTTTCTTTAATAAAGACTTTGCTCTTTGAACTGAATGAGGATATAATTTCCAAGGCTTAGTACTGACTGTAGTGGGAATGTTGTAATGTCAGTAATTTAATGATTAACTAGTATTTTAAATATTAATTTAAGAAATTATCACTTAATAGAAACAGAATTTGAAACATAAAAAAGTACATATCCTTTTTTTGTTTTCTTTTCCTTTTTAGAGGTACATTTTAAGTACATGATGAACAAATAGCAGAGTCAGGGTTCCAGAAAATCTATTTCAAGTTAAAAAAACTGACAATGTCAATGAAAATGTGTAAAATTAATTTGGAATATTGATTCTTTCTCCATTTCTGTCTTAATGTTTAGGGGAAAATATGGAATATATTTCTAAAGACATAGTCACTCCTCTTTTCTTCATCATCACCCAACATTCTCTCCATTTAAAGTTTCTTACATTTTCATTTAAATTTCAATGTGTCTGTACAAATATTAACCAATATTAACAGGCAAACCCCAATAATGCTTATCATACAAATTTAAAAGTAGCTAAATAAACCTGACTCTCCTTATACAGAAGAAAATACTAGCAAATGTACATTAAAAAAATTGCAAAAATAACATTTTCACTTGATAGTTTTTTTCATTATACCTAACCCATGATTTTTAATGAATAGGTTGCCAGGGTCACTGGTGATATGTTCTACCTACTTTGGTTCTCAACTGATGAACAATGGCAGAAAATAAGCTAAGAAAACACTATGCTTGTGATTTTGAAAAAGAATTAAATTTCTAAGATAAAACGAACTGCTTCTCTCTCTTTACAAATGACAGTGTGTTTGGAAGGCCAAAGAAAAGATTTGAAACTATTAACTATCAGAGGCCAATCTTAATAATATAACTAACAGTGATTTTTTTTAAGACTTCATCCATTCATATGAATTTGAGCAATTCATATAGTTAGAGCTGTCTTTAGGGCTCTCTTTTTTGGAGGGAGGTGGTATTGGGATTCAAACTCAGAGCCTCACATTTCCTGGGATAGCATTCTACCACTTGACCCATTTCACCAGCCTGACAGGCTGTCTTTTAAAGAAGTATATTGAGAGGCTCATCTTTCAAGTCCCTAATCAGCTATCAAAGCACATTCAGTGCTTCGTGAGTCATGTTGTGAAGAAAGTCAACCACTATCTCTTCACATTTCACCATTTGTAATAGGTTAAGGAAAATATTAGCTGACAGATTCTGTTTTCTTTTTTAAAAGATAACTTCTTTGTCTCACAACTGTTTGAAATGACGTGTTGGTTAAAATGCACAGAGATTAATGCCATGAAATTATTTCTTGTTCATAAAACAAATTACATCTTAATATATTTTTTCAAAGAATCTTTGTTTTCATTGCCATATATTTGAATTTTTAAAGTTTCTGTCAATTTTATATTCATAAACAACTTATCACTAAAGAGACATAAATTGGTGTTTTAAAAGCAGATTGTTTTAAACTATCTTGAGACTCATAAAAGGGCTGGAACTGTGTGAAATCTTTCAGTGGCTTCTCCCTGATAAGGGACAAAAACAAATCAGATACTTCGAGACATGATGCCATTTCATTCAGCTATGCAAAAATTACAATAGCATAGTAATCTGACTACTCACTTTTCAGCTTATAAAATAAACAAGTTATTTCCTTTTCTTAGTTGCCTGAAACATCCCTGAGGCTGGTTGGATATAATATATAGCAGTTGATGTTTATGAAAAAATTTTAGCAGACTAAATATGTAATTCTAATTGCATTGCACCATTCCTTAGTAAATTGCATTTCTGCTTTATTGAACAAATTTTCTTCCTTATCATTGTTTTCCATTGTCTAAATGCAGAAGAAATGATAGAAACAAAAATGTACTGACCATTATAAAAAGATTAATTAATAAAAATTTAGGTGAAATTTCATGGATTTTCCACAGTGTTAATATCAAGGCTACCATATAAACCTCTTGAGCAAATAAATTATGATTGTAAAAACTTAAACCTTGGCTGAGTGTGATGTTCATACCTATAATCTCAGACCTTAAGAATCAAGGTCTGAAGCCAGCCAGGTAGAAGCTTGGGACTCAATCTAAAAACACCCCTGAAAACAAAACACTGGGGGTGTAATTCAAGTTGGTGGAATGCAAGCATGAGGGTTTGAGTTCAATTTGCACCTTAAACCTAAGTGACAGATGAAATTGTTGAATGTTACACATTAAATTTGCTAATCCAAGAAGGTTTTTATTTATTTGTTGTAACTTAAGCTTTTAAACTAATGTTTTTGAGTTTGTAAATGCAATCTGTCCTTAAAGTAATAGGTTTCATGGATTCAAAATTAAATTTAGAAATCAACATTGCCTCTTACTTGAAATGATTTTTTGAAAGCATAGGACATCTACATCATTACACAGAGACAGCTGGTCTGTTGTATCTACCAGTTGTCTTTGCTGTATTATGCCACTGCTTTTAGTCTTTCTTTTTGTCTTCATGTATTTTCAGTAAAACCCTTTAAGAAGAAATTGGTGTAGCCTTATAAAATTACTTTTCTTACTTATTTTAATTTAATGATTAAAATAAGTCCAAACTTACCATAAATCAAACAAGAAGAATAGGATGTAAGATTTTCAGATATTGCCCCCTTTTTTTGTCCATATACCAAACAAATGTCATAGAGGTTTGAGAACAGGAAGGCCCAGGCCAGAAATGTCAGCTCATGCCTGCTAAATCAAATTCAATCTGAGTTTACAGACAGCTGTGGAGAAGGCACTGGAAGATGTATTTTCATCTTAAGTGAATTCACAAATTTTTTCTTCATAAAAGTCATCATGGCTTTATATATGCAAATAGTATATCTCTTGGATGCCTCAGTTTCTGAGGACAAAACGGTCATGTTTTAACTTAGACACTTTAGTTTCATGAGAACTGTATGAAACCAGACAATAGTTTGTTATATTACTTTCAACAACTCCCGGTATTTGGAGTAAGAGCATAGCTAAGTACCTTGTAAGTTTCCTTCTGTTTGTGTTATTGTGGTGCATGAAAAACATTTAAAAAATATCTTTACTAAATTAATCTGAAACACATATATGAATGTTTCTTTTTAGAAGCAAAACAGTTACCACTTTGAAAAACATCTGTTCATAAGCAAGACAAAAATATGGAATGCATGTATTTTTAAAAGTCTACACTAAGTGTTTTATTTTACATGTTAACAAGGGAAATACACTTGGAACAATTTTCATGATACAGTTATACACAAGTTCACATGCAGACATATGTACTCATGGTTTACAGTATGCAAATTGAAATAAGTTGATTTTTCAGTTGCATTTAATTTTCTCCTACAAATTAACTTGAATTGCCCACAACTTTTTGTTAATTTAAATGTATATACAAACTCACAAATACATATACATAGGGAAAGAGAGATAGAGAGGAAGTAGATAAAATTAACACAAAAATATTATTTCAAGAAGCAGTGAGTATAATTCATCATATTTGTACAAATATGAAATGTCATATTTAATAATTTAATGAAATGTCAACACAAACTCGCACAGAAATACCAAAGAAAAATGTTTGAGGAAAATAAAGCAGAAAAAAAGTGTGTGTTAGTGTATGTCAAAAATGAATGATTTTTTAATAGATGGCATTTAATATTTACACTGATAAGGAAAAAACTCTAGAGATAAAATGGTGAAGTAGTGTGTGCATGTTTGTGTGTATAAAAGATAGAGACTGGAATTAAAGAACATGAATTTTTCTCCCATCACATGCTTTTTAAATTACATTTTCCTCCTTAAAGGCCCAAATATGTTATCTAATGTTCCTTTACCTAACTATCAATAACATTGATAAATTTCCATACTATGATGCTTGAGATACATGACTAGTTCCAAGCAACAAAAAGCTACAAATAAATGAGATGTGAGAAAATGGATGAAATTGAAATCTTCAGTGAATAGAATTTGCTAAAAATGTGAGTTCTGAGCTGTAAGGATCTGCTGAAGTCAGCATTTAACTTGGAGCCAGCAGTCCATTCTAGTGAGTGGAACTTGGTATTAATTAAACAAAGCATGTGCTTGTGTTCACTTTGCTGGTAGGAGACAAAAATGTAAATAAAAAACTGTGATTCATGAAAAACCTCTTAGCATGCAAGGGAAAGTGAAATTACATCCACCAGGATGGCAGAATGTGTGGATTATCAGTGGATAACCATAAAAACACCTTTTTCAACAAAAATCAGAGCAGTCCAATTTTCTCTGAATTTGGATTTTGGATAAATCAGGAATAAACAATTGCATCCCTGAAGACTCCTTGCACAGCAGTCCTTTCCTGCAAGTTTATAACTGATTCATACTACCTCAGAGCACACTAGGCATAAATTTGTACCCTCAGATACCTAGTAAAAACAAGGCAAAACCAACAGTTCCTGGATGAATGTGTGTAAACCAAGCCCTCAAATAATTCCTATAAATTTCCCAAGATCATTAGCACCAAACAAAGTCAGACTACAATACCATGAGCAAACAACAGCAGTTAACAATTCAGGCCTGCAGAGTGTTGCAACATTAGAATTTTAATGTTTATCATAGATAGTATGTATACTTAATCAATTAAAATAAGTAATCAAACAGGATGTAATAGCTTTCCCCCTGTAATCTTAGCTACCAGGGAGGCAGAGAACTGGAAGACTATGGTTAAAGGCTAGCCTGGACAAAAGGTTCATGAGATCACATCTCAGTCACACTATTGTCATCCCAGCTATGTGGGATGGGTAAATATCCCTGTTCAGGTCAGTTGGGCATAAATGGGGACCCTGTTGGAAAAATAACTAAAGCAAAAAGGACTAGGGGTATTGCTCAGAAAGTAGAGCATCTGCCCAGCAAGTGCAAGACTCTGAGTTCAAACCCCAGTTCAGTAACTAATAAATGAGTGAACATAAATGAATTATTATGAAAAACTATAAGATACATGGTTAAAGAGCCAGACGTTATCAAAACTGACCAGGTGAATTTAAATGGATGATGTTAATGGCTGATTATATTTAGTGAAAGAAGGAATTAATTAACAGAGTAAAATCTGTAGCATTGAAAAATAAAGAGTATGAAAGAGAAAGAAATTTTAAGAGAAATTAAGGACAGAAAAAAATCTAACATCCTTTTAGTCTAGGTTACAAGAAGAGAATTATGGAATATGAAAACTAAATATCCTTCGGCTGATGCAGCGTGGTGGGCTAGTGTGTGACAAAGAACCCCAGCTTCCTTTCTTCCTTTACTTTGTGTTTTGACAGCTGTAGTGGTGGGAGCCCTGTACAGCTACTGCTGCTGGGCTAACAAGTGCCACTGCCCTGCCAGGCTTGGCCACTGGGCTGCAGGGCTTGGCAACAGCCCAAGGTTGCACAGAGGTCAGGAGAAGGGCCATCAGCTCATCCCTGCGTCCCCCACTATGCTCCTCTCTTCCACCACCCTGAGTTCTGTGAGGCAGGACCAGCCATGTCCTTAGTGCCAGGGCCTCCTTAAAGGCCACTGCTGTGGAAATTGCTGATTTGGCAGAAACTTGCTTCTGCGCTGGAGGCTGTCGTAGGAGCTGGAGGAATCCTTCCATGCCCAGGCAGCAACTCTGTGTGTCTCCACCCTTCTTACAACCATGATAGATGTCCCCAACTGAGGAAAGCCAGGGATGGCCAGGTGGTACAAGTAGTGACCCTGCTATAAATTCAGTTAAGAGACCTGAGACTATGAGCATGGTTGGGGCTGCCTGTTTTGGGCCATGTTAGCAACAATTGTCTCACCCCCATTGGGCTAGCCTGGGAACTCAGAATCCTGCACTACCCCCCCAACCTTTCCCACCCTTATAATGCAGCATAGGCCCCAGAAAAGCGAACTTTTGATGGTTTTATGGCTTGTTCATGAATTTTATCTCAGCTTGAATCAGATTAGCCAGTAGCACTAAGAACAGGCAACACCAAAAGCTGCTGGCCAGAGATTGTCTAGCTGCCTGGGAGCTGCTGAGGGCTGAGAACCTACAGGAGAGCTGCGGGGAGCTGCAGGCTCTGGCACAGGTTCCCAGGAGCAGCTAAGGTTGCTGGGAGAGGTTTCTGCAGCTGGGAGCTGCTAACTGCAGCTAGAGAGCTATCAACAACAGCTGCTGACAGTCACTGTACTCAGCTAAGAGTTGCTGACCCTGAGCTGCTCAGAGCTGTTAACACTAGGTAAGCTGTTCTTAGCCTTTTCCTGATTTCTATCTGAATTCAGCAAAACTGCCCTCAGCACATTGGTGGTAACGCATGCCCAGCATGCAGGAGGCCCAGGGTTAGGTCCCCAGTGCCAATAAAAAATAAAAATAAAAGCAAAAAACAAAAAGCTTGACATTATGGAGAAAGCTGAGAGTCACCAGTCTGCAATTTCCTTTGGAAATTGTTAGCCCAGAATGGTATTTCCAGTGAAATTATATTCACAAAATCTAAAGTACAAAAACACAATTTCGACGCAAATGAACTGAATTTATAATCCATCCTGAGCAGAACAATTTTCACAGGATACAAATCAAGGAAGGGAAAATAAAAGCAAAGCTACATCAGAGAAACTATAAATGCTATATTAAATGAAAAAATTACACAAAAGAAATTGATGTCTCACTGTTTTATACGGATGAAGTTCTAGGACAGTCAACATAAACCTATGATGAAAAAAGTAAGATTTTTAAACCCCTTCTGCCAGTAACAGGGATGGAATGACAAGGAGTTGAAAATTAATCGGGTTGATAGTCTTTCTCTTAATAGGTGTTTGGCTTGCACAGGTGTAGATGTTTGTTAAAACACATTTAATGAAACACTTATAATTTATGCATTCTGTGTATATAACCATGAAGGTGGTTATCCCTGGGCAAGACTTATCCATTGCACTCTGTTTCCCCAAATGCAGGAAATTTCACTGCATAATGTGTGGTTGTAGGGGGCTGTGTTCATGCTACCCCTGAAAAAAATTACACTTATTTTCTAATAAGAAAAAATGAACTTTCAAAATGGGAAAACATAAATAGCAAGATTAAATTTAAATATACCCAAATGTCTCTAAAGTATAATTTCTAAAATATTTCTAACTTTATGAGATTTTAAACCAAAACCAGTAGTTTTCTCTGCCCTGTAATCATCTTCTTATATACAAAAAATACATAGACTACTAGGGAACTGAAGAGATTAAAGAAATTTATTTTCTAAGTGAGAATACCAATGTGGAAAATTTGATATGAGTTGCACATATGATATTATTGAGCTTGGTTAAATTTTTTTGGGGGGGGAGATGGGATGGAAATGGGGTTTGAACTCAGGGCCTCACACTTGCTAGTCTGATGCTCTACCACCTAAAAATTTTTCTATTTAGCATGTTACTATAAGCCCTTCACCATTGAAGACTAATTAGATTGTATGTTTTTTAAATGATATTTATTGAGTCCCCATTTTGTGAACTATGGTTTCTTTTTAATAGTGACTCATTTAAGAAAGACTAAAAAGGTAAATATTAAAGATAAATTAAGTATATATGGGGCATGAATAAGTACATATAAAATTTTATTTTAAAGAGAATAAATACAAATGACAAAAGTGAGATATATAAAGAACACCAGCAATCTTTAGGTAAAGGAGATAGAATTTTACTACCAATGAGGACTTTAAGTTCATTAAAAGATAACTTGTAATCACAACCCATTAATTTTTCCTTTATGTAGGAGTAATAGGTAAAAATATGTAGTAAATACTAAACCCCTGAAAACTCATTAAGAGGAACACAACATGATTTCATTTTCTATACAAAATTCATTTTGATTTATGTTAATGTTTCTAGGCGGATAAGAAAACTGAAGTTGAGAGAAATATGATTCAGACACATGTATAGTGAACAACAAAATCAAAAATCAAACTCCAATACCCGTGCCTTCTGATTCTGAAGTCCAATATAATTCCCACAGCCTCATTAGTGAATTACTTTGGCAAAACAAAAACAAAATGAAACAAACAAACAAAAAAAACAGGGATTTTTTTCAACAGCAACAAAATAGCCCTTAAAGTGCTCCTATGGAAAACTTGGATACAATTTAGAAAAATATATGGTGGCTTAAGCTATTTAATGAAGGACAAGAGCAAGAAGCCAGGAAACCAGGTCATTTGAGAGACAGATCTTTTTAGAGTTATTTCTCTTTTCACTTTTTGTAAAAGCACAATACCAAAGGTATAAATAAGTCTTACAATTTCAGAAAATATCAGGGCTGCTACAAAACAATTCAGTTGTTGAGCTGCGTTTCTGTGTCTTCCTTGATTTTTTTCTTCTGTAGGCATTTGAGGATTCCCTGCTGGCCTAATAATACAGTTAAATAATACATCTAAACATGTCTGTTATTGGAACAATTTACTGAAAAGCAATATTTTTTACTTGGCAAAATTCATTCCTTCAAACAAAAACTGAATTCATTACTAAATAAGGAGAAATTCAAAAGCATAGATACAGTAAAATTATTAAAAGATCTCTACGAGTTGTAAATAAAATGCCTTTAGCATCTAGAGTTGCAACAAAAAGAAAGAAAAAACAAATCTATTTTTCAAATAAGCTAGAAGTGAAATTGACTTCACACTGTGAAGATTGTGAAATGTTGAGAAAGCAAATATCAGACCTTCTGAAAGACCTAGATTTCCAACATTTTATATCAATACTAAAGAAATGCATGTATGCTCTTAAAGAATTCTTTGCCTTTGGAAGAAATAAACAGTATATGTAGAAAAACAATGATGTCATTTCAGATACTTTGTCAGAAAAAATTATGATTATACATGAAAATATTCAGAGGCTTAAATATAATTATTAATCATTTTGAAAATTTTAATACATGAATTTATTTTACATTTGTATATGACTAAAGACAAATGTCATATGTTGCAAACACAGATAAGAAAATAAACTTAAATACCTCAGAATGTAAAACCAGGAAGAAAATAATGACTGGTAATATTCATGAACACTGTGTTCCAAACTCTATTTTGATATTTAAAAAAAATACTTATACTTAGCAGTTTATTTTCCTTTCAGTCTCATTTTGCCTATTCCAGGCTTAATTTTACAGGTGTTTCAATGGTCATATAAATCACGTGACATCACTCACAAGGCAATGCTCCTAAACTTCATTAAGTGCTGAGGAAATGAGGGTTTAATTAAATAATTTAAAGAAGGTACCCTAGTGACTTGGGTCCACTTAACTCCCAGAAATATGATAGAAAGAGGGTGAGTGAAGATTTCTATTTCTTCACATCACCCACATTTGATGTTATCCAGCTTTTAAACTTTGCCTATCTATTGAATACAAATAGCCATCTCACTGTTGTTTTAATTAGTATTTCTAATCGAAGTGATGAGTATGTCTATAAATATCTTCTCTGCTTGTTCTTTTTTTTTTTTTTGTGGTACTGGTGCTTGAACTCAGGGTCTATACCTTTAGCCACTCCACCAGCCCTTTTTGGGTGATGGGTTTTTTCAAGGCTGACTTTGAACTGTGTTCCTCCTGATATCTGCCTCCTGGGTAACTAGGATTACAGGCGTGAGCCACCAGCACCTGGCTCTGCTTATTCTTTACAGCCATCTCGATCTCTTTTGCCAATTACAAGTTATTTATGCCTTGATAATTTTTCTTTTGGTTTGCTTATCTCCTTCATCTGCAAGATTCCTTATGGTAGTATAGGTTTTCCCAATTAAAAAATTGATTTTAAGATTTCTTTATCTCTATAACTTGAAGATAAACATCATAGGACAAACGCCATATGAATTCTACTGCTAAATAACATTAGAAAACAATTGATTCCCAGGTTTATTATTATCTGAGTCATCTTGTCTCTCTCCCCCACTCAACAGCATAGCCTATGTGGAAAGGGTTTAAATCTGATGTATCTCTGAAATCAGCAATGTGTCAGGAAAGTGTCAGAACAAATTTAATGCATTTAACATATCGCTATGAATATATATAATTGGGAGGCATACCCACGAGACAGTGTTACTGAGTACGATGCAATCTATAAGGTACAAAGAAGAAACAGGTTTATTTTTCTTAGTCACTCTGGCAGTCTTTGATGGATCTCCCATTTAGCAGTTTCTTTCATACCTTACCTTCTCAAGTACTAAAGCAGTTTAATTCTCAGGTATTAAATTATTTCTACAATTGGGGTTTTTAGGGTGATTTCATGCCCCATTTAATGCCTCTTTTCTCCCTAAAGCTTAGGCTTGTATGACGCCTTGGTAGGAAGGGGATGCAGTTTTTTATTGATTGATTTGCTCCCAAAAGCTCCAGTTCACTTTCCCTACTTCAATTGTAGCTTCTCAAGAGTGAGAGAAAAGGGAGGATGAGTTAAAGGAAAACGGAAAAATTATGAAGAGGTTAATATTGTTGGATCTGGCCTTCTGCACTTTATGGGTTGTAGATGTCCAAATATAGCTTTCTCATGGTTTGGCATTGATGTTTTCTTCTGCATGTGGGTCATTTACTTTCTTCAATCTGGATTCATCTCCCTTAGCAATTGCTTTAGGTAAAAAATGATATCCACTCTCTGCTGATAGCATCTTGCCCCCCAAGATACCATTTTTTGAAGAATTTCTTTTCTTGGCTATACTCAGGGATTTGTGCTTATTGGCAAGCCCTATACAACCACATGAGCCATGCCTCTGGTCCCTTTGCCTAGGTTATTTTTCAGATAGAGTCTTGTTATTATTACTGACATTGTATCATGATTCTCCCAATCACTACCTCTCCAGTAACTGAGATCACAAGTACAAGCAACTATGCTTGGCTCATGAAGAAACCTTTTTAAAATGACTTAAATTTTGTCTTGCAACTTGTTTCTTTCTTCTCTCTTTCCTTGAGCTACCATTTTGGACCACTCTATCCCATTGTTCTTCAAAGCGAAGGAAAGATACTCCTGGAGGAACTTGCAGAATGTGTAATAGCACTTTTGTTATCATCCATCTGTTGATGGATCCTTCCGGTGATTCCATGTCTTGGCAACTGAGAAGGGTGCTGTAATGAACATGAGAGTGTATAAGCTTTTTGAGTACTTATTTCCTTTGACTGAGTACTCAGTCAAGGTCACTCAGAAGTGGGATTGTCGGATCATATTCTACATTTTGGAGTGTAAATGAAAAAAAAAAATAACTGAACCAGAAGTGAAGAAAACTGTATTTTATCTTTCTCGGTTTATTCAGTCTCCCCAAAAGTCAGCTGAAACAGTTAAAGCAACGTCCATTCTGCTTACCCAACATTTAAACAAGAAATGAACATTTGGAAAAACCTTTTATAAACTAAAATATACTTTCTTCTACTTAATGATGAGATGTTTAAATGGTGTAATGATATTAAAATAATGATGAAAGGGTGTATGAAAAGTAGAATCTTGAAAGATCATTTTAGGTATTCTATAAGCTGGATCAAATCTTGCTATTCTAAATGATTTTCAAAGTTTTGTCCTTTCTAATTAACTTTAATCAGATGCTATTAATCATACTTAGTCTATCAAGTACAAGTATAATATTTTATTAAGGAAAAATAGTAAATTCTTTTTATGACTTGATCTTTTGTAATGTTTTAGAAAAGTCATTGGTAGTGGAAAAGTACTATTTACTTTTTTCTTGATAAAGGGCAATAGTAGAACTATTTCTCAGCTGGGTATGGTATTAATAAAATTGTATAATTAATGATATATTCTCTGCATGTATTTCTAACAATAACTGAACTAAAATTCATCACTCATACCCAAAACTCTCACTTGAGCCATTGACTTTCTAAACAGAAGGTTTTTGTCACATTTCTAGGTCTTATGCACCTAACAGAGTCTATAGAAAATTAAAAGCATTGGGAACAGGAAATAATGAATGTATTCCACACATATATTGGAAAGATTAATTGAATGTGTTAAATAGATTAAAATAAGGAAACATTGATCAGTCTTTGCTTTAGGAAACTGAGACAAAAGCACAAATATGACGTGAACAGTGACAGCAAGAAGGCATTAAAAATAGCTATGGAATGAAAATCAAGAGAGACAGCAGAGAGGTCCAAAGACTGCTGCCCATCTTTGGGCTTTTCTTGAAAGTGATTTCTACATCCAACAAGATCAATCTCTTTTCCCAACTATTCCTATCTCCAAAAGGCAGACTGATAGCCACTGATAGAGTTTTCTATGAATAATACAGTCTACTACTTGTTTATTTATACATATAATTAAAAAAATGAAACTAGTACAGTAAGAAGATGGTTAACTTTTTTCTCAGTAGGGCTTGGTTAAAATTTACCTCTGCTAATCACTGGGTATTAATGTAGATGACTCCAGGTAAAATATTTAATATTCTTAAGACTCACTGCCATGACATCCTAGAGGAGGGCTGTTAGAATTAAATAAGATATCTCATAAAATCTTTTTTGTACAGAAGAACAATGTCTTAATCTTTATTGTTCTTAATTAACATTGATAGAAAAAAAGTTTTAAATATTTTAATTTTGTTGGTAGTCAAAAATGATGGCCTTACAGTCTTTGCAATACCTATGCCACCCCATATATTATAAATATATTGTGATTACTATTTGAAAATTTTGCAATTAGCTGTACACATTTATATCTCTTTCCCAACTATTAGCTAAACAACTTTGAAAAATGCCAAAAGTAATGGTATAGGCATGCGAATATTTAAAAACTTTAGAGATACTGAAAGTAAGGATTAGTTATCTGGGTCTATTATAATCTTGGTTTCACTGTTTGTATTCTAAATGCTGGATGGAGAAAACTTATAATGACATATTTGAGATGCAAAATAAATGAAATGGAATTTAAATAAAATAGTAAAGGGATGGTAGTTATTAGTAAGTTTTTAAACTATTTATTACTATAATAAATGATGAAGTTATAGGTAAATAAAAAGAGGAGAAAAAATTTAAAAAGATCTCATGCATGTTTAAAAAAGGAATGTGTACAGGAATCAACATACAATATTTCAATGAAAAGTGCACAATAATGCATTGCAACCCAAAGTTTTCATAATTTTAATGTTAACACCCTACTTTTGGATATGGAATTACTCTACTTTATTTTAAGGGAATAAAGAATATACCTTAAAGAATATATTCAAAAAGAGACAAGGAAAAATTACAGATATTTATTATAGTAAAAAAGGCAAAATTTAACTTAACGAAAATACACAAAGAAGAGTTAAAATTCAAAGAGTTGGCAATATGGAAGATAAAGAGTGGAATGCAGGTGTATCTAAATAAATATATTTCAAGTGGTTGCAAAACTTAGTACAAATGTGCACAATTAGACACTCAATACAGAAGGTATTAGGCTCAATAGTACAAATCTAAACACTTATGTCTATAAAACTGAGAAATGACTGGACCTAAGGAAAGAACTATGAGTGTACTAACCATTTTAGCTTACAAAAGATGCATATATAGTATCTTTCTTTCTTGTCATTTACCCTTAAGTAAAATACAAAACAAACCCCATTAAAACCCAAATAACAAAAATCAAATAATCAAAGATAAAATAGCAAAGCCCATACTTCAACACCAGACATATGCAAAGGAAAACAAAAAAAAAAAGAATTTTAAAAGACAAAAGGAGAAAAATTAATATGGTTTTGATAATGTATGAGTGCATTCTGTTGTTTATTGAGGCTTGCATCTGTTTACTAAAATGAATAAACACATGTGCATTTCAAATATCCCTGAAACATCTTTACAAGCCCAGAACATCTAAAATGTAATTATCCAAAAAGAAAAGAAATCAATAACAAACATTTAAAAAAATGACCGCTATAGAAATTAAAAAAATAGTTTCAAAAATCTGTGATAACAAAACAGAAGTGAATATCTTGGTTGCAGACCTGTTGACAATTAGAAAACATGTCATCCCAAAACAGGTTTCATCAAACATTGTGTTCATGAGGCTCTGGTTTTCAACAGTAATCTCAAACAATAAAAATAACTGATCTAATTGTTGAATTAAAGAATTAGAAAGAAAACTGAAATGTAGTTCAAGGAAGAAAGGAGGAAAACTATTTGATATTAAAGTTGAACCAAGTGAGGTTCTATAATTCCACCTACTTGGAGACTGGGAGGATCACAGTTCTAGGTCAGTCTGACAAAAAAAAAAATTAGTGAGACCTTCTCCACATCAATTCTTGCATGGTGGTTTACATCTACAATCCTAGCTACACCTGCAGCATAGGTCAGACAATTGTGATTCAAGACCAGTCCCAGAAAAAAGAGTGAGACCCTGTCTGAAAAATAGCTTAAAAAGCAAAAAAGGGTTGGAGATGTGATTCAGGTGATAGAGCACTTGGCAAGCAAGGAACAGGCCCTGAGCTCAAACCGCAATACTGAAAAATGAATAAAACTGAAATTATAATAAAAAAAGAAAACTACAATTGATACTTCCAGAATTGGTACAGTAAGTGTAAAACAATGGCATATAACAAGAATATTTGAGACTGATTGCATGTATTTCTATTCTGTCTTTGCCACTTATGGTTTCTGTGAAGATTATGAAACTTCCGTGTTTTGTTCTAATCTCTAAGCAAAAGGTACTGAAAAAGAGAAAAAAAATGACAAAATGATGCAGTAACTGATAGGATAATAATGGAAACTGAGGCTACATGAATTCAAATCCAGGGCTGGTAGAGTGGCTCAAGTGGCAGAGTGCCTGCCTAGCAAACTGGAAGTCCTGTGTTCAAACTCCAGTACTGCAAAAACAAAAAAGCCCTCAAATCCAATGTAATAGATCTGGAACACCAAGATGAAAGGGTTAACATTGGTCCTTTTCATTTGATAATACCCTGCTTAATAAGTACTTTGTACAACTACTAGTTTTGTGACACACCAAGAGTATTGTGCAGTTGTGCACACAAGGCTCTTCATTGCTCTTTTATCCACAAGCCCAGAGACACACACTCCCAAACATTTTTCAAGCAACAGCCTCATCATTAATTTTGACAGCCATTGGAGTAGATCAGAGACCCATAAAGAATTGCATTATGAATGGAAGAACAATGAAGTAGCAGAGTGTTGTGGTTGAAAAAAATCTCCATTATCCCATATAGTTGGCCTACTTGATTTTTCAAATTTTATCAGGAAAGAGGAAGAAATCAGTAAAGAATAACAAATAGCAGTTGAAGATGTAAATTTAATTTTTTTTGTATTATTTTGTTCCATGGCAGTGTTGGAGGTCTAACTGATACTAGTCAAGTGCTCTAACACAGAGCTGCATACCCACCCCTATGTGCTCATTATTATTTGGATATTTATATAATTTTTTTCAAAGTGTTCTTAATGTTTAATGTCTAATGATTTATTTAAAAGAGAGAACTTTAAAGTTGTCAGAGTGACTTAAGTTCCAGCTGGTGGGAAAGCTAAGACAGGAGAATCACTTGAGCCCAAGAGTTCAAGGCCAGCCTGCAAAATATAGTAAGACCCCATCTGAGTTGAAAGAATTAAAATAAAACAAAATAAAAGACTTTAGTAAATTTCCTGATACAAATGACAGTGTATAAAGATGGATCTCACTGTTGTTTATAACATGCCTTATATATGTTGAGGGAACACATAGATACATAAAAATTCCTGGAAGGATATAAAAAATTATTATACTTACCATTACCTGAGCATTATTGATTGTATATATGTGTTGTGATTTTATCAAATTGTGCATCATAAATATGTGCAATTTTTATGTGCCAGTTAAAATTTTCTTTAAAAATATTAGCCTGATATAGAAAGCTATGCAGTGAAGAAATATATTAAGCATAATAATTGAAGAGCAAGTACCTTTATTAATGTCAGGTATCCTTAACTGTTTTTGTAGATAATATACACAGTACATTAGTGTGGAAGGAACAGAACCTCCTGACTTTGTAGGCTGATGGCCACTATTTGAGGGCTTTATCTATTAGTAGAATAACTTATTATTACTTTTATTATGTATATCCAAATTTTGACTCTGCCTGGATATATAGATCTGTAAATGGGCTACCCAAGGAAAATGGTACCATTAATTATTAAGTGATTTGTAAACAATTGGAAACTTTCTTACTTGTAAAAATGGATGATCAGGGCTATTGGCCTGATCCCATGTGGCTGAAGAAGCTGAGCAATATCTTCATATCCATCCCATTTTAATCCTTGTTATCAATCTAAGTCATGCCTTATACTGCTACAGTCTTCATTACTTTCCTTTTTCTTTTTGATTGACATATAATCATTATACTTATTTATGAGTTGCAATGTGAAGTTTGTATACATGCATACACTATGTTATGATCAAATGAGGCTAATTAGCATGTCTACCACCTTAGATATGTATCCTTTCTTTGTAGTGAGAATATCTTCTTTTCTAAGAGATTTTTCATAAGAGTCTACCTTCTATGTGAAGGTAGAGTATATAAGGATATGTATTGAAAGCTGTTGAGAAATGGAGAATGGGAGGTAAAGGGGTAAGGGAAAGCAATGGAAGGGGTTGAATGGACCTAAATAAAGTGTACTCACAGCAGGGATACATTGAGAAGACCTAATGAACATCTACTTAGATATTATTAATGAAAGATAGGACTGTAAAATAGGTACAGTGTGTGAGGGGATGTATTTGTAGGAGGGGGGTAGGTGAACAAAGGAGATTAAGGTGAGGGAATATGGTGGATGGACATCACATACTTGTAAAAAATAAAACAAAAAAAATCCTCTTGCATTAGCTGTAAGTAGGAAGGGAAGAGGGACGGGGAGGGGGAGACAATGGGGATGATTTAACCAATGTACAATATAAGCCTATTCAGAATTATTACAATGACTCTCCCTGTACAATGAATGTGTCCCAAAAAAATTAATGAAATAAAAGCTGGGGAACAAGAGATCATGATTCTGGAAATGTGAAAACAGGAAACTTGTATTCTTGTCTTTGACAGTAAAGAGCTAACTGGGAAATTCACTTAAACTGTTCATGCCTTTGTTTTCCATAGGTGCCTTCATTGTTTTTTATTGAACCTTTAGTCATTTTTTCTCATCACTCCCAGATCCTAAGCATCTTAAAGTGGAGAGACTGGGACTCTGTCTTCCTTTTTCTTTTCTTATCTGTATATATCTTAGTTCAAATATAGAAAATAGTCCCAGTTCAAATACAGAGTGGTCAAACAAATGGAATTTGTAGAAAAAGTATCTGGGATAATAGCTACCATTCAATGAAATAACATTAAGAGGTAATATGTTTGAAATTTTTTGTACATGTTAGTCATATTTCTACACACTTAAAGAGTATTCTTCTCATTTAGTATTTTCATATGTTTTCCAAGACTGTACTACTTATTTTTTCCTTTGGCCCTGGTGGGTGAACCCAGTGTTTCATGCTTGCTAAGCAGGTGCTCTAGCACGTAAGTCACACCACCAGCCTTTCTGCATTGGTTGTTTTTGAGATGTGGTTTCACCTTATGCTCTGGCAGGACTAGAACACCATCTTTCTAGTTGTGCTTCCTGGTAGCTGGAGTGACAGGAATGAACTGCCATGGGCACATTAATTGAAATGGGGTCTTTGGAACATTTTTTAAGGCTGATCTTAAACCACTGTTCTCCCAGTCTCCACCTCCCAAGTAGTTGAGATTACAGATAGAAGCCATTGGACCTGGCCTAAGAATATGCCACCTTTATACCTGTAATCTGAAAATCAAAGCATTGTGAAGATCAATCATTTGCCTAATATTCAGAGAATGCAGACTTCCATTAAAAGTACAAGAAAAACCTCCAAAGTGACTTTGATTTTTTTCATTAATGTAAAGCTCTCCATTTCATAAGAATTTGCTATTAATTATACTACATTTATTTTTTACTTTTTAAAATGTTTTTATTAGTATATGATAACTATTCAAGAAGTTTTATGACAATTCATATATACGTATACCCTGGTTTGGTTCATCCCCTCCATTATTCTCCCTCTTCCTCCACTTGCCTCCTTAAAATGAATATGAAAGCTTGCAATGTTCCATATTCATGTATGTATAAAATAACATCAATCATATTCACCCTACTTTACCTTCTTGATAATACAATTTTGTTCCTTCATTGTATCTGTAACTTGTAGGAATTCATGTCTATGCAGGCATAGTTATCAACATTCAAAACATTCTTATTTTATCTGTACACCCATGCTACTCAATCATATTACATCCCAAACTTTGTATTATTTTACTTTAAGTATGTTTCACTGTAATTATCACATTTCTATGAAAACAATATAATTCTTTAATATAACCAACATGCACTTGTTCAATTTTAAGTTCTCTCATTTTAAAATAATTACTTTTTGAGTTGTCTTTTTCAAATATGTAACCAAACAAGATATGCTTTTCTTTATTTTACTATCCACCTTTTAGTAGCCTTAAACAAAACACTCTTCTCATTTCTTCTATTTTTACCTGTATCTAAATAAAACACTATTTGTGGATTCATTTATGCTCCTATTTTAATTTTAATCCCATTTTAACTCTCTATTCATTCTCACAAAATATTGATGGTATCTCTTTTGCTTATCTGACTAAATTTCTGCGTAAGTTATCATCCAGCGCACTTAGGATGGAGTTGTGTGATGTGACAGCAAGGGAAAGACAATAGTAATTTGGTGACATTTTAAAATATTGCTAAATAAATTGTAGAGTTCTGTGATTTTTTTATAATAGTAATACATTTACTTCCTTTAATTAGTACCATCACTGAATCTAAGAGAACTGAGAGTACTTTTGTTACTATAAAACTATTGTAGAAAATATTCCAAATGCACAGGAAAATGAACATCATTTTTCATCACTTCCACCAGATCAGAGATAACTGTTCATTTTTATCTCATTTTTATTCATTTCATTTTCTCTCCTTTAATAATGTATAAAATAAATACAGCAAGATATGGATACATTAGAGAAAAGGAGAGAGAATTATACCATGGAGATTGGATTCTGGATTCAAACAGCATTAGATTCAATAAGGTATTTTTTTCCACGTTTAGATCATCTGCAAGTTACTTAAATCTACTGAGTTTTCTAAACTGTAAAATGAGACTGTTAATATTATTATCTTCTGGGGAATTCAAAGAGATGATACAAGTTAAGTGCTTAGAACAAAATCAGACAGAGTTCCAGAAAGGTCCACTATTATAATTACCAATGATTCCATTATGCTAATATGAATCCTGTAAGACAGAAAGACTCAATGATCCCTAGTGCTTTCTTTTATACTAGTCATTCTCTACAAACTTTGTCACAGACTTCTGAATAAATGAACCACAGGAAAACTACAAACCTCAGTCCATAGTTACTTGAGCTCCCATCTGTTTGGTATCCCACCATATTATTACCAGAACAGTAACTTTCTAGAAGTCCCTCCCTACTTATATAAAGTCCCTCCCTTGTGAAATGGATGTAGAAGTAAAAGAAATAATAGGGAGAAGTCATCTGGCTGCTTGGAAGTCATCTGATTGCTTAGGTAACACCAGCTGAATAATGAGATTTAGAATACTTTCAGATCATTTCTCAGATGAAACACTAAAAAACCAGGTGGATGAGAAATAGAAAGTTCTCTTATCTTCTTTCAGTCTCTTACTTGATTTTCCTTCTGGTGATATCACATAATGAGTGGGAGCCAAGGAATTTTCTTATCAATAAGGCTTTATTTCACTTACACTGGGAACATTATTCTAAGTTTTAATAATATGTTGATAATTCCTAATTTCAAACTTATTTTGTATACATGTGTGTATGTAATTTTCTTTTACCCATCATGAAAGATATTTTATTAGGAATTTAAGATAAGCCATAAGAATGACAATAAGTACAAACCACTACTATTTTTCTTTTTTTATTATGTTATTTTTATACTGGGAGTACATTGTGACATTTACAAAAGTTCTTACAATATATCATAGTTGAATTCATCCCTCCATCATTCTCCTTTATCTTCTCCTCACCCTATTCCTGGAATAGTTTCAACATGTCTCATTTTCAACATGTCTCATACGGTATTTCCACTACATTCAGCCTTTCTTTATATCTTCCTCTTCCCACTGTATTAAGCCTCAGAAGGAACCTATTTTACCTTCCTGTTCTCCTGTTTTGAAAAAAAGGCATTTAAGACAGCTCTATAGGGAGTTTCCTGGTGACATTTCCATGCATATATGTATTGTAACTTGAATTGGTTCATGCCCTCTATTTTTCTCCTTTCTACCTTACTCTCCTTCCTATGATGATTTCAACAGGTTTTTAAATTCTGTATTTACTTTTGTATAGAAAGCATAAACATTACTTTAAAGCATTTATTCCTTAGTTTTGATCCTGACCCAGCCACTAGTTTAGAACTAAATTTAATAGCCATGACTAAGATTATATTATATGAAAATTAAGAAGTATAACAACTTATAATAGTAATATTTTCTCATATTAATTCTATTCATGTCATTGAGTTAATTACCTTTTATAGAAACTAGTGACCTAGTTACCTTCTAAAATACAAACTCTATGAACCTGGTAAGGATGGCACATCATCCATGATAAGAACATATTTTGCTAAGATGACAATTGGCAAAGGTAGGTGCTCTCCAGTCTGGCGGCAGCTGTCTGAATGTGAGTAAAATATATGTATTTATGTGCACTTCTACTCATTTGTCAGAATTATTGAGCACACATGCCAGAAGCCACAGCACCATAAAAATTAGATTTTGGTTTACATTTCTGATTTCTATAAAATATCTGAGTTATACATAATTGAAAGGTACATACGAAATCAAATTTAGCTTATTATAATTCCACACACTAAAAATAGTCTAACATAAATATTTAGCTGCTTTGCCTTTTTAAGAAAAAATATTCAGATAAGACAATGTATGTTTTTGTTTTTGAAATTGAGTATTTTACATTTTCATAACTTTTTTGTATTACACTTACTCTGTTACCCCTACAAAATACCATAATTATGAACCTGTTTTGTTATTGTATACATTCTAGAATAAAATAATTTATTTTACTAAGAAAATAAATTAAGGCAAGACTTTAAATGCACTGCATTTGCTGGAAATGCATACTAAAAAAAGGAGTCAGATGCCTATAGAAGAAAAAGGCTTTATCCCTGAGACGGGAGGTTCAGATCTGTCATTTCCTATCTAAAGTCTTGTAATTCCATTAATGTTCTCAAAAACCTGAGTTTCTTCAGAGACTGAAGGTAGTTTAATGTCTCTCTGCTTTCCTTCTTCTGCTGGACAGACACACTTTGGGATTAAAGGCCTGAATGTGCCTACATGACAACATATTAACTGCAGCAAAATTAAAAATGTGCTTTAAATTGGTTAAGATATACAAAGTGCTCAACCAAGTAAAATACAATCCAAAAATATATAGAATATTATTCCAAATTGCCAAACTCAACCAGTCCAAAATTAAAACTAGTCACACTACAGAAAATATGTATGTGTGTATGACTGAACTGGGCAAGTAGCTCATGGTGAAGGTGGAACACATCAGGTGGTATAAATGAATGACAAAAAAAGACTGGTAGCAAAATCTGCAAGATGTCTGCAGACGTATAAGGGTGAATACTTAACATATCCAGTGACACAGGTAGTATTACTGTAATTGTGAGTTCAATGAGCCTGGAGAACAAATAATTGAATAACATGTTCTTGATCTCCCTATTACTGGGTGACAGAGTTAGGATGTGATTAAATAGATACCCTGACTGTACATATCATGTTATCAGAAGGTGGGATATAACATAAAAATTCAGTGACATTTATCCAAGATATGCAGTCCTCTACAGTTCCTACTTAATTTTCTGGAGAAAGAGAGAGAACATTCTACAGACATTCTCTTTCCTTGTAGTCATGTTTTTAAATTTTAATTTTTAAATTTTAACACAATAGACATAATAAAAATATCATGTGCAAAATTATGTGCTAAGTAAAACACTGCAAAGCCTTATGTAGCTAAAATATAATCTATGAAGAATTAATTTATCTAGAGACATCTTCTGTCTTGGAAGAAATGCCAAAGTCTAATACAAGAAAATAGACACTAATTGAAATTGTTCTCAACAGAGAGTGGTAATATTAAAAAGAATATATTGTGTATTTAAACAGAAAAATGAGACCTGTTGAAACTATTCCAGGCATGGTTGGAGTTGCAGGAAGTAAGTGGGATGGAGGGAATGAACTCAACTATGATTTATTTGATATATTGTGAGAACTTTGGTAAATGCCACCATTTACCCCAGCACAATAATGAAAAAAATTAATAAATATAAAAGAAAAAAGAAAAAGAATATGGTGAAAAATCAGCTTTCATTTCTAACATAAAACACTCTTGGAAGTCAGTGTTTCTGCCTATCCAACAAGAAAAAGGTGGTCAAACTAAGTGTCAGTGACTTTTCTTGGGTACATCAGAGAACTGAGATCACAGGCTAACCATTGCTTTACGTCTGGGCAGAGAAGCACCATGCACAGATGTTGCAACTGAGTTCTGATAATTTAGGTGGGTTGATAAGGACTAGGTATGGACTAACATGAGGAGAAATCCTGGAAACTGCAGTCTTGACAAAGTCACAAAATGTTCTTGGGCTTTGTTTTCAGGAGCCCAGCAAGATTCTCAAAGGAAGGACATAGATAATCTCTCACTGTACTCTGGCAGGCTACAATTGTTTTATGTATTTTTTGAGTGTGTGAATTGTCACTGGGAAGGTAAATAGCATCCTGGAAGGTAGGTAAATACTCCATCCTTACTGGAATTGGAAGTTTCACTGCATTTTAACAAACTATGGTTTAAAAATATATTCTTCTCACCATAAAGTTTGCAGGATGGATTGATTGAAAACAATCTCTGACATGTACTTTAGTAAGCTGGATATGTGTTGTGACTAACACTTCTGAAGGAAGGAGGAGTCAAGATTCTACAGAGGAAGAATTTGCACTGCAGTCTCAGCAAAGATCTAATGGAAATGCACAGACAGCTAGGAGTGTGAAATGCTCTACAGAGTTGTCTCCAGATGGAGAGAAGGACAAGAATTTTATCTCACAAACTGACCAGTCATTGCAATCAGGCTGCCTCCTGGGGGTGAAGTTCAGGAAAACAGGCCTTGCTGATCAAGAATATTTGCAGGAATGATTATGCAGAAATTGCTAACATATTTTGCCTCACTCACCACATTAGAGGGACCTAGATATTACCTACCTCAGAACACTCACTTCAGTACAGTAGATAATAAGTCATGTGTAATGAAATGATAGTCTTTGATGCCTGTACTAACAAAGATAAAAAGATATATTCAATGGAATTTTATTTAGCCACAAAGAAGAATGAAATTTGCCATTTGCAGGTAAATGGATGAAACTGGACAACACTGTTGTAAGTGAAGTTAGTCAGGTGCAGAAGGCCAAAAGCTGCATATTTTCTCTCATGTGGAATACAGACCTAACTCAAATGCAGCAATATTACAAAATATGTAACAGGAGTCACATATGAGAGGGGGAGGGTAAAAGAAAGAAGTTAAGAAAAAAATAATAAAATTTTAAAAGGTGAGTATAGTTGATGTATTTTCTATACAAGAATAAATATAGATTTTTTTAAACCTTTTGAAGCCACCATAGAAAGGTGACAAAGGTAGAAAGAAGAAAAATAGAGGAAATGAACCAATTCAGGTTATAATACACATATACATGGAAATATCACAAGGAAAATCCCTATGTAGCTATCTTGAACAAATAAAAATGCCATTTTTTTCCATTTACAAAATCAGAGAATAGGAAGTTGGAACATATCCACCTAGGGAGGTTGTACCAGTGGGAGGGGGTGGGGAAAGAGTGTAGGAGAGTGAATATGGTAGAAATATTCTGTACACATGTATGTAAATGGAAAAATGGTACCTGTTGAAATTATTCCAGAAATGGAGGAAGAGGGGGATAAAGGAGAATGATGGAGGGCACAAATTGAAGTATGATGTGTTTGATATATTGTAAGAACTTTTGTAAATGCTACAATGTGCCCCCACTCAACCCAACAATAAAAAGGATAACACTACCACAATTATAAAACTACCACAACAGACAAATGATACAAATAATACAACAATATATCTTAATGATTATAAACTTTGGGAATGCAAAATGCAAGTTTTTCTTTGACGTGTATTTCCCGAATCATGATGACTAAAACAATTTTGTGGTGAGACTAAATGGTAGTCAGTGTAAAACATTTCTAAATGAGTTTCTATCTGAAATAGCTTTTACTTTTGTAAAAATTTGCAAATTTTAAAAACAGTATGTTGATAATACTTGGGTTGAAATAATGTGAATTTCATGAAAACATAAGTTTTAAAAACAATTCAAAACTCTTCTAGTATTCAAAATGCAGAATGATCTTTTAACTGTCATCACATTGTCTGCACTTGTACTCATCCCAAGGAAGGACATGATTTGACTCAAGCAGCATGTAAAATGTCAATGGGCATTATTAATTCTACACTTGAAAGAAGTGCCAGATGGGAGAAATGGAGGAACGTTCCCTCAGCATTCAACAATGTACAAATTTCGTCCTCACTGGACACAGAGATACATTCTTTATCAGCGTGGAAACTCTGGCCTCCTGTGCCATGCGTTCTGTCAGATTTGGATGCTCCTTAACTGCTCAAAATTAAACGGGGTTAACAGTCATCGATAACATCCTGTCAATTATACAGAGAAAATGTGGAAACAAGGAAGAGTCATTTGTCATTATCTATATCCTCGAAACCCTTAAATGAATATTTTAATAATCTGACTCTTATCTCTTTATAACTTCTACAAAACCAATAGATGTCAAAAATAGAAAAACCACTACAAATGGTAATATGTATACCACATTCATGACTAAGCAAGTAATTTTAACATTATGACTCACAAATAGTCACTAACACTCATAGTAATTAGGTTTTATGGGCTAATGCTTTAACATAGATGCATATGTGTATATATAAATATATATATATATGTATATTACCTCAGGCATTTTAGAAAAACAGTCTTAACAAAATAATGTTTCTTGCCACTTCTTTTCCTTAATAATACTCAGTACACTTAATGTCATTTTTCTGCTTCTCTGCATAAACAACTTCTCTGCAGTTAGTATAGGACAAAATTCTGAAAAATTAGACAAGTTCCATCCAGCAACAGTACCATGTTGATTTTTTTGGAGTGAGTGTGAGATGACAGCAAAACACACTTAGATTTAAGCCTAAACTAAACAAAATAATGTCCCTCCAATTTTAGTGCCAAGGATGCTTCTATATTAATAGATATTTTGTAATTACTGGCATTTTAAAAATGTATGTATGTGAAAATGACCATAAATGAGATGATGACACAATGACATTGATGGTAGGAATTTAAGATACCACATACAAACTAATATTACTTTTTAACCCACATATTCTTTTTGAGAAAAAGTGCTTGAATTATGTGGCATTATTTCCTCAAACTCCAAGATGTAAAGCACCTGCATTATTTTATATAATTGCACATTACTCAATAGCATTTTTCTGAGGGCTGGGGTGTGAAAATTTGAGAAAACTCTCATAAGACACACTTAAGTGTTCAGGACTGCTTAGAATGTTAGTCTATGTGTGCCTTCATTTATATGGAGTTCATTGAATTTATATTTATCTGGAAACTGGTTCAAACATACTTGTTTAAAAACTGGGATTTGATGGGGAATGAAGGCTGAAAAGAAGGATGAGTTCCTTGGGAAACTATGATAAATGAAGAAATTTTTGCTGAAAGGATCTGCTTAAACAAGCAGCCACGGAGATAAAAGGGACATTAGTTCCATGTGATACTTAGCTATACTGAGGAACAGAGGGCTGCATTTGAAGGAAAGTACCATGCAGTGATGCTGTGGTGCAAATGGAGTCCCTAACCTGGGATCTGAGATCTCCCCTCTATCTCTTCTTTCCTCTCCTCTGATCTTCTCTCCCCTCCTTTCCTCTTCCTTTCTTCTCCCTCTCTCCGCCACCACACACACATACACCCCCACACACTCACACACACATTAATTTCCTTTAAACTAGAACATTCTAACTGCAGTATTCAAGTCTGGTACAGAAAAACATTTAACTATATAAACTTATTTTAAAAGTCATTGCATCCCAGAATAAAGGAATTAAATTATGATTTATGCAACTTTCAGCATCACAAGAGGATCCAGTATTGGTGTACTGCCTGTGGATAGGATTTGAGCAATGGAGGTGATTAGGAAAGAGGAATGACAAATTACTAACCAGGCATGTCCTTTCTTTTAGTTTACATTAAAGAAAGCAAATTATTCTTGCATGCTGAAACATTCTCTGTTAGTAATATCAATGACCCCTTTTATTGTCCTTTCTGCTCAAATCTGTAGTTCTAATAATAATTTCAAATTAGCAAGCCATTTCCAATAGTTGCACAAGTTGACTGGAAACCATAGTATGTTGTTTACTTTGTGAGCTGTATATTTTTTGTGAAAGTATATTGTCAACTTAGCATGATAGAGCATATTTTATTAGGCTTACTTACTAATTTGTAATTTTATAATATTTTAATATATATGTTACACTATTTGTATTCATATGCTGCAAATATAAGAGACAGGTGTGGACTACTTGTCCAATAGTTTAACCATGATAAATCCATCTGATAATAAGAATAAGGTATTTTCCTATTAACTGAAGAGATATAAAAAGATTGGATTGCAGAGAATGGTGGGCAAGAAAAGTATTATGATTCCAAAGGACTCAGATCACCAGGCAACTGGGTTAATAAAACATGAAATAATTCTTGCCACTGGAGTCTCTTAGAAAAGGAGAGATTTTACCTAAAACCAGAAAACTGTCAGAGACTTAGAGAACTTTGGACAATACATCCAGATGTTTCTTAAATTCCTGTAAGTATAATAGGATTGGATCTTGGGGAGAATATAGAAACCCTGCAAAGGTGACAAGTGAACATATAAAATATTCATATGAATGTTGTCATTATTACTCATAATTATTCATATTTTTCACATAAAATAGTGTGACAAAGTGTACAACTAGCTTCTCTTATTATTCATCAATATTATTTTGACAGGATAATATATAAGGATACAATAAAATGTAGGAATCTTTCCACATACTGAACTCATATTTAAACTGAGTATAACATGATTAAATTAAGCAGATTATAATTGAAAAGACTTTCTATTCAGGGCATTTTTGCAGGAAATAACTCATTATCTTACCTCAATATAGTGACTGATTAGAATCAAACTATCAGTAGTTCCAAAAATCATTGTTGGTATCTGGTCACACATGTATAATTAAAATATGAAACTTTTTGCTTGTAACACCTATTCATATCTTGTGAAAAGTATCATTCAAGTTTCATTAGGAATAGAGAAAGGAGAAGGAAAAGTTTACTTGGGGTTAGCTTATTTTAAGAAAAGACACATTTTATTAAAGATTTAAGAATTCACATACATTCCCTACTATTAATTTGCACTTCTAGTGGGCATATTATCACTTGGATTGTTTTAAATTTTTTAATTCAAAAATGTTGGCCAAAAACTTAAGAGTTTTGTCCTGTTGTGCTTTGTTGACCCTTATGTCACATAGTCCAAGAATATCAGAAGACATTACTAATAACTGTGATGTGTTTGGGATAGGATAAATATGGAGATATGTAGTAAATAAAAAAAAGAGCTTAAAAGCACCTTTTATGATTGTTGTTGGCACAAATACAGCTGACTGCCACCTTAAATGATATTAGTACTTTTCTAGGAATAATATTTAGTTTTATTTTATATGCTAGCAGTGTTTAATGTCATTTCTTATAAACTGACTTGTCAGAATTTGGCACCGAGCATGGTGAGAGGCAGGCTGAAGTGTACCTTAGGGAAGAAAAAGCATGCTACCACTCAGCAGTATATAATACCAGCATACCTTATTCTGACTGTCAATAGTCTAAAGCTAGTTAGATATACAAATTCTATCAATTTGCTCATGAGAATCACCCTTAAGTTACCTGAGGCAAAGAAGAAAGTGTTTTTTGAAATGTATGAAATTGAGGAATAGGAATGTAAATAAAGCAGGAACTGCTATATAATTATGCCATCAATTTTACCCAAATGTAACATGAAAAGAATTCATATAATCATATACATACCCGAGTATTTTGCTTCTTTAAAATGTACCAAATTTTTCTTTACAGTTCATCAAAACATAAACACATGATAACAAGCAACAATTTTTATTGATACTTTGTTCACTACTAAATGTCCAATAACAGATAGTAGCCAATTATATGTGCTAGTTATAGGCTAATGGGACTGAATGAATGAAACAATGAATGAATGAGTGAACAACATGGTTGCAGTCTTATTGCCAATTAGATGTTACTAATGGAGTAACAATGAAGTTCTCAAAAAACTAAATATCTATTTAAAATCATCATAAACATACTTTAATCCTATCTTTTGGTTCCATCCATGATATTTTGTTTAGGGTTTCATTTTTTTACCACGAATACTATAGTACCCTTACTATACCTCCATAATTCATCCTCCATATTGCAACCAGAACTATATTTTAAAAGTGATGATATTTTGCCCTGTTATGCAGTCCCATTAAAAAGAGTTGAGACAAAATGCTGTCATAACACAAAATGTTCCAATAATTTGACTGCTGTTTAAATTTCAACTTCACTATCTATAGAGTCATTTTCAGAATCCTCATTTCCATATTTTTGTATGAGTTTGTCCCTCCCTGAGTAAATTCTTACCATTTTTGTCAAAAATATGTATCACATTTATTCTTTAATCTTAGTTCATGTAATCATTCTTCTCTGACATAATTTCTGACACCAATTCCCTCTCAAAGAAATTAAACAGGAGGATTCCAAGATGGCGGCTAGAGGTAGGAAGCAGAAAGCGACCCTCCTATAGTGAAATCTTGGAGAGACGCTGGAGACACACTTTGCAGGCATAATCACCGAGAAAAGGCATAACTTTGACCCCTCCACATCTCCAGCCGGTGCAGAGAATCTCCACTTCACGTTAAATGGAGAAACAAGGAGGGCCCCCGGGGCCACCAGTGGCTGGCGCCCATACGGCTTGGGAAGACGCGGACCAGGTGAGCTTCGCGGTACTGCGGTACTCCCACAGACAAGCCTGGGCCAGAGCAGCATAGCCCCCTGGACAGACTGACCTCCACCAGGGAAAAAAAACAGAAACTGAGTAATAAGCAATAAGAACAGTTAAGACACGCTGGAAAGAGGGTGGGGCGCCCTGAGCGCTGAAGATTGGGGGAAGGGAATCCTTCCTGGGACTGTAAATAAACAAGCCGGGTGGGCCAGAGAGGCTCTGGCGGGAGCGGGGCGTGCGCCCAGCAACCAGGAGTGGGGAAGCTTGTGAAAGGAGGGAAGACCCACTTCCCACGTGAACTGTAAACAAACATGGCAGCCAGCAGGAGCAGCAGCACCGCCCAGTAAGCAGGAGCAGGAAAGCTTCTGAAAGTGGCAGTGGGAGGAAAACTTCAGAGGAGAGGGGGGAAGACCCACCTCCCACACGAACTGTAAATAAACACGCAGGCCTGACAACGCGGGGGCAGTGTCACCTTTCCCAATGCTTGGAAAGGGGAAAGCCTGTATCAGAGGCTCCCGCACAGGAGAACTCTGAGCAAACAAAGCCTGTGGGACCTGGTGAGTGCTAAGCTCACCCCAGTGATCTGCATAAATAACATCTCCAGCTACAGGCTGAGAGCAGCAGGCAGGCAAGCCACAGTTGCAGATACCACTCTCAGAACTGTCTCCAGGCGCTTTTTTTCTTTTTCTCCCTATCTTTGATGAGAGAACAACCGAATTACACCTGCAAGCCGAAAAACTTACTGAACCTGTATTGCATTTGAACTGGGGACACTTGGTGGGGCTTTTGTGTGTGTGTGTGTGTGTGTGTGTGAGTGTGTGTGTGTGTGTGAGTGTGTAGTTTTGTTCTACTTTATGCATCCCCTTTGATGAGACAACTACAGAACAACATCTGAGGCACCAACTCCAGGACTGGAGATTGAGAAGGACACCCAAGTTATTAAGGCTGAAACTGCATTGCATATAAACTTGTAAGTTTTTTGGTTTTTTTTTTTTTAATTTTCGATTTTATTTTAATTCATTTTTATATATAGATATTACTTTCATTTACTTATTTTTTATTTTTTTATCTTTGATTTTCAATCCTCTCTCTGTCTCTCTAATGTCTGTTCAGCTTACTGTTAATTAGTACACTAACACTCCCTGTTTATACCTTTGAAACTCTCTTGTCTGATACCTTGTTCTGCTTTCTCCCTCTTGTCTGTATATTTGTTTTCCCCGTTACTTTAACTTCTTGCTTTCCATCTCAGCTCACCCTTCCATTCTAAATATTACCATTGTTATTATTACAAGCTAGAAAATACTTAATTGCACACAGTACAGGGAGAGTACTGTGTCCAAGGACAATGACGGGAAGACAGAAAAAACAGGGAAACCAGTTTCCCCACAGCAAAAAATTAGTACAGGAATCAGAGGGGAATGAAGAGAACAGAAACTCAGATCCAGACTCCAACAAAATGAAGATAAACTATGCCAAAGGATCCAATGAGGCCCACAAGAATAATTTAAAAGAAGACATACTACAACTACTCAATGAGAATTTTATAGAGATGATACTGGATAGGGTCAACCAAAATGTACAGGAGACACTCAAGAAATTCCAAGACAATAAAAATAGAGAATTTGAAAAAGCAAAAGAAGAAATAAAGGAAACCATAGAAGCACTGTATAAACACCAAAGTGAAAGAGAGAACACAATGAATAAATGGATAAATGAACTCAGGACAAAAATAGACAACAATAAAGAAGAAAACTGTCAGGATATGGAAAACCTCAGAAAAAAGAATGAAACAGAACTGCAAAACAAAATGGAAGGCCAATCCAGCAGAATAGAACAAACAGAAGACAGAATCTCAGAACTTGAAGATGAAATGGTAATTAAAGGAAAAACCGAAGAACTATTAATTAAACAACTCAAGACCTGTGAAAAGAAAATGCAAGAACTCACTGACTCCATCAAAAGACCAAACTTGAGAATCATGGGCATCGAAGAAGGAGAAGAGGTGCAAGCGAAGGGAATGCGTAATATATTCAACAAAATAATAACGGAAAATTTCCCAAATCTAGAGAAAGATATTCCCATACAAATGCAAGAGGCCTCCAGGACACCAAACAGACCAGATCAAAATAGAACTACCCCACGACATATCATCATTAAAACAACAAGTTCAGAAACTAAGGAAAGAATATTGAAGGCTGTAAGAGAGAAAAAACAAGTAACATACAAAGGTAAACACATCAAAATCACAGCAGACTTCTCAACAGAAACATTAAAAGCAAGAAGAGCGTGGGGTGAGATCTTCCGGGCACTGAATGAAAATAACTTCAACCCCAGGATACTCTACCCAGCAAAGCTATCATTCAAAATAGATGGAGCAATAAAAGTCTTCCATGATAAGCAGAAACTAAAACAATATGTGACCACAAAGCCACCATTACAAAAGATTCTGCAAGGGATCCTGCACACAGAAAGTGACACCCAACTTAACCATGAAAAGGCAGGCAGCACCAAACCACAGGATAAGAAAAAGCAAGACAGTAGAGAGTAACATCAAGTTAGGTACACACAATCAAACCTTCAAACAACTAAGACAACTAAATGGCAGGAATCACCACATACCTATCAGTACTAACCCTTAATGTTAATGGACTTAATTCACCCATCAAAAGACACCGTTTGACAAAATGGATTAAAAAAGAAGATCCAACAATTTGTTGCTTACGGGAGACTCATCTCACCGACAGAAATAAGCATATGCTTAGGATGAAAGACTGGAAGAAGATTTACCAAGCCAATGGCCCCCGAAAACAAGCAGGAGTAGCAATACTTATCTCTGACAAAGTAGACTTCAAACCTACATTGATCAAACGAGATAAAGAAGGACATTCCATACTAATAAAAGGGGAAATAGACCAAAAGGAAATAATAATCATCAATCTGTATGCACCAAATGTCAACGCATCCAATTTCATCAAACATACCCTGAAAGACCTAAAAGCATATATAAATGCCAACACAGTGGTTGTGGGAGACTTTAACACTCCATTATCATCAATAGATAGGTCATCCAAACAAAAACTCAATAAAGAAATCCAAGATCTAAAATATGCAATAGATCAAGTGGACCAAGTAGATGTCTACAGAACATTTCATCCAACTTCTACACAATATACATTCTTCTCAGCAGCCCATGGAACCTTCTCCAAAATAGATCATATCCTAGGGCACAAAGCAAGCCTCAGCAAATATAAGTAAATAGAAATAATACCGTGCATACTATCTGATCACAATGCAGTAAAAGTAGAACTCAACAACAAAAGTAAAGACAAAAAACATGCAAACAGCTGGAAACTAAATAACTCATTACTTAATGAAGAGTGGATCATCGATGCAATAAAAGAGGAAATTAAAAAGTTCCTGGAAGTCAATGAAAATGAAAACACAACCTACCGGAACCTATGGGACACAGCTAAGGCAGTCTTGAGAGGAAAGTTTATAGCCATAAGTGCATATATTAAAAAGATTGAAAGATCCCAAATCAATGACCTAATGATACATCTCAAACTCCTAGAAAAACAAGAACAAGCAAATCCCAAAACAAATAGAAGGAGAGAAATAATAAAAATAAGAGCTGAAATCAATGAAATAGAAACCAAAAAACCATACAAAGAATTAATGAAACAAAAAGTTGGTTCTTTGAAAAAATAAACAAGATCGATAGACCCCTGGCAAACCTGACTAAAATGAGGAGAGAAAAAACCCAAATTAGTAGAATTAGGAATGCAAAAGGGGAGATAACAACAAACACCATGGAAGTCCAGGAAATCATCAGAGACTACTTTGAGAACCTATATTCAAATAAATTTGAAAATCTAAAAGAAATGGACAGATTTCTAGATACATATGATCATCCAAAACTGAACCAAGAGGAAATTAATCACCTGAATAGACCTATAACACAAAATGAAATTGAAGCAGCAATCAAGAGTCTCCCCAAAAAGAAAAGTCCAGGACCTGATGGATTCTCTGCTGAATTCTATCAGACCTTTAAAGAAGAACTGATACCAACCCTCCTTAAACTGTTCCACGAAATAGAAAGGGAAGGAAAACTGCCTAACACATTTTATGAAGCCAGTATTACACTTATCCCAAAACCAGGCAAAGACACCTCCAAAAAGGAGAACTATAGGCCAATCTCCTTAATGAACATTGATGCAAAAATCCTCAACAAAATAATGGCAAACCAAATTCCGCAACACATCAAAAAGATTATTCACCACGACCAGGTAGGCTTCATCCCAGGGATGCAGGGGTGGTTCAACATACGAAAATCAATAAACGTAATAAACCACATTAACAGAAGCAAAGACAAAAACCACTTGATCACCTCAATAGATGCAGAAAAAGCCTTTGATAAGATCCAACACCATTTCATGATAAAAGCTCTAAGAAAACTAGGAATAGAAGGAAAGTTCCTCAACATTATAAAAGCTATATATGACAAACCTACAGCCAGCATTATACTTAATGGAGAAAAACTGAAACCATTCCCTCTAAAATCAGGAACCAGACAAGGATGCCCACTATCTCCACTCCTATTCAACATAGTACTGGAATTCCTAGCCAGAGCAATTAGGCAAGAAGAAGGAATAAAAGGAATACAAATAGGTAAAGAAACTGTCAAAATATCCCTATTTGCAGACGACATGATCCTATACCTTAAAGACCCAAAAAACTCTACTCAGAAGCTTCTAGACATCATCAATAGCTATAGCAAGGTAGCAGGATATAAAATCAAAATAGAAAATTCATGAGCATTTCTATACACTAACAATGAGCAAATGGAAAAAGAATGTATGAAAACAATTCCATTTACAATAGCCTCAAACAAAATCAAATACCTAGGTGTAAACCTAACAAAAGATGTGAAAGACCTCTACAAGGAAAACTATACACTTCTGAAGAAAGAGATTGAGAAAGACTATAGAAAGTGGAGAGATCTCCCATGCTCATGGATTGGTAGAATCAACATAGTAAAAATGTCGATACTCCCAAAAGTAATCTACATGTTTAATGCAATTCCCATCAAAATTCCAATGACATTCATTAAAGAGATTGAAAAATCTACTGTTAAATTTATATGGAAACACAAGAGGCCACGAATAGCCAAGGCAATACTCGTCAAAAGAACAATGCAGGAGGTATCACAATACCTGACTTCAAACTATATTACAAAGCAATAACAATAAAAACAGCATGGTACTGGCACAAAAACAGACATGAAGACCAGTGGAACAGAATAGAGGATCCAGATATGAAGCCACACAACTATAAGCAACTTATCTTTGACAAAGGAGCTAAAAATATACAATGGAGAAACAGCAGCCTCTTCAACAAAAACTGCTGGGAAAACTGGTTAGCAGTCTGCAAAAAACTGAAACTAGATCCATGTATATCACCCTATACCAAGATTAACTCAAAATGGATCAAGGATCTTAATATCAGACCCCAAACTCTTAAGTTGATACAGGAAAGAGTAGGAAATACTCTGGAGTTAGTAGGTATAGGTAAGAACTTTCTCAATGAAACCCTAGCAGCACAGCAACTAAGAGATAGCATAGATAAATGGGACCTCATAAAACTAAAAAGCTTCTGTTCATCAAAAGAAATGGTCTCTAAACTGAAGAGAACTCCCACAGAGTGGGAGAAAATATTTGCCAACTATACATCAGACAAAGGACTGATAACCAGAATATACTCAAAAAACTAAATTCTCCCAAAACTAATGAACCAATAAAGAAATGGGCACGTGAACTAAACAGAACTTTCTCAAAAGAAGAAATTCAAATGGCCAGAAAACACATGAAAAAATGCTCACCATCTCTAGCAATAAAGGAAATGCAAATTAAAACCACGCTAAGATTCCACCTCACCCCTGTTAGAATAGCCATCATCAGCAACACCACCAACAACAGGTGTTGGCGAGGATGCGGGGAAAAAGGAACCCTCTTACACTGTTGGTGCGAATGTAGACTAGTACAACCACTCTGGAAAAAAATCTGGAGGCTACTTAAAAAGCTGGACATCGATCTACCATTTGATCCAGCAATACCACTCTTGGGGATATACCCAAAAGACTGTTACTCCAGAGGCACCTGCTCATCCATGTTTATTGTGGCTCTATTCACAATAGCCAAGTTATGGAAACAGCCAAGATGCCCCAGCACTGACGAATGCATTAAGAAAATGTGGTATCTATACACAATGGAATTTTATGCAGCCATGAAGAAGAATGAAATGTTATCATTCGCTGGTAAATGGACGGAATTGGAGAACATCATTCTGAGTGAGGTCAGCCTGGCTCAAAAGACCAAAAATTGTATGTTCTCCCTCATATGTGGACATTAGATCAAGGGCAAACACAACAAGGGGATTGGACTATGAGCACATGATAAAAGCAAGAGCACACAAGGGAGGGGTGAGGATAGGTAAGACACCTAAAAAACTAGCTAGCATTTGTTGCCCTTAACTCAGAGAAACTAAAGCAGATACCTTAAAAGCAACTGAGGCCAATAGGAAAAGGGGAACAGGTACTAGAGAAAAGGTTAGATCAAAAAGAATTAACCTACAAGGTAACACCCATGCACAGGAAATCAATGTGAGTCAATGCCCTGTATAGCTATCCTTATCTCAACCAGCAAAACCCCTTGTTTCTTCCTATTATTGCTTATACTCTCTCTACAACAAAATTAGAAATAAGGGCAAAATAGTTTCTGCTGGGTATTGGGGGGGGAGAGGGAGGGGGCGGAGTGGGTGGTAAGGGAGGGGGTGGGGGCAGGGAGGAGAAATGAACCAAGCCTTGTATGCACATATGAATAATAAAAAAAAAATTAAAAAAAAAAAAGAAATTAAACATTTTCCATTCTCTGGTTCTAAAGTAGTACATATTAATATTTAGCATATTAATATTATATATATTGAGAGTATGATATTAATATTATATACTCATGGTTTATTAATATGCAACACAATACAATGTGGAGTACCAGGCTTGAAAGAGAATTTATTCATTTATCTATCTCTAAGAAACTGTGTACAAAACAATGTAGCTACTCAAAATTATTATAATAAATGTGCACATTCATGTAATAATTAAAGTACTTATAATTTTACACAAAACTGCTAAATGATTCAGATATAAAAAGCAAAATACACAAACACTATTCTCAAAGAGTTTAGAATCCAGGCAGAAAATATGTGTGCACATAAACTATGATAATACTATATTATTTTTACAAACATACAGAGGTAAAAAAGTTCTGCAGAAAATAAGGTTAACAATGTTTTAAATATTTCTTGGGAAAAGAAGGAAAATCTTCTTATGACAACAATAGAATTGAGATTTGAAAAATTATTACTCAGGTTTTTCATCACTGTGACAAAATACACAACAAAAGGGAGAAAGGAGTTATGTTTTGACAATTTCCAACTGTTCAGTCTATAGTCAGAATCTGTTGATTCTGGTACCATGGTAAGATGGAACATCATAGTGTTGGGATCATGTGGCAGAGATTTGCCACCTCATGGTAAACAGATGGTAGGTCTGGGGGACAAAATATGCCTTGTAAGACACACCCTCAGTTACCTGCTTTCTCCAGCTTGGCCTCACCTCCTATGCACTTCTCTATTCAATCAAGTTGATAATCAAGATTAACCATCACAAGTCCACTTCTTGTCAAATTGACATCTAAATACATCTCATTAAACCATAACATTCTACCACTTGCCTCCAAAAGGCTCCTGTCCATCTTGTTATGCAAATACTTCCAATCTCCAAGGGTCCTCACAGTCTTAACAGTTCCAATATTGTTCAGAAGTTCAAGTCCAGTGCTCACTTTATCAGCACTTATACTAAAACTGGAATTATGCAGAGAAGATTAGCATGGACCCTACACAAGTATGACACACAAATTTGTGAAGGGTATCATGTATTTTTCCACATATTTTTCTTACCTCATTCAGTTAATAAATCTTTATTCCTTTAGTGCAGTCCAGATTTCCTCTATGGAACCCTGGGTTATCTTATATAAAACTGAATACAAATATTGAGTGTTACTTAATATTGAAGGTACACACTCTGTGTCAATTCTTAAAAAGGACACTTAGGAAAGGGAGGACAAAATGAATTCTTGAGCCTCTGACTGATAAGGTAAGTCCAAAGGTTTTTAAATCACTCATTTCTTCATGATTCTGAGTGCCACATTGCCCTCATAGAAAGAGATAAAATGTGGGACAGTCACCTACAGTCTGGACCTCATATCAGGTCTCCAAAGAGAATCAGTCAAATGTTATAATCCCAGGCTCAGTTAGTTACTAGATGCCCCATCTGACTCTAAAATCTTTCCATACAATTAATCCAGCCATTATATTGCTCATAACTATACTATGACAGCTCAGAAATATATTAATACCATATGCAAGGAAAGGTCTGATTGCCAGAAAAGTTGGCATGAGTGCTTATTAAATTTGCACCTAGTTCAACCAACTGGAAAAAAAATAACTGCACAAACAGCTTCTTAGAGTAACAAAGAACCCACATTTAAAGAAGATCATAGCCAAACTAACAGAACAATGTATATATTGCCATAAAAATAATATTTAACAAGTCCACTTCTCTCCTCGTTAGAAAGGGCCTGCTTACTGGAGAGGACTGAAAATGGATTTTATTGTCTTGCCACGTGCCACAGGAGGGTTCAAATATCCCGTAGTTTGGGGGGTTACTTTTGGTGAGTGAATAGAAACCTTCCCTTGCAGAACAGAAAATGTAGGGCTTTTAAATAAAAGGACTTTATAAGAAGTTATCCTCAGGAGAGGGGGATATTGATATTTCCAAAGGGACAACTGACTCAATTTTATTTCAAAGATAGGGGGTGGAATTTCCCAGTAGCTAGTAATACCATGGAGGTGACATCTATCATAGAGACCTCAGTCATCTGTCAAAACTGAAAAGTCCAATTGTACACTTAAGGTTACCTTGGCCAAACTATGTGAAAAAGCTCATAAAAGTTGTGTAAAGCTTCTTCCTCTGGTTCTGACCCATATTAGAGCTTCCCTCAGTAGCAAGTTCAAGCTCAGCCCCTTTAAAATGCTATCTGGATGATCCAAGCTAGGGGAAACTAGCTCCAAAGTGCACACCTAGGTGGCAATTGAATTAATAATAAAACACAGTTAGAGCAGATGATGTCAACTCTTAATTGGTATGAAAACTTAAAACTTCATTCTACAGAAGTAAGACTTCAAGTCTATGAACCAGGGTTAAATATATTTAAAAACCTGGAAGTCAGGGTTTCCTCAGGAACAGCTTGATGCAATTTGGACAGGACCTTATTTAATCTTAGTAACTACTCACTGTTCTTTTAAGTTATAAGGTATGACTTCCTGACTCATCATTCCAGAGTAAAGAAGACAGAAGAATCAAGGCTCAAGTGAACCAACAAATTCTTACTCCTGTGAACATGGACCATACTCACACTAATGCTACAAAAAGTCAATAAGAACTGCAACGTATTTAGGGGTTCGTTTTCCCTTATTTTCCTAGTTGCTCAGTTCCTTTATATAGCTTTAATTCTTGTGAATTTTTGTGTTATTTTGTGTCTTAATCAGGAGATTAAAATCATGTTCAATGCATATTTATTATGACACTAAAATAAGTATCCATGTCATTTTATTAGTTTAGTTGGCATGTTTGATTAACTGTGTTTTGGCCTGGATTCTGCAGGAAATTATGTTTGTATTTTCTTGACTACTTTAATTAGGAATGTCAATTTAAATTATTTTTTTCACAGTTTGTGTCATAATTAGATGTACCCTGAAATGTTGTAGAAATCCAATTTCAAAAGGAAGTCAAGCTGTGGTGTTATACTTCCCCTGGTGACCATAAGACCTATCCTACCTTAAAATCAAGGAAATTTCATTTCTTCCCTAGGAAGATACTATGCCACCATCCGACTCTAAGAAGTTTCAGAAGCAAGCCCTCCATCTTTGAACCCCTTGAGTGAAAAGTAAAATGTCTCAGGGAAATATTTTATCTGCTAAGTGAGAAAGGTAGCTTTAAATAAAAACTCCTATATTAATGAAACTTCAAAGTGTCCTTGCCTTTTAGGGGGCTAAATTTACTCCTGTGAACATGGACCATACTCACACTAATGTTAAAAAAGTCAATAAGAACTGCAGCAGAAGCAGATCACCTTCACAAGTATTCCCATCCACCATCTTTATGAGGCAAGCTGGTCATGCCCAAGTGTTCCTGTATGCCATTTTAACCATTGAGAATATGTGTTCCACTACCTTGAGCTAATCATGACCCAAAATGCATCTGCCATCTTTCCTTCTTGAACTTTGACCAAATTGAACATGCTTAGGAATGTACTTTTTTTTTTTCTTTTTCTTTTTTTCGGTGCTGGGGACCGAACTCTGGGCCTTGCACTTGCCAGGCATGCGCTCCTCCACTGAGATAAATCCCCAACCCCAGGAATGTACTTTTTAACTGAGCCTGGTTTGGGAGTATGGTCACCCCTAAAGTCCTTCTGTGTATGAAAGTGTGTAGGCTCCCCAAACAAGATTCTCATAATTTTTGTTTAAGAAGGGGATTGCTTTGGACATAACTCCCCTGCTTGTTTTATCTTCTGCCTGTAATAATTCTTTCTCCACTCTTTCAAAAAAAATTCAAGTTCAAAATCTCTTCAAACACTTTTCTGTGAATTTTTAAAAAAATTACAAAGCAAGTTATATACTTCCAACAGACCATAGCATACAGTATACATTCCTATTCCAAAAGGGAGGAATGGGGACATAGAATGTATGGATGACACCAAAGAAACACCAAAATCCACCAAGGCAAATATTAGATGTGATAGCTCCATGACTGGCTTCCAGGGAATATAATGTTTTTTGGTGAGGTCACAAGGTATTGAGAAGCTCCAACTCTATGTCCTTGGTATGTGAAACTTGTAAAACCTCTCTATTGTGCTGGTTCCACCAATTGCTCGTGACTTTCCTCAGCAGACATTCCAATATCTGACCTCTCCACCATCCAGAAGTTTCCAATGAAGCATTACTTCACCCTCAAAGCTTTACCCATCACTCTCTCAGGAGCTGCATGGTGGGATTCAGACCCTGTCATACATTAGTTAGCTTCCGAGGCTTATTTATTTATTTATTTATTGGTGGGATTGTGGTGTGCACTCAGAGTTTCTCACTTCAAAAACTGGCTCTCTATTGCTTGAGCCATTTCTCCAGACCTTGTTGCTCTGGTTACTTTAGAGAAATGCTCTAAGTTTTTTACCTAGGCTGACCTGGACCACAGTGCTCCTATTTTATGCTTCTTGACTTAATGGGATGACAGATATATGTCACTATGCCCATTTTTTCTCTGCTGAAGTGAGTTCTAGCAAATTTCTTTTGTTTGGGCTGGCCTAGAGCCATGACTCTCCAACCTCAGTCTCCCAAGCATCTTGGGATGACAGGAATGAGCTATGAGCACCTGGCCTAGCTTTCTTTGAAATCTGGGTAGGATGCCCCCATGATACCATAATTCATGAACTTTACATGGGTACAAAACTAGCATAATATGGATGATGTCATGATGTGTTGCCAGCTCCAGAAGCAGTTGGGATCTTTTGGGCGATGGCCTCAATAGACTCTGAAATCCTGGGTAACTGAACAGGGATATCAATCTTGGAGAAGCAAACCGTTTAGCAGCCTTGTGTGAGCAAGATACATGGAAGTTGTCTCTTCTCAAGGAAAAGTATTTCAAATAAATGTAATCTTTATTTTCTTTTGATTTTTATTCATTTTGACTTTTATTTTTACATTTTATTAATATATATTACTTATACAAAGGGGTTTCATTGTGGTATTTCCATACAAGAAGAAAATGTAGCCAAAGTAACTCATTCTATTATTTATTCTCATCTCCTTCCTCCATTTTAAAATAGTTTCAATAGGTCTTATTACTGAATTTTCATACATATCTATAAAGTACTTCAACCATATTCAACCTTTTTTTACCCTTCCCCCTCATGCCAATACCTACCCCCGACAGCTCTGGTTTTAAATTCCTATTACTCATTTTTAAGTACTAGATTCTGGACATGAGAAAGAACATGACATTTTTTTCATTCTGGCTTATTTTGCTTGACATGATGATCTGATCTCTAGCTCCATCCATTTTCCTCCAAACAACATAATTTCATACTTCTTTATAACTGAATAATAATATACCATTTTTTCTTTATCCATTCATCAGTTGATTATTACGTAGGTTGATTCCATAAATTGGCTATTGTGAATAGTGCTGTTATAAATATGAGTGTGCAGGTATCTCCATTGTATTTTGACATACATTACTTTGGATATATGCCCAGGATCATATTAGTTTATTAAGAAAACTCCAAACTAATTGTCACAGTGGATACACTAATTTACATTCCCAAAATGTAAATTAAAATATAATGATGAATTCACCAGAATTCATCATTGTTTGTTTTCTTGATGATAAATCATTTTGACTGAGTTGAAATGAAATCTTTGACTTGAATTTTTTATTTCTAAGAATGTTGAACATTTCTTCATGTGTTATTAGCCATTGGTACTTTATTGTCTTAAGGCAGTCTCTTCAATTCATTTCACCATTGACTAATTGGATTATTTGTTTGTTTGATGTTTAACTTTTGAGTTTCTTTGTATGTTCTGGATTTCAATCCATTTATCCATTAAATAACTGGCAAAGGTTTTCCAATGTTCTATAGGATTTCGTTTTCATTCCAGCAATTTTTTCCTTTGCTGTAAAGAAGCTTTATAATTTGATACAATCCATTTTTCAATTCTTGTTATCTCCTGAGCAATTGGGTTTCTACTCAGAAAAGCGTTACACACCCCTGTAAATTCAAGGGTTTTTCCCTGCATTTTCTTTAAGAAGTTTCAAATTTCTGATACTATGTTAAGATGTTTGATCCATTTTGAATTGATTTTTATACAGGGAGAGAGATAGAGTTCTAGTTTCACACATCTTCATGTGTATATTGTGGGTTTTTCAACACCATTTGCTGAAGGGACTGTCTTTCCTCCAATGTAGGTTTTTGGTGCCTTTGTTAAAAATCAGATGGATATAGCTATGTGGGCTTATTTCTGGTAATTCTATTCCATCTACATATCTGTGAAATGCTATTTTGGTGTTAAGGTTTTGTATTATAATTTGAAAGTTACATATTTGAAGTCATGCATTAGCATAAATCCAATATATGCATTCACATATATATGATATAGAATATATTCACATATATGTATGATATAGATATAGATATAAATATAGATATAGATATAGATGATTGTATGATTATTTTGGCTGTGATGGGTCTTTTGTGCTTCCAAGTGTTTATTAGGATTGATTTTTCTATTTCTGTGAAAAATTATATCTTGATGGATATTGCATTGAATCTGTAGATTGCTTTTAGAAATAAGTCATTTTCGCAATATCTGCTATATGAACATGAGCGGTTTTTCTATCTTCTAGTGTATTATTCAATTTCTTTCTTGAATGTCTTACAATTTTCACTGTAGAGTTCTTTCAGCTCGTTAGGTTATTTTTATTCCCAGGGATTTTTTGAGGTTATTGTGAATGAGATTGTTTTCCTGATTTCTTTCTGAGCTTGTTCATTATTAGTACATAGAAAAGATACTGAACTTTAATGTTGTTTTGTATCCTGCTACTTTGCGGGAAAGTGATTATTAGATCCAAGTGTTTCTTGGTGAAATCTTTGGAGTATAGGATCTGCAATTAAGGATAATTTTACCTCTGTCATTCTTATTTGTAACCTTTTTATTTTTTTCTGTTGCATTATTTCTCTAGCTAAAACTTCTAGCACTATAGTGAGTGAGTAGAGAGAATAGACACTTTTGTCTTATTCCTGATGTTACAGGAATTGGTTTTATATTTTCCCCATGTAGGACTGTGCTGATTATAGATTTATCATATATTGCCATTATTATACAACCATTATTATACTAAGTATGCTTCTTAAATTTCTAATTTCTTCAGAGCTTTTATCATGAGTAGATATTGAATTTTATCAAGGCCTTTTTCTGTATCTACCGAGATGACCATGTGATTTCCATCCTTTAATCTCTTTAAGTGATGTATTACATTAGTGATTTATATATGTTGAGCCATTCTTGCATCATTGTATTAAAATCAACTTGATCATGGTATATGATCTTTTAATGTGCTGTTGAGTTAAGTTTTCTAGTATTTTATTGAGACATATTTCATCTATGTTCAACAGAAAAATTAGTCTATAATTTTTTTTTGTCATGACCAAATATAGTTTTGATATCAGGGAACCAGTAGCATCATATAATGAGTTTGTTAGTGTCCCTTTCCTTTCTATTTTATAGAAAAATTTGAAGATCTTTGGTGCTAGTACTTCATAAAATTATGATAGAATTCAGCCGTGATTCCATCCAGTCTTGCACTATTTTTCTTGGGATGCTCTTTATTATTACTGCTTCAATTTCATTGCTTCTCTTATATCTGTTTAGATGGGTTATGTATGCTCAATTCAATATTGGTAGGTCACATGCATCTAAATATTTATTTCTTCCAGATTTTCCAGCATATTATAAGATAGATTTGGGAACTAGTTCCTAATGGTCTTCTGAATTCATAGGTATTTGTCATGATAACCCTTTATTCATTTCTAATTCCATTAATTTGAGTCTTTTTGCTTTTATTTTAGTTAGTTTGGCTAAAGTTTTTGTCAATCTTGTTCATCTTGTCAAAGAATGAGCTCATTATTTATTGATTATTTATATTTTTTTCTCCATTTTGTTAATTTCTGGCCTGATGTTTATAATTTCTTTCCATCTACTGCTTTGGATTTGTCTATTCCTGTTTTCCTAAGAGTTTGAGGGGCATCAGTAGGTAATTTACTTGAAATCTTTCTGATTTTTTAATGAAGGCAGTCTTAACTATAAAGTTTCCTCTTAGCAGTGTCTTTTCTCTGTCTCAAATTTATGGTTATTTGTATTTTCATTTTCATTTGATTCTAGGAGTCTTTCTATTTCCTCTCTTATTTCTTCAATGACTCAGGAATCATTCAAAGGTGAATTGTTCATTTTCCATATTTTAGAATATTTTGTGGATTTTCTATGGATGATTTCTAGTTTTACTCCACTGTGGTCTGATGAAATATATGAAGTTATTTCAATTTTCTTTTTTTGTTTAGCTTCGTTTCATGTCCTAAATTATGTCTATTTTGGAGGAAATTCATAGGCTGCTGAGATGAATGTGTGTGCCACAACTATTGAGTGAAATATTCTGTTGATATTTATTAAGTCCATTTGGTCTATAAAATTAATTTCAAAATTGTTAATTTTTTGGACCGAAGGAACAATATATTGTTAAGTATGGGGTGTTAAAGCCACCTACAATTATTGTGTTGAAATCTGAGTATTTACGTCCTGCAGTGTTTCTTTTATAAATATGCATGTACCGACAAATAGTTTCATGTATATGTACAACAGTTAAATCCTCCTGATGGATTGTTCCTTTTACTAATATCAAGTGAACTTCTTTGTCTTTCCTGTGTAGTTTTGGTTTGAAGCCTGTATCATCAGGTATGTATATACCTTCTCCTGCTTGGTCTTGGGCTGTTTTTCTTGAAAAAATCTTTTTTCTTCTTTATACTCTAAGTATGTGTTTGTCTTTCTTTGTCAGTGAAATAAATTTCCTATGCACACCAATGTCTGGGACTTGTTTTTTAATCCAGTCTGCTAGTCTGTATCTCCTGACTAAAGAATTTGGACTATTAGAATTTACAGTTATTATTGAATGCTATGTTGTAATTCCTGAGTTTTGTAATTTTTGTGGTGCTTGAGTCTTCCTCATTCTTCATTTGCTTATCTACTAGCCTAATAAGAATTTTTTTTCATGTTTACTTATCTTCTATACTTCCTTTGAGTATCTTTTCTAGTTCTGGCTTAGCAGTCATGAATTACCTTGGTTTTTGTCATGTAAGATTTTTATTTCTTCTTCAATTATGAAGGATAGCTTTGCTACTTAGAATAATACTTCTAAGTATTATTCTATACTTAGAATAATCTATATTGGCAGTTATTTTCTTTCAGAACTTGAAATATATCATTCTGTACCACCCTTGCTTTTAAAGTTTCTCTTGAGGAATCTGGTGTTATTCTGGTAGATTTGTTATTCTGTAACTTCTAGCTTTTTCTTTGCAGCCTTCAGTATTTTTTTCCTTGTTTTGAATACTGAAGGTTTTAACTATAAAATGACATGGGATGGTTCTACTATGGTCTTGTATGTTTGGAGTCTTAAAGCCTTTCTGTGCCTGGATAGCCATACCCTTCTCAAGATTCTGGAAGTTTTCTGTTATTACATTATTGATTATTCCATTCATATATCTTTATTCTTTTTATCCTCTCTCTTTATCTAATTTTTCTATTACTAAATTCTAATTTTTCTATTGACTTTGTCTTCAAGCCCTGGTATTCTGTCTTCCATTTGATCCAGTCTATTGAAGAATATTTCAAATGAATGCTTTCTTTGACTTGTATAGTTTTCCATTTCCAGAATTTCAATTATTTCAGAATTTCTATATTATTTTTGAATCACCATTTCATATCTTTCATTGTCTTCCTTATTTCACTAAGTTACTTAATTTTATCCTCTTTGAATTCATCGAGCTATTTATTTGTATTCTCTGCCAAATTGTTCAGTTGGTTTTACATGTCCACATTAACTTCAATGATCATTCTTAATAGTATTTTTTACTTTAGTATTTGAGATTTTACCTAGTTTGCTATCAATCATATTTTTTACTGTGTGATTCTTTGCCTTTCAGAGTGTCATGTTCCCTAGTGTTTTTCATATTTCTTGTGTATCTCTATTGAGGCTTGCTCATCTGAAATCAAATAGTTGGTTAGAAGTTTTAATTACCTAAAACCCTTGTTTACTTATCCTCTAAGTTCTGGAAGGACTGGGTATTGGCAGGGTTGATGTGCTATTTCTTAAAACTGGCCTGGGTATATAATTCAGTAATAACAAAGTCACTAGTGAAAGAGCAGTTACAAGCAGGGTCTAGAGGCTTCTGAGCATAGCTAGTTGGTTAGAGTGCACTCTGCAAAGTGCACCTACTCTCAAAGGGCATACTTTGATCTGCACAGGAGATCCAATGGCAGTTCCAGCTTTTTTACAGGATCTTTCCTGCCTAGACATATGGTTTGATGTTTTATTTGTGGCATGATAAGTAAAAAGTTCTTGTCACCTGTGTCAATACATGCAGTCCTTGGTCAGGCAGTAGGTTTTGGGCTATAACCTGACCAAAGAAAAACATGAATGGCTCTGATGAACTACCCTTGGAGAGAGTCTTTCCTGTGTAATTGTGCTTACTGATCAAGCTGAACTGGGAGGTAGGCTAGTGTTGTGGCTAGGTTAAGGTTGGTATTAGTACAAGGTGAGAGACAGGGATATCATTTCAGTCTTCTGTATGTGGATATGTACTTTTCCCAGCAATATTTGTTGAAGGGGTTGTCTTTTCTCCATTGTATGCTTTGTGTTTGTCAAAATTTAGTTGGCTATAGCTGCATGGGTTATATCTAGGTCTTCTATTGTATTCCATTGGGTTTCATGTCTGTTTTTGTGCAGTACTATGCTGTTTTTATTGTTATGGCTCTGTAGTATAGTTTGAAGTCAGGTATTATGATACCTCAAGCATCGAATTATTTGCTCACAATTGCTTTGGCTATTTGAGGTCTTTTGTGTTTCTGTATGAATTTTAGAATTGATTTTTCTATCTCTGTGAAGAATGTCATTGGAATTTTGATAGGGATTGCATTGAACATGTAGATTGCTTTTGGTAGTATGGGCATTTTCACAATGTTGATTCTGCTAATTCACAAACATGGAAGATTGTTCTATCCTCTGATGTCTTCTTTAATTTTTCTCTTCAATGATTTCATTAAAATGGTCTTTGGTTTCCTTCATTATATTTATTTCTAGGTATTTTATTTCTTTGATGCTGTTGTAAGTGAAATTATTTCCCTGGTTCCTTTCTCAGTCTTCATTATTGGTATATTTAAAAGCTTCTGATTTCTGTGTATTAAATTTTATCCTGCTACTTTGCCAGAAGACTTTATGATTTTTAAGATATTTTGGTGGAGATTTTGGGGTTTTTTACATGTAGAATCATATCATCTGCAAATATGGAAAGTTTCATTAGTTTCTACTACTGGTCCAGTATCTTTGGTTGTCTATTGGAGAAAAGATGAATTTTTGTGCTTCTGTAAAGCTAAAGGTCATAAGGGTTGTGATCAGAGAGAGACAGAGGGAAACTTCTAGTGGGTAATATGAGGTGAAAAGTTTATATAGCAGAAAGGGCTTTTGGATGAACTAATATATGAAGTTAATAAGAGACAGATTGATATAGGTAGAAAAGATCAAGTAGGTAATAAAATAGGGAAGGGAGGGAAGATAACAATGGAAGAAATTGAACAGATAAACAAATGCCATAGATCTGAAAAAGAAATTTAAAAAACTAAAAATCTGGGAATCTATCTATTGAAGGTATTGATAATGAAGGAGGGTTGTGGGTGTTTAGATAGAGAGGAAGGAAATTAAACACTAGGAAGTTGTTCTAGCAGTTGACAGGTAGAAAGTATAAATTAGGAAGGATAGAAGAAAAGCAGAGGAGAACAGATGGTTTAGGGTTGAAAACTTAAAGGTGGGTTACAGGTCTCTCATATAATGACTACAGTGAGATAGAAGGGATGAAGGTAAGGCTAAATTTAGAGCAAATTGGGAAACAAGAATGCAAAGTTGTTGTGGGAATGTACAGAAAAAGAGGCTGCACATAAATGAGTTAAAAATCTATATCACAGATTTAGCAACAATGAACACAAATTTTATGTAAAAATTATGAAATTTCAATTTTTCTTCTGAGCAGTTGATCTTCCCCCACCACCCCATCTCCCAAGTCTGAGTCTTTTATTCCACTAGATGGCAAGCTAAACTGAATAACTGCCCCTGGAATGGTGCCTGATGCTAGGGAGAGAGAGGAGGTAGTTTGTAGATCTAAATAGCATCTCTGAAATTTGTACTGACAACTTGACAGTCTCACCCTATCCACACTAGCAATTTCCCCCTCTCTCAAGGTCCCCAGAAATTGCAATCTGTAGTTATATACAAATGTAGGGATTTGTCCAGATGTCATCAGTGGTGTAGGTCTTAGACAATGTTGGAGGTGCAGCTCTCTTTTGGTAATGTCATCCCTGCTATGCACTTAGCTGGTGCTGTGCACTCAGCAACTTCTCAAGTCACACTGTGTCATGTTCTCTGTGACATCTGTGGGCTGCCACTGGGTCTCAGTAAATTTTCCCTGTAGTGTGACTGTTCCTTGTTGGCCTTCAGTCTTGCTGCTAGTGGGCATGCAAGCTCTAGAGGGGGGTCACAGCAGGCTCCAGAGAGGGTCTTTTTTCAAGATTCCCCAGAGCAGTCCAGATCTAGTTTTGCTTGTGGCATCCCAGCAGCTCTCCTCAGTAGGTTGGTCCTGGGCACTTTCTTCTTTGGGTACTGATCTTCTTCATGTGATTCTTGTGGTGAAGATTCCCAGTGGAGGAGCCTGTGCTTGGCACTGTGGCTTTGGGGCCAATGGGGAATGCAAATCTGAAAATGTTTTTTCATGTTTTCTTTTGCTTCACTCATTTTAGGTTCAATCAAGGTTCTGATGCTTGCTGACTGTGGGACCTGGGACATGTCTTCCAGGGTCCTCAGTTTCCAACTTGGTTCTGATTTAGAAGGTCCTGGAGTTCTGGACTGTCAGCAGTCTGACATCTTGCCTCTTCTCCCTCAAGTATCTTGTTATAAACCAAAGATGTTTCTGTAATCTTCATGGTAATCACAAAGGAAAAATCTGTGATAGATGAAATAGAAATAAGAAGGAATGAATCAAAACACACTACTAATACATGCCACTTTAAAGTCTGGCAGAATTCAACAGTGAAAAGGTCAGATCCTGGACTCTTCTTTTTTGAGAGAGTCTTTATTGCTGCTTCAGTTTCATTGCATGTTATAGGTCTGTTTAAGTGATTAATATTCTCTTGATTCAATTTTGGAGGGTCATATGCGTCTAGAAATTTGTCCATTTCTTCTATATTTTCCAGTTTAGTTGAGTATAGGTTTTAAAAGTAGTCCCTAATGATTCTCTTGATTTCCTTGGTGTTTGTTGTTATCTCCCCCTTTCATTTCTAATTTCATTAATTTGGGTCTTCTTCCTCCTCACTTTAATTAGATTTGCCAGGGGTTTGTCAATCTTATTTATCTTTTCAAAGAACCAGCTTTTTGCTTCATCAATTATTTGTAAGTTTTCTTTTTTGGGTCTCTATTTTGGCCCTTATTTTTATTATTTCTCTCTTTCTTCTAGTTTTAGGGTTAGCTTTTCTTATTTTTCTTGGTGTTTGAGATACAGAATTTGGTTGTTTATTTGAGAACTTTCTGTGTTTTTAATATATGCACTCATGACTATAAATTTAGGACCACCTTTGCTGTGTCCTATATTTTTTGGATAGGGTGTACTTTCAATCTCATTAAGGTCCAGGAACTTTTTGATTTCTTCCCTTAATTCTTTGATGACCTGTTGTTCATGGAGCAAAGTGTTCTTCAGTCTCTAAGTGTTTGAGTATTTTCTGCTGTTTCTTTTGTTGTCTACCTGTGTTTTTAAGTCCAATAGTGTATGTTTAATGAAATTGAGTGCAGAAACATTAGGCACATGTAAGTTAACAATTGTTATTTCCTCTTGATGCATGGCTCCTTTTATTAATATGAAGTGACCTTCCTTGTCTCTTCTAAGTAATCTAGGTTTGAAGTCTCCTTTCTCTGACATAAGTATTACTACTACTGCCTGTTTTCAGTGGCCATTAGCTTGATAAATCTTTGTCAACCTTTCACCTTAAGAAAATGTTTGTTTCTGTCTGTAAAATGAGTTTCTTGTAAACAATAGATTGTTGGGTCTTTCTTTTAAATACAGTTTGCCAATTCTTGTATTTGGATAGAGAGTTGAGGCCATTAACATTCAGTGTTAATATTGAGAGATATGTGTCGACTACTGCCATTTAATTGTTTCTATTGCATAAGGGTTTGTGTGTGTGCAACTAATTCTATGATACTCTCTGATTATTTGTCTGTTCTTCTCTTGAGGTTTAATAATACACTTACTTTCATGGCTATGTTTGTTTATATATTCTATGTGTATGATACCTTTTTGAATCCTCTGAAGTAGTGGTTAAGTGGTCAGATATGGTTTTAGTTTCTGGTTATCATGGACAATTTTTATTCCTCCTTCAAATATGAAATGATAGCTTTTTTGGGCAAAATACCCTAGATATTCCAAGTAAATTGAATCCAGAAGAAAGCAGGAATAGCCATATTTATATCAGATACAAGAGATTTTAAACCAAAGACAGGAAAAAGAGACAGAGAAGGCTACTTTGTGATGATAAAGTAGTTGATTCACCTAGAGAGAAAAAAACAATTCTAAATATATAAGAGCCCAACATTGAAACACTCAGATATGTAAAACAGTATCAATACACCTATAGGGAGAGATAGATTCCAATAAAAAGCAGTTGGAACCATAAACCAAACTTTCAGCAATAAAAAATTATCCAGAAATTCAACAAGGAAATATTAGTTAGAGTCTACTATTGTCCAAATGGCCTAACAGACACCTATAGAATATACAATCCAACAAATTTTGCTCTCATCAGCATGTGGAATATCCTTCAGGATAGATCATAATGAAAGAACACAAAAAACACTCAACAACATTTTAAAAACTGAATTCTTATGAAGTATCTTTTCCAACTATACTGTAATGAAACTAGAAATCGGTAGCAAGAAAACATTAGAAATTTTGTTGCAGATAATAAATGGAAATTTTAAAACTTACATTTGAACAAAGGATCAAGAAAAAAATCAAGGAGCAAATTATTTTCCTTTTTATTCCATCTATTTATCTTTATTTTCTTTTTATGTTTCTTGCATTTAATTACAGATGTATACATTATTTGAGCCAACCCCTCTCCTCCTGCCCTCCTTCACCCCCCACTTCTAGGCAGAACTTTTTCTGCTCTCTTGATCTCCAATTTTGTTGAAGTGAAAATATAAGAGATAATAAGAAAGACATAGCATTTTGCTAGTTTGAGGCAAAGATAGTTATACAGAGAGACTCCAAGCATTGCTTCCACACACTTGTGAATTGCAATCCACACTGGTTCATCTTTGCCAGACCTCTTCCCTACTTCCTGATCTTCCCATAGTGGCCTCTCCCAGTTTAAGACTACTATATTCACCCCTCTATAGTGAGCACATCAACCACATTCAAGTTTTAGGTTTCCTTCCCTTGCCCTATTCCTCCCATGCACATTCTCCCCTAAGTGTGTGACCCATGTCCAATAATATTACTGCATTTGTTTTAGATCTATAATCCACATATGAGGGAGAAGATGCAAATTTTTGGCCTTTTGAGCCTGGTTAACTTTGCTTAAGATGATATTCTTCAGTTCCATCCTTTACTTGTGAATGAGAAATTTTTATTTTTTGTGGCTGAATAAAATTCCATTGTGTACAAATACCACATTTTCTTAATCCATTCATCGGTAGTGGGGCATTTTGTTTGCAGCACTATTTACAATAGCCAAGCTATGGAAAATATCAAAGATCAAATTTTAAAAATACCTGAAATAAATGAAAATGTGAACAGAATATATAAAAACTTTTGGGAAACAGCAATAGAAGTAGTAAGAAAGAAGGGAAATTACAGAGTGAACAAGTTCAAAAGGTCAGTGAATAAAAGAAATTGTCTATTCACAATGTTAAATAAAATTGGCAAACTCTTGGTTAAACTTCTGAAAAGGAGAGAGAAGACTCAAACAAAATTAAAAAATGAAAGTGGAAACATTACACCTGACAGCACAGAAATATCAAGGATCATTAGAGATTATTATCAACTCCTATACAATTATAAATTTGATAACTTAGAAGAAACTGACACATTTTTGACAGTACACCTTCCCTCCAGAGAAAAATAATGAGTAATGAGCTTCAATTAGTCATAAAAAAAAATCCCTCCATCAAAAAAGTGTATGTCCAGACTTCTTCCCTGGCAAGTTCCACCAAGGTAATAAAACTTTTTCTCAAATTATTGCAAGAAAACAAAGTAAGAAATGTTCCAAACTCATTCTATGTAGCCAATAGAACCCTGATACAAAAAGTGTAGCAAAAGTCATCTTTGATGACTATAAATGAAAAATCATAATAACAGCAGAATAAAATAATAAAACTAATAATAATGCAGAACACATATGCATATTAAAAATTATTCACCATGACTGAGTAGGATTCATCCCAGGTATACAAGGGTGGTTCTCCATGACCAAATCAATAAACATGATACATCACAAAATATGGACAAAAAATGTATGATCATCTCAATATATGTAGAAAATGCATTTGATAAAATTCAGCATCCTGATAAAAACACAAAATATTAGACATAGAAGATAGGTACCTCAGCATAATAAAATACATATATGATGAACCACCAGCTAAAACCATGCTAAATGGAGAAAAGCTAAAAGTTTTTTCCTAAGGTCTGGAACAACACAGAATGCCCATTTTCATCACCTTTACTTAACAAAGTAATAGAAGCCCTAGCCAGAGACATCAGGCAAGTGACAGAAATAATGGTCATCGAATTTGAAAAAGTCATATTATTCCTGTGTTTGAATGATATGATCTTACATATGAAAAACACAAAAACTCCACCAAAACCTTAGAACTAATGTATGTACTCAGTGAGGCTGCAAGATGTAAAATCTATATGCAAAATCAGTAGTATTACTTAATGATGACAGTGAATTATCTGAAACAGAATCATACTCAACATAATCCCTGTCCAAGTACCAGTAACATTTTTGACAGAATTAGAAAAAAAACTTTTAATATTTTTATAAAGCCACAACAAAACCTAAATAGCCAAAGAAATCTGGACCAAAAAAAAAAAAAAAAGCATGAGGTATTACACTCTATGACTTCAAAATACACAGCAAAGTTGTAGTTATCTAAATAGCATATCATTGGCATAAAAAAGGGATACATAGACCAACAGAACAGAATAGGAAACCCACACATTGCTAGCTGACTGACTTGGGGGAAAATGCGGATAAGCAGAGCAGAAATGATAGTATTTTCAATAAATTATTCTGGGAAAATTGGAAGAATGAAAATATATGCTTATCTCTCACCACTTAGAAAAATAGCTGAAAATGGATTGAAAACTTAAATGTAAACTGAAACTACTAGAAGAATCCTCAGAGCCAATCCTTTGTAATATGGGAATTGCATAAAGAATCAAATAAGAACCAAATACAGGAGATAAAAGCAAGAATAGACATAGGGCTTTATTAAACTGAAAAGTTTCTTCAAGGAAAAGGAAACAAGAGAGTACAGAGAAAACCTACAGAGTGGGGGAAAGTATTTCAAAATTGCCCTTCTGACAAGAAGTAAATAACTTGTATGTATAAAGTGCTCCAAAAATTGAAGACCAAAAGACAAACAAATAAAAAATGCATGTATTAAAAACGGGACAATAAATCTACAAAGATATTTCTCAAAGATAGCATAAAAATAGTCACTAGGTATATGAAGAAATGCCTGACATCAGTAGTCTTCAGGAAAATAGGAATCAAAAGTAAAGCCACTGTCACTTCATTTTAGTAAAAGTGGCTATTATCTAAAGATAACAAGTGCTGGTGAGGAAGCATAGCAAAGGAAACACTTGCCCACTCTTGTTGGGAGTATAAACTAATAGAACCAATATGGAAAATAGAATGGAAGGTCCTCAAAAAATTAAAATTAGAACTAACCATATGATCTGAAAATCCTAATACTGGTCATGTACCCAAAGAAGCATGTGCACTCTCACATTTGTTGTAGCATTATTCACAATAGTCTAGAAATGTAAGCAATCTAAGTGTCCATTAACTTCTGAATGGATGAAGAAATGTAGTACATAGACACAATGAATCCATAAAAAGAATGAAATCCTGGTATTTATGACAATGTTTATGGACCTGGAGACCATTATGGCAAGTAAAAAAAGGCACAGAATAACAACTGCCACATTATCTATCTCACTCATACAAAATACATGAAATATATAAAAGTTTATCTCATATAAACTGAGGGTAGAATGGTGATTAGGAGAAGCTGGGAGCATAGGTGAAGTGAGACAGAGCAAGGGTGATCAATGGTTACCATGATAAATTTAGAATGGAGAAAGGAGTCTGGTGTTCTATTGCACAGTAGGTTGACTATAGAAATTGGTAATATGCTGTATGTTTCAAAAAGCAAGAAGAAAGGAATATATAATATTTTTCACTTTGTAGAAATAATAAATGTTTAAGGAGATATATTTGACCTGATTTAAACACTCTATGTTTATATACATAAGCAAAAAATCAATTGTAGAAACTCTGGGAGAAAAATATGCTAAAGCCTCTCAATTCTTGCTCTATTAACACAATTATAAAGCAGTCAGAGAAAACCACCATATTAAATTAGGACTAAAACAATACTGATAATAATAAGAAAAGTTGCATAATAGAGTTATTGAACATAATGAGAAAACAGGCTTTCAGCAAAGAAAAGAACATACTATAAGTAAATTCAAGTAAGAAGGTATAGTGCAGGTTAACAGCTCACACAGCTACTTGGGAAATGAATATTGAGAAAACCATAGTTTGAAGCTAACTCAGGGAGACAACAAGGCTCTTATCTCAATCAATAAGGTGGGTATAGTGTTGTGCAACTGTAATCACAGCTACACAGGAGTTGTAGGTAGGAGGATCACAGTCTAAAGCTTGACCCAGGAAAAATACAAAATCCTACCTGAACAAGAACTAAATTAGGAAAGAGTTGGGGGTGTGTTTCAAGCAGTCAAGGGCCTATGTAGCTAGTATGAAGCCTTGAGTTCAAACCCCAGTATTGCCAAAAATATTTAAATAAGAGGAAAATCAATTAGGGTGATTATTAGATCTTGTCATTCAAAATCCCTTTTCAGAGAGTGATAAAAAATGAATTTTGCTTAGGTCAAAAGTGAAGTATGAGAAATGAGTACTTATTTTTTCCTCTTATTTCTCTGAGCATCTGAAATTATAATTAGTAAATATTAGATAAATGTGTTCATATATATGTGCATATGCATGTATATGCATAAGACAATAAATAATGCAGGGGAGATACAGCAGGAAGAGATGAGATGTGGGAAGCAGATGGATAAATAGTAAGTGACTTATCATACAGAATGAGCTGGAAACTAAGTGTCTAGACAAAAGGATGGAGTGAGTTGTTTGTGTAGCAGAAAGAATTCATGAAGGAATCCTGAGATGGAGGCACTGAAGGCAGGGGAAGGATGGACCTAGTCAACAGCCTACATAGATTTGTCCTCACCCCATCCTACACAGAATAAGTTGCCAAGACAAGATAAGGAGAAAAAAATGAGTGAGAGAAAAATTGAGCCTCAGGAATGTCAAGGAGAGCTGTGGACAAGAATGAGAACTTTCTTGAGAACAAAAGACTTAAGTGAAATTCTAAGAATGATACCCTGTGATTTCTGTCCTGGTTCACCACCAAATACTATTAAGAAAGGGCATACCGATTACAGCTTTCAGCAAGAAATTTGAAAATTTCTTTTTCCAGGACCCACTAACCTTGAAGGAGAACAAAACAAAATAAAACAAAATCCACAGACCTGGACAGTATGGGAATCCAAATAAAATTACACGATAGAGTAATTTCCTTCCATACACTCAGAGTCAATAGGCTGTTTCCTTTTGCTTTAGCCACTTTACATACCCTATAATTTATCCCCTTAAAGCATACAGTTCAATAAGTTTTGTGCATTGAGTTGTGCAATCACCACCATAATCAACTTAACAATATTTTCATTATCAAAAGAAAACCTCCTCCTTACTAGTATTAGTATTTCTTAACTGCTTAGCCATAGAAGTCACTAATTTACTTCCTCTATACATAGATTTAATTATTATGAACTTGTCTTGTAAATGGAATGGAATATAATATGACAGTTTTTTAATATTTTCTTTAATCTACCTTAAAAGATACCTGGCTTCTATCAGCAGTCACACTTCATTTCTACCTAATATCTCCAGCCCCAGACCACTACTAACTTGATACCTGTCTCTATAGATTTGTCAATTCTGAAAATTTCATATTTTCACATAATAAGGAGTTTTTTGACTGGCATGTTTCACTTAGCATATTAGTTCATCTATCTTCTGACATATATCATCACTTCAGTCATAATTATCATTTATTTGGTAGTACTGGGGTTTGAACTCAGGGCCTCACACTTGCTAGTCAGGCACTCTACCACTCGAGTCCCTTCACCAGCTCCATAGTTATCATTTAATACTAACAGGTTAGTCAACATTTTAAAACTTCTATAAAATGAAAATGTTGAGGAACCCCAGGGTGTTCAACAAAAAAGGCAAAGCTACAAAGCAGAAAAGAAAAATATTACATAACATGTCCACCACACATTCATAAGAATGAAAAATTGAACCAACCAAAATAAGAAAAAAAAAATAAATAAATATGTAAAAAAATCACCTAAACATATTTTGTTTCATATTAAAAGGTCACAATAATTGATCACTATTATAATTAGGATATCTATCTTCTGTGACTAATTATGTAGTGATTCAGAACACAGGTGCTTAGAAAAAAGAATCCTAAGTTAATTAAACAAAGAATTTACCAGACAATTTGATAGTAATCCCGAGAGACTGAATTCAGTGATACACGACTTCAGAGACTAGAAAAATTGTGTTTAAATGAAAACCCAATACCCAAATATCATTTAGGGTCAAGGTCATAACTTAGTTTCAGACATTTTCTTTATGCAAGTAGATAAAGAAACAGTTCTTGGTATCCTTTCCAAGGCAAAGGTTGTGAGGAGAGCAGTTTACAAAAGAGAGTAGGCAAAGTAAAAGGCAGCATGTGGGATTTTAGCATTAGACACAGAAGAAAAGTCAAGGACAGAAGATGCACTTTAATGAAAGGACTTTCTCTGACGGTAGCACTAGTTGATTTCCTTGGGATGTATTGTTAGGGAGAGTGAATGAACCCTGCTAGTGAATGGGGGAAAGGGGGGACAAGATTACGACAATTTTGTTTTCCATAAGTGCCTTTCAAAACAGAAAAATATCAAAATAATAAAGCAGAATATTAACCTATTTTAGCAATATAAAAGCATAAATCAGAGTAAATAAACAATTTGCAAGAGGTTGCCCCTGGGTCTCAGAACACAGTAGACTAATGTGTAGAATAAAGAATTTATTGTAACCATCCTCCCTCCTTCCTGACTCCCTCCCTTCCTTCCTTCCTTTCTCTCTTCCTCTTTTTCTTACTTCTCTTCCTACTCTTCCCACTTTGTTTCACTTATCAAAATCTTTTCACTATTTGATTTTAAAATATACATCACTTTGATAAAATCATTTTATAATTATTTTAAGTGGATAAAGAGAAAGTGATTTCTAACTAGATTTCCATTGGGATAAATTGTTAAGTTTAGCAGATAAGGAAAGGCAAAACATTAATATCTTTTGTAATTACATAGTTTAAATGTGCAGGTGTTTTTATTTACATGCATTAGGATCACATATTTGTACTCTGAAGGTTAAATTCTGATGGCTAAGGGGAAATTGATGACTAAAAGAAAATAAATGATGGAGAAGTTTTGCAAAGATATGGCAGCAAGTGAATTCAAAATCATGAGTAAAGAGCTTAGGCCATGTAATTGTTAAATACCTTTTATTAAAAGCTCATTTTGTATTAGTAACACATAACCTCATTTTAACATTCCAATAACTTCATACATAAGCATTACAGTTTCTATTTTATAAACTGTACCTGAATTTAATGAGATTGTACAAGATAGTACAGCTTATAAATGGAAGAGTCAAGATTTGAACTGATGTCTTGCTATAAAGATAGTGAAAGTCTAAACTCTCTAAGTTTCAGTTTCTTCATGTACAAAGTGTAAAACACAGTAGCGTCTCCTTCATGTGGCTATTTAAAAAATGAGGGAACATGAATAAAGTGCAAGATCCACAACTGACCAATAGTACAGATATACTCAGCTATCTTCAGCTCTACAATTGCAAGTATTAATCAGAAAAGCAGAAAGATAGGGTGTTTGAAAGAGAGAAAAGTAATATGTGTATATTTATTCTGTGAGACTAAATTTTCTTTACATTTTTAAAGGATAAAACATCACTGTTACTACAATAAATGCTTTAAAATTACACCATAAATGAACAATCAGAAAACATATTGTTTATGAAGAATACAAAAGTAAAGAAGGGCATGTACACCTATTTCAGATAAAAAACTATGGATTGATAGAGTAAAATTAGTTTTTGTACATTTATCAAAGAGCACTTCAAGTTGTGTAAAATCTAATTAATAACTGAGTAAATATTTTCAAAAATTAACATAACTTCTTATCTAAAATACCATGCTCATAGAAAATGAATAATTACAATGATATTTACTTATGTGTATGTGTGTATGTGTATACATATATATGAATCTCAGTTGAACAAGACAATTTGTAGTAGCATTTTTTGGATTTTTCTATTGAACAAACACAATATGTTGTATATTAATGCAGTTTTGTCTAGCTGAAATAAAAAAATAAAAAAAACTGTAATAAAAAAAATACTAGGGTACCTCTTTACATGCACACACACACATACACACATGCTACAAAGGATTTATTGATTATGAAGTTGTCATAGACTAAGGGAAACTTTAATATTTGGGAATTCATTCCTGTTCATATGAATTGCAAAGAGACTAAATCAGGCACTACATTTAAATATACTGTCTTAATCAATGATCTAATGCTTTATCTCAAACTCCTGGAAAAACAAGAACAAGCAAATCCTAAAACAAGCAGAAAGAGAGAAATAATTAAAAATAAGGGCTAAAATCAACTAAATAGAAACAAACAAACAAAAAAACCATACAAAGAATCAATGGAACAAAAAGCTGTTTCTTTGAAAAAATAAATGAGATTGACAGACCCCTGTCAAACCTGACTAAAACGAGGAGAGAAAAAACCCAAATCAGTAAAATTAGAAATGCAAAAGGGGAGATAAAAACAAACACCACAGAAATCCAGGAAATCATCAGAGACTATTTTGAGAACCCATATTCTAATAAATTTGAAAATCTTGAAGAAATGGACAGATTTCTAGATACATATGACCATCCAAAATTGAACCAAGAGGATATTAATCACCTGAATAGATCTATAACACAAAATGAAATTGAAGCAGCAATAAAGAGTCTCCCAAAAAAGAAAAGTCCAGGACCTGATGGATTCTCTGCTGAATTCTATCAGAGGTTTAAAGAAGAACTAATACCAATCCTTCTTAAACTGTTCCACAAAATAGAAAGGGAAAGAACATTGCCTAACTCATTTTGTAAAGGCAGTGTTACACTCATCTCAAAACCAGACAAAGACACCTCCAAAAGGGACTATATGCCAATTTCCTTAATAAACATTGATGTAAAAATCCTCAAGAAAATAATGGCAAATCAAATCCAACAACACATCAGAAAGATCATACACCATGACCAAGTTGGCTTCAGTAACCAAGTTATAGAAACAGCCAAGGTGCTCCACTACTGATGAATGGATCAAGAAAATGTGGTATTTATACACAATGGAATTTTACTCAGCCATGAAGAAGAATGAGATCTTATCATTAGCATGTAAATGGATGGAACTGGAGAACATCAATATGAGCAAGGTAAGCTAGGCTCAGAAGAACAAAAATAGTATGTTCTTCCTTGTCATTTATCAGCTGGACCTGGGTGACCGAAGCCAGAAAAAATTGGGGGACTATCGAGTTGTGCTCAATAGCCACTTTAATGAAGATCATTTCTGCTTTTTATAAACTCCTTTTTCACAGAGAGCATTTGGTCAGAAAAAGCATGACAAGTATTATGTGTCAAGGTTACATTAGCACAAGGAAGCACAGCAAAAATTAACTCTTTGTTATGTCTCTTTTAAAATGGGAACAGAGAGGTAGGAGAAGTACATGGTCAGCATAACTTTCTTATTTACATCTGAAGAACATGAAGCCATCTGGGGAAGCTTGAGCACTGTTGTTTTCTGGAGTTTTTTGCCTCACTTCCTTGGAGTTTTCTCACAAGGCCAGATACCAACTCACACAGGCAAGGTCTGGTCCTGGGGCCTTTGACTCAGTTGCTTGGAGCTTTCTCACAAGGCCAGATACCAACTCACACATGCACGGTCCCACTGCTGGCTCTAACAATTCCCCCTTTTTTATTTTTTTTAAATGTAGTAATCCCAGTGTGACCGTGGCTTCAGAAGTTTTGTAAGATTCTAATTGTCATTGGAGACAGGAATATCCTATACAAAAAATTATACAGACCAACTATAGCATAAATAACCCATTTGATAAATATTTTTGATCCTGTCAATAATTTAGACACTACTTTAGTCATTAAACCTTTTAAGGGAGAGTGTTGCCATTCTTTTGTTAAGTTTACAGGCAACCAAACATCTTTATTTGCCCTTAATATAAGCAATGTTTCAGAGGACTAATTAATAGACAAAGAATTGTTAACACAGGTGTATAATTTGTAGTCAAAGCAGTATGAAGAAGAACTTTATAATGCACATGTAATCTGTTGGCATTAGTATGTAAACGCTGATGTTCTTTTTTAGGGGATGAAAACACTGTACATGTAAGTTTATCTGTAATATCATTTTCTCGAACTAGAGGTCTGGGCAGATTAGAATGATCCCTAACATGAGTGACATATAAAGGATAAGTGTGGGTTTGTATTAGATGTTGTAATGTGGATAATAATGTTTTCATAACTTTATGAGTAGTATAAATAAGGGCAGTTTCAATAGCAGGAAGCAGTCTTACTACATAAGCTGAATCTGAGACAATATTTAATGGTTTATCTGTAATTTTTTTGTAATAATTAAATTAGAACTTCTAATTCTACCTGTTGTGTAGAATAATTACTTTGAATAGTTTCATGTAAATCATGTCCTTGTATGTCTCCTTTACTAGATGGTGATCCATCTATATAATAAACAGAAGCATGAGATATTGGATTTAATTTTACTATAGTGTTAATAATAAATAGTTTGTTTAAAAAAATCTCACAATTTACCTGTAGGGTAATGGTTACCTACATATCCATAATAATTGCTTATACTATTACTTAAATTATCATTAAGAGCTAACAGATTTTTAAACTGTTTGTTAGTAAGGGGTAAAATAATGAGTTGTGGATCAAATCCCAGAATCTGTAGGCATATTGTTCTTCCCTGTATAATCAAAGAGGACATTAGATCAATATATGAAGTTAACACTTTAGGGTTTTTTTGTTTTAAATACAACCACTCTAAAGGAGAGTTCTCTTGTCTAAAATTTCTGTAGGAGAATGTGGAGAAGGAAATATTAACAGGGAAATAGGTTTTAAAGGATCAAATTTTGTTAGAAAGGCAGTCTGTAACCATGACTCAAAAAATTGTAATTCATTTTTAGCAGCAGGTGTTAAAGTCCAAGGGCTGTCCAGGGCGTTATCACTTTCTAAGATAGAAAACAAATTAGTAAGGTTATAATTTGGTATACCTGAAGAAGGACGAAGCCAATTAATGTCTCCTAGTAACTTTTGAAAGTCATTTAGAGTTGTTAATGAGTCTCTTTGTATGGCAGATTTTTGAGGACAAATGGTGAGTCACTTGACTGTATGACCTAAATATTAAAAAGCAGTAGTAGTTTGTATTTTTTTAGGAGTTATTAACAATCCTCTTACTTGTAAAGCTTTTTGTGTGGTTTCAAAATTTTATGTAATTGTTTAGAACATGCATGAGAAATTAAAATGTCATCCATGTAGTGGATAATATATGCATCAGGAAATGTTGCTCTAATAGGTTTTAATATTTTTCCTACAAAATACTGACACATAGTGGGAAAATTAGTCATACCCTGTGGCAGCACTGTCCATTGATATCTTTGTAAAGGTTCTTGTTGATTTAAGCTAGGGACAGAAAATGTAAACTTTTTCCTGTCTTTGGGATGTATAGATATAATATAAATGCAATCTTGTAAATCTAAAAAATCAAAGGCCATTCTTTAGGTGTACATGCAGGAGTAGACAATCCAGGCTGTAAAGCTCTCATAGTTACCATAGATGCATTTACATTTCTTAAATCTATAAGAAGTCTCCATTTTCCTGATTTTTTTCTTAATAACAAACACAGGAATTCCAAGGAGAAAAGGAAGGCTTTATGTGTGTTCTAATTGTTCTTGAACTAATTGTTTTAAAGCCTGTAATTTTTCATTATTCAGGGGCAACTGAGGAGTCCAAATAGGAAAATCTCTTGTCCATTGAATGGGAATAGGGTCAGGCTTTATAAACTCAATGGCCCCTAAGAAAAACCCAGCCCCTGGAGATCATGTTTAATATTTGGTGTAATGATATCAGATTGTCCTTGTAAATTTTTCCCTAAACCTTTTCCAGGAACATATCCCATTCTTTTCATCATTTGTAAAGATTGTTCAGAATATTTAGTGGGAATATAAATTTCAGCATTCCATTGTTGTAAGAGATCTTGGCCCCATAAATTCATAGGAATTGGGGTGATATATGGTTGAAGAATGGCCTGTGAACCTTCAGGACTTTGACATTTAAGTTTTTGTGCACTTTATTGTAACTGTGATGCTGTCATAGTGCCTACCTCTTGTATAGAAAAATCAGCATCAGCCCTGACACTTGATTCCTGACTGAATATTTTTTATTGGTAACAGATTGTCTTCTCTATCCATTTTTGAATGATATTCTTTGGCCCAATGCCATCCCTTTTTACATCTTAGACATATCCCAGGAAGGGAAGGATTACTAGGTTTGTTATAAATATTATTTTGTTATGGTAATTTGCATTGTTTTTTAATAGTCCTGGTTTACCACAGTTAGAACATTTGGTTATTTTTTGTTTCTGTATTGCCATGGTTTATAAAGCAGCAACTCTGACTTTATGTTTAAAAGTACCTACATTATGACAGGCCTTTAAATAGTCCATAATATCACCAGTCTCCTTAAATGGTCGAATAAGACTTTGGCAATCCTCAATAGCATTATCAAAAGCCAATTGACAGAGTAAAATTTTTTGCATTTGATCTCCCCTCACCTGTTTTTCTATGGACTCCTCCAATCTTCCTATAAAATAAGAATAAGGTTCTGTTGGTCCCTGTTGTATTTTTGTATAGCTGCCTTGATATTTTGTCCCCATATTAATTGTGTCCCATGCAGCCAAAGCAACATCACACACATGAGCAAAGCAGAAGGGGGTATATTTTTAACCTGATGAGTTTGTGACAACCAAGCACCTGTACCAGTCAGCATCTCATATGAAACAGCCCCAACATTGTCTTGCTGCCCTAAAGCTCTAACTCTTTCATGGGCTTCATCAGATAACCACATTTTCCATTGTAAAAACTCTGTTGATGATAGTGTCATTTTTGTCACAATATGAAAATCATACAGAATCCACCCAGTGTCCTTGCTCCATCCTGCCAAATATTTTCTACAAAAAGTAGAAGCAGGATCATAAATTGCACAAGCCTTTTTAAAGTCTTTTTATAATATTCATATCCAATCCATTATAAGAATTATTGTCATTCATATTAAACATAACAGGAAACAGAAGTCACAATTCATGTGGCCATGGGGAGATGGGAATGTGAGCTGCTAATGGAGGGTCATTCTTTCTTCCTATGCCCTTTTTGGGGCAAATAAGTAAATAATTAATATCTTCTTCAATGTTTACCCTATCAGGGTGTTCTTCTCATTCTTCATCCATTGATACAGGAGAGTAAAAATCAGCAGTTTCTCTCAGATGAGCCATTGCAATTGCCGGTGCTGCAAGTGGCAGTGGTTTACTTTTGATCTTCTCCAGCACAGTAAAGCTATGACTAAAGCACTGTTTACTTTACTCAGTGATTTTTTTTCCATATCTCCTGCATCTAATTTATACTTATGAAGGATGCAACAGCCTCTTTTTCTAAATTTTCTTCCCTTCTCTCTCCCCCAAGTATAAGAATTACAGATTTAACCAGAGCCTATGTTATCCAAAAATGAACAGGTGTCTTTTCTCCCTGTCTGTATGCCTTTTCAACATTTTTACATGCTGGCTCCCAAACTTCCTCATCTAAAGTACCTTCCTGAGGAAACTAAGGATTATACTCACAAATTACTTCTAAACAGTCCTTTATCTGTTGTTTGGAAACTTGAGCTCCTCCTCGCAATAAGAAATGATGCACTAGTAAAAAAAAAGACTGGACTCTGCACTGATTTTGCCTCATCTTGTCTCACTTACTTCTTTCTGTGAGGGTCTCTGAATCACTTTCAAAATTATCCTTCAGGTCCCTGTTTGGGTGCCAACTGTTGCCATTTATCAGCTGGACCTGGGTGACCAAAGCCAGAAAAAAATTGAAGGACTATTGAGTTGTGCACAATAGCCACTTTAATGAATATCATTTCTGATTTTTATAAACTCTTTTTTCACAGAGAGCATTTGGTCAGAAAAAGCATGCCAAGTATTATGTGTAAAGATTACATTAGTACCAGGAAGCATAGTTAAAATTAACTCTTTGTTATGTCTCTTCTAAAATGGGATCAGAGAAGCAGAAGAAGTACACAGTCAGCATTACTTTCTTATTTATGTCTGAAGGACACAAAGCCATCTGGGGAACCTTCAGCACTGCTGTTTTTCTGGACATGTGGTTCTGAGACTTTTCCCTCAGTTCCTTTAATTTTCTCATAAGGCCAGATACAAACTCACACAGGCAAGGTCTGGTCCTGGGGCCTTTGCCTCAGTTGCTTGAAGGTTTCTCACAATGCCAGACACCAACTCACACAGGCATGATCCCACTGCTGGCTCCAACACTCCCTAATATGCAGACTTTAGATCTAGCATAAATACAGCAATGTTGTTGAACTTGGGTCACATGACAAGGGGAGAGCATATATGGGAGGTATGGGGATAGGTAGAAAACCCAAAACATGGAAGTGTTTGATGTCCCCACTCCTGAGAAACTAATACAGAAACTTTAAAGCAATAGGAGTCAACATGAGAAGGGGATCAGGAACCAGGGTAAAGATCAGTTAGAGATGAATCAACTTGGGTTGTAACATATTTGTACATGGAAGCAATGCTAGGACTCTCTGTATAGCTATCCTTAACTAGAAAAATTGTTTTTTCTTATTATTGCTTATGTCTTCTGTTCAACAAAATTAAGATAAGGGCAGAACAGTTTCTGCCTGGAGGTGAGGAGGGGGTTGGGGGGAGAGGGTTGGTCTGGGGGGCAGGGGGGAGAAATGATCCAAACAGTGTATACACATGTGAATAAATAAATAATAAAAAAATTTACAAAAAGCCAAAAATGAAAAAATAAATATAATGTCTTTGAAAGTTTTGAACAGAAATCCAGAAAAATTAAATGTAAATGTAACATGACCCAAAGCTGTACACTTGTGATTGCAATCAAATGCTTGTGAGTCTTATTATAACTACATGGAGTTCAGTAGATGTAGCTTCTTCAATCCTTCTAGAATCACATACAAATGCTGCTCCTTCTCATTGCAATATGTGTGCAACTGCCATTCATCCTTCCTTTCGTCCCAGCTGTCAATTTGACAATGTAGCAATGACTCAACCACACAATCTATTAGATAACAAAGGGATGGAAGGATTCCTAATTAGGCACTTAATGTATGCAATCAGCTGCTTCTACAATAACTTACTAGCATATCGATTGTATTCACTTACTTTTGATAAATCACCAGCATCTATGAAAGCACAGATAGATATGAGAGGCTAAATTAAAACACAGAGGCTGAAAAAGATAAGGCTGGCAAAGCCAAAACTGTTTTTTGAGGAAAATCATACAAAATTAGTCACATTAATGCAATACACACTTAATTGTTGACCTGAGTCCTTTTAAATATTAATAAGTAATTTTTTCCAAGCCTTGTCAACTCTATTCAATTAAAGAACATGTTGTCAGTTGTCCTCTTCAAAACTGACTGCAATTTCTTCATTGAATTTGGCCAGTGTCAATAAATATTTGTACCTAGAAGTCACAAAAATAAACCAGACCTCATTTAAAAGCCAGGTTCTTGCAGTTTCTGAGGACTCAGTTAGTGAATCTCACTTTGAGGTTATGCATATGAAAAAAAACATGTATTTATTCTTCAGTTAAAAGATTTTCATCTATCTGCTCATCTAAAGGTGGCTTACTTGCTGAGTTTTATATTTTATAACATAAAATCAAACTCATGAAGAAGGTAGAACCAGCACACCACTGTGTTTCCTGTGGAAAAGAGGCTGCACTAAGACAATCAGCAGCTGGAGCAGATTTCCAGCTTACAAATTAAAATATCATTCCTCTCACTTGTTATGCTCAGAAGGAAATAGGGAAGACAGTCAAATACTTGGGATTGATCTCATTTGCTTGTCAAGATATATTATGTTCAGTAGTTTTGCCTGCTTGAAATGAGCAATTAAGTGGTATAAGCAATTCCATGGGAATATATTAGTGATTCCATGGAATGTATTAAAAATACAAGTCATATTTCTTTGTTATTAATAATATGTGCACATCTACACTTCTTTGTGTAGGGTGTCTATGAATTTTCATTCATTTTTTTTAATCTTTAAAGGTTCACTTAGAAAATCCACAAGATTTCCATTTAATTTACAAGGCAGAAAGTAATCATCAGTGGGATAAGCACTCATGTTGCATATTGTCCCCACAGTAATTAATCATTGCATTTACAAATGCATAGGAGGTAAATGCTTTATTAAGAAAGAAAAAACATATTAGAAATAACTGCCTGTCATAAGGTAAGAATGTATAAGGAGATATTTAAAAAGTAAATTTTTATGAGTTATATAGTAAAAGAAATTTTCAATCCTGCTCTTATTAAGTATGTCTCAGTCAATAATAATAAACACTTTTTATTTATGGTCCAATATGAATAACTACATATTTAAGTTTGAACATTCTCTCCAGTATATGAACACACCAGTGTACAGATACAAGAACTACCACCAATTTTCTCTTATCTGGATGATAGATAGATAGACAGACAGATAGATAGTAATGGGGATTGAACTAGGGAATTTACACCTCTAACACTTAAGCTACACCCCCCCCCCAGTCTTTTTGCTTTTAGTTTGTTTTTCAGGAAGCATCTCCAGTTTTTGTCCAAATAAGCCTCATTTGATGACCCTCCTTTTCTGCCTCATGAAAACCTGAAATTACAGGTATGTGTCACTGTGTCTGGCCATATCTCATTATATTTTTGAAAATATTATCATTTATTTAATGCTGGAACTACCAATATATACCTTTTGCGATAGGATTTCTTAATGTATCCCAGACTGTCTCAGCCTCCTGAGTGCTATGATTACAGCTGTGCCACAATACCTGACTGAGATAAATTTTAAGATAGAAAATTAAAAATAATAAAACAATCTTATTCTAAGGAAAAGAATCCAGTGTCTTCTACTTGATTAAATTTTGGAAAGCAAGTGGTAAAGATACTCTCAGTCAAGTGTATTTTCCTGTCCTGAGTCTTGAGAACATCACTGTCATAACCTGCTGAGTGGGCTCATCCTCAAGTGCCTCTGACAGAGTCTCCACTAGTGATTCTAGCTTAGGGTATGAAAACCTCCTCATATCCATGGACCCATGTTAGCCTGGTTGGCAAGAACACAGAGTTCCAACCCAAGAAACCAATATTATTCTCATTTGGATGTGAAAATAAATAACCCATTTACTACAAACAGCCTTTGAGTACATATAATCACAGCATATACAGAAAGGTATCATTTTCTGTTTGTCATAGCTACAGAGATCTAGAAGAAAGTGCACAAATTCTGGCTAAATATTTCCAATGTAGGCTCAATTTTATCCAGGCAACCACTTGAAATGTAGCAATTTTAACCTCTTTGGGGACACATAACACTTTTTTCATTGCTAATACTGTGATTGCATGAAAATCTTTATTCTTTTTTTTGTCTGAAGTCACTATCTACACACAAATGTTGTCAGTCCTTTTTCTACCACACAACATAATACTGCAAGTATCTTGAGATTTAATAGTAATCTTAATTGAGTTCTCATGTCAGTATCTTAATCTCATCTTAGTTGCTTATGTTTTCAACATTTGTCACCAAAAATAAATAATCCCTTACCAAAACTTACTTGATTTAGAAACATCTTGGCTTTATATAAACAAGATTGATTAAAATTTCCTCAACTAAGGTAATTTTCATGACTGAGAATTATAAAGACTTCATTACAATTTAAGCAAAGATACTCAAAACACAAAGAACACAAATATAAACAAGATTAAGGTATTCATTAAATGTCAGTTTTCTGCTCGTATAGAGTACAATTTGATTGAAATAGAGTTAAAAGTAGAAAGAAAAAAACAAAAATTATAACTGAAGTAGAATGTGAATTTCAGATTTAAAATGTTTTGATAAGTGAACTAGGTATTATTTTTATCATAAATTATGAAATAATTAAATACTCTTTTACAAAGTAGGACCTAATTGCAATCATAGAATTCTTAGCATATGTTATGCATTTTATAACTTTAATTGTATCTTTTACTTGTATTATATATGTCAGTTTATGAAGCCATTATGCACACATTAGTTAAAAGAAATAGTTCACATTTATTCAGGCATTAGCCTTCTTATTATTCAGATGAAGAAACTGGCTGAAAATTTAAATGCAAGATAATACATTTGAAAGTTGCAGTGTTTAAGCTCAGCATTCTGGAATAAATGTTAATGTTTTTCTTCATATCATCATACAAAGGGACAAATAATTAGAAATTCTAAATATTAGTGGAAACAGAAACACAATTTTGAAGTACAAAGTAGTTGATCAGAAATGTACATGCAGATTTTATACTTTGAACTTTCTGTTAATTTTCTTAACAGAAAACTACACTAGAGATAAAAGACACATGAATAGGTAGTATATATAGCAGGGGGGAATGTGAAGATTGGAGGATAAGGTTTACTATTTGATATTCAGATTAAAGTGCTGAAAGAAGAGATTCCAAATCTCTGCTCATTTTCCCTTCACTTTATCACATGTGAAGAAGACGTAACAGAGCTAGAAGAAGATGGGTGCATGTGAAGGACAGCTTTCCAGCTTGTATGGGAGTATGAATCACTATGGATTCATGAGTTCATAGGATATAAGAAATATCCATTTTAATGGTGTTTTCTAGTGTCCCTTCTTTATTTTATGCTAGTTTTTGTAGTTTTGATACATCAAAAAGGAATGATTTTTTTAAAAAACAAACCAATGGCTATTTTTTCCTGTGTGTTATTTTAAATTTAACTTATCTGTACTACAACCAAATGAGAACAAATACTGAATATCTATCATCGCTAAGTCTCCAACATTGACTTTCTTGTAGAAATTAAGTATATAACCAGTTGAAATTCCACAAGTCTGTGGTATTTTGCATATTCCTTGACTTCGGCTTCTTTCTCTAGAAGATATAGTTGGCAATTTGTTTTCATGGAGTTAAATATGTCCTTGTTAGTTTACTGAGAGCATGGTGTGCAGCTACTGTACAGATGACTCCATTATTGTGGAGAGTTGTAGGCAGTTTCTAACTTCTGGGCCTTCCGCTGAGCCAGTGATGTGGTCATAAAACTGGTATTATCTGGCTGATGTCTTAATTGCCAGAATCTGATGCAAAACATGACAAGTGACTGCAATTACTAAAGTTTTGTTGGATCAACTTGAATTAAGATATGTGGTGGAAGATTAGAAAAAAAGAACTTATTCTCTGCTCTTCTGAAATAGTTCATGTATTAAAAAATAAGTAAATAGTCAATGACCATTCTGTATAAATCACCTTTCCTGGGAATTTGAAATAATAAATATTGAGGAAGAAAGAAGAAATCTGTCACTTGCAATAAATCTGTTGCCTGTGAAGATTGCAATTTACTATCTTTGAAAAGATAAAACCTTAATGGTAAGAATGTCCATTTACCACCTCTCCAAGGGACATACACAAGAAAGATACAGAAGAAATTACAATGATTGCAAGCAGAAGACATTATGTCAAAGAAATGAAGACATCAGGCATAAATTCAGTTGTGGCAAGGTCACAAGAGCTGAAGTGTAAATAGATGCACAAATGCAAAACTCAAATACACTGTTTTGGAGGTAGAGTGAGCATCTTTTTATTTTATTGTATGAATAAAAATGTCTTTTAATGTATTTTTGTGGTTTTGGGATTTGAACTCAGGACCTACACCTTGAGCCACACCACCAGTCCTTTTTGATGTGTTTTTTCAAGACAGGGTCTCTTGGAACTATTTGCCTGTGCTGGCTTAGTACTATGATCTTCCTGATCTTTACATCTTGAATAGCTAGGATTACAGGCATGAGCCACCAGTGCTCTGCTATTGCATTTTTTAAATTGAACAATATTGTGTATCTGTATTTTGTACAATACAACAGTGTGACTTAAGAGAAACGTATATAAAGAGATACACCTGCTGTAGAATTGTTAAATTGAGCTAATTAATGCATGCATTTTCTCATATAGTTATCATTTTTGTGGTGAGAACACTTAAAGTCATCTTTCTTATCATTTCCAATAATATATAATTCATTTACTAAATACACTTTCATGGAAAAGTCCCAGAAAAGATCGAACCAGTAAACGGAGTATTTAAGGAAGAAGTAACTGTAATCAAAGTTGTCATGCTTTATTAAAGTTTCATACCAATGTAACAACTAAAGCATAACAATAACTACTTAAGTTTCTTCAATTACTTAGTGATACATTGATAAGAAAATATTTCTTCCTCAGCTGTCTGAATTTTATAAGAAAAGTACACAATATAAATTCCAGTTCCTGCTTTGGCAAGATAGCTTAGAAATCATTACTATTGTCTAATTATAATAAAAAGTTGGACAAACTGGAAAATCAATCAAGAATAGAGGTTATAGAGAAAACCACAATGCTGAAATCTAAAGTGACAAATGTATCTGGGGAATTACAACAATAGATATCTCTTTTCTAGACAAGATACTGGAGATATAAGCAGAAAAACTTTGATGTAAATATTAAAGAAGGTCTAGAGAATAAGTTTATTCTCATGTAAGAATGCACAGACCATAAGGATCATAGTTGTATTTTTCCCCACATTTGCATGTCCATTCCTTTCAGGAGCCCCACCAAGTTGCAACAGCAAATGCACTCTTATGGATCTGGTATGAGCATGTGGAAGAAGAAACATTCTGAAAACAAGTGAAGTCTGTAACACTAAAAGCAACAGGGTGTGGACATAAACACTGTGTCCTATTACTTTCCCAGAGGAGAGCTGGTTAACAATTGTGAAACCACATTATGCTTATTGTGTTGAACAATGAAATAAATGAATGGTGGGTGATAGGAGTTTCTTCTATTGGAGAGGAAGGTTGTAGATTTGCAAGGGGACGTGCTTAATGAATCATGTAGCAAGGGAGTAAAGTTGGAGAGTAATAGGAATTTATAGCTATCCTAATAAGGGTACAAATATAAAAATATTTAAAGAAATGTCTATTTAGTTTAGTGCTCATACACATATTTATAAACTTATTTTCTTGCTATGTCAGATGAAAATGGTCAATGGTTTACCAGAAGGACTCACAGGAGTCCCTCTTTGTATCTTTTTTGGACTCTATTTCATCAATTTTAGCCCTAAATTTTACTATTTCTTTCCTTTTGCTAATTTTTGGTTTGGCTTGTTCTTTTTTTCCCCCTAGGCGATTGAAGTACAAAAGTAGGTTATTTATTTGAGATTTCTGGCATTTTTAAAGTGTGGTGCTCATAGCTATAAACTTTTCTCTTAGCGCTGCACGTGGCCCCATAGATTTTTTAAAATTTTAATTAGGTTCTAGGATCTTTTTTATTTCCTCCCTTATTTATTCAGTGGCCCACAGGTCATTCAACAATGAGTTGTTTTCAGTTCTGTTTTTCTTTTTCACTGCTGGAAAGACCTCATCTCATGCTCTCCTTACTTTTAAGGCTTCTGTTGCAAAATATGCTGCTATACTTAGGGGTTTGCCTTTGTAAGTGACTTGGTGTTTCTCCCTTGTACCTTTCAATATTCTTTCCTTGGTAATATACCATGAACAAGTTCTATTTCAGTTGTGTCTTTTTGGAGTCTTAGAGGCCTCCTGTGCATGGATGGAGATATTTTTTATTTTAATTTTATTTGATTTAAGGAGTTTTTCATTTCTAAAGCCTTCATTTTTTTCAAGTTTTCTACATTTTTATTGAATTCTCCATTCATGTATTGCATTTTTCCCTTATTTCATTTAGCTTGTTTAATTGTATGTTCCTTGAGGTCATTGAGCTTTTTGTTTGAATCCTCTGTGAGTTCTTTTATTTGGTTCTTTGCATTCTCATTGAGTTCATTTAGCTGTTTATTCCTATTCTCTTTTATTTCATTGAGTTGCTTATCCATGTCTATTTTCATCTCATTAATTGTTTTTATTATCATTCTATTGAACTCAGAAATTGAGATTTTTATCCCCTTCACTATCAATGAGATCTTTTGTTTTATAGTTGTTGACCTTTGCTCATCTGTAGTTGGTTATGGTTTTAATTACCTAAAGTCTTTCCCTTGAACTATTTTCTATGTTCTTTCAGGAGTTGTTCATGGCTAGGTTGATGTCCTATTTCTGACTAGTGGCTGGGGAGTATAATTAAGCAATAATAAATGCACCAATACAATACCAAATTAGATATTTACACAAAGTACAATACCATTGTTTGCATTACATGAACAACTAAGCACATTGTATATGAAGGGGACTAGTGTTCTTGTGTGATAAATCAGGGATTTAGAAGAATATTAATTATTTACATAGCAGTTAGAACTTGGTAGTAAAAATAAGAGGGTTGGGAGGAAATAAGGAAGAAGGATAATGGGGAGAAGGTGAGAAGCAGAGTGAAGTTTGAGGGCTGCAGTTAAAAAACTCTATTGTGTAAAGATATAGTTCAATTGTTGTGAAACAAGGTTCTATTGTCAGGAATTGCAAAAGGAAAGAATGGTTGAGAATAATGTAAGAAGGAGGTAGAATAAACCACCATTTGAATGGTTTGTAACAAGAGATAGGAAAAGTGAAAAAAATAGAAAAAAAGAAATAATAAGGAGATAAATGACAATATAAGGGAGATAAACAAATTAAAACTTAAAATTTAAAAGTTAGTATTTTTTTCATCTTGAAGAGAGCAGTAGATGTCTTTTATGTTCTATCAGTACAGGGGTTGCTCACTTCCAACCTCTGTTCCTCAGATTTTTGTCTGCAGTTCTGTTGTATTTACTCATGTATCTTCTCAGGAACCTGTATTGCCCAGGTGTAACTTTGATGGAGGGACAGGCTCTGAATTACAGCAGCTGCTGTAATGAGGTGGGGCAATTCCAGATGGGTAAAGTAGCTACTGGTGAGTTCTGCAAGCATAGCTAGTGCATTAGCAATCACTCTGCTGCTTTCAGAATCTGTGCTTTTCCTTGCTTAGGGAAACCAAGGACTGCTCTGGCTTGCCCAGGAGCTTTTTTACTGTGCCTCCCATTTAGTGTTTTATTCTGGAAGCAAGGGGTACATAGCTCTTGTCACTTGTGTGTATGCACACACTGCTGGAATGGCAATAGCTTAAGGACTATAGCTAGCTTGTTTCCATGCTCTCCTTTTCTTGGAATAAAGTCTTGGATGCTGAGATTTTAACCAGCTGTCCTGCTCACTTCCCATCCCTCTTTTTGATATAGATTCTGTGCTGAATGTCTTCATCTCATCCCCACTGGGCAGGTCTGGGAGTCTTTAATCAGTTTGTTTAACCAAAGTCTCCTTAGGGTCATCAGATTTATCCCACTTAGCCAACAGATTTCTTAGGGGTTGTATGAATTTGCTTCTATGCACTGAGCTGGCCTGTGCAGAAGCCCCACAAAATAAAAACCTGCTTGCCTGCCTGGCTGGTTTCCAAGCCAGACTTTCTGGTCTGGGTGGTAGTGCTTCTGTTTGGTGGCTGAGGCAGGGTTTGCTGAGCTGCTTTTAGCCCTTTGTGTAGTTCTTTTACTTACAAGTTGGTTCTCTTAAGTGGCCTCATAGAAATCAATTCAGGTCTGGACAAGAAAAAAAAAAAAAGAAAAAAAAACCTCCAGGAGGAAGGGGCACATGCCTACATACTCATGGTGGATTTGTGCTTTGAGAGGCTTAGTTAGCCTCCTTTTTTAAGCCTAATAATTTTCCCATCTCTCCTAAAATCTATGAACCTTGATGTTTTATTATGGATTTGTGGAGACATGGAGAAGTGGTGCCTATCACCAATCTGTCATCTTTCTTCCTTTTTTAGTTTGTGAGTTAGGGTCTTATGCTTAGCTCAGGCTTGTCTCACACCACAATCCTCTTTTCTCCACCTCACAAGTATCTGACAGACATGAGACATCACACCTGGCCAATAGGTTTCTTAAGAGCTATTGAATTGAGAAGGAATCATACAGTAAAGGTAGTGAGAGAAGTGTCATAAAGAGTTGCTTACTAGATACCAAAACTTTACTAACTTACTTATTCCAAAGTAATTCTTGAGTATTTAGCACTTTTAAAGTGTATTTTTAGACAGATTAAAGGTGCCTGGAAAAATATTTTCTTGAAATGTTAAAAAGTAGAGAATTACATTTTTGTTAATTGGTCCAACTCTACATCCCTAGGATAAACATGCTCTCTTAAGAATACTGCTGGTGTATGGTGGCCAGTATGCTAAATGTTTCCTATTCCAATCATGTCTGTTATCATCCATCTTTATGAAAGAATTGCTTAAGAAAAAATAGTTTTTATTGATGTTCTCTGAAGAACAGAATCTGAGTGAAAGGTTCAAGAGCTAATATTTTGTTCTGGAAGTTCAGATCTATAGAATAGTAAAGTAATAGTAGATTAGTAAAGATGAAAAGGAATGTGAGGTGATGGTGCTGCTGTCACTTTACTGTCAACTGGAAAAGGACTAAGGACTTCAGTTTATTTCTTCTCTAACTGGTTTTGGGACTTACTCTTTGGCCATTAGCATTAGACTTGGTGAGCAATTGTTAAGGTTCAAAATGACAGACTTTGTAAATATGGGAAAATGTATGCTCTATGATGTGAACCTTGCAGAGAAGTCCTAAGGCAGATCTAAGAGAAATGAATGATAATAAAGCAATGTACATATGTCCTTTTCCTTCACCTTTTTCAGTTAGCATAAGTAAATAAGTCTATCAATCTTTTAAATCTTTAAATTTAAGGACTCTATTTTCTACCCACATATACTTATGTAGTACACTGAGAATTAGAGAGGACTTTTCCATTTCTTTCATACACATAAATCCATCCTTACTTGTTTCCTTGCAATAAAGTGTGTCTTGAATATTTTAAGTAAGACTCTGTAGTATCATTGCAAATATTTACTTTAAGAAAACCTATATAGTAAGCTTCTCTCTATATAAAGCACTGTGTCTTCTGCATTTTTCAATAGTGTATCATTTCTCAGACCATTTTTAAGATGTTGAATGAGTCAAATCCATAAAATCAGTTCACTAACATATTTCTTCCTATCCCAACAATCCTAAATTATTTTTGATATCTGGGACACTACTGAGAAATATTCATATTATCCTCTGTTAATAAATAAAAATTCACTATCAACAAAAAGGTTATATCCAAGCTTTTGAATACCCTAACAAAAGCGATTAAAAATTCATATCTTTTCATGATATAAAATATCTTCTTTTTTAGAAATGCTAACAAATATATGTAAACCATCAAGGGTGTTGTGCAAAGATAAAGATTTAAAAATGTATTTTTCTGTGAAGAATTACACCTTGAAAAATACTTTACTTTAAGGGAAAGGAGCAAAATCATAGCTTTGTAATTTTTAACATTTCTCTCTGAAGACAGCAGCATGAGCTACTAAATGTCAAGACACCACCACTGTGCCAGTATGCTGAATTAATTAAATATGCTTGCCTAGAGAGAAAACATTAGGCAAGTTACTAAGGTCTAGTTTTATTCTCTCAAGTTATAAAAAGATCAAAATGAAAACATTTTTGAGTCAGTACAGTTTGCTTACAGCCTGTTGTGTTACTTATATCACGAATATAAGATATCATTCTCTGATCACATCAGAAGTTTAAAACAATGAAAGGTTGGCTTATATTCTTGATTATCTCATAAGAAATATAAATTTTTTGGCCTGGATTATTTCTTCATTTCAATTGTACAAAATTTTCTCCATAGACTCTTTTCATGTACTGTCATTAGTAAAAATAAGCATATCCAAGCCCTCATCACTACTTATTTTAAATTGCTCATTTTGAACTTGACATATCACAGTAAAATTTCATTTCCATAACAACTATATTGAATTTTCAAGACTAAATCTATTAGTTAATGGATTAATAGTAGTGGAATCCTTTAATGAGATTTTCATTTTGTTTGGAAAAGTTAGTTGGAGCAAACTAATTATTTAAGTTTAGAAACAGATGTAACACAGATGCCATTTTATAAGTATTGCCTGTATTGTATTGCTGCACAGTGTTTTATAGAATAATCAATCACAAATCCTTTACTAAATATCCTTAATGTCAACATTCATACATAGAGGACACCAGAAATAAACACATAACTCTAAAAATTATGAAGAATATGAAAAAGAAATGAACTGTTGATTTCTTTGTACTTAGATCTACTCTCATGATTCAACTTCACAAATAATTTATTAATTTTATTTTGTAATATTTTCAAGCAAACAGGAAAATTGTAAGGATCATAAACTTATGCTATCTTCTTTCCTCAGATTTTTGTGTTATAAATGATTTGTCTAATTGACTTGTGTTTTTTCTTTTTCTTTGTGGTTACAACACACACCACACTTGTCTTACTTCCGGTAGTTTTGTTTACTCTATTCCTGTAGCTTGAAAAGCCCTCCCTTTTGTTCTTTTCTTGACTAACTCCTATTTAATTTTCAAAACTATTCATTTGTTCAATGGACATTAATTTAATAACTCATTATTACTAACAGTATTATCATGTCTAAGCACTAAACAATGGGAAACTAGAACCAGCATAAGATCTCATGATACACTCTGGCAAAATACACTCAGTTAATCAAGGTTTAATTATTACTTCATTACACTGAAATGAGTAGTTTGAAAACAGAGACCAGCCCTTAAATGCCTTTATGGTGGCCTCTCTAGACTTCACAGTTAGGGAAGGTTAACCTGTGAAAGTGCTCAATAAACAAAGGTATTAGAGCAACTTTCTATTAGACAAGTTGGGATGAGTAAGAAGATCCATAATGAGTAAGCAGCATGTATAAGTAATCCTAATAGGAAAAATGATGTTGTGCAGGAAAAGAAAATAATCTACTCTCCTGGGACATAGACTATAGAAGGGAAAAGTGAAAGATTAGAATGTTAAATCAGAAAAAATTCACTTTAAATTTCTATCTTAAATAATTTGGTTATCATCCTTAACCAAATGGGGAATTATTAATAAAGTTTAATCATAGAAGCCAATTTTTGAAAAATCAATCAGCTACCATAAAGAAAGGCAGGATATGGTCATCTCTTGGAAATAGGTTTGATGTAACCATTTATGGTGGCTCACACCTGTAATCCTAGCTACCTAGGGAGACTGATTCAGGAGGATCACAGTTCCAGGCCAGCTCTGGCAAAACATTTGTAAGACCCCCATCTAAAAATGATCAACTACTCTGAGAATGACTTTATTTATGTGTCAATATTAAACAAAACTTTTAAGGTGATTTTCTATTGACATTTGCTTATTTTTTTATTCTATGATTTGGGAAATATTTGCAGACATAAAGTATTCAAAACCCCTATAGAAACTCTACTGGTTTTCTACTGCTTGTACAACACATTACTACAAGCTGAGAAAGTAAGGGCAACATTCATTTATCTTTTCACAATTTTGCAAGTCAAAAGTATATGTAGGCTTGAGTAGATTATTTGCTTAGGGACTCAGAAAGGTCAAAGCATGATTTTGACCAAGCTGGTCCTAGGGAAGAATCTTCCTCCAAACTTATCGAGATCATTGGCAGAATCTAGTTGCTTAAAGCTGTAAGACACAGGTCCATTAAGCTTTGTGGCTTTCAGTCACCAACTGCTCTCAGCTCCTAGCAACAGTTCTGAGATTCTCAATATGTGTTTCCCTCCATCTTTAAAACTAGGAACAACCCATCAATCCATGATCACATTTGGAAAACCTCCATCTTCCCCTTTTCCTATTACCCAGAGAAAAGTATTTAGTTATAAAAGTGATTTGACTAAGCCTACTAAGATACTCATCCTTTAATTAATGCAATAGTTTCATAATATATTGATATTTCTTCATAGTCACAGTTCTGGGATTTTTGGGAAAGACATAGAGGGCCATATTATAAACCTAACTAGGACAGAACAAAAACTTAAAATAAAGCCAAGTTATCTTACATATTCATTAAGTTTACACTGCTTTTTAAATGATCATAAATTAAGACACTAATTTATCCTTTTATTTTCAAAGGAGTCAGAGACTTCAGACCAGAGCTCAAGATTTCAAATTCTATTTTGAATAACATTTTAATATTCTTCAATGCATACTTCTTATTTTGTTAGAATTTTTTAAATTAACATTTTTTCTGATAAATTTAAGTAGATAGATTGATGACAGAAACAATGGGATGATTAATTTCATAGACTTGTGAGAATATTTCCTGAAAATGTTAAACAAACTTATGTAAAATCGTTTAATATGCAAAGAAATGTCCCTGTTACATCGTTTGGTATTATGAAATGTTTATTTATATCCCAACCATCAGGCCCTAGTCAACAGTTTTATCTCAATGTTTAATAAATACATATGAATTGTATTTATCTCAATAACCAGAATACAAATATGGTTACTACAAAAGGCAAAAAAAATAATAATAATAAAGAAGAAGATGAGAAAGAAAGAATGAGAGCAGACAAAATAGTTAGGAAATGAAAGAAGAAAATAAGAGTCAGGGAAACTCAAAGGTTAAGAAGAAATATTGAAGCAAAGAGAAAAAACAAAGGAGAAAAGAGGAAAGGGGTAAGAATAAAAGGAAAGGAGAAAGAAGGGAAAAATAAGTAAATAAATTTTAGGTACTTAGATATTAGGCAATTGTCATTAACTGACTTTTTTCACTTCTGCAATGGGCACACTGAACCTCCTAGAAAAAAGCACAAGTGTACATGTCAGTGGTGTTGTTTTCACATTCTCCAGCCTCACCTGAATCTTCATTATCCTTCATCCTCTTGTTTGTCCTTTACCAATTATAATCAATACTTCTAAAATTTATATTCCATAACTAATTTAGGTGCAGAAATTTATCTGTTTCTTCTACTATTAAAGCTCTTTTGTACTTTAATTTCTTTTGAATATTTCATGTGCATTTCTTGTAGGTGGACAGTTACATATTGTGTTTCTTATGAAAGCTAATATGAAACTCTCCATCTTAAGTAGAGCACTTAGATTTCTGTTAAATAAGATTTGATTATTGATAGTTATATTTAAGTTCATAATTTGACTATTAGTTTTTAATTCCATCTCTTACCTTTTCTGTATTCTTTTCAATTGAGCATTTTCCTTTTTAATTTTCAACTTTCTCTTCTTTCTTTACACTAAGCTATTATTTTTTATGTTCATTTCAGAGATTCCTTTAGAAGTTTTAATATTTTCAACCTACTATGTTTATTAAGACCAATATATTTAAAGATCTCTGGTCCTTCTTAGCCAAAGTAAAATACATTACTACAATTTTTTCAATTAAAATTGGTACTCTTTTTAATGGTATAAGTGTACCAATGCATATTTAATTATGATTTTTTTGTAGGACTGGGGTTTGGGCTCAGGGCTTTGTGTTTGTAAAGTAGGCAATCTAACCTTGAGGACTCACCCACAAACAAAATAATAACTGGTGATAGCTATAAACAAACAAAAATCAAAACAATGCAAAAACACTTCAAGTCCCTAGAAATTATCTTTGGGGTACACAGAAAATAAAGACACACTTGTTCATGAAAATCTACTGAGTTTCTGAAATAACAGCAAGAGTGTGTGTCACTTTTGCTATTACTCCTTGCCCAGTACAGTGTAATAGAAGCTCCATTCCATGTGGGAGTGGTCAAGAAAATAGGGCTCACTTTCTCCTAAATATCAGATAAAGACTAAGTTATCTCTCCTAGAAGGTCATGTTAATAACATTTTTCATGCCCTTCTAGACCTGTGTTACAGAGCTTAAACTCCAGATGAGCACTGTCATGAAGACATACACTCCTTCCTGTACCACAGTCTCATTCACAGGGTACTGGACAGAAGTAATACAGAATTACTGGTCCCCAGTGGGCTATCAGAGTAGAGAGTCTCTGCTAGGAGAGTCAAGTCAAGAAGAGCAGAGCTCTGCCCCTGTCTTCTCCCTACTCAAAAATTAGTTTCCACTCTGAGAAAATGAGATGACTATCCCTGACTACCGCTCCAGAGGAGTATCTCAGGTAATTTTAAATGATAGATATTTGAAAACTCTTGAAAATACAAGGAATGCTTTTCTGAAAGAATACCAGTTGCTCAGAATATAGGAGCAAGAATAGAAAAATGGAGTTGCATCAAATTAAAAGGCTTCTGCATATCAAAGGAAACATCCTCCAGAATCAAAAGCCTACAGAATGAGAGAAAATCTTTGTCAGTTATTCATTGGATGAAAGATTAATATTCAGAAAATATAAAGAGTGCAAAAAATAAACACAAAAGAACAAATAACTAAATTAATTAATGGGAAGAAGTGAAGTTTTCTAAACAAGAAGTACAAATGAGTAATAAATACATGCAAAATTGTTCAGCATCCTTAGCCATAAAGAAATACAATCAAAACATCACTGACATTCTCTTTCACTGAAAGCCAGAAAGGCTGTTATCAAAACAGCAACTAAAGCTGGCACAGATGATAGGAGAAAGGAACCTTTGTACACTGTAGGTAGGAATGCAAATTAGCCACTGTGGAAATCAGTACTCAGGTTCTTTAAAAACCTAAAGATAGGAAAATTATATTATACTGTTGTACCACTCCTGGACATGTGTCTGAAAAAAATGTAAGTCAACATAAGTCCATGAACATGTATACCCATGTTTATAGCATCACTATTCTTAATAGCCAAAATATAGCATGTTTGCTTTCTGAAATGTAGAATTTAGTCTTTAACAATGTCATTTCTTTTAAACAAAATCAGAGAACAGGAGGGCAGAACAGGCCCTGTCTGGGAGGGGTGGTACCAGTGGGGGTGGGGAGAAGATATTGGGAAAAGATAATTAATATGATGCAAATACTGTGTACATATACATATATAAATGGAAATATGAGAACTGTTGAAACTATTTCAGAAGTGGGGGGAGGGGGTAAAGGAGAATGATGCAGGGGGTGACATCAACTATGATATATTATAAGAACTTTTATAAATGCCACAATGTACCCTAGGTACAACAATAAAAATATTTTTTGAAGGCTTACTAACAAAAAAAGATAGCAAGAATATAAATCAGGTCCTGTTTGGGAGTGGGCATCAGTGGAAAGGAGAAAAGTGAAAGGTGAAGGAAAAAGGTGGAGGTGACATGGTCAAAGTAGTTTATTGCCAAGTGTTGTGGGTTGCAGGGTGGGGGGAACGTGCTCCAGGGGCTCTTGTCTTCACCAGGCTTAGGAATAAACTCAAAAGAAATGTATAGTGCACACACAGGTAGATTTATTAGAAAAAAGAAAAGGCTGCAGCTGGAGCAGTGCAGTGGAGCCTGGAAACCGGCGGCTTCCTGCTAAGGTGAAGGCTGGGGCTTTTTATGGACACTTTAATTCTGGGTTAGGGTAAGGGTTAAGTGAGTTCTTTCCATTGGTCGTGGATTCGCATACATGGGTTCTCTTTGATGAACTGTCCTGTTTGCCTCTTACTGAGCAGAAACAACCTTGAGAGCATGCTATCTATCAGCCCTGTGACAGATTTATGAGACCATGTATCTCTTTCTCATAGTGCTCTCCATGGGGCATGGGATACTAACTCACTCATCTGTCCCTTTGGTTCCCAGACCCAACAAGTCCCCCCTCTGAGACAAGTACCCAGCTGCTGTTGGAGAGAGGGGCAATGACTCATCTAGCTGCTTCTTGTTGACAATGGGGCAATGGGGGGTAGGTAAGATGGTGCTTGTCTCAGGGTTGACCCGTGTTGTCTCCAGAGGCCCCCAATAGAACTGGACCAAGGGCTCATGTGTAGGCGTAGGTGAGTATTCCTTGACTAAGAGATGAAATTTGGCCCACTGGACCTGTTGATATATGAACCTGGAGAGAGCATTTATTATATACAAGGGCCAAATTGGAGTATTAGAAGGAGCATAAAAAGGGGGCCAGGCAGAGGTACTGTCCAAGTTGCTCGGCTGCATATGTTGTTTCAGAAGGACCACAAATTGGCTAGCTCTTATTTCCTTTTTGTAATGCATTCTCTTAACTGTTGGGCTATGTCTCTGATGACCCCAGATTGTTAGTATAAAAGCAAATTTCCTTGTTTAGGAAAAGGCATGTTCTATCCTTGTTAGCAGTTAACAGATCAAGTGTGTATCTATTTTGAAACACTACTGACATGAGTGAATCTACCTGGTCTTGTGAAGACTCTAAGGACTGTGTGACCTGTTTTATGTCATTACAAAATTCTCTTCACAGGTTTTGGTAAGTTTGGAGTGATGAGGAGATGCGCCCAATGCCAGTACCTACTCCGTCAGTGATCCCCATGGCTATTAACAGGGGAATGAGTTGGATGGCTCTCTTTGATGGAGCATAGGCCACTAGAGGAATAGGAAGAGACTGGTTACCAGGGCAATGTCAATTTGTTGGGTTAAGAGAGCCTTAGTACTGATTCCCTTCCAATTGGGAGATAGGCAAATGTTAGGCAACAGTTCCACAAACAAAATAAGTTCCAGGAGAAAACAAGCACTGAGTATTGTTCATTGACTGTGTGATATTAATGCAAAAGCTCTTGGATACTTCTCCCAGTGGAATTGACCCCTGTAAACTTTGGAGGCACTGGGGAGCAGGATGGGTTAGTTTTATATTGGTATTATATGGTCTTGCTAGGGGAGGATATAATTTAGTACCTGGTGAGGCCTCAAGCGTATTGGGGGTAGCCAATACCTGTGGGAGGCTTGGAGAGAATCAAAGCTAGCAATCCTCAGCCAAAGTGGGGTTTGTAGAGTTTAAGAGATGATGGGTGGAGTTAAGTAACCTGTACAGATGGAGATCTAGATCCATGAGTAGCTGAGGCTGTGGGGGTCTTATTCTTTTTCTGGGAGGGGGAGTGGGAAGTGGTAATCTCTGTCATACATAATTCACATGATCTTCATGTGACATGTCAACCAGTACTTTGACTTTTGTTTTTATAACCTCTTTTTTTTTTATCTCCCTTTGTCCCCTCCTGTGGCCAACAGACCCTTGGCCTGCCCTCCCAAGGCATTGAGTGAGACCATACATGGCGACAAAGCCTGAGCCTAAAGCCTTTCCATATAGTTGACCATTTCTTTAACAGGAAAAGTTGCTGTTGGAATAATCAGGTGCAGCATTGTAGTAACTGCAATCATGGGGGCAGGGCAGGGAAGGGGATCTGCAGCCAAGGTGCAGACTATAAGAGGGAGAAGAGCACAAAGAGCAGGGTACACAGGACAAGATACCCACTACCTAAAGCTATTCACTGGGGCCACTCAGGGGGAGAGGTTGCCCACAAATCAACACTCAGAATAAAGAGGACCAGAATATAAACAGCCCACAAAAAGGGAGAAAGTGAAGACATAAGTTACATGTTCAAAGTGTTCCTTTTCAAACTATATTTTTGATCTTCCATTCACTCGCAGGAGTAGACTGGTGGAGCAGGATGTGGCTCCAGGGTGGGTGCGTCAGGCTCTGGTGCCCAATGTTTGGCTCAGGAGATGTGAGTCCAGGAGACTAGCCAAGTGACCTTAATTCCTGTGGGGCTAGATAACAAGACTGGGTATGGCCACTCCCAAGGGGCTTCAGAGACACCCCAGAGATCATGGGAAAGTTTGATAAGGACTAGATCTCCAGAGCAAAAGGCAGCTGGGGAGAGACCTTAAGGCTCCTCTCACCCTACTTCAGAGAGGACCTGCTGATGCTTGGTTAGTTTGTTACTTCAGGCTCTAAAATTAAATTTTTTAGAGAAAGGGTCTCTCATATAAGGCTTCAAATGGAGTAAGGTCCATTTTATTTTGGGTATTTCTAAGATGGATTAAGGCTAGAGATAATAATTTTTGCCAGGGAAGGTGAGTTTCTTGAGCCAACTTAGAGAGGTGTCTCTTGAGCCGTCCATTGGCCTATTCAACCTTACCTGAGGATTGAGGTATCCAGGCAAGTGGATATGACATTTGATTCCCAAAGCCTTAGAAACTCATTGAGTGATTTCAGCTCAGGAAACTGGCCCATTGTCACTTCACAGAGTCTGGGGGAGTCCAAATCTAGGGATAATCTCTTTAATTAAAACTTTAATTACCTCCTGGACCTTTTTAGAGGAGCAGGGGAATGCTTCAACCCATGCAATAAAGGTATGTACCAGAACCAGTTGCAATCTAGAGGTTGGGCCCCCCTGGCAGCTGGGTGAAGTCAAGCTGCCAGTCCTCCCCTGGATATGTCCTCTGCCTCTGAGATTCAGGGATAGGCAGGGCAGTGTTGTGAGGGTTGTTATGCTGACAGATTTTCCATCCTTTAATAATATCCTGGAGAGTATCTCTGAATTTTAACCCCTTGAACAACCACCCTGTCAAGGATAGTGTCTTATGGACCCCAAGGTGATAGGTCTGATGGAGGGTTTTTAGGACTTTCCATTGGCTACTCTATGGGAGAAATAATTTTCCCTGAGAAGTTATCCATCATCCTCTATGATCTAAGCAGTACCCTCACTCTGAAGCCTGTGAATGTTCAGTAGGCAAGTATTGGGAGCATTCAGGAGGAAGGAGGGATTATTTCCATAAGAGAGGGACCTGAACATAAGGCCTCTCAGAGGACTCCTTTGCTGCCATATCAACTCTGTGGTTTCCCTTAGCAACCTGATCCTCTGACCTCTGATGCCCGGGGTAGTGGATTACTACTATTTGCTTTGGAAATAAAATTGCTTTTAAGAGGTTTAAGATTTCCCAAGAACATTTGATAGGGTATCCTTCAGTAGTTAATTATCCTCACTCTTTCCAAAGATCTACCTGGGCATGCAGGACCAGGAAAGCATACTTAGAATCTGTATAGATGTTAGCAGTTTTTTCATCATATAGTTGTAATGCCTTAGTTAGAGCTATCAGCTCAGCCAATTGGGCACTACACTAATGGGAGGAGGCAGAGGTTCACCCTGGGTCTCTGTGAAAGAAACCACAGCTGTAGCTGCTCATCTAGTTCCTTCCCAGGCAAATGAACTTCTGTCCATAAAGAGAGTGAGGTCTGGTCAAGGAGGTCAGGCCTAGCTGAATAACACTCGGCTAGCACCTCCTCATAGGAATGCATGAGTGAGTCTCCCTAGGTGGGAGGAGTGGTGTTGGATTTAGGGCAGAACACACCTGAAGGCTCAGGTCTGGACATTCTAATAATTGACCTGATTTTTAAGTAGCCTGTTATCTGATAATCATAGTCTTTCTTTAGGTGTTAGAAGCCCTCCTAGATCATGTGGAGTATATGTGGTTAAGGGCCATCCAAGAATCATTTTTTGGGCCTTTGGGCTAGGACCCTTAGGCATCCAGGCCATCTTTTAGCCACACTGTCTAATTCTCTGTTCAAAGTACACTCAGGGCTGCTCCCACCTTTTCATAGACATATAGCTTGAAGTGGTCTTAAGTGGGCAAGCTCAATGCCAGGGCTTTTTGGAGTGACTGTTTGAGGTTCTGAAAGTCTTTTGTGTTTTGGGATCCCATTCTAAAAGGGATTGAGAATCCCACTGACCATCTTTGAGGGGCCTGGTAAGGGCTGCCTATCCTTTCTAAGAAATCCTGTAGCTCCGAAGAAAGCTCTAAGCTGCTTTATGGTCTGAGGTAGTGAATAACAGAGGATTGGGTCGATCCACTCATAACTTATGGAGAAAGTCTGTCCCTTTAAGACCATGCCTAGATAGGAGACTTGAGAGAGGCATAATTGGGCCTTCTCCTTGGAGATTTTGTATCCCTGGGAGCCCAGAAAGTTTAAAAGGGACTCAGTCACTCCAGAGATGAGGGGCTCTGTGGCTCTGCACAGAAGTAGATCATCAACATATTGAAGAAGGGTGGCCTCCTGGTAGTGCCAATCTAATAGGTCTCTGGTTAGGGCCTGTCCACAAAGATTAGGGCTGTCTCTAACCTGTGTGGCAAAACTATCCATGTTAGTTGTTGTGAGGAGCTAGAGGGGTCTTCAAAGGCAAACAGAGGCTGACTGTCAGGATGCAGAAGAATGCAAAAGAAAGCAACCTTTAAATCTAGTGCAGAATAATATTGGGCTTTTGAGGGTATTTGTGCCAATAAAGTATAGGGATTGGGAACAATTGAGTGGAGGGGAATGACTGCTTCATTAATGAGCTGGAGATCTTGAACAAGTTTCCATTTATCTGGTCCTTTTTGGACAGCAAGAATAGGAGAATTGTAGGGGCTGGGGCAACTCACTAGTAGCCCTTGTATTTTTTAAGGAATTTATGATAAGTAAGAGGCCTCATCATCCCTCAGGCTTTAGTGGATACTGTTTTGATGTGGAAACTGTGAGGAATCTTTAAGTATTATTTGAATTGGGAGGGCAATTTTTGCTCACACTACAGTCATTCCATCAATCCACACTGTGGGATCTACTTGTTCCTGAAGAAGGGGGCACCAGAGATAGTCCCCTGGAGGTAGTAGAATTTGAGCTTTTATTTGAGATAATAAATCCCATCCCAGCAGGGGCACTAGAGTCTCAGGGACTATGAAAAAAGAGTGACAGAGTAGAGGTCTCCCCAAGAACAAGCCAGAGGCCAAGTAAAATAGCACTCTAGGGGCTGACCAGATATGCCCCAAAATATAACCTTGTGATTGGACTGGGGACCAGGAGAGAATGATAAGACAGAAAAATGGGCTCCACTGTCTAGGAGGAAGATGACCTTTAACTTCTCTACTATTATGGTTACCCAAGGTTCCTCAACATTGTTGTCAAGAAATGGAGCCTGGACAGGAGACCCCGTGACCCATCAATCCATAGGAGGTGGCACCCACCTTCTTCCTGGAGACAGGGGCACTTGACTTCCAGTGGTTACCTTTGTAGAAGAGGCAAGGTCCCAATGGTGGCAAAGACTGTCTTCCTGCCTGTCCCCCTTTTGGGCATTCACTGTGGAAGTGCCCCTCCTGTTCACATTGGTAGCAAGCCTGGGGTGTAGTCTCCCATCTGATGGGATACTCCCTGAGAGCTGCAATTAGGTCATGATTTTTTTTAATCCTTTTTTTCTTTTTTTAGTGAGGTCCTGGCTTTAGTATACAGATGTGGCTAGTTTCATTAGTTGGTCCAATGACTTTTCCTCATTAGCCACAGACTTTTGGAGTTTTTTATGGATATCTGGAGCTGACTGAGTTAGAAATTTATTTTTGAGTAGCACCTCTTCCAAATGTGACTCTAGGTCTAAGGTGGTATGCTTGCATCCTTAAGACACTGTACAAAGGTAAAGGGGTTTTCATCAGAGACTTGTTGTACTACAGTCACCTGGGAATAGTTTAAAGGTTTAACTTTGGCCCTTTTCAGCCCTTCTACTGTAAGATGGATGAAGTGACATTGATACCATTCACCCCCTCATAATTTTGATCCCAGTGTGGATCTGCAGAGAGGACTGACTCTGCTCCCATTGACATGGGAATATTCATTTCCTCACTTTCAGATGCCACTGGTATTGGGGCTTGTTGTAGATGGATATTGTGTCCAACATGAGTGGCCTGGGCCAGGACCTGTTGCTTTTCTAATGAGGAAACAATCTGTTCCAAGAGAAGCATGATATCCTTCCATGCCAATTCAAAGGTTTAGATCACAGAAATAAATGCCTGGTTATACTGGTCTGGGGCATCAGTGTAGCTACACAGATCCTTTTTAATCTCTCTTAGAGCTGATAACTGGAAGGGGACATAAACTCGCCCAACTAGGGATTGACCTGATGAAAGCAGGTGTCCCTGTCTCATGATATCCTTCTGCCGTCTGTGGCCAGGACCAAAAGAAATGGAGTAACTGGTCAGCTTGCGACCACCCTACCAAAATGGTGAGAACCTCTAGGATCCTGTCTGTTAGCCTTATATCCCATGTATTTGTGGTGTTTTTACCAAAAGCAGTCTGCCAAATGGAATGCTTTAAATTTAATTCATCCCTTTAAGAAGGGATGAATTGCCTGGAGAAGTGCCTGTAAAGTTAGAGAAGGGTACTCAGAGGGAGTGCTGGGGCAATCATGGTGCCACAAAGGGATGAATAGTGTCAATATTTGGAGAAAAGTTTTTGTATGCTGAGGCCAAAAGTGTGAGAAGTTTTAAATGGCAAGGTTTGGAGACCGTGGCAATGCTTATTTCTTTCAGCTGTTCCCAGAAGACTACATTAGTACTTTTGGGGACTGTAACCTTGGGGTAAGAATTGGCTATAAGGTCTGGGTCCATTGGGCTGTTGTGCAACATGGAGCTAGGCATGTGCCAAGAATGGATGAGGCTCCACTGCCCTCCCCACACTTAGGGCAAGTGACTCCCTCCACCCAGGGCAACCCCTGCAGCCCACTGCACCTCCTCTTACATGTGCCTGTGCTTGTTCCCCCCATTCCTTTACAGGGGAGTGGTGGCAGGTCACAGTCATCACCATGTTGGCTCTGAACATAAGTTGGGCCCTTCCCATGGATTGCCTTAGCTGCAGCAGGCATCACAATAGCACCTGGGGAGCCCATCAGGACAGGGCGGCATCCCTATTAGTGTGCATGCTTTTCCTTCCTCCCCTTGTGGGCAGTGCTAGGGTTAGGGAACTTTTGTGGTGTGCGAGGCCTGTGTCAGTCCTTACCCCTGCCTGGTCTACCCCCTGGGCCGCAGTTCTTTGCTGTGGCTTTGCCTCCACTGGAGCCTAGCAGCCAACTTAGAACTAGGGTGGACCAAGGGGTATGACAAACTAGGTGAGGGAGTAACTCAAGAAAGTCAAAAGAAACTATGGTATGAGTTCCCCACGGGAAGCCAGAATCACAATGAACACAGGGAGAGAATGGCAGACAGAGACGAAGAACAAGGCAGTGGGACCAGGGAGGGAGGGTATGAGTAAAAGTATGTCCACCATTTCTGGCAGGGATAGAAAGACTGGCCTATTATAGAGGAAAATATCTGACTTTTAGTTATCTCTCTTGGCTGCTCACATAGCAGTAGGAAGTCTCATATAATCCCCCAAGCAGGCTTGGTACATTGTACTCCTCGCTGATGTGCCTTAGTGGACTTGGCCTGAGAGAAAACAACCATTGGCCAGGGAAAATTCCTATGACAGTGAAAAGAGGAGGGTAAAGTAAAGGGAAAGCACACAGAGAGTTCTGATTTTGACTAATTGTGGCATGGGGTCTCCCCTAATGAGAGAATCCATAGATGCTTATAGTTGCTCCCAGGCAAACTCCCAGGTGTTAGGCACTTTAGTATCGACCTTTGTTTTAGGGGTGTCCCTTTGTAGGTCACCACAAAGGTTGTGGGTTACAGAGGGGCTGCTCCAGCAGTTCATGCCTTCACTGGGATAAGGAATAAGCTCATGAGACATGGATAATGCACACACAGGTAGATTTATTAGAAAAAGAAAAAGCTGCAGCTTGAACAGTGCAGTGGAGCCCAGAAACTGGTGGCTCTTGCTGAAGTGAAGTGTGGGTCTTCTTATGGATGCTCTAACTCTGGATTAGGGTAAGGGTTAGGTGGGTTCTTTCCATTGGTCATGGATTCAGTACACAGGCTCTCTTCAATGAGCTTGTCTGTTTGCCCCTTATAAGGGGCAAAACCCTGACAGTATTCTATCTATCAGCCCCATGGCAGATTTAGGAGACCACGTATCTCTTCCTCTGGGTGCAGGGCTCATAGTACTGTCCGTGGGGAATGAGATATTGACTCATTCATCTGTCCTTTAGATTCCCAGGCCAACACAAGTATGAAAATAGATCTTTGAAATCTGTTGAAATTGTTTTAAAAGGAGGAAAGAGAATGAGGAGGAGAAAAAAAATAAAAGGAGGAAGGTAACCCAATGAAAATAAGTTGTTAGATGTTAAGCTGTGTGGTTTACCAGAGAGAAACAGAGGAAGCAGCAGTTAAAATGTATGTTTCTGGGATCAGAGCACACATCCAGGATTGATTTCTAAAAATACACTTGAAAAGAATCCTGGATTTAATTCAGTCAAATTGTGAATCAATTTATGCCCCCAGATCTTGTCTCAAATGCTAGAGCAAGAAACCACATTTAGTGGAGCCTAAAGCTGGGCATGATACTAAGACAGAAGGCTGAGGTAGAACAATGAGGGAAAGGGCCCAGGTAAAAACCACTAAACCTTCAAGGTCACCTTGTGCATGCCCCTTAGCACCTGATGAGGAATGGCTTCACAGGTTTTACTTTGTAGTTGTTTGTGTGTGTGTGTGTGTGTGTGTGTGTGTGTTTGTGTGTGTGTGTTTGTGTGTATGTGTGTGTATGGCTATGGTGGAGGTGGGAGAGGTGGAGAGAAACACACCTACCTGATAAAATAAAAAAGAGAGTAGCAAACAAAAACTAAGCCTTAAGTTTGGACCAGTATTTAGAGTTGTTGCAATATATTATCTCAAATTTCTATTTTTCCAGAGAATGTTATAACATATTCAGGAAAGCAAGAAACTATGATTTACACAGAAACAGCAACAACAAAAAAGCAAGCCACAGATCTACCTGTGACAGGGTCTAGATATCAGATTTAATAGGCAAATTCTTCAAAGGAGCCCTTATTATATATGCTCAGTGAACTCAAGGAGACCATGCATTGAAAAGTAAAAGCATACCTCAACAAATAGAGAATGTTGATATGGAGATATAAATTACATAAAAGAGCACAATAAAATTTCAGTCATTGAAATGCAAAATAACTGAAATGAAGTTACCTAGAGGTGATCAATAGTAGATATGAAGTTGTAGAGGAAAAAATTAGCAAACCTAAAGATAGAGAAATAGACATTAGGCAATCAGAAAACAGAGGAAAAAGGAGTAAGGACAAATAAACATTCTGTGAGAGAGATGTAGGATAGTATTACATGCATCAACACGTACTTAATGAGATTATCAGGAGAAAGAGAGAGATGATACTCTAAGAATTAATGACTGAAAAGTTCATGAATTTCACAAAACATTCAATCTATATGTTGAGGTTCATTAAATTACAAGCAAAAGAGACACCAAGAAATCCACACCCAGATGTGCCAAAGCAAAAATGTTGACAGAGAAAGAAAAATTTTGAAAGCAAGAAGTGACAAGTAGTTTATCTTGTACAAAAGAATGCCAATAGTGTTTTTTAAGCTGACTTTCCAGAAACAATGGAGAACAGAAGTAGGTACATATATGTACATATTTATAAATATATGGTGCTGCGAATTGAATTTAAGACTTTGTGCATGGGTAGGCAAGTACTCTGTCAGTTGAGCTATGCCCCTAGCCCTCAAAGCACATTTAATTCATGTTTTTGTGAGACAAAGTCTTGCTATGATACCTAGGCTGGGTTCAAATTCACAATCCAACTGCCTTATCTCCCAAATTCTGAGATTACAGGTATGAATCACTGTGCTTAAATGTTTAAAGAATATTTAAACCCAGAAGAATAGTAAGTTTCATTATCTTGATTATGTACCCAAAAAATCAAGCTGGTAAGTTTAGAATTGAATATATGTAAAAGGCTCAATGTTCACAGAAATATACTTCCTATATCTTTGCTTTTTTAAAAGGTTTTTTATTAGCATATAAGAGTTACCCAAGGGATTTCATTGTGACATTTCCATCTTTGCATACAATGTACCCACTTGGCTCATCCCTTCCATTGTTCTCCCTCTTTCTCTTCCCCCTTCATAAAATGACTTGAACAGGTTTCAATGTTCCATATTCATACATGTGCAGAAAATATGTCAACCATATTCACCTTCCTTTACCCTCTCCCTCATTCCACTAGTGCCCTCCCCTTAACATGACCTGCTTAGCTTAGTTTCTTTTTAATGTACATAGAAACCATCATATTATCACTTAAAATAGAAAAGCAAACATCTTGAATTATAAAACATGTTAGAACATGGACACTTTTAACTGGTAATACCTGTGTATAGAAAAGTAAACAGATTTGTAATGGCAAATAATACAATTGTGATAAAAAGTATCAGACAATTTCCTAACAAAAAGACAGATTTAATCACCCCAAGCAAATTTTATAGCCACTGCAGAGCATGTTAGTTCTGCTGTCAGGAAGCAGGGTGCCTATCAAGACCACAGAAAAGCAAATGATATTGCTGCTATACATTGCCTATGGACAACAGATGATTTTCATATACCATTTGTTTTACTCCACATTTTGTTTTTGTCTTGTGTTATCTATGGAACATATTGATCACGTATGTTACTAAAAAATGACTTCTTGTGGGGAAAAAAAGATTGCTATTATGTTAGGAAAATGAAAAAGGAAATACTCCCTCAGAGTAAGTAAGTGTGAGTAAGAATCTTGCTGCTGAGTAACACAGATATTTAGTTTGATGGTAATACCATAAACAGATAAGTTTTAAATGAACACAATTAAAATATTTTGAATTAAAAGTATGGAGGCAATAAAAAGCATTTAGGTTCTATAACCTATCCTACAAAGGTATCCTGACTTCTAATTCATTATCAACATAGCTATTCACTAAACATTTGTTATTCTCTTGAGTTACACTAATTTATGAGTAACTGTGTGCTCTAATGCTTTCCCATCCTGAAAGAATAAAACACTAGCATGAGAGTGACCATGGAGGATGAAAGAGGGAGATTTTTCTCAGTCTTAGAATAAATTGCTATTTAAATTTACAATGTTTTGTAGGGTTTTCTCAATATTTTATTGTGCCTATAAGAGTGGAATTATGTATATTTTTACCACTTAAGTAGTCACGACAGAAGTTATTTTTCATGCCTTATTTACAAAATAGCAATAATATTGCTTCCTAGTTACATCATTACAATTGATGTTCTGATATACTGTCTCACTTCACTCTTTTATAGTAAATTTTTTGTACTGTTCCATTTTCTGTATAAGGGAACTCTGACCTAGGTAGTTTATTCCAGACCAGCCTATAAGTAACTGAGGAAGAACTTACTGCTTTTTGAAGCTCATAATTTTTTAATTATACCCTTGACCTTCTTCTAACTCCTATGGCAGAGACTGTCTCTTTCTGATTATTTTCCTACATTTTCATCTATTTTATGATAAAACAGGAAGATCCAAGATGGCGACAAGAGGGAGGAAGCAGACAGCATGAGCTCCATAAATCAAAAGTCTTGCTGAGATGCTGGAGCCACACAGGCAGAAAAAAACACCAAAAAGAAACAAAACTCTGACACCCTGAACCCCCAGGCCATACAAATCTCCTCCACACCACATTACACTGAAAAAACAGGAGGGCTCACACCTCCAGATGCCAGCTCACAACCTGCTTGGGAGATGCAGACAAACAATGTTTGTCATGTTCACTGTTTGTATGTCCACCATTTCTCCCTGTTGATGTCTTTGGTTCTCTATATTTTTATGTTTTTAACTTTCTTTTTGCTTTTTCTCTTTCATTCTTGGTTCATTAGTTTTACAATTATAAGTTAGTGAATACTAAAGTATACACAGACCAGGGACAGAAACAGCACCAAGAAGAAGTATGGAAAGATGAAAAAGGGATGAAAACCATTCTTTCCCCAAAAATAGATTAGTACAGGATTCAGAGGGAAATGAAGAAAACTTATACCAAGTTCCAGACTCCAACAACAAAGATACATTATCCCAAGGAACACAATAAGGCCCACAAGAACACCATGAAAGAAGAAATCACTGAGAATTTGATGGAGATGTTACTAGACAAGGTCAACCAAAATGTACAGGAGGCACTCAAGAAATTCCAAGACAACAAAAATAAAGAATAGGACAAGACAAAGAAACAAATAAGTCAACTCATAGGAGCCTTAAATAAATACCAAAGTGAAACAAAGAACACCATAAATAGAGAGATAAATGAATTAAGTACAAAAATTAACAATATTAAAGAGGAAGTGACTCATGATAAGGGCATGGAGTGAGGTATTCAGGGCACTGAATGAAAATAACTTCAACCCTAGGATACTTTACCCAGCAACACTATCATTCAAAATAGATGGAGCAATTATTGTCTTCCATAATAAGCAGAAACTAAAACAATATATGACCACCAAGCCACCACTACAAAAGATTTTTCAAGGAATTTTGCACACAGAAAGTGAAAGCAAACAACACCATGAAAGGACAGGCAGTACCAAAGCACAGGAAAAGAAAGTAGAGAGCAACACTGATTCAGCTGCACACAATCAAACCCTTAATCCACAAAGTTAATAAATATCAGGAATCACCCAAAACCAATCAATAATAACACTGAATGTTAATGGTCTTAACCCCCTCATCAAAAGATACCATATGGCTAACTGGATTAAAAAGGAGGATCCAACAATATGTTGCTTACAGGAGACCCGTCTCATTAACAGAAACAAGAACTGCCTTAGGGTGAAAGGCTGGAAGATGATTTACCAAGCCAATGCCCCCCCAAAACAGGCAGGAGTAGCAATACTTATCTCGGATAAAGTAGACTTCAAACCTACATTGATCAAACAACATAAAGAAGGACATTCCACAGTAATAAAAGGAGAAATACACCAAAAAGAAATAACAATTATCAACCTATATGCATCCAACATCAGTGCACCCAATTTCATCAAAAATACTCTGAAGGACCAAAAACATATATAAACTCCAACAAAGAGGTGGTGGGAGACTTTAATACCTCCCTAACACGAATAGGTAGGTCATCCAAACAAAAAATCAACAAGGAAATCCTAGAACTAAATCACACCATAGACCAAATGGACCTAGCTGATGTCTACAGAATATTTCATTCAACTGTTACACAATATACATTCTTCTCAGCAGCCCATGGAACCCTTTTCAAAATTGATCATATCTTAGGGCAAAAAGCAAGTCTCAGCCAATATAAGAAAGCAGAACTAATCCCATGCATTCTATCTCATCACTGTGCACTAAAACTTGAACTCAACAACAAAAACAACAGTAAAAAACATGCAAACAGTTGAACACTGAACAACACATTGCTCAAAGATCAATGGGTCATTGATGAAATAAAAGAGGAAATTAAAAGGTTCCTAGAAGCCAATGAAAATGAAAACACAACCTACTAGAACCTACGGGACACAGCAATGTCAGTCCTAAGAGGAAAGTTTATAGCCATGAGTGCATATATTAAAAGGACAGAAAGATCTCAAATCAATGACCTAATGCTACATTTCAAACTCCTAAAAAAACAGAACAAGAAAATCCAAAAACAAGCATAAGGAGAGAAATAATCAATGAAATAGAAACCAAAAAAAAAAAAAAGTACAAAAAACCAATAAAACAAAAAGTTGGGTCTTTGAAAAAATAAATAAGATTTACAGACCCCTAGCAAACCTGACTAGAATGAGGAGAGAAAAAACCCAAATCTGTAAAGTCAGAAATGCAAAAAGGGAGATAACAACAAACACCATGGAAATTCAGGAAATCATAACAGACTATTTTGAGAACCTACATTCTAATAAATTTGAAAAACTTGAAGAAATAGACAGATTTCTAGACACTTATGACCAATCAAAATTGAACCAAGAGGACATTAATCACCTGAATAGATTTACAATACAAAATGAAATTGAAGCAGCAATAAAGAGTCTCAAAAAAGGAAAGTCCAGGACCTGATGGATTCTCTGCTAAATTCTATCAGACCTTTAAAGAAGAACTAATACCAATCCTCCTTAAACTGTTCCATGAAATAGAAAAGGAAGGAAAACTGCCTAACTCATTTTATGAGGTCAGTATTACACTCATCCCAAAACCAGACAAAGACACCTCCAAAAAGGAGAACTATAGGCCAATCTCCTTAATGAATATCGATGTAAAACTCTTCAATAAAATAATGGCAACCTGAATCCAACAATACATCAGAATGATCATCTACCATGACCAAGTCAACTTAATCCTAGGGATGCAGGGGAGGTTGAACATATGCAAATCTATATATGTAAATACAGCACATTAATAGAAGCAATGACAAAAAACACTTGATCATCTCAATAGATGCAGAAAGAGCCTTTGACAAGATCCAACACCACTTCATGATACAAGCTCTAAGAAAACTAGGAACAGAAGGAAAGTACCTCAACATTATAAAGGCTATATATGACAAACAGCCAACATCATATTTAATGGTGAAGAACTGAAACCATTCCCCTAGAATCAGTAATGAGACAAGGGTGCCCACTATCCCCACTCCTATTCAACATAGCCGTGGAATTCCCAGACAGAGCAATTAGGGAAGAGGAAGAAATAAAAGGAATACAAATACGTAAAGAAACTGTCAAAATATCCCTATTTGCAGACGATATGATCCTATACCTTAAAGACCAAAAAAACTCTACCCAAGAACTCCTAGACACCATGAGCAGCTACAGCAAGGTGGCAGGATACAAAATAACTTACAAAAATCATTAGCTTTTCTATATACCAGCAAGGAACAAATGGAGAAACAATATATGGAAACAATTCCATTTATAATAGCCTCAAACAAAATCAAATACCTAGGAGTAAACTTAACAAAGGATGTGAATGACCTCTACAAGGAGAACTACAAACCACTTGAGAAAGAGATCGAGGATGACTACAGAAGGTGGAAAGATCTCCTGTGCTCATAGTATAAAGGGCTACACTACTAAAAGCAATCTATATGTTTAATGCAATTCCCATCAAAATCTCAATGACATTCATCCAAGAGATTGAACCCTAAAGTTCATTTGGAAACACAAGAGACCACGAATAGCCAAGGCAATACTCAGCAAAAAAGTGCATTGCTAGAGGTATCACAATACCTAACTTCCAACTATATTACAAAGCAATAGCAATGAAAACAGCATGGTACTGGCATAAAAACAGACATGAAGACCAGTGGAACAGAATAGAGGATCCAGATATGACTCCACACAACTATGCTCACCTTTTTGTTACAAAGGTGCCAAATGTATACAATGGAGAAAAGACAGCCTCTTCAACAATTGTTGCTGGGAAAAGTGGTTATCCATCTGCCAGAAACTGAAACTAGATCCATGTTTATCACTCTGTACTGGTATCAACTCAAAATGGATGAAGGACCTTAATATCAGACACAAAACTCTGAAGTTTGTACAGGAAAGAGCAGGAATCACTCTGGAAGCAATATAGGCAAGGACTTTATCAATAGAACCCCAGCAGCTCAGCAGCTAATAGAAAGAATGGACAAATGGGACTTCATAAAACTAAAAAGTTTCTGCACAACAAAAGAAATGGTCTCTAAACTGAAGACACCATTCACAGATTGGGAGAAAATATTTGCTGGCTATACATCAGACAAAGGACTGGTAAAAAGAATATACAGGGAACTTAAAAAACTAAAATCTCCCAAAATCAATGAACCAATTAAGAAATGGGCAACTGAACTAAACAGAACATTTTCAAAAGAAGAAATTCAAATGCCAAAAAACACATGAAAAAATGCTCACCATCTCTAGCCATAAAGGAAATGCAAATCAAAAGTACACTGATTCCACCTCACCCCTGTTAGAATACCCATCATAAAAAACACCACTAATAACAGGTGCTGGTGAGGATGTAGGGAAAAAGGAATCCTTATACATTGCTGGTGGGAATGTAAGCTAGTGCAACCACTCTGAAAAAAAACTTGGAGGTTCCTAAAAAAACTAAACATAGATCTGTCATATGATCCAGCAATCCCACTCCTGGAGATATACCCAAAGGAATGAGGCATAGAATTCCAGAGGCACCTGCACATCCATGTTTATTGCAGCACTATTCACAATAGCCAAGTTATGGAAACAGTTAAGATGCCCCACTACTGACAAATGGATTAAGGAAATGTGGTATTTATATGCAATGGAATTTTACTCAACCCTGAAGAAGAATGAAATATTATCATTGGTAAGTAAATGGCTGGATGAGAACATCAATCTGAGTGAGGTTAGCCAGGCTCAGAAGACCAAAAAACGTATGCTCTCCTTCATATGAGGACTTTAGATCTAGGTCAAATATAGAAATGTGGTTGGATTTGGGTCACATGATAAGGGGAGAATATATAACGAGGTATGAGGGTAGCCAGGAAACCCAAAACATGAAAGTGTTTGATGTCTCCACTGCAGAGGAACTAATACAGAAACCTTAAAGCAACAGAGGTCAATATGAGAAGGGGATCAGGAAGTAGTGAAAAGGTCTGTTAGAGATGAATCAATTTGGGTTGTAACACATTTATACACGAAAGCAATGCTAGGAATCTCTCTGTATAGCTGTCCTTATCTGAACTAGCAAAAATGCTTTGTTTTTCTTATTATTGCTTATGTTTTCTGTTCAACAAAATTAGAGATAATGGCAGAACAGGTTCTGCCTAGAAGCAAGGGGGGGTGGGGAGAGAGGGAGAGATGAGGGATAGGGGGGAGAAATGGCCAAACAATGTATGCACATGTGCATAAATTAATAAAAAAAGATAAAACTAGTTCATGCTATCTGTACATTGAGTATATTAAATCTTAACTCACATTTTTTTGTGACAAGCCTCTGAAGTGGATCAAGGAGGAAAGGCACATGGAAGATGTATTTAATAAATTGGTAAAGCACCATAATGTTTTTCTTAAAGTTTGCTTACCATCTGGAAGTCTAAGGAGACACTGCGATCTGACTTTATAGCATGGATGCTGAGCCTTAGAAGGAGTATTGAACTTCCTGCTTCTTGTTGTTTTGTAGTTCTAGGAAGGAGTCTCTAGGGTTCAACCATGGTCCCAAGTATCTGAGAGGTACCAGATAATCTTTGAGACCTTTAGAAACAAGCCCCTGTGTGATAGAAGTGACTGTCGGGATGCTCCCAAGACAAAGTCAGATGGCTAATGACTCCACTCTCCTTCCACAAGGTCAACTGTTAGAGACTATTTATGAATACAAGTGTGGAAATGACGCTTTCGTTCATTTTTGTTTTTCTTCTTCCTTCTGTTGGTGTTCTTATGCCCTTTCTTTCCTTTCCCATTCAAAATACTGTAGAAATCCACAGAGAACTTTCCATTGGGTCCTTCTGATTCAACAAATGACAATTAAGAATTTGAGTAGCAACATTACATTTTTTGCATAGAAAATGGAAAATATTAATTTTATAAATCTAGACAAAGTTATGATTGCTTTATGATATTGATCAATACTTCTTTTCAAGGAAATCACATGCCAAAATTACATACAACTTTTGCTTAAGTTTATATCTAAAGTGCAGATTAGGATTTGATGAGGGTTAATTGGAATATTTTCTAAAAAGGAGGAAACATTTCATCATGCCACTGATGCCATGAGTGTACTGTAAAATCTTACACTGATCTTTATTATTAGTCAAACATCTACTAAAATTTTTTTATTCCATTCATCATTTCAGCAGTTTCTAGGTAATCAGTTTCCAGCCTCAGCAAGCTGGAGAACAGCAAATAAATTTATCCTGGAAGAAATGATCACATGAGAAATTGACTGATCCATACTTTAGGTCAATCTATTCAAATAGTTTGGAATACTGCTGGAAGTGCCAGTATTGAAAGCTACATGAATTTGTTTTTTTGAAAAATGTAAGAAATAGTGTTACTAGTCATCACAATGTTTTTGCTGTGTTCTTTAAGGAATGTATATTTTTCAATTATATTTTTTGGATTTGATTCCATGCTTTAGCTCTTGAGCCTGCAGAAATGAAGCCATATCTCATTAATTCTCTGAGCCTCAGTATCTTCCTCTGTAAAATATAGAAAGCAACACTTAATGAAAACTCTATTTAAGATTTAGATAGCATGCACAGGGTTTGTGCATGGTATATGCTTTATGTATATTCTTGTTACTTTCAACTGGAATCTTCATGCACATAAATATCTAACAAACTGTACAAATAAAATAATTTATAAGAACTAATTGTTAAAATTTATGGGTGTATATTTAAAATATTAGTAATGAACAGAAGCATTCCAAGGAGATATTTCTTATTTTACATATATAAAACCTAGTAATTGTCTCATGTGAAGCATGGAGGAAAACTGTTAATACAACACTTGTTAATACATTAAAATTTACAAACTCATGCACACATATTTAAAATTACACATTTTTTCCTAGTAGAATATGTCAAAAAGAAAAAGAACAAAGAAAATCCCAGTGTGATAGACAAAATTTAGTCCCCCAAAGATCTTCACATCTCATTTCACAGACCCTACAAAATGTACTATATGTGGTAAAAGACTTTCCAGATTTGATTAAGGTAATTTACTCAAGAAGTGGATGTTTAATAATTGATTATATGGATGAAATCAGTGTAAACACATAGGTCCTTAAAAGTGGGGAACTTTTCTCAAGTATATCCAGAGAGAGAGAAGCATCAGTATCAGACACATATTGTACTGCTGGAAAATACTACTACCAGCTTAAGGAAAAGATTGCAAGCTAAGAAAACCAGAAAATGTAAGGACATGGTTTCATTCCCAGAGCCTTAAGAAAAGAACAAAGGCTCAAAGGCGCCTGGCTTTTAACCCAGAAAGTCCCATGTCAGATGTAGAAATTATACAACTGAGAGACATTATTTCATATTAATTAGAACTACTAAATCCATGACATTTTTTTACAAACACAATAGAAAGATAAATATAGCTTATTTTTGAAATCAAAATACTAGCTCAGGTCCTAGTTACTGAACAAGTCATGGATCTTCCTTAATTCTAATTATACTAAAAAAAATAAATTAATCATTGGAGAGAAAACATAACATATATCTCATGTATAATACCATCCTTTTTTGCTTTACCATTGTCCCAGTTCTTTGGGGTGCACTGAAATACAAAAACATAAATTGAGTAACTTATAAAGGGCAGAAATTTATTTCTCTCAATTCTGGATCCTCTCTATATAACTTGACCCAAAATTCTTATTTTACAGTCAAAGTCAGGAACCTAAGACAAAATCCTAAATAAAGGTCCCTAACATTAAAAGGGGATTTTCACAGACCCTCACCACCTACTGGTGACATCAGGAGGAAAGTATTATTTATGCAATGATTCAAGGAGACTTGTGTCTTTTATGTAGAGAAAAATAGGACAAAATAAAGTAAGATGTCTATCCCTGGGAATTTAGTAAAAGCAAGTGTTTATTTAGAAGTTGAGGGACATATAAACATGGAATTGATATTTATTTTAATCAAGAAATTAAATGCACTGTTGAAGAATAGAGAATCTACTGAGAATGGGTTTTCTTAATATGTCCCTCCAGCAGCAGATTCCACATAAATTTGGTATGTTCAGTTAAATAAAAAGTGCCCTGTCATTTCTGTGAGAGGACCTTATTCTTACTTCTCTCCTGATTCATTTCATGGTTTTTTTGCCTTACCTCAAAGGAGATTTTCATGGAATACCTGTTCTGTATATTGAAGGCTGATCTAATACAGTGAGAGGGTGACCAAAAAAGAAAGAGGAAAAATGAAAGTTAATTTCAAAAATGTTTGTAAATTTTCATGTTAAACTATTTATATTCTTAGACATGATATCATCAGTGTGTTATACCTTACACAAATTGTCTTTTTAATCTTATTCCACGTTTTCAGTGATTTTTCCCTAATTCACTATGACAAAATGGACAACTTTTTAGGATTTTTTTGCAGCCTAGGCTGGTCTCAAACACTGTATGTAGCGCAGGCTGGCTTTGAGCTCATGATCCTTCTGATTCTGCATCTTGAGTGCTTGGATTACAGGTATTTACCACCATGTAAATACACCATTATTAAAATTAATAATAATTTTATTATCTTACCCTAAATTCCAGCTTAAATTTGTCTTTCTCCATATTCCAATTATCCTAAATATTGAAGAAGTTTGAAACCACTATCATTCCCTACAGTCTATCATGCATTTTCCTGATACTTCCTCCCCTCATGGAGTGGTCCCTTCCTCTGCCTTTTAGAAATCTTCCAGTCCTTCTATTTGACTTAGGTTTCATCTCCTGTAGGAAACTTTTCCCAATCACCTCCAAGCCAGTTCAAACCCATAGCTGTCAGTATAATATTTAACTTTGCATATAGTTTTTAATGTACTTGATGACTTCCTACTAGAACAGAAGAACAGAAATACCACACAATGAGTGAAGATTCTCCAATTTTTTTAAGTATTTACTGCTAAAAGCCAAATGATGAGAAAATGAATCAAAGTATTTACTAATGGGGGGAAAAGTGAGTAAATTCATTGTCATGAAGACTCATAGTCTTAGAGGCAGATGACAGTCACTCTGATAATAATAACTTGCTCTTACTCTTATTTATCTGAGCTTGTTTTCTGACATCCTCCTATTTCTATTCCCAAGTATTTCTAACTCAATCCTGGTGATGATACACAGAGGTTTTCAGGTAACTGCTCTGACATTTCTCCTTTATTCCAGCTTCCTTCTGGCAATATCTTCTGCTCACAAATGTGCTTAAAGGTGAAACACTCCTGGCATTTCTGATATACCTTACCATGTCAAGTCACCAAGAATGCTGGCTTCCAATTGTCCCAAACCCATACTTCTCAAGGGTCAGAGAGTAGCAACAGTAAAAATTACCACTTTAAGTTTTTAATCCATTCTATTGATCAAACATTCTATGTGATACAATTGTTTCTCTTCCTCTATTATATGTCAATGATTTCTCCAGGAAACAGTGTCTTCAGTCTATGCTGCAATCTACAAGGACTTAAAGAATAAGAAAAAAATCCTGTCAAATTGGTAAAGATCTTTTTTCTTGTCCTTTAGATAATTTGCGTTCTGTATTGCTTTCCTAGAATTGTTGGATTAAAGTAGAAAGACCTGTTAGCTTAAAACAACAGAAACTTTATTTTACAACTCTGGAGGCCAGCAGTCAAAAATCAATGTGTTAGCAGGGCTGTGTTGCAGATTTCTCTTTAACTTCTACTAGTGTCAGACATTCCTTGACTTGTGGATGCTTCATTCCTTTTCTCCCTCTTTTATTTTTTCAAGAACTCCTGCAGAGCTTTATTTTTACCACCACTTACAAAAAGTATTTAGCATAATCATCTGTTGTTTCTTTTGTAAATGAATCACTCTTTTTTCTTCTTTTTTCATTATGTTATTATTGTACTGGGGGCACACTGTGACACTTACAAAAGTTCTTACACTATATCATAGTTCAATTCATCCCCTTCATCATTCTCCTGTATCCCCTCTTCCCACATTCCTGAAACAGTTTCAACATGTTTCATTTTTCCATTTTCATACATGAGCACCTAATACTTCTACTACATCCAGCCTCCTTCAAATTTTTTGAATGTCCTCTCCCCTCCCTTTGATACCATTCCCCAAACAGGGCCTGTTTTCTTTTCTGTTCTTTTTTGTTGAAAAAAGGTATTTTTGTTTGTTTAAGATAGTTTCCTTGTGACATATCCATGTATATATTATTAAAACTCAAATCAGTTCATGCTCTCTATCTTCCATTGCTCCTTCTTCACACATTCTCCCCAAGTGTCTTCACAATGTTTCCTTTCCCCTCTGTGACTGTGACGATTGCCATTTATAACTATTCTCATTCTTAATGATCTACCTTCTTCTCATGCTCATCTTAAGAAATCTCTTAGATGATATTCAAAAGTCTTCTTGTAGAGGGAGAATATAAATATTGCTGGTTTATTACACATCAGTTCTTTTTTCTTATATAACAGTATGTGTGAAAAAGTGAGGTTATGTTTTAGTTGACTTGGAGGGGGACTGTTGATTGTGGGCCATCTGCAGTACAGATATGAGTGCCTTTGTGGTTTTTGAAGAATTATGGAGTATTTGTTATAGATGATAAGTTCAATTGCTTAACCAGAAAAGATTATTGAGTCTTATACCACAGGCATCTCAGAAACACTGAGTCTACAGAAACACAGGTATTATAATTTAAGCAAGTTAAGGTAATGTCAATAGAATAGGCCCTAATCCAATATGAATTGTACCTTTATGACACAGGTATTTTGACACAGACCACCACAGAGGGAAGATAAAATGAAGATGCTCAGGGAGATGAGATTTTGGTGTACCACATAACCTACTTAGGTAACCAAAAACAGTCATAAAGTACTCCATATTTTTGACACTCATTTAGAAGACACCCAGGAATATATACTTGAATATCCATTTCAGGATACTATGATATCATTTTGAACTTTTTTCCCTTGGGTCAGAGTGAATAGTAACCACTTTTACTTTATTCACAATAATACTGCTTTTCTGAATTTTCCAGTCTTTTTTTTTTTGCACTTGTAATTATTTGAAACACACACATGTTTGTGTGTACCCATATATTCACATATGTATTCATATATAAATTGTGTAAGTGTGTATAATTCTTAGGGTAGAACAGGTTCTGCCCAGGAGATTGCTATCAGTGAGAGGAGGGAGGTGGCAGGGAAAGGGGGTAGGAAGGTGAATGCAGTGCAGAAAGTGTATAATTGCAAAAATGATACCCATCCAAACCATTCCAGGAATGGGGAAGAGGGGATAAAGGAGAATGGTGGAGAGGATGAATTCAAGTATGGTATATTTGATACATTATAAGAATTTTTGTAAATTCTACAATGTACACCAACCCAACATAACAATAAAAAAAGAAATGGTGATCTCAATAGAATTTACAGAATAAAATAATTGGCATGAAAACCTTATAAATATTTTCATTCATTTCCCAAACAGGCATTATTTTATTCTTTTCACATTTACATTAATCTCCTACATTGATACTGTGCATATTTTGTTTCCAGCTATTTTAAGTCTTTTATTGGCTATGTAAGTACATTATTTTAGTTCAATTTTCTCACTGACTGTTTTGTATGTTTCAATATGTTGTGGGTTTTTTTGTTGTTCTTTATCCTTCATAATATTTCAGAGGTAAAGCCTTTCAGTGGGTGACAATATCATAAGCATCCATGATGTGTGGGAAGGTCTTAAATAGGAGGAGGCAGAAGATCACGTGAGGGGCTGGCCTGGCATGGGCACCTGGAACCAAGCAGGGTGAGGAACAAATTCTTCCGGGATGGGTTGGGGTGCAGTCTGCTGAGGCAGGGAGCAGAGGATGCAGATTACAGGGGAGGGAGGACTTGCAACGGAAATGAAACCCATTTGCAGCCAAGGAAACTGATAAGATAAGGCCAACAGTGGAGACTAGAGAAGCAGATATGGTTCTCATTGTTGGAGAATGCAGATACACAATAGGAGAGGGAAAAATGCTTAAATGCTATGTGATGTGTTTGTTTATATGTGTATGTGTAATGAACTATTCCCTAGCCTTCTCCACTAAGATTTAAGAAAAGCAACTTTCCAAGTACAGCTGTATCTGAAACACCTTACTTTGCCAACAAGCAAAGAGGTGCTAAGAATGAGCGGTGCATATCAACGATATAGAAAATAGAGTGTGAATGGGTTCTAATTGTGCAAATTGGAGATTATTTGAATCTGTTTTGAAATACTGCCAATTTCAAACTTTGTGTTGATCATATTTTAACAGTGCTTCACCTGAAAAGAAATTAAAGTTACTTGACTTGTAACTTTATTCAATCGACAGTTTCTTAAAATTATATTACTTTTATTATGAAACTTTTATTTTGGATTATTACTCTAGATAAGGAAATCACTTTACTGCATTGACAACTAGAGATACGAGATACGTACAAAAGTGTATTTTCTTTTTGAGATGTAATGTGAGACACTAAGCAAGAAAGACTTCTCACTCTGCAAAGTGCGCAATAGCACCAGTTTCAGCTCCAGTTGCTATCAGCATTGGCTGCAGGAGGAATAGGAGGCCATAGGACTTGTCTTTATGCTTCGATGAACTTCAAACACTCTATTTTTATTTAGAATGCATGCTTTGGATAGTTTGATATAGGTTATTTAAGAAAAAAATCTTTCCCCACTTAAGTAGCAACTTCTGTCATTACTAAATAGCATTTCTTAAAAGATATTAATGAGAAATCGTGCAATACTTTAGAACAAACACACTACAAATCAGCCAATCAGTGTATCCTGTACATTCTTCTTTGTACATCAGTTTTACATTACTGCAACAAAGTATCAGAGACAAGCTACTTTTGAAGAAATGGGAGTTTACTTGCTCCTAGTTTTGAAGGTAGAAGGGCATGGTGCTGGCATTAGCTTTGTTGGCTGTGCCACATAAAGCAAATGACAATGGTGAAACAGTATTCAGAGTGAGCGACCATTTCTCTACTAGAAAAGCAGAGAGATCTGGATGAGACCAGACTTAGGACTTAGACTTAAGAAGGGATAACATGAGAACTACTTTAATCTCTTATGATGGTAGGGCCCCCAATGACCTTCCATTAGACTCTACCTCTTAAGGGTCCTGCCACCTAAATACCTCCACACTGTTAATCAAGCTTCCAACACATGGTCCCTAGGGAAACAAGCCACGCCAAAGCAGCAGCCAGTATTCTTGACCCATAGACATTGTTCAAAGACTGTTTGAAATCTGAATCATTTAAAAATTAGTACCTGAAGAATATTAAAATCAAAACGCAGGGATTACAAAAAAAATCTCTTAAGTAATATCAGGCAAATTATCTTTAGCTCACCAAATTGTGTTTTTTGGGTCACATGGAGAATATGTAAAGAATGTTGCTGAAAGGGCAATGTCTATAAAAAAAAATTAAAAGCTAAGAGTTAATCATCTCAACACTATTGTTAAATACATATGAAATAGTTTGCTTTTTAAAAGGAAAAGAAATTAAAATAATACTTAATAAAACTTTCTTATGATCTAATCTAGCCTTCCATAATTAAACTCATACCTAAATGGAGATGTTTTATCCCTAACAACTCTGAATTCTACATATCAATACACTTAGCCTCCTATTTTCCTTGATATATTATCATGACACCTGTCATTTTCAAAATGGATCTTGGTAATTTTAATCAGTGAATGGGTTATTTATTAATTTATTTGTTCATTGCTATTTTTAAGCTGTTTGCCTGATGTTAGTTATAAAAGAGCCAAACAGCACAATAGATTTCCAAGTGGAGATCAGAGCAGCATGTATATAAAATAGGACTCTGTTTATGATGCTTTTAAAACAAGTAAAAAACTTAATTAGATCCCTCTCTAAGTGCAATATGAAGACAAATATCTTAGACAGCTATTTTCTCTCTATCTTCATAACCATAGGTTAAAACTCAGCAGGAGAGACATATTTTTCTGATTCTTCTCATTCCTTTAAAGACTTGGGGCTCCTGTCTAAACATAAGCTAGGATGAGGAAATGTGGAACTTGTAGAAAAATTCTGTAACTTTCACAGTAGAACTGCAAGAATATTAGTAATTAGATATGAAAACTTGTGCCTAACCCTGAATGATTTAGAAAGTTTTACATGACTCTGGATAAAAAAGAAAAAGTAGCACAGAGAGACCCTAACACAGGGATAGAGGGAGACCTGACCACTGTCACCAGTAGATAGGTCATCCAGGCAAAATACCAACAAAGAAACTTCAGAGATACTCCACACACTAGACTAAATAGACGTGGTTTGATATTTACAGAGTATTTTGCCCAACAAACAGGCAATACACATTCTTTTCTGTAGATCATTGAACTTTATCAAAATAGATTGTATGTTAGGACACAAAGCAAACCTCAACAAATTCAGGAAAATCAATAACCCCCTGCATGATATCAGATCACAATGGCATAAAATTAGACCTCAACAAGAAAAGAAACCACAGAGACTATTCAAACACATGGGCAGGAAACAACATATTGCTGAAAAACTAATAGGGAAGAAATCAAAAAGTTCCTAGAATCCAGTGAAAATGAAAATACAACCTACCAGAATCAGTGGGATACAGCAAAGGCTGTGCTAAAGGAAAAGTTGATAGCTTTAAGTGCCTACATTAAAAAAACAGAGACATCTCAAATAAACAACCTAATGATTCACCTTAAGCTCCTAGAAAACAAGAAAAAAAAACCCAAAACCAGCAGATGGAGAGAAATAGTAAAGATCAGGGCAGAGAGCAATGAGATTGAAACCAAACAAAAAAATACAAAGAATCAATGAAACATAAAGTTGGTTCTTTGAAATTAATGAGATCAACAAACCCTTAGCCAATATGACAAAACAGAGGGAGAAGACCCAAAGTAATAAAATCAGAGATGAAAAAGAGAATATAACCACAAATACTAACAAAATCCAGAGCATCATTAGAGAGTACTCTGAAAACGTATCTTCAAGAAAACTGGAAAATATAGATGAAATGGATAAATTCCTAGATGCATATAACCAACCAAAATTGAACCAGGAAGATGTTAAACACCTAAATAGTCCTATTACATGTAATGAAATTGAAGCTGTAACAGTCTCCCTACAAAGAAGAGCCCAGGACTTGATGGATTCATGGCCAAACCTTTGGCCATTACAGAACTAACTGTAATACTCCTCAAACTTTTCCAGGAAAAAGAAAGAGAATGAACACTACCAAACTAATTCTATGAAACCAGAATTACCCTCATTCTGAAACCCAATGAAGACATAATCAGAAAACAGAATTATAGACCAATATCTTTAGTGAATATAAATCCAAAGATTCTCAACAAAATACTCAGCAACAGAGTCCAGTAACATGTCATAAAGGTAAAACACCATGACCAAGTCAGTTTCACTCCAGGGATGCAAGGATGATTCAACATACATCAATCCATAAATGTAATACAGCATGTAAACAGAAGCAAGAACAAAATCCACATGATTCTCTCAATAAACTCAGGAAAATGTCTTTAACAAAATCCAACACAATGTCATGATAAAAGCTCTGAAGAAACTAGGAATAGAAGGAATGTTCTTCACCATAATGAAGGCTATATATGACAAACCCAGTGTCACATCATACTAAATGGAGAACAACTGAAACTGTTCCTGTTCAAGTCAGGAATGAGATAGGGATGTCTGCTTTCTTCACTCCTATTCAATAGAGTTTTGGAATTCCTAGCCAGAGAAGTAAGACAAGATCAAGAAATAAAAGGGATTCAAATAGGGGAGGAAGAGGTCAAACTATCCTTATTTGCACATGACATGATTTTATATCTAAAGGACCCCAAAAACTCTTCCAAAAAAACTACTAGAAATTGTAAACTCTTTCAGCAAAATAGCAGGACACAAAATTAACATGTAGAAATCAGTAGCTTTTCTATATACCAACAATGCAAAGACTGAGAAAGAAATCAGGGAAACAATTCCATTTATAATAAATACCCTCAAAAATAATAAAGTACCTTAGAATAAATTTAATGAAAGAAACCAAAGACCTTTTTAATGAAAGCTATAAACCACTGAAGAGAGAAATTGAAGAAGAAAGACATCAGAAGATGGAAAGACCATCTATACTAGTGGATTGGTAGAATCAACATTGTCAAAATGGCCACACTACCAAAATCAATGTACATGTTCAGTGCAATCCTTGCCAAAATTCCAATGACATCCTGCACAGAAAAAAAAATCAATCATGAAATACATGTGGAAACACAAAAGACCTTAAATAGACTAGGCAATTATAAGCAAAAAGTCCAATGCTAGAGGCATCACAGTACCCAACTTCAAACTGTTCTACAGAGCCATAACAATAAAAACAGAATTGTATTGGCACAAAAAGAGAAAGGAAGGCCAATGGATCAGAATAGAAGATGCAGACATAAACCCAAGCATCTATATCCAACTGATCTTTGACAAAGGAGACCAAAACACATTATACAGAAAAGACAGTCTCTTCAACAAATGTTGCTGGGAAAATTGATATCCACATGTAGAAGACTGAAGCTAGATCCCTGTCTTTCATCTTGTATCAAAATTGACTTAAAGTGGATCAAAGACCTTAATATAAGGCCTGAAACAGTGAAATAACTCCAGTAAGCAGTAGGAAGTACACTGGAACAGGTAAGTATAGAGAACGAGATCCTAAACAGAACTCAAAAGGCTCAGCATCTAAGAGAAATGATGAACAAACGGGACTGCATCAAACTAAAGAGCTTCTGCACAGCAAAGGAAATCATCACCAGACTCAAGAGACAGCCCACAGAATGGGAGAGAATCTTTGTCAGCTACTCATCTGATAAGGAACTAATATCCAGAATATACAGGGAAATTAAAACACTCAGCCCCCAACGAAACAACACCCCAATGAAGTAATGGACACATGAATTAAACAGGAAATTCTCAAAGAAAAAAGTACAAATGGCCAGTAAATACATGAAGAAATGTTCAACTTTTCTGGTTATAAAAGAGATGCAAATAAAAACAACACTATCTCCCAGTTAGAATGGCCATAATCAAGGGTAATAACAATAACGAATGCTGGAAAGTATATGGTGAAACAGGAACCCTTATAGTGCTGGTGGGAATGCAAATTAGTACAATTACTATGGAACAGAAGACAGAATAGATTAGAAACATTTGTACACAGATGTTCATCACAGCAGTATTCACAATAGCCCAGTTTTGGAAACAACTCAGGTGCCCTACAACTGGCAAATGAATTAAGAAATTTTGTGGTATATATACACAATGGAGTATTAGTGAGCCATAAAGAATAATGACTTGTGGTTTAAAGGTAAATGGATGCAATTGGAGGACACCATGTTAAGTGAAGTTAGCCAGGATCAGAAATACAAAAGATGCGTGCTTTCTCTCATACATGGAAGATAGATGGAAAGACAAAAATACATAAAAATCCAAGCATGATCATATACAGACTCAGATGTACAACATGTTTGTAACAGTAGAACTACTCTATGGAACTCAGAGAAACAGGGAAAGGATAAGAGAATGGTAGAGCATCAGTAATATCGTATAACATAAGATGAGAAGATAGAGAATATGAGGACGTGTACTGAAAGTTGTTGAAAAATGGGGCTGGGAGAAAAGGGTAAGGGAGAGTAATAGAAAGGGTTGAATGGACCAAGGTAAAGCCTACACACTGTGGGCATATATTGAGATAGCCCTTTGAAATCAACATAAATATTCAAAATGAAAATCAGGATTGTAAAATAGGTATGGTGTGTGTAAGGGGGGGTGTTAGTAGGTGGGGAAAGGGAGACGGAAGGAGATTAAGGTGACAATGTATGGTAGATGGATTTCATAAACCTACATGAAACAGAACTAAGAAACCTCTTGCAATTGCTTTAAGTGGGGTTGGGAGGAGGCTGAGTGGGAGAGACGAGGGGGGAAATGTAAATAATGTACTATATAGGTCTAATCAGAATTGTCACTATGAGTCCCCCCTCCTGTACAATGGATATATTCTAATAAAAATTTGTGTAAGAAATACACATATATAAATACACATGCTGTAGTTTTGTTTCTCTACTCCCACATTATATAAAAGAAATATAAACTTTTTCATCTGCTAACTTTTCCCCATTTCACCAAAGTGTAAGTACAGCTCTATAAAAAATTATTTTCTGAGCTCTGAGCTGCTGGCTCCAAAGTGTTTGAAATTGCAAGAAGTGTAGTGAAGTCACCCAACATTGCCTATGGCACAATTGTATGCTTCACCTGCTTTGTCTTTGCCAAGATCAACCCTCTAGTATCTGGCAATGCTTAAGTAAACATAGACTAGGAACATCTGAAATTTCTATGTCAGTAATGCCTATGACAAAGTCAAACAACACTTCATTTGTGACAACAAAGTTTTTAAAACTATAGGGCTTGAATGTAAAAATCAGGACATGGGCAAATCCAAAGCTGAATTAGTGTAACACTAGCTGGGGTAAGCTGTGGCATTTTCTCTTTCCATTCATAGTGACAGAAGCACATGGATTCATGGGCACTGCTGAACTTTTCTGTGGAATGGAAGACTAAACTACTTACTAAGTTTGAAGATTAAGCATTTTTATTTCTATAAAACACAATTGAATCTAGGTGATGTAAAACTGTAGCAGCAGTAGCAGCAGCAATAGTACTAATGAAATAACTGATTGCTAAAAGTAATAAGATAAGTAATATATGTATATATGTATTCTCATTGAATCATTAATTAAATACTGATGAATACATATACATTTCTGTCTTCTATGTATTTGGAGTTAATAAATTTTAGTGGTCCCTTAATGAATATTGACAGATTGACATCAAGACTAATTTCTCATGCCTTTATCTCTTTGCACTTAAAACTCATCCAGGTAGGGCCTTTTTATTCTCACTTGCCAAGGGAGCAAGTACTCACATTCAGAAACCGTGGATTCTTCACCATTACCTCGCACACAGAGGGAGCAGGAGATTAGCAGGCTTGTGGATCTTGTGTTGGGAACTCTCAGTTGTGACAAGGAAGGTATTATGGCAAGCTAGGCTCCTGACTACAGCAGTGCTGTAAGGATGTAGCTTTCAATATGGCCAACAGTTCAGCCACATGCAGTGACTTTTCCTCAGAGATGTGCTCCAGTGGACTTGGCATCCATTAATACAAAGACTAGCATCACAGGGTCACCTCTGTTGCCTCCCTCTTCTCTGTGTCTCCAAATGATGTGTCACTGAAACCTGGGCACATACCCAGGTACAATTTAAACAAAGGGAGATGTTGGGAAGGTCAGTCAAGTAAAGAGATTTATGCATTCAGGGAAAAACACAGAGCTATCCAGGCCTGGCTATCGCTTGATCTCTTGATGTAACTGATCCTCAGGTTGACATTTATGTCTACTATACTACAGCATTGTTTCTTTATCTAGAAGATGAAAACATAATGATATTTTTCCTAATTTTATGCAGTCATTTTAAAAGTTGTTTATGTAATATTAACAATAAATATAATGCTTGAGAAATTGCACTAACACTTTGTACATGATAAGAAATATAAAATCGTGAAATATATACTGATTCTTAACATGACTCTTCCATTATTAATAGCATAATATTTTCAGATGCATATGGAACTTTGTAGCATACTTTCTACAAATAACTTTCAAAAGTCTGTCATTTGAATCTGAGGCAGGAATGGACACATAGACATGCAGAGGTGATATTAAACAACTGTATTTTTAAAGCGTCACAAAGAACATACCAATTCTGGCCCCATCCATAAATATTATGCTAATGAAGGAAAGTTTTGTATGCAAGACCAGAAATATACCACAAAGCTACAAGTAAAGAAAGCTTACTGTCACATTAACTGCCAAGTCCAGGGTTGCATCAGGCATAGCAATGTATCAACAGTTGGATAAAGAAAAAGGTTATTGGCTTTCTCTCTCGTTGTTCAAAATGTACACACACACACACACACACACACACACACACACACACACAATATTAATGCCCTGGCAACATTTCTACTGTGTTTTACTTACTATTTTATTCCTGCCCACAGGAGTTCTTAATACGGATAGGCATGGTGACCTAGGAAGCTTCAGAGTCATCTAGTTCTAAGGTTATACATAAATCTCTTTGGGGAAAACATCCTTAGCATCTATTCAAGTTTCTTACAAGAAGCTAAATTTAAATGAACTTCTTTTCACATGATCTACTAGAGAAACTGCAGATAACCAACCAGTAAAAATGGTGTGCTTTGCAAAGCCCTAATTTTACTGAACCAAGAGACAAATTGAAAGTGTGACATTTTACCTAGTGACTGTTATAATAGTTCAACACTCTACCGTGTGGCTTCAAAAGGATTTATGTGTACTAGACAACTTTTCTATAATTAAATGACATTACTCCACAAAATTGTAAAAATTTGGATTTTACTTTATGAGATGGAATATTCAAAAAGTATACAAACACACATATATGCAAATAAAGTTATTTGTGTAAAAGGGAAAAGTCATTTAAAATAAAGGATATTTATTGTCATTAATAGCTGAAATTCAAGAAACATGACTGATTTCAAACAAAGCCTGATATATTAGCATAGATAATTTCACCAAATACCTACCTTATTTCCAGACCTCCACTTTGTCTTCTGTAGTGAATACGTGACCCTTAAAGTTCCAGATAGATAAGGTCTCTGGTCTCTATGCTCGTATGGCAGAAAAGGTTTCCTTTTACTTCCTGGGAAGTGACTCGGATATGAATCTATCATGAGACATCCCTGGACGTCAGACCCTACCTAATTAAAGATTTTGTTCAAATTTAAATTTATGTCCTAACAGTGGGTTTCAGAATCAATACAAGATGATTCTACACCAATTTCAAAGACTATATTAGAATGAGCTAAAAGAAAATATTTAAGAATAGATCAGCTTTCACCATGCATCAAACTTGAGAGTAGTAGGTAACCTTTTCTGAAACGTGTGAGCACATGTGTGAGTGTATTCATGTAAGCATACATTTCTTCCCTAGGCCATGTCCAGGAAACTGTGGACCCGAAAAGGAAAGTCAATATGCTGTACAATCGTCAAAACGATCAGTTTCTTTGTAGGTGATACTTGTTTATCACCTACTACATTTATGGTCTTTACTAAAGAAAATGCAGTGATAGTGTGACAAACACTTTTTGAAATTAAAAAATATTATTTTAAAATAAATTATTCTGAAAAAAATTCAACACTTTCTTCTGTTAAGTGACATTATATGTGTAACATTTCCAGTATATTTTTTGGGTAAGAAATGAAACTAAAGGACCAGGCAGACACTGCCAGGATCTTCAAAATCATGACAGTTTTTAAAAACAAGACAAAATTCTAATTACCTGCCTTAAGCTATAGCCAGCCTGCCAGAAAGAACATCTGTGTGCTGAATTCTGTATGTCATTGATCCCAAAACCATAGGCACTGTTTAGCCTACATGCAGTGGTTTAAAAGCCCCAGTTGTATAGATTGGACATCGAGGAGCATGGATTATGTAAGACTGATATACCACGGAAATCAACAGCACATGCAGAACTTAGTTTGTATTTGCAATTTATGACTGAAATGGATTTTTGTCTTATGAAAGTGCTTATAATGTTTAATGGGATTTAATTCTTTTTTCTGTTTTGGATTAATTTTGGTTCTAATATGATTAAATTTTGTTCATAAAAATTTAACTAAGTAAAACAGAACATTCTCAGAAAATATCAAGTGAACCCAGAGTATTTATTTGTTTACCTGGTGTACTACATTTCATATTTATTCAGAGCTCATTGTCATACATTTTTAATAAAACAAACTAAATTATAAAATTTGAAAATCACTAACTTTATTTACCAACATTGCTCTGGAAGCAATTCTGGTGCACATTAGATTCTAAAAGACACAGAAAATGAGACACATTTATTTTTACAATAGGTTTGGTAAAATCATAAAGATGATTTGTAAACTCAGTATTAATTTCAGAATATTTTCTAAGAAATTATTAAAATACTTTATGTTAAAAAATGTCTTTGGCTGGAGTATTTCAGTATTTTTAGAGTAAAGACACCTTTTAAATTCAGTCTGGGAGAATGGATGAGGTTTATGTATGTAGATATTTAATTATTTCAATTTGTATATGTGAAAATTGTATTCAGCTTAAATGTGCTTCATAACTTTGTAGTTCTTTGAATTCAGCTGCCTACTGCTTCCATGCCAAGCTAGACAGGAAAACCTTTGCTTGGTTTAGAATCCTGGCACCTAAGGTTAAGTCCTCCTCAGATGTAGAAGAAATCCATTCATTTTCTTTTGAAAATTTGCCACTGTCCTGACCTTTCCAGAGAGAATGTCCAGGTCTCTAATAGTGCACTGTCTTTGAAATTCTTTCCCCTCCCTTCCCCTCCCACAGAGACCATCCTCTCTCTCAGTCTTTCCTTCCCCCACACAGAATTTTCCCTTTCTCTTTCCTCAGCCAAATTAAAAATCGTACTAAAATTTTGTTTTTCTGGAAGATAAAAGGAATTTATTTCAAATAAGGGATATTTTAAAAGGTGTCTTGAAATAAAATTCTAGGGAGTAAGGAGCAATTTTGGTTTTTTGAGCAGTTTAAGGATCTAATCAAACAAATGCTTTAGGAAGAATCATTCCATATTTGAATAGTTTAGAGGGGTAAAATGAAAAAAAGAAGCAAGGAATGAATACTCAATGCACAAGGACTAGGACTCAACCAGAAGTAGGGTTTATTTTCTGAGGCTCTTTTGATTATAATTGTTTGTCAAACATGTAAATTTATTTTAAGTGAATATGCCATTTCATTAGTTGACATGCTTAGAAGCACTAAGATAAAAGCAGAAAAGAGCTTAGAAAATGACAGTGGCACTGGGAAGAGAGTTCAGAATACATTCAATGCTTTAGAATTAGGTTGGAGGAATTTTAAAGTATAAATGACATTGTATATCATTTATGATTTTGATCACTTGGAGAACACAGATCATCATTATAAAATCCTTATGGCTTAAAATAAACATTCGATATTTACAAAGTACAGAAGCCTCAGTGAAAGTAACTATTTCTCAAAACTAAAGGTATTTGGGTCTAAAAAGAGACACATTTTCATGGTTTTTGTGATTTCTGTTTTCAAGAGAGTGATTTGATTTAACACTATCAAAAGCTTCATATTCAAAAGTATTGTCTTGTCCTTTGGGAGAAATTGAAAATTTGGGGGTTTCCATTTAAAAGAAACTTTAGAATTTTCAGATTCTAGAATTACAATATTTTTGGGGGAAAATAGTCCTTATTTACTGTAGCTACAACTGTCCAGAAACATCGATAGATATTATTATAGATATGTTATAGAAAAACTTAAATGGTTCTTTTTGGGAAAATTACACTTGACTAAAAATTTTCCCATTATTATAGTATGGTGTGTGTGTGTGTGTGTGTGAGAGAGAGAGAGAGAGAGAGAAAGAGAGAAGGGCATGATCAATGATTCTTCATTGCTATTAGCAGTATTATGACAAATTAGTTATGACATTGAGTACTTACTTCATCTTATAAAATTCTATCTTTTCTAAAATTAAAGAATTAATTTATTAAAATTAATTAAAACAATTAAATAGCTGACTTTGGATATGATCTGAAAATGAGTTTAGCTTGGCTCATAGAATTGTTTTATGTAAATTACAACATCAAAAATAATCAGGAGACCTCATATAACAGTGCAGGTGTCCTGCCTCCAGCACATCACCTCTGCTCAAACAAAGCAGTCTGCAAGAACTGAGTTACTGCTCTTTCTTTGGTCCTCTTTGGATGTGTCATGCATTGTCAGTGGACCCTAAGGAACACCACCCTTATTTGTGTAGACATTTGAATTTCCCACTCCGACCAATGCAACACTAAGCCCCCAAAATTTCTATGCATTCTGCGTATGCACTGTAAAGAATATGGGCTGTGATTAAAAGTTATATGTATGTAGGTATTGATTTTTAAGATTCTATTAATAATTCATTTTATGAATTTTGTTATATATAGTTTTTGTTTATCAACTATGCTATTCTGCCTAACACACTGGGATTATGTATTGTGGGATTTTAATTGTATGAAATCACATATATTTTGGAAACAATATATACAAGGCTATATATATATATATATATATATATATATATATATATATATATATATGTATATTTACATACAAACATCACTTAATAAAATGGTAGCACAGTGAATTCATATCCCAGAAATAATCTAATGATAGAGTTTATAAATCTTGCATGTTTGCTATTATTATATCTGATAGATTTATAGATTGACTAGGAAATGAAATAAAGCATAATAGGGAAATTAGATTTTTATAATATGACTTTGATAGGAACTTCTACATGCTTGCAAGTACAGCTTACATAAAATTCTCCTTTGCATTTTTTCCACTAAAAATACGCATACACACTTATTTGTGATTTAACCATTTTAATAGTTATCACTTAAATGAAGACACAAAATGCTACTAGAGGCCTATTGTTAAACTTATCTAATTATTCTCATATAATTTATGTTAGCTTTATTCATTTTATTATTGTAATTATTATTCATGTAGCTTTCTTTATGCTTATAGTTTGCATTCTTTAATTTCTTCTTTTGAACTATTTCCTCATGATGCCTTCCCAATGTGGAATTATTGAGACCAGAGTCATAAACTTTTCTGTGGTTTAAGATATATATTGCCATGTGGTTTTCCAAAAGGAGGTGCTATTTAACCTTGCTGAAATTTAATGTGCCATATTTTTCAAAACCTACCAGCACTTGCCTATTATGATTTTAAACTTCAAACTAATATGAAAACAAATAAAATTACCACATGATTGCTTAAATGTGCATTTATCTTATAGGACTAATGCTTAACACTTTAACATGTGTATGTTATGTTGGATGAAACCATAGGATAGTCAGTTCTATGTCTCAAACACCAATTACACATGAGAAATCATCATAATGAGACAGCACAATAGCAATGTGAGGGGAGAAAATGGGTGGGGTAAACCTCCACTCAATTTCAAAGTCATAAAGTTGCCATCTTCTTTGTTTTCCTAAGGATTTTTCTTTGGAAGAACTCTAATATTCTAAGAATCTGTAATAATCAAATAACTGGTTGTTATACAGAACTTCCAACTGTTTCTAAAACAATGTGGTAATTAATCTACTTTATTACAGAAAATATGTGGCTTATATATGCCCTGGAAAATGAAAGTCATTGGTTAGGTTACTGAAAATTCGAAAGCAAGTGACTTGGAAATGTTTCTATTCTGCCAACCTTTTCCTACAAGTCAGTATGAGTTAAATTTTATATTAATGCATATGATTTATTTACTTTTGTGAAATTCACCAAGTGTATTAGCTCCTTTCTTCAAGTTCCTCATCAGTACAGAAAGACAGTATTTGGCTACCCGCCCTTTGTTTTAATGAATTATGCTCTTATCACCCAAGAACTGAATTTCTCATAAAATTTAAACTCAGACCTTTAGTCTTGTATTTTATATTTTTTTGTTTTTATTTAAAATGTCATCTATAGATTACGAAATATGTTGTTACTATAAAATCACAGCTGTGCATACTAAAAGTAATTATTTCATGTTTCCAATGCAAGTTTTAGTTTAAATTATACTACTGAAAGATTTTTTTCTTTCCATGCTATTGTGTTCACCAGAAGTGAAGTTTTCTAGCATGAAATGAAAATGATTTGAGCTTTGGAAACTTGAATAAGACAGTATACAAATGTCTCTTCCTATTTTAACTTTTTGTACATTAACAGATTCAAACAATAAAAATCAAAGGGTTTGACACTGAATACATGACATTATTAATTTGCCAAAATCCACAAAACTATACAATACAAAATATCAACCTTCAAGTATATAATGGACTTTAGTTAATAACAGCTTCTCTATATTGGTTCACCAACTATTTTAAATGAACCATACTGTTGGAAGATGTTAATAACAGGGAAAACAGGCCAGAGGAGAGGGGATTTATGAGACCACTGTCCTTTCTGCTTAATTTTATATAAACCTCAAACTTCTCTCAAACAAAGGAATATTAATTTTTTGAAAATATCAAGGTGTCCTTTGCTGCTATTTAATTTTGCTAATAAAAGTGAAGAAATGTGTGCCTGGAAAAAAGTCAAAGGGCCAAAAGAGCTGATAGATTAGGACTTATAATGCTTTACAAAGTGACATACTGAGGCAAGCTGGATCACTGAACTATAATATAGCATACATCAAAACTTAAAGGACAATTATTTCCTTCATTAATATATGACTTTAGCCATCTTCATTATTGGACTTTAAGAACTATTTCCTTTACAAAAGCCATTTAACAATTAAAAGTTCATCAGGAATCAAATATAAGCCCCCACGAAAAAATGACACAAAATAAATATTTGCATTTTGCAAAACCTTTTAAATGTGTGATAATGGATTAACAAAGTTTGGTCAAAATAATGTCAGCAATATAAAAGAAAAGTTAAAACATGTGCTTTCTGGTTTCTGCTCAACATAAATTTCAGCCAGATTTATTTCAGGAACTCTGAGATGTAGAATCATGACAGATGGATAAACATTTACAGTATTTAAAAACATATTTTCAGTGCTGTGCATGGTGGTCCATGCCTGTAATCCCAGCACTTCAGAAGATCTTGAGTTTAAGGATATCCTGAGATTGTACATAGCAAGACTGTATTTTAAAACACAAACACAAAAACAAACAAAATGTAAAACACATGTACAGTAGACCAAACCCTGAGAATCAGCAAAGATTTGGAGAGAAGATTGTGTCCCTGTATAACATTACACACATTTTTTTAAATCTAATAAGAAACAGAACACACTCAGGAGCACATAAACTATTTTGTGACTGCTCCATTTGTGCCATCCTGCTTGAGCTGAGATTCTTTGAACAGTGTTTATGTTAAAGGAGGAAATGCTTCAGTAGGTAGATGAAGAAAAGAAATATTCCTTTATCAATGGTATAGACTTATATCTACTAATTTATTTGGAGGAGCAAGTCTAAAAATTACAAGAAAAAAGATAAAAGAAAAATATTTGCATCAAAGAGTCCTAATGCTAGCATATGATATAGCTAACCAACACAATGAAGCAAAATTGTTTCAGCTTTTTGCTTTTAATTTTAGCACCATTAATTTTTTCATAAAGCTAGATAACTAAACTGATAAAGTCAATTGCTGATTTTTGGTAGAAGAAAGTTTACAATTTCTACAACCCACACACTATTGTCATGTTGTACATTAATCACCACTAGTCACTGGCAATGGTTTTTGATGCACAATTTCCTTGTCTATGGCTCTTCTGTAATCATTTACTGTATTTCTCTCTGAGTCAAGATCCTTTAGGGATGTTTCAAAACTCTTAAGAGGAAAATTAGAAGAAAATCTGTTGTAGAAGGCCCATGTTAACAAGTGTTATGTGTTTATAAAGAGGTCTCATAGATTGACATGTTTATAAAGGACAATTAGAAAGATTATGACAATGTTGGATCTTTTCTCTATTTGTCATAGATTTGGCAGTTTTATATACACACATCGAATAGTCTTGCACCATTTGAATTTCTTTCACTGCTGAGACATAGAGGTGTTTTTGATTCAAGCACTAATATTTCAAAGGGATAGGCACATACTGAACTGTTCTCATGTACATGTCATAGTTAGTCTTAGTTATTTCTACTGAGCATTTTAGCAGGCAGAAGAGATCATTTTTCCTTGATTGAGAAGCCACAAAGATTGAGTTCTATGCTAGGATTTCATCATTACTGTAGCTTCATGGGTGGAAGAATATCATAACAGTGAGTGATTATTAAAATGTTAGAACATAAATTGTTAGTCTTGATTTAGTGCTTCTAATGAAAAATAGTCTCTACATAAATGGCACTGGGCCCAAAATGAATATCCCAATTCTTCCTACTTTCATATAAATTCCTCTTCCTATACATCACTGCTTTGTCACATCTTCTATCTAATATTTTTATTTATAATTTTAATGGATCTCACTCAACACTGAATATTTGAACATGTGGGAGACAGCATGACTTAGGATGTCTAAAGAGCACAATCCGTTGTCCTCAAATATCACAGATGGTAACTATCACTTCAGATTGCCCTGTTTTTTTTCTTTTTTGATGGACTGAGGTTTGGACTCAGGGTGTCACATTTGCTCTACTGCTTGATCCACATCTCCAGTCCATTTTGCCCTAGTTATTTTGGAAATGGGGTCTCATGAACTATTTGCCCCAGGCTGGCCTAAAATTGCCATCCTCCTGATCTCAGCCTCCCATGTAGTTAGGATTACAGGTGTGAGCCACGGGTGCCAGGCTTCCCCTATTAATTCTTGATTTCTTTTCTATATCATACATTTTTTTCTTTGAATTAAAAATAAACATACACAAGACTTTCAACTGCATTTTCTGCATGTATGAAACAAAATTAAGCATCTTTACTCCACTGTTGGTGGTAAACACAAATTTATTATACAAATAATATTGCATTTAAAACTCAAGCTAAAATCATGATCAGAGTTACCCATAAAATTTTGCTACTTTGATGGAGTTTATGGAGAATGTTCCTCTCAAGCACAGTGGTGTAGATTCATCTTTATCTCTACTTTAAATGTGTCATGCAATAATTTCATTTTATTATCATGCTCTCCTAAAAATTGTATTGAAGCCTTGTTTGCCCTCCAGGTTCATCATTGGTGTTTTCTTTTAGTTCTGAACTCTTACTGAAATACAACCCAGATGAGGAATCATAGCAGGATTTGTTTGCAAGATTATGTGGACTCCTTTGTCCTTTCTATAGTCTGAGTGAAAGTCCCATCCAAAATTCATATTTATCTGAATGTTCATTGCAAAGTCATATAATATTTGTGCTTGGAGTGGGGACTTGAGGAAGAAATAAGGATTAGATGTGGTAATAAGGCAGGACCCCTTATGATTTACTCAGTGGCTTTATTAGAAGGATCAATAGCAAGCCCCTAAACAGAAGAATATGGCACAAAATAGCAATGCTGTTGAGACTGAGAAAGTCTGCTTTATTCTTAAGAAAACTTACTCAAGTGATCAAGCTTATTCTCTGTTCATTTCACACCTGCACATCTCAAGACATTGCAGGGTGCTTACCAGCAGGAAGACCCTCACCAGATTCACCCTTTTGGACTTGGACCCATGGAACTCTGAACTGAATAAACATTTATTCTTTATAAATAATCTAGTCTGTGGTAATTGCTTATATTAACAGAAAATGAACTAAGATAATCTGACACTTAGTTTTTGGCCAAGAATATAACATAACTTTAAATATTATACATTCTTATTGGAACAGTTTTTATTTTATTTTCTTTAAGTCAGAAACAATAGAAATTTTAGGATTCCAAATCCTTGTATTTGATGCCAAAAGATAGTGTAATTAAATGTACAAAAAAATGTAATGGAGTACAGTATCTTCAAAAAACAAGAAGCTTTGTAAGTACAGAGTTTCCTTTTATTTTTCTTTGAAACATCTTTATGGTAATCTTAATGAAAGCAACTATTGTCCTTAACAGTAAGATATTTGAAAATCATTGGATTCAGTACATTCAAAAGAAAAATTTACTACCTTGAAAGATTTGTCCTTGATTCTTTATAGTAAGTGCCACTTGGCAATGTCTGAAGACACTGGTAGTTGTCACAACTGTGAATGGTGTCTCCTAGATTTAGTTAATAGGTGCTAAATATCCTACAAAGCCCCCAACCAGAATAATGTGGCCCCAGAAAGTGATATTATTGAGGCTGAGAAACAACTTTATAGATAAGAAAAAGTTACGCAGACTCAGAAATTATAAATGTTCCTAAGACTGGATAAAAATATAGGTTTTAATTTCTCTGTCAGATATTATAAATTCCAGGTTGATGCCTGAATTCAAGGTGTATGTTTTAATGAGATTTATAAATGATCCTTGTCTAGGAAGTACATTTGAGATGTAGGGACATATAGAAAAAGGCTGCTTCTCAAAAGGAGAAAGGTAATTTCTATGTGAGTATAAGTTTCCAATGAGCCCACCACTGAGAGAAAAGACTCATGATCAGGTTGTAGAGTTGAGTATTGTGCCGGTGATGCTTGATTCATTTTTCCCACAACACTACTCAATTTGTTAAAGGCATGCTGCCTTTCAGTGAATCTCAGATTTTCACTTTGTCATTTAAATTAAGCACATTCGTTTTTACCTTGCTTTTTGGGCACTATTTTGCTTTTTGGGAGACATAATTTCACGAAATTAAGGGCAGGGAAATACTCAGCAGATCCCACAATTTAAACCCAAGTGATGATAAAGCAGGACTGACTGAGAGCTTCTCTGTGTCAACTGTGCTAAGATATGGGAAAATTTCTTATATATGTATATACATATATATATATTATCTTTCACTGTGCTTTTCAAATGTAATTGGTACTTATATTTGACTATGTAATTAGTCTATGCCTCAAGCAGATTTACTGCATTTTCATTAAGGACTTTTTGCATTCTGGATTCTTGTTGATATAGTCCTTATTATATATCACATAAGAGGATATATGTTATGGATAATTTCTAAAAGAAGCATTTCAGTTTGATCATTTTTTACTTTTTCTGAAGTATTTCTTAAATGCAAGAACCTGAGTACAATCACGGTTTTTAGTCTCAAGAGTTAACATAGATAGAGTACAAGTGTATTCTTCTGTTCGTTCCAAGAGAATGGAGAAGTTGGGATGTGTAGGTGTCTTTGTCTACTGGTCTTGACCTACCTCTGTTTGCCATGTTAATCTCTAACTGTCATTAGGAGATGTCACAGTTCCCATGATCAGGACTCTGACTTGTCACCTGTGGCCGGGGCAGACTTCCTATCTCTTAAAGCAAATGGGTGAACGTGAAAGATGGTTGGCGCTTCTGTGCTCTTGTTACTAAAATCATATTAAAACAAAACAAAAAGACGGACACACTCTTCAGATCAAATATTAGGATTAGAGCCCAAAACAACACAAGTAATATTTCAATTGTTGTTCTTACACTTGCTAGCTAGACCCTGATGAAGTGCCCAGCTTAGGTCAAGCCATTCTGCTCATTCAATGAAACCACCTACTGTGTGCCTACTGTCTGTGTGAGGCCATCCCAAGGACTCAGGCATAGCATCTCAGTCTGTTCTTAGAGGTGTCCAGGACAAGCAAACCTGGGGTGGGGCCGGGGCTGGGGAGGTGGGGAATCTTAAAATAATGGGGGAAAATTGATCTAGATTAACTTACCACCAGGCCAAGAATCACCCTATTCTGCTATTCACTTTTATTACCAAGCAGTAATTTATCTCTCCTTGCTCAGCACCACTAAGTGTAAGCGATCAAGTATGACTGCATCCACTTTGAGACTCCCTTTACAGCCGCGCTGCAGGCGCCTTAGAACTTGGTCTTCGCTTTTAAGGAGGCTCCACCTTGCTCCTCCGGGGTTCAAGGCACAAACCCTGCCGGAACGGCTTTTCCAGCTTGCCGGCCTCTGAGCGCCGGAGTTGGGGTGTGGAGCCGGTCCCAGTAGCCTCACGTGCTCCCCTGCTCTCCAAGTGGCCGCGCCCGCGCCAAAGGGGAGTGAAGGAGTGCAGCATCCAGGTCGTTGGCAGAACAGAATCCGAGTCCTGGGGCGGCTCCCTGCCTTGCCGGGTAGCCTGCTGGGTAGCCTGTTCTTGCCGCGGGACCCGAGGATCCCCAGAACCTACGGGTGCGCCAGGGGAAGGACGGCCCTCGCCTTGTCCCCGCCTGGCCCTGCGCGGCGTTGGCGAAGCCGCCTGCTGGAGCCACAGAGAGGAGGACCCGACGGATGGCTGCCACCGAGGTAATCCCCACGGGTAATCACCGTGAAACTTCAAATAAGACTGCAGAAGTGACACCGCCATCAGAACAAGAAGCTCTACGTTTGAAATGAAGCAGCGCTATCACTGTCAATACTTTTATTTAATTTTCCCACTTACAATAAGTTTATTTAGGCAACCATAAAGCACTTAGTTGACGACTATGAGTTTCTTTTCTTTTTTCCCATATTTTTTATTAGTGCACAACATTTGTACAATGTGGAGGTTTCATTGTGATACTTCCATAAGTGTATATAATGTACTTTGATCATATTCACCTGCAATTATGACTTTTTAACTGTAATACTGAAAACTTTTGCTTGCTGTGTTTGCTACAGGTGAATACTGTGTTAATCTGTGTAGTCAAAAGGTCATTTAAAATATTCTTAAAAACACATTACAAGTTTGCTGGTGTGTTTGGGAGTACTGTCATTTCTCACTTCTGTTATCATCTGTCTTCTTATGGTACCACCTTCCCTAGGAAAAGGTTTTTCATGTGACATTTCTCCAAGGATCTTCACCTACTATTAAGGTGTCAAGCAACAGGAAGGTGTGGGGCTGGTGCTGCTGCCACTTGTGAAGCCCTTATGCTAAACTGATGGGAGTAAGTACTGCAATTCTATTTCATAAAACCTCAGGCTTTTTTGCCTTTTTTCTAGATAAGTGTTACTGCGAGTTTACACTGTCCAGTAATAATGCCTCATGTATAAATGAGGGAACTTTTAAAGACAAAACTTGCTTCTGCTTTTTCCAGTTAAGACACTCTAGGCAATTCAGAATTTACAGTGTCTGATTCTTTTGTAATTCGTTTCAGTATAGCATCTGAATCATATGCAGAAGACATAATTTCTTTTCATTCTGATATACTTTTTTAAAGCATGCAACAATTTTCTAAGATTGCAGTCGTTATGTTCAGTTTTCCTTGATGGTCTGGATAATATAATATAAAAGATTTTATCTCTTCCTAATTCCTAAAGATAAACCAGGAAAGTGCATTTGAATGGCAACTCATACTATTCCATATAATGCATCAAATCAACATCATGTCTCAGACAGAGTGCATTTTTCTTCCTGTCTTCCCCAAATTATTCCAATTCTAAAGGTGGGCGTTTTCTTGGAAGTACTTTATGCAAACTCCCTTCTTACTTGGTGGCCACAGCACAATTAGTTATCATGTCACAAATTCACATATTATTTACCAGAAAAATATATATTCTGTGTCAGCTTCTACTATTATTAAGTTTCTTTTAGCAGATTTAGGTTATGAATTTGAGGATTCTAAATATACATTTGTCAATCATGTTGTGAAAGATGGTTATTTCAAAGAACTACCAAATAGTTATTAATTCTTTGAAAGGACTTGACATCCTTTAGTACTAAAAACTATCTTACACAGTTTCCTTTTTTTCCCACATTGTTTGAGCTACTAACTTTAGGATGATTGCCTTTTATTTATGAGTTGATTCATGTTTGGGCATAATTTCCATTTGGTTGGAGGAAACAAATAGATAAGTACAACCAAATTCACAATTGATGCTTCCTCATGATAGTTATGCAGAATGTTGCAAGAATTTACAGAATGTTATTTCATATAAATTTGACTTTATATTTATCACTATGCATCAGATATAGCTTCAGATTCCACAAAGTAATTAATGAATATAGCTTTTGTTAAATAATTTTTTAAAACACATTGACAAATACTTCACTGATTTACTTTTGAGGAGAAATAAATGTTCTTGAGATAGATATATATAAATTTAAATATATATATCCACTAAATATATATACCCACACACCATATATATGTATTTATATTACTTGTATATATAGGATATTATCTATCTATCTATCTATCTATATATACCCAATAAATTCTAAGAAATTCCAGAATAAGAAAATAAAGTCCTTGAATAGGATTCAGTTTACCTTACATGCATTGTATCATTGCATTCTGAATATGTCTGATATATGTTTCTGGCCAAACTGGTCTCAACCATTCACAATGTTGATATTATCACCATCACAGTTTGACATTGATGTGATTGATGGGGGTGACCAGTCATTAAAATGGTTTGACATAACAACTCTCTGGTAGCTGCAGTTCCTATTTGTGATAATTCTGTGTTGGCTCTTTATTTTTTTTTTAGCAGGTACTCATTGGAGTGTTTTCATGTCAAGTTCTTTTATGTCACTCACTTCCATAGTATTAGTCATGACAGTTTAGGAGAATATACTGTTCAAGAGAATATGAAAGTGACAATGACTTCTTGTAGAAGATTTCTGTATTGCATGAATCACACAACAGATTCATTAAGTAGATCTGTACAGGTGGAACACAGTAGTTAAGTGAGAGTGTGTACCAGGGAGAATGGACTGGTCTGAGAAGTTAGGGCAGATTTTCCAAAGCCAGGGCATTTGAATTTAAAGCTTAAAGGTTGAGAGTATGAAGCCAAACAAAGTATAAGAAGCAGATACCAGATAAAGGTATCTGTAAGAAAACTCATAAGAAAACCATGAGAAGACTAGAAATTGAAAGGAACTTGGTGAGGAGCACATCATCTTATCATTCTGAGACTTAATGAGTGGCAACGCCATGCACTGGGACTTATAGACAGGTGAAGGAATTTGGGGTTGAATTAGCAATTACAATATTATCATTATAGGTGAAAAAGGGAATATGAAATGACATATTAATGTTGGGTCTTACCAAATTCAGAAGGTCAATTCATAAGGACTTGGATGGAAGAATTTAATTTTATACACCTCCTAAAGATAACTTAACAGAAGGCCCAGAAAAAGGCTTTACCGTTTTCTCTTCCTGCTGCTACAGTGCCATCCCTTGCAGAAGAAAGAGTTACAACAAGAGTTCAGTGCTTCCTGAAGTTTACGGACAAATAGAAACATAGTAGACAATGGGAAGTAGCTGTTGCAGGGTCAAATCTCAGGAAAAACAATATTTTCTGAGAGTCCACATCAAAGTATGTTGAAGCTGGGCACAACGGCTCACTCCTGTAATCCTAGCTCTTCAGAAGGCAGAGATTGGGAGAATCATGGTTTAACGGCAGCCTGATTAAAATGTTAGTGAGACTATCTAAATCAATAAAAAGCTGGCTGTGGTTGTGCACATCCCAGCTGTCTAAGAAATCTGAATAAGAGGTTGCCAGTCTAGAACACCTTGAGCATAAACACAAGACCCTATCTCAAAAATAACTAAAGTGAAAAGGGCTGGATTGTGGCTCTACCCTGCCTACCAAGTTTGAACAACTGAGTTCAAACCAAGTAACTCCTTGCCCACCAAAAAAGGTCTTCAGTGAGATACAATAGAAATAAAGTAATTATAGAAATTCCTGTTTTAGATGAATCTTGACTGTATCTATTTAAATTTGTTGCATCAATTCTACCCTCCAGAATAAACATTCAGTGACAAACTGGCAAATGTTTATCCACCAGCTAACCAGAAAACAAGCAAACAGAAACAAGAGAGCTTTATAACACCAGTTTCCATGATATAAATACTCCCCCTTTGGCTTTCCAAAACATCAATGTGAATTCACTGAAAATGAGGATTTGGGGTCTTGGGACAATCATTTCTCTGGAGCTGGTGTGAGTGCCTTCAGAATGCCTTGGCATTATGTTTACCTTTGAAAGAAAAGATGGGATATTTAATTAAAAATAATCTATGATCCAGATAGAAAGGTAAAAAAATGACATTGATGTGCTCACATCAGTCATAAATCCTTTTCTATGATTTTATCAGCATATACAAGTGATTTTATCAGTTGTATAAGAAGACACATTGTGATATTTACATATGTGTTTATAATATATCTTGATGGATTTATCCCCTTCATTTTTCTTCCTTTCCCCCTCTCCCTCTTAGAACAATTCCAACAGACTTTATTTTTCTATTTTCATACATGGATACAAAATACATCCACCATATACACCTTCATTCCCACTTTCCCTGTGTCCAATCCACTCCAACTGCTACCCTTACAGGAAAAGATTTATTTTCCCACCTGCCTTTCATTTTTAAAAATTAAGTGTATGTCAATAGTCTAATGGGGTTTTACCTTGGTACTTTAGGTCTGCACATATTGTGCTTTTACCAAATTAAACCCTTCCCCTTCATTACTTATTCTCTATCACCATGCTCCCCCTAATATTCAACAGCTTACTGTACAGTGCATTTTATTCATATATAGATAGATTGTTTCAATAATTTTCATTCTCTAACATTTTATTTCTCCTTTTCACTTCCCATAACACCCTCAAACAGACTCACTAATACAACTTTGTTCACTCCGTCACTATATATATGTATGTGTATTACCATGCATATTTCTACATATACATTTAACTTATGGGTCTAGATTCCACATATGAAAGAAAATATGTGACTTTTGATTTTTCAAGCTTGACTTACTTTGTTTAAAATGAAGTTCTTCAGTTTCATCCATTTACCTGCAAACAACATAAAACTGCACTGAGATTCCACCTCACTCCAGCCAAAATGGCTATCATCAATAACACAAACAACAACAAATGCTGGTGAAGACATGGGGAAAAAAGGTACATTTCTACACTGTTGGTGGTAATGCAAATTAGTGCAACTGCTATGGAAAGCAATGTGAAGATTCCCAAAAAGAACTAAAAATAGAACTGCCATATGAACCAGTGATACCACTCCTAGGCATATATCTGAAAGAATGTGGTCCAAGATATAATAGAGCCACTTGCACACCCATGTTTATTGCAGTACTATTCACAGTAGCCAAGCTTTGAAAGCAGCCCAGATGTCCCACAACTGATGAATAGATTAAGAAAATGTAATATGTATACACAATGGAGTTTTATTCAGTCATAAAGAAGGATGAAATTATGCGTTTGCAGGTAAATCATAAATCTTGAGAGCAAAATAGCTTTTAAATTTCTGCATAATTATGGGAGTGACACACCTTCGAATTCTGACATAAAGAAAAAAACTTTGAAATGCTAGTGTCCGCAACATAAACATTGCAATACTTTTTATATATTGTCAGAAATACTTCATAAAGATTGAAAAATGCTAAAATTATGATGTAGGCAAAGAAACAAGTGAGCTTTTGCATTGTGGTTAGGTATTATATTATTTAATAAGTTATACAGTATTACAAGTATAATAGTACTCATTATCACTTGTAGAAAGAAAATTGAATTTCAATTGTTACTTTATGAAGATTATATTTGATTAAAATATTTATTGTTCGTTTGACATAGATCTATAATATAGAATGTACTCTTCAGATTTTTCCAATCCCCACATTCTCCCTTTCCACTTCTAAATCCTACTCCTTCAAGGCTCTGAGCAGCACATCTCCTCTCCTCGTGGAATATCAAATTAAGATCAAACTTCTGTAGTTACCATGATCTCTTTCTTCATTTATCCCACAACAGTTAGCTGTTTCTACCAGCATACTAGCAAAGGTACTTGCATTATGATTAGAATCTTCTATAAAATTTATATTGTACATATACAAATAAACACATGTACACATATATTGGTTATATACATAGTTATATGTTAAAGTATAGTAGATCCTTGTTATCTGGATGTATATGATACTAAGGAGAATGTTGAGGAATAACCATGAATGCTCAGGATGCAATAGCATCAGGACTAAGAGCTGCTCCACATCAAGTGACCTGCATAATGTGCACAGAGGAATTTTTTTTACTGCTCTTGATCAAAACCAAATATAATAAATCTGTGAATAAGGACAGCATACTGTGTGTATATATATCAAATATATACATACATACATAATAGATATAGACATAGATCTATATCAATAGAGATATATACATATATACATCTGTAATACACATAATAGATATACATGTATACATGCATATATACTCATTTGTATATAGCCATTGAAATATGTATGCATATACATATATATTTTAATATATATTATTTGTTCAATAAGTGAATTGAATCATATAATTCAAAGGAAAAATAATAGCCATATTGATTTTAACACTGAGATACAATATGTCAGTTATCTATTGCAGCATAATAAATTATCTAAAGATTAGTAGTTTACACAACACTATTTTAATATCTTAATAGTTCTGTTTATTGATTCTGCTCAGCTGGGCTGTTCTATTGCTGGTCTCACTGGGCCGCCTGAGTGACAGTGAGACAGCAGCTGTGCTGGGCCAATGACCACTGGGAAGCTTCTTCCTTCCATGTGGATTTCCCTGAATCTCCTCTCCACATGAGCTCTCTGGGTTTTCTCTCCAGCAGACACTTCCCATCCCTTTTCAAGTTTAATCCTGGAACTATAGCCTAAAAGTGTCTTCTTCCATTTCCTGTAGTTGAAATAGTTATAGGACCAACTCTGACTGCCATAAGAAAGTGATAAACACCAACCCTTTTTTAAGGAAATGCCAAAGAATTCGTGGCCATCTTTAACCCACCACAATATTTTTTACTAATAAGCTCTTATGTAAATATCATGTAATTTTACAGCAAAAGTTTCTTGGAAATCATTTAATCAAACGTTGTCAACTTTATATGACAGTAGATTGAAATAAAAATTGCACAATTTTTAAGCGGCAGAAACCAGATTTAAATTGTAATATCTGATAATACTTAACAACTTGCCTGTCACATTGTAGGTATATTGTTCTGGATCCTTAGACAAGTAGAAATCCAAATGGGATAATTTGTCCATGGAAGAAAGAGTAGTGAGAGACAAATGAAGAGGGGGCATGGCAAAGCTGAGAGAACCATGAGATCTGCCCCTAAGTGATAGAGAAGAAGGAAAGATGACTTTGTGAACGAACCTACAGTGCTAAGAAAGGTCAGTAAGATTTCGGGGAGCCTTTAAATCAAACGTTCTCTGTCTCAGAAGAACTTTGTCTCAGGAAGTCTCTGACTTAGTTTTTTTCTGCCATGTTTAGTCACTGGTTCAGAGCAGCTATGAGAAGCATGGATTCCATCTAAGCATAGGGATGTGTATTAGAATTCAGCAGCTGGGCTATCAATCAATTACTCTACTGCAGGTGGAAATTTAAGAGGTGTATGATCATGGACATCACAGATCATCAATGTTAATATGAAAAATGCTATGATTGTCTTTCATATTAGAGATTGCTGCTAATTTTTATGAGTCACTAAACTTGAAAGATATTTTAAATTCTAGCATACAAATTTCATGAAACTTTAGCTATTTCTGGTGATCAAATATCCTACATATATTTTCTCTCTATTTTATTAGCATATATTAATTATACCCAAGGGGTTTTGTTGGGACACTGCCATATATGCATACAATGTACTTCAATCAAATTTACTCCTGTTACTCTTTCTTCCCTTCACTCCCTTTTAAACAATTTTAATGGATTATATTATATTCTACATATTTAAAATATTTCTACATATAATACAGTAGAATGAAATATTCTAGACATTCATTCTACCACTGTAAATTTATTTTAGAAAAAACTGTTACCCTCATGTCCTATAACCACAGCTCCCACTACCTCAGGAAGTACTTAATATTTCACAACCACAAGAATATCTTGATATAAGGGAAGCTTAACTATATAAATATACCTTTCCCAAGTAATAAATTAGATTCAGGGATCATATTTTCACTCTAAATTATTAGTCCATGAATTCGAACCATAAATATATTGACAAAAGAAAATGTACTTAAGATTTTTCTGAAAAAAAAATGACTGCTCTTTGCTTTATTTTCTTTTGGATGGCACTGGGGTTTGAATTTAGGGCCTTGTGTTTGCTAGGCAGGCACTCTGTCATTTTGGCTATACCTCCAGCCCTTTTTGCTTAAGTTTTAGATAAGGTCTCTCATTTTGGGGTTGTCCTCATACTACAATCCTCCTACTTATGCCTTCCAAGTAGCTAGAATGACAGCAGGGTCACCACTCTCAGCTTATTGGTTGATGAGATCTCACTGACTTTTTGCCCTGGGTGGCTTCAAACCACGATCTTCCACAGTAACTACCATTACAGGTGTGGGCAACTGTGCCTAGTTGTGTTTGCTACTCTTGTAATTGGATAAATGGAGTATTTCCAACATTTCTAAATGCTCACTCTGTATAAATTAGTGTAAATAGCTTGGCTAGCTTTACATGGTACCTACCTTGATGACTGGAAAAGGTTATGTATATGTCCAAAGTCATCTCTGCACTAGCTACACAATTTGGTACTCAACTCGTTGCCATAGAGGATATTTCTGGGCTGGGGATGTGGCTCAGAATAGAGGGCTTACTTTTCCATCCTAGAATCCCCACCACTGAAGTAAAGGAAATTCTTTGTAGAGCTAAAGTCTCTTCTGTAGTGGGAACTGAGACCCCTCACCAGGATCTGTTTGATGGAGCCATGAGTATTCTCAATCCATATTCTCATTGGAGCCCTTTTTCTCCTTCTTCACCTTCATATCCTCATCCAGATCTGGGAGAAGGAAAGAAGCTCTTCTTTCTCATCAAACACCAGCCCACCTTTCTAATAGTCTGTCACTTTTGCTAGTAAACAGAACAAATGATTACTCTTTTCAGGGTTTCTGAGCTCTTTATAAATATACTGTGTTGTGTAGATAAATATGATGCAAAGAAAACAAAGTGCACACTGAGACAGGAAAGAGTCCTTGAATGCCAGGTCCTCTTCCTTTCCCTTTTTCTGTGTTACATTCTTTCCTGCCATATTGGGAATAATCTGAGGCAAATATTTTTAATTTTATCTGCAGAGCATTACAGAACTGTTCAGGAAACAGCTATTTTGCTTTCCATTTTTGCTATGCTGAACATTGTAATTTTGGCCTTATACTTGTACAACTGCTAAAATAGAGAAGTGAACTGTCTGTAGTGGATTCAGATGTGGACTGTGGACATTTCTTACCTCTGTCCAGGGATAGTGGAAGTGACAAGTTTTAATTTCCTAAAGATACATCACCTTCTTTTTGCAGACAGCCAATAGTCTTCCTTTATATTCAAGACATCAGTTTGATTCTACAATTAAGAGCATTAAATTATCAATTAAAATTGCTCCAGGCAAGGAAGATCTCCCAGCAAATAAAAGCAAAAATAAGAACAAATATGTTCTTAGTATTTATGAAATTTCTTTAAAAGAGGCAAATTTGAGTCCATGGGGCCAAGACCTTTTAAGTAAACATGTAGTACTCATCATAGGTGTTATTTACGATGACAGGAGCCTTCAGATTTTTCAGTAATGTTTTACCATTAGCCACAGAGAAACATTGCTGGAACAGACAACTGGTTATTTTCCTTATCTGTGTGTGACTAAATATTTTGTACAAGAGAGTCATTTCTTAAAACTGACTGGAACGTTTTTCTCAGACAAATCATTATCCAGGAATCAAATGATCAAGCGATGGTTTTCTCAGAGTAAACACACTGAAAGTCCTTCCTTCCCCCACCTCTAACAATGTGCTATTTTCTACCATCAAACACGTGAAGATTCTGTGAATTCTGTTTTGTAGCAACTTAACTTTTGGTCCTTCTCTTAGAACAGCACAGATATTATCTCCTCTACCCTAAAGAAGAGCTGGGCCCATCTGTTGGTCACAGATGCTTTCGAAGGGAAGGCAGAGCAGTGATGACCCCCAATGATGTTCAAAGCTGGTGCTTTGTAGATGAAAATCAAAAGAATAGATCATATATAACTCTCTAAATTATGAAAAATGAGAAATGTGTTTCAGTATGGAGAGTACCATGGGCCTGAAGTTGTTCGCTAACTAGACTTCTAACTATTTTGTGCATGTGATGCTTTCAAAATCTCTTTAAGGAAAGTATTAAACTTTAAAGTATATTACTTATTGAATAAGATTAAACACAAAATCAGTATATATTTATTTTAATTGTAATAATTACTTAACTAGTCTTTAAGAATTATATACATACATGTGACTAATTTATAATTTATGTTTTGGGAAAGATAAGTATGTGATTTATTTACTGATATATTGTTTTAGTAGTGTTAACATTAGCGTGGTAAGGAAATACATGCTCTACATTTGCAGACATTTAATGATGAAGACTTGGATTGGCTTTCCAAATTTATGAAAATAATAGTATTTCATTAATGTTTCTCTTTGTGTAAAACTACTGAATGTAAATAAAGAAAACAATTGTTTGAAAGTGTTCAATATTTTGAATGCATTGCGTGTATAACACCTAAAAATTTATTAATAATAAAGTATAAATAAAAGTGTCTTACAGTTAATTTGATTTTTAATACAAATTGTCTCTTAAATACATATTGTTTACTCACAAATGACAGCTGAGTTTTGATTCCTAATCTTTACTCCAGACAGTTTGTCAATCTGGCAGAGTATCTAAGACCAAGTTAAGGAGCAAAGTTATATTTTTGTTGAAGATGCATTTTTTTCTCTAGGTATTAGCATTTTCCAAATATTAGTGATGTGAATTACCTTGTTACAAAAGCTAATTCTATACCAACTGTACTCCATGTCTTCTGGATATTCTGCCCTCTCCTCTTAAACATATAAAAAATAACTAATTAAGAAATTATATTTAAGTGTTCTTTGAAATTTAATGTCATATATGAAAATTAATTTAATTAAGTTTAATTAAAATAATTTAAATGATTAAAAACTTCAAAATATCTATAATTTTCTCTATTTCTACTTCAAAAGCTCATTTGACAATTTTCAAATTTTCATATATGTATTTTAGTATTGCTACAATTTTAGAATGTAATAGTTTATGCAATGAGTATTGATGACAACTCGGCTCTTATTCCATGTTTATTAAAGCAGACAATTTTGCTACTGAGGTGAAGGCATTATCTAAGAACCTGTACTGGCTATACCTACTGAACACATTCAGGAGGAATTTAATATGTGGGAAATATTTTATCAACTGTTTATTATTGTCTGAATGCATAGTTCTGATATTACAAAAAGACTGAAAATGTTTTGAATGATTTGAAGTTTTAATCTAATTGTATGGCACATATGTGTTATATTTCAAAAAATTAGTTCCCGGGGAGGACGCTGTAGTGAAAGCTGAGATCCTCTTGGTCTTGACCCCCAAATGTTCAAATGTTCAGTATTTGTTATTACCATTCCATGCTCCACGCACAGACATGATTAGTGTAACAAAATAACCAATAAGACATGTCTCTCATATTTCAGAATTTATGTCTTTGAAGGAACATGAATTGATGAATGGATACCTTAATTTAAATAGATAAGTAAATGAATAGATTGCATGTATTAGATATGTATTTAGTCTTATTTGAGCACAAAAGATTTATGAAGGAGGTAATGAGGGAAAAAAGTGTTTTTCTTGCTTATTTACAAACAGATCAATAGTGTGTGTTAGAAATCTCACAAGTTCAAATAAAGATGGTAACTTCTAACAACTAAATTAAGAATAGTAAGAATGGAGGGAGGAGAAAAATCAGTAGCAATACCCATTAGAAAAACTTGTTGAGGATTATGTGGATTCGATATTGCAGTAAAAACAAATCTAACCTTTTTTTGGCAGTACTGGGAGGTGGACCTCAGGGTCTCACACTTGCTAGTTAGGTACTTTACCACTTGAGCACTTTTTGCATAGGTTATTTTTGATATAGGGCCCATTTTGTGCCTAAGCCAGTCTGGACAGCAGTGCTCCCATTTGTGCATTCCACATAGCTGGAATGGCGAGCTCGTGCCACCATGCCCAGTCGTTTGTTGAGATAGGGTCTCACAAAATTTTTGCATGAGTCAGCCTCAAACTACAATCCTCCTGATCTCCACCTCCCAAATAGCTGGGATTACAGGTTCGAGCCATGGTACTCAGTCCTAACTGTAGTTTTAATGTTTGCCTGGCAATGGCTCTTAAACCTCACCCTGTCTCTTCTTGTTTCCCATATCTACTCAAGCTGAGCACCTGAGAGATATTTCGAATCCAGTTTGTACACAGAAATCCTGACACTGGGCCACTCCTAAAGTAAAACCTTTGTGACGTAGGTCTGTGTGGAAGTTGTTAGACCATTGAGGATGTAACCTTGAAGGGAATTATAGAGCAATGGACATTTCTTCTTTCTCTCTTGGCTTCTTGGCTCATACCGTAGTTGAGTCACTGTACCACACTCCTACCATGTTGTGTGGCTTTGCCACATGCCCAAAGACACAGGGCCAATTCATCATGGACTGGAACCTCCAATACCGTGAGCCAAAATAAAACTTTTCTCTTTCTGGTACTGGGTTTGAACTCAGGGGCTACACCTTGAGCCACTCTAGCAGCCCTTTTGTTTTTGGTGATGGATATTTTTTGAGATAAGGTTTCGCAAACTATTTGCCTGGTCTGGCTTCGAACTGTGATCCTCCTGATCTCTGCCTCTTGAGTAGCTTTAAACTTTTCTCTTTATAAGTTAATTATCTCAGGTATTTTTTTATAGTGACTAATACACCAAATAATACAATACAGACATGAGTATGAATGAGTGAATGAATAACCTGACTTATTATTTTTAGCAAAAGTAACAGATTCCAGAATTAGCTTAGGATATGATGTCATTGGAAATTCCAGATCACACACTTCCCCCATTTAACATTTCACATATATGCCTTTCAATTTGACTGTACATTTCTTATAGATAAGATAATCCACCAAACTTTGTTTTTAAAAGGGAAGAGAGAGGGGAATTGGAAATACAATGGAGAGGTTAGTGAACTTTTCCATTGTACATTTTATACAGTAAGGAATTATCACAATAAAATCCCTTCATATAATTCATGTATGCTAATTCAAAAATTAAATAAAATTTTTAAAAAGATAGGGCTAATTTTAAAAGGAGGTACATCTGTGATTTATAAATCTCTCAATTGTTCTAGAGACATTTATAAATCTCTCAATATTAACATACCTTTCTGTTAATAATATAAATAAATCATGGGCAACAAAGTGTCTTTTTCTTAGTACCAAATGAAAGAATAACAACTGAGTAGCTCAATCACTTTGCTCTATGATAGATGTCTAAACAGACAGCTGGTCAGCGTACTTCCCACTCCTTCCCACCGTAAGAACTTCCTTTTGAAAATGTATAGGTCAAGGTTTAGAAATGCCCCTTTCTTTGTGCACATAGTTCCTTGTCTTTCTGTTATTGCTCAGGGTGCAAATGTTAGTGAACAATCATAGGACAATGGACGTGGGTTAAGTGAAGCCTTTGCCAATGTCTTAACCTCTTTGACCCTCAGTCCTCTTGGCAAAAAACTGAGGGGATAATACATAACCTACTAACTGTGTATAATCCCTCAGAAGATGTGTCTCTGAATCTTTGTTTCGTCATCAACCTGGAATGTTTTTGGCAATGACAAATTGCCAGTTTACTCCGTATGTGGACTATGGACACGTTCTCTAAATTCATTGTGTACTTAGAAAGTTCACTCTATTTTGAAAAAGACATATACAATTCAAGTGTATATAGAGCTGTGTTTGTTATCTATAGACATGGAAATACTTGATTTTATTTACTTTCTTTACTCTCTTTGGGTACCAAATTTTTGACATAAAAAGGTGCAATTTGTTATAACTGTAATAATTTTCACTCATTTTGGCATTAAGAGGCAAAACCTTTCATAGTCCCAGAGTTTTCTTATCCCAGAGGATGTACTGTGCTAACCAGCTACATTTAAAATGGAAAAACATGATACCATGTTGCCTCTGTCCTTGTTAAGCCTGTTTCCTTATTTACTGATGTTTGTTAGAATTTGTTAACTATGAATTATATTTCAGAGTAGGTTAAACCTTCTTTCCGTCCTGTCATTGCACACACCCAAATTACCAGTTATAAAAGTTGCATAAATTTACCACCAGCCAACTGTTTTTCTGAGCATGCAATTAAGTTATGGTGCAATTTTCAATTTTTTGCAGTACTGAGCCCCAGAAGAATTTAACAACTTTTGTGAATCGAGAGCTGTGGTTCATATTTAAGCCAGGAGCAAAATATCTAAATCATATTTAGCACAGTGCACCTTTCTTCAACTGCTGTTTATAGTTACGTGCACTTATTAGTTTTTCTTGGGTTTAGAGCATTGTGTTTGTCTTCTTATCGCTTCCTTCTCTTCCTTTTCTTCTTCTTCCTCCCTTCTCTCTCTGTCTTTCTCTTTTTTTCTCTCATCACAATCTCAAAAAGTGCCACTAATAAGAATGAGCATTTCAGTGTTTAACCTCATACCGTTGCTCTCAATGCTTCCCTAAACTCTTATCTTTTCCTGTACTGGCTATTTGTACATTTCCTTCTGCCACTGACACTATTTTCTAAAGAATCCTTCTACCATTATTTTCTACTCATATACTTTAAAATTTGCCAGATGAATTGCTTCAATACCACAAATTCCTTTTGTATTGAAGTTTCAGTTATTCAGCATTGAAAACTTTTCTTTTTGGGAATCTGTTTTCCTATTTGAGAAATGGGATCTTGAGCTGATCAAATAATATGACATATGTGGAGCTCTTGGCCCAGAGTAAGTCCTGGACTTTACTCCAAGATTACAGACCCAAAGACTGGAAGAGAAGTGAGTCAAACTGGGTTGTGACTCAAGTGTAATTCCTGATGATAATGATAATGGTGGTGATGATGACGATGACTGATGAAGAAGGTAATCACTTAACAACTCAGTGCTACTCTTCTGTTAACATCTCCTAATCCAGATGTTTTAAATAGTGAATGTTATGCCAAATTTTCTTAGGAAAGGAATTTAGTTTAGCAGGATAAATGTAGAAAGAAATAGGGTGAAAAGAGACAAATATTTCCTGCTCTCCCTGCAGGAACTGGGCAAAAACATTCTGAACCCAGATTTTAATACCCTGTTTGCTCTTTAGTCTTGGCTACTGTCAGAGACAGTGGTTTAACAATAACATTTCAGGTCCTCTTATTTGGGATCAGAGTATTATGGGCTGTGACTATGCCTTCTACAACAATGTCCACTGCTATCCTTGAGTAATGCTGCATTCACATTCCCAAAAAACACAGGCTCCATTGGGTCATTTTATTCATTTATTTGATTATAACTTATGGTGACTTTCAAAACTATTAAAAATATTTATGTCAAGTGACATTTTTCAGAATCAAGTGTAAGTTCTATTACATTATGTGCTGATTTTTTCAGGAGACATTATATTACTCAGATCTGCCTTAATTAAGTTATAAGAAAGTTGAAGTTGGTAACAAGTCACATATACAATTAAATCATGGTAACTTTTTATTTTTGAACTGCAGACTCAAAGTAGTTCAGAAATAATGTATTCATACAGAAAATAGGAAAACTCCTTTTGTTTCACAGGTCCACAGCATTTCCTTACTATATTTTAGCCAGTTCTAGACAGAAATGCCTAATGTATTCCATGAAAAATGATACTGAATCAATTCTACTGGTAAGAATGAGCTACAGAAAACTTCTGACAGTGACATCTGTGGTTTCAGAAATGTCCCACATTATGTTTCTGGGTCCTGAACAGGTTTATAAAAAGTCCATTGAGTTTCTACACTCAGAGCAAAGGAGAATTATAAGACTTGCTAATGTTATGGTAGGTTCTTTCTCTACAAAACTCTGTGTTAACTTTTAGAAGATAGTTTGTAAGCTTGTAAGAATCCACTTGAAACTTAATATTTTAAGCCACCTTAGTTTTCCAAAATAAGCAATTTGTCCCACAAGTTATCTAGCACCATGTTGAAATCTTCATTTAGATATAAGGATGCCAATAAATCAATGTCCAAATCAGCTAGCAACAGATGGTGTGTGAAGATAACCCCAGGGAAATCCAAGAAGAATTTCCCAGGACAGCATTAAGAAGGCAATTCTACACATACTAAAGATTCCTCCTGTTAAGCTACTCAGTGTTGTATTGCAAAAGAGAAAAGAATGTTTTCTTCTTACTCCTATTCTTTTGGAACTGAGGATAAAGATTATTGGCCAAGACATGAGGAAATTTTGACAATTGTTGGAAATGACAACTATCTACATAGTTTATTGATGAATTTGAAAAATTTGAAGATTATGGAATTAGTATGTTTATTTGAGAAATCCAGTGCTGTTTATTTTTTAGAAAATTATCTATGTAAAACAATCAACTGGGTTTTCATTCTTAAACGTACTTTCTTGCACATCCTTTTCATTATTTTTTTAACTTTCTTAGCTAGCTTAGATAACTGTTACTAAAGTATATTTTCTAATGGGTTAAATCTGTAGTTTTTAAAGGTGACATCATAAGTTTATTTTGGATCTTTTTCTCATTTTGTTTTAAGGCATCATGATCATGAATGAATTGGAGACATCATAGACTACTTTCTGTAACACTTCCAATTTACATTTCCTATTGCAGTTAAGACTGTTCTTAAATGTTGACAACACTGAAGTTCCATAGCCTGCAGGATCTATTCTACTCTATACTATCTTTGAAAAATCCATTTGATCCATTCACAGTTTTTTCTTTTATAATGGGAAAAATTTGTTGCTACAGTAAAGGCTTTGAAAATAGTCTCCAAAAGAACATGTCTACTATCTATGTGGCTTTTCTAATGTTCTTTGATTGCTTATGGAATTTTCGCTTTCTTAGGCCAGTATGAATATCTTACTAACTTCCATTATTTTTCTAAATAATTGGAATTTGAGTTTCCAAAAACACTTGAGCAGGCTTAGGAGCAATCCACAAAATAAGATTAAATTATATCCCTAGATTATTGTTACAAAAGTCACCCAAGATTTGTCTATCATTCCTATACTTTGAAAGGGCCTGGATATTGGCTCTTAACTCATTGTAAGACCAAAATTTTAATATGACTCTAAAAATGTATTGTTGTCTTAAAGAGGTTTCACATAAAGAAAAAATCTTGACTTTGGGCTTTCACATTGACAACAAAGATAATAAAACTAGTTAGAGTAGTAAGATTAGAAAGTAATTAAGGAGCAGAAGGTCAGGGAATAATAAAAACTAGTAGGCTCGAGATGTAACTTGAAGAAAGACAGCATAGACTGAACAGTTAAAAATAAATAAATAAAAAGAAAGTATAATTTTAGATGTTTTACATCTTCATGAGATGCAGCACACAAGCAATTCGAAGTTAGATTCTTTTGGAATCTTCCTCATACTAATCTAAAATATATGGAGTTTTATTTATTTATTTTTGTTTTTCTCCTTTCTTGCTCTAAATTATCTTCTAAATGAACATGTTTTCATCTCAAAATTCCCCCTAAATAATCACTGCAATTCTAAATTATCCTTATTGAAATTTCCATGTAAAATAATAGTGGCAAGGATCTGAGGCATAGAAGACCAAGTTTTAAGTATTGACTGGAATAAAAACAGTTATCCAGCATAAGTTGTTCTTACAATCAGATTCATTTCTCACATCTTTGGCAATACCAAATGCCCAGTTATCTTCAATTGCACACAATAAAAACCAGAAATTCCTGACTGACAGCGTTAGAAAAAAGATCTCCATCTGACTCTCATGAACAAAACATGAAAGGAACAAGGAATTACACCACTGGGTTTTGACTTAAGCGACAATTAATTTTATGAGAAGTCAATGTAATAACAGCTTCCAAATTTATCTGTTCTTAGTCTGGATAAAGGGATGGGTTCATAGCATCTTCTCTCATCATTTTTCTTATGAATGCCCTTATAAATTTATGACAAAAAGAGGTGATGATTGGTAGCATGATGAAAAATTTATTTCACTGTCATAGTTGGCCAAACCTCTGAGTGCAACACAAAAGCAATCTCAGAGAAATGGACTGCTTCCAGCTTAAGACTTTTTGAGTTAGAGTAGGTTATTTGTCATGATTGATGTCACTGAGGTCTGCCAGTTGGCTGATAGAAAAAAGCTACAAAATGAGCACCAGAATAATGAATGCTGATTAGGCAACTCTAACTTTATAAAACATAAATGACACATCATTAACAGAATGTTCATAATAGAGGCCACACTGGTGGCTCATGCCTGTAATCCCAGCTATTTGGGAGGCAGAAATAGGCAGACCACTGGGCCAAAAAATTTAGAGAGACCTGATCTCAAGGAACAAGGTAGGCATGATGGAGGATCCTGTTATCCCAGCTAGGAGGGAAGTGTAGGGAGGAGGATAGCATTCCATGGTTGGCTCTGTGCAAAAAACGTGATACCCTATCTTCAAAATAGCCTAAGATAAAAATAGCTGGGCTGTGGCTCAATTGGGAAAACTCTTGACCTTTAAGCACAAAGCCCTGAGTTCTAAACCTTGTACCACACACACACACACACACACACACACACACAAATAGCATGCAGACAACAGAGAATCTTCATAATGATATTTAAGGGGTTTTGTTATATGGACACAAGCTAACATAAGCAGGTGATTTTCCCTTCCTTTAGGAAGTACCACATTTTATTTTTGAACTATTGGAAATTGTTTTTTATTTCCTGCTTTTTTCACAAAATACTTTAAGGAACTCTGCCAGGATTGCAGAGGTCCTTGACTCGAAAGGGTTCAGAAAAGGAATGGAAAGACTAGATGAGACACACAAAAGGACTCACTCACTCAGGAAGGGAATGACAAGATACATGACCAGAGGACTGGTGACCTAACTGGCCAGTTTTAATTTTTGCATCAGACTTTTTAAGCAGTGCAAAATAGGAAGTTACACAATGCAAGAAGAGTTTCTATGCCTGGGAAACAATGCCCTCCACCTGAAAAACAACGTTCTTGCTCCAATCTCCTAGGTTACACAAGCAAAACTCGGACCCTCCTAGTTTCAATGATGACACCCAAACCTCTCTGTTTACATCTAGCTTCTCTTGGTTTCACATACACAAACCTCAGACCTGGTTGCCAACAATGTGCTCTGTTTCTGACCTTTCATAAACAAATACTTTCAGGTTAATGTTTTTTTTCTCCAGACAAAAGGAGTCACTCCATGTTTCTTCAAAACCTCAGTGAAAGATGTGGGGCACTTGCCGTCTCCAACCTTGTCAGGATCCTGCTAAGCCACAACGACCTTGTCAGATGGTAGCTTATGGCTCCCAACAGTACTCATATTTTAAAATATGCTTCAATCTTATATTAGATAATATATTTTTGAATATCTATAATATTTTGACTTAATGTATCATACCTATTGACCTAATGTATGGAGTTTTACTGTGTTTATTTTTCTTTTATTTTGCTTTCCTAATTAATATCTGTACTTAAATAAAAAGGGAAAAAACCCACAAATAATAACTGGCATGAATAAACATGAACATTGTGCATATTGTTTTTATGGCACCAGAACCAATATCATTTACAGGAAAAAAATATAAAATTAGAATATCTACCTCAAAAACTATTATCTATTGCTTAGACAGGGCTCTCCAAAGAAAGAGAATTGATAAGTTATCTTTGCCCACATGCACACACCCTGTATGTGTATGTTGTACATATGTGTTTGCTCGCATATGTACTCATGTATTCATACATATATCGATATACATATATATGTACACACACATATAGAGAGAGAGAGAGTGAGAAAGAGAGAGATTATAAGGAGTTGCTACTTACACCATTCTGAAGCCTGGTGCCAAGCAGAAAGCTCAGGAAATCTTAGTGTAGCTCTAGTTTGAGTCCTAAGATTTGAGTCCTCAGAGTCAATGGTGTAGTTCCAGTTTAAAGGCTAGGCTATTTCAGATTCAGGAAGACCCTGTATTATGTTGGAGTCCAAAAGCAGGAATGGCTGGTATCCCTGTCCAAAGACTGTTAGAAAAAGAGAATTCTCTGTTTTTCAGGGAAGGTCAGCCTTTTTCCAAATGAATTGATAATGTTAATCCCCAGAAGGACAAAGGCAATACATTAGCTTCATGTCAAAGCACAGAAATACTCAGAATAATGTTTGACACATATCTGGGCACTCTGAAACCCAGTCAAGTTGACACAAAAATTTAACTATCAGTATTATTATCATTATGACAATGTGGTTCAGAAAACAGAGATAACTTAGAATATTTGTTTCAATTTTAAGTTATAAAGATCAAAAATTATATTCTCCACTGAATTCCAAAATATTAAATTCAAACCTAATTTTGATGATGCTGATGCTAAAAGACTGCAAATACAAATATCTTCGTGGGACCAGCCACTCTAAGTAACATAGCTCTTCACCTCATTTTTGTAATTTCATAATCTTATAGAAGAATCACTTGTGCAATATTTCATAGGATGTATCATTCACCCTTGTAAAAGGTTTGTATTAGATTTCATGAATGTTTTGCTCCTTAGGTTCATAGTCTAAACAAGTAGAAATATGTTTTTCATGCACATTTCTGTTATTCTGTTAATACATGCTTCATTTAAACTGTGCCCCTAATTGTGTGTGTGTGTGTGTGTGTGTATGTGTATGTGTGGTGCTGGGGACCACCCGGCCTCACACATGAGAGGAAAATTGTCTACTCCTGAGCTACATCCCTAGTTCTGTGCCTTTAATTTTATTAAAAGAATTTTTTACTGCTCAAAAACCAAGAGTTTTATACAATGTTAGGTAGGTACTCTTCTTTGCAAAACAAATTACAATGAGCCTTTTTTTCTTTTTGTTATCATAGCCTCAGTATAATTTCTTTGAATATTTTAAAATGAATATTTGAACAGTGTAAGTACTGATAGTTACAAAAAAAACCATATTCTTTCTCACTTAATTATTTCCCTGGTTAGTTTTCAACTGGTGGTAAATATAAGTTACGCTTGACCACATTTATGATAACAATTTAACATGTCAATATGCTACTGTCTTTAATTTAAAGTAATTTGGCTAACTTATTTTACTTCAAGCAATGGGATGGCAACACACAATGAGCTACAAAGTTTGTAATGAAGCATTGAGAGGATAAATTGAGCAGGGAGAGAAGGTATGCCACATGTTCTGTTATGAATGACATCAGGATCCCACACTTGGTAAGGAGCTTAAGGTCATAGCACACTCTAAAGGATCAGGAAATGCTAGAAAACGTAAAGTTGTTAGAAAGAGTACAGACATAGCCTTGACAATAACATTAACATTGTTTTCTAAAATAAACAAACATTTTTGTTATAAATTCTAATGTGATATTCGCTTCCCATATAAAGACAAAGGTGTAAGGTTTAAGAAGTTGTGGTCTACTGTGGTTAGGGCCAAAGGGGCTATGGCAGAGCACAAGAGGTTAGATGAGTGCTTGACTGTCCTGGTACAGGAGTAGCAGGAAGAGAGGAAAGTGCTGAGGCCAGGCCACAGTAGAGGATCCTGTCACTCTGTCAAGTTTCCCACAGCTCACCTGATGTAAAGCATTCTGATATTCCTGAGCCACCAACTTAGATGTCAATATTAGCTAATACGACCAATGACCTAACAAAAGAGAATCTGGCAATTTTTGCAGAAGGACAGAGTGTTAAATGTTAGCATGGGTTTTCTGTTGATTATCAGCCAAGACAATGGAGATTGTAGTTGCTAACAATACTGCCTAAACCCTCTAAGGTTAAATCTCCAGTCTTCCCTAATCTGATGGCAAGTGGCATGGCCACTTGATTTGGCTTAAATCTTACTCAAAGACACAGATTAAATTGAATTTACATAAATAGACATGTTTCATGTGGACTTGATTTTTGTGCACTGAGATATGTTAAACAGAATACACAGCACGCATGGGAATCAAGAATTATTAAGTAATTGCAATTGTTTGCCAAAGTCTCATTTCCTATACACAATGGAATACCACTCCATCTTAAAAAAGGCAATTCTGTCATTTGTGATATTGTGGATGAAGCTGGAGGATATCATGACAATTGAAATAAGACAGGCACAAAAAAGCCAGATACTGCAAGATTTCCTTTAATGTAGAATCTTGAAAGTTGAGCTCATAAAAGTATAAAGTAGAAAAGTGGTTACCAGAGGTGAAGAGGAGGTCATATGGGGATATATTGGTTAAAGATATATTATTCTAGGTATCCAGAATGAATGAGTTTTGAAGTTTATTACATAGCATGGTAATTATAGTTAATATAATACATATTTAAAAATTAAGAGAATAGATTTCAAACGTTCGCAGCCTCACAAAAAGATGTGAGATGATGAGAATTATAATTAGTTTAATTTTATCATCCCATAACATATACATATATCAATGCATCACATTTTACCCCATAAATATGTAATTGTTATTTGTGTAAAAAATAAAATTTAAAACTTATGTACACAAAATAGTTTCATTCCCTAACAATAAACTGCACTCTGTTTCTTAGCATTTCCAAACTTCCCTTGGATTGTATCCATATCTAAAAAGTTGGGAAACAAATTCTGCTAGTCTGCCCAGTTGCAAAACAAAACAATAAACAGTCTAAACACAAAAATATTTGCTATAATTTACCCATGATCCTCCATATAAAATGTTGAATTGATATAGGGATGCTTAAACTATAAAATATTTTCTGACTTCAGGAATTAGTGAACCTGAATTAAATCTACTAAATTTTGTTTCATACCTGGTCATTCTGCCTCAAGCTTCTGTCTGTAAAAAAGCTTCTTCCATTTATGTGGTCTAAGAGCTCCAAAACAATCCAGAGTTTACATATTGTAACTTAAAACCTCAAATATACACTAAAGCTCAGTTCAGTCCTACCTTTCCCAGAGGATCCTATCTTCAAATTTCAGGGCATAATTTCTGGACTAATAAGATCCAATCAAGAGCTAGGCAGGTGAAGTGCTGTGCTTGCCCTTCTAGAGAGAAGTGCCCTGAAGAAAAGGATGACATTTGGTTGAGAAAGCAGAGTGAGGAGATAGGTTCTAGAAAAGAAAGAATAAAGCTGGACTAATGAAACATCTTAAAATGCAACCCTTCCCTGAGTGTCTACTAGGCATCCATATGTTTTTAATTCTGTAATGGAGATTCTTTACCACTGGTTCCCCCACTGCTCACTTCTCAGTATTCAGTTCTAAGATCTGAACATTAACAAAAGGTAAGATTTAATATATCATTTAATATTAACATTATCTTCCATCCTATTTTGGCAGCGACTGGGTTTTGCTATCATGGAATCCACTAACAGAGTGAACTTTACCGTTGCTTTGTTTTCTTTACAAAAACCCTTAATATTCTGCCCTCACTGGAAGGATATCATTTTCCAGAGAAAATAAGCCACCTAGATTGCTTTTGAACCTCACTTTGAAGGTCATACAAACACTCAATTCAAGCCACAATCATTTTTCAGAAACACAATGCCATTACAACTGGAAAGGTCCTGATACTTGGTCATCCCAGAGCTATAAAATGGAAAACCACGTGAGTCAAACATTAGACTTCAGATCCTGGGGAGTAGTTCCTTGTTTAATATTTTATCTTCTGATTCTGGCACTCCACCTGGCTCATATACAATCTCAATAACTTTTTGTTGAATTCATGTAATAGTTTTCTAAACAAATTCTATTAAAATTTAACTTCAAAAATAGGTGAAGGAAGGATTGTTGAAAGTAATTTTTAAGGTCTTTTGAGGAAGCAGGATATATCAACAAAATTGTCCTTGTGTTCCACTGTAAAATATCAAACTTCTTACTGATTTCTGAATTGTACAGAGTTCTGTAGCTTACATGTTTTGAAATGAAGCATTTTTAAAATTAAAAAATTTGCTTAGCATATTAAAGGATCTAAATATAAAAATGATAAAATAAAAGGAGAAAATAATTAAATGATCAATTGCCAAAATAGCATAAAAATGCTCTTGCTTCTCAATTTTTCAATTCAATGTTTCCAAAATACTCAACTTTCTTCCCCAAAATTGTAGGTACATTTTCAAGATCAATATACAGCAAAATTTTCACAGTGAGCAGACTAAATCTTTAGAAATTGTCAGAAATGTCCACACATTAGACTTGAACTTGTCAAGTTTTGTTTTCAACATCCAAAAAAATTTACCAAAGATTAATATTTACAAATCGAGAAAAATTACAATTAATCTAAGGTTACACAGAAATTAATTCTCCTGAAAAGTTTATTATTATAAACTGGATGGTTAAATATGTTTTTGTTTCCTTTAATTAATGGTAAATTTAGTGAAAGAAGTAGCATTTTAACAAGTACCCAATGATGTAAACCTGAATTAAGCTTAAGCATCACAATATAAGCAAATACCGAAACAGTTTCAAAATACTCTGTGTTCATGAGTTGTAACTCTCTTATGATCTTTTCCCCTAAGCCACCTTGACCCATGACTCTTTTCATGCCTATGACATCTACCAACAGTAATAGCAGCATCACTTTTGCAATATGAATTTCAAGCCTTGTATACTGTCAATATTACTTTCTATCTTTTCATCCCAATTACTTTAGCATTTTTATTCCCCAGAGTCTACAAATTCAGCAGATTTGTCAACTTTGACTGCACTCAGACCTCTGTTTCTCAAGCTGTATCATTGTACTCTGCCTTCATGCCACCATTTCCACCTTCTTCTACTGTGTTGAGAAAAAACAGAACAAAAAAGCTCCCTTTGAACCCAATCCACACCCTATCTTTTTAGTTTCATTCAAGCAGTGAAGATGGCTGGAAGCAAATATTGGCCCTTGCTAACTGCATGTTATTTTCATTTAAGACAATGAATTGGAAGTATGCTTTTAGAATTGCCTCATGCAGGTCCCGTGATATAGAAACAACACAACTTTACTTTTCTCTCAAATCACCAAAACATTCTCTCTTCTTTTAATCTGAAGTAAATGACTTTTCTCACAAGAAAATAAAAGCAACTAGAAGACTGTCCAATCATCTTGTTGTAAACATTGAACCTCCTGGTATATAAACATCTATCTTTTGTCATCTTTTAGGGTACAATTGATTAATTACCTCTACTCAATGCAACCCTTCACCTTGGATTCCAATGAGGAGCTTCACATCAAGGAAACATCTTAGTCATTTCAGTGGCATAAACTTGATGCATCATTTGTTAAAATACTTCTGAGTAAGAGGCTACCGTCATGCTCTTCTTCTTTGAATTATGATTAGCTCCCTTTTATCTCTTTTTCCAGATGCAATTTTATTTCTTATTTAGAAATTTTAGAATGGTCGGCATTCAGTCCTCCACTGTCAATTAAACCAATTGCTGAACAAAAGGGAAACAATATAATGACTTCAGAGAAAGGCTCAAGTTTAGGTTAGATTTAAACAAAGTTCAGCTCATGGAAAGTATTCTTTGATTAAGAGGTCTTAGTTCACAGGCCTGTTGGAAAGGACTCTGATAATGCTGAGCTGGTACCTGTGCATGGGATCCCTCTGCAGAGAATAGTGAAATGATTAGCTTCTGAAGAGCATGCACACATGCCCTTAGAGGAACAGTAGATTTTTAGATTCTCCAACTTTATGCTTTCAAAGACAAGCTTCTAATGCCTGCATAACTCATAACATGTATAGTTCTCTAAAAGTCATCACATCTCAGTTAACATCAACATTGACCCTGTTACTCATTCTGACAAATCTGGTATCATTCTTTATTAAGCTTTTTCTTAGCATTACTTACACGCACAGTTGATTGTAATAATTTCCAGTAGTTATGTCTTATAAATTTACCATGAACACTGAAGTAGTAAATACTGAGTCATTATTCCTATGGGATATGCAATGTTATGTGTTTCTGAGCCTCTGGGAAAAACATTTATCAACAGTCAATATATAATAGAACATTGTTTTATGTATGTTTCTGTTTAAAAATACCTTGCAAATGTCATTGATTATTGATATATTAACATGTAGTTGATTATTTACATCATATTGTAGTCCACTAGTCCTTATAATTTCTGCCTACAGCAATCTTCTCTCAAACAGGTTTGTTTTTCCATAACTCACATAGCAGCACCTGTACCTTCAAGGACACTAAAGAGCACTTCCACTCCAATAAATAGCACAAAAATATATAAAGGCATTACATTAAATAGACTGTAGAAAGGATACTTGTTTGCACCATGAAAGCTGAAATAAGAAGGCAAACTGTCATTTTTCTGGACCTTAGTTGAGAAGGTATACAACAAGAAAATTTTTCATCACTTTGTACATGGGCATGACCACGGAAGCCATTAATGCCTATTGGTATTGGCATTACAAATAAATTTTAGTGAGTAGGAGATTCACTGAATATAAAAATCTATAAATAGTTAAAATCAACAGTATATAGAAATTTATGAGAAAATATACAAGTGTGGTATTCACTTTTAGTATTTTCTAATAGCTGGTGTTAGGCGCTGCCTTGTGCCCCCCTCAAAATAATATGTCAACATTCTGATCCTAGGTTGTCACAATGTGACCTTATTTGGAAGCATGATCATTGAAAATCCAGTTATTTAAAATGAAGTCATAGTAGAGTAGGCGATTTTTATAATTCCCTAATGATGAAAAGGGAAATTACTCTCTTTTCCTCTCATATGTACGTGCACTTGTGCACACACACACACAGAGTGCCAAATGAAGAGAAGGCAAAGATGACAGTGATGCAGCAGCAGAGTCTAGCAATACCAAACACTGCCACCAAACACCCAAAGCTAAGAGAAAAACACAGAATAGATTTCTCCACAATCCTCAGAAGGAACCAACTCAATGAATACCTTACTTTGGACTCCTACCTCTGAAGGTGTGAAACAATGCTTTTCTGTGGTTCAAGCTACATAGTTTGTGATACTTTGGTGCGTCAGCTCTAGCAAACCAATACTGAAGTGTTTGGAGAAAATAAGATTGCCAAGCATGTTACCATAACCATCACTTCCCTTGCATCTGAGTTCTTTTTTTCCTAATTTGAATTTGTGGATCAGAGGAAAAGTAACACAGAATCACACAGATGAGAATTGCTGACTCTCACAATTATGAGAAATAAACAACCCCTGTTGTACTATGCCACCAAGTTCTGGAGTAATATATTATGCATCTATATATAACTGAAATATACATAACTAAAACACTTGCATCTTTCCATAAAGTAGTATAATCAGAGTTTTTCTGTTTGTTGTCATTTGTTTTCTTTTGTAAACAATGCTGGTGGGTTTGCAGTGGTGTATCGCTACCTCGTTGAGGATTTAATTTTATTTTCTATAATAATAAAATTAAATAGTTCTTGACATACTTATCAGCTTTGGGTTCCTTCCTTTTGACAGAATATGATCAATTATTCTGTCTAATTCGACTTTATTTATTTATTTATTTTCAATACCAATTATAAGACTTTTAAATTTTTCTGAGATTTCTTATTATGATGAAGTGTGGAATTTCATGAAACATTCCTTTATGTATGTATTGATTTTAGGTACTCTTCATTCCTTTTTAAAATATGGCCAATCATCTTTATTAGTTTCTGACTATAAATAAGTCATGCATTCATGAATAAATCTCATTAAGTTTATTTAATTTTCCTTCAAATTTAACTTTTAAAGAATACTTTAAAGATGCTTATTGAATGTATACAAAACATAAATGCATGTAAATCAAGTTTACTGAATCATAAAAGCAATAAAATTGTTAATGAATTATTAAGAACCTATAAATGTAGTTGTCAATGAGTTTAAAATGGAATTTAATGATTTTTAATTAGGAAAGAACTGTTCATAGTCCAGGAAAAATTTAAGTCTAAGTTAAAATGTTACTTTCTTCATTATCGAAATAAACAGGGTAGACTTAGCATAATTCCAGGAACATCTCATGGAGTCTCTACCATGTAGTTGTCAGGAAGAAAGCCTTGGAGAATGTCAACCTGAGATTAACTCTCACTCTTCCACCTGCTTATTGTATAAATTGGGCAAAACCCAATAAACCGCTATGTTTTATTGTCTTAGCTTGTAAATAAGGTAGTATTTAAGACACCAATGAAAGTTTTTATTGTTTGCATTAGATTATCTAATATGCATTAAGTAGTTATTGTGGTTTCTAACACATGAGAACTGCTAAGTCTTTTCTGTCACTGCTATTAAGGACTAAAAAGATTATCATCTTCCCAGTGTAGCATTACATATAGCGTCATAAGGGATCAGAAAAATCCCAAACCTTAACAAAAGGCTTTTACATGCTTCCTGATGTAAATTGAAATTTGCCTGAGTAAAAAATTCTTTACCATAGTACTTAAAATCTCTGTATGTATTAAGCAACATCATTTCTGAAGTGCATATGTAGAGAAAACACAAAGTATTATATTGAAAGACTTTGAAAATAGAACATACGCTTTACCAGTACATAATAATACATAAACTAAACTACTATGTTAATCAATAGGATTTTGAAAAAAATCCCTTTATTATGGGGAGACTACCTCAAGAGTGTGTGTGTGTATAAATATTCAATATTCCATGTAATTTTTTTCTTTAAAGTCATTGCTAAATATTGGCAAAATTAGAATTGTAGTAAATTGTTTAATCTGGGGTACAAAATTAAAGCTAAGATGAATGCATTGATATTTTAGAGTATTTTCTATTGTGCACATTAAAGCATCCTTAGATATTAAACTACATCTATATGATTTGGTTGTTTGGGAATTGGAATTTATAACATTCTATACTATCATGCAAGTATGTAGTCAATTCTATGAAAACAACTCAATATATACACTTAAAGTATAATGAAAAATTAGTGAATGTTTCTCTTTATTTTAGAATAATAGATTCATTATTGTAGTTTCTAATTGCTATTTCCTGCCAAATACCTTTATTTCTTTCAATGTCCTTTTAATTTGCTTTTTGAGCAACATTTTTACCATTGGGTATACTATTGATGAGAATATTAATCAAAGTACCCCTGTTCTTCTGGACAGAGATAGACAGGTAACCAAGCTAGGCAAAAGAAGCATTTTCCATTATTTGAATAACTTATCCCTAATAAAAATCAGGAACAAAATATTGCGAGTCCACTCATCAATTGGTGAACATTTACTGACCATGAAATTTCTACAGAAGTTCTAGTTTCCCATATGCCCTTCCTGAGACACTTTATCATTTTCTTCTATTTTTAAAAGTGTGGAATACTTGTGGAATGCTGTTTCTTTTTCCCTTTAGTTTGGAAATTTTATATGAATAGGTGCATCATAAAGCATTACTTTGGAGCTGGAATTTGAGAGCAAAGCAAATGCACATTTCAATAAATAATGGTGCACTTGTTTGTTATTCCTTATAATCCTGAGCTTTCTGAATAAGATTTTTCAGTGTCCTGTGGAGTTCTTCACAGAATAATGTAAATAACACCATGATTCCTGCCAGTTCATAGGAGGGTGATCTCTCTGGTTTACTATAATAGAAATAAAAGGACAAGTTACTATCATTAAAATTTCAGTTGAAGATATTATGTGAATCATAGACTATTAGTGACTGCTTTAACTGTAAATTTAAAATTCTTAGAAAACAGAAGAAACTTTTTCTTTTAGTCCTAGCAATCAGGTCTAGGGACTTGTGCAGGCTGATTAAGCACTCTATCACTGTCCTACAGCTCTACCCAGAAAATCTATTTATGTGAATCTTTAGTAGCAAACTAAACCTTAATGAGCCTGAATCCATGGCTTGGCTATTATAAATTTGATGAATGGATAAAAACATGTGGCGTATATAATTTTTGGAGTATTATTCATCGATAAAGAATAAAATGTCATTTTCAGAAAAATGTTTGGAGCTAAAAATAATTACTTTAAGTGAAATAAGTTGGACTCAGAAAGACAAACACCATGTTTTCTCTCACATGTGGAAACTAGACCTAAAAACCAAAACAAAAACCAGGTAAGGATATGAATGTAGAAAGGGAAGAGATGAGGGAGGAACAGAAGGAGGGGGAAGAGTGAAAGGAGAGGGTGATGGGGGTTTTAGATAATCAAAATAAATTGCATGAATGTATGAAAACAGAACAGTAGAATATTAAAGCCTGTAAAAAAAAAAAAAGAGGAGGAGGATAAGAAAGAGGAGATGAATATAATCAAGTTACATTACATGCATGTATGGAAAAATCACAACAAATCCCATGTTGCAAAAAAGCCTTAACTGACTTGTGTCCATAGAGTTTTCATTTACTTCATATTATTACTTTTTACTTACATATTCATTTACTTAAATTATTAACATTCACAGAAATGATAGGATTTTTCATTCTGGAGGATTTATAAAGAGCCTACCTTTGAATGTTATCCATTATGTATGTGTAATACAGTACTTTTGTTAGGTTTATAAAGTTCTAAATGCAGAAACACATCTGAGCCCAAGGATTTCTTATAAGATATTGTGGATTTTCACTGTTTTTTATGTTTACTTTTATAATCGAAAATGATCCCGAGATAATGGAGAGGAGCAGAGGAAGGAGGCCACAGCAGTAAGATATGGCTCACGGACTGCCAAAAATTAAGTCTCAGTATAAAAATGTCAAAAAAACAAGCAGATTGAACGCCGAAGGCACAACCCCAAAAAGCCCCTCTAAGGTTGCCTTGATATAGACCTGCACTGAAGCCAACGGGGCTTCCCTCTGCACTTTGACAGCAAGTATCCTGAGAGACCACCTCCTGAAGGATTAGCTGATGTTCAGGGATTAGCAACTGTTTACAGGAGAATTCATGGCATCCTGAATTTTTCTATTGTCTCTGACCTTAAGTAACAAATCTGCACCTTTTTTTCTAACAAACTATTGATCAACAAAAATAAAAGGATTAGAGAAATACATTTATAGGCCTTTCCATTTTTGTCTTCTTTACCAATAATTCTGTGCAAAAGATTCTGTACAATTTAGTTTCAAACTGATATCTTTCTGACCCAAATAACTCCAAGAAAATGACCACACAGTTTAGCTTTCAATCATCAATTCTTAATTCACCAGCAGTAAGATATTGTCAGTCTATTTGTTACACTTGATATCTAATATTCTTTTCATAATTATATTGCTTTATTAATTGAAGACAAGTTTTACCACTTGAAATTTCCATCCAGCTGAATGATGTCACAATTTTTATCTTATTTTTCAGTGGAAAACAGTATGCAAACAAAATCTACATAGAATTTTTATATTTATCATAATTCAACAAAATATATAATTATTGCATGCAATGTTTTAATATCTGAAATATTTAGGAGACTTGTAGAATTGATGTATTTTTTATGTTGGATTTGTAGTTATTAGGTAGTCAAATCTTTGTTGATTCTGTATTCATTAGCTATTCAAATCTTTTTTTGATACTCAAAGATATAGTCACATATTATATATACAAGATGTCCTCAATCTTCAGTAAACTTGTAAATAAATTCATATATAAAGAATAAATTAAATCCAAACAAATATACTCTCTCAGAGGAATGTAACTATGATATTCATTTGATAAACTATTTACAAAAGCTAAATTTGCATATAACATTTTCATAATTGTAATTAATATTTGTCCAAATGTATTATTGTTATGTTAAGATCCAAATTTTCATAAGATGAAAACTCAATTATCTTTATGTATGACACATAATATTCCCTAATCTGAACTTCCTAGCTATTTGATCTTTGAATTGAGAAAATTAATTTCTATAACTTAAGCCCTCCAAGCTGTAGTATTTTGTTGATGAGAGTCCAAACTAACTTCCATATTTGCCTATGTTAACTTTCATTGTTAAACATGGAAAAAGTAATAAAATATAAGATAGAGGGAAGGGTCATTATCACTTGATTTTAAATACTTAAAAGATTAATTTCAAATCAGTGCATCTTTCTCTTAAAAATTCTCTTAAAATTCAGGTCAATATCTAAGATTTATCTTGGATGTAGCAATAATTTGGACATTGACTTAACCAAAATAATTGCATTATGATTCGCATTATAAAGATAACTCAACAAATACACAGGAACTAAAATTTATGATTGATGAGAGAAGGATAACTGACTTTTCTGGTATGTACTAATTGAGCACTTATGCTACCAACAGAGATTTGGATCTCTGTTGAAAACAAGTAAGCAATCCACAGTGACACAATTATGACACTAATTTTTGCATTATATTCATGTATCACCTAAACTGTGTAGATTATTTTTTAAGGCTATACAAACTTGCTGCCTCTCAAATACATCTGGGGAAAAATCACTATTGCTTAGTGACACTCTATATATTATTGCCGTTAGGAAGTATAAAGAGAAATATCAAATAAATATTTTCTATTGAGTTAATATTATAGCCCAAAACCACAGTTGCATATTTGAAATTGTGTTTAAATTTCCATTAAAATTTATATGGACTATTTTAACACAGTACTTAATAGATCTCACATCTCACATAATCTTATAAACTTGTATACACAATAATGTGAATGGCAAAAAGACAAACAAATTAGGTCTTATGGAAGAAAATGTCTTTATTCATTTTCTTGTCAACCTCATGAAAAGAAAAGGTGACCACAATTTCCAAAATAAAAATCTTATAATTGATGAGATGGATCTTTACTCAGAATATTTGGTTTCCAGCTTGTTTTATTTTTGTGTATCTTATTTCTATCTTTACATGTCACTTTCTCTTTCCTTATCTTGCAATAATAAATGTTCTAGCTCAAACAAAATTCTGTTTTACTTACCATTAGTATAATCCAAATTATTAGCTCATCAAATAGTACTTTTTTGTTATATTTTGCCTTAATTTTCAAAGGCAAGATAGCTATTATCAGTAGTTTCTGTCTTACACAACTCTTACATGCACCTAGTTTCCAAACCAGCAAGTAAATCTTGGAAAACAGTAGAAAACATTATTTCAGGGACTTTTTGACAAAATGACATTTCAGTACTTACAAAATAATGATCTAAATCTTTCTGGAAAATTAAATGCTAGCAAGTGCACAGAATTCCATGAAAAGGGATTATGAGTCTTTTTTAGATATAACATCATTTATCTAATGAAATTTTTCTAAATGGGAAAGAGAAAAAGTTAATTTTTCAAAGGAAACAGTTAAATCAACATAAAATCTGAAGTCCATTATGGATTAAATGCAAATGCTTGGTTAGTCTTCAAATATCTCACACATTTCAATGTATTTGAAGTCTACAAACATGCTTAACATATGCCAACCAGAATTTATCTCCAAATATACTTAAATATTATAGTGACATTTTTATAGCTGGTTTCTTTCTTTAAGTCATGGTATTTTGCATTTCAGACTTTAAAAAGAAAAATTTTTGCTTACTTTATGTAAATCAAAACAGACATTTCTTTCAAAGCTATTTGGCATATAATACATGTATGAATGAAAAAGATATCATTGCTTTTATTAGCAAGAAATTTAACCATATGATTATTATGAGTTTGTGCAGAAAACATATTAGTAATAAAAGTAGTAACAAAGCATATTAGTAACAAAGTTTTTAAAAATAAATATGGCAGGGATGTGTCTTCAAGAAATACCTGCGAGGATTCATAAATGGAATAGATTTCCTTTCTTGAAGGATATGCAAATATGAAAGGCAATCTTCCGAATACTATTTTTATGGACTTGGGTTCATGCAGCCTGGTTTTAGATCTTGAAAAATGGTCTTGAGCAAATATCCTAGAGATAGGGGGAGGAGTTGGTGGAATGACAGGAGAGGCAAGGGGGGAAAGAACCCATAGAAATCAGGGAGAAGTAAGAAAATCACTCCATGGAGATGCAGTTATTTTTTTTGAAGTTGCTACCTTTGTCCTGAACTATGTCACAGTATACCCTCCAAATGCTTATTTTCAAGTGATGGAAAACAAATATAAAGAAAAGAGTGAAAATAAGGCAAATGTGTAACATCAATAATAATATTCAGCCAAGAGAAACACAGGGGTACATATAAAAGATTCTCAGAATACTGCCTAATCGTATGAAATTAACTAAACATGTAAGATGTCTAAATCACTAGTTATGAAGCAAGTTGTTTTAATGAACCATGAGGGATTGTATTTTTCTTTAGAGCAATTAAGTACCACATAAAATATTTACACTAAACTATTTGCAGTGTAGTCATTACTTATTGAAATGGTTTCTTTTCGTGGAACATACAGCTGAGATAAACATAATGCCTATTCGTTCATTCTTAGCATTTAGTGTTATTTTGAAGCATAATATCTCCATGTTAATTGCTGAGAAATATGCAGAAAGAATCAAAGTCAGCATGGAATAAGATTTTACATTTCATGCAAATCCTGAATGAAAAACCGAAGGTTCCATTTTATAGTGATCTTTCTTCTTCAGAAGACAGTCAAGTTGTTTCTTCCAAGCAAGCTTATATAGACATTGAGCATCTTGTTTGAGGCAGGTGTTCTGTAGATTCAAAAGACTTAGAATGTGTCCTAACCAAGTAGCTAAAAATTACTCTTTCATAGATGAAGGATTACAAAAAAAATCTATCAGAGTTACCAGTGATATATTTTCTTTTACAGTAATTTCCCAAGGAGAAAGTCTAGAATATTATTTGAACTTTTCTGCATTTAGGACAAAATAAATAACTGCCTTTGTTAATAGGATTCATATTTCCTTGCAGTGACTGCAATATAGAAATCAGTGAAGTAAGATGCTCGTGACTCACACCTGCATCTTAGCTACTTGGGAGGCTAAGATAGGGGCTATCATGGTTCCAGGCCAGCCCTGACAAAAAAGTTTGTGAGAAAGCTGGACATGGTGGCATGCACCTGTCATCTCCGATGTGGCAGCAAGAGTAAAATGGGAGGACCATGATCCAGGCCAGCCTGAGCATAAAGGCAAAACCTTATCTCCAAAATAACCAAGGCAAAAAGGGCTAGAAGTATGGCTCAAGCAGCAGAGTGCATGCCTATCAAGCTCAAAGCCCTTAGTTCAACTCTAGTACCACAAAAAAGACAATAAATCAGTAAATATCTTGAAAAAAAAAACAGTCATTGGAATTTTAAAGGTATTGCTTCACAATGGAGATAGGGATTGTGGGGGGGAAGGGGGGAGAAACGACCCAAACATTGTATGTACATATGAATAAAATAAAAATTAAAAAAAAATTTTCTTTGAAATGAAATGAAATTAATATCATTTAAAATACATTATTGTTTAAAAACTATAAAGTCTCAAGTAACTTTAACTGTGCAGATATGCAGGTATTTTAAATATTTTGTATGATACTTTGGAAGAAGGGTGTTAACAGTATTTCCATCTTCTCTGATTGTAGTTTTTTCAAATTATAAAAATTCTTTAAAAAATCTTGAAAATAAAAAATAAAAACAGGGAATCAATCAACCAGATAATTTTGTTCACATAATTCCCAACATTTTATGTGATTAAAATAAATTTAATGCATTAACTCAATTTTTCACAAATTTATCTCATGACTGATTTAGTCCTAAATGAGCATTTTTCTTATTCTTGTTTCTCTGTATTGTTTGTCCCTATCAGGTTCTCATAATATTTCTTGCCCTTAATTAAAATATTGTTTCAATGTCTTAATTTCTTAATATTTTTAATTAACTTTCCTTGTTTTTTGTCTTTAGAAATATATTTAGAATTTCAACATATTTAATGCAATCATTTGCATTAAATTTTGACAGATATTTTTAAAGTATGTTGGAACATTTCAGAAATAAATATTTCCATGTTTTTCTTCATAATAATGGTCATGTATTGGGAATATACTGAATAAAAATAATAGTGAACATTTGTGATGCTCAAATTATGAGGAAGACATGGAGAGTGGCATGCCAATAGACATGTGAATGGTAAAAACTGTGCTATGACATTTCAGATGGAAATGGGGGCTCTATTGGGAAGTGAATCAGACTGGGCTGTTCATGTTACATTTAGGCAAAGAACATGTATCCATTTTATCTATGTCCAGATACTTTGTGAGAGGCTGAGTTAAAAGGAGTAAATTCATGAACATGGCAGAAGAAATTTCAAGGTAATCCTGAATTCAGGGAGTGGCATAGTTACTGATAGATGCTTATAGTCAATTTTACAGTGAGAATCTAGAGTCAAAAGTGGAGTGGAATACTTGAAAATCTTGCAGTTTGGTCAGAAGTCCTGTGTAAAGTTGGGACTAAGAAAGGCATAGTTTCTGGGAAGATTTGCACATTAGCCAAGTAGTTTTTATTGGGACAATAGCAAAAAATGCCTTGAGGGCATCTCAGCAATTATCAAGATCCCAACTATTGCAGGTTGAATGCTATGAAAGGGAAAACTCATTTCAAAGTCCTTCCCATGAGAGAAGAGTGACTCTGGAGGCACCCTGATAGATTTTCCCAATGCTTAGCTTCAGAGACATTCAGAGGCTGTTGACGCCATGGTTTTAGGGTTCCACTTACTCCTTGGACTGGTGGTAGACCATGGTGTCAATCACACATTACTGGTTTTGCAGGAATTCAGAAAACAAGGATAGTGGTGTCATGGTTGCTTCTACACAGATTTCAAAGGAAGACCTATAAGGCTGGTAAAGTGTAGCAAGATGAGAATCCCTGTGGAGAATCACTGTGATGGTGATGAATGGAACTGTGACAGTGAACCTAAAGATGGAATAGAGATCCCAGGAAGCTAGAGATGCAAGGAACATGGCATGTCTGCTGAAAAAAGCTTTGGGCAGTGATCAGAGACAGACCATGGAAAGGCCACGTGGGTGACAAATGCAAGGGTGTAGGTGTGGAGTTGCGAAGCCCTTTTGAGTTCCTATCATGCAACCCCATGCTCAGGATGCTGAACATGAACCCACAGGATTTAATGTCTGCCCTTTCTGATTTCAGTATGTTTTCTATACCATCTCTCCTTTCTTTACCCTCATTCTTCTTTTCTGGAATGGGGATGTTTACTCTGTACAATTATGTATTGGGAGCACAAATACTGATTCTTGGATTTTGCAGAAATTCACATCTAAGAGTTGTCTTCATTCTAAGTGGAAAAATTCAACTTGAACTTTTCAATAATATTATAACTATTAAGACTGAGGAATCTTTGAGATGAACTAAATGCATTCTTCATTATGACATGTCCACAGTCTGTGGTATAATGTTGTATATTAAATATGAAATGTTCCCCTGGAAGTTCATGTTTTGAACTCGTGGTCTTGCCTTTTGGCTCTATTTTAGGAGGTGGTAGAAGCTTAAGGAGCCTAAGAGCTTTAGTGTCTACCTGGAGGAAGTAGGTCATTAGGAACCTACCTTTAATATTTATACAAGGTTGCCAGTTTTTTCTTGCTGTCTGCTTCCTGTCTATTAAGCGAACAGCCTTTCCTGCCATACTTTAACTATCGTGATGTTCAGTCTCATATTAGGCACAAAGCCAGGGAGCTTGCCAACCACAGACTAAACGTTTTAAAACCATGAGCCAATATAAGCAATTGATTCTTTAAATAGTTTCTCTTGGGTATTTGGTCACAGCAACAAAAGTCTGACTAAAACACTTGGCTTGTATTTTTATATGAGTCAGCTTCCATTGATTTTGTTAAGTCTCAGTATTTTTCATTCTTTTAAGTAGACTCTGATGTTCTTAAATGTTATTTAATGAATTATATTTGTCTATTTCAGAATCAAATTAACATTTTTTTAATATTTGGCATATTTCAAGTATGTACAGAACAATATAACTTAATGTTGATCTGCATTCAATATCACTTCTCAAAGTCATGTGTGTATATTTTCAACAGAAATAATATAATAATTTAAAATGTTATAGAGTTTTATTTAGTTTTCCTTTGCATACTTTGCTCTGAAATAGCTATGATTCCTTCACATATTGTTAAAATTTTCCCTTTATATTGAAAGATGATGGCTTGCTTATTTGCTGTGGTGTTTTATTTTTAAATTATCTTCACTGCAGAGAAAGAATATAAATGATAGCAATATAAGGGTAGACTATAAATGGTAACATAGGAAAGATTAACAAGTTTACCAGTCTTCTTAAAATATTTCCAAAATAATTACCCATCAGTTTTGGTTCTCAAATATGACATTCTATCATACCGCTTACTCTTCTTACTTAACCTCTTTGCAGACTGACAAAGTATAGGACTTTCCTGGCTTGTGCTCTTTTACCTTTGCTTTAGAATCCTTTTTATTTTCTTTTTCAAATCCTGATCCAAATTGCTGTTCTATTGCCAATTTATATTTATACATTTGCCACAAGTAAATTATCTTTATTTGCAAGAAGAAATTTTTGAAAATGTAATTTGCTTGGAATTATTTTACATAGTGGCATACAAAAATATGTATAAAAAATAATATATAATATATGAAAACACGTCAGTACTGCTATACATATGAGAAACAACTGACAACTAAATACTGAAGGAAAATACTTTCCAATACAGAATTTTTATGTCTCTTCAATACATTATTCAAAAATTGTGGTATAGCAAAAATTTGTACAAATAGTAAAATTAATATTTGACATAATTTATCACTAATGGAAGTGCACTTTATTTAATAAAGATAATTTTGCAGACAGAATGTAAATGATTCCAGCATTATTGAATTGTAGTGTGGAATAAAGGCCAAAAAGAAATGAATATTTGAGTGGTTTTGAAAAAACATTGATTGGATTTTGGCTTGATAAAACAACAATAGCATGCTAATCCCAGAACAAAGAAACAAACAAAAAACTTGTATGAAGTTGAGATGGTTGAATGGATGGAAAATAGAGTGTTTTTTCAGAATCTGTCACAATGCTCATTTGATTAGACTACAAGTGTATGATGACTGCAGTAATCTGAAGGAAACAACAGAAATACTAGTAAAACTGTGTATTTAGAGAAAAATTAGCAGCTATTTGATTAATTTAAGAGAATTCGAGAAAAAATAGATGCCGTATATCCAAGACATATAATAAATAGTCACATAGAAGACAAATAAATAACTTTAAAAATAAACACACCTATATCAGAATTGACATTCAACACAAATGAATTAACACTTTAGAGGGAACATTAACATCTCATTTAAATATACAGCCATGCATTGCTTAAAAGAGGTAGAAATTAAATATGAAAACAAAAATATTAAAAAGTAAAATTATAGTTAAGTTATGCCAGCAAATATGAATGAAAATACAGGTTCTATAAGTCAGGGGACATCAGTAGAAATGTAAAAGTCCATCAAATAGTTCATTTTACAGTGACAGTAGGACCTATTGCAAAATGAGGTTTTTCTAATCTAAACTTTTATACCAAACAATAAAGTCCTGTAATGCCTGCTTTGCCCTGCTTTAAATTTTGTTTGTTTCTTTGTTTGTTTGAGGTACCTAAACAAATCATTACCAACTGATACATGTCAATCACTGGAAGTAGTTGCTGTGTTTGTTCTATTTAATGTTAGCTTGTTATATGTTTTTTTTAAAAAAGTCTGCAGCTGAAGTTAGATTCAGAATATAAGAACTCTCTAAGATTTTCATCCACCTGGCTGGATAAACTGATGGGTAGTGATGTGTGAGAAGCTAACATTTCAGTATAAGAAGCATAGTGAAGAAATAATACCAAATATAATTAAATTTTCCCACTGATGGATAAAAATTTTAATGATGAATACACAGTCAAAACACAAATGACAATAATATCAAAATTTATAATGGTTCACATTAGGCTATTATTTGTTTGCACACATACACAGGCTGTGTCAAGTTTTATTGATTATAGTAATAAATTTATGCAGTTTGAATTGGCTTCTTTTGAGATGGGTTCTTACTATGTCACCCAGATTGGATTTGAAGTCCAGAGTTCAAGTGATGTTTCCACCTCAGACTCCAGGGAAGCTGGGATTACAGAAGTTCACTACCATGTCTGGTGAATGTATACATTTTAAAATGAGATATGTGTTTTCTATTTTGCACTTGCAGGCATATGCATACAGGAATAAACCAAAAAGCCACCAACACCATCTGTTCCATGAATTGCTTGACAGGACTTCCCTGAGTAATCAGATTTTTGCTGGCCCCATGCCTTTTAGCCATCTTTAATACTAATGTCAATTATCACAGCTAAAGAAAATGTGAATACCTGAATTAATCAATGCTGTGGTTTGAGGGTTTGGGCCTTTTGTAAAATTCATCTGATAGTTAATACTCAAGGAAATAACATTAAATGTGGACACAGTGGCTCATGCCTACAATCACAGATTAAGAAAAGATTAGGAAGATCATAGTCTGAGGAAAGCTCAGATAAAAAGTTAGTGAAATCCTATCTCAGTTAATAAATTGAGTGTGGTGGTGTTCACCTGTCATCCCAGCTATGTGGGAGTCATATGTGTACAGTATTGCAGTCTGAAGCTAACTCCTGGGCAAAAACATAAGACCCCACCTGAAAAACTAAAGCAAAAAGTAGAAAAAAAAAATCTGAAAATGTTGCTCAAGCATTAGAGCACCTGCCTAGTAAGTTAAGTCCTTGAGTTTAAGCATAGTACTCTCCCCCCAAAATGTGGGGCCTTAGGAGATAGTTAGGCCATGAGGGAACTTTCCTGATTAGTGTCTTATCAAAGGATTAGAGGAAACTAACTAGGACCTTTTGTCCTTTTGCTTGTTGTCACTTGAGGACCAAGTGTTCATCTGCTGCAGAGAAACTAGCATTGAAGTTGCCATCTTGGAAGCAAAGACAGTGAACATCCGGTGCCTCCATCATTGATCCCCTCCCCAACTCTAGAACAGTGAGACATATGTTTCCATTACTTATAAATTATTCAGTCTGTAGTATTTTGTTACAGCAGCAGGTGCAGACTAAGACAATAATTTACGCTACAAGTTGTACTCTCTTCCCTATATATAATGTAAAGTAGATTTTTGCTTGACTTTTCTTTTTTACTTTTCAGGAAATTGTTTCTAACTCATCTAAGTATAGTTTTGCTTTCTGTAACAGATGTTTTAGAATTCTTTTCTGGAGAGATAAAAGTAGAATATGAAATATATTCAGATACTGGGTTTAATGGCAGCTGCATTAAATTACACTGCTGTTTTAAAAATTTACAACTCTGGAACTAATTATCTGTGTAAAAACTACTGACAGTGCTAAACCAGGATTATATGTACTGATTTCTTTTGTTACTGAGTTTTTTGTGTGTGCAGATAAAAAATGCATAAAGTACTCATTCTCTTTGTTACTTCACTAATGGTGGAAAAAAGAGAACCATGAGTCACCTGATGGCTTCATGGAGCACAGCACAGAGCTGGTGCTATCTTAGGCATTCAGAAGTGCAGAATAATCAAGCAAGCGCAGAGGCACACAGTTGTGCCTGATTTTACCGCTAATCCTTTTCCAACAGTCTCCTGAATAATTCCCTTACACCTGCTACTATTTGGGAGCTTAATGTTCCTCCCTCCACACCTGCATGCTGCAGCCAACCTCTGTGCTGGAAACTTTGGGAGAAGGTCGTTTTCTCTACGATATTTGAACTGTGTAACAAAGGTGATGAAGTGAGAGTAAGAGGTAGGTTACGTGGAAGATGGAAAATTCTCATGACCAACATTACTTAAGACACTTATAAGCAGAGAGGAAACTGTAAACAGTTTCTAATACTGTGGGGGAGATTACCTTGACCACAGAGGTACATGGGTGTTTATATTGACTAGGGAGTTTGTGTGAGCAATTTTATATTTATGCCACATTAAAAAAAATCTCTATACCTACTAACTCCAGAGTATTTCCTACTCTTTCTTGTATCAACTTAAGAGTTTGTGGTCTGATATTAAGATCCTTGATCCATTTTGAGTTAATCTTGGTATAGGGTGATATACATGGATCTAGTTTCAGTTTTTTGCAGACTGCTAACCAGTTTTCCCAGCAGTTTTTGTTGAAGAGGCTGCTATTTCTCCATCGTATATTTTTAGCTCCTTTGTCAAAGATAAGTTGCTTATAGTTGTGTGGCTTCATATCTGGATCCTCTATTCTGTTCCACTGGTCTTCATGTCTGTTTTTGTGCCAGTACCATGCTGTTTTTATTATTATTGCTTTGTAATATAGTTTGAAGTCAGGTATTGTGATACCTCCTGCATGTTCTTTTGACTGAGTATTGCCTTGGCTATTCGTGGCCTCTTGTGTTTCCATATAAATTTAACAGTAGATTTTTCAATCTCTTTGATGAATGTCATTGGAATTTTGATGGGAATTGCATTAAACATGTAGATTACTTTTGGGAGTATAGACATTTTTACTATGTTGATTCTACCAATCCATGAGCATGGGAGATCTCTCCACTTTCTATAGTCTTCCTCAATCTCTTTCTTCAGAAGTGTATAGTTTTCCTTGTAGAGGTCTTTCACATCTTTTGTTAGGTTTACACCTAGGTATTTGATTTTTTTTGAGGCTATTGTAAATGGAATTGTTTTCATACATTCTTTTTCCGTTTGCTCATTGTTAGTGTATAGAAATGCTAATGATTTTTCTATGTTGATTTTATATCCTGCTACCTTGCTATAGCTATTGATGATGTCTAGAAGCTTCTGAGTAGAGTTTTTTGGGTCTTTAAGATATAGGATCATGTCGTCTGCAAATAGGGATATTTTGACAGTTTCTTTACCTATTTGTATTCCTTTTAGTCCTTCTTCTTGCCTAATTGCTCTGGCTAGGAATTCCAGTACTATGTTGAATAGGAGTGGAGATAGTTGGCGAGGATGTGGGGAAAAAGGAACCCTCTTACACTGTTGGTGGGAATGTAGACTAGTACAACCACTCTGGAAAAACATTTGGAGGCTACTTAAAAAGCTGGACATCGATCTACCATTTGATCCAGCAATACCACTCTTGGGGATATACCCAAAAGACTGTTACTCCAGAGGGACCTGCACATCCATGTTTATTGCGGCACTATTCACAATAGCCAAGTTATGGAAACAGCCAAGATGCCCCAGCACTGACGAATGGATTAAGAAAATGTGGTATCTATACACAATGGAATTTTATGCAGCCATGAAGAAGAACGAAATGTTATCATTCGCTGGTAAATGGATGGAATTGGAGAACATCATTCTGAGTGAGGTTAGCCTGGCTCAAAAGACCAAAAATCGTATGTTCTCCCTCATATGTGGACATTAGATCAAGGGCAAACACAACAAGGGGATTGGACTATGAGCACATGATAAAAGCGAGAGCACACAAGGGAGGGGTGAGGATAGGTAAGACACCTAAAAAACTAGCTAGCATTTGTTGCCCTTAATGCAGAGAAACTAAAGCAGATACCTTAAAGCAACTGAGGCCAATAGGAAAAGGGGACCAGGAACTAGAGAAAAGGTTAGATTAAAAAGAATTAACCTAGAAGGTAACACCCATGCACAGGAAATCAATGTGAGTCAATGCCCTGTATAGCTATCCTTATCTCAACCAGCAAAACCCCTTGTTCCTTCCTATTATTGCTTATACTCTCTCTACAACAAAATTAGAGATAAGGGCAAAATAGTTTCTGCTGGGTATTGAGAGGGGAGCGGGAGGGGGTGGAGTGGGTGGTAAGGGAGGGGGTGGGGGCAGGGGGGAGAAATAAACCAAGCCTTGTATGCACATATGAATAATAAAAGAAAAATGAAAAAAAAAAATCTCTAAAAGCAAAAGTCAAATACTATAAAAGCAGTGGATTTCCCAATGGATAAAAGTTATTATATATGTATATGTGAGATAACTGAAAGATCTCATATAGTAAACGGGCAGGCTAAAAGAGAAAACATATTTAGTTGTTGATTTGTCACAGTGAAATGAATGTGTTAATATGAAAATTCTGTAAAGGAACACTGTTTTCATTACAACTTCCATAGCTTACTCCAGATTTAGGTATCTCAGCATTGTATTTCTATACAGACATGAATTCTTTTTATATAATGAAAATAAGAAAGAATAATGGCATTCTGTTTTTGTCCCCTGGAAAGTTTTATTTTACTTGCTTATTTCATTTCTGTATTCTTAATGTAAGTAAGTTGCAAATCATTCTTAGAAGAATGATTAAATGACTTGGTGTCATTTCTTTATCTGCAGTTATTTCCATTTATATACATCTTCATATACCACAGTCAGGTGTGGCTGGTCAATATGTATTGATAAACACTATGCTTGAAGGAATATCAGACAGGCTTCTCTGACCTATTTCTTTGTAGACCTCTAATTTGGCCCTTGCCTATCTGGAAATACATTAACCAGCTTTACCAAAAATTCTAAGTTAGTATAAGAGAGTTCTCACCATTGATAATCTGATCACCCTGGCCTAGAACAGCAAGAATCTTGTTATGTCAGTTTATCCAGAAACTTTTACTTTCTACCTCCTTCCAGTAATTTTCCATCCACTATGCCACCACTCCTGAATCAGCTACTAGGCTACACATCTCCATTTATTTTTGTTTATTAGAAATTGAGTCCAGTTTTATGTTATTTCCTTACCTGTTTTTCATTAATTCCTGAACAAAATCTATTCTTGTTGCTTTAGCTGCTGTCTGGCTCTCATTTTCTTTAATCATGTTTTAGATGATCAAGGGCATAGATTTGGCTGCTCCAGTAACTGATCTTCTCTTGAGTTGCTGAGAATGCTGGACTCAAGGGTAACAGTTTGTCTTCAGAATTAAAATGAAGCTGTAATGATTATCTTCTCTGGAGTAAATCTAACTGAATTTTGATTGCCAAAATTGCAATGAATTATCAGTAATGCACAAGAATATTATAATTTCTTTTTATTGACTCACTTTCTCCTGATATTTAAAAGCACCTATTAGGTTCTGGAACTGTGTCAACAGTTAGGGTAATTAACAGAATCTGGGTATCTGTTCTCTTTTAAGAAAATACATCCCAAACTTTATATCTACTATCCACCCTTCCAAAAAGGATTTATACACACACACACACACACACACACACACACACACACACACAATTTGCTGTCTCCCTATGCCTCTTTCAACCAATTTCTATACCTGTCCAACTTTAGGCTGATTTTCTGGTATAACTACAGAATCATCCAGGGTGTCTTATTTTGGGTGTGTAGGATGTAGGTAGCAATTTTTTTCTTTTATCTGCAGGAGAGCCTCTCCTTTTCAGGTTTAATACAGTAATGCAGGCAACATCTTTCTTACTTCCATACATGTCCTTATTTACTTCCTAGAGATTGATATGGCAATCACTAGAGATGAAGCTTATTTTCCATGTCAAGCCAGGAAGGCAAAACTAAAAAGCATCACGTTCCTCCTTCTCTCAGAAGATCTGAACTTTCCATCAAAAATATTTAACAAACATAAAAATATGTAGGAAGAAGAACAAGAGGTGAACACAGATACAGTAAAATGAATGAGAGTAAGTCTAGCTCTTGGAATTAAAAAACAAGGAATAATAACAAAGAAAAGAAAAACAATAAGATACCAGGGAAAACAGTATTTATCATTAATTGCTACAATTATTTTCTCACCTAATGTCTACTCCAACCTACTCAAGCTCAAGATTTCCTTTTTTATCATGAATTAAATTATGTTTATTAAGATTCCTAACTATATACTATTAATATATTGCTTCATTTGATTTGAAATATTTCAGTTAAACACTAATCTATAAATGTTTTTGAGATCTTACTTGGTCTTGTTAAGGCTTTCTGTTCCCTAATTTATCTTGTTACTGATCCAATAATTAAATTATGCCTTTATGTTATAGCAATTTAAATCTAAGTTCAAAAAAGATCTGATTCTGACTATATCATTCAAGTTAATTAGAGTTTGTTTAGTAATTGCAAGATGTTGGGCAGTTAAACAAACTGGAAAAGACAAGGGTATTTAAAGCTCAGCAGAAATACAACTTGTTCTGGCTGAACCTATTACCGAGTACGTGTTATCCAAGCTAATATTCCACAGTTATCAAACACAAGACCATAAACTAATGGAGTGCACAGCCTGACTTGTGAAGTAGCATAAAATTGTATGTTCAAAAATATGCCTGAAGACATATGTCAGTAGCTCATGCCCACAATCCTAGCTACTTGGGAGGCTGAAATTGGGAAAATTGTGGTTTGAGGCCAGATTTAGCAAATAATTCATGAGACTCCATCTCTAAAATATCCAGAGCAAAATGACTGGAGGTGTGGCTCAAGTGGTAGAATTCCTGCTTTGCAAGTTGAAGCCCTGAGTTCACACTCCAGTTTTACAAAAAAAAAAAAACACACATATATAGATATACATATACATATACATATATATGCCTGAGAACAAATCAACAGGTATACAATGTCCAGGATGTGTAAGTGTGTGTGTGTGTGTGTGTGTGTGTGTGTGTGTGTGTGTGTGTGTAGGAGAGATGTATAGGGAGAGACTGAGAGAGAGAGAGAGAGAGAGAGAGAGAGAGAAAGAGAGATGGGCGGCTTTTGAACAAACACTGTTTAACCTCTATTCCTAGTGGAAAAGACCCAGGACTGTTCTTACTTTGTGGATAAATGCAGGTCCTCAGCTAATGTGTGATTACTTTGTCACCTAATAAAACAAATACATGCAAGTATATTCCTTGTTCTCACGATCACATAAAATAATAACATAGTTTTTAAATCTTGTATTTATATACAATGTGGGCATAGCTTTTGAGCATCTATAATTTTTACATGACACATTCAAATGCATGATAGAAAAGTAAGTTTATTTCCCCTGAACATATTGGTCAAATCCTGAAAGCCCAGTAATCAACACAGGATAATTACATTCAAGAAATCAAAGTAAACCCAGAGTTAAATGCACTCAGATCTAGGTTCACTGTCACTGAAAAGTGTAAGAGTTTGTTTTTTTTCCTTTCGAAAATGACTGCCTTCAAAAAAATGTGTACAAGATTTTTGATACGCTTAGATAATATTTATTATCATGATATATTTCTTTATTTAGAAAATTCTTTATGAAGCAATTAAAGTTTTTTTAACAGGTCAAATAAAGATCCAAAATAAAATCATGTTTAATTCAATTTTTAATAGAAATTAATTGTACAAAGGTATTTCATAGTAATATTTCCATCATGCATAAAATGTACTTTGATCAAATTCACCCCCATTTATGCAGAAATGATGTATGTGAATAGCAACAACAAGGACATGTTCCTTTAAAAGAATGAATCTTGAGAAAAAGTCTCTACAAATTCTGTGACTTTAGATAACCTGTCTATTTCATGTAAGATCTAGAATGGTTATACACAAAAGGAAAATTGCATTGGAGCTTGTCTTATTTATTTATAAAAATAATTCATCTAAAAACGTCAGCATTGTGTCTGACAAGCAGTAAGTATTTTAAAACTTATGACTGCTATGACTTTGCAAAAGTCTGAGCTTCTTCTTGAAATAAGATAGAAAAGCAACAGAATACCTACATGTGTTTACTGAAACATGAATGGCCACCTTTGTAGGCACCTGTATACTCCAAGGAATGAATATCCATATGTGTCAACAAAGAATTTTGGAAATTAGAATTATAAAAGGAGTGAGTAGCACAGGTGAATTATCAACTCACATGATGTTCAGAATGCATCACACTGGTAGAATAAAAGAATGTAGATTTGGGGCCAAAAGTGAAATAATTATTCTAGTTTATTGAGAGGTTACTATAATAGTAATATGTTCATGTTTTATAAATCCCTATGTAGAAACTTAAACTACACCAATTAAATACTTCTTTCTGTTATGTCTAATTATGCCTAGAAGGCTGGAAAACCAGGAGGATTTTTTTAAGTAAATTTTCTTACTCAGAATTTTTACCAACTTCTCACAATTCACAGTTATACTCACAGCATGAGGGCAGCAAATTTTCAGAGGAAAATAAGAAATTCATAGCTATATATAATATAGTATAAACCCATACTTAGCTTAATATTTCAACCAAATATTTAAATGGTGGAGTAGGTAAAAAATGAAACTGCTTTGATTTTATCTTCCATACAATTCTTATATAGATTTGTATATAATTAAAATCAGGGATTAAAGATATAATAACATACACAGATAAAGACATAGATAGGATTTCCTTCAAAAAAATTAACAATTTGAAGGAAATATGGAACAGATAAATTTCGTTAATTAAAAATAAATATAATGCTAATAGAAAATAAATGAAGAAATCATTCTATTTTTTGGCAAGGTCTTACTATGTAACTCAGTCTGGTCTGTAACTTACTAGGCAGCTCAGGTTGGCTTCCATCTTGCCATTTTCCTGCCTCACAAGTCCTGGGATTACAGGTGTGGACCACCACACCCAGCTGAAATGCTCCATTCTTAATTAGCACTCTTATTTTTTATTCCAGAAATCATGTCTCATTTCTGCTTAAACAAATGATTAGCTGTTTTGTCTTTATTTATTCAAAAATTAATTAAATAGTCCATTGAAGTAAAAAAATATATTTCCTATCAATTTATTGAGGCTTGCTTTTTAGACCGCATTCTATATTGACCTTAGTGATTGAAGTACTTATTATGTGATACTACTAATTATTGCGGCACTCAATGAAAAGAAATGTGTCATTTGGAAGAGAATCAGAGATTTTTCTTTTAAAGCACACATGCAAACTTTTAGTTAGTTGCCAAATTATTTTAAGACTTTTATTAAGTACTATGTGGAATTTAATATTATACCTAAAGTCAGTTATAGATAGTTGTGCATTTTGTACATTGAATATACCAATGGAGTTAATGATTTAAAGAATAAGTTCTAGTATATGCTTCATGTTAATTATGATTATTTTCTATGAGTGAATCATTCATTAAAAAGTCATTCTGGGGGGGAAAAATAGTCTTTTTAACAAATGGCATCAGGAAAGCCAGATTTTCAGATGCCAAATTATAAAGTTGTACTTCTTCCCCAGTGTGTAAAAAAACTCACTCAAGATGGATCATGTACCTAAATTTAAGCACAAAATTATAAAACCTGTATAAGAAAACATTGAACAAAATCTTTGTAAACTTTGGTTAAGGTATGATTTCTTTTCTATCACATCACAAGCAAAAGTGACTTTCAAAATAGTTTAAAGTGTCGGAATATCATGAATTTCAATCAACTAAATAAATAAGATGTACCAGAATTACACAATGTGATACCATCCATGCATAAAAAGAAATGAAGTATGTGTATGTGATACGGTGTGGGATAAACTTGAGCCACTCTGCCAGTCCTTTTTTGTGTTAGATATTTTTCAGGTAGGGTCTTATGAATTATTTGCCAGGGCAAAACCATGATTCTCCTAATCTTTGCCTCTCAAGTAGCTAGGACTACAGGTGTGAGCCACTGATGCCTAGTTTTTCATTGTTGTTTTAATTTTCATTATACATGAATATTTTTCATAGATCTTTTGGGCGTATATATCTATCTCTTCTTTTGTGAAATGTCTGTTCAGATCATTTGCCCAGTTTTTTAATCAACTAACTTGTTTTGCTAGGGTTATGTTATTTAAGTACTTTATATATTTAGGCTATTAGCCACTTTTAAGGTGTAAAGTTCACAAATATTTCCTTCCATTCCATGGGTTGTCTCTTCTCTCTGTTGTTTCCTTTTCTGTTTAGAAACAATTGGAATAATGAAGTGATAACTCACAGATTGTGAGAAAATACTTTTTCTTCTTGATCTTGGACATTTATCATTGGATACTGGAGCTCCTAGTTCTTGGTCCTTCAGGCTCCATACTTCAGACGCTAAGTCTTACACCACCCTCCTTTCCCTTTGGGCCTTTGGACTCAGAATGCATTTCACCACCAGCTTTCCTGCTTCACCAGATAGCAGATCATGGGACTTCTAGGCTTCTATATTTGCACTAGTCAATTCTCATAATAAATCTCTATTGTACATCTATATCTACATTTATCTACCTATCTATCATCTAGCTGGCAGCTAACTAATATGTTGCTTTCCTCTTAAGAACCCTTTTTAAAACACAGGCAAAATATATTTTTATAAAAGTAAAAATAAAGTAACATAATAAAAAATATTACTAAAGAAGAAATTAATTGAACAAGGAATATGTTAAGCTATTTTTTTTTGCCTGATATGTCAGTTTAAAAGAAATTCAGATTTCTCCCGAATGTGATGCATTCTTACACAATTAATTACATACTGTAAAACTATATTGCTAAAGCCTATTTCAGGCAAATATCGGATTTATAATTAACTGTATATGTTAAAGCCTACAATATCCTTTACTGGCAGAGAAATAAATGTGACAGTACAGTTCCTATTTACATGTATTAATTTGTAATTAGTGAGATTGATCAGTACTAGGATTTGAACTCTCCACTCTTGTTAGGCTTGACCAATAACCTTCAGCCCTATCTGCTCTGGTTATCTTGGAAATAGGGTCTTGCTTTTTGTCCAGGCCAGCTTGGATCATGATCATCCTATATTTTGCTTCCTGCCATCACCTTTTCTTCCATTGAATTGGGATCTCACAAATGTTTTTGCCCAAGCTGGCCTAGAAACATGATTCTCCAGATCTCTGTCTCCTGAATAGTTTGTGATGGAAAGTATGCCCCTTTGCACCCAGCTATTCAGTAAGAGGGGGATCTCATTTATTATTTGCTGTGCTGGCCTCTAACCATGATCCTTCTGATCTCAGCCTCCCAAGTAGCTAGGATTACAGTGGTAAGCCTCCAGCTTTATTTAGAATTTTAGCACAGATAAGAAATTGTCACCCTTTGTATTTACTTCCACTTTCATTTTTCTCAATTTGTCTCATATTTGCGAGCAATTTCTGCTATATTACTATCCCATATGATCCTGCAATATTAGACAATATCTCATTCACTTGAGAGAACCACTGGAACTGTAAAACACAAAGTAAACCTTAATGTAAACTATATATTTTACTTAATAGTAAGATATCAATACTGATTGGTTAGGTATAACAAACATACCACATTAAAGGAAAATTTTAAAAACAAGAGACTCTGTCCCTGTTGTATGTCTGTACGTGCACTAACGTGCTAGTTAAACAATAGTTCTGTAAAAATAAAACCCTTCCAAAAATAATTTCAATTGAAAAATAGTTCATTCCTTAAGAAAACCTTGTAAGTTTAAAGTGACATAATACAGTTACCTTATATTTTATTACAAGGTAAAATAAATGTACTCACAGGTTATCAAAAATATTAATAAAATGCACTCTATAAATAAATTTTCTTTAAAATAAGCCAGGAAAAGAGGAGCTTGCAGTTTTTAAATAGAAGTACTTTCCTCATAATTGAAAGTGATTTCACATATCATTTTTCCTTCTTTTAATTAAATACACAAATACATTGTATGGTCTTCATTTTACAAGACATGAATTAGTTTCCTTTCCATGAGTCAATTGGTATCACATGTCATTAAAGCAATTTTATATTTTATATATAGAAATCAGAACATGATGATATGACATTGTTAATATCCTATAAACTTGTAATGTTTTACTTGCTAATACATTTGCAGGCTTTGTTGAACATTAATACCCTGAAGTAAGTAGTAAAGATGTCTACATTGCACATTAGTAGGATTAGGTATATAGATTTTTGAATTAAAATGGTAGATTTTTAAATTTTTATTTTGAATTCCAGGGCTATTAAATGCAGTTTCCAAAATATTTAAATGCCAGTGTGTATTATTATTTACATTTAGGATGTAAAACTTGCAAATTTAAGTTTTCATAACAATAAAAAAAATTAGTATTTATTAGTATGCATATTTACATATGTAACATGTATATCATTTACATAACTACACATATATATACTATGAGGTACTTACAGAAAGAATATTTATACATATGTACTTTTATGTATATGTTTGTGCATGCATAATGCTGTTTTTATATTTTAGGCTTATTGAACAGAATATAGTATACAAAGAAGTCTAAATTAACTGAGTCCCACAGGGTGGGGCAGTCCTATAAAAGAAAATAAATGGCTACTTTTGTTCCTCAGTACACTTGATGGGCCCAAGAGCATGGGAAAATAAAAGGGCTAGCTTACTATAACCAAATGAAACTTTTTGCACAACTCATAAACTGCTGAATTTTTAATGAATCTATTTCCATTAGTTTTATTGGTTTCTCCATAAAAAAGAAAATTTCCAGGTGTTAAATAACATGAATTTTACTGTCTTAAATGTCTTGATTTCAGAGGTTTAAAATGGGTCTCTTCAAGTTAAAATCAATTTTTTGTGAAATTTTAAAGGCGAATTTATTGTTGCCCTTTCCACAAGTGTTGGTTTAGGCTCACTTCATCCATCTTCAAAGTCAGCAATAGTGTCTGATATTTCCCAATCATATCCCACCCTCTTCCACAGTTAAGGATTCTTATGACTTACCCACATAATCTGATTTTTAAAGTCAGTTGATTAGCAAACTTTATTGCATGTACTATCTCAATTTGTCTTTGCTTGATGCAGCACACTGACAGGTTGTGTGGATTGGGACGTGGATAATTACGTGTGTTTGTGTGTGTGTAGTGTGTGTGTGTGTGTGTGTGTGTGTGTGTGTGTTAGATGGGTGTTGTTCTGCCCATGGTAATGCCTACTCTGATATGGAAAATACAGAGAATTCACAGCGTCAAGTTAATTTACTCTAACCATTAGTTCTCCCATCTGGGAACATTATGAGTAAACAGGGACATAGCAAGTTCAAAACTAAAAGTATTTTTACATTCTCATAAACCATAGTACCCAAAACTGTGATAGAGCCAAAGTTTAATATCACTATGAAGACTTTTGAAATTGAAGGACCCTTAAATTTTGAAATTGAAGGACCCTTAAATGATCTAAAATGGGATGTCCAACATAACTCAACTCATTGCTAGAACAAGGAAATTAACTCTTCATCTAACTGCATTATATGAGTAAACGAGCTGTTCCTGAAGAAAGATATTTTTCACTCTATAGTGTACTCATCCTTTAAACACCAAGCCAAACATATAATTAAAACTAAAAAATTTTCACTCCTTTGTTCATTGTACAATTATTCATAATAGCCATTGTGGAAAAGAGTTTCTATCTAAGGATGGATGGATAAAAAATTGTGATATATATGTATTACATATAATGTATAGACACATATATATCTCACCATAAAAAATGTAATATTTTTCAGCCTTAAAAGTAGAGAGATCTGTCAGGTGCTGGTGGCTCAAGCCTATAATCCTAGCTACTCAGGGGGCAGAGATCAGAAGGATCACAGTTCAAAGCCAGCCCAGCCAAATAGTTCACAAGACCCTATCTCGAAAAAAATCTATCACAAGAAAGTGCTGGTGGAGTGGCTCAAAATATGGGCACTGAGTTCAAACCTTAGTACCTAAAAAATAAACAAATAAATAAATAAATATCCTTCCATTTGATAAAACATGGATATATCTGGAGGAAACTTTGTTAAACAAAATAAGACAATTACAGAAAGAATAACATTGTATGATTTCATTTCAATGTAGAGTATTACAAAGTAGAATATATGGTAGCACCAAGTAAAATGATGATTATCAGTGGTGCACAATTGGGTGGAAAATGAAGATGTTGTTAAGAGAGTAACACCCTGCAGTGTTGTCAAGATGAACAGGCCTAGAAGTCCAATGTATAGAATGACTATAATTAATACTACTGTAAGATATATCAGAAATTTGCTGAGACTATATATCAAGTACTTTCTCTACAAAGGAGAAAATAGATATCTTTATGAGGAAAGAGATTTTTTAAAATTTATTTCATTTGTTTATTTATTTTTATTTCTTTTATTCATATATGCATACAATGTTTGGGTCATTTTTCCTCCCTTCCCCCAACCCCTTCCCTTTCCCCCACCCCCTCCCTCTCCTCCCATACCTCCTTGCTTCCAGGAAGAAACTGTTTTGCTGAAAGGGATATTATAATTTGATTTATTATTGTAATAAGCTCATTTTCTATATACATATATATATCAAGATGTACTTAATGATAAAAACACAATTAAACATAAAAGTCATTTTGATTTTATATTAATTTTATTAATTTAAAAATTTCCAGAAAGGTGTAGCTATTCAGTCTGTTAATTGAATTGTGTTATAAAAGTTTTTCAAAAACTAGATAGAGTCCATGAGCAAAAGGATGTCAAATTTGTTGAGAGACTTTGGAGTCTGACAAAATTCTGGCTTTGACATTTTCTGGTTATGCAACTATATTAGGCACTGAAAGACTAATATTAGGCTGGATTGTTCACCAGAAGCACTCACAATATTCACAATACAAATTATACTCATCGATATAGTTTGTTACAATGCAAATATATAAAGGGAAAAGTGCCTAAAATGAAATACAGGAAAAAAAGCTTGCACAAATTTCCATATGTAACCTTCCAGTAGAATTGCATGAAGAAATGCTTAATACTCCCAGAAACAATGAGTTGAAACACACATAAAAGTACTGTGAGCCAGAGAAACTAATCCATGCCTTGTGTCTACATTATTGACCTTGGTCACAGAGGTAAATCACATTTTTAGAACAGTCTCATCTAGTCAATTGATACATCATATTCCAAGGTCTCAGACATAGAAAAACACCCTTACCAAGTGTGATATACCAAGAGATTAAAGCTTATCTCCTAGGAGTTGGCTGAGACCTGCCTTTGTTTAAAATGTGTAGGGTTTGAGCAAACAAGTCCTACTGAATTAACCATTTCCACAAATAACATTAACAGATTAATTGCTTATACATGCTGTGCTATTGATTCTTTTAAAAAAAATATGAGATTCACTGTTGTATGTACAAATTTGATTAAGTATTGAACTGGTTCAAGTAAAAAAGTTTTCAAAATATAATGGCACATTGAAAAGCCCAGTAGTTACTTACTATTGCTATTTTTGTGAATGTTATTATTACTACTGGTTTTACATGAAATGTGCTGTAAAATAAGGCCCTAATGTATTCTTCTACATCCAAAAGTCTTATGGAATAGTAAGAAAACAAGAAAGCATGAATATTAAGGGGAAAATTGGCACTGAATATTTGAATATTTTACTTTAATCTCTGGTATATACATTTTGTGAAGATTCTCTACTCAAATTGGCAAAATTAAATCCAAAATATTTAGATATACTACTGCATATATTTAAGCATTAAAATAACTAAACCTTATCATATTTAATGGAATCAATCTTAAGTGTTTGTTTCTAAAGTTATGTCAATTTTGCACAGTAAATTTAAAATCATAATAATAACAGGGCATCTTTACACAAAAATGTCATTTGGATTGAATTGACTTAAAGAAAATTGACTGTACATACTAAAAGATAGGAAGGAAGGAGGGAAGGAAAGAAGGAAGGAAGGAAGAAAGGTAGGAAGGAAGGAAGGAAGAAAGGAAGGAAGAATCATTAATTATAATTATAATAATTATTAATTATTAATGTGGCATTATTCTTGTTATGTTGAATATGAAATGTAACACACAGACTAATATGTTGATCACTTTGTTATCAGCTGGATCTACTATTTGGGGAGGTTTCTGGAAACTTTAGGGGGAAGAGTCTAATTGGAGTAATTAAGTCACTGACATGTACCTTTGAATGTTACACCTAGTCTCTTTGTCTCTCTGATTCCTGTCAACTAGGGGGCAAAGAACCTTACCCACCACACACTGATTTCACCATGTTCTTTCCAAACATATAGAGCCAAGAAACCATGTACAAAACCCTCTGAGATGATGAGAAAAAGAAGTCATTCCTCCTTACATAGTTTCAACTATGTGAAAATAACTAACACAAAAGATTATCAGAGTATCAGAGTACTGGGAGTCATTGCTGTTACTGAAATTGACCATGTGATTCTTAATCTGTAGGATCTGGCTTATAGAAGAATTTGTAAATGTTTGGATATGCAAACTATAGAACCCCAAGAATGCTGTAAGCAGAGGTTAATGGATAGTTCTGGTGGAGCACAGAAGAACAGATGTCTACAAAAATTTGGAAAGTAAAAGACAAGCTTTAAGGTTTCAGATGGGAATAAGGACATGGAATTGGAATGAAGGGCATTGATATTACATTCTGGTAAATAATTTGTCAACATTTTACGTATGCCCTGAGACTTTGAAAGGGCTAAATTTACAATCAATAGGCTAACTAAGTTGGTGCAGGAAATTTCAAGACAGCATAGCATTCAGGCTATCCTATAGTTGTTTCTGGATGCTTTTATTCATATTTATAGTAAGAATTGGGGACAATATCAGAGAAAAAATACTTGAAAATCAGGTTGTATAGTTATAAAAGCCTATATAAAGTTGGGGGCTAAGGAAAGCATAATTTCTGGAAACATTACTTCCATTAACCAAATGGAACCACTGCAAAGTAGCTAAGAAAAAATACCTTAAGGGCATATCAGAAGTTATCCAGACTCCACCCATTGCTAGCTCAAGAATATGAAAGAGTGAACTCATGTGAAAGGCTTTCTCTTGAGAAGAGAATGTCTCTGAAGAACTCTGTTCAAGCCCATGTACTCCTGGGTCCAGTCACCTATGTTCTCAGAGGCTACAGCATCCATTGTCCAAATGAGCCTGGCTGCCATTGAAGTTGGCAGCAGACCTTGGCATTATCCATGTGATAGTGGTTTTGCAGTTACCCAAAATGGAGGAGTTACAGCATCACAGAAGCTTCCAAACAGATTTTAAAGAAAAGGATGAAAGACCAAGCAATGTGTGATAAGGTCAGAATCCCTGCAAGAAGTCCCTGAAAGATCCAAGATGACGACTAGGGTACGGAACCAGAGAGTGTGAGCTCTGTGACTCAAAAACCTTGCTGAGACACTGGAGCCACATTTGGTGAAAATAAAGCACCAATGAGAATCAAAGCTTCGGCATTCTGAACCCCTAGCCTGCGGAAAGCTTCTCCATACCACTTTACACTGAGAAAACAGTTGGGCTGCTGCTGCCGCCACCACAGACTCTAAACCTGCCTGCAAGACATTCAGCAGACCAAATGGGTGAGTGCAAATAGTCACACAGAATTCTCCCAGCCACCCCCAAGATAAACCAGCACAGCCCCCAGGGCAGACTGACCCCAACACCACCCCCCAAAAAAAACTGAACAGTAAACAGCAAGCTGTAATCTAGCACACAGCAGAAGGGGTGGGATCACTGAAACTGTACCAGAGTAGCGGGTAGGGTCAAGGAGGTAATCTCTGCATGAACTATCAGTAAACAAACACTGAAAAGGAAGGAAGGCCAACAGCAAGTGGGTGATAAGCCACTCCCTGAAGCAGGCAGGTAGCAAATCACAAAACTCATCTCCTGGGCCACTGAGCAACACCCAAAGTCAAACTGCTCCACAAATTGAAAAACAAACAGCAAATCATCATAACACACTGACAGCAGGGGAGCAGTTGATGGGTCACTGACACTGCCCTAGAGAAAGGGAACGAGGCAAAGAAACAAACCCCCAGTAAAAAAGCACTGAGAAAAGCCATCTCCAAAGCAGGACAACTTGTGGAATACAAAACTGACCTCCTGAACCTGAGGACAGCATGCAAACTTAAACTGTCACACCTCACTGGGGAAGGAGTTGACCAAGCAGTTATAGCTGAAAGACAGAAGAAAAAAAACACTGCTCAAAAGCCAATCACCTGGTGAGACTATGACACAGCTTCTGCTTAAAACTAAGACTGAAATTGTATTGTTTCTGAACCTGGAGGTTTTGTTTGTTTGTTTTTTTGTTTCTTGTTTGTTTATTCATCTCTCCACATTGATTTCTTTGGCTTTTTGTTAGTTTTGTTATTGTTGGTTTTCTATTTTTACTTTTACTCCTATTATCTTTACTCTTTTTTTTCTCTTTCTATATTATCAACTTTACTTTACCATCATTATCCTCTCATCCCTACTCTCAACCCCTTCACTCCTCATCCTTCTCTTGTGCCAAAACTCATTGCTCTCCTCTCCAACAACTTATTCTGCCCCTTCTTACCCACTGTCTTCTCCCAGCTCTCACCTTTCCCTCCCATTCTCCCCAAACCTGTCACCAGACTACCCCTCCCTCCTTCACACTCATCACCCACTGAACAAACTACTATACCAACTTTACACAATCCCAAACCCTTGCAATCCTTAACACAGCCACTCTCTCCTACAACAACAGAAATATACCCAAACACATACAAGGACCACAAAAACAACAGCCACCACACTGCTTTCCCCACTCACCCACCCATTTCCAATCTCCACCTTAGTGATACCCTATCCAACTCCCCACATTTCTATAGCTAGCATTACAAATGTTAACCGCCCCCTCAACTGCCACTTCTTATAGATATTACCACCAAGGGATCTTCTATAACACATATACTACTGCTAAGGTAATGAAGCTGAGTTAGTTAATACTAAATTATACCCAGACTATGGACAGAAATAGCACACCACCTTAGCTAAAAACTCAAGAAAGCCACAAAACAAAAATTAAAGCAAGGGAAAGAAAACAGGTGACTGAAACCACCAACAATTCTATCTGGAATATAGTTGCACAGTACCAAGTGGAGTGATTGGAAGAAGAAGAAGGGATGGAAACCATTCTCCTCCCAAAAATAATTTAATATAGCATTCAGAGTAAAATGAAGAAAATGGATACCCAGATCAGAACTCCAACAAAACAAATATAAAGGACACCAAGGAACCCAGTGATGGACACAAAAACACCCTCAAAGAAGTAATCCTACAAGTAATGATTTAGAATTTCATAGAGATGATACTAGACACAGATAACCAAAATGTACAAGAGGCACTCGAGAGATTTCAAGACACCAAAAAATAAGAATATGAGAAGACACAGAAATAAACAAGTAAACTCATAGGAGCCCAAAATAAACACCAAAGTGACACAGAGAATAGTATAGAGAAAGAAATGAATTAAAGATGAAAATAGACAATACTAAAGAGGCAGTGACCCATAATATGTAAAACCTCAGAAAAAAGAATGAAACAGAAACACAAAACACAGTGGAAGGCCACATCAGCAGACTAGCACAAGCAGAAGACAGAATTTCAGAACTTGAAGATAAAATGGAATTAAAGGAAAAACTGACGAGTTGTTAGTTAAACAACTCAAGACCAGTGAAAGGAATATGCAAGAAATCACTGGCTCCATCAAAAGAACAAAACTGAAAATCATTGGCAAAAAAGAAGTAGAAGAGGTCCAATCAAAAGGGATTTGTAATATATTTAATAAAATAATAAGAGATAAGTTCCCAAATCTATAATAAGTTATTCCCATTGAGGTCCAAGAAGCATCCAGGACACCAAACAGAGTTGACCAAAACAGAACTACCCCCACAACATATTATCATTAAAACAAAAAGCACAGAGAATAAGAAAGAATATTGAAGACTGTAAGAGACAAAAAACAAATGACATGTAAAGGTAAACCCATCAAAATCACAGCAGATTTCTCAATGGAAACCTTAAAAGCAAGAAGGGCATGGAGTGAGGTCTTCTAGGCACTGAATGAAAATAACATCAACTCTAGGATACGCTACCCAACAAAACTATCATTCAAAATAGATGGAGCAATAAAAGTCTTCCATGATAAGCACCAATTAAAACAATATATGACCACCAAGCCTCCAGTACAAAAGATTCTTTAAGGAATTCTGCACACAGAAAATGAAAGCAAACAACACCATGAAAGGACAGGCAGTGACAAACCACAGAAGAAAAAACAAGGAATCAGAGAGTAACATTGATTCAGCTGCACACGACCAAACACTTAAACAACAAAACCAACTAAATGACAGGAATCACCACATACCTATTGATATTAACACTGATTGTTAAGGGACTTATTTTCCCTAACAAAAGACACCACTTGGCAAACCGTATTAAAAAAGGAAGATCCAATAATCTGTTGCCTACAGGAGACCCATCTCATTGACAGAAGCAAGCACTGGCTTAGGGTGAAAGACTGGAAAAGATTTACCAAGCCAAAGGTCCCTGAAAACAGGCAGAAGTAGAAATACTTATCTCAGACAAAGTACACTTCAAACCTACATTGATCAAATAAGATAAAGAAGGACATGCCATACTAATAAAAGGGGAAATAGACCAAAAAGAAATAACAATTATCAACCTACATGCACCCAATGTCAGTGCATCCAATTTCATCAAACATATGCTGAAAGACTAAAAAAAATATAAAAACTCCAACACAGTGGTAGTGAGAGACCTTAATACCCCTCTATCACCAATAGATAGGTCATCCAAACAAAAAATCAATATAGAAATCCTAGAAATAAATCACACCATAGTACAAATGAACTTATACAGAATATTTCATCCAACTTCTGCACAATATACATTCTTCTCAGCAGCCCAGGGAACCTTCTCCAAAATTGATTTTATCTTAGGGCACAAAGCAAGCATCAGCAAATATAAGAAAATAGAAATAATCCTATGCATTCTATCTGACCACAATGCATTAAAACTAGAACTCAACAACAAAAACAATAGTAAAAAATATGCAAACACTTGGACACTGAAGAACACATTGCTCAATGATCAATGGGTCATTGATAAAATAAAAGAGGAAATGAAAAGGTTCCTGAAAGTTAATTAAAATGAAAACACGACCTACCAGACATATGGGACACAGCAAAGGCAGTCCTGAGAGGAAAGTTTATAGCCATGAGTGCATAATATTAAAAGGAGAAAAAGATCTCAAATCAATGACCTAATGCTATATCTCAAACACAGAAAAAAAAGAAAAAGCAATTCCCAAAACAAACAGAGGAGATTAATAATAAAAATAAAGACTGAAGTCAATGAAATAGAAGCAAAAAACCATACAAAGTATCAATGAAACAAAAAGTTGGTTCTTTGAAAAAATAAATAAGATTGACAGACCCCTGGCAAACTTGACTAAAATGAGGAGAGAAAAATTCCAAATCAGCAAAATCAGAAATGCAAATAACAACAAACACCAAAGAAATCCAGGAAATCATCATGGACTTCTTTGAGAACCTATATTCAAATAAATTTGAAAATCTTGAAGGAGTGGACAGGATTCTAGATATTTATGACCAATGAAAATTGAACCAAGAGGACATTAATCACCTTAGTAGACCTATAACACAAAATGAAATTGGAATAGCAATCAAGAGTCTCCCAAAAAAGAAAAGTCCAGGATCTGATGGGTTCTCTGCTGAATTCTATCAGGCCTTTAAAGAAGAACTAATACCAACGCTCCTTAAACTGTTCCACAAAACAGAAAGGGAAGGAATACTGCCTAACTCATTTTATGAAGCCAGTATTACACTCATCCCAAAACCAGACAAAGACACCTCCAAAAAAGAGAACTGTAGGTCAGTCTCCTTAATGAACATCTATGCAAAAATCCTCAAGAAAACCATGGGAAACCAAATTCAACAACACATCAGAAAGATCATTCACCACAAATAAGTCATCTTCATCCCAGGGATACAGGGGTGATTCAACATATGTAAATCTATAAATGTAATATAGTACATTAATAGAAGCAAAGGCAAAAAACACTTGATCATCTCAATAGATGCAGAAAGAGCCTTCGACAAGATCCAACACTATTTCATGATAAAAGCTCTAAGAAAACTAGGACTAGAAGGAAAATACCTCAACATTATAAAGGCTATATATGAAAACTTACAGCCAACATGACACTTGGTGAAAAGCTGAAACCATTTCCCCTAAAATCAGGAATGAGACAAAGGTGACAACTACCCCACTCCTATTCCACATAGTCCTACAAATCCTAGCCAAAGCAATTAAACAAGAAGAAGAAGTAAAAAGAATACAAATTGGTAAACAAACTGTCAAAATATCCCTATTTACAAATGACATGATCCTATATGTTAAAGACCCAAGAAACTCTACCCCAAAACTTCTAGACACCATAAGCAGCTACAGCAAGGTGACAGCATACAAAATCAACTTAGAAAAATCATTTGCTTTTCTATACACCAATAATGGAAACATTAAGAGAAGAATGTATGGAAACAATTCCATTTACAATAGCCTAAAAAAAAAAAAAAAACCTAGGAATAAAACAAAAAATGTGAATGACCTCTACAAGGGGAACTACAAAGCCCTGAAGAAAGAGATCCAGGAAGACTACATAAGGTGGAAAGATCTCCCATGCTGATAGATTGGTAGAATCAACATAGTAAAAATGGTTATACTATCAAAAGCAATCTACATGTTTAATGTAATTGCCATCAAAATTCCAATGACATTCATCACAGATTGAAAAATCTACCCTAAAAATTATTTGGAAACACAAGTGATCACAAATAACCAAGGCAATACTCAGCAAAAAGAACAATGCTGGAGGTATCACAATACTCGACTTCTAACTATATTACAAAGCAACGGCAATAAAAACAGCATGGTACTGCCACCAAAATGGATATGAAGACCAGTGGAAAAGAATAGAGCACATGGATATGAATCCACACAACTATACCTACCATGTTTTTGACAAAGGTGCTGAAAATATACGATGGAGAAAAGACAGCCTCTTCAACAAACGTTGCTGGGAAAAGTGCCTATTCCATCTGCAAAAAACTGAAACTCGATCCATGTTTATCACCCTGTACTAGTATCAACTCAAAATGGATCAAGGACTTTAATATCAAACCAGAAACTCTAAAGTTGCTACTGGAAAGAGCAGGAAACACTTTAAAAATAATAGGTATAGGCAAGGACGTCCTTAATAGAACCCCACCAGCTCAGCAACTAAGAGAAAGCATGGACAAATGGGACTTCACAAAACTAAAAAGCTTCTGCACAACAAAGAAATGGTCTCTAAACTGAAGAGACCACCCACAGAGTGGGAGAAATTATTTGCCAACTATACATCAGACAAAGGACTGATAACCAGAATATACAGGGAGTTCAAAAAACTAAACTCTTCCAAAATCAATAAAACAACAAAGAAATGGGCAACAGAACTAAACAGAACTTTCTCAAAAAAAGAAATTCAAATGGCCAAAAAACACATGAAAAAATGCTCACCATCTCTAGCCATAAAGGAAATGGAAATGCAAATCAAAACCATACCAAGATTCCACCTCACCCCTGTTAGAATAACCATCATTAAAAACACCACTAACAATAGGTATTGGCAATGATGTGGGGAAAAAGGGATCCTCATACACTGCTGGTGGGAATGCAAACTAGTGCAACAACTCTGGAAAAAATTTGGAGGCTACTTAAAAATCTAAACATAGATCTGCCATATGATCCAGCAATCCCACTCCTGGGGATATACCCAAAGAAATGCGACAAAGGTTGCTCCAGAGGCACCTGCACACCCATGTTTATTGCGGCACTATTCACAATAGCCAAGCTATGGAAACAGCGAAGATGCCCCACCACTGATGAATGGATTAGGAAAATGTGGTATTTATACACAATGGAATTTTACTCAGCCATGAAGAAGAATGAAATCTTATCATTCACAAGTAAATGGATGGAACTGGAGAACATAATTCTGAGAGAGGTTAGACATGCTCAGAAGATCAAAAATCATATGTTCTCCCTCATATGCGGACTTTAGATCTAGGGCAAATACACAATGTGGTTGAACTTGGGTCACATGATAAGGGGAGAGCACATACATGAGGTATAGAGAGAGGTAGGAAACCCAAAACATGATAATATTTGATGTCCTCAATGCAGAGGAACTAATGCAGAAATCTTAAAGCAACAGAAGTCAACACAAGAAGGAGATGAGGAACCAGTGTAAAGATCAGTTAGAGATAAATCAACTTGAGATGTAACACATTTGTACATGGAAGCCATGCTAGGAATCTCTCTGTGTAGCTATTGTTATCTCAACTAGTGAAACTGCTTTATCTTTCTTATTATGCTTATGTCTTCTCTTCAACAAAATTGGAGAAAAGGGCAGAACATGCTCTGCCTGGAAGACAGTGGGGGTGGGGAGGAGAAGGTGAGGGCAAGGGGGTAGGGGAAGAAATGGCCCAAACAATGTATGCACATGTGAATAAATGAATAAAATAAAATTTAAAAAGCCTAGGAAACTTAGCATTACACCGTAGCTCTTTATAAGTAATCTCAAAGACACTACTATGAAAATTCAATTTAAAAATAATTCTATTAATGTATTAATGAAAGGATTTCTATTTATGCCATCTAACTGGGTCAAAAACACGAGTAGAATATTTGACTCAGGGGTTGTAGAAATATTTTATGATGGTATTGCTTTTTCAAAACACTGTGTGCCAAATAAAATCTTGGAAGGAAGTTGTTGTACCATTTGATCCTATAATTACTGAATTGGCCATGGGCAAGCTGCCTCCTGTAGATAGTTATAACTGTAAGTTGATTGCCCAGCTGTTGCTGGCACAAAGCATGTATAACTGATCAGTTGTTTCATTCCCCTATCCCAGCTTCTCTGCTCTTGGCAGTTTAATGTCACATTTTAAAAATATGACATGAGGAAATTTTCATATATGCATATATATTCAAGATAAGTCACATACAGTCCAAAATAGAACTTTAAAGTGAAAAATACATTTGTGTAATTGTTATAATTAAAAAATAACAATCTATATATGCAAAAGATCAAGTTATCCAAAATGTACACTTATAAATAATTATAATTATACTTCTAAATAATTATACTTCTAAATAATTATGGTATAATTAATTGAAATAAATAAATATTGCTTGAATATTATTTATTTTCATTAATCAAATTGAGTATATCTCAATATTTCCTGTAATGCTGTTCTCAAAGAAAAACTAAATTTTGCTAGAATAGATAGAAATAAACATGAAATATTACAGTATCCAAGATTGTATCTAATTTTTGTATATAAAAATCATCTTCAATGCCACACCAGGACCTCCAAAAGTAATATAAAATCCTGATATCAGCAATGAAATACAAAATTTCATGAACCCCAATGATAATTGAAATACAGCTAGAACATGTTTTCTGCCCCTGTGTAACACAACATATAGTTTTAACATGGGCTGACATGAAATGAGTATTTCTAGTCTGGAGAGTGTCACTTGTTCATTAACGTTCTGAAATCCATGGGGCACATATTGCAAGTTCTCTCTATTCTGGAAAAATAACATTAGGCTTTTATTTTACTCCCTGTAAGTAGGGCCTCTTGTTTTTTTCTTTGATATTTTCTCAGTGTTCCTGCCTAGTTCATCAGAGTGAGAGATGACTTTCAAAAAGGCTTTTCCTCTAGCACTGTGAATTTCCTTCACTGATACAGACTGAAGAAGCTGATAGCCCTAGGTCATTTGTAAACTGCACACCCTGAAAAAGCATCTAGGAGATTTTTCTAAGGCTTTACATTTCCGAAACCAACCAGAACCAAACATCAGTGTGTCAACTTTGCCAATACTGTGTTAGTCAAAGGAAATCACATCTTCATGTGATGCTGTACCAAAGAGTTTGAGCTCACAGAATGCATGAATTTGAGGCAATTTTTGCAGTCTACCATATTGTGTTTCCAACATTTTAATGACATTTCAGTAACATTTTAAATTAGAATAAACTAATTGGCATGTCTCTCTGTTACTACATTGAAAATTTACTTATTTATTTCACCAAACATTCAGAAGTTTGAGAAATAAGAAGTCCAGGTGATAAAAAGTTGAATATGACCTGAATGTTATTTTCCTCATAAGAATCAACGTTTTAAATTTGGGTTCTATTTAATTTTCTCCTTACAAAGAACAAGAGGGCTTCTAAATTCTTGGCAGAAGGCTCTGAAGACAGAAGCATCTTATCCTCCATTCTGTTTATAGCACTTTCTGAAAAATATATTCATGTGTTGGCAGAGACAGAGGCTAAGGCAGCCTGGTACAGCTGATTATCATGTCTTAGCAAATGAAGAGAGTCCTAAAGCATTAAGAACTTTCAAGCATTAATAGTGGATTTCCCACAAGGGAGTTATACAAACTTGCATTTTGCAAAGATATGCTATCTTGCATGTGCAAAGATAGCACATCATAGCACATCTTGCTTATCCTTTCAATGATTCCTTATGAAACTTCACTAAAAGTATAAAATATTATCAGATAGTCACTGTGAGATTTAAAGTACCAGACTTCCATATGTTATGTAGAATATATAAATAGTTTGAGTTGCTGGTAGCATATTTTTCATTATAAGGAAAATATTAAAATTGTATACTTTGGCTTCTTGTTATAAGAATATTGTGAGATGGGTTATTTGTATCCTGAAAGTTGCAATTCTTCAAAGGACTAGAATTCTGCTTGCCAAAACATCCCACAAATAACATAAGGGAAAGAAACTAAAATTCATCAATACTATGGAGCACTCATTTTCAGTTATTCAAAATCTCATAGTAAAGTGACTACAAGTATTTCAGAGTGACTACATATGTGGGTCTCACAGAAACAAACTTTTGCTCAAGAAGTTCTATAGCGAGTATGAAAAGAAATTCTTACTTAAGTGTTAGCCAGTATGCCAAAAACTAAACTAAAGAAACAAAGAAACAAAAAAACCCAAAACACTGTCATAGGGCTTTGGTGACATATTCTCTTTCAGTTATTTGACTCAGAAGCACTTTTAGACAGGTCGAATATCCTTGCAAATGGCCGAGCTATATGAACATATCCCACACAATTCTTTATAATGTCTTCACCATGGCTCTAATATAGAAACCAAAGACAGACTAACTCAATCATCTACTGAAATAGTTAAGGAAAGTTGTATATAACAGAATCAAGTTTCAAATTAATTTTTTTGGCACTGGTGTTAGAACTCATGGCTTCATTCTTGTTATGCAGGCACTCTACTACCAGAGCCCCAGCCCCAGCCCTACAATCACTTTCTGTTGGTTAGGATAGAAGCTGGTCCAATACCTAAAATCCCTATGTGCAATATGGAAGAAGTATGGTCATGGTTATTGACATAAAACATATGCATTTGGTGACTCACACCTATGATCCCAGAACTCAAGGGGCTATGCCAGGAGGATAAAGACTATCCTGGGCTACATAGTGAGGCCCTGTCTTAAAAATAAAATAGAGCATATATTGGACTCAAGATTTCAAATACTATTTGTGTCTTTTGTAAAAAGAAGACCTAAAAAAGAGTGATAAAAACATTATTAAATAGATGCACTTGATAAACTGTGTGGGTATAAGCCAAATGGAAAAAAGAATATAAGGTGAAAACAGAACATTTTTTCTTTTCCGGTATTGTCTACTTAAACTGTTTCTTTAGACCTTTTCTTTGGTCCTGGATGAACATATCTGAGGTTTTCACAATATTCTTTCCAGATTATATGATGTCTAAATATCCTTGTCCCTCCAACCAAAGGCAATAATAACATTTGGGCAGAATGGAGGGTAGGAGAGAGGATATTCAAGAGCTTTGAAAAGTAAATAGGTGCAGATGGACCAAATAAGAACACCCAAATTCAGTATTTCTCTCTCACTAATAGACACAACAAGAGAATAATCAGATTAATGTGATCTCTTCAAGCATTGTACAGAAACCTCCATCCATTCTTACCTTCATCTTCCCTTTCTCCCCCTATACCCCACCATTTTAAAATAACTGGATCATTCATGTTATCACATCATTCACAGTCACATGGGATCTTTTCCATTGTCATCAAAACACTATTATTCTCATCTCAATTGAAAAACATTTTTTGACCACACATCTTCCTGCTACTCTGTTTTCCTTTAGACATGTATTCTTTTTCACTTATATACTGAAGTTACTTTAAGCAGGCTTATATGCTCAAATTTTCACAAACAGTGCTTCTCAAGGTTAATATACATGTCCATATTTATTAAACAAGGAGTAATTCCTATTCATCATCTTCTTGATCTATTGACTGAGTTTTCAGAATTTGCTGGTGCTAACCATTTTCTCCTTGAAGTATTTCATTTCTTTATTCTTAAGGGCACAGTCTCACTGGACACTTCTTTTTCACCTTTGCTCGATCTCCTTTAAACACCTGACCTCATTACAAGGAAATTGTTTCTCCTGTGGATGCTATCCAATATCTCTGCTTGATATTAAATATGTAAGTAAAAGTTTATCATATTTTCTTTTTGACATATAGAAAAGTAACATGGTAAACTTTCTTCACAGAGTGGTTGGGACAAGCATGAGAAGTCTACATGTGAGATTTTGAGGTGATCAATGCAAGCAAAAACCTAAAATGAAAATAACCATTCAGCCATTACCTCTTATAAATGAAAGGCCAAAAATAAAAATTTAAAGAAAAAACAGAAAAGGAAAATGATGCACAGATGTTCCAGTTTAGCTTATGGGACCATAACATATTAGTCTGTTTTCTATTTCTAGTGAACCATTACTGCAACTGGTTGAGTTAAAAAGAAAAATCTATTTTGACTCATGGATCTGTTGGTGAAAGTTGAAGTCTCACATGGTGAGAAAAAGAAAGCATATGTATGTCTACCTATTCTTTGTCTCCCTTCCTATAAAGCTTCCAGGATGCTGTCATGGTACCTCCACAATTATGCTCTTAATTAATTGAAATCATCTCCCAAAGGCCACACCTGTAAGCACCATTGTCAGATAAAGTTATCACCTTCTTAATACCTCAAAACAAGAATCAAATTTCAGTACTTGAAGCCTGGAAAGACACACAAAATCTATTCAAACCTTAGCATATGCTACAGAAGGATGGTTTGGGTTAATTCTCTCACTAAAAGGAAACCCTGAACAAAGCTTCTGACATTTTGTGGACCTAGCGGGTTTGTGTGGGAGGGACTGGTTGGAGTAGTGAAAAAGTCCTAAGTCAGAGCAAAGAAGACTCCTACTCAAGATACCACCACAGATGACTATGAGGTCTTTCCTCCGAATGCAGGTTCTTGGAGTAGAGAAATACAGATACTCAGTGAAATAGTTGGTCAGGATGAGAGATAGTAATGCACTGGTCATGCACTAAGTTAAGTGTGGGAGGAAGCTTTCCCTACTAAGACTTGCCATATAAAGCCCTGCAATTGCCTGAGGTCAGGCAACAAAGACTTTACTTGTAGGATTTTGACCCAGAAGCATGCTGTTGAATAAAATATGTAATTACTTATCTAAAACTGTAAAGCACCGTGCATATTTGTTATATGTATTAGTGATGCAATTGAAGGTCAATTAAAGGTATGAATATAAATCATTATTTTTATATAGCCAAAAAATATGTCATGCCATAACACATTGTTTTAACCTCCTATATAGGTAAGTATTGGAAAGATTTTTTGTAACCAAGAAAGAAATTGTTAATAGGAAAATGATGCAAAATAGGTTGAGAAATAGTAATAACTATGGATTAAGATGCAGAAGACATATTTCGTCTAAGTGTTATGCTGGTCAGACTTCAGAGACTTTACCACAGCTTCCTGACTGTTGTCATGAACTGCTAATGCACCTCTTTTCAAGTCCTGCACAGACAAGTGGATTAGCATATTTACAATATCCAATGGACATTTTCATTGTTGCTGGAAAGATTTTAATTGATATATAGCGTGCTCAAGGAAAAGTACAAAACCCGTAATTGTGTCACAATTCCTCTATGTTGTGAATAAACTCATATGACCAGCACACAGAGAAACTTAGTTTCCCCGACCAGATACTGTTCCAAAGGTGGTATAACTACTTGTCTTATTCCTAAAAATTTTACTCATTTAATTTTTGATAAATGAGTCTTATAGACTGTACTATTTTATGACTGGATCTTTATTTGTGTTACTATATTTTTATATCTATCCTGTTTGGTTTATGTGGATATGATTTGTTTAGTTGCCACATAATACTAAATGAATGAATATTCCTTGATAATATCTATCTAAGTAATGTCACTAGATATTTGAATTTATTTTTACCTTTTTTGGCAGTTAGTAGCAGTGCTACTATGAATATCTTTCGTAACAGTTATGGTGCAAAATAAAATGAAAAAAAAATTGTACCAGTGAGCTATTGATGTAGGATATGTGTAATTATCAATAAATTGTTTTCTAAAGGATAACTGTGCTTGTATCCTTCCACCATTTTCACGTGAGTAGTTCACTTTCACAATTCACACAAACACTGTAATCTGTTCATTTTTGAATTTCACTAATGGTTATATTGGTGATGAACTGTACCTTTAATTCAGATTTTCCAGATCATTGATGAATTTAACACATTTTTGTTTGCCTGCTATTTGGGGATAATTAACGAGAAAATATCTATTTAACTCTTAATACTGAGTTTCTATTTTTTATCTCTCTCTCTCTATATATATATCTTTATTCAAGCCCTTTTTGAAATATGTGTTTAGAATATCATTTTTCAACCTGTGATTTGTGTTATTCACTCCATTATCTGTTATTTGAATATATTATATTCAAACTTAATATAAATTGTTATATATTTTTCCTTTATTTTCATTTTCATTTTATTTTTTTCAGTACAAGGCATTGAAACATGAGGCAAGCAGTTGACCTTTTGGACTATCCCCCCCAGGAGAAAATTTTCCATATGATTAGCACATTTTATGCCCTATTTAAAAATCTTTTCCTACAAGATCATAGAAAATTTCCTTATGTTTATTGACTTGACATTCATATTTTGATACACAATTCTTCTGGAATTGATATTTGTGCATGTTATATAAAATGAAATTTATTTTTCTATGTGCACATCTAGGTAATATATCATTTATGAAGGAGATATTTTTCTCACTGTATGTTATTGTTATTGGATGACTGTATCCATAACCTAGTTTTGAGATTTTTTTGCTTTTGTAATCTACTACTCTTGTACCGATGCTACATACTTTTGATTTCTATATTTTAGTTGCTCTACATATCTGACAGCTGAAGTCATATTTCTGTTCTCCTTTAAGATATTTTTGCTGCTTTTGGCCTTTTTTACAGTTACCTTGGATCCAAGAATAACATTCCTGATTAATGAAAATCTTAAGACCAAAGAACAAAACACCTCCTTAGCGACAGAGAGCTTCTTGGCACGAAGGGAGCCCTGCATGGTGGGTACTGAGATAAAGGCTTGAGGTAATGATCAACAAGACCATGGGCAGACCAAGATTACTTAGACTACTTCCAGAGAAACCATCAATACTTGCCTGTTTATTCTTTCTATATATCACGGGTACTGCTGAAAGTACTTTGTAGACAGATTTTAGGTGGTTAGAAATCTATTGTTCCATGATACTTATAAATCTCCTTTGTTGCTTTCATCACCGTTCATCTCTTTAAATTACTTTCAGGATCAGGTGGTGTTGGAACCTTCTGGAGCCAAGACTTTTGCCCACTCTAGTAATAGTAGCTTTAGTGAATTGTTTTTGTATAATATACTTCTCTGAATAGCAGTTAGTAATATCAAAGTCTAATGACACTCAGTAATTAACACTCATTGTTTCCATATCATGTGAAGAAAGTTTTAAAAATACACTTTATTATTGTTGTACTGAGGTTACATTGTGACATTTACCAAAGTTCTTATAATATATCATTGCTTGATTCACCCCTTCATCATTCTCCTTTATCTCCCCTCATCAATTTCTGGAATAGTTTCAACAGGTCTCATTTTTATATTTACATACCTGGGTATGTAATTCTTTCACCATATTTTCCCTCCTATACCCTTTCTTTATATCCTCCTTCTTCCCAATCATAGCAAATCCCAGACAGGACATGGGTTTCCTTCTTGTCCTCTGTTTTTAAAAAGAAAAATGACATTTTTGTTTGAGATATCTCTATAGGGTGTTTCATTGTTACATTTCCATGGATATATGTATTATAATTCAGATTGGTTCATGCCTTCTATTTTTCTCCTTTCAACTTTATTTACCTTCTTATGGTGATTTCAACAGGTTTATAAATTCAGTATTCATTCTTGTATAGGAAGTACATAAACCATATTCACATTCTTAACTTTCTTTTTTTACCTGTCCTCTCTTGTATGTGACCTCCCCTTAAATACCTTCAGCAAAGTAGCAGGATACAAAATCAATTTACAAAAATAAATCATCTTTCTATGTGCCAACAATGAAAAGACTGAGAAAGAATATAGAAAAACAATTTCATTTATAATAGCCTCAAAAAATACCAAGGAATAAACTTGATAATGGATGTGAAATGAAATAGAAAATACAAAATTATAATGAAAACTACAAACTATTGAAGAAAGAAATAAATGAAGACTATAGAAGATGGAAAGATCTTCCATGCTCATGGATTGGCAGAATGAATACTGTGAAAATGGCTATTCTACCAAAAGCAATCTACATGTTCAATGCAATCCTCATCAAAATATCAATGACATTCATCATGGAGACAGAAAAATCAACCCCAAAGTTCATTTGGAAGCACAATAGACCATGAACAGCCAAGGCAATACTGAACATAAAGAGCAATTCTGGAGGTATCACAATACCTGACTTCAAACTATACTACAGAGCCATAGCAAAAAAAAAAAAAAAAAAAAAAAAAAAAAAAACAGAATGGCACAAAAACAAACATGAAGACCATTAGAACAGAATAGAAGACCCACATATGAATCCATGCAGCTATACCCACCTGATTTTTGATAAAAATGCCCAAAACATACTGTGAAGGAGAGATAGCCTTTTCAACAAATATTGCTGGGAAAACTGAATATCTGCCTACAAAAAAACTGAAACTAGATCCATGTGTTTCATTCTGTACAAGTATCAATTAAAAGGGGATTAAGGACCTTAACATAAGACCTGAAACTTTGAACTTAGTGCAGGGAAAATACTGGAATTATAACATTATCAATGACTATATCATTATCAAGGACTTCCTAAATAGAACTCAAGTGCTCAGCAACTAAAAGAAAGTATTGACAAATGGGACTACATGAAATTAAAAAGCTTCTGTATAACAAAATAAATAAATAAATTGAAGAGGCTGCCCATAGAGTGGGAAAAAATCTTTGCCAGCTGTACATCTGATAAGGGATTCATTGCCAAAATATATAGGGAGCTCAAAAAAAAAACTCCCCCCAAAAAACAATGACCCAGTGAATAAATGGACAAATGAACTGAACAGAGCTTTTTCAAAGCAATAATTCCTAATGGCCAAAAAACACACAAAGAAATGCTCAACATCTCTGGCCATAAAGAAAATGTAAATCAAAATCACAATAACATTCTGCCTCTACTCCTATTAGAATGGTTATCATCAAGAACACAAACAACAAAAGTTGTCAAGGATGTGGGGAAAAGAAGCCCTCATACACTGTTGGTGGGAATCTAAATTTGTACAACCATTAGGGAAAACAGCATATAGGTTCTTCAAAACTAAAAACAGAACTGCCGTATGATCCAGGAACACAACTCCTAGGCATACACCTGAAGGAATGTAAGTCAGATTACAATAAAGGCACCTGCATAACCATGTTTATTGCAGCATTATTCACAATAGCTAAGCTATGGAAACAGCCAAATGCCCCATTACTGAAAAATCGTAATTTGAAATAAAATAAGACATGGTGTCTGATTTCAAGGAGCTCTAGCTCTATTTGTAATATTACATAGATAACCAGATAATTTCATTATAATGTATCAAGACTTATAATTGTGGTACACTAAAATCCAATTATGAAAGCTCATTGTACAGGTAAATTTACTGTGTCATTAGTGGATAGCATATACTGTACACAGGTAGTTATGGTCTAGTGTGGAAAATAATGGGTAGAAGTATATTGAAGAGAGCTGAATATCTTCAAGCCATGAAATTATGAATACATATTGAGATTTTGGGGAGTAGTGATCAATTCTGTATAGATGTTTGTAGGGGAACTGAAAATTTTTGAATTTGGGGGTTTAAGTTGGAGTCAAATTTTTGATGAACATTTTGATGTGTACATTTTTTCCACCAAAGTGTATATGTTATAGTCATAATATCAAGTACCTTAGAATTTTGCTGTATTTGGATACAGGACCTTTAGAGAAGTGATTCATTAACATGAATTTATTAGAGTGAACCCTAATCCAGTAAGATTTGTGCCTTAAAAAAAAGAGATTATGAAACAAATAAACAGGAGAAAGTATTATGTGATGATCCAGGGAGAAGATTGTCATCTACAATCCAAAAAGAAGTAAAGAACCCTCTGACATCTATAAAGCTACATCAATATTAAAACAAGACATATTTGTATAATTCCCTGATGTATGGTACTTCTTTCCAGGCAACTCTAGTAAACAAAGATTGACATAACATACCAAAACTTGACAAGTAGAAAGAATAGAAATGAGTTTTAGCTTTCCATACTGAATAATTAAGATTTTAAAATACAATTTTATACACAGTTGTCTTTTAGAATGCTTCCAAATGTGTCAAATTTTAAATTAGCTCACTTTCTTTCTACTCTGTGTGTGTGTGTCGGGGGGGTGCATGTTTGTGTGTTGTCATTTCTATCTCAGTCTTACTCCTCTTTCCTGGAAAATCTAGGTGAAAATTCTCACAATTTTACTTCTTTGCCTGTAGTTGTTTACAGCTCATTTGCCCTTTCTAAGATTATTATTATGATTTGAACACTACTTAATGCATTCACCAAAGCTTTGTACACTGAGATTCAATCCTCATTTTGAGGTTCTAGGAGGATAGGCGCTCATTCTGACTATGGTGTTTAGTGATGGTGCCTTTAGGGTGTATTAGGATTGGATACAATCTTCAGAGTGGAATCCCCATGTTTAAGTTACTGGTGGCTCTATAAGAAGCAGGAGAGAGACCTAAAGGTATAAACATGCACAAGAGCTCTCCCTATTTCTTGCTCCTGTGCCACTTTGGAATTCTGCTAGGAACATGGACTCACCCAATGTGGCCTTTCAACCTTGGACCTCTAAGTACGATGAGTTGTAACAAACATATTTTTCTTTATAAAGTATCTTGCTCAAGTATTTCTTTACAATAACACAAAGTGAACAAATAGGTTTATTTAACTTTTGCATAGGAAGAATAATTTTACATTTGACTGGTTTTTTTGAAAGCTCTACATGTATGAATTAGTAGATAAAGGTCACTAGTTTTCACCTGAGTAAGCAAATTGGAAAATTTTATTCTTTATTCATTAACAGAGGCAAATATTAATCATCAAAGACATGTGACCTTATGAGTTTCTACATGGTATTATATTCCAAATAATGCTTTTATAAAACAGGATTGGTTTATTTTTTGCACTTTATTTTTCAGCTCAAAATTCTCTATATGTGTATGCCAATGTTTCATAAGAAAGATAGCACTTTAGAATTGCTGGGAAATCTTGCTCAGGATGTGTGATCCTAAGAGATAGTTCACAAGATTTCAGCATCCAAGTTCTCAAGGAATTTGATTTCACAGGACTAGCAAGGGGTGTAAACACATTCCTAACAACTTCACTAGACAATTTTGAAGCTCAAAGAAACTAATTTTTTCATAATCCTGTTCCTCATCATTATATTAAAATATTACTTATTGTTATTCACCATATTCTTTTTAATTATTATGAAATTATAATTTATTGGTATTCATTGAATATCCTCTTTTTAGCTTCTTAGGAATCCATAGTTGGATTTATTGCAATAAATGGGTGAAAAATTTTTGGATATTTCAACAAATTATTACCATGAAAGATTATTTTAGGATTTTGTGTTTTGAAAAATATAATTTATGATTTATTAACTTCGAAAACTGGGTGTTTATTAAAAAATAAGTTGAATAAAAAATTACTTTGTTCACTTTTTCTGAGAAATTTAGGAGATTTGGTGGGAGGTTTTTAGTCATTAAGGGTTTTTTATAATTTTTTCTTTATTATTGTGCTGGGTGGGGGTACATTGTTGCATTTACAAAGGTTCTTGCAATGTATCAACTACATCATACTTCAACTCAGCCCTCCACCATTCTCCTTTATCTCCCCTCCCCCAATTCATGGAACAGTTTCAGCAGGTATCACCTTTGCATTTACGTGCATGTGTACACATTTTTTGCACTGTATTCACTCTCTTACCCATTTTCCCCACCATCTCCCCGCTCCCATTGGTGGCAACCATTTTTCCTGGGTAGGTCCTGTTTCACCCTCCTTTTGGAAATTTTTTTCAACACCTAATCCTTTATGGCAATGTAAGTTATGGGTTGGGAAACTGTATAGGAGAAGTGGGATATGGACATAGGGCATTCCATTATGTGCAATAATGAACTATTTATTTTTATATATAATGGTGACTGGTGACTGTTCAATTTCTCCAGAGCCTGATTGTCAATGAGGGCACCATTTCTCCACCAAATATAGAACCAAAGTAAGCTTTCTGATAATTAAGAAAATTTAATGTGGTAAAAAATCATAAGAAAAAATGTAACATGTTTCTAAAATAATTTCATTCTATAAATTATTTTTCATATTTAGCATTTTAAAAATAATTTTTCTTAGAGATTCAAATTAGTTAAAAGTAAAAGAACTATGTGGTATTTATGAAATCAACTATTACATTTTCAAGATTCTGTGTATGCTTTATACTAGAAGGTTTTGGACCAAATATCCACATTTTATGAATGAAATTCTGCTATGGATCAAGAATTTGAATGACATGTTGGGAGTCCATACAGATAAAATTATTTGATCCAGCAAGAAAGATATTTGGGCTAAGTAAAAGTTAGTTTTTATAATAGACACAATATGCATGACAGATATAATTTTAACCACCATAGTATGACAGAATGTACCCATATAACTGTTTATCCTCATAGCAGGAATTTTGTCAATGAGACAAGTGTGGGAACAGAAGTGGAATGTTTATTAAGAATGGGTGCACAGGATAAATGAAAGAGATAATGTTTAAGCTCTATACATGTCTGGGAATTCAATCAGCTTTGGTTCACTGCTCTTTGAAAGATTAAAAGGGAAGCAGCAGGTCAAAATGCAACTTGAATTTATGCCCCCTGTTCTACCATAGGTACATATTGAAAATTTTTTTCAAATTGTAAAAGACAGTTGCTGTAGTTCACATTTTTAAATTTTCAACTCCTCAAATCCAGCATCAAGAGAAAAGAAGGATCCTCATCATTCAGTTTGTCTATCAGTCTGTCTTTTTCTCTTTTATTTCTCTAATTGTACAAATGTAAATGAGACACAGTAAGTAAGGAAGATGTTACATAGAAAATTCTGGAAATATGAATAAGTATAAGATATAGGAGAGGTCATATCTATAGCTTTTGGTTAAAGGTTTGCTTTTTCTATAGGTAACATGCCACTTTTAAAAATACTCCATCTAATTTTTATAGAAACCCAAAAATTTACCTGTGGAAAATTGTAGAAAGATGAATGTTGACAAAGGTAAGAAGCAGGTACATATTTTGATATGTATTTCACATAGAAAACATGTTAAAAGTGCCAAATGTGAAATGGAAATGCATTTTAAACTAAGGCCACTATCAATTTTTCTCTTTCTTTGATCTTACATAATCTCAAAATTAACGTCAGACTTCAAACAAAATATTCTACATACTAATTATTTATGTCAGTTGATCTTTTTCCTTTGTGGTTCACAGCAGAGGGGAATATATGCATAATCAAGTGTAATAAAAATCAATATTCTTGTGCAGCCCACTTTTAAGGTAGAAAAAGTTTTCAAAATTCATCAAAGGAATAAATCAGCAATGAATGTATATTTAACAAGTATTCATTGCACTAACATTTTGAAGTAGAACATATTATCATTGGTATTTTCATATTACAATATATGTTTGATATAAATTTTAGCTAACATTATGGGTATCTGGCAGAAAGATTTTTAAAGAACTGCAATATGAATATCACTCATTTTTATTAATCAATTGTCCCTATTTAATTTTAAACAAAATTAGCTTCTAAAAGATAATTTAATTCATAAAGTTACTGTTTTATTTATGAAATATTTTGAGAATATTTTCATAACCCAAGAAAAAATCATTTGAATGGCACTTTTTCTTAAAATTGTGTAAAACTTCATCTTGAGATTTTAAAATTTCTCATTCATGGTTTAAATAAAAACAACACTCATTCTCCATTTCTCAAAAGGCAAATTGTTTGTGAGAAATTTTCTTTTTGGTATAGAACTATATCCATTAGTCTATTTTTAATATTAGTCTGTATTTGTCTATTTTATATTTGAGTATACCTATTATTTAGCACATAAGGGGCAAATATCTCTTTGATATAGATTGGTGCATTGTATTTCATTGGAAAACCTTGTGTCATGTAGAGTCTACTTCTGATATCCTCTTTCATCCTAAGATATTGTCAGATAAAATCATGAAGCTTATTTGCAAAGAGATCATAACAACATAAAAATTAAATTAACTAAATTTTAATAAAAGTCCTATTTGTTGTTTTAATAGCATTGGTAAATTAAGGTTTAAGCAAGGAGTTAAGAGACCTAATTAACTGAAATTAACAGAATGACTGATAACATACAGCAGTCTTGCCGACACAGAGCCCCACAACCCGGGGAAATGACAAAGCCAAAAAATCCCTCTATGGACCAGTGGGGCCCTATGGACCAGTGTGGGGAATTTGTGTTAGTGACACATAGCCCAGTTTCCCAGGAATCATCTCATCCATGCCCACAGATACAAATGAAAACTTGAAGTCTTGGGGTCTTTCAGCAGTGTAACAGTTCCTTCTTGAGCCTTCCTGCTCTCCCATGTTGAGGGTGTACTCACTTCAGTTTTGCTTTGGTTTATATTATTTATAGACACTGTTCTGGCACTGAAGGAAAGGACTGCTAACTATCCTATCATGTGAGATACTGTTACTTGGTTCGTACCTCTCCCTTTTTTTTCTTCCTTCCTTTTTCCCCTTGTTCCTTCCTTCCTTCCTCCCTTTCTTTTTATTTTTGGTGGGACAGGGGTTTGAACTCAGAGCTTCACATTTGCAAAGAAGTTGCTTTATTGCTTGAGCCACGCCCTCAGTCCCTTTTTCTTTGGTTATTTTGGAGATAGGGTCTCACAAATTATTTGCCCAGGTTGTCATCAAACAGCTTCTATAGTTCTTTTTTGATGGGGATATTTCAAATCAGCAACTTGAAGGATCAGTGGAGTATAGTTTGGTATTCTGTCTTTTAAGCACTGTGATGAGATAAATTATGTATTTTTTAGGACATTCTGATTGTTTAAGTGTATATTTGAATTCATTTAAACACTATGAATTATTAGTAATTTATTTTTAGAATTATAGCACCCACAAATCTCCTTTGGATTATGTTGTTATCATGTTCAAAGAGCTTATGTCTATCTTTTCTCATTAGTTTTCTATAACTTGATACAGTATAATTACTGAATCATGAGATTATTCTAATCAGGAAATAACTAGATAATAATATCTTCAATATAGGACCATTTAATGTTTCCAAAGATAAAATTTTAAAGTGAAATATAAATGAATTGCATGTGTAATTAAAATTTTTATTGTTCTATAGAATGACACTGTGGCCAATTATGGTAAACCAAATTCTAGCTATAATATCTTGACTCACTGGGGAGAAGTACACTTTATAATATGCATATATAGTGCACCAACACTAGTCTGACAGGGCTGATGAATTTAATGTGAGTATTCACCTGTCAGGGTGGATTTGACACCAAGTCATCAAATGATTTCTGAGACAGATCTTCTTCAACTCCTGTATATCTGTGCTTCTGGGGGAGAATGGTATGATGGTTCCATTCAGCAAAGAATCCACCCTGTGCTATCAAACACACATTACCTTAGTTTAATTCCAGCAATTTAAATACTTTAATGTATAATTCAATTTCTGTTTGGGGACATTTATGGTTTACTTCATTCTTGGGTAAATTCTGTTTACTTTATAAAATAAACAAATTTCTGTTTTCCTTGTCCTGTTGAACTTTATTCTTGTGATTATTCACAGTTTTGTTTGGACTCCAGTGTCATCAATTTAATTTGCTTTTCCTTATATTTTTTTCTAGTTTCCCAATATGTTCCAAGAAGGAAAAATCAATAGCTCAAGATTTTAATGTTGATGAAGTCCATAGACATTAGAAAGTTTTCTCTTTGCCATGAATATTCAACCATTTACTATAGCCATTTTGCATTTTGAAAGAATTTAAATATTTCAAGTTTTGGAAATGTAGAAGATATTCACCATTTCATTTTTAAATATTTGACTCTAATTCTCCCCCACCCTGCAAATTTTATTTTTTGGAAGTATTGGGGTTTAAATTCAGGGTCTTGTGCTTACTAGGCTGGTGCTTTACCACTAAAGCCATACACACAGCTCTTTGTGCTTTACTTATATTTCCAAAAGGTTCTCCAGTTTTTCTCCTAGCCATCTTGAATGTGACTCAAATATTTTACATCTTCACACCTACATACTTGCACACTCTCACGCACATACACGTACATTCCCAAAACCATCCTTTCCTCAACATTTGCCAATCATTCAGATGTGAAGTAACACTGTTGCTATATTTTGTCAGAGTTGTAAACATCATTAATCTTATCTGGGTTGTTTTTATTGGAGTTAAGCTATAAGTAGCAAGAATAATTTCCCTTGCCTTTAAAACCCTAACTGTAGCAAACACCTAAAACAGGTACAAACTACAAAATACTCCTGGGTCAATGGACTCTATATGTTTTATGAATACTGAGCAGTTCCACCTGATTAAGCGATTATTAAAAGGCAAAGCTGATAGCAAATGGTATTTATATTAACCTGTTTAAAATAGATTGAGTTTTGAGATCATTTCAAAGAGTATCATAATTTTTAGTTACAATCTTTTAAACTCTTATTATTTTTATATCACACTTATCTTTCAGAAAAAAGCCTAAAGTAATATACTTCAATTATTTTATTTTTCTCCAATGCAGGTGCTTCTAAAAATATAATTATTTCAGATTGATTAATTTAACTCTCATTTGTTTTTCCTTTATGCATTATTTTTCAACATATTGAAATATTCAGCTCTTATGGGATGCTCAATAACATTTTTCAATTCATCACTAATCTGCTATACCCTTTGGAATTACTATAAGATCAATAAATAAAGCATGGAAAATTCCAAATAACCATTTATGTAAACACAGAATTTTTGTTTTTAAATTTTATTTTACTTAATTTTGATTTTTTGAGGTAGGTTCTCACTATGTAGCCCAGGCTGCTATGGAACACATGATCCTCCTGCCTCAGCTTCCTGAGCACTAAGATTACAGATGTGTACCACCACATCTGGCTTTAGATTTTTGATCTTGGACAACATGTTAAATATTCACTTAGTGTCAAATAATTTCAAAAGCAAAATAAAACAATTAGCAAATTGTAATACATTACTATTTCAGTCTAACTGTTTTCTGATACATACCGTAGGAAAAACAAACTCAAAGCACTGTCATTACTAAGTAGATCAATTCGTTAAATGCACATCTTCATGCAATAAAGGATATGCAATTCTGCCGGTTTTCTGTGTTCTTAGATATTATATAATCTTAACAATGAGTTTGCATGGTTTTGTTACAGAAAAGCAATTTTAATTTTAAGATAGAAAAATGAAGCTGCACAAAACTACAGTTTTTCTGAGTTAATGAAATAATTAGTTTTCATTTAATAATACATTCTGTACCCAATGAAATGTGAATTGTCAAAGCTTACAAGAGACAGAGTACTAAACCTTGTTTTATCTTAGACTACTCTTAAACCACATGAAATAATCATGATACCATGATTTCCAATGCCAATTATAAGATCAAAATGAACCTCAAGATACTAAGCTTTAACCATACTTTCTGTAGATCTACATTTCTTTCCTGGAAAAGCACATCTGTTACTGTAAGTTATTTGAAAATGAGGGTTAACATATTTTACACTTAGTTACAGACAAATTATACATCAAACATGAATATTTGGTTATATAAAATGATATGAGACTTGATAGGAATACATATATAAAGATCTGAGAAGATTAATGAAAAATCTTAGATCTATGAAATTTACTTCCTAAACAAATACAGTCATGCACCATGATGATTGACTGCATAAAAAAATTCCTGACACCTGGAGATACAATAATATTGCAAACATCACAGAATGACAGCTTACTCTCCATGCATGAGGTGATACTATGTAAATATACCTACTATACTGCCAGTCAAAAATATAATATCTGCAATTATATACAGTACATGATACTGGGCGGCAAGAGTATATGACTCTACTGATTTATGTTATTTAATGTACATATTTATTATTTTAGTGTGTATTCCTTCTAGTTTTGAACAATGAAAGCTTTACTATAAAACAGTATGCCCATTTATGCTGGCAGCAGCCCCCTACATCTCCTATTTTCAGCTGCTTTTGATTATATCAGGAGAACATAAGTGATTCTCCTACTCTATGTAGACTTGTGGAAATACATACTAATATGTTTGTGTAATAGCAGAATCACTTAAGATTCATTTCTCAGGATATATCCTTGGCATCAAGTGACACATGAATACATACATAAATTGGCTTTTAGTACATGTATGAGATGACATACCTGAAAACTATAAGGATGATGGTGATGTGGTCATGGGGAGGATGAAGATGGCTTAATACTTTTCCCATGCTTTTCATTAAACTTGAAAATTTAAAGAAGTGAGACAAACTTCTTGTTAAAGCATTTCAAAGTTTTAATGGAAACCATATCTGCCTTTTCTGATTTAGTTTGCTGGTTGTCAACAATATTTAGGATACATTTTATTGCCTTTCCAGAAATTCTTGGTTAATAATTTCAGACTATTATAGTAAATGACTTATTCTGAAAAATCTCCTATTTCCATTACTGTGTTTGGAAGCAGTACAGAAAATCATAAAAGTATAATTTTAATTTTATCCTAATCTTGTTATGCAGGTAATAGCATTTCCTAATATCATATTTTGATTTAAACTTTATGTGTGAGGCTCCTCAAAGTGATTATGCTGTTTGTCTCCTTATGGAATATTTTCACCAGAGAGATTATCCACAAAATAGATTAGCTGCTAATTAGACTAGCCATTGACTATACCAAACACCAATTAGATTAGCCACCTATTAAAAGGACCCCTGATTAAGTCAATGAGTAAGTACATCAATTACTGTTTTTCTATGTCAGTTGCTGATTTCCATGATTGGTTATATGGACCAGGAATATGATCAGTCACTGATTATATCAGCTGCTGATTAAATGAACAACCAATTAGATTAAGAATTGACTACACTAGATGATGATTAGATCAACATCTGATTAATGACAGATCAACTGTTGAGTTACTTTATTTTATTGTTACCTTGGATGCAGGGAGACTAGTTGGTGTCATTACTCATCAAATAAAACTTTATTATCATCAGTCAATACAAGAACTCTCAGGATTTATTAATTTATTATTCATTTATATGTATTTTACCCATATCACTCAATTTTATTCACATTAAAACTGATGTAATTTATTTTATGGGTATTTTTGAATACCCTTATGAAACATGCAGTGATGTTTTAATTCACATTTTAAGTAATGCAGTTCATAGCTTCATAAATAATTCTTAGTAATGACTGTTGGTTTCCATTTCTATGGGCAATATACACAAGAGAAAAGGTTAAAGGAAGAATTATTTATTCTGGATCATGGTTTCAGAGTTGGAGAGCATCATGGCTGTCTCCGTTGTTTCCTGGCAGAGCATCATGGAGGAGCAGAGTTGTTCACTTAATGGCTGCCAGGAAGCAGAGAGAAAGAATAGGATAAGGAACCAAGAATAACCTACAAAGGCACACATCCAGTGGCCTACTATTTCTAGCATGGCCCTATATTTTAGTGTTTCCACCACCTTCCAAAATAGTGTCAGCAGTTGAGGTCCATGTGTTCAAAAGATGAACTTGTAGAGGGTAGTTTATATTCAAGTCATAACAGTGCAAACTGTTACTATGAAAGATTAAAAATTAAATGAGTAGACAACTAAGAAGACATAAAATAAACACATTGTACTATTGCATGTAATAGGTATGAAAAATACATTTAGGAAAGACAATAAAACCAATACAGCAAAGAAAAAAACATCTGAAATCATGAGTGTTTTGTATTGAAAGTGAGATTGTATGAAATATTAACTCCCTTATATGTCCATATACACACTTTATATGAACATCAGATATGCCATTTGGTTTCTGGTTTTGTGATCACCCATGAGTTACTTTCTGCCAAGCACATTGGTAAGCCATTTTCCTATACTAGACTCACAGACATTTATAAACATTGTGACATTTATTGCAGAATTTCTCCTTCTATTGGTGAATTTTCTCACCCATTTAAATTTATTCTCCAAATATTCATCTCTTGATTTTTATAACTGAGATATAAAACTGAGTGTCTTAAGCCTCCCCCTCCTTTCTTGTAGTGATTGCAGCCATTCTGTTAGAATCTGCCTTCTTTCTTCACATACAGTTAGTTTGCTATGGTTGACTTTCTCTGTTTCGTAATGAGGTTGAGCCATAAAGCATAGGTAAGATTATTTATGCTACTCTAGATTTTCCATATTTTAAGAGGTGGATTCAAACAGGGAGTTTAATTTAAGCATGTGCCACTAACCACCACAATTTATTTTCAACATGATATATGTAAATATTTAAAGGTTATAATGTGATATTCTTTTTGCTTCTTAAGTTATCATATGGAAAAATGCTAAAGAGAGGGCAATACATTAAATTATATTTGTTTAATTTTAGTAACACCTTCACTAGACTATCCAGTCTTAAGGCAGTATATTGCTATGGAAACAAGATTGCAAAGAAATATAAACAAGTTCAGGAATATTACTTACATATTTACTTATTTTGCATTTATGGATATTTTAATTTTGGGCCTCTCACTTGTTAGGAAAGCACTCTACAACATGGGCCACCTATTTTAATGTTCAGATAGTGTCTCCTGCTTTTGCATAGCTGGTCTATGAACTGTGATCTTCCTACCTCTGCCTTGTGAGTAGCTGAGATTACATGCTGCACCATGCTTGGCAAGATGTTCATTTAATTTTATATTATTATTTTTTTGGCAGTACTGGAGCTTGAACTCAGGGTCTTATACTTGCTAGGTAGGTGCTATACCACTTGGGCTACTCCACTAGAATGTTTATTTTTAATCACCACTTAAAATTAAACATATGATCATACTTGTAATCCAAACAGGGAAATGGAGACAAGAGGTTAGGGAATTCAAGTTCAGTGAGACTGGAACATATATCAAGAATCTGTCTCAGTTAAGGAGAATGATGGAAGGGGTCAATTCAAGTATGATATATTTGTTACATTGTAAGAAATTTTGTGAAATCCACAATATACTACCAACTCAGCACAACAATAAAAGAGAATCAGTCTCAGAAGTACAAAACATAAATAATAAAATTAAAGAACATCATGCCAAATTTTCAAAATTCATCTGCAATCTTTAATAAATTACTACTTCTGAAAGAGTGTTTTCTAAGGGTATAGCTATAAGTAAATGAGGATTCAATGAAATAAAGGGTTTCCCAATGCAGTTCTTTCTAATAGATGGAATTTTTGCCAGATTGAAATCAAATTAAGTTTTCATCAACTGTATAAATTGTTTCTCTGACATTTTGTATATAAGTAATATAATGAACATCACTAATCACACAATTATAGATCATGTCTTCTAACATCAGTAGAAGATGGAGATATTTCTTCTAGTTCTTGCTTATTAAATTTTTTTCTTGAGCTTATCCTTATTGTGTTAAGATTAAAAATATTTGTAAAGATATCAGAAAATAATTGCTCATATCACATTTTTTTCCCTTTATTGTTGTGCTAGGTGGGGGTACATCATAGCATTTACAAAGGTCCTTACAGTGTATCAAATATATCATACCTGAATTCACCCTCTCCATCACTCTTCTTTATCTCTCCTTCCCCAATTCCTGGAACAGTTTCAACAGGTATCATTTTTGCATTTACATACATACATCTGTACATATTTTTTGCACCTTATTCATCCTCCTACCCACATCCCCCTGCCATCCCCTGCAAGACCTGTTCTGCAACCCCTCCACTCTCTGATTTTGTAGAAGAAAAATAAAAGACAAAAGATATGATGTTTTGCCAGTTCAAGATAAGGATATGTGTATGATATTTCCATGCATATATGTATTACAACCTTAACTGGTTAATCTCCTCTAGTCCTCTTCACTCCTCCCTAGTCCTCTTCCATTGGTGGTCACAGCCAATTTAAAGATTTCTGTATTCATTCCTAAATAGACAGCACATCAACTTCATTCAAGTTTCTGGTTTCCTTCCCTTACTTATCCCTCCAGTCCGCAGCCTCCACTTAGGGTGACCATAATATAGCTGCATTTGTGTTAGGTCTATAATCTGCATATGAGGGAGAACATGTGACTTTTGGTCTTGTGAGCCTAACTAACTTCACTTAAGATAATGTTCTCCAATTCCATCCATTTTTCTGGAAATGATAAAATTTCTTCTTTGTGATTGAGTAAAATTCCGTTGTGTATAAATACTACATTTTCTTAATCCATTTGTCACACATTTTTAAATGGTGGGCTCAAGCTGCATTCTTACTTGTCAAATCCCCTAAACTGTTACATGATTTATATAATTGGATAACAGAAAGCAATTATCTTATGGCCACTTAGTTTATACTAGTTATATACTATATTAGTATAGACACAACATTTATTTATAAACTGGTATTTCTTGGTATTTGTAGTTCAAGCTGGCCAACATTTAAATTCTGAAGACCATTAAGTTTAATACATATTAAATTAGCACTTAATTATATAACTTCTAAGTCAGAAATAAATTTGAAATATTATAGATTTGTGACTAACGCTATATTATTTGTTAAAACAAGTAGCTTCAAATTATAATTTTTGGTTGTTATAAATCATTCATTCTTATTTAGTGTGTATATGTGTACTTTGAATTCCTTTGTGTATTTATACATTTCCCATACATGTATAATATAGTCCTCATCATTTACATTTTTTCTGTCACCTTTTGCTTTAATCAAATTTCCAACATATGACTACTGAATACTTTCTCAATAGTCAGAAAGCATCTACAGTGGATTCTGATAAGTATCAGCTGTTCTCATCATGGTTATAGCTGGTGTGTGAGCAACAATGCTCCATCCATTTCAATCTTTTTTTGGGGGTGGGGGGGAGTACTGTGGCTTGAACTCAGGGCCAATACCTTGAACCACTCCATCATCCCTTTTTTGTGATTATTTTTTGCAGTAGGGAGGAGCTAGAATTACAATCATGAGCCACTAGCTCCCAGCATTTCATTCTTAATAAACAACACTGTTTTAAAGCTGAAAGAGAAAGTAACTTCACATAGTCCCAACATTTTCAGGTGAAGATATATTAATTAATACCAAATCTGATACTTTCAAAATACAGAATTAAAACTGGTAAATGCTTTGAGGAAATTTTATGCTTTAGAAGTAATTTTACTTGAAAAATAAGCCTTTGAATAATAACAAAAAGTGAAGATAGAGCTTCTATACTATGCATTTGCTATAAGAAGTTCAAGCTATCTCAAAACATTCTTCTGATCATTTTCTGAAAGTGTCTCTCCATTTATCCTTGCTGCCAAAGTGACATATTCACTTATTTAGTTTGTGAATATGTGATTATGGTATTCATCTTGCAAAAGTCATTTCTTAGGTGAAGGAGTATAATGTATAAATAAGATTTAGAATTATAAACTTGCTCTGTTTCAGCTCTTACCATCTTCAGAGTGCTTTATTCTAATTAAAAATACAATCCTCCATTGTAATTGTTTTTTCTCTTATATACAGACTTAGATGGAACTACTTTGTAACTTCAGGTATGTAGGTTATTTTGAAATGTAGGAAAACAAAAATTAAAAACATAGGTGAATCAGCCCAAAGAATTACCCAGAGAAATCTTGTCTATCAGTGTGGCTTAATGTGTCAGGCAAAGTACTGTCTTTAAATTATTTTCCTCTCTCAGGTAATGTAAAATGCAAAAAGAAATTGAGAAAAGAAATGCTCCAATAGAACTGAAATTCTGCTGAATTCCTAAGATTTTCATGGGACAGAAATTTTCAAGTTTTTGTAGTTTTTCTTCCATAAGTTATACCTACTCTTTATGTATTGCAGAGTAATATGTAATACATCAGTAAGGACTTTAGAATGTAACTTGTATTGTTTGGTGAAGGAATATTATTAAGAGAAACAAAAATAGAGGTGGGAAGTTATTTTTTTTTTCTTTCTCATTGCATGAAAAAAATGACATCCTCACTGTTCCTTCAGGAATAATACTGGGTTTAAAATACCATGACAATTGAAGCTACTATTTCCTGATAAAGTCCATAATCTATTAGAAAAAATGTATTTGTAATGATCACAATGTATAAGAGTACTAAAATTGATGCATTTCTAATGTAGCAAATTAGTACTGGAGAAGCATCCAAATATAACATGGTGACAGTTGACCAGGAAATTATTATTTCTGTTCAAATATTACTTTCTCAAATGGTCTCTTTAGCCATCAGCTTATTTAAGATGGCAAAGCACTTTAACCTGTCCTAAATAACTCTCCAAAGCACTGCTTTATTCTTTTCTAGTCCTAACAGAAATCTCTTTGTTAATTTGTTAATTTTCTTTGCACCTGGAGTTTAAGACTCAAAGAATAGCTTCCTTGACAATCTTGAATAAATGTAGGCTTCTCTGAGGAACCTTTTTAAGTATACCTCATCCTTGGCTTTAACCTGCCTCATTCACTTGTGATACGAATCCTGTTAAATCAGTTTCTCACTAAAGTTTCAAATTGCTTATCCTCTACCCTTGGTATCTGATGAATTTGCCCTCCCTAAAGCAAGGACCCTGGAAAGTCCATTTAATAAGAATCCCCATACTCTTCATGTCTCCTCTTAGCAAATTCTGTACAGTAACTCCTTGGTCTGCTTATTGATTAGAAATCCCCAGGTATTAAGTACAATCTATCTCCCCTCTTATTGCAACATTGCTATTGTGATGTCTTGAACAACCTCTAATTAAAATATTTTAATAACTGTAAGAATAACATTTCCTGTAACAATCTATTCCATCACTCTACAGTGCCTGGCACTATTCACTTGATTAAGACTGGTATGAGGAAAGATCCAAGATGGTGACTGGGACACAGCTATGGACTGCATGAGCTCTGTGAACCAGGGACTTTGTTGAGATGCAGGAGATACATTTGGCTGAGGTAAAGCACCAGGGAGAGCTGAAACATCCACACTATGAACCACTAGCTTGTGGAAGGCTTTTCCATGCTACGGTTTACTAAAAGATCATCCAGAGCTGCATGCCAAGCCCTGCTACATAGGCCCATGGAGCCACTGCTCTGCAGGCCATAGGATCTCTGAGCCTTGGTCCTCTTCCTCAACCCCACTAGGGCTGCACTCCCCCAAACTCCCACCACTCACACCCGCATGATCTCTGCCAGACTGCACCTCTAAGGCCTGCCAAGCCAGTGATCCACAGACATTCATGGTCTCCACTGGGACACTCCCCTCAGGCCTGCCAAGCCAGCAATCCACAGGCAAGCATGATCTAGACTCTGCCAGGCTGCACCCTTCAGGCATGCAAACCCCTGCTCCAAAGGCCCACTAGATTACCTCAAGGACAGACCTCCACCCACCAGCCACCCACCATTGGAGGGCTCCAAACCTGCCAAGAGACACAGGCAGGTCTAGATACTAAAGGAGTAACAGCAGAGCTACTAAGACTGAAATTCCACAGTTCCTGAACTGGTGATTTTTTTTTAATTTTTATTTTTTTCTTATTTATTTATTTATTTATTTATTTATTGTTTTTGTTTGCCTTCCTTTAAAGGTTTGGCTCTCTGGTTTTCTCTTTGACCACCCACCATCTCTCCCTGATGTTTTCTTTGGTACTCTCTCCTTTTCTTTTTTCTTTTCTTTCTTCTACTTCTCTTTCTTTCTCTGTATTCCCTTTCTTCCTTGACTTTGTTAGTTTCACTATTGTAACTCAGGTAAAACTAAATTACACATAGTCCAGAGAAAGAAATGGCACAAAGTGGAAATATGAGAAGAGGAAAAGGGATGGAAACCATTCTTACCTCCAAAATTAATTAGTACAGGATTCAAAGGAAAATGAAGAAAACAGATAGCCAGATCCAGACTCCAACAAAACAAAGATAAACTATGCCAAAGAATCAAAGGAAGCATACAAGAACACCCTGAAAGAACAAATCCTGCAAGTATTCCCTGAGAATTTCATAGAGATGTTACTAGACATGGTCAACCAAAATGTAGAAGAGATACTCAAGAAATTCCAAGAGGACAAAAATAAAGAATATAAGAAAACACAAAAACAAATACATTAAATCATAGGAGCCCTAAATAAAAACAAAAATAAAACAGGAAATGCCATAAGTAGAGAGATAAATGAATTAGGGATGAAAATTGAAAACATTAAAGAGGAAGTGACCCAAGACATGGAAAACCTCAGAAAAAAAAGAATGAAATGGAAATAGAAACAAAACAGAAGGTCATTCCAGCAGAACAGAACAAACAGAAGACAGAATCTCAGAACTTGAAGATGAAATGGTAATTAAAAGAAAAACCAAAGAACCATTACTCAAACAACCCAAGACTAGTGAAAGGAATATGAAAAAACTCACTGACTCCATTAAAAGACCAAACCTGAGAGTCATAGGCATTAAAGAAGGAGAAGAGGTACAAGCAAAAGGAATGCATAGTATATTCAAAAAATAATAACAGAAAATTTCCCAAATCTATAGAAAACTATGCCCATGCAGATACAGGAAGGCTTCAGAACACAAAACAGACTGGACCACAATAGAACTACCCCATGACATAATATTATTAAAACAACAAGCACAGAGAGTAGAGAAAGAATATTAGAGGCTATAAGAGAGGAAAAACAAATAACATACAAAAAACCCATCAAAATCGCAGCTGATTTTTCCATGGAAATCTTCTATCACCCTAGGATACTCTACCCAGCAAAACTATCATTCAAAATAGATGGAGCAATAAAAGTCTTCCATGATGAGCAGAAACTAAAACAATATATGACCACCAAGCCAACACTGCAAAAGATTCTCCAAAGAATTCTACCCAGAGAATGTGAAAGCAAACAAAATCATGAAAGGGCAGGCAATACCAAACTATGGGAGTAGAAAAGGCAAGAAAGCAGAGAGTAATATTGATTCAGCTAAACACAATCGAACACTTAAACAACAAAAACAACTAAATGAGAAGGATAACCACATACCTATCAATACTAATACTAAATATGAATGGACTTAATTCCCCCATCAAAAGGCACCAATTGGCAAACTGGATTCAAAAGGAACATCCAATAATCTGCTGCTTACAGGACACCCACCTCATTGACAGAAACAAGCCTTGGCTGAGAATGAAAGGCTGGAAGATCTATCAAGCTAATGGCCCCCTTAAACAAGCAGGAGTAGCAATACTTATCTTAGACAAACTAGACTTCAAACTTACATTGATCAAATGAGATAAAGAACACTCTCTACTAATAAAAGGGAAAGTACACCAAAGGAAATAATAATTATCAACCTGTACGCACTCAACATCAATGCACCCAATTTCATCAAACATACTCTGAAGGACATAAAAACCTAAATACACTCCAACACAGTGGTACTGGAAGGCCTTAATACCCCTCTATCACCAACAGATAGGCCATCCAAGGAAAAACTCAATAAAGAAATTCTAAGGTAACACCCACGCACAGGAAATCAATGTGAGTCAACTCCCTGTATAGCTATCCTTATCTCAACCAGCAAAAACCCTTGTTCCTTCCTATTATGGCTTATACTCTCTCTACAACAAAATTAGAATTAAAGGCAAAATAGTTTCTGCTGGGTATTGAGGGAGGGAGAGGAAAGGGGCAGAGTGGGTGGTAAGGGAGGGGGTGGGGGCAGGGGGGAGAAATGAACCAAGCCTTGTATGCACATATGAATAATAAAAGAAAAAGGAAAAAAAAGAACTCCCAAAAAAAAAAAAAAGAAATTCTACAACTAAATCAGACCATAGACCAAATGGACCTACCTGACATCTACAGAATATTTCATCCAACTGCTTCACAATATACATTCTTCTCAGCAGCACATGGAACCTTCTCCAAAATTGATCATATATTAGGGCACAAAGCAAGCCTCAGAAATATAAGAAAATAGAAATAATCCCATGCATTCTATCTGACCACAATGCATTAAAACTAGAAATCAATAAGAAAAACAGCAGTAAAAAATATGCAAACCACTGGAAGCTGAACAACACACTGCTCAATGATCAATGGGTCATTGATGAAATAAGAGAGGAAATTAAAAGAATCCTGGAAGTTAATGAAAATGAAAACACAACCTACCAGAACCTATGGGACACAGAAAAGGCTGTCCTAAAAGTTTATAGCTAAAAGTGCACATATTAAAAGGTCAGAAAGATCTCAAATCAATGATTTAATACTACAGCTCAAACTCCTAGAGAAACAAGAACAAGCAAACCCCAAAATAAGCAGAAGGAGAGAAAGAATTAAAATAAAGGCTATTTCAAAGCAATAGCAATAAAAACAATGATCCTGGCACAAAAACAGAAATGAAGACCAATAGTACAGAACAGAGGACCTGAATATGAATCCACACAGATACACCCACCTTATTTTTGACAAAGGGGCCAAAAATAAGTGATGGAGATAAGACATCCTCTTCAACAAATGCTGCTGGGAAAAGTGGCTATCCTGCAAGAAACTAAAACTAGATCCATGTCTATTACCCTGTACTAGTATAAACTCAAAATGGATCAAGCACCTTAATATCTGACCCGAAACTCTGAAGTTAGTACAATAAGGAACTGAAAACAGTCTGGAAGTAATAGGTATAGGCAAGGACTTCCTAAATAGAATGCCAGCAGCCCAGCAACTAATGGACAAATAGGACTTCATAAAATTAAAAAGTTTCTGCACAACAAAAGAAATGGTCTCTAAACTGAAAAGACCACCCACAGAGTGGGGTAAAATGTTTGCTAGCTATATATTAGACAAAGGACTGATAAACAGAATATACAGGGAATTTAAGAAACTAAACTATCCCAAAATCAATGAACCAATAAAGAAATGGGCAACTGAAAAAGAAGAAATTCAATTGGCCATAAGACACATGAAAAAAACTCACCATCTCTAGCCATAAAGAAAATCAAATCAAGTCCACACTAAGATTACATCTCACCCCTGTTAGAATAGCCACCAACAACATGTGTTGGTGAGGATTTGATGAAAAAGGAACCCTCATACACTGCTGGTGGGAATGCAAGCTGATGCAACCACTCTGAAAAAAATGTGGAAGCTTCTTAAAAATCTAAACATAGATCTGCCATATGATCCAGCAATCCCACTCCTGGAGATATACCCAAATGAATGAGACATAGGTTACTCCCAAAGCACCTGCACATCCATGTTTATTGCAGCACTATTCACAATAGCCAAGTTATGGAAACAGCCAAGATACCCCACTACTGATGAATGGATCAAGAAAATGTTGTATTTATACACAATGGAATTTTACTCAGCCATGAAGAAGAATGAAATCTTATCATTTGCAAGTAAATGGATGGAACAGAGAAAATCACTCTGAGCAAGGTTAGCCAGACTCAAAAGACCAAAAATCATATGCTCTCCTTCATATGAGTTCTTTAGATCTAGGTCAAGTACAGCAGTGTTGTAGGACTTGGATTACATGACAAGGGGAGAACATATATGGGAGGTACATGGTTAAATAGAAAACCGAAAACATGAAAGCATTTGATGTCCTCACTCCAGAGGAATTTATGCAGAAACCTTAAAGCAACAGAGGTCATCATGAGAAGGGGATCAGGAACAACTGTAAAGATCAATTAGAAATGAATCAACCTGGGTTGTAGCACATTCGTACATGAAAACAATGCTAGGAATTTGTATAGCTGCCCTTATCTCAAATAGCAAAAATGCTATGTCTTTCTTATTATTGCTTATTTCTACTCTTCAATGGAACTGGAAAAAAGCACACAACAGGTTCTGCCTTAAAAGGAGGGTGGAGGGAGGTGGGTGGAGGGGGGTGAGGGTGAGGGTGGGGGGGATGAGGGAGACATGACCCAAACAATGTATGCACATTTGAATAAATGAATAATAAAAAATATAAAATAAAAAATAAAAAGACTTGTATGAGCCATATGAATGAGTTCAGGCCTGTACCTAAGTGGGCACATGTAATATATTTAGAACGGTTACAGAAGCAAGATAACAAAACTCCACATTACATGCCTGAGTGGCCTCCTGATGGTGCCATTAACCAGTTGTGTGACTTAAGGAAAATATTAAACCCTTGGAACCTTTGCTTCTTCAGTTGTAAAATGTGGATAATAATAATTACAATATCATGTATTATTTAAACAACAAAATGGAATAATATTTTTGAATCCTTGAAAACTACAGAGGCAAAATGGCACTCAATGTATAGTAGCTACTGTCATTAATATGGATATTGATGTAACTCATATTATTGATGAAGTATGTTGCAAGCAATTAAGAAAATATACCATCATATCCATTTTAAGAGATTTACACAGTCTGAAAAAGATAACATAGTCATTTGTAATGAAATGATCGTACATTATAGGTTTCCTTCTGAGCACATTTCCCATGCATTTTTATATCTTCTTGATTTACATTGCAGCCAAAATTTCTAGACATCAGTGTTCTCTTATCAAAAACCTTCACTCTGGAGGAACACAACATTCCCCTTCTCCATACTGAGTCATATTAGGCATTACTTTTACCAATCACAACATTCTTATATGGTAGCTCTTTGGTAATTGTTGATTGGAATTTTGTTCAGAATATGCATTTAAAACTCAGCTTTTGGGAGTTGTTCAAATGGTTTCTGCATTGATAAAAGACTAATGTTGCCTTAGTTCTTTGTGTACTGCTCTAACAATGCCTCCAAGACTAAGTAATTTACAATGAACAGAAATTTTCTCAATTCTGAAGACTGGGAAATCTATGATAAAGATGCTGGAAGAAAAAATGAAAATTATTGAAGTATCCATTAAATATTTAAAATTATTTGGAAAGTTGTAAAGGGTATAAATATTGAGATGACTGTTTACCCAAAAGCACTTACTCTTATTGTTCTGGGTGGTAATTTAACTGCTCGTCTCCAACTTAAGCAAATCTATTTCTACTTCTACACTTTCTTAATCTAAATATCCCTAAAGAGCAAACATTTTTTGAGGACAAAGTTTTTAGCAATATTTTATTTTTGCTATTTAACTAATTATTTTTAATTTATTCCTTATGATCCTCCATCTTCATTCTCTTGGTAGTGGGATTATAGATATCACCACCACATCAATATTTTATGCTGATTTTGATGACAGTAGAGATTATCACCTTGGCCATCAGTCACATAGTTCAGAAAAACGAAGTTCAGTTCAGTGCTAAAATATCAACAGTTGGAGGATCCAAGATGGTGACTAGATGCAGAAGCAGGCAGCGTGAGCTCTGTAAATCAAAATTTTTCTGAGATGTTAGAGCCACACATAGCAGAAAAAAAAACAAAGAAGGATCAAAACTCCAACACCCTGAACACCTAGTCCATAAAAAGCTTCTCCACACTATGTTAGACTGAGCAAAGAGGAGGACTCATCCACTGCCAGACACCGGCTCCAAACCTGCTTGGGAGATGCAGACCAACAGGTGAGAAATAAGGAGCATGCAATATTCCCACAAATACTGTTGGGATAAACAAGCATAGCCCCCTGAACAGACTGACCCCCTGCCCTACAAAAAAAACTGAAAAATAAACAAGGAACTGAAAAGGAACATGCAGCAGAGGGGACAGGATGCTCTGAGAGCACTGGAGAACAGGGGAGAAGCAAGGAGCTGATCTCCGCCTAAACTATCAATAAACAAAGACTGGCAAAGCAGAAGAGCCAACAGTGGGCAAGTGATAAGCTGCTGCCTGAAATAGGGCATATAGTGGTCCACAAAGTTCATCTCCTGAGCCAGTGAGCAACATCCAAAAGCAAAATTGAAAAACAGTCAGCAAAGATAGCAGCTAGAGGGAGGAAGCAGAAAGCATGCCTCCTAAAGTGAAATCTTGAGAGACACTGGAGACACATCTTGCAGGCAAGGCCACTGAGAAGAGGTAAAATTTTGACCCCTCCATACCTCCAGCCTGCACAGAGAATCTCCACTTCACGTTAAATGGAGTAACCAGGAGGGCCTGTGGGCTGCCAGACGCCCACGCTCAGATGGATTGGGAAGATGCAGACAAGGTGAGCTAAGTGGCATGCAGTACTTCCACAGACAACCCTGGGCCAGATCAGCATAGCCGCCTGGACAGACTGACCCGCACCCAGGGAAAGAAAAGAGAAACTGAGTAATAATCAATAAGAATGATAAAGACATGTAGCAAAGAGGGTGGGGCTCCCTGAGCACCGAAGAGGGGGGGAAGATAATCCCTCCCAGAACTGTAAATAAATAAGCCAGGCCTGGCCAGAGAGGGTGGGAGCGGCAGCATGTGCCCAGCAACCAGGAGCTGGAAAGCTTGTGAGAGTGGCAGAGGGAGGAAAACTCCACAGGAGAGCAGGGGAAGACCCACCTCCCACGTGAGCTGTAAACAAACAGCAGGCCTGAGAAAGTGGGTGCAATGTCACCTCCCCCAGTGTGCTTGGAAAGGGGAAGGCTTGTAGCAGCGGCTCACGCACAGGAGAACTCTGAGTAAACAAAGACTGCAGGCACAGATGAGTGCTAAGCTCACCCCAGAGATCTGCATAAATAATGCCTCCAGGAACAGCAGGCTGACAGCAGTGGGCAGGCAAGCCACAGCCTCAGATAGCCATTCACAGAACTGTCTCAGACTCTTTTTTTCTCTCTCTCTACCTTTGTTGAGAAAACAACGAAACTACATGTGCATGCTCAAAAACTCACTGAAACTCTATTGCATTTGAACTTAGAACACTTTGTGGCTTTTTTTTCTTTTGTGTGGCTTTGTTCTATTTTATGTTACCCCTTTGATGAGACAACTACAGAACAACATCTGAGGCACCATCTCCAGGATTGGAGGCTGAGGGATGAACACCAAAATTATTAAGACTGAAACTTCGTTACATTTGAACTTGGAGGTTTTTTTTTTTTTAATTTTTTATTTTATTTTATTTTATGTATATTTTCTTTCATTTACTTATTTTTATTTTTATTCTTATCTTTATTCTTATTATTTTTTATTTTCAACCCTCTGTCTCTCTAATGCCTTTTCAGCTTATGGTTGATTAGTACATTGTCTCTCCATTTTTATATCTTTGAAACATTTTTTGATTGTTTCTTTGTTTTGTTTTTTTTCTACTTGATTATTTGTTTTTCCCTTTTCCTTTAACTTCTTTGCTTTCCATCCCCTCTCACCCTTCCATTCTAAATATCACTAGTGCTATTATTACAGGCCAGAAAATACTTTATTGCAAACAGTACAAGGACAATAATAACATGAAGGCAATGACAGGAAGACAGAAAAAACAGGGAAATGAGTTTCCCCACAGCAAAAATTAGTACAGGAACCAGAGGGGAATGAAGAAAACAGATACTCAGATCCAGACTCAAACAAAATGAAGATAAACTATGCCAAGGAACCCAATGAAGCCCACAAGAATAATTTAAAAGAAGACATACTACAGGTACTCGATGAGAATTTTATAGAGATGATACTGGATATGGTCAACCAAAATGGACAGGAGACACTCAAGAAATTCCAAGAAAATGAAAATAGAGAATTTGAAAAAGCAAAAGAAGAAATAAAGGAAACCATAGAAAGACTGTATAAACACCAAAGTGAAACAGACAACATGAGTAATAAAGAGATAAATGAACTCAGGACAAAAATAGACAACATTAAAGAGGAAATCACTCAGGATATGGAAAACCTAAGAAAAAAGAATGAAACAGAATTGCAAAAAAAAACAGAAGGCCAATCCAGCAGAATAGAACAAACAGAAGACAGATTTTCAGAACTCAAAGATGAAATGGTAATTAAAGGAAAAACCAAAGAACTGTTAATTAAACAAATCAAGACCTGTGAAAAGAAAATGCAAGAACTCACTGACTCCATCAAAACATCAAACTTGAGAATCATGGGCATTGAAGAAGGAGAAGAGGTGCAAGCAAAGGGAATGTGTAATATATTCAACAAAATAATAACGGAAAATTTCCCAAATCTAGAGAAAGATATTCCCATACAGAAGCAAGAGGCATCCAGGACACCAAACAGACAAGATCAAAATAGAACTACCCCACGACATATCATCATTAAAACAAGTTTAAAAACTAGGAAAGAATATTGAAGGCTGTAAGAGAGAAAAAACAAATAACATACAAAGGCAAACTCATCCAAATCACAGCAGATTTCTCAACAGAAACATTAAAAGCAAGAGGAGCATGGGGTGAGATCTTCCGGGCACTGAATGAAAATAACTTCAACCCTAGAGTACTCTACCCAGAAAAACTATCATTCAAAATAGATGGAGCAATAAAAGTCTTCCATGATAAGCAGAAACTAAAACAATATGTGACCACAAAGCCACCACTACAAAAGATTCTTCAAGGGATTCTGCACAGAGAAAGGGAAACCCAAAATAACCATGAAATGACAGGCAGCACCAAACTACTGGAAAAGAAAAAGCAAGAAAGTAGAGAGTAACCTCAACTTAGATACACACAATCAAACCTTCAAACAACTAAGACAACTTAATGACAGGAATCACCACATATCTATCAGTACTAGCATTTAATGTTAATGGACTTAATTCACCAATCAAAACGCACCACTTGATGAAATGGATTAAAAAGGAAGATACAACAATTTGTTGCTTATAGGAGACCCATCTCACTGACAGAAATAAGCATAGGCTTAGAATGAAAGACTGGAAGAAGATTTACCAAAACAATGACCCCCGAAAACAGGCAGGAGTAGCAATACTTATCTCTGACAAAGTACACTTCAAACCTACATTGATCAAACGAGATAAAGAAGGACATTCCATACTAATAAAAGGGGAAATAGACCAAAAGGAAATAATAATTATAAACCTATATGCACCCAATGTCAACACACACAATTTCATCAAACATACCCTGAAAGACCTAAAAGCATACATTAACTCCAACACAGTGGTTGTGGAAGACTTTTAACACCCCATTATCATTAACAGTTAGGTCATCCAAACAAAAAATCAATAAAGAAATCCAAGATCTAAAATATACAATAGATAAAGTGGACCTACTTGATGTCTACAGAACATTTCATCCAACTTCTACACAATATACATTCTTCTCAGCAGCCCATGGAACCTTCTCCAAAATAGATCATATCCTAGGGCACAAAGCAAGCCTCAGCAAATATAAGTAAATAGAAATAATACCATGCATACTATCTGATCACAATGCAGTAAAAGTAGAACTCAACAACAAAAGTAAAGACAAAAAACATGCAAACAGCTGGAAACTAAATAACTCATTACTTAATGAAGAGTGGATCATCGATGCAATAAAAGAGGAAATTAAAAAGTACCTGGAAGTCAATGAAAATGAAAACACAACCTACCGGAACCTATGGGACACACCAAAGGCAGTCCTGAGAAGAAAGTTTATAGCCATGAGTGCATATATTAAAAAGATTGAAAGATCCCAAATCAATGACCTAATGATACATCTGAAACTCCTAGAAAAATAAGAACAAGCAAATCCCAAGACAAATAGAAGGAGAGAAATAATAAAAATAAGGGCTGAAATCAACGAAATAGAAACCTCCCTCCCCAAAAAAATACAAAGAATTAATGAAGCAAAAAGTTGGTTCTTTGAAAAAATAAACAAGATCAACAGACCCCTAGCAAACCTGATTAAAATGAGGAGAGAAAAAACCCAAATTAGTAGAATCAGGAATGCAGAAGGGGAGATAACAACAAACACCATTGAAGTCCAGGAAATCATCAGAGACTACTTTGAGAACCTATATTCAAATAATTTTGAAAATCTTAAAGAAATGGACTGATTTCCAGATACATATGATCATCCAAAACTGAATCAAGAACAAATTAATTATCTGAATAGATCTATAAGACAAAATGAAATTGAAGCAGCAATCAAGAGTCTCCCCAAAAAGAAAAGTCCAGGACCTGATGGATTCTCTGCTGAATTCTATCAGACCTTTAAAGAAGAACTGATACCAACCCTCCTTAAACTGGTCCACTAAACAGAAAAGGAAGGAAAACTGCCAAACACATTTTATGAAGCCAGTATTACACTTATCCCAAAACCAGGCAAAGATACCTCCAAAAAGGAGAACTATAAGCCAATCTCTTTAATGAACATTGATGCAAAAATCCTCAACAAAATAATGGCAAACCAAATTCAAACACATCAAAAAGATTATTCGCCATGACCAAGTAGGCTTCATCCCAGGAATGCAGGGGTGGTTCAACATATGAAAATCAAAAAATGTAAGAAATCACAGTAATAGAAGCAAAGACAAAAAACCCTTGATCATCTCAATAGATGCAGAAAATGCCTTTGATAAGATTCAACACCATTTCATGATAAAATCTCTAAGAAAACTAGGAGTAGAAGGAAAGTACCTCAACATTATAAAAGCTATATATGACAAACCTATAGCCAGCATTATACTTAATGGAGAAAAAATGAAACCACTCCCTCTAAAATCAGGAACCAGACAAGGATGCCCACTATCTCCACTCCTATTCAATATAGTACTGGAATTCCTAGCCAGAGCAATTAGGCAAGAAGAAGGAATAAAAGGAATACAAATAGGTAAAGAAACTGTCAAAATATCCCTGTTTGCAAATGACATGATCCTATACCTTAAATACCCACAAAACTCTACTCAGCAGCTTCTAAACATCATTAATAGCTATAGCAAGGTAGCAGGATACAAAATCAACATAGAAAAATCATTAGCATTTCTATACACTAATAATGAACAAACTGAAAAAGAATGTATGAAAACAATTCCATTTACAATAGCTTCAAAAAAATCAAATACCTAGGTGTAAACCTAATGAAAATATGAACGACCTCTACAAGGAAAACTATAAACTTCTGAAGAAAGAGATTGAGGAAGACTATAGAAAGTGGAGAGATCTCCCATGCTCATGGATTGGTAGAATCAACATATCAAAAATGTCTATACTCCCAAAAGTAATCTACATGTTTAATGCCAATTCCCATCAAAATTTCAATGACATTCATTAAAGAGATTGAAAAATTTACCATCAAATTTATATGGAAACACAAGAGGCCACAAATAACCAAGGCAATACTCAGTCAAAAGAACAATGCTGGAGGTATCATGATACCTGACTTCAAACTATATTACAAAGCAATAACAATAAAACCAACATGGTACTGGCACAAAAATAGACATGAAGACCAGTGGAACAGAATAGAGGACCCAGATATGAAGCCACACAACTATAACCAACTTGTCTTTGACAAAGTTGTTAAAAATATACAATGGAGAAAAAGCAGCCTCTTCAGCAAAAACTGCTGGGAAAACTGGTTAGCAGTCTGCAAAAAACTGAAACTTATACCAATATTAACTTTATCACCTTATACCAATATTAACTCAAAATAGATCAAGGATCTTAATATCAGACAACAAACTCTAAATTTGATAGAGGAAAGAGTAGAAAATACTCTGGAGTTAGTGATATAGGTAAAAACTTTCTCAATGGAACCCCAGCAGTGCAGCAACTAAGAGATAGCATAGATAAATGGGACCTCATAAAACTAAAAAGCTTCTGTTCATCAAAAGAAATGGTCTCTAAACTGAAGAGAACACCCACAGAGTGGGAGAAAATATTTGCCAGCTACACATCAGACAAAGGACTGATAACCAGAATATATAGGGTACTTAAAAAAGTAAATTCTCATAAAACTAATGAACCAATAGAGAAATGGGCAAGTGAACTAAACAGAACTTTCTCAAAAGAAGAAATTCAAATGGTAAAAAAACACATGAAAAAATGCTCACCATCTCTAGCAATAAAGGAAATGCAAATTAAAACCACACTAAGATTCCACCTCACCCCTGTAAGAATAGCCATCATTAGCAACACCACCACCAACAGGTGTTGGCGAAAATGTGGGGAAAAAGGAACCCTCTTACACTGTTGGTGGGAATGTAAAGTAGTACAACCACTGTGTAAAAAAATTTGGAGGCTCCTTAAAAAGCTAAACATTGATCTACCATTTGATCCAGCAATACCACTCTTGGGGATATACCCAAAAGACCATGACACAGGTTACTCCAGAGGCACCTGCACACCCATGTTTATTGCAGCACTATTCACAATAACCAAGTTATGGAAACAGCCAAGATGCCCCACTTCTGACAAATGGATCAAGAAAATGTGGTATCTATACACAATGGAATTTTATGCAGCCATGAAGATGAATGAAGTGTTATCTTTTGCTGGTAAATGGATGGAATTGGAGAACATCATTCTGAGTGATGTTAGCCTGGCCCAAAAGACCAAAAATCGTATGTTCTCCCTCATATGCAGACATTAGATCAAGGGCAAACACTGCAAGGGGATTGGACTTTGAGCACATGATAAAAGCCAGAGCACACAAAGGAGGTGTGAGGATTCATAAGACACCTAAAAAATTAGCTAACATTTGTTGCCCTCAATGCAGAGAAACTAAAGCAGAAACCTTAAAAGCAACTTAGTCCAATAGGAGAAGGGAACCAGGAACTAGAGAAAAGGTTAGATCAAAAGAATTAACCTAGAAGGTAACACATGTGCACAGGAAATTAATGTGAGTTAACTCCCTGTATAGCTATCCTTATCTCAACTAGCAAAAACCCTTGTTCCTTCCTATTATTGCTTATATTCTCTCTTCAACAAAATTAGAGATAAAGGCAAAACAGTTTCTGCCAGGTATCAAGGAAGTCAGCGGGGAGAGGGAGCGGGCAGGGTGGGTGGTAAGGAAGGGGGTGGGGGCAGGGGGGAGAAATGACCCAAGCATTGTATGCACATATGAATAATAAAAAAATAAAAATTAAAACAAAACAAAACAAAACAAAACAGTCAGCCAGCATAACATGCTGACAGCAGAGAGCCGGCTGACTGATGTTTGATGTTTGCCCTAGAGAAAGGGTGTGAGGCAATGAAACAAGCTCCCAGTAAACCAACACAGTGAAAACCCAATTCCAAGCAGGACAGCTAGTGGACCACAGAGCTGATCTCCAGCACCTGAGGACAAGCCACACCTCACTGAAGAAGGAGCTGACTAAGCAGCTGCCACTGAAAGACAGAAAAAGAAACCCCAAAAAACAGGCATGTCTCCCCAACCACCTGGGGAGAATAAGATAGAGATCCTGCTTAAATATCAAAACCAGGACTGAATGCTGAAAGAATCACACCAGAACTACTAAGACTGAAATTCTATTGTTCCTAAACCTAGAATTTTTTTTTTATGTGTTTGTTTGTCCACCACCTCTGCCTGTTGATTTCTTTGGTTCTTTTTTTTCCTTTTTCTTTTTTGTTGTTTTGTTAGTTGTACCATTGTAAGTAAGCTAATAATAAATTACACACAGACCAGGGACAAAAACAGCACCAAGAGGAGTGATGGGAAGACAAAAAAGGGATGGAAAACATTCTACCCACCCCCAAAAAAAATAAATTAATACAAGATTCAGAGGGAAATGATGAAAGCATACCAAGTTCCAGACTCCAACAAAACAAAGATAATATATGCCAAGGAACCCAACTAAGTCCACAAGAACACCCTGAAAGAAGCAATCCTGCAAGTAATCACTGAGAATTTCATGGAGATGTCACTAGACTTGGTCACCAAAAAACTAAAAGAGGCACTAAAGACATTCCAAGACAACAAAAGTAAAGAATATGAGAAGAAACAAAAACAAATAAATGAGCTCACAGGAGCCCTAAATAAATAACAAACTGAAACAGAGAATACCATAAACAGAGAGATTAAAGAATTGACAAAAATTGACAATATTAAAGAGGAAGTGGGGTTGGGGATTTAGCTCTGTGGAAGAGTGCTTGCCTGGCAAGTGTAAGGCCCTGAGTTCGGTCCCCAGCACTGAAAAAAAAAAAAAAAAGGAAAAAATAGAAAAAAAAAAGCAAAACAAAAAAGACAAAAAAAAAAAAAAAAGAGGAAGTGACCCATGGTATGGAAAACCTCAGAAAAAAGAATGAAACAGAAATACAAAACACAATGGAAGGCCATTTCAGCAGACTAGAACAAGCAGAAGACAGAATCTCAGAACTTGAAAATAAAATGGAAATTAAAGGAAAAACTGAACAGCAATTAGTCAAGCAACTCAAGACCTGTGAAAGGAATATGCAAGAACTCACCAAGTCCATCAAAAGACCAAGCCTGAGAATCATGGGCATTTAAGAATGAGAAGAGGTGTAAGCAAAGGGAATTCATAATATATTCAACAAAATAATAACAGAAAATTTCCCAAATCTAGAGAAAACTATCCCCATTCAGGTACAGGAAGCCTCCAGGACACCAAATAGACCTCACCAAAATAGAACTACCCCACAACATATTATCATTAAAATAGCAAACACAGAGTATAGTATTATTAAGTATATATGCTCAATGATCAATGGGTCATTGATGAAATAAAAGAGGAAATTAAAAGTTTCCTAGAAGTTGATGGAAATGAAAACATGACCTACCAGAATCTATGGAACACAGCAAAGGTAGTCCTAGGAGGAAAATTTATAGCCATGAGTGCATATATTAAAAGATAAGAAAGATCTCAAATCAATGATCTAATGCTACAAATTAAACTCCTAGGAAAACAACAAGCAAATCCCAAAATAAACAGAAGGAGAGAAATAATGAAAGTAAGGGCCAAAATCAATGAAATAGAAACAACCAAAAATAAAACATACAAAGAATCAATGAAACAAAAATTTGGGTCAGTGAAAAAATAAGTTTGACAGACCCCTGGCAAACCAGACTAGAATGAGGAGAGAAAAAACGCAAATCAGTGAAATCAGAACTGAAAAATGGGAGATGACAACAAACACCATAGAAATCCAGGAAATCACCAAAGATTACTTTGAGAACCTGTATTCTAATTAATTTGAAAATCTTGAAGAAATGGACAGATTTCTAGATACTTATGACCATCCAAAATTGAACCAAGATTATATTAATCACCTGAATATACCTAAACACAAAATGAAATCGAATCAACAGTTGTCTCCCCAAAAAAGAAAAGTCCAGGATCTTATGGATTCTCTGCTGATTTCTATCAGACCTTTAAAAAAGAACTAATATCAACCCTCCTTCAACCATCCCATGAAATAGAAAAGGAAGAACACTGCCTAACTCATTTTATGAAGCCAGTATTTCATTCATCCCAAAACCAGGCAAAGACACCTCCAAAACGGAGGACTATAGGGCAATATCCTTAATGAAACTTGATTCAAAAATTCTCAATAAAACAATGGCAAACCGAATCCAACAATAAGTCAGAAAGTTCATTCAAAAACCACTTGATCATTTCAATAGATGCAGAAAAAGCCTTCAACAAGATCAAACACCACTTCATGATAAAAGCTCTAAGAAAATTAGGAATAGAAAGAATGTACCTCAACATTGTAAAGGCAATATATGACAAACCTACAGCCAACATCATGCTTAATGGAGAAAAACTGAAACCATTTCCCCTAAAATCAGGAATGAGAAAAGGGTGCCCACTATCCCCACTCCTACTCAACATAGTTCTGGAATTCCTAGCCAGAACAATTAGGCAAGAAGAACAAATAAAAGGAATACAAATAAGTAAAGAAATTGTCAAAATATCCCTATTTTCAGACACTATGATCCTATACCTTAAAGACAAAAAAATCTCTATCCCAAAACTCCTAGACACTATAAACAGCTTCAGCAAGGTGGCAGGATACAAAAAATCAACTTACAAGTATCATTAGCTATTCTATACACCAATAATGAACAAACTGAGAAAGAATATGGAAACAATTCCTTTTGCAATAGCCTCAAATGAAATCAAATAACTAGGAGTAAACTTAACAAAGGATGTGAATGACCTCTACAAGGAGAACTAAAAACTGCTGAAGAAGGAGATCGAGGAAGACTACAGAAGGTGGAGAGATATTCCATGCTCATGGATTGAAGTAAAAATGGCTATACTACCAAAAGCAATCTACATGTTTAATGCAATTCCCATTAAAATCCCAATGACATTCATCACAGAGATTGAAAAATGTACCCTAAATTTCATTTGGAAACACAAGAGACTATGAATAGCCAAGGCAATACTCAGAAAAAAGAGCAATGCTGGAGGTATCACAATATCCAACTTCAAACTATATTACAAATCAATAGCAATAAAAACAGCATGGTACTGGCACAAAAACAGACATGAAGACCAGTGGAACAGAATGGAGGACCTGAATATGAAGCCACACAGCTATGTCCAACTTATTGTGACAAAGGCCCCAAAAATATAAGAAGGAGAAAAGACAGCCTCCTCAACAAATGTTGCTGGGAAAAATGGTTATCCATCTGCAAAAAACTGACACCAGATCTATGTTTATCAACCTGTTCTAGTATCAACTCAAAATGGATCAAGGACCTTAATATCAGACCTGAAACTCTGAAGTTAGTACAGGAAAGAGCTGGAAATACTCTGGAAGTAATAGGTATAGATAAGGACTTCCTCAATAGAACCCCAGAAGCTCATCCTTTCTCTTAAGAAAGGACGGACAAATGGGACTTCATAAAATTAAAAAGCTTCTGCACAACAAAAGAAATGGTCTCTAAACTGAAGAGTCCACAGAGTAGGAGAAAATATTTGCTAGGTATACATCAGACAAGGGACTGATAACCAGAATATACAGAGAACTTAAGAAACTAGACTCTCCCCAAATCAATAAACCAATGAAGAAATGGGCAACTGGACTAAACAAAACTTTCTTAAAAGAAGAAATTCAAATGACCAAAAACCACATGAAAAAAATGCTCACCATCTCTAGCCATAAAGGAAATGCAAATTAAAACCATATTAAAATTCCACCTCACTCTTGTTAGAATAACCATCATCAAAAACACTTCCATCAACAGGTATTGACAAGGATGTGGTGAAAAAGGAACCCTTGTACACTGCTGGTGGGAATGCAAGCTAGTGCAATGACTCTGGAAAAAAATATGGAGGCTTCTTAAAAATCTAAACATAGATCTACCATATGATCCAGCAATCCCACTCTTGGGGATACACCCAAGGGAATGAGACACAGGTTACTCCAGAGGCACCTGCACACCCATATTTATTGCATCGCTATTCAAAATAGCCAAGTTATGGTAACAGCCAAGATGCCCCACTACATACGAATGGATTAAGAAAATGTGGTACTTATACACAATGGAGTTTTACTCAGCCATAGTGAAGAATGAAATCTTATTATTCTCAAATAAATGGATGAAACTGGGGAACATCATTCTGAACGAGGTTAGCTAGACCCAGAAGACCAAAAATCGTATGTTCTCCCTCATATGCAGATTTTAGATCTAGGGCAAATACAGCAATATTATTGGACTTGGGTCACAGGCTAAGGTCAGAGCACAGACATGAGGAATGGGGATAGGTAGGAAACACAAAACATGAAAGTGTTTGATGTCCCCACTGCAAAGGAGCTAATACAGAAATCTTAAAGCAACAGAGGTCAATATGGGAAGGTGACCGGGAAGTAGTGAAGAGGTTGGTAGAGAGGCATCAGTTTGGGTTGTAACACATTTGTACATGAAAGCAATGCTAGGATTCTCCCTGTATAGCTATCCTTATCTCAACTAGCAAAAACGCTGTGTCTTTCTTATTATTGCTTGTTTCTACTCTTCAATGGAACTGGAGAAAAGCACAGAACAGGTTCTGCTTGGAAGTGAGGGGGGTTGTGGGGGAGAGGGAGGAGGCTGGGGGCAGGGGTGAAGAATAGCCCAAACAATGTATGCACAAGTGCATAAATGAATAAAAAATTCAAAGTAAAATAAAATACCAAAACTCATATATCATATTCGTTGTAGTTCTAAATATTATATTCCAAAGTTAATCATCTATATTTTTATATATTATCCTTAGTATGTTATTGCAGACAAGTATATTTCAGTAACAAAGCATATTTTTTGGATCCTAGATATTCTTATGCTAAAATAGGGGTATTTTAAATGCATATTGTATTCTTTTTTGAGCAGTACATTGGTTTTTGTTAAAGTAACTCAGTTTCTCAGTTAATTGTGCCAGTAGCAGAAAGGATATGTTTACATTGTGGTGTCAGTTTCGCACTTTTCAGGAATATAATATTAAACTGAGTCTCTCAATACTTTATGACACAGAAGCTCTTAAAATTGGATGCACAAAACCCAGAAATGAGGAGTTCAGATTAACATTGCACTATGCTCAAAATGGATTCCTATTAAATCCCTAAAGCAATTAATCTTGTGCTACTCCTTTACTTTTCTTCAGACGAAGCATGCATTTTTACACAATCCTGTCACTACTTCTTACAGAGAAAATGCAGTAGGGGCCCAATGGCTGTTTGCTGGTTTGGGTTTGCACTTACAGTTCCATAAGCCAATATCAGTCAGTTGTTATGTTTCCTCATTTTTGCATAGGATTAGTGAATATTCAAATAATTTACTTATATCATGTTTGTGAGTATTCAAATCTAGATGGAGAAACAAAATGGCATTGGAAATATGCAAAATAAATGAGTTTAAAACATTTTATAATCTTTGGCAAGTTATTTATACGTAATCTTAGCATTATGATTATTACTACATTCTACAAATAAAATACTTCTTGTCTTTTAAGTTGTTGCTGCTAACTCAGAAATCACTTCCCAAGATTACTTTTTGTGTCTGTGTATTTAGAACAAATAATAAAATATTTAAGTTATGAGAAAATTAAAACAAGCAGATAAATATTACATCTTTAGGGCAATATAGACAGTGAAACAGAAATACTAAAAGGATATGTGACAAAGTCTGAAAACACAAAGGATGTAGCCATCTCATCATACTATAAATGCTAAAAAAAAGACTATGGTAGACAGGAGGGAAGAAAATATCCTTGAAACGTAGGTAATAGTTTTGCATGTAAAACCTATAGGTATATGACTGTCATTGGTTCCATGCATAAATGCAGCTATTGTCTGAAAAACGGTAGTGTTTCAAACTTCCATTTATAAATCATATGTTAGAATCTGTATCATTTTTCATAAAAATCATATTTTAGGATCTGTATCATTTTTCCTTGACTTCCAGTTCCCATTAATTTTGTTAATAATAGAGCAGAAATATTATTCAACTGTAAACAATAATTTGGATAATTAATGTTTCTAATACGAATTACCTTAAGCACAATACATAGTATTTATAATTCTTCTTATCCTAAAAGCAAATCAGACTTCAAAAATCTGCTCAGAACATTCAGGAAACTGCAGAAATAAAGATTTAGAAATAAGATTCTTGGGATGATCGACTTTCTTATTTTCTGGTCCTCTCCAAGCAGATTTTTTGTCAACATGTACATATCTTAGGATTGCATGATAGACATGTTTTCAAATTTTAAGAATAATTTTGGACAGTTTTCAAGGCTTTAGGAATATGACTTGGCGACCATTTCCTGAGTGAGCTATTTAGGCTTAGAGGTGTTTTTATTCACTCCCAGAATGAAACTCAAATTAAAATTTAACATGACTGCTGAGCTACATTCCCAGTCTAAGTAAACAGAATATTAACACAAATCTCAGAATAATTTTAAATGTGAGGATGAGATAAGGTGTGACATTAAGAAGGAGAATACAACTAAATGTCTGATATTAGCAATATTCTGGAATTTAGAGTTAAATTTTGGTTATAATGCCATCAAATTAATAATTGGATATAGTTATTACATTATTAAATAAGCACAGAAATAAATGATAACAAAGAAATGAATCACTTATGATAGTGTAACATAAAATGAGTATTTTGATTATTCTAATTCTAAATTCTTTGAATGTTAAAAATTAATGACAAAACCACTTTGTTTCTGGTGATAAGGCAAACTATTAGAATATTCACTTATAGGTAGGCAGTATCATGGTTATACAGAAACAATATATCTCAATGTGAAATGTGACATCATAAGTCAACATGGAATGGATAACTCATTTAATAAAGAATGGTACTAGAAAATTATTTATATATGAATCCTTCTGCTCAACTGGTGGCATTATACTCAAAGACACAGATTAATATCATTTTGGAGGTGTGTGTGTGTGTGTGTGTGTGTGTGTGTGTATTCATAAATGCCAATAAGATAGATAGACACATAGATAGTTAGATACATATACAGTGTAATGGCTAATCTTCATTTGAACTTGATTGGAATGAAAAACATTTATGAAATTGATCAAGCACACCTCTGGGTGTGCCTGTGAAGTCCTTGATGGACTTATATTATGACATTGTTGGGAGTTGGTGAAAAGTACAAGATAGGCCTATAAAGGAAATAAGTCACTGGAACCATGTCCATGGGAGCCATATCCTGCTCTGAATTTTTCTTATATCCATTTTTCTCTGTTTCCTGGCTGCCAAGGTGTGAGCTATCCTGCTCACTTGTCTTTAAGTTGCTTATGTCAGGTAATTCATCATGATGAAAAGCTAACTAAAACAGTAGGTTTCACATGGATAAGTTATGGGTAACCCACACAATTCCATCAATAAATGTTTTGTAGAATCTAGATAGATAAACAGGTAGAAGCATAGAGAGATAGAAATAGTGTCAAAAAATGGGAGATAAATCCAACTAAACACAATAATACTAGAATTATTATGACCAATCTTCAAACTGGTTAATTAAGAATAGAAACATATTTTTATTTATTGTTTCTTATTCTTTTTTTCTAATACTCTTCATTGCTCTCAGCAGTTCCCAGTTTCTGATCTTATATTATTTTTCTTCTGTCTGAAAAAAATGAGAAACTTCTTTAACATTTCTTGCAAGGAATGCATACTGGCAACAAATATTTAAATTCAGAATTATAACCCACAAATTCCATATTTCTTAATGAAATATATAATTATTAGCCTTGCCCTAACATTAAGTTTTAAAGGACATTTTTCTAATATTAGCATCTTGTAATGTGTGAAGCCTAAGTGCAGTTTAATAAATATTAACGATGCACTAACATGCATTTTCCAAATCTTAATATTCTCTAATGGATTGTATCTAAAATAATGGAATGTCCCATATGTATTAAAGTCAGGTATTTGGATTGTATAATGAGTTCCTTTCTAATCTTTCTCTATTTCCATTAAATTACTTTCAGAAAGAAATAATGTCATACTTTACATTTATAAAAATGTATTCAAATGATTTTGCAGTTATTACTGCTTTATTAAACTCTGTACCATCATCATTTGAAAAGTTTTTAACTGCAGACCAAAAATGAATCTATAGCAGTTAGAAAGGAGGAAAACCAATGAAATGGAAAAGTCGGAGGAGTTTTTAATCATGGACAGACACATTTTCACTAAACAAAGTTATTACATTATAATGAATCATCTTAATTTTCTTCCTTAATCTTTTCAGAGAACATTGAAAATCATAAAATTCTTGGCTCCATATATATATATATATATATATATATATATGGAATGTAAGAAATATATTCCATATATATACATATATTTCAAATTCACAAGACTATTTATTTATTTTAATACTGTTCTTGTTCATCTTGTTGTATACCATTTTTCTCCTTTTATTCAGTGTTTTATTAATACTTTCCTTTATTCTTTATGTGAACTAATGTTATAGTCTTGACACAATTCAGAATTTTTTTGCTGGTATTTCCTTTTAAGATTTGTTTTAGTCAACTATATCTAGAGTTGCATAATATGCATAAAATAAGCTCCATATATTTAAAGTGCACATATTGATACATTTTGGCATAATTATAAGCATCACAATTAAAACTATTAAATTATTGTTAAATTTCTGACATTTTTATTGTTCCATTTTTAGTTCCTCCATTCTATCTTCCTTTTTTTCTAAAATCCTCCCCTGCTCACTGTCATATTATACTGGTTTTCACTTCGTAGAACTTACACAAATGGAATCATATAGTGTGTCACATAGTGTATTTTGTCTTGTTTATTTACACAAGCATAATGATGTGGAAAATTGTTGATATCACAGCATGTATGAATAATTAATTCCTTTTTATTGAGAAGTAATATATAATTACATGACAATATGTAATTTTTTATTCATTCACTTTGGATAAACATTTACATATTTCTCTTTTGGTAAAATTAAATAAAGCTAGTATGAAAATTAACACATAAATCATAATTATGATTGAGAATTTCAACAAGCCCTATTTCAATATCTCATAGACATACTAGATAGAAAGTCAACAAGAAGGTTAATTTGAAGAAATTAAGATCTGAATAAAGTAAGATCTGAGCAAAAAAGTCAACGGGCAGTTGTAATTTACATTTATAAAATACTAGATGTTACATGGACAGAATAAACTTATTTATTTGTTGTATTTTTTGTTTTAGAAAATACAAACCATTCACCGAAGCAGACCACATCCTAGACCATATCACAAACCCCAACAAATTAAGATAAGCCAAATCAAACCTTTTCTTAATTAGTTCTATAAACACAGACAGAAATGCAATTGACTTGGCTTGTCTCACTGGTTATATTGTCAAAAAAGCTGCCTAGTTTTAATGAATTTAGTCAGTTTGTTTGTGATATCACAGTACATTTTTAACTTCATCTGTCTTTCTTGGGAAGAACATGTTTGTATAAATATTTGTCCACTTCTTTCCATCAAATCCTAATCATTCTTTCATTATGAAATATCACATGATAGAGTAATACGTGAGATATTCATTAATGGAGTGAATACATGCTAGGAGCAAATGCAATACATTAACGATCCTTAGATAAACAAGCCACATCATGTGTTTTCAGAATTGAGTGAAGGAATGGTGTCTCCAACTACTACACCATCCAATAAAGGTGAGATTTATATTACATGGTCCCAAATTAATATATATGTGTGTGTGTGTGTACTACACATATGTATGCATGTATACAATATGTATATATTAGAAATGATGGGGAATTTTCTCATTCTTTAGAACAAGAGGCCAATCATCTCTATTGACAGAATATTTTGAAAACTACTGATTTAGTAACCATCAAGAAAAAAATTTGGGATGAAATTCTCTATACTTCTTTTATTATCTAGGCATATATCAAATGTTTATCCAGCAAATATTTCTACCTCGTTAATTATTTCACTTATTTCCATTTTCAGATCAGGTCTCTTTGGGTTGGCTGAAGAATGGGGAGAACGTTTAGAAACTTTCAGTTCTATATAGACATAATTCTCTAAAAACAATCACTGGAATCATATTATAAATATCTGTCCTATTTATTTGATGCTATTAAAACATAAAGATTTTGCCACAACTAAGTCAATTAATTTAAACATTACTTTATTTCAGAAAAATAACAAATAGGCTAGCAAGTAAAAAAATCACAGGTATCTTAGTTATCTTAGTGCAAATAATCTCTATAAATATGTCAGCATATCAGGCATTTATGCAATTGCAGTTCATTTTTGGCAACCCTTTAAAATCTAAGAATATAGAAAGTGAAAAAAATTGCAATTAGTGATTATGAGTAGTATTTTAAGTTTTTTTCATTATAAAATTTCCTTGGGATATGTTCTTTATCCAATTTGAACAACTTAATTTATTTGGTGAAAATGTTCTCAATAACCTCAGAGAGAAATTTTATAAACAATCAATAAATGAAAATATATCATTGGTCACTCTTGTCATAAGAGTAGCTTACAGAAGTGTGTATAATAATGTGCGTGATCTGTTGGGTAATAACTGTAAGCATTACAAAATAATGCTAATAATTTCTTGTTAACATTTCTTCTCAATCATTTAGTTTGACAAGCTTGTCATAACTGTGCTGTCATCTGTTCACCTGATGCTCATGACAGGTCTCTGATGGTAATTTATAATGACTTGAGAAAAATTACTTGGCCTTTAACAGCCAAATTCAACTAGGCTTATAAATGAAAGTTATATCTCTGAAGCCTGTATTTTTCTTAGATAAGCAACATACGCTACAAATTAGATTACAAATAGAATGTGTAAATGTCTAACTGCATTAGAACTTAAAGGATTCAGTTATATGTGAAGCATGTATCCATATATATACAAAACATAACGTGTGATGATTTACTATGCATTGACCATGGGAGATAATCTGACATGATTGCCTTTCACTTACAATTTACGATACCTGTATCACAGACCATACTCAAGGAGCCAGTAGAGCCATTCTTCTTCACTGGCTTTAGGAAGAATTCATCTCTTGCTTCTTTGGCTTCGGGAAACACTGGTGCTCCTTGACACTTGTTGCTGCATCACTCCAGTCTCAGTCTCTGTGGTCTCATTTCCTCTCCTCTCCGGTGTGTTCTCCTATTCCTGTCTGTATGAAATATCCCTATGCCCTGCTCTTTTGAGGACCTGTTTGATTTCAGTATTCAGATACTCTTCTATGAATCTACCTCTCATTTATGCAATCATAACATTGTAAACGTGTGATTGGACTTAGCACAGTAGTCAGTACAAATAAATTCTAATTATACTGAGGAAATTGTAATTGAATATACTTTCTAAACAATTGAAATTCTTTAATGCTACACAAAACATTTTCATGTATAATTGCCACATAATTTTTCATGTAAAATTTCACATAATTATTTGCTATACATATAGATATTTTCTGAGCATATCATAGCAGGGATAATTTTTCATAAATAAGGATGAAGCTCATACTTTTTTCCAAAAATCTTTCTCAAATGATGTTTATAATTGGTTAAAAGTTTAGTTAATAAGTTAAAACATTTTCCTAACCACAAGAAATTGCAAACCATAAAACAAGTGTATATGTGTTTGTGTGTGTGTATTATTACATATAAATATATATGACTATACATATGCATATATAATTATGAGTATGTATACTGTATATAGTAGTTATGGATGTCAAAAATTCTAAATCAATTCCCTGAAGTTATATACTTACTATTCATTGAGAGATCAAAAAGCCAAAATATAATTTTTAAAACACTATTTTCATAGTCTATTTTTAATATTTTTATAATTACATCACACTCAGATAAGCAAAATCTCCCTTAAGGGAAAAATTTCTCTTCAAAATGCTGTTTATGTAAAAGAACCATGCTTGTTTTTAGCCCCTTACAGATTGTCAGTGCTTTGACATCATGAGCATACTTTCCTTAGGTTAGGTTAGGTTTAGCATCAGGTTGTACTTTCTCTTTGTGCAGGTGATGTAGAGAAATTTTAGGCATGGTGCCCTTACATCTTCCCCTGAGGTGCTCTTGGACTCTGCTTCCTCAACACATACTTGGTAGCACTCAGGCAGGCAGTCTCCTAATGAGTTCTGTTGGCAGTCACCTGGGTCGATACTTTGCTAGCAGCCTGTAGGTGACCCAGTGCTTCCATGCTCCAGAGCGTTCCCCTATGTAAAACCCCCCTGTTTTGCAGTGATGGAAGCACCTCATGTTTCAATGACATTCTAATGTTATACTCTGAAAAGCCTCTTCCAAATTTTTCAACTCATTTTACTCTTCGCCAATGGTAGAGATAGTGGCTGTCGACCACATTTATTATCCTGTTACGTCAGGCCACTCACAATGTGTGGAGATTTACTTCTGGAATGGTAGAAATTCATCTCTCCAGAGTGAAAAATAAAGTAGAAATACTGTCTGTGTACCACGAGAAAATGCATACGTAAAAGGAACTCTAAAGCAAGAGGAGCAATATGCTGAGAGCCTAGCATTAGTGAAACTGATATGTATATTTATGAAGGGAAAAACCATTGCAGGAATTCCATTAATCACATTAAAAAGCCAGTAGAGTTCTCATTAGATAGTAGCCAAACTTTCTCATTTCCTTCTGAAGACTGTGATTTTGTTTATGATAAAAATCTCTCTTTACTATAGAAAATATTCAACATATGCCCACTTCATTCTCTGTAATTTCCCTATCACTAGTAAGGGATGAGAAGCATGTGTTATAATGGAATGTAAAATATATAATGGTTTAATATTTAGAAACTGAGCCCTCAAAATAATTATGTTTTTGAGATCCCGTGTTACCCCCAGAGCTATGCATACTCAGTTGGAAGTCTGAGGCCTATACTGTTGATTGCTCTGTCACTTCATGATCCATGAGTGAAGACTCATGGTAGAAACCTAGATGAGAATTAAATGCAAAGTCTGTTGGATAAAGCAGTGTGGTGTTTTACCTATGGACTGTACATATTATGTTACCAATCATGTTTCTTTTCTTTAACTGTCAAGAGGATTAGAGTCACAATAGAATCTCAATTTTAATTTTTATAAACATACTGTATATAATGGATTTTTATCAATTTGTTGAGGTAAAAAATAAAGGAAGAAAGAAAGGTAAGAAGGAATGAAAGGATAAATATTGTACAATTTATATTACTTTCTCCCTTACAATTTGTGTTTAATTAATATTCCTAACTCCTAGAGCAATATAAACAATAAAGTGTATAGCTACACATTATTTTGCAGAAATAGAATTAAGAAATGGAAAGTTTTGCATAGGGTACTTCCAGGAAAAAATAGTTGCAATGTTAGTATGTTATTATTTTTTGTTTGTTTGTGTTCAAAATAATGGGTAAGGAGACTCAGAGGTGTTGTCCTATGAGTTTTGAAAATCTGTAGAAGACATCAGAAAAAGCAATGTCTGGAATTAAAGAGTCCCATATTCATCATAAAATGCAAAATGCTTCTTACAATAAAACTAAAAATGATTAAAATTAGTGTTTACAAACAAAATGACATCAGATCCTTAAGTGGACAATTCCAAAATATGTGAATATCCATTTTTCTTTATAAAATATATTAATCACTGGGTAATTATTTTTTTAAAAGTTTAGAAGCTCATTTGCTTGAGCTTATTTTGAGAAGTCTTTGTGGTTTTCACACTTATAAGTAAATTATAGCCTGAACATTTGTATTTATTGTGCATGAGTTTCCGAGAAATAGCCAGAATAGGTGTGTAACATAAATTCACTCCAGTAGTATCTTGGAAATCTATTTCCAACAAAATATTGAGATTAAATCAGTGTGCTGAATGAGACAAAATAGTGGCCCCGGGATTTTTCAAAATTATTCTTAAAATGTGCATAAGTTCCAATTATATTGGAGAAAACTAAAAGGTAAACAAAAAAGTGGAAATATGATACGTAAACATATATTACAAACTCGCTGAGGGAGATCTCTCAAAGCAGCCTGTCTTCCACTTTATTTTCATTGCTAATTTGTATCCTTTGTCTATTTTTGTACTGTGTTCCAGTACATCTAATCATTTTAATAAGAAAAGTCACATAGAAATTTACCTATTGAGACAGAGCATGATATTATTTTGAAATGCAAAACAGAGATATTAATGACCAAACATGTGATGATGATACTCTTTCATTAAAATATAAAAAATTCTCAAGAATGTCATTTTTATCTGGCAAAATTTTTTTTCTGTGAATACAAAATGATCTGAGCATTATCATATGATCATGTCTGAAATGACCATTAATAGTAGGTATGGTGTAAACTAATGTTCAACTTCTAAATGCAAGTTAATGATGATAAAGAGCTGAAATCTGGAACATAGTTTCTTTTGACAGAGTAAGAATAGTCATTGAAAAACATGACAATTATTTGCAAGGCCTACAACATCAGTAAATGTCTATTAAACCTTTCATTGGACAAACTCTTTTAAGTAACTGAGTGGATTGTATCAGAAGAGGAACCCAAAAGTAATACAAAGTAAAATATCCCATAGTGACAGCTCACTAAGGACATTTATGGATTGAAATTTCAGTTCCAGTAATTTCTAGGTAATATTTGACACTTATACAGGAATTTCCAGTTCCTTATCTGCAAAATGAGGGTGATAAGAGCATGTATCTCATGTGGCTGTCATGAAGATGAAATAAGTAGAGGCAGTATCTGATGTACAGTAAACACTCTATAAATACTCTCTAAGACACCTATTTTTGTTGGTTTCCCTGGAATCAAATTTTACATCAATGCAATAGAGTGATATGCAAGAGTGATAATCTTTAATGTTCATAAACATAATGAATGCTAATTTAATTTAAATCATGGTTTACTGGCAAATTAATGCATATTATTAATTCTATTGATTACACCAACATTAGCTTTATGTTTTTATTATATCTTTCACTATTACATGTTTTTAAAAGAATAGCATGGAAAAGAGAGAGAAGTTATAAAATATTATCTTCATACATTTCAAAATAATTTATGGCTTTTAAATGAATCTATAAATCATATTTCCTTTATTCAAACATTATTACTTATTTCCAAAAATATTTATAAGATCTGATGAAAAATTGAAGTTGTCTCTTTATCATTATCATTCAGTTATATTACTTGAATTATTCAAATTAAAAATCCATATATTAATTCTCAAAGAAACAAAATAAATACAACTGTAATTTTTTCAAAATAAAATTAAAGATGGCCTCATGAAAACTAGTGGAAAGATAGCTTCGAAAAGGGCACTACAGAAGTATCATGGAAGTCATTGGGAATGTGACTCCTTACAATACACACTTAACAAATTAAAAGATAAAAATAAATGCATGCCAAAAATCAAAACAAAGTAAAGAAACATAATCATGTAATCCTAATACGTATGCTTTTTTTTTTTAAGTCAGGGACTGTTGAAGATAATTTGCTAAGACGTATCACAATATCATGATCTTTATGCATGTAATTGTGGTATGTCCAGTTGCATAATATAAAAAGTGCAAAATATATGAAGCTATAGTAATTCATTTAAAATTTACTAACAAAATTTAAATTATGTTTACAAAACTATATCAATAAACATGATGTATTACCTATTTAAGCTCTGTCTTTAAAAAATAATTTTGTGCCTAAAAGTTCTAAAAGCTGATAATTTTAATAAGATTTAACACATATTCATGTACCTCTGACTTAATTTCCCCAAAGATTAATAGACTGTGAATGTTATAGTTTATTAGCAAACTTAAACATAAAATACATTTTCAAACTAAGTTAATCTATGTATTAATCAGATATATTTTAGTAGGCACAAATACCGTATTTCTGACTGCAATTTAAGCAGTTCTACAATTTATTTAATCATTGAACTAAAAAACTTAATATGTACCAAAGCAATAAAGAAAACAAGTTTGTATATGCACCAAGAGGAATGTGCTTGTTTTTATATGGTGATATATGCACAATATAAAACTAGTCACTGAAACTTTTAACTGTACACTTCAATAGCGTTAAGTATACTCATAGGTCAGGTATCCATTGTCACCATCCAGATAGAACCTTTTTATCATTCCAAACTGAAACTCAGCATCCATTAAACAATTATCCAATAACTTATCTTTCTTGCTCCAGCCACTACTAAAAATTACTTTTGACTTTCTGGCTCTATGAATTGACTGTTTTTGATACCTCATAGAAGTAGATTTATAAAATACTTTTTCTTTTCTGTCTGGCTTATTTCACTTAACATAATGGTTTCCATGGTATTCATATAGAAGAACTTCATTTCTTTTTTATGTCTGGATAATATTCCATTTTATATATATACCATATTTTATTAGTCCATTCATCCATCAATGTCCACCTTTTGGTTACTGGAAATAATGATATAAGGCTGCTATTAACATTGATCCACAAATCATGTTCTATTACTTGAGTAGTTTGCTTTTATTTCTGTAAGATATATGTTGCAAAGTGAATTTACTTGATCATATGATAATTTTGTTTCATTTTTTGAATAACCACTATACTATTTTCCACAGCAACCACATCTTTTTACATTCCCACTAATGGTGTAAAGAAGGCTTCCAATCCCTTCTTTCATTTGAAAAATATTAGCCATTCTAATGAATGTGAAGTGGCATTTCATATGTTTTATTTGCATTTCCCTAAGAATTAGTGATGCTGAGTACTTTTTCATTGATCTGTGGCTTTGACCCTCCCTTCTTTGCATAAATGTCTGTTCAAGTTCTTTGTTTATTTTTAATTGAATATTGTTATAGCTTTGGAGTTGCATTAATTCTTCATATCCTTTGGATATTAATTCCTTATCAGATACATCATTTGAATTTTTTAGTCTGTGGATTGACTTTCACTCTTTTTTTGTGTCCTTTAATGCATAAAAGTTAGTAACTTTTAAGTATTTCATTTTATTGTCTTCAGCTGGTGAAAACATTGCTAAATTCAGTGCCATAAAACTTTTCCTCCAGGAAATCTAATAGTTTCATTGCTGGAGTTCTTATTTTTATGTCTTCTGTACATTTTGAGTTAATATTTACATATGGTATATGGTGGGCTCTAATTTTGTTCCTTTGCATGTGGATGTCTTATTTGATGTACTGCAGGATTAAAAGATTGTCTCTTTCCCCAGTGATTCATTTGGGTACCCTTGTCAAAATCATTTGGACACATATGCAAGGGTTTATTTCTGGGTAATCTTTTCTCCTTCACTGATTTATGGTCTGTCTCTAAATTCTTCTACAACATAATCAGTATGATTTTGGCTGCCATAGAGTTAAAGGAAATTTTAAAATTAGAAATAGTGAGACTTCAACTTTCCTCTTTGCCAAGACTGCTTTGTGGACTCAAAGACTCTTGAGATTCCATATAAATTTTATAATGGATTTTTTTATTTTTGAATCAAAGCCTCAAAAAGATTTTGACACTGATTGCATTTAATATGTAACTTACTTTGGGTAATATTGCCATGATAACAGTATTGTGTCTTCTAACTCATTAGCATAGACATGCATTTATTCATGATTTTTACTTCAGAAAAATTTTATACTTTTTAGGGTATACATGGTTTTTGCCTGCTTTGTTAAATATATTTCTAAGTATTTTATTCCTTTCTATGCTATGTACATGGAATTATTTTCTTGATTTTGCTTTTGGATTATTCACTCAGTGCATAGTGAAGAGTCTCATGTTTATATTCCTTCAGCTTTTCTAATTTTATTAGTTCTAGCAGCTGTTTTCTGGGTTTCTTTTTATAAAGTATTTCAGGTATTGTATATAAAATATGTCACTTGTGAACAGAGATATGTTTTTCTTTTTTTCCAATTTGGATGCCTTTTTTTCCTTGCCTAATTTGTCTGGTAATAACTTCTAATAATATGTTGAATAGAGAGGTGAAAGAAAGCATCCTTATCTTGATCTTAGAGAAAGTGTTTATTTTATCACCATTTAATATACTAGCTGTGAAATTTTCTTGTATGGCCTCTAATACTTTGAATGTTTCCTTCTATTCATAGTTGGCTGAGTACTTTTATAATGAGAACGTTAAACTAAAGTAAATTTTAAAGGAGTTAACTACAAATTTGTTTCTAAAACTAATACATATGTAATTTGAGTGAAATGTCATTTCTCTGTCAAGCAAATTTCAAATTAAAATCTGCTACATTTATTCAGGCTATATACATTAATAAGACTATGTTATTTAAAATACTATGTAGGCAGAAGTCTAAACATTTAAAAATTAATATCTTAGAGCAAATTAAATTAAAAAAGAATATTAATTTCTGGTTTTTGGCATTGTATTAACAAGTCATATTTTGCTAAATGAGCTGGTAAGATATTTAATTTCCTTAATTGTATATAAACATGTAATAGTTTTTTTAAGTACTGTTTTTTAAAAAATAAAGTTTTTAAATTTTTTAAAAATGCATGTTTTATTATATACTGTAAAACATATAGCATCCATTAGCCTGAATCAAATATAACATTTAACATGCTTTATCAAAACATCTTAAATACTATTAAATAACATCTGAAAATAGTCTCAAGTATAATGCTATTATTATACTTAATAATAATATACTTAATATTTCCCAAAGGAATAATTTATTGGCTAAAACTTATTTATTGGCTAAAATCCATATTATTATAAACTTACTGGGATATTTTCCCTAATAGAAATTATAATTGCCTGATAGCAATATCAAATCATTTGTATATAGATTGTATATACAAATCATTGTATATAGATCATGAATATAGAAAGTTATTATCTCTGCAGTTGCTAATAATTAAACAGCCCCTTTTATCTTTAATCACTACAGTAATTAAATAAAAATTGCTGAATGCATTGTTCAATAAAATTTATGTAAAATATTTTTCCAGTTATAATTTTTATTAGTACTAAAATATCTCCTCATTTTGGAATTTTAAACCCATATATAGTACTAGATATATTTTTTTGTAATGAATTTTCTGGCATTTAATTAGTAAAAATGTTTATGCATATGTTGATGTAGGTTTGCATGGAGGGAAGTCAAAATGAAGGCAAGAGTGATCCTAACAAATAGGCTTGAGAGCTTAGGTGAGGTGAATCTACCTAAGAATAATTTCATTTTTCTGCTATTCTTATTTTAAGTTAAGTATCAGTATAAATTTAGGTCATTTCAAAATCATATATAAATAATAAATTTGTTAACTAGAATGATTTTATATATTTTAACTTTTCATTTCAAAGCTAAGAATCATTTGACTTATAAAATATAAAATTAATGTCACTGGCAGTGTTTAAAAGGTGTCAATCAGTTAAAAAGTTTCAATCACATAAGATGTAGCATTTTGGCAAGCCTATTATCCTATACTTAGCTCTTAAAATTTATTGACAGGAAGTCATTAGTTTATATTTAGAGCCTTTCCTCTCTAAAGGAAGAAAGTCTTCATTCTACATTTGAAAAATCAAATGAAATGACAGATTCTTTAATGAAAACTTAATAGACGAGAACACAAGAGATAGATGATAGAGGTTGGTAATTGCCAAACAGCCACTGAAAACTTTTGAGGAAATAACCTCAAAGAGGTCTTATCAAGAATGCAAGCTACAACTTAAATTCATGACCATGAATGTCAAGTACATTTTTACTTCTCTTGAACATCTTAACTGTTTTTTTCACATTTAACAGGGAAAAATGTGGAAAGTAGAAGGAAATTTTATCTATTTCCAACACTCAGACACTCACATACTACTCTTCCTTCTTTCCTTCCTTCCTCCCTTTCTTCCCTCCTTCCTTCCTTCTTTCCTTTTTCTCTCTCCAGTTCTGAAGATTAAAACCAAGACATTGCACATGCTAGAAAGTTCTCCACCACTTGAACTATGCCCTTTATTCTGTTTTGTTTTTGAGGCAAGGTCTTGTTGCCTTTGCCCATGCTAGCCTAGAACTTGGAATCCTTCTGCTTCATAGGTGTGCACCACCACGTTCAAATGCAAACTTTTCTTTCCTGTTTCCCCACATGTCACCATAGGTAACATGTTCTTAACCTCAGTTCTATCCTGTCAAATACATGTTGAATTGCATTCATCTTACTTTTTCTAAGATCAATATTATCATAATTCTTAAATATTATACCATCACTTCCGCTCTTTATTGAATAATTTCCATTAATATACAAATGCCTGTTTATTCTGCCATTTTAATAAAACCTTTCCCAATTTCACTTTTCTCCTTCCAGGTACCATGCCAGTCTTTCTCTACGTAAAAAGTCCAGCAATAGTACGTTCTACCTGACATCTTCAATGAGTCTTTTCCTGCACCTTCTGAATAGTTTTCATTACATGGTTTTGAAACCAGAGTTTCAAACTCATGGTCCAAACTCCTGGTATTACACGTCAGGTCTGGCCACTCCACACTGTATGCCTAAGAAAAAATTATAGTGAAGGCATGGAAAAGAGACTTAGTACACGGCCCAATACATACCATGGGAAGAGGCAAAGTAAGCAATCAGCCCATCTTCAGCCATGTTTGGGGTGCTGAGATGAGTTACTGGCTTAAATAGGCAAGGAACTAGGGGCAAGGGGAAAGAGGTATGCAAAGTTAAACAGTCCCAGTCCCAGTGAGACATGCTAAATTAAGGAAAGTTCAGGACTCAGAAAAATATTACATCCTAGATTAACCATACTTTGGCCCAGACCAACCTCATCTGGCTGAAAACTGCCCATGCCTCTCCCCACTCATTGACTAGTGGATGAAAATCACCTGGCTCCTGTCTTCTCAAGGATTAGCATAAGTGTTTTTTGTTTGTTTGTTTGTTTTGTTTTGTTTTGCTTTGGTACTGGTGCTTGAACATAGGACCTTCACTTTGAGCCACTCCACGAGCCCTATTTTTGTGAAGGGTTTTTCGAGATAGGTTCTTGCGAACTAGTTGCCTGGATTGGCTTCGAACCAAGATTCTCCTGATCTCTGCCTCCTGAGTAGCTAGGATTACAGGCATGAACCACCAGTGCCAGGTAGATTAGCATAAGTTCTAAAAGCACCTGAAGAGCAGAAACATGCTCTCTTAGCTGCCGGACTCCACCTGGGACCCACCATGCTCCCCTTTGTATTTTCCTTTACTAACTTTCAATGAACTTCATTTACACCCTTTGTGTCCTACAATGGATTCTTCCCTGATGGACACAAAGAATTTGGAAGTCTTCTGATCACAGGCTGCTCCAGTGCCATTAATAACTTTTGGCAAAGCCAGCCAGGAGCTAAAAGGTAAAATGCTATGTTTATTATCTTGTTTTCTTCTAACACATCCCTCTCTGTCCTCTGACCCTTCTGCATCAGCATCTTGCCTAGAGAATGCTTCAAAGAGATGATGGGATCTGCTGCATTAGCTCAGCCCCTTATGGCTCCAGGCATGCCAGACCTATGCTCACCCACAAGCTGCCACTGTGGTCACATCCTGGTAGACATGCAGCCAGGAAGGGTGGAATTACAGGGGTGGCCAGAACCACAGGATAAAAGTTCACCTTCTGGCCCAGGTGCAGAGGGTGTTCAGGATTGCCTGTGAGGCATTAAGTGCCAGCCATGGCAGCCACTGCCTTTTCTCTGTGGCTGCCATGCATCTACATCTTTCCCTCCCTTCCCATTTCTCCATTCTCTCTGTTATGGGAGTTTTGCCAGCAAGTGAGGAGCACACCCCACTCGACTGGCCCCAGGCCTTAAACTGCAGAAAAGTGGCCTTGGAGGTGTCTCTAGGTTCTTGCCTCTGGCAGAAGATTCAGTGAAAGTGACAGTAAAGTTCGTTGGGAAGTGCGCTTTCAGCAGACTGAAAGTGGTTTCTCTGTAAAATGAGAACAATGGGGTTAGATTTTAAGGTTGAAACATTTACTAAGAAACTCTTAGCTATGGATTCTTTTGGCACCTAGGGTGATTTTCTGAGTTTGGGTGATTGTCTTATTAAGAGGGACATTGAGTGATATACTGGTTCGTGCTCTAATTGATGGAGAATTTCTGTTTGATATTCCTAGCCTTTGCTCTGTCTAGCTCCTATGTTTGGGTCTTTCTTTCCTTGTGTTGAGTGAGAGTAGTGGCTACCTTAGAACTACCTGTGATAGCCTCTGGGCTCTGTCTGCTTGATCTTAAATAGAGATCAGTGGAGTTGGAAAGTTAAATTAAAGTGATTTCTTCCTGTAGCCACTGTTTACATGCTATCTATCAGAGGAGCCAGGGATGATGCACCTGTACCCCAAATAGCTGGCCCTGCTTATCAGCACCAGCCTGGGAACATCAGCTCAGATGCTGGGAGGCTTAATGCACCCACCTGGGTCCCACCAGCAGCCACAGGACCAGCGCTGAAGCATGTGCAGTAGCCAGTCAAGACTCTCAGCACTGGCCAGCTCTCCAGCCCTGTCTCAGTGTGGGCCAGCTCTCCAGCCCTTCCCCTCAATGTGGGCCAGCTCTCCAGCCCTTCCCCTCAATGTGGGCCTTCTCTGCAGTCCTGCCTCTCAGCATGGGCCCAGGAGCCCCACCTAGACACCTTATGCAGCCTACCTTTCTGGAGGAGTCCACCTCTACTGCTGCCGGCTAAAGGCTCAAAGAAGCTGAAGAAACCAACTCTGGTGGCCACCACCTGACAAAATGTCATATTTTTTTTCACACTAGAATATGAGTTTTAAACATACACTTGAAATAAAGAGAACTTAATGGTACTAATTAATGATGTCCATCATAATTATTATACTAAAATGAGATACACAACAAAAATAATTTCATCAAATTGCTTAACATTTAAAACCATTCTAATGATAACTGTTGTAAGTTCTGTCATGTACAGTTTGGATCCTTTTCTGAGTCATTTACAATCCATCTCCCAAAAAACATTCCTAACAAGTAGCTATTTCTCAAACAGTTGTCTATTTAAATATTTGCTATCATTGGTTTTACTTTGTATTTTCATTACAAAACTTTAAATGCTCTGTTGATATTTTGTGAAGTACAACATAAACAACAGGTTTAAAAAAATGCCTCATTATCTACAAGAAAAAATTAGGCTTGCTTACAGCCAAGAGGTTAAAAAGAATGGGTCTTTATGTGTAGGTGTAGGCAATTTAATTAGAGGTTTTATTCTTAGCAATTAAACCTATTCCATTATGATACTTCAATTACTAATTTTTTTTTTTTTGCAAAGGGCAGCATTAACTCTAATGCTAGATATTACTGAAACTTTGTTCTCTATGGCTCAATGAAGTATGTCAGATTCTAAAACTTGTTTAAGGTCCTGTCCAAACTGTGGATCTTAAATGGCTGGGTTCCATAGGATTTGGATTCCTGGATTTCTAGGTAATAACAAAGCCCCTTTATGAGGCAACCCAGAATCTGATTATAAATACCTGCAGTAAACTGGACAACAACAAAAAGCCCCTCGAAGTTCAAAGGTTTATTGGCATTTGCCTTAGCTCTAGTAATCCCAAATTTAGAAAAGCCTATAAAACTAAAAGACAGGGCCTTATATTCAAAGAGGGAAAAGTTCTGCCTGTGACTAATTCTCCAAAACTATCAAATGATGTTATATTTGCAGAGACTAGCAAAACCTTTTGAATACCACCTTAGCTTGCTTCAATTATTGGTATTCTCATTAGCACGTCTAACTTATATGAACACTTATCTCTCAGGGGAGATGTCTTTTATTCCTGCAACAGATTGCTATTTTGAGCCTGTATGTTGCACGTAACATGTCTTTTGACCCTTTGGAGAGATCATATGGTCACAGGAAATGCTGACAACATGATGAAGTCACCATGTGTAGAGCTCTATCTTGTCACTCCCAAGGGCTAGGACACCGTCTTACCATCTCCTAGGAAAATTATAACTAACTTCTGATTAAAATGTTCTAAATTACTATAGTTTTTATGCATGTTGCTTTTAATACATTAATCTGTAAAGAATTGGACAAAGAATAAAGTATTTGTGTTAGAGAGTTGTTAAAAACTACTTAAGAATCCAACTGGCTGACCAATCTTCTAAAAATAATGACAAAACTTGATTTAAGTGCGTGCTCTGAATTAATGTGATTGTTTTGTGTGTCACTGTGTGCTTTCTGTGTATGTCTTAGTCTGTCTCCTATCTATGTACTTGTGGCCACTAAATTTTTGAGCTTCTATGCATGCTTATGTCTGATAATCTTTGGTATGTTAGGTCAAAACATCTCTGTGTGTGAGTGTGTGTGTGTGTGTGTGTGTGTGTGTGTGTGTTTAGATGTCTTTTGGATGGTTCTTAAGCTACTTTTATAAAGGTAAGCCAGGTCTAGAGAACCTGCAACTGAGACTTCCGAGATATAAGAGGGACAACTTGAGGATCTTGTAATCTATCTCACTCTCTCTCAAAGGGCAACTTTTGTCCTTTTCCTCTCTCTCTCTCTCTCTGTCTCTCTCTTTCTCTCTCTCTCTTCCTCCAACAGCCAGCATTGGGAATTCCATTTGGGAGCCCTTGTGCAGGTATGAAAGGTTGAATGGATTTCCCCCACTTCCTTTCCCTCTCTTTCTACCAGCCAGCATAGTGAAAGCCAACATAGTCACTTGGTTGTATCCTTAAATACTGGGGATGCTTTGATCATGCTAATAAAAAATAGGATGACAAGTTCTCTTCATAGACCATTTGAAATTATTTACTGTTCTTTGCATCCAGCCTAAATTAGTCTCTTGCCAGATGCAAAAAACCAAGGTATTTTTTTAATAACACTGAGGAAACTAAGTTTATACTGAGTAAATTTCCTTTAAATGGTTCTAATACTGCTAATTCTTAATATATGTATCTAAATGTTGTTATACATCATGTATGAAATTTAAAGTGTATATGTGTAAAAAGCTACAGTTCTTTTATTTAAGGTACATTCTATCTAATAAGGTCTTTGGCATTTCTGCTCTTTATGACAAATGCTAAAATTTCTGCCATTAAACCTGGCATCTGTTCATCAGGTAAACATTGGTCTAAATGACATTTACTAAATAAACATTGTTACACATATATAATGTGCAATTGATCACTAAAACAGGGCTAATGGAAAATTTAGCGTTTTTAATTGTCAGTACTATATTGACAGTATGGACAACCACTAACTTATTATTTTACCTAACCAAAATTCAAGGCTTAAACTGTGATGCTGCTACTGGCTCCTTTATGTTAAGAATCTTTGTGTTATTCAAGTATAAAAGCCTTCTCAAATAGAGTTTTAAAAAGACACTGTACCAAGTTGGTATCTTAACGCCTTTTGCAAGTTTGTGCATATGTTCCCAATTGTAATAAGAGAGGTTTAGTAGTACTATACTGTTATGTTAATTGCCAAACTATTAACCATGGTAACTTTAAGTTTAGTTATTATACTTCTAATCCTACTGAGATATTTACAGACAAACCTATGGAAAATTACTCTAACTAGTGTTTTTCTGTCAACCAGGACAGACATTCTTAAGTATTGTGGTCATTTTGTATTTTTCTTGTAAAAACTTTATCATTTTTTCTGATGACATTTTAAAGCAATTTAAAGGTGTTAGTACATCCCCTATGAGGCAATTAGATTTAACTAAGCCCAGCCTAAGAGCCACTTTTAGTAAATCTCTTTCTTGCTTAATTTGGACAAAAAGGTCACATTGGCACTGACTTCTGATCTGTTTGATGTGTTACTTCCCTTCTTCTGTGGGACAAAATCTGACTTTCAAGAGAAGCTAGCTATTCCTGCTATGGGGGACAAAACTTCCAAATTGGCAGAATATTCAGAAATGACTGTTCAGAGAAACAGTCTAAGTGAATGTGACCCCAAGTGGTAAGTGTCCTCAAACTTCTTAGAGGAACAAGTGGCATTCAGCCACCAAAGACAGTACAAAAGGACTGCACAAACAAGGATACTTCTCCAGATCCAGATGGAATCAGTTACGCCAGACCTCTAAAAGTAACCAAAGCCAATAGATTTTTTTTAAGGGGCTCTTATGTATGTGCTCTAATATTTAAGCCTTCTAGGCTTTTGGCAAAAGGCAAACTCATGTCTTTGGGCAAGGCCTTCTGTTTAAGCAAAGGTAATATCACTTTCAATAGTGTCTAACTTCAGCTTAGAGACACTGTGAGTCTTTTTCTGCACAGAACTGACTCCTATTAATCTTTACTCTCTAAATAAACTAACATCTGCCCCATGGTACACCTGCCCCTAATGTAGACTGCCACTACAGTGGCAGTCCAAACAGAGCCATCTAAGAGTTAAAAATAGCTACAGGTATAAACACCTATCTGCAAAGTAACCATAAGACTATCTCTTTTCTAAATGAAGTTAGTGTTTTTATCCTTCCTCCTACATGTGTCAGGGAGCTTTCTGACGCTCCTATCATTATTAATGTTCAGGTCATCCCTTATAAAAATGATTTATCAAAAAGAAGACTTATCTCTTCCAATATAAAAAGCCTTTAGAACCCAAATCATGAGGCAACAGAATAATTGATCTTTACAGATGAACAACATGTGCATGAGCAATCTGGATCTTCATGAGAAATCTTGACTGTACTAGACAATAATTCAGACACCTTTTGTCCAAATGAGCCCCAAGGGAAAGAAATAAGAGAGAAAATTTCCCATTGTAGGTAGGGTCTGCTGCACCTTGTCAGCTCTAAGCAGATACTGAGGATGAACTGCCCCCCAAAAGAGAATTTTTTGGAATATTGTCTCTCAGGGAGAATTTGAGGCAGGCTAAATTAGGGAAAGTTTGGGATTCATAGAAAAATATTATATCTTAGATTAGCCATACTTTGGCCCAGACCACCCTCACCTGGCCAGGAGCCATCCATGCCCTCTCCACTCATTGATTATTGGATGGAAATCACCTGGTTTCTCCCTTTCCAGAGATTAGCACAAATTTTTAAAGCACCAGAAGAACAGAAACACTCTCTTTCAACCAGCAGACTCCACCTGGGTCCCATGATGCTTCCATTTGTATTTTTCCTTTGCTAACTTTTAATAAACTCCATTTACACCCACATGTCCTGTGATGGATTCTTCCCCACTGGTCATAAAGAATTTGGAAGTCTTCTGCTCACAGACTACACCAGTGCCATTAAAAACAGGATAGGTAAGACACTTAAAAAATTAGCTAGCATTTGTTGCCCTTAACACAGAGAAACTAAAGCAGATACCTTAAATGCAACTGAGGCCAATAGGAAAAGGGGAACAGGTACTAGAGAAAAGGTTAGATCAAAAAGAATTAACCTAGAAGGTAACACCCACGCACAGGAAATCAATGTGAGTCAATACCCTGTATAGCTATCCTTATCTCAACCAGCAAAAACCCTTGTCCCTTCCTGTTATTGCTTATATTCTCTCTACAACAAAATTAGAAATAAGGGCAAAATAGTTTCTGCTGGGTATTGAGGTGGTGGGGGGAGAGGGAGGGGGCAGAGTGGGTGGTAAGGGAAGGGGTGGGGGCAGGGGGGAGAAATAACCCAAGCCTTGTATGCACATATGAATAATAAAATTAAAAAAAAAGGAAGCCACCTGAACCCCCCCCAAAAAATAAAAAAAACAGGTGTGGTCTTTTTGGCCATATCTCAGTTCTTGTCCTGGAAGAGGTTCTGGAGTTGTTATCCAGACTCATAGAGGCTCTTCTGTTAAGGGTTAGTTTCTGTCCCTTGTCAGATAAGATGCTATCAGTTCTGTTTTGTCCTTCTTGGAATCCAAAGTGACTACAGAGAGAATGACTTAGAGAAAGACAAATAAATTGAGAGATGCCATGCTTTTCCACTGCTTTTGGTTATTTCATAGGCCCAGCTAAGGAGTCAGAGCATTTTGGCAAAAGCAATTTAAGCACATCTTACAGTTTCACCAAAATTTTCTTCCAACACCTATACAATGCAAGGATCACACACCTGTACACATTTTCTCCCTCTATTTCTACCTCACTACACTCTAGGGTTTTCTTGTCTTGTTTTTAAATTTGTCCTTTGATTAAATATTCCAAGGTTCACCCTCAGCACTCCTTTTTTTTCTCTTCTATTCCAGAAAGATTACATCTTTATTTTTTTTTTGGGTGTTTTCAAGAATTTTTTTATCACTGATTTCCAATTTAATTTCATTATGGGCAGCACATATGTTTTGTATAAGTAATTCTTTTGCATTTTAGTGAATTACAATGGGGTTTATCTTCAGAAAGTCTCTGTGTGTACTTGAGAAAAATTTGATTTCTGCTGTTTCAGGGTAAAATGTTTTATACATAGCTTTTGTGTCAAGTTCTTTGATACTGCTATTCAAGTATTTTTGTGCTTTTTCTTCTCTCTGTACTATATTCTTGGTGATTATCTTCTTGCTCATTTTATGAATTTCTACCAGAGAAGCATATTAAAATCTCTGGTAACAGAAAGATTACATCTTTATCTTGAATTTAAATAGCTGCAAATATGTTGATTTCCCTAAACATAATGTCCAAATGCTGTCTTAATCTGAGCTCTAAATTTTTAAAAACATCAAACATCCCCAATACAGTTACATGGCGCTATAATTAAAATCTCAAATTTAACTTTTTCTTAAACTGAAAATTTTTTTTTTCACCCTCTTGACCTCGAAAACATTCTCGCTGCAATCTTTCTTTACATGGCTTAAGGATAAATTCAGCCTGGCAGTTGTTCCTAGACTAAAGTTGGAATCACTGTGGATGTCTCTTCCTCCCAACACATAAATTTGAATTAATGCTCGTGGCTTACAACAAAATCTTCCCATTAGTTAATGTTTTGGCCTAAGGCTATGAAATTTATTGCAGTAGAGTTTGGAGTGCTGCTGTAATTCTCTCTTATTCTTCACAATACTTACAGAATTATCTTTTAAATGCAAGTCTTTTCTCCCTCCAAACTCAGGGATGGTCTTCCATTTCACTCAAGGCAAAAGTCAAATCTGCAAGGCTGAATGCTACCAACCTCTATTCTGTTTTTGACCTCATCTCCCTTTCTCCCTCTGCTAGAACAACCACTGGACTTCTTACTGATCCCAAAACAGACCAGGCATTATCTTGCCTTATAACCTCTTTCTTACTTCTACATGGAAGGTCTGTACCCACACATCCTTCTCCAATTTCTTCATCTGACACTTTTACCTCAATTCCTTTCTCTGTTGTGCTGACATGTTATTATTTTATCTGAAGTTGCATTTTATATCCCTACCACAACCTACTTTCTGATACTCTAATGTGTTCTGCAGTATTTAGAACCTTCTAATAAGTTATATGAAAATGATTTTTTAAATTTTGTCATACTGCATTATTTATTATACTTATTTTCATTGTGTGTTTTCCCTTAGAGTATAGAGCACAGACATTGCTTTAAGTTTTTTTCACTAATGGACTCTAAGGGCACAGAAGAGTGCCTGCACTTTCATAAATATTTATCGGACAAATGAATAAATAAATAACTCAATTTATATGGTATGCAAATGTATTCATTTATTACATGACAAGTCATATGCAAGAATGTACAGAAAAAGTAAGATGAACCATAAAAACTGCATGAACTATTTTGATTTCTTCCTAAAACATAATTATCCATTTTAGAGTCCTATGGTAGGATTTCTTTTAATGAAAAAATATATTTAATATACTTGAGAAAGGAAAAATAAAATTTCACTTTTAATATCAAATATTTTAATACCAGACTGTCAAATTAAATTACATTGGTTGAACTTGCAATTTAGCCTTTTCTTTTTCACATTTGAAAGATAAACTCAGTGTACCACTAAGAAATATTAAAGACCCAAACGTTGTATGCACATATGAATGAAATAAAAATTAAAAAAAAAAGAATTAGTAAAGGTCAGAGTCAGGTCAATGAAAAAATTATAATTCTTACAACAGGACATCATATAAGAATAAATGGTCCATAAAGAAAGGAGTTTGAGTAGTAGGACAGTGAGGGAACACTGAAAGTGCATTGAAACTGGAATGGATAAACTGTGGTACAGTCATATGATGTACAATTATCCAACAATGGAAACCAATGAACTACAGCTCCAAGTATCAACTGAAATGCATCTCAGAAACATAAGATTGAGTCATAAAGCAAGTCACAATAATATATATGGCATGACTACCATGTGTATTACCTTTAAAAACATGCTAAGTGAAATAGCATCTTTGGTTATGCTATAGGCATATATGGTAGAATTGAAAAGCCACAGAAAATAACTACAGAATTCAGAACAGTGGTTACTTGTATGGACAGAGGAAGATGGGAAAGGGCAGGTATGTGGCATGGAGAGGATGCTTCAAAGGTTTGGTTACCTTTTATTTCTCCAACAGGAAGATGGCTTCCAGAGAATGGCGTTGAGGTAAGGAAGGATGAGGTGGAAAGACAAAAGGTAGAGACTGTTGTGATTTGAAAATCTTCCTACACAATTTAATTTTTTACTGTGAGTTATATTGGGAAAAATAAAGATTTAAGAAACTGATTTTTTTAAAGAACATAAAAATTATTTTTAAAAGATAACTATTTAAAAGGATGAAATAAACATGGAAATAGCACAGTGAAACTCTCTGTATAGCTATCTTATACAAACAAAAATGTCTTTTTTTTTTAAAATGGAAGTCAGAAAGATAAAACAGGTCCTGTCTGGGGTTGGCACCAATGGAAGGAAAGATGATATAAGAAAAGGGTGAAGGAAGGGTATATGGTGGAAATATGTACTTATGTATAAAAATGGAAAAATGAGCCTTGTTGAAACTATTCCACGAATGGGGAGGGAGACATAAAGGAGAATGATGGAGGGGGTGAATTCAATTATGATATATTGTAAGAACCTTGGTAAATGTCACAATGTACCCCACTACAACAAAAAATTTAAAAAAGGAAAAAAAAAGAAATATTAAAGAATGTTAGAATATTTTAATAAAAACAAATTGAATATTAGATATTATAGTTTATTAAGTATTTATTATAGTATAAGAAACTACACCTATAATTATATTATGATTTTTTTGAGTATGTATTTTCTTTAATTTTATTCTTAAAGTTTAGAGATTTTCATGATGAAACAATAAAATATAGTGTAAACGTTCTATAGATTGTGCTAGATAGGTAGATTTTAAGACTAATTCCATCCCAAACCACATCAGAAAGACCAAGGCAAATATGCGCTTTCCTCACTTGACATTCTTCCAAGAAAAAATTCAGGTGTTCAATTATGTTGTAATGAAAGAGGCATGGAAGAAGCAGAAAGACAGCTCAAACACCAACACAAGATTTATTATTCAGGAAGGAGCCTTGTGCTGGGGTCCCAGCAGGAGACCTGGAGCCCACAGCTGCTTACAGACTTGGCTTAGGTATATGGAAGGATCTGGAGGGGATTCTTCCTGAGTGGAGTCAACCATCCATTCTAGGGGAGGCTAGATGCTCAGGGAAGGTAGAAGAGATAAGTGGTAATTAGGTAGATAGTTGCTCAGCTTCAGACCTTCTGGAGAGATGGCAGCTTGTCATTTCCTTGAAGCTAGCTGTCCTTCCAGTGGGTGGTGGAGTGTCAGCAAGCTGCCTGCAAGTTCACCCTAACAAATTGTACAATGTCTAAGTTTCTTTCCAAATCTAAGAATGTTTTAAATCCTAGCTACTTGGGAGGCTAAAATCAGGAAGATTGCATTTCTAGGCTAATCCTGCCAAAATAGTTCAGGAGACCCCCATCTCCAAAATAAGCAGAGCAAAAACAGGGACTGGAGGAGTGGAGTAACCAGTAGAGTACCTGTTTGCAAATGCCAAAAACTGAGTTCAAACCCTAATTCCACCAAAAAGAAAACGGCAACAAAATATAAAATAATTTTAAGTATTTTCAGACAACTTTAAAATTTGGAAACTACTCTATGTTATATAAACATCTATATAATAGTTTTTTCATATGTTTCTTCTTTATATTTTAAATGTAATAGTAAATGAGAAAAAAGAAAAACTCCCTAATTACAAGTTTTGTCAAAGAAATTTATTATCTGTTGGATCACAATTTTTGTCTAATGTTTTGACAAAAAAAGATGCTTTGTTTAAAAATGAAATATACATTGATGTAACTTTTGTAATTGCAAAACTTTAGGTTAAGCTTACTTACGTCTGCAGTGTTGTCACAATATTATTTCACCTAAAATTATATTTCCCTATATCTTTTTTTGGATTTATTTACATATTGTTCCTTTAGCATTATGTTTCACATTTACATTTCCTTAGTACTGAGGAGTTCTTTCCCAAAGTGCTGTAGCATGACAAGTTCCCTCATCTCACAGATTATATTATTATTCTTAAACACATCTATCAACTTTGAAATTTTTATGTGATTATTAGGCAGGCTAGAATTAGGGAAAATTTAGAACTGACTCTCCCTGACATGCTTTAAGAACTCCATTGTAAGTACAATAAATTAGAAAGAATGGGAACCTCCTCCCTCATGTGTGGGGCACCTGAGAATTACCATAGATGTGTACAGGAGTCTACTCAGCTTCTCCTCCTGTCTCAAAGGTCAGGGGAGCCGGGTAATAACATTCCCTTACCTGTTCCCCCTTCCATAGGATTATTGGATGGAAATCACATTGTTCCTCCCTTCTCATAGCTTATCATAGGTTTTAAAAGCACCTGAAAAGGAGAAGCCTGCTTTCGCAGCTTTTGGCTTCCATCTGGATCCTACTGTGCTCCCCTTTGTATTTTCCTTCCCTAACTTTTAACAAAATCTCTTTACACCCACGTTTCCTGCCATGGTTCCTTCTTGGTAGGATACAAAAAATTTGGAAGTCTTCTGATAACAGACTGTATGAGTGCCACTAACAATTACTTAAGAAGGGACTTAGTGAGTACATGGACTGTAATTAATTTATGTAGATTTCTTAAATTTTTATCAAGAAACATGTATGAATGTTAAATTCCAAGTTGAATAATATTATATGGAGTATTTTTGAAAGAGAAATATTAAAGCTGTATAATATAAGCAAATGAACCATTGCAGACTACTGGTAGTGTTTAGTAAAAGTCATTTGAATTTACACTAAGTACTCTCACCTCTTGAGTAAAATAGTTGAGAAAAGTGGGAATTGCATTCCTTGTGCCATAATTTCCCTATTTTTTTGAGGCTTTTCTAGTTTACTTCTGTATTTTCTCATAGTTGAGAAATACAACCTTAAAGCTCTCAGGAATGAAAAATTATTATGAACTATTAATTTTCATTTGATATTGAGGCAATCTCAGGAAGGGACGTATATTTAATTGATTATTTTGTAATTTCATTTTCATAGACCTGCATATTTTAGATGTTCCTAATTGACTCATTTGTGTAAGTGAGGACCAATGTCAAAACAATGGATACAGTATATTCACTAACTTTGAGAATGTAGCTAGTGGGAACTTAAACCAGACATATTTTTAGACTTTATGTTATTAAATCCTCAGTACAATGAAAGGTAGCTATTATTCCTTGTTTCACAATTAAAAATCAAAGTTTTGGTTTTAAATTAATTGCTTAAGCTCAAATGTTGCTGAACATTTTTCTGTTCTGTTCTGTTTTGGGTGGGCATGTTAAACAAGTAATGCATTAAAATACAGCAGTGCTTTACTGTAAAAAATACATATGAATCCTTCAATGTCCTTAGGAATTTGATACTAATATGTAATTACCAAAGGTTGGTCTATTGTAGATGTTCTTCCTTTGAATCTGTTGCCTTCCTTATAGTATGGTGGTCATTAGAATAATGACATTGTTTTAGCAATGTCATTTTTTTTGGACCAATAACCAATGCACAACAGGCTTAGTACATACTTTCCTTTTAATTTGAAACTAATAACTTATTCTCCTAACAGAAGGTATCATTTTGCACATGAAGTTTTATAGTTTTTGTAATTCACTAAAATAGTGTTGTAGAAATGATAATGTTAAACAATACTTTTGATAGCTCTAAAAGTGTAGTGAGACTCATGATTTCTTAAGAAAATATGTTATGTTGGTGAGATTATTGTATAATTTCCCACAGGATCTCTCTATCAGGATTCACTTTATTATATCCTAGAGTACATTGCCTATATTCAGTTTATATAAAAAGTAATACTGAATACAATATTATAAGGCAGCTCAGAGTATGAGCAGATATCTGTTAATGGTGACATGGATTGTGGTGCTCAAATTCCTTTGCCAGCAATGCACTGTATCCTAATTCATCTCACAGAATACAGAAGCATCATTTTCAATGGTTTTGTATTTGCATTCAACTAAAAATTTTCAATTAAAATTATAATCACTTCCACATAACAAATTTTATTGTGGAATATAAGATGGAATTGCTAATGTTCTGATAATAGACAACTTCTCCATCAGCAGTTTTGTCTCAGTATTTTCTTGCTATTTTTAAATCAAGCAACATTTATTCATTTGTAGTAAATTTTAGGAAGTCTGATTTTACCTGAGAATTTAATAAGATTACCAAATCAATAAAACTTAAAAATTACAAATGTTCTTTCTTAGAGTCCTGGAAAATGTGTTACATGTTTCTGACAGTTTCAGTACCTGAAAGAATTAAGTTCAAATTTTAATCAATTAAATTATTTTCATGATTAAAATGTATTAAAATTAATTACCTTTATGAGAGATAGGAAAATTGAATTTCCCTCATAAATTAAAATATAAAAATATATTATTTATATCATCTTGTGTGCAGAATTCATTTTAATAGGCTGATTTATCAAATATATTCAAACATGTGTCCAATGATAATGGTAATAATTTGACATGTATGTATTTGTATTTATCCCAGAGTGTGAAAATAAAATACGTTTAACCCTAACGGTATAACTCATGAATTGACAGTCAACTATTAGTGTTTTCCTAAAATATTCTACCTTGAAACTTGGTAAATGTTTACAGAGCAGCTCACCAAGTTGTTTTGCTTGTGAAACTGTAACAATAATGTATTATTTAGACACTTATGTAAGCATGTTGTAAAAGAGTTTATTCCATTCCAAATGCTCTTATTATGAAGTACTGATGTTTCACTACAATTAATGACAAGTAGCAGCACTGCAGACATGTTTAGCACTAAAAAAGTAGATATAGAAATATTAGTGACACATATTGTTATTTAAATAATTAAATTATATGTTACAGAAAAGAGAATGCAGGTTAAGCTTGCAAGCAAACAGACAATGACACAAACATTTCATTGGCATTTATCATCTTCATGGTACTGAGGCTTGAATTCAGGGTCTTCCACTTGCTAGGCAAGTGCCATTTGAGCTACTCTGCCAGCCCTCAGTTTTTTGTTTTATTTTTTTGGCAGTAGTGGGTTTGAACTCAGGGCCTAGCACTCAACCACTTGAGACACACCCCAGCACTTTTTGTTTCAGTTATTTCTCAGATATCATCTTGTATTTTTACACAAGGCCCACCTCAGACAGTGGCCTTCCTACCTATGCTTACTGTATTGCTGGGATCACAGACATATGCCACTATGCCTTGGCAGACTGTTTGCTAACATTTGGGTCTCATTAATCTTTTTGCCTGGTTGATCTCAAACCATAATCCTACTGCTCTCTGTCTCCTGAGTAGGTGGTACATGCATATTCCACCATACCTGGCCTGAATAATTGTTTAAATCAGATGAGAATATTGATCACATCAAATGACCCATTCTGCTTGATTGTAATAATAGGAAGCTGTGGCACACACTTTGACCTGTGATTTTTACACACACACACACTCACAACCAAGTGCTACATGATCAAATAAACCAATGAAAGCAAGGAATATCTTACTAATACTTACTCTAAAAGTACATATTATTTTGACCCCTAAATGATAACACTGTACCCAGTTCACCCTTTCTGGTAGCTATCAAATGCTTTCAAACTTAAGCACCAAAGTTTCAAAGGTTCAAAAGAAAGCTGAACCACAGCCCTGAAAGTGGAGTGTGAAGAAAAGTCTGAGATTCATTCCACTGAAGTGTCTCCTTATTTTTTTAATTAGCAGGCATTCGTATGAAGGGATTTCATTTCGATAATTCCATAGATATGTACAGTATACTTTGAAACCGTCACTTTAAATCTTTCTCAATGGTATCTGTGACTAAAGCCAGTATAAATTTTTGGCATTTCATTTATCTTTCTAGACTCAGCCCTGTTTATGAATAATTCTCTAATTATAAAAGCAATGATCTGCTATTGCTAAAATAAGATTCTTGCTGTACAATATTAAAATACTCTTATGAAATCATTCAGAGTTGTGTTTGTTTAAAGATGCTTGCAATACTAAATTAACAAAAATCTTTAGTTTATACTTGACTTTGCTTTTATAATTCTGCTGATAGTTTCTGAAAGTAAATCCTCTAATATGGATATACTTAAAATAATTAAGGCTGAATGTGAAAATCCTCCTGTTATCTGAGGAAACTTATTCCAACAATTCAGTTGCGAAGTGTTTGTAGCTTGAAATACTGACCTAGTTAATATTCACACATTTTTAGAGTAGGTTTTTATTACCATCCATTAATAGAGCAAGTTTTTAAAGTCATCCCAAACCCTCTAGAGTTATTTTTTCATAAATGCATGTGCTCCAACTAAAAATAAATAATACCAACCTTAAAGTTAATGGAATTTTTCCTTATAAGGTACTTTTCATTTTGCCTATCCTGGGAGATATCTTGAACACAGATTTTAGTATCTTTAAGAAGTGTCAATGGATAACAATGCCCAAAGGAGATGCTAGGATCACTACTTCTGTTTTATTGTTGAAAGTACAGAACCTGGACACATGACTTGCTTTTCATAACTGAAAAATACCATATAAGGTTGAAAGACATAATATTAACATTTTGATGTCTGCAACAATGCTATTATCTATAATTTCTCCTAATTTTGCTATTCTTTTTGTTCCTAAGTGTAGTATAGGATTTTGAAAACATAAGCAAAACTGTGAATGTAATACATCTTGCTTCTTTTCTACATGTAAATTTAAAGTAACAAATGTAATTGGACCTATTCCTGTAATAGATAAAATAGAATCTATACATGTGGAAAGAATTGAATCAGTGATAATGACATTGAGCTTTAAATTAGATAAATTCATAATGTAAACTAATAAAGTACCCTATCTAATAATGAATATTATAATAAATTCTTAATTAGTATCTTGGGTATTGAAATAAAATGTTAAAGTGATCAATTTTAATTTTAAGATTTAATGGCATATGAAATAAATATCTGGAAGAGTGACTTTTCAATTCTTCAATTTGAAGATTGTTGAAGACAGATTTGATTTTGACCAGATGCATAGAACTCATACTTCATGAAATCTGAGTAAGCATTCTGTTTTTATTTTCAATTAAAATAGCTAACTATAAAGAAAAGGGAAAGCATTCACATTTCAAGATTATGATTTGACTCTTTTCTTTTGACTTGTTGAACTTTGTTCATTCTTTATCATAAATATTCTTTCTTTTTAACTCCTGCATCTGGCAATAATAGTCCCTGGAGTGCCCTTGAAATGTCAGATTGTTACAATTTTTCACATTGCTATAGGTCAGATAATTACATACAGTTTTTGTAAAAAGGCAGGAAGCTTGGTGGTCTCTGTAATAAGGCCAATATCAGATTTTCTTGAGAGAAATTTTACTTTGATAAAAATCAAACCCTAACCATACCTCATTCTCACCAAAACAAGAGTACTGTTTAATAAGCCTACCAACAGTAGAATTCCAGAAGCTACAGTTGGGATTGTGCTTATGTGTGTTGTTTGTTGAAGATTTTCTTGAGGAAAAGCCATCAGTCTGCCATCATAGGTTAGTTCTTTTGTCATCACACTCATTAACATCATTAATAAAGCCATTTAATTTAATGATGTACATCTTCATACATCTTTCAATTTCTGAACATTGTTTAGCTGCCGTTATCATATTTTTAAACTTTATTCTGTTTCTCAGTAAGGCCTGAGTACTGAAATACAACTTTTCCTCTTGCGAGCAAAAACTGCTTTAGAAGGAGAAAAGGGAAGATGGGACTTTGTCATTGTTCTTAATGACAGGAAAATTAAAGCAGGGACGAGAAACTATTAACATAGCCGAACAGCAAATACATTATTACATCTTTTCTGGTCTCCTGAAGACAAACATATGAGAAATACTGCACAAGAACACAAGACTAAGAAAATGTAGGCCTTAGTAAGTGACACAGGAGAGTGATGTGACAAAAAACTTAATGAAGTGGAAGCTCCTCTTATTGGCTGAACACGCATAGATTACACACTGAAAATACAACCCATTTACTGATCTTCTCAACAAATTGAAAGCAAGCAACCTTCATTATCTTGTATTAGTTTTTCTTTATTTTGTATTTTTCTACTAGATACCAATGAGGTTTAATTTTTTTAGCTGACAAAATGCACTATATCAAGATTAGTATAGATTTTACATGCTGAGACTAATGATTTTTTCTGTTTATAGAGCTATACTTCACATACCATAAAAGTCACTCTTTAAAAGGTTTTAGCATGCTCTTAAAGTTGTTCTAATACAATGTAATGTAGCAAATTTTCATCATGCTCAAAGAGAGCCATGTACCCACAATAATGCACTCTGACTCTGGGAATTATTGATCTTTCAGTCCACTGATGTTCTTAGGAATTTTTTGCATGTATGCTCTTAGGTATTAGTACTGAAATAATTGGCTTAAGAAGTGGTTATATTTTCTTTTGTTTGGAATTTATTCAATAGCATTGTTACATATATTTTACTCATTAGAACATTGAAAATGGATATCCAAGAGACACTTAGAATTGGACCCATCAAGTTTATAGAAGCTACTAAATATTCTATTGGAAAATGAATACAAGATGGACAGAATCCAAGTCTTCCATGACAGCTCCATGGAAGAAGAGCCTGTGTTCTTCATTTTGTATTGTTTTTTTTTATTGTTGTGGTAGTGGTGATGTGTATGTGTGTGTTTATGTTGCTAGGCAAGCACTCTACCACTCAAGCCATGCCCCCATAACTTTTTGCTTTTGTTATTTTTCTACTAAGATCTTGCACTTTTGCTTGGAGCTGATCTCAGACTGTGATCCTCCTACCCCTGTGTCCCATGTAGCTGGGATTGCAGGAGTAAGCCATCATGCCAAGCTTGTTCTTTGAGGTAAGATCTTGCTAATTCTTTCCCCATGGCTTGGCCTTGAACCAAGATCATCCTATCCTAATCCAAAGTAGCTAAAATTATAGGGTGAACCACAGTTCCTGGCAAGCATGTGTTCTTTGATTGGATCAGAGAAGCCAAGAGTATAAAACAGCAAATCTTTGGGACTGTTTCTACCAATCATAATTCTATTTGAGTGACAACTGATAAGGAAAACAGGATGAGTGAAGCTAACTAAAAAGTCAGGATTACTACACTGTTTTATTTGAATGTGTCTTACCTATTTTCACAGTAAAAAATAAATAAAAGTGGGTAAGCTTAAAAGAATATATGGGGATGCAAAAATATTAGCAGTTTAAGAGGTTACAGAATTAACCTATGGATTTAGGTAAGATATGGAGGTAGTCAGAACTTTTTGATAACTGGGTATGAATAATGTGATCAAGGTCTGACTTTTTGTAATATGTAAGCGTAGATGAAATAGAAATAAGGAAAAGATAAATTTTATAGTTCATATAATTGACACAGTGATATGGTGGATTATTAAGTTTTAAAGATGCAGTAAGTTAAGTTTAAGGTAGGGGCATATTTTGGCTGAAGTAAAGATGAAAAGAGATCCTTAGAAATTGATGGCATAATCAGTTTAATGCAAAAATTATTCAAATCTTTGACAAAAGCAAAAGGTATTACTTAGTTCTTTCACTACATACTGAGCTTAACTTTTTATTATCTGGACAATTGTAAGAATAGAGGTTAACTTAGAGATTTTAGATAGTTTCAGATGTAAATAAACCCTGTCCAATGTAATAAACAACCTTAATTTTTAATCAGTTTATAGGAACAGTTTGAAGAAGAATCAGTTTTGTATCTAATCCAGAATTCTTAATTTATTTTTTTAAAAATTGTCTATATTACTTAACTTCTGTTATGTGTTAGTTAACATTCTATTATTATGATAAAATATCTGAGAGCATCAATGTCTGGTAGAAAAAGCTTATTTGTGCTTGTAGTAATAGAGGTTTCAGTCCATGATTTCTTGGTCTTACAGTCTTTGTGCATGATAAGGCAGAGTCTCATGGTGCAAGAGCACAATGAAGGAAGTGTTGCACCTCATGAGAAGAGGAAGGGGCCAAGGTCCCAACACCCCCTTGAAGGATACTCACCCAATGGCCTAACTTCCTTCCACTAGTCCCACCTCTTAAAGGTCTTCCCACCTCCCAGTAGCACTATGGTCTGAGACCAAACCTTTAACACATGAATCTTGAGGGAGGGAGTACTTCATATCCAACAAATTTAACATCTTTTATTTTAGTTATTGTTTAGGCAGAAAAGTAAAATAATTTGTCACGATAATATTACATTTGCCTCAGATTTACTTTACTTTCTTAAAACTAAATTTTAACAGTTTTAGAGGTTCTGCCAGGGACTTTTTGTTGAATTACTTGATGGAAACTCGTAAATTGTATAGCCAGAAAAGTAGCTGACATATTGAAAGATATGACATACTGCTTTTTGGCTGTCAGAGTAAACCCTAAAATATTAGAACTGTAACATTTTCAACATCGCTGCCTTGGTTTTTGTTTCAGGTTTGGGCACAACTGAAAATGCTTCCCTAATAAATTGCAACAATGATTAAGAAATTGGTTTCCTTGTCTAAAGTTGGTGATTTCTATCAGATAGAGTTCTATCACAATATGAGAAATGACAGTCTTTCTATGGCAGTCTTGCTTATTGGAAATTTGTTTTAGTTTGTTTATCAGTAAATTTAAATACAGGAATTACAAGGATAATGGAAGAACAGTTTTTCTTTTTTTTTGTGGTACTGGGGTTTGAACTCAGGGCCTACACCTTGAACCATTCCACCACCTCTTTTTTTGTGATGGAGTTTTTCAAAATATTGTCCCACAAACTAATTGCCTGGACTGGCTTTGCACTGCAATCTTCCTGATCTCTGCCTCCTAAGTAGCTAGGATTATAGCTGTGAACCACTGGTGCCTGGCAGGACAGTTGTTTAATAGATGAACCTACAGAGTTCCTTGTTTTTTATTATGACAATGGCTGTAGAACTGGAGTTATGAGGAGATGAAGCCTAGTTAGAGAAAGTGGGTCATTGGAGGTTTTCCTTTAAAGGGGATACCTTGTCCCCAGACCCTTCATCTTTTACTCTCTCTACTTCATGGCCACCTCAAGGTGGGTGATACTCCCCTTGCCATAATGTTCTGTTTTGCCTCAGACACAAAGCAACCCTTACAAAAAGATACAAACTGTGAAAGATAATGGAATGAGTGTTTTTCAGAACAGATTGCACAGCAGTGTCTTTCATGTGCCCATAACAACTTAGCAAACTATTCAGCTCTTCATTGACAGAGATTTTGATTCTATTTTCTTATGAACAAATAGTAAATTTTAAAAATAAAAAATTAAAGAAAAGAACTCAGAATACTTTTCAAGTATAAAATATCTTAATATTCACCAAAGAACATTGAAAAATATCACAGAGATTTGACATTTCGCTTGTAAATATGGACCTAATAGAAATAATTAGGTTTTATTAGTATCTCCTTACTTTTTGATTAGTTGAATGCTACAGATAAAGTGGGATTCATATGAGATACCATAAATATTTTAGAAATTGTTCAACTTATGGGAAATTTTCCTGTGCCCTTTATGATATTAATATTTTCTTAAGCACAAGAGAAATAGTAATGTACTGAAACTCAAAAAAGGAATTTCACCTATTCCATTATGGAATTATTACTTATTATAGTAAACAATTCACAGTCATTCAACCTCATTACTATTTCTTAACTTGGCCCCTTTTTTGAATTTGCAAACTTAACTAAGCGCTCTCAATAAAGTACAGTTTAAAATCTCCTGGAAAGAAATATACTAGTTTCTCCGAACTACTAATACTTCCAATATTAAATGAGTAAAGCTGATACTATGGTTTGAACTTGATTGGTATGTGTTCCCCAAAAATTCAAGCTAGAGGCTTGGTCTCCAGGATAACAGAGTTGAGAAAGTGAAATCTTTAAGAAGTGAAACCTAGTAGAAGATAATTAACCGTATGACTACCACCTTTGGAAGAGATTAATGTTGATCATGTGGAGTGGAATAGTTGGGAGTGAATTGCTATAAAAAAGAGCAAAATGCAAAAGTGACCCATTTTGGTTGCTTGCTTTTGTCTAGTCATGTGATCAATTTTTTATATGCAAATGCCATGAGGTCCTCACCAGAACCAAACACAAGATGGCATTATGCTCTTCAATTACCAGAGCTGTGAACTAAAAAACAACCAAAAAAAACCTCTCTTCTTAGAAAGGACCCACACGCATTCATTATTTTATAGCAATATAATAGACTTAGATGGCTGATATCAAATAGACACATTTCTAATTGTCTGGTGTACTGACTGCTCTGCATTTTTAGTAGCTGAAATTACAGACTTGAATCACCATACTTGGCGCTTACTCAGGATCTTTAATTCCAAAACAGATTTGTTTTATGGAAGCAGAACAAATGCATCAAGGACTAATTATATAAGAATGAATAAAAACAAGTGAAATTTTATCCTGGTTTGTTTTTTAAAATATTCTAGTATTATTTTATTGTTCTATATGTATGATTAAATGAGGAAATACTTCATTTCACCAGTTCAGATATTTTATTGCTTAATTTAATAAGTCACAATCTTATAAATTAAAGTAAAATACTATTGTGATTGACACAAATATGTAACATTGATTTTACTAGTCTTGTCCTGTTTCTGTTTGTTCATTTGCAAAGTAGATTCTGCTGTCTTTTACTATAAGTAAAGCTATTATAAAGTCAATAAATGAATTTATATTTCAGTTTTCTTTGTGACGAGTTTATTTTGCTAAGAATAATGTCTTCAGGTTTACCCATATTGTAGCATATGCCAATTTCCTTCTTTATTTTAGCCACATTTTGTCCAGATAGATAATGGGTTTACTTCCATGTTTTGGATTTTGTGAAAAGATAATGTTAGGAACTTCAGTGTACAAATATCTCTTCGAATTCATTTTTACATAGTGTCAGGTTAGAGTCCAATGTCATCCTTTAGCAATTTACCAAGTCATTTGTTCAAAATATTGCCCTTTTCTCCACTGAATGGCACTGGCACTCTCGGAGAAAGACCATGATTATGGAAGTGATTATATACATTTTTGAGTTCTCTATTTTAATCCAGTCTTCTGTATGTGTGTATTTATGACAATACCACTCTACTATCTCTGATTACAGTAGTCTGGAAGTAAGTTTTAAAATCAGAAAATGAAAGCCCTCCAGTTTTCTTCCTTTTCAGAATTCTTTATAGCTGTTGGGGTTGCTTGAAATTTCAAATAAATTTCATGATTGATTGTTCCATTCCTGCAAAACAAAACAAAAGAAAAGGCATTGGGGTTTTGATAGGGACTGCATCAAAGGTGTAGATTTATTTGTTTATACTGACATCTTAACAGTATTAGGTTTTCCAATCCATGAACATGAGATGTTTCCATGAAATAAAACTCTTTTAAAAACATTGTCTACTAATTAAGCCATCAAAATTCAGAAACCATATCTTAACTTGGTCTCTTTAATTTTATTTAACTCTAGATTCAAAATCCATTATTGCTTTTTCAAGATATATTGGGATAAATTGATTGTCTACCTAATGTTATATCTGTAGTATCATAATTATGAGGGTTATTTCATCAAGCATAAAAGTAAAAAAAAGAATTGCATATATGTAAGAAGTTTGTATATGAGAATTCCCTTCCATGGAAAGGAAACTGGTATATTAGAACCAATTTCAGAAATTATAGTAAATATTTCCTACTGTGAATTTTATCAAAATTTGGAGAAACTAAAGAAGAAAAACATTCACTAATTTTAGAGTTAAAAATGTTGCATTCTCATGAGGAATGTGTCTTCTTTTGTTTGCCAAAACTTGGGACATAAATTAAATGAGCTTTCAGAATTACAGTATGTAATTCTCTATGAAGATTTCTAGCCACAAGTTAATCATATGACATAGACATTACTTAATACTATAAGACTGGTATTTGCATAGTAGAAGAATCAAATGGTATTAACTCACAGTACACCAATTCAAATAATCAAGCAAAGCCTCTGAGACTAGCCTTTGTGGGTTTAACAGTCATTTTTTTTTAGAAATCACTTTTATGATAAAGTAGGAAATGCTAGTAAAAGTGTAACAAACCTGTAAATAAGCAAAATAAATTATCTGGTGTTCTTTCGGTCAGTGTACATTATCTGAGAAATTATCACTCTGTAGGAACAGAGATAAAAATGTAGATTTTTATTTAGTAGAAAGACATATACTTTCTGTCCATTAAAAGAAGTAATGGTATGATCATATTTTGAAACTATATCTCAGACTGCACAACCACCCTCATAGCAATAGCATGTACGGAAACAGTACTGGAAATAATGTTAACGCCAAAGCTGTCTCTTATTTTTTAAAAATTGACACATAAAAATTGTTGATATTTTTTATACCCCATGATGTTTCAATACATATTTACATGTATAATCTACAAGTCAGAGATAAAGTGAGAGCCTGGTGCAATTTTAGAAATGTTTAGGTAAATATATTTCAGTTAAGTAATATTGTAGTCTCTTTATAAGTTTTGCTTTTATAAAATCATCAATATGTGGGTTAGATTTAGATAATAAAGTTCCAGATTGCTATAAATTACATGTTATACAAAAATGTATATATTATACACAGTAAGGAAAGTTATATGTACATAATTCAAATACCTTCTTAGATTGTTGGAAACTAAAATATAAAGAAATATTAAAGAATATTTCAGAACTTTATAAAAACACAATTTTTAATTTTCTGTAATTACTAGAAGCCATTCCTCTTTTTTAGTAAATTAAATTTCAAAATAAAATACTGAGGTTTATTAAGCATTTATCTTTTAAAAACATGTCTTCATAAAAGTCATGATTTTTCCAATTAGAAAGGAAGACACAATGTAGGCTTATAATAGAATCAAACTTTTCTTCTGCTTGACTTCTTTTAGCAATCTCAATTTTTACAGCTTTGATGACATCTATATGTTTTCAGAATAATTGTTTTCCTTTTTCTGGGATTGCAAATAATGGATTAGTAATGTATAATATGTTCCTAAAAGCTAGTATTGCCTTGCTTAATCTTGGCTGACAATAGTAATGATGCTGAAATTAAATGCAGTGTGAAAGGAACTTTAGAGAATGCATGACTGTGCAAGGTGAATGTCAGTGAATCTAGATCAGGTGCCTTATCGTTTCATTTCTAAATATAATTATGTCTCTCACAATGATAACCAAGAATATGAGATCTTAGCTTTGACATGCTTCTGTGTACATATATTTTATGAGGTTAATTTAGATAACATCACAGAAAATATACTATATTTTTAAAATAAAAAATACTAACACCCCAGTGCTGGTGGCTCATACTTATAATACAAAGTACCTGGCAGGTTGAAATTGGGAGGATTGTGGTCCAAGGTCAACAGAAGCAAATAGTTCAAGGAACTCTTTATTTCAATCAAGGCTGGACACAGTGCTATATGCCTGTCACACCAAGCTACATGGAAGACTGAGATTAGGAGGACTATGGTTCAAGACCAGCCCACACAAAAAAAAAAAAGTGTGTGAGACCCAATCTCAATTGAAAAAAGCTAAGCATGGACTCATACAACTGTCATCTGTCACACAGCTACTGTCAGAAGCCATGAAAGGATTAAAGTCTAAGCTGTTCAGGGAAAAAAGTGAAAACCTATCTCTAAAATCAACAGAGTAAAAAGGGCTATGGGCATAGCTCAGCTATAGAGTGCCTGCTTAGCAAGAACAAAGCCCTGAGTTCAAACCCTAGTACTTTTAAAAAAAATTAAGAGACTTTTGGGCCCCATATTGTGCTAAAAGCTTTGTGTTTGATTACATGAATTCTTAAATAAAAAACTGTGTGAAATATCTGATTATGAGTAGTTCTAACATCTTTCTTGGCACAGAATCCTGGTAAAAAAATATTTAGCTAGAACTAGTAAATCAGATAAAATATATGGTCATATACTTATCAACTTCTTAAAATTTGATTGAGATAAAACATTAGGATAGATGTAAAGTGTCGACTGGCTAATTGAGAAATCATATTTCAATTAACTTAAAAGCAAGATGGGCTCTCAGAACACAATTTCAATCATAGACTGTTATTTATGTTTATCAAAGAGAAAAAATAAAAGGGCGGCACTTCATGAATGCTCATTGGTTGATTGGAACAACAATGGTAAATCTTAAAATGTTATTCAGGGAGCTGTAATAAAATGATCTATTATATCCTATTTATTTCTGTCCAGGTCTTTATTGCTAAATGCCTTGAGCTTTACTGTATTGATCAGCCAAATATAATTATATTATCCAGTTATATTAGTTTGTTCTATCATTACTGTGACAAAATACATGACAGAAACAACTTAAGAGAGGAAGGAATTATTTTGCTCCCATTTTCAGAGGATTCATGGTTACTTGGTCCCATGCACCTGGGAGCAACATCATGGCCATGGGAGCCTGTAGTGGGGATTCTTCACCTTATAGTGGGTAGGAAGTCCAGAAAGGAAGGAACTGAAAACAAGGCACAATCTTCACAGTTATGCACACAGGGACCTACTTTCTCAATAAGGTCCAACTCCTAAAGTTTCCAGAACTTCCAAAAACAGTACCACCAGTCAGTTGGGAATCAAGAGGTAAACCCATGAGAGACATTTCTTATTGAATCTATAATGGTCTGCACCTAGTCCCCAACAGCCCATGGTGATCTCCTAATGCACACAGTACTTTAGTCCATCTCCACGTTCAAATGCTTAACAGCTCCAACACTATTCAAAAGTCTAAGTCCAGAAGGATTCCAAGATGGTGGCTAGAGGGAGGAAGCAGAAAGCATGCCTCCTATACTGAAATCTTGGAGAGACACTGGAGACATACCTTGCAGGCAAAACCACCGAGAAGAGGCAAAACTTTGACCTCTCCACACCTCCAGCTTGCGCAGAGCATCTCCACTTCACATTAAAAGGAGAAGCCAGGAGGGCCCCTGGGCCTCCAGTCACCCGTGCCCAGATGGCTTGGGAAGATGCAGACAAGGTGAGCTTAGCAGTACCATGGCACTCCCACAGACAACCCTGGGCCAGAGCAGCATAGCCCCCTGGACAGACCAACCTCCACCCGGGGGAAAAAGAGAAACTGAGTAATAAGCAATAAGAACAATAAAGACACGTGGGAAAGACGGTCGGTGGGGTGCACTGAGTGCTGAAGATTGGGGGAAGGGAATCCTACCCAGACCTGTAAATAAACAAGCCAGGTGGGCCAGGGAGGCTCCGGCAGGAGCGGGAATGCACACCCAGCAACCAGGAGCAGGAAAGCTTGTGAGAGTGGCAGAGGGAGGAAAACTCCACAGGAGAGGGAGAAGACCTATTTCCCATGTGAGCTGTAAACAAACATGGTGGCTGGCAGGAGCAGGAGCACTGCCCGGTAATCAGGAGCGGGAAAGCTTGTAAAAGTGGTGGTGGGAGGAAAACTCCACAGGAGAGGGGGGAAGACCCACTTCCCATGTGAGCTGTAAACAAACACACAGGCCTGAGAAAACGGGTGCAGTGTCACCTCCCCCAGTGTGCTTGGAAAGGGGAAAGCTTGTAGCAGAGGCTCATGCACAGGATAACTCTGAGTAAACAAAGCCTGCAGGGCCAGGTGAGTGCTAAGCTCACCCCTGAGATCTGCATAAATAACGCCTCCAGCAACAGCAGGCTGACAGCAGTGGGCAGGCAAGCCACAGCCACAGATACCATTCACAGAACTGTCTCCAGACTCTTTTTTTTTTCTCTCTCCCTATTTTTGATGAGAAAACAATCGAACTACACCTGCATGCTGAAAAACTTACTGAAACTGTATTGCATTTGAACTTGGGACACTTTGTGGGTTTTTTTTCTTTTTGTGCAGTTTTGTTCTACTTTATGTGTCCCCTTTGATGAGACAACTACAGAACAACATCTGAAGCACCATCTCCAGGATTGGAGACTGAGAAGGACACCAAAATTATTAAGAATGAAACTTCATTACATTTGAACTTGGAGGTTTTTTTTATTTTTTTATTTTCTATTTTTCATTTTGTTTTATTTTATTTATATATACATTTCTTTCATTTACTAATTTTTTATTTTTATTCTTGTCTTTATTCTTTTTATTTTTTATTTTCAATCCTCTCTCTGTCTCTTTAATGCCTGTTCAGCTTACTGTAAATTAGTACACTAACGCTCCCTGTTTATACCTTTGAAACTTTCTTGATTCCTTGTTTTGTTTTCTCCTACCTGTCTGTTTTTCCCTTTTCTTTAACTTCTTGCTTTTCATCTCCTCTCACCCTTCCATTCTAAATATTACCATTGTTATTATTACAAGCTAGAAAATACTTAATTGCACACAGTACAGGGACAGAAACAACAACAAGGACAATGACGGGAAGACAGAAAAAATAGGGAAACCAGTTTCCCCACAGAAAAAAAATTAGTAAAGGAACCAGAGGGGAATGAAGAAAACAGATACTCAGATCCAGACTCCAACAAAATGAAGATAAACTATGCCAAAGAACACAATGAAGCCCACTAGAATAATTTAAAAGAAGACATACTACAAGTACTCAATGAGAATTTTACAGAGATGATACTGGATATGGTCAACCAAAATGTACAGGAGATACTCAAGAAATTCCAAGACAACAAAAATAGAGAATTTGAAAAAGCAAAAGAAGAAATAAAGGAAAACATAGAAGCACTGTATAAATACCAAAGTGGAACAGAGAATATGATTACTAAATAGATAAATGAACTCAGGACAAAAATAGACAACATTAAAGAGGAAACCACCCAGGATATGGAAAAACCTCAGGAAAAAGAATGAAACAGAACTGCAAAACAAAACAGAAGGCCAATCCAGCAGAATAGAACAAACAGAAGACAGAATCTCAGAACTTGAAGATGAAATGGTAATTAAAGAAAAAACTGAAGAACTATTAATTAAACAACTCAAGACCTGTGAAAAGAAAATGCAAGAACTCACCCACTCCATCAAAACACCAAACTTAAGAATCATGGGCATTGAAGAAGGAGAAGAGGTGCAAGCAAAGGGAATGCATAATATATTCAACAAAACAATAATGGAAAATTTCCCAAATCTAGAGAAAGATATTCCCATACATATGCAAGAGGCCTCCAGGACACCAAACAGACCAGATCAAAATAGAACTACCCAATGACATATCATCATTAAAACAACAAGTTCAAAAACTAGGGAAAGAATATTGAAGGCTGTAAGAGAGAAAAAACAAGTAACATACAAAGGTAAACCTATCAAAATCACAGCAGACTTCTCATCAGAAACATTAGAAGAAAGAAGAGCATGGGTTGAGATCTTCCAGGCACTGAATGAAAATAATTTCAACCCCAGGATACCCTACCTAGCAAAATTATCATTCAAAATAGATAGAGCAATAAAAGTCTTCCATGATAAGCAGAAACTAAAACAATATGTGACCACAAAGCCACCACTACAAAAGATTCTGCAAGGGATTCTGCACACAGAAAGTGAAAACCAACTTAACCATGAAAAGACAGGCAGCACCAAACCACAGGAAAAGAAAAAGCAAGAAAGTAGAGAGTAACCTCAACTTAGGTACACACAATCAAACCTTCAAACAACTAACACAACTAAATGACAGGAATCACCACATACCTATCAGTACTAGCACTTAATGTTAATGGACTTAATTCACCCATCAAAAGGCACTGCTTGATGAAATGCATTAAAAAGGAAGATCCAACAATTTGTTGCTTACAGGAGACCCATCTCACTGACAAAAATAAGCATAGGCTTAGGATGAAAGGCTGGAAAAAGATTTACCAAGCCAATGGCCCCCAAAAACAGGCAGGAGTAGCAATACTTATTTCTGACAAAGTACACTTCAAACCTACATTGATCAAATGAGATAAAGGATATTCCATACTAATAAAAAGGGAAAGAGACCAAAAGGAAATAATAAACATCAACCTGTATGCACCCAAGGTCAACGCACCCAATTTCATCAAACATACCCTGAAAGACCGAAAAGCATATACTAACGCCAACACAGTTGTTGTGGGAGACTTTAACACCCCATTATCATCAATAGGTAGGTCATCCAAACAAAAAATCAATAAAGAAATCCAAGATCTAAAATATACAATAGATCAAATGGACTTACTTGTTGTCTACAGAACATTTCATCCAACTTCTACACAATATACATTCTTCTCAGCAGCCCATGGAACCTTCTCCAAAATAGATCATATCCTAGGCACAAAGCAAGCCTCATCAAATATAAGAAAATAGAAATTATAACGTGCATACTATCTGATCACAATGCAGGAAAAGTAGAACTCAACAAGAAAAATAAAGACAAAAAACATGCAAACAACTGGAAACTAAATAACTCATTTCTTAATGAACAATGAGTCATTGATGAAATAAAAGAGGAAATTAAAAATTTCCTGGAGTCAATGAAAATGAAAACACAAACTACCAGAACCTATGGGACACAGCAAAGGCAGTCCTGAGAAGAAAGTTTATAGCCATGAGTGCATATATTAAAATGACTGAAAGATCCCAAATCAATGACCTAATGATACATCTAAATTCCTAGAAAAACAAGAACAAGCAAATCCCAAAACAAATAGAAGGAGAGAAATAATAAAAATCAGAGCCGAAATCAACGAAATAGAAACCAAAAAAAAAACATACAAAGAATTAATGAAACAAAAAGTTGGTTCTTTGAAAAAATAAACAAGATCGATAGACCCCTGGCAAACCTGACTAACATGAGGAGAGAAAAAAACCCAAATTAGTAGAATCAGGAAAGCAAAAGGGAGATAAAAACAAACACCATGGAGGTCCAGGAAATCATCAGAGACTACTTTGAGAACCTATATTCAAATAAATTTGAAAATCTTAAAGAAATGGACAGATTTCTAGATACATATGATCATCTAAAACTGAACCAAGAGGAAATTAATCAGTTGAATAGATCTATAAAACAAAATGAAATTGAAGCAGCAATCAAGAGTCTCCCCAAAAAGAAAAGTCCAGGACCTGATGGATTCTCTGCTGAATTCTATCAGACCTTTAAAGAAGAACTGATACCAACCCTCCTTAAACTGTTCCACGAAATAGAAAGGGAAGGAAAACTGCCTAACACATTTTATGAAGCCAGTATTACACTTATCCCAAAACCAGGCAAAGATACCTCTAAAATGGAGAACTATAGGCCAATCTCCTTAATGAACATTGATGCAAAAAACCTCAACAAAATAATGGCAAACTGAATTCAACAACACATCAAAAAGATTATTCAACACGACCAAGTAGTAGGCTTCATCCCAGGAATGCAGGGATGGTTCAACACACGAAAATCAATAAATGTAATAAACTACATTAACAGAAGCAAAGACAAAAACCACTTGATCATCTCAATAGATGCAGAAAAAGCCTTTGATAATATCCAACACCATTTCATGATAAAATCTCTAAGAAAACTAGGAATAGAATGAAAGTACCTCAACATTATAAAAGCTATATATGACAAACCTACAGCCAGCATTATATTTAACAGAGAAAAGCTGAAACCATTCCCTTTAAAATGAAGAACCAAACAAGAATGCCTACTATCTCCACTGCTATTCAACATAGTAAAGAAGAAGGAATAAAAGGAATACAACTAGGTAAAGAAACTTTCAAAATATCCCTATTTGCAAATGACATGATCCTATACCTTAAAGACCCAAAAAACTCTACTCAGAAGTTTCTAGACATCATCAATAGCTACAACAAGGTAGCAGGATATAAAATCAACATAGAAAAATCATTAGCATTTCTATACACTAACAATGAGCAAACTGAAAAAGAATGTATGAAAACAATTCCATTTACAATAGCCTCAAAAAAGATCAAATACCTAGGTGTAAACCTAACAAAAGATGTGAAAGACCTCTACAAGGAAAACTATAAACTTCTGAAGAAAGAGATTGAGGAAGACTATAGAAAGTGGAGAGATCTCCCATGCTCATGGATTGGTAGAATTAACATAGTAAAAATGTCTATACTCCCAAAAGTAATCTACATGTTTAATGCAATTCCCATCAAAATTCCAATGACATTCATTAAAGAGATTGAAAAATCTACCATGAAATTTATATGGAAAAATAAAAATCTTGTGTTTACAAGACGCCACGAATAGCCAAGGCAATACTCAGTCAAAAGAACAATGCTGGAGGTATCACAATACCTGACTTCAAACTATATTACAAAGCAATAACAATAAAAACAGCATGGTACTGGCACAAAAACAGACATGAAGACCAGTGGAACGGAATAGAGGACCCAGATATGAAGCCACACAGCTATAACCAACATGTCTTTGACAAAGGAGCTAAAAATATGTGATGGAGAAATCGCAGCCTCTTCAACAAAAACTGCTGGGAAAACTGGTTAGCAGTCTGCAAAAAATTGAAACTAGACCCACATGTATCACCCTATACCAATATTAACTCAAAATGGATCAAGGATCTTAATATCAGACCACAAACTCTAAAGTTGATACAGGAAAGAGTAGGAACTACTCTGGAGTTAGTAGGTATAGGTAAGAACTTTCTCAACGAAACCCAAGCAGCACAGCAACTAAGAGATAGCATAGATAAATGGGACCTCATAAAACTAAAAAGCTTCTGTTCATCAAAAGAAATGGTCTCTAAACTGAAGAGAACACCCACAGAGTGGGAGAAAATATTTGCCAGCTACTCATCAGACAAAGGATTGATAACCAGAATATATAGGGAACTTAGAAAACTAAATTCTTACAAAACTAATGAACCAATAAAGAAAAGGGCAAGTGAAGTAAACAGAACTTTCTCAAAAGAAGAAATTCAAATGGCCAAAAAACACATGAAAAAATGCTCACCATCTCTAGCAATAAAGGAAATGCAAATTAAAACCACAGTAAGATTCCACCTCACCCCTGTTAGAATAGCCTTTATTAGCAACACCAGGAACAACAGATTTTGGCAAGGATGCAGGGAAAAAGGAACCCTCTAACACTGTTGGTGGTAATGTAAACTAGTATAACCACTCTGGAAAAAAATTTGGAGGCTCCTTAAAAAGCTAAGCATTGATCTACCATTTGATCCAGCAGTACCACTCTTGGGGATATCCCCAAAAGACTGTGACACAGGTTACTCCAGAGGCACCTGCACACCCATGTTTATTGCAGCACTATTCACAATAGCCAAGTTATGGAAACAGCCAAGATGCCCCACCACTGACGAATGGATTAAGAAAATGTGGTATCTATACACAATGGAATTTTATGCAGCCATGAAGAAAAACAAAATGTTATCATTCACTAGTAGATGGATGGAATTGGAGAACATCATTCTGAGTGAGGTTAGCCTGGCCCAAAAGACCAAAAATCGTATGTTCTTCCTCATATGTGGACATTAGATCAAGGGCAAACACAACAAGGGGGTTGGACTTTGAGCACATGATAAAAGCGAGAGCACACAAGGGAGGGGTGAGGATAGGTAAGACATCTAAAAAATTAGCTAGCATTTTTTGCCCTTAATGCAGAGAAACTAAAGCAGATACCTTAAAGCAACTGAGGCCAATAGGAAAAGGGGACCAAGAACTAGAGAAAAGGTTAGGTCAAAAAGAATTAACCTAGAAGGTAACACACACGCACAGGAAATTAATGTGAGTCAACTCCCTGTATAGCTATCCTTATTTCAACCAGCAAAAACACTTTTTCCTTCCTATTATTGCTTATGCTCTCTCTTCAACAAAATTAGAGATGAGGGCAAAATAGTTTCTGCTGGGTATTGAGGGGGTGGGGGGGGAGAGGGAGGGGGAGGAGTGGGTGGTAAGGGAGGGAGTGGTGGCAGGGGGGAGAAATGACCCAAGTCTTGTATGCACATATGAATAATAAAACAATAAAAAAAAGTCTAAGTCCAAAATTTTCCATGAAACTGAAGGCAAATATTTAGTTCTGTGTGCCTGTGAAAGTCAGAAAACACGTTACATACTTCCAAGAAACAATGGCACAGAGAAAGCACTCCAATTCCCAATGGGAGAAATAAGAGCATAGAAAGAAAGAACAGGACCAAAGGAAGACATGCCCAACAGGGCAGTCACTAAATCTGTGAACAGAATCTAGTATACATGTGTTCATGATGTGAGATCTAACAGGCTTGGCAACACTTTACTGGATACAGCCCACATGACCTCTTTCTTAAGCTAGATCCATTCCTAACTTGTGTCTTTCCTCAGTTGCTGGGGATCTTCATTGCAGCATAGGATTCACAAACACAGCCTCATGCATTGCCCTTTCAGGGACTTCTTTTTTTTTTTTTTTTGTGGATATACTGTGTTTTTTTCCTACACTATTACATACTATTAGGTATGTAATAACTATTACATACTTATGGTAAAGTTTAACTTATAAATTAGGTACTATAACAATGGGCTGTAATAGAAGTTATTTAAAATTTATGCAGTTAATTCTTTTATTTGTTTATTCATACATTGCTTGGGCCATTTCTCCCCCTGTCCTCCTCCCTCTCCCCAACAACCCCCTCACTTCCAGGAAGAACCTGTTCTTCCCAAGAGTAGACATAAGTAAGAAATAATAAGAAAGACATGGTGTTTTTGCTAGTTGGGATAAGGCTAGGTATACAGAGAGATTCCTAGCATTGGTTCCATGCAGAATTGTATTACAACTTGAGTTGATTCATCTCTACCTGACCTCTTCACTACATCCCAGTCACATTCCCATATTGACCTCTGTTGCTTTAAGGATACTATATTAGCTCCTCTGCAATGGGGACATCAAGCACTTTCAGGTTTGGGGTTTCCTACCTTTTCCTATTCCTCCTGTATGTGTTCTCCCTTTAGCATGCGACCCATGTCTATTAATATTACTGCATTTGTTTTAGATCTAAAGTCTACATATGAGGGAGAACATAGGATTTTTGACTTTCTGAGCCTGGCTAACTTCAGTTAAAACAATGTTCTCCACTTGTATCCATTTACTTGCAAAAGATAACATTTCAATCTTCTTCATGGCTGAATAAAATTCCATTGTGCATAAATACTACATTTTCTTAATCCATTCTTCTGTAGTGGGGCACGTTGGCTGTTACCATAACTTGGCTATTGTGAATAGCACTGCAATAAACATGGGAGTGCAAATGCCTCTGAAGTGACTTGAGTCACATTCCTTAGGGTATAGCCTTAGGAGGGGGATTGCTAGAATCATATGACAGATCTAGATTTAGATTTTAAAGAAGCCTCTATATTTTTTTCCAGATCATTGCACTAGCTTGCTTTCCCAGCAGCAGTGTACAAGGGTTCCTTTTTCATCACATCCTCATCAATACATGTTGGTGGTGGTATTTTTGATGATAGCTATTTTAACAGGGGTGAGATGGAATCTTAGTGTGGTTTTGATTTGCATTTCCTTTATGGCTAGAGATGGTGAGCATTTTTTCATGTGTTTTTTGGCCATTTGAATTTCTTCTTTTTTGAAAAAGTTCTGTTTAGTTCAGTTGCCCATTTCTTTATTGGTTCATTGATTTTGGGGGAGTTTAGTTTTTTGAGCTTCCTGTATATTCTGGTTATCACTCCTTTGTCTGATATATAGTTAGCAAATATTTTCTCCAACTCTGTAGGTAGTCTCTTCAGTTTAGAGACCATTTCTTTTGTTGTCCAGAAACTTTTTAATTTTATGTAATCCCATTTGTGTAATCTTTCTCTTACTGCTGAGTTGCTGGGATTCTATTGAGGAAATCCTTGCAAATACCTATTACTTCCAGAGTATTACCTGCTTTTTTCTGTACTGGCTTCAGAGTTTCAGGTCTGATATTAAAGGTATTTGATTCATTTTGAGTTGATACTAGTACAAGGTGATAAACATGGATCCAGTTTCAGTTTTTTGCAGGGAGATAACCACTTTTCCCAGCAACATTTGTTGAAGAGTCTGTCTTTACTCCATAGTATATTTTTGGTGACTTTGTCAAAAATAAGGTGGACATAGCTGTGTGGATTCACATCCGGGTCCTCTATTCCATTCCAGTGGTCTTCATATCTGTTTTGGTGCCAGCACTATGCTGTTTTTATTGCTATCAGTACCATGCTATTTTTAATACTATGACTTTGTAATATAGTTTGAAATCAGGTATTGTGATACCTCCAGCATTGCTCTTCTGCTGAGTATTGCCATGGCTATTTGCAGTCTCTTGTGTTTCCAAATGAACTTTAAGGTAGATTTTTCAAGCTCGGTGATGAATGTCATTGGGATTGGGATTTTGATGGGAATTGCATTGAACATGTAGATTGCTTTTGGTAGTGTAGCCATTTTTACTATGTTGATTCTACCAATCCATGAGCATGGGAGATCTTTCCACCTTCTATAGTCTTCCTCGATCTCTTTCTGCAGAGATTTGTAGTTCTCTTTGTAGAGGTCATTTACATCCTTTGTTAAGTTTACTCTTAGGTATTTGATGTTTTTTTGAAGCTATTGTAAATGGAATTGTTTCCATATATTCTTTTTCAATGCTTTCATTGTTGGTGTATAGAAAAGCTAATGATTTTTGTAAGTTGATTTTGTATGCTGCCACCTTGCTGTAGCTTTTTATGGTGTCTAGGAGTTCTGATGTAGAGTTTTTGGGTTTAAGGTATATGATCATGTCATCTGCAAATAGGGATATTTTAACAATGTCTTTACCTATTTATACTCCTTTTATTTCTTCTTGTTTTTTAATTGCTTTGGCTAGGAATTCCAGGACTATGCTGAATCAGAGTGGGGATATTGGGCACCTTTGTCTCATTCTTGATTTTAAGGGAAATGGTTTCAGCTTTTCTCCATTAAGTATGATGTTGGCTATAGGTTTGTCATATATAGCCTTTACAGTGTTGAGGTACATTCCTTCTATTCCTAGTTTTCTTAGAGCTTTTATCATGAGGTGATGTTAAATCTTATCAAAGGCTTTTCTGCATCTATTGAGATGACCAAGTGGTTTTGTCTTTGCTTCTATTAATGTGTTGTATTACATTTATAGATTTGTGTATGTTGAACCACCCCTGCATCCCTGGGATGAACCCAAAATGGACATGTTAGATGATCTTTCTGATATATTGTTGGAATCGGTTTGCCATTATTTTATTGAGGATTTTTGCATCGATGTTCATTAAGGTGACTGGCCTACAGTTCTCCTTTTTGGATGTATCTCTGTCTGGTTTTGAGATGAGTGTAATAGTGGCTTCATAGAATGAGTTAAGCAGTATTCCTTCCCTTTCTATTTTGTGAAAAAGTTTAAGGAGAGTTTGTATTAATTCTTCTCTAAAGGTGTGATAGAATTCAGCAGAGAATCCATCAGGTCCTGGACTTTTCTTTTTTGGGTGAGTGTTTATTGCTGCTTCAATTTCATTTTGTGTTATAGATCTAGTTAGGTGGTTAATATATTCTTGCTTCAATTTTGGATGGTCATAAGTGTCTGGAAATTTGTCCATTTCTTCAAGATTTTCAAATTTATTGGAATATAGATTCTCAAAGTAGTCTCTGATGATTCCTTGGATTTCCGTGGTGTTTGTTGTTGTCTCCTCCTTTGCATTTCTGATTTTACTGGGTTTTTTCTTGCCTCATTTTAGTCAGATTTGCCAGAGGTCTGTCAATCTTGTTTATTTTTTCAAAGAACCAGCTTTTTGTTTCATTGATTCTTTGTGTAGCTTTGTTTTCCTCAATTTCATTAACTTCAGCCCTTATTTTTATTATTTCTCTCCATCTGCTTGTTTAGGATTTTGCTTGTTCTTCTTTTTCTAGGAGTTTGAGATGTAGCATTATGTCATCAATTTGCAATCTTTCTATTCTTTTAATATATGCACTCATGGCAATAAACTTTCCTCTTAGGATTGCCTTTGCTGTGTCCTTTAGGTTGTAATAGGTCATGTTTTCATTTTCGTTGACTTCCAGGAAACTTTTAATTTCCTCTTTTAGTTTATAAATGACCCACTGATCATTGAGCTATGTGTTATTCAGCTTCCAATTGTTTGTGTATTTTCTGCTGTTATTTTTGTTGTTGAGTTTTAGTTTTAATGCACTGTGATCAGAGAGAATGCATGGAATTATTTCTATTTTTTAATATTTGCTGAGTCTTGCCTTGTGCCCTAAGATATGATCAGATTTGGAGATGGTTCCATGGGTTGCTAAGAAGAATGTATATTGTGCAGAATTTGGGTGAATATTCTGCAGACATCAGCTAGGTCCACTTGATCTATGATGTGATTTAGATCTAGAATTTCTTTATTGATATTTTTGTTTGGATGACCTATCTATTGGTGATAGGAGGGTATTAAAGTCTTCCATTACCACTGTGTTGGAGTTTATATATGTTCTTAGGTCCTTCAGAGTATGTTTGATGGAATTTGGTACATTGATGTTGGGTGCATATAGGTTGATAATTATTTCCTTTTGGTGCATTTCCCCTTTGATTAGTATGGAATCTCCTTCTTTATCTCATTTGATCAATGTAGGCTTGAACTCTACTTTATCAAAGATAAGTATTGTTACTCCTGCTTGTTTTCATGGGCCATTGGCTTGGTAAATCTTCCAGCCTTTCACCCTAAGCCAATGCTTGTTTCTGTTGATGAGATGGGTCTCCTGTAGGCAACTGATTATTGGATCTTCCTTTTCTAATCCAGTTTGCCAAATGCTGTCTTTGATGGGCTAGTTAAGTCCATTAACATTCAATGTTAGCATTGATGGGTATGTGGTGAATCCTGTCATTTAGTTGTTTTTGTTGTTTGAAGGTTGATTATGTGCAGCTGAATGAATGTTAATCTGATTCCTTCTCCTGTGGTTTGGTACTGCCTGTCCTTTCATGGTTTTGTTTGCTTTCATTTTCTGTGTGCAGAATTTCTTGCAGAATGTTTTGTAGTCATGGTTTGGTGGTCATATATTGTTTTAGTTTCTGCTTATTGTGGAAGACTTTTATTTCTCTGTCTATTTTGAATGACAGTTTTTCAGAGTAGAGTATGCTAGGGTTGAAGCTATTTTCATTCAGTACCTGGAGTACCTCACTCCATGTCCTTCTTGCTTTTAAGGTTTCCATTGAGAAATCTGCTGTGATTTTGATGGATTTACCTTTGTATGTTATTTGTTTTTGCTTTCCTACAGCCTTGAATATTCTAATCTCTGTGCTTGTTGTTTTAATAATATGTCATGCGGAAGTTCTATTTTGATCAAGTCTGTTTGGTGTCCTGCAGACTTCCTGTACCTGAATGGGCATAACTCTCTAGATTTGTGAAATTGTCTGTTATTATTTTATTGAATATGTTATGAATCCCTTTTGCTTGGACATCTTCTCCTTCTTCATTGTCCATGATTTTCAGGTTTGGTCTTTTGATGGAGTCAGTGGTTTCTTGCATATTCCTTTTGCAGGTCTTGAATTGTTCAACTAACAGTTCTTCAGTTTTTCCTTTAATTCCATTTTATCTTCAAGTTCTGAAATTCTGTCTTCCACTTGTTCTAGTCTGCTGTTGTGTCCTTCCACTGTGTTTTGCATTTGTTTCATTCTTTTTTTCTGAGATTTTACATTTTATGGGTCACTGCTTCTTTAATATTGTCTATTTTCAGCTTTAATTCATTTATTTCTCTATTTATAATGTTATCTGTGTCACTTTGGTGTTTATTTTGGCCTCCTATGAGTTCTCTTATTTGTTTCTGTTTCTTTTCATATTCTTTATTTTTGGTGTCTTAGAATTTCTTGAGTGCTTCCTGTATGTTTTTTTTTTTTTTGACCTTGTCTATGTCTACTAACCATCTCCATGAAATTCTCAGTGATTTCTTGCAGGATTTTTTCTTTCAGAATATTCTTGTGGGCTTCATTGGGTTCCTTGGGATAGTCTATCTTGTTTTGTTGGGGTCTGGAAATGGGTATCCATTTTCTTCATTTCCTTCTGAATCCTGTAATAATTTATTTTTGTGGGGAGAATGGTTTTCATCCCTTTTTCATCATTCTATCATTCCACTTGGTGTTGTTTCTGTCCCTGTTGTGTGTGTAATTTAATATTAGCAAACTTGCAACAGTAAAAGTTATGAAACCAGAAAAGAAAGAGAAAGAAGAAAAAGAGAGAATAGAAAGAAAAGAAAAAAGAAATAGAAAACCAAAGAAATCAACAGGGAGAGATGGTATACTAAGCAGCAGTGAATAAGACAAGCACTTAGAGAGAAAGAGAAAAAAGAAAAAAAGGGAAAAAGAAAGGAAAAAAAATTTAGGTTCAGGAACAATGAAGTTTCAGTCTTAGTAATTCTGGTGTTACTCTTTCAGCATCCAGTCCTGGTTTTGGTATTTAAGCATTAGTTCTGTCATAGTCTTGCCACATGGTAGGGTCAAGAGACAGCTTTGTGAATCGTTATCTGCCCTTTTCCAGGCATGGCTCATCTGCCACCTACTGCCAGCTTTCTACTGTTGCAGACTTTGTTTACTGAAAGTTCACATCAAGTGCAGCTCCTTGCCTCTCCCCCCTTCTCTGGTGGAGTGTCTTGCCAGCTGGCTATTTTTGCAGGCTTTATTTACTGTGCTAACTTTAAACAGGTAATATCTCCCTTTTTATCTCACCACATTAATGTATCAGATTCATATAAAGTTCTGTATTATTCAATTTCTCTCCCACAAAATAATTTTTGTTCCATTTATTTTTGACTTAAACATTTGCTGTTTCATTTGATTAATTTGCATAAAACAAATTTTAGTAGAATGTTTTGTAGAAATTGTATTATGGTAAAGATAAACATGATCATATTTTGTAAATATTGCTTAGGTGATATCACACCTAATCATTCTAAATCACCATTTTAAATACTGGTAAATTTAAAACAATGATGAAAATTTGTTCAAAATTCAGATGCCCAAAGGATTGTGTTGGCAATAAAACTTTGCTAAATAAAGGCCTGGCATTCCAGCAGATATGAACCATTAATTTGAAGGAATTTTAGAAATGAATATACCTAATGTTATTTTTCCTTTTTTTTTTTTTTTCTGGTGCTGGGGACCAAACTCAGGGCCTTACACTTGCCAGGCAAGCGCTCTTCCACTGAGCTAAATCTCCAACCCCCCTAATGTTATTTTTAAAAATAGTTTTATTGATTTACCAGCAAAACTATATGTTTTTAAATAACACTCTTATCTATGCCTACCTGAATGCATAATTGTGTTAGTTCTTGAAGATATAATGCAAATGAGGATATCATATAGAATTAATCTCAGAGGTATAAGTATAAACTACAAATTTCTTTTCTTTCTTCCTTGCCTCAGTGAATCAGAATTTTAGGAGTTAGAGGTAGGAATTTTTTTTTAGATATTGATTACAGAAGTCATACTCAAAATAATTCTGTATGAAAGAATATTTACTGAATAAAAATCATTTGATGTTGATACATTTACAATAAGTTACTAAATCACCACTCCTTAATAGGCATTGTATTTAATTGAGTTTCAATGATATCTATTTTAATCCTCAAAAAATTGTATGGCATATATGCTATACCTATGTTACTTAAGTGAAAAATGATAAAATAAGTAGTTAAAATCACAAAAATATTGAGGAATAAAGCTGAGATGCAACCCAGGTTTATATGACTTTAAAGATGATTATACATTTAAAGACATCATCTAAATATTAGTCTTTACTTTGATTTTTTTGGCTTCATGCAGGCCACAGAAAGCAAATTAAATGAATAAAATTTTAACAAACCTTGGCATTTGTAGAAACTCGGAAACTGACTACATCATGAAACCTGCAATGGAGGAAATACCAGGAGAAATAGTGATATCTAGAGTCTACTAAGTTGCATTTTCTTATTGTTAGTTTTAAATTGTTAATCATTTTCTATAATCCAAATTAAAGAAAGTCCATGAAAACAACAGCAAAGAATAAATATTTACAGCCCAAAGGACCCCAGCATAGGTGAAATTAATGCTATCAGACAGGCTGAGGCTGGTAAGATTGTAATGGAAACAAAAGTTTTATTATGAAGTCCTCATTATCTATTGCTGGATCTGCTTTCTTTCTAGGATTTCTTATCTCATGTTATTCCAGTTTTGGTATACAGATAATGCTGGCTTTGCAGGAGTTAAAAGTTTCCCCTCCTTTTCTATATTTTAGAAGATTTTATGAAATATTGATGCTAGTGCTGCTGTGTGGCTCAAAAGGTAGCGTGCTTGCCAGCAAGCACAAAGCATTAAGTTAAAATCCCAGTACTGCCAAAAAATGAAATGTTGATGTAACTCTTCTTACAAACTTTATAAAATTCATGGCAAAGATCTCTGGACCTACACAAATGTTCTCTTGGATTCTTTTTATATTATTAATTCAGTACCATTGGTTTTTATGAATTCATTTATGTCTTCTATTTCTTTTGCATTCAGTTTTGTTAGTTTGTGTCAAAATGACCATGTGTCCATTTCATTAAGGCTTTCTAAGTTTTACATTAAGGCTTTCTATGTTTTACATTAAGGCTTTCTATGTTTTGCATAACAGTTTCATGGTATTCCCCTGTAATGTCTTTCTTTCTGTAAAATAATGTAGTAATATTTCCTTGTTCATCTTGATTTTAGTAATTTGACTGTTCTCTTTTTTTCTTCTTGGCAAGTCTAGCTAAATATCAATTTTATTGATATTATCAAGGAAATAACTTGTTTTATTGGTTTTCTCTATTGCATTGTTAGTCCCTATTTTATTTATCTTTCTTTTAATCTTTATTTCTTTCATTTACCTGCATTGGTGTTGTTTAATCTTTTTCTATTCTTAAAGTGAAAACAGGTTATTGATTTTTATATTTTTCCATTATTACTATAGCGTTTCCCTGCGATACAAATGTATAAAAGTACATCTAACAGTTTTGGTGTGTAGTGTTTTATTTTCTTTGTGTCTGAGTACTTTTTAAATTCTTTTTTGGTTTCTTTCTGAGGTATTGGCCAATTAAAAACTGAATTTTTTATTTCCAATACCTCTGTTTTCTTGCTTACCAATTTAACCTACTGTGGTTGGAGGACATATTTTGTACGTTTTCAGATTTATGGTGATTTCTTTATGGTATGGCATATGTGGTCTATATTTAAAAGATTCTCTTTCCATTTGAACAAAATGGGTACTTTTCTGCTATGAGTGGAATTTCTCTCTGTTAGATTCAATTGGTTCATACATTTTTCAATTATACAGTATATAAATTATACAGTATAATAAATTTAAAAATCTTTTTTAAAAAATAGGATGTATTCACTCTTTGCTTCTTGTTTTAGCAGATATTGCTTTAAATTAGGTTTTACAATTTTTTTCCTTTAGGGGTTTTCGAATGAATCTAGCATTTCTTGTATTCCCAGGGTCTATTTTTCCCATAAGGGCCTTAACTTCTGATAGATTTCATGTGACAGCAGTATCAGCCAAAAAATGATTATCTTGGACTAAAAGTAGGACTCTTCAGTCCTTATAATTGCCCTGCTCAAGAAGAGGCTCCCTGACCAAATTCAGTTCCCTGTCTGGTGAGTGAGGGTGAAACCAAACAGTGGTTTTAGCTCTCTTCCTGCTTTAACTTCCTCAATGAAATTATCTTCTTATACTTATGACTTTCTTTATATCCTTCTTCTTCTCAGTTAATGGTCAGTTCTGCCTTGTTTCCTTCCTTAAATTTATATTTCAAATAATCCTTACAAAATTTCTGAGCTTAAAAGTGATTTCTCTTTTTACATTTTAAAATACCACATTGTATAATTCTCTTCTATTTTTCTCATCATTTCTTTTTCATTTTTTACATACAATTTCTACATATTACCAATTTATGGGAAAATATTTATTAATAGATCCAAACACATTTATCTGTCTCAGAGTACTTGTGTTTATTAATTGCTACTTAAATATTTTAATGTATTGAGAATGACTGAGATGTGTTTCTTTACAGCACACTTATAAACATTTATCTCACTTGTATTAACCAAATTTATTCATTTAGCAGTTATTCCTAGATTACTGATCCAAACTGAGCTAGTAGAAAAGAAGTCATCATTTCAAGTTACTTCATTTTCATAGAAAATCCCAAAAGTTTACTATACTTGAAAATAGAAAGTAACAGACATACTTTCACTTACATATTTGTTCTTAGGACTTAAACATCTAATAGAGATAGCTATAATACTGGCTGGCCATACAAGCATGTGTGCTAATACCTCTGAAGATATCTTCATTTTTAATCTTACCAACAAACTTAAAGTCACTAATTTATGCAGTCATACTTCTGTAAACCATTTCTATAGAATTCCTCAGGGGATTTTATCATATAGATTATTTTTATGAGATTGGTTAATAAAAATAAATAGCAGAATTTAAATTATGTTTAAGGCTGTGAAACAATTTTTTTTTCAGGTAAAACAGTTATAGCTGCTCAATTTTTATAAATTATTTTTTTCTTTGTCTTGGCCTCAAGCAAAAAGGACAGCAAAGAAAACAATAAGGAGCCAAAAACCTTTACTTGATTTTAAATTAGGCATGCTCAGGAAACCAAAATATTAAACCAGGCTGATAGAACCAGATAAAGGACATAAGATGTTACCAAAGTTTAGCAGTATTAGAAATCCCTTTTTAAAAATGGAGTGCCCACTGGCACCCTCATCAAAGTTATTCCTAGGATTTCTGGACATAGTTTACCTGGTAAATTTGAATTGAATTCTGCTCATTGCAGTCTTCCATAGACATTTTATCCAAAGTCTAATTGATATCATTGCCAGACAGTGTTGCAACAGACAATTGTCTTAGACACAGAAGAGTAACTAAACTCAGATCTTTTTTTTCCCTTTTTTCAGAAAGGAAAAGAGGGCTGTTGTTTGAAACAGATGTCAAGTTTCTCATCTCTGCTTTGTGTATACAGACACACACACACACACACACACACACACACACACACACACAGGTATCACAGACACAAACCCAAAATTGGGTAGACAGAGTCCAGCAACTATTTGATCTGATTAACGCTACAAAATTTCAAATAATAAATGACTCAAATGAGAAAGAAAAGGAGTTCCTGACGTGCGCATTAATTCATTTGCTCAAATGGAGAATTTTTGGGCAGCCAATGATGCTATCACTAAGGAGAACAAAGAAGACTCCTCACAACAAAAGCAGCCAGGAAGCTCCTACAGAGAGCCCCACGGTTCCCTGTTGTGGGGCTCAGTCCCAGGGAGCAGCAGTTCTCTTGGCTGGCACACTAAAAATTGCTACTGCATACAAGCCAGGTTGCTCATCCCAGAGCAGGACAATTAAGTTGAGAAACAGACTGTTGATGCAAGAAAGGTGACTTCATTCAAAAAAAATGTTTGCTGAAGGCTAATATGGAGAACTTGTGTTCAAGCTTCATCTTACTTGTAACTGATTTATCGGTGGTTTACATAGGAGATATATGATTGCCAACTAGTGGGTGCCTTCTCACAGGTGAAGATTTGTGGTAACATGAACATACCTAGTCATAATCACCAAGTCATATGTGGCTCTGCAGTTCTTCAAACCAAATCAAAATATAACGCATTATTTCCTCTGGCTCTTCTTGTCATTGATTAGTTTGCCCACGTGTAGTTGTAGACACATTACAGAATAAGCCAACTAAAGGAGGTAACCATCTAGACGGTTCCTTGCTGACCACTAAACTCATAGAATATGAAAGAAAATTTATTTCATTTAATTATTGTAGTAGATAAGTGTCAAGTGAACTTAAACAGTGAGTAGGACATGAGTTCCAGTTTCAATGCTTACCTTCAGAAATTAATGGGAAACGTATTAACTGATGTGTGAGTAGGAATTAATCCTTTCTGTACAAACATAGAGTGAACTATGGAAAGGGGTTTATGAGAAATGTACACATTTTGCTCCATTCTTCAGTAAATCTTAAAAAATACTCTAAGGTCAAGTTTAATATACAGAAACAAACTTTGATTCAGGCTCAGGTAAACTGAGATCAATGGGAGTTGACTTAAAATGTCTTAGGAGAAGTAAAGACCATAGAGTAGTGTGTTGGAGCTCATAAGTATGTATTGAATTTACAAAGGGGAAGGAAGTAATAAAAAGGATGGACTTTAACTTATATGACTATCAATTTCAAGATATTTTAAAGATCTGTATGTCTTTTCTTTCATCCTGGAGAAATCAATGATTCTACATTGAGCATAATTCAACTTAGTTGTTAAGGATGCTTGGAGTCAACTTCAGATTTATATATTATAACTTTGCTCAATCTAATTATCTCCACCAATACCCTGATACCCTGTCATCAATATGTATTATTAAATATGTACTGATTCTTATAAGCACAAGGATTTCCTGCTTTCTATTTAAGTGACTCCAAGGAAGGTATAGAGGTATTTTCTCAATTTGAAGATTATACAACTATTTTGAAACCATTGGAGATAGCATATTATCCTTCTGTTTCCACATATGCATAAGTGAGAATAATAATACATCGCCATGTAGTTAAAGGAGAATTCTAACAGTTTGGGCTCTCATTTTGGGTGCACACTGCATTAATCCAAGAGCTTTACCAAATACTGATGCCTGATTTATTTGGTCTGAAATATAGGTGAAGCATCAGGATTTTGTAATATTCTGTGAAACTTGAGAAATACTTAGCTAGAAGAAGGTCTTCCATCACAGAAACAACTTTAGTTCCAAGCAGTAACTTCTTAATTTTAGAGTAAATCAACGTTTCTCTCTCTCTCTCTCTCTCTCCTCTCTCTCTCTCCTCCTCTCTTCCTCCCCCCATACACAAGCACACACATACACACACACTTTGTTCTCTGTCCAACTTTTTTTCTTTGCACTCTTATTCCTCACTTTAGTGCAACCTTTAAAGTCAGAAAGACATGACTTAAAACCTAACTTCCTATCTAAATGAACAGATTGTACAATACAGCAATGAACCCCAATGTAATCTATGGACTTTGGTGATAATGATGTCACTATAGGTTACTCATTTGTGGCAAATATCCCATTCTGGTGGAGGATAGTGATAGCAGTGGAGGACATTGATAATGTGTATGTGGGAGAAAGGGATATGTGGGGAATCTCTGTAACTTCCTCTCAATTTTTCTCTATACTGGAAAAGCACACCAAAAATACTAACTAATAAACACTTTAAAACCAGAGAAAAACACCTAATTGTTTAGGAGCATGTTACTTAACTTCTCAAAGTTCCAATTTCTTCATTTATAAAATCAAAGTAATAATATCTACCTTTGCTGGTACAGATAAAGTGAGGTGCTATAATGTCCTTGGTATATAGAAAACTGCAAAAAGGTTAAAAGTACAGGCTGGGAGTCAGATATGTGGGTACCACATACTTACTATCTGTGTAATATTTGTATAGTAAAAGTCTTTCTTCCTCTAAGTCCTCAAAAATATAATACAGAGTAGATTTTCCTTAAGATGGTTTAGTGACATAAAATAAAGAATGCAGTACTTTGTACTCTGCCTAGCAGGGTATATAACCTTATTGGTATAACCAATAAGCATTGGTGATGCCTTGGGACTTTCTCAATTTGATTTCAGCTCTGGGACTTTCCTTATCTCAGGAATTGGATTTCACAAAATAAAATCTTTCTTGGAGGGATGTATTTAATATGTAAAGTCTCCCACATATTAATTCTGTTTATATTTATATTGACATTTTTCTCTGTAGACAGCTTACCCACTTTTTCATTTTTCTTTCCTCTAAGAACATGTCTTTCTTAACTGAATATTAGGAATATGTAAGAGGGAATCCAAATATATAACCAAAGTAAATTTAAAATATAGTTAATGCCATAGAAAGGGGTTTGAGAAAGTGTGGGGAAAAATATCTATAGAATATAATAATGAAGAAATCAATAATCAAACTATAAGAATTGTATTAGGATATAAAAAATTTTAAAACCTATTTCTTAACTTTTACACTTATTAATTTTTTCTGGATAATTCTATGGGATACAAAGCACATATTTTTCTTTGTCAGACACATTAAATGAGGCAAAAAAATTTGAACTGACTTGCTGCTCTTCCTGAACTTACCATAGGCTTATAAATTGGGATCACCTATTATAGAACTCTATGCAGTTCTCCTACACGAAACCCATGGTTTTTCTGCTGGACTTACTCTGAAGTCTAGTTAATAATAATTAATAAAAGACATTCATAATTTAATTCAGTTATTAAACTATTTGCCATCAATTCTGAATAAGGTGATATACTTTTTTTGTGACAAAAGCACCCTGATCCAGAACTGTACCATGTCCAGATCTTACTCATCTATGTTTGGAAGTACATGTTTTCAGAGTTTTTCAATGAATATAAACATGACTTTCATTTCAGTCAATCCTGATTGGAGAAGCCATATAGTATAATGTTTCTTTCTATAATAGTTCAGTTGTTACTTAATAATCAGAACACTAAAAGACTATATGTACATATTTTTAAACATATATATATGTTTAATATCTTCTTGTTGCTCTAACATTTTAATCATTATAAATTATTTTTGTCTCTACTTTTAATTTCTGTCATATAGATTTTCTTGCTTCTGGACTGACTTCCTTATACAGGGTCAACCATCCTAAGTTTGTGGGGTTGGAGAGATGGGCAGAAAGCAGGAGTTCTGAAAAACACTATCAAGTAGAGGCCCTGGGCTGATGCCGGAAGGGAGCCTAGCATCTTCCCCAAAACTCTTTAGCAGCCAAAATTGGGTGCTCTGAAGGAGCACTGAGCTGGGTGGTGAGGGATCTCTGGAAGAGCTTCCACAGGACTGAGAGCTGTACTTTGGGTACATCAGCCTCCTTCCAGTGTGTACCATATAGGAAGACTCAGACTACCTGATGCCTCTTCCCCACTTTCAGGGATTTTGGTAACATAAGCATATCTGTATTTTTAAAAAAATGTACTCTTGTTTGATATTGGCATATTCACTCCTGATTTCTTTTGGATACTTTTTATATGTCTAGCTTTTTCTTTTTTGCGTGTGCAGTACTAGGGGTTGAAGTCAAGGCCTCATGCTTGTTCAGCAAGACATAATCTAGCCTTTCATTCCAATAGAATCAACCATTTTCTTTGCATTTTCTTTCATCATTATGTTCTATCCAACATGTGTCTTTGAAACTAAAGCACTTCTGTTATAAACAGCATAAAGTTAAATAATACTTTTCAATCCATTCTATTGAGTTTTGCCTGTAAGTGTAATATTTAATACATTTATTTTTGTATATAAATACTGATAAGATTGGAGTTATGTCTTGTATTTTATAATTTATTTTCTATTTGTCTCACTATTTTTGTGCCTCTATTTTTCATTATTGCCTTCCTTTCTGTTAAGAAGACATTTTAATGTACTTTAAAAAATTCCTTTGTTGTTTGTTTTACTATGCATTGCTTTAGGTATTTTCTTAATGTTTGTCTTTGGGATTACAATTCACAGTTTAATTGACAAAATCTAGATTTTGCTCCTATGTAGTTTACAAAGTTGTTTCATTTTCTATGCCTATTTTCTGCCTCCACTGACATAAAATTCCGTCATCATCGCCTCGTGTGCTTATCAACATAGGTTTAGAAGTTTATGCAATTGTCTTTAAAATAGATGGAAGAAAACTGTTGCAAAATACATTGGCAATATCTTGTGTATTTGCCTGTGCTGTTAAAGTTACTTGATTTTATTTCTTCATGTATATTTGGGTTAATACCTGTTGATGTTTCTTTATATTCTGAAAACTCTGAAATATATTTGTAGGACTGGCTTACAAACAATACATTTTCTATGTTTGTTTCTCTGTTGAGGGATAGCTTAAACCATCTTTGATGTTTTGAATGTCAGTTTACTGGATATGAAAGTTTTGACTGACAAGCTTTAATTTTTGTTTCAGCACTTCAAATATACCGTACAACTACCATTTAGACTTTATAATTTCTAGTGAGAAATCAGTTGTGAAATCTATTGAGAATTCCTTGTATATACTGACTTGTAACTAACTTGGTTAGAGATTCTCGTTGGTGTTGGTTTGTAAATCTTTGATTTCAATGTTTCAACTTGGTATTCTCTTTGAGTTTATCTTCCCTCGAATCTATTGTACTTAGATGAGTTGTTTGATGTTTTTCATTAAATATTGGAAATTTTAAGCCATTATTTCTTTAATTAATTTTTTACCCTCTGTTTCCCTCCTCACCTTAACTCCATTTTGTGTTTGTTGATAAGCTGGGTCTTGAGCATATGTTCTGAAGAATCAGCTCATTTTGTGTGTTGATTTGTGTTTTGTGAATAAAATAATTTTAAATAATCTATCTTCTAGTCTGTGGAATAATTCTTTTCTTAACTCAAATCTGCTATCAAAATCTATAATGAATTTCTCACTTCTATTGTACTTTTCACATAAAATTTCATTTTTCATGTATTTCATTTTGTAAGTTTTTTAACAGATGTTTTCTTTCCAGTGAAACATAGTTCTCGAATTTTCCTTTTCTTGTTTAGACTAAGTTTTTGTTTACCCAATGGTTTCCATTATTATTATTATTTTTAAAATTTTGTTGTATTGGGTGTGGGTACATTGCAGCATTTCCAAAGGTTTTTACAATGTATCAGATATGTCATACTTGAATTCACCCCCTCCACTGATCCTTTAGTTTCTTGAAAAGATAACAGCTTATTTAAAATAATTGCTTAGCTAATGCAACCTATAGATTTCTTCTAAAATAATTTCTTGATAACTTTTGTTCCTAAATATTACCCATAGTTTCTTGTTTCCTTTTGTTCTATTTTTGTTCTTAAATATCACACATTTTAAACAAAACAATGTAGCAGCTCTAGGAATCAGATTCTCTGCACGTCCCTGGGATTTCTGTTGTAGCAGACAGGAGTTGTTGCTGCTTCCTGCTTGTTTTGTTAGGGAATTTCTGGATAGCTCTCTACATTTATATTTTTTGTACTTTGTGGCCACTGGAGTCTCTATGCATTAGCTCAGTGGTCAGATAATCATAAGACAAAAGTTCTTTTATAAGACTGGAAATAATATCTATGCTAAACTTTCCTTGTGGGTTCTGGATATTGAGACTCACTATAAATGTGGGTTAGATGTTTATGGCTCTGCCTTAGTATTCATTTCCTGCTTAAACAGAAGTTTAAGATCAGTCAGAGGTGAAAGCTAATGGGCTTTTCTGGTCTTTCCTAGACAAACGTGAAGTATGGGTGTCCACACTTCTAGAACTCATGTAAATTTCTAGAATCCCAGCAATAATTTTAATCTTTTAAACACTTTTAATGTCATTGATTTTTGTTTAAGTTTTCTTTTCCTTTCTTTTATTTTTTATTGTTATCCTGTTGCTCAAGCAGCTATAATTTTTTAAATTTTTACTATTGAATTTGTCAACAAATCTGTAAGAAAAAGGCAGTTCTTACTGAATGAGCCTTGAGTCAGGTAAAATAAAGAAACCTTGCAAAGAAATTTTCAAGGGGAACTGATATACAAGTCAAATGCTATTTCTCTGATAACTGGTACTTGGAGAAAATTGTTCTTACTGTATATTTTTTTAAACCCCACAAGATTAGCATTAAGAACTTCTTAATTTCTAGAATTCTAACACTATTCATTTTGACTTTTTTTCCTGCATTCTTCATGGAAACAGGAATTTTGGAGGTTTTTCTGTAATTCTCTCTCCTGTTGTCACTATGAGTCATTTTTGAGTAACACATCTTAACTGCCTTGAAAAAAAAACCAGATTAAAGTATAATATTCCCCAAACACTATTAATTTAAAAGGGTGTAATGTTAACTCAAGAAAAGTGATTTATCTTTTATGATTCTTTTAAAAGCTCACCTTTGCTCACTAGACTTTCCAAATTTACATGAAAAATTCTTCTTCATTAACAATGTGGATTAGAAAATTTCAACACAAAAATCATGCAGCCATAAGAAGTATTTCCTCTAATTAGAAGCATAGGTACTCTTCTTATTTATCCAACTTTATGTTAGTTTGAAGTTGATATATTTCAGATTATTTTCTATTCATTAAACTAAACTTAAAATTATTCAGAATGTTGCAATTTCTACATCCCAAATACATCAAATAGGATTGAAGAAACATTTTTATAGCACACATTTTTAAAATGCCTTACTTTAAATAGAACAATCTCCAAATGAAAATGAATGACATAGATCGTATTTTGGAATTGTCCTCCTTACTGCAATTGTGAGTACTTATGAAAGAAATGAATTATGAACCCACCATGTCCAATTTTCTATTGACTCATTAATTGATGATAAGCCAGGCATTATTTAGACATTTGGGGCATTAACAAAGATATGAACTCATGAGGACAGTTTATTCCATTTTTGGAACATTTTGATTAGTATGATTTCTTCTCACCCCAAAAAATCTACATAGAATTTATATTTGAGATCCTTTCTGAATTTTGAAATAAAGCACGAGAAATCTGTTACTCTTTCCACATGGAAGTTCCTCGCATGGTAGGTAGGGTGAAAATATGTCAATTATGTGTTTATCAAATGAAAGAGTTAATAGGAAAAAAAAGTTCAAGACTTGTGAAGCTATGTGTTCCAACTGTTCCCATGGAAGATCGACTTAGAAGAATGAATACTGAAACTATAGACTGAAGATATTGGAGAACATGAGACTTTCTAGTGTAGCACAACCTTTTTTCTTCCTACCATAGAGAGGTGGAAGTAAATTTTTCTTGAATAATGACTACTATTAGGAATTTTTTTGTGGACTTTTATTTTATGGCAAAAATGTCATTTTGGACTTCTGAGGGTAGGTTATAAGTAAATTTGCAGTCTCTACCTCAGTCCCTTGAATATTTACTTTTGAGATATTCCTTTTTGGGTGCTTTGTCTCAAAACTCAGTTACCTGAAGAAGCTGTATGCAGATGCTCCTCTTTTAAACAAATGAATTCCTAGTTGATGTCCTTTACCAACTACCATCCATGTCTGTGTGAGCAAGACAATTTGGACATACAGAGGATCTGGGTTATCAAATGACTGCAGCTTCAACTTTGTATGGTCGAATCACACAAAGTATTGCATGAATATCTATGTTCGGTTAAGTGAAATAAACCATACAAAAAAGGCAACCAATGTATCATATTCCTCATATGTAGAATCTAAAAATAGTGATCTCATAGAATTGAGACAGTATGGCATGTACAGGGCTGAAGAGAGTAGGGAAGAGAGAGGATGGTAAAAGATTCATCAATGAGTGTTAAGTTCTAAGTAGATTGGTATAACAGGTTCTTCTGTGGAATTGCATAAGAAGGTAACTATAGATAACAATTATGTATTTTATATTAAAAAACTAGGAGAAATATTTTAAAAATATTTTTCTCAAAGAAATAACAAATATTTCAATAGATAAATATATTTCATCCAATTTAAATATTTTCACAATGTGTTTGTTTATTAAAATGTATCACATTAATGTGCCTGACTTTTTATGTTTTGATGTGTATCAGTTAAAATAAATATCAATAAAACATTGAGACTGTAAACACCCATTATGAGATGTAAAAATAAATTGTTTTGAAGCATTACATTTGGGTCATATCATACTTTATTTGTTTTGTGTTGGAACAAAAAAAGAGAAAAATAACGACACATTTTCATAATAGAATTGCTATATTATATAGGCTTTTCTGTGAATTTTTGCATTGCACTGCTAGATCATATTAAACATGATTTAATTAAGTATCCACATGTAACATTTTATTAAATCAAGTCTTACAAGCAGTTTTACTTTAAAATAAAAATTTTAACAGTATAGGGAAACAGAATTTGAATTGAAAATATAAATGTAGTTGAATTTCTAAAAAGAAGCAGCTATGAAATAGATCCTGTACTGCTCTCTCCCAAATCTAGAATCAAAATCTGCAAGTCAATCAAGCTGAATGTTGAACTACTTTAAATCTACAGGAAGAGAGTAAACAAAGCAAATATCTAATTTATTTCAGTAAGACAGAGTGTAGAACATGTTTTAGACAGGAATAGTCCAAAGGCAAAGAAAGTCACAAGGTTAATATAGCCTAATAATTAACACCAAAATAAAATCAAATAAAATTAGTATATCATTGATTTTTTAAAATGATCTACTAGAAAATGTTAACAAACTGCCTGATCTAATCCTCAAAATATTTTTGCTATTAAGATTTAGAACAATTAATTCCTCACTCACACCTATGTAGCATATAAAAGAGTTTTACTTCAGATTTATCTGACTAACAAGTGTGCTCCCTTTCCTCTCCACAACTTTCATTATGTTTTAGCAGCATATTCCAGTAATAAAGTGAGAAGTTGGTATCTGGAGATCAACTCTATGCATACTGGGATCCCATGAACACAATGGTTATCTTATATAGTAAATGGACCTACAACTACCAGTTTGCCAGTCTGGGATCATTGAGGTGGAATCTGCCAGCATTTTTCTGGCAGAACAGATTTGATGTCTCTGAGCTATCATTTAAATGTTTCTCAGCAGCCATAATGGCTCTGTATGTATAGTGAGGATTGCAGAAATAAGTAATCCAAGTAAGGAGCCATGAAAAGAGAAATAAATAAGATAATATTGAAAAAACAAGAATTATAACCTTGAATGAATGAACAGATAGTATAACTGTTAAGTGTCAAAAGCAACAATGTCAATGTATGTTTTTTCAGGACTAACTTTGCTAGTGTCAGTAATGAATTTTAAAAAAATATAATATTATAGGAAATTTCTAATATTATCGATTAGCAGGAGATGTAAAAGAAATGCAGAAATAAATCAAGTTGTATCTAATTTTTTTACTAGCAACCATTGCAGCTGTTTAAAGCATAGTAAATGTGACCATCTGTCACTGTTTATAAATAAAGAACATTTCAATTACTCTATATGAACACAAACAGACAAGAATTTCAGCAGGCTCCTAACAAGTATTAAAAGCATATTGAATTCATTTTGCTCTCAGTACTAAGTTTAGTGATGAAAGATAATATAAAGAACCTGCCTGTGATCTACCACTCAAAATACATAAAAGAAATAGGGCAGGATAGATTTTCCAAAATGTTAGAGACCATGCAAAATTCTAACATATCATTGCCAAATGGCTTATCAATGAAATACTGTGCTACAGAGAAGCATTACTGGATTCTGGCACCGTCATGACGTCTCAGTAAGTAAAACTTCAGAATATACTAACCAAATGCCAGTGCAGATTTTCTTTTTGTTTGTACTGAAAGCAGAGAAATAGGAAAGAGTAAATCATTACAATTTCTAATCTCTAATTGAAATATTCCATATTAAAACAATTTAGGGACACTTAAAACTTTCAGAAATAAAAATATTCTCATTCAATTATCCCCGTCCTTCTCTGAGCATTACAATCACATTAAAACTACTAAATGGTGATTTAAAAAACTCTCAGAAATGAGTTCTACTAAATAAATTAGAATCTCTATGGATGGAATTGAGGCATGCCAGGAGTTCCAACATATAACCATAGTTGAGAAATTACTGATGTATTGAAAAGAAGTAGGAATTATTCTGATAATAACTTAAAACTTCATAAAATGTTAGTTTCCAAAATTAAAATGAAATAGGTTAGAATGCAAATTAGGTACAAAAGAGGAGACTTTCAAGAAAGTTTTAATGAGCAGAAACTTTTAATATTCACTACAAAAGAAACATGCTTTCTCTTCTATTCTAAAGAAAGTTTAATAGAAAAAGAAGAGTCAGGAAGATTAGAGAAATGAATTTTAATCATTCATAAACAAAAAGCCTAAGGCATACTGTAAATCCTATTAGGCAAAAACTGGGATATCAAACATTTTTAGATTTCACCCACATTTATGACTTCACAGAAGCCTAAGGTCAAAGGATAAGGGAGAATGACAATCTGCTATTTTCCACTGGTGTGCCTCAGAACTCTCATCTGCTCTACCTCAAAGTCAAACCATAGTAAACAACTTTGTTCGTTCTTCCTGAACAATTGTACCTTCAGATTAAACTACTGCATATGGATTCTCCTCAAGTGAGACCACTTTATTCTGCCACACATCTGTACATATGTAACGCATACCTTCTATAGCTCCCACATAAGCTCAATGTGCCAATATACATGGTTCTTGCTGATAGATCCTGGATTTTGCCAGTAGACAGTAGTATTCACAACTATAAATCAAGTAGAAAGGAGGATCAACCCACAATAGAAAATCATCCAATGCTTCAGGCCTTAGCCAGCACTGTGAGTTTGAATATTTATCAGTTTCCAAGACATCATCAATACTTAGTCCACCAGGCTTCACATTCCTGCTCTTCTTGAGCCGTCTTCTCCTTTACCTACGTATATTCTTCATGCATTTTCATATATATATATAGTATTTTTTTCTTTCTCTATTTCAAACAAATCCATTGATTGCACCCTTTAAAATTACTGATCCTTCATTTAAAGCATTGTTTTTCATGTCCAGGATTTTATCTTTCTAAAGAACTATTTTCAAAACATAGTCCTTCTTATTTTTGTGTACAAGCTTCATTCTCTCTTCCCTCCTTTTTTGACTCAGCTAACCTTATTCTGACTTTTGATATATTCTTTTTTTTATAGGCAGTGGTAATTGTGAGCAGCAGGCATCATTATCAAAGATGAGGACATAGATGAGATCTCTTAGGGAACGGGAAAGACATAAAGAGAAGACAGAATGAGTGTGTCCTTTGTTATCATCTGCAACTAATTCAATCATTTTACAGAGAGTTTAGTTTTGAATTGCTTTAGATATTCCACATTGAGAATCTCATTTACTACTCAATGTTATCTCTGTAAGATTGTTTTACTAGCCTTATTGAACAAATTTGCAAACTAACTTCCTAGTATGTTAAATAAATTGCCCAAGTGACAGTGATTAAATACAGAACAAATACTTCTTTCTGTCTGGATTAAAAACTTCAGGTCATTTCCACTGTTCTTTTTATGCAAAATACATTATGAAATTGTATATTTTTACTAGAGATTAGGTAAGTGTCTCTTAAAGGCTGATTTGCTAAAGGATTGGTTGCCAGTAAGTGGTGCTATTGAGAGGTGTGGTACATTTAAGAGGTGGGTCCTAGAGGAAGTACATGTAGAGGAAGGACATTTGGAAAGTACATTTAGAGATGGGGCCTTGCCCTGGAGGGGCTATCTAGTGATAACACCCTAAAATAAATCCAAAGGAATGTGTTTCAAGGATATGATAGAGCCACTTGTAACACTATTTACGATAGTCAAGCTTTGGAAGCATCCCAGATTCCCATGATTAAGAAAATATTATATATATATATACAATACACACACACACACATATATGTACAATGAAGTTTTATTCAGCCATAGAGGAGGATGAAATTATGTTGTTTTCAGATAAATGGGTAGAACTGGAAAACTTCATGTTAAGTGAAGTAAGCTAGTCTCAAAAATTCAAAGATGGCATGCTTTCCCTCATATGTGGAAGTTATACCTGAAAGTTAAATGTATATATAGGCACATATGTGATCATATATACGTGCATATGTTTATATATATGTACACATTACACACACACACACATATATATAGTGAGAGAGAGAACAAAATTGTATTAGTATTTCTGAGGGAACTATGGGAGACAGGAGAGATAAAAAATTAGAGAATGAAAAATATTGAAACAAACCATCTTCATGTAAATATAATGCACTGTACTATAAGATGTTGAATACCAGGGGAACATAGTGATAGAGGATGAGTATGCAATGGGGGAAGGGGCTTAATTTGATTAAAGCATTATATACCATTATATATGGTACACCCCTGAAGTACCAAGACAAAAACCCCTTTGACTATCAACATATACTTTAAAAAAATGAAGTACAGGAGGAAAAACACAAGTCTTTTCCAGGGGTGGATACCAAAGGGGGATAAATGGATACAAGGAAAGGTTGAACGAGGGTAAATATGGTAGATGTATCCATATATGAAAATAGAAGATTGAAATCTGCTGAAATGTCCTAAGAAGGAGGAGTGGGGGCAGGGGGAAGAGAGAGAATGATGGAGGGGGTAAATCTAATTTAATATGTATTATAAGCACGTATGTAAATATCAAAATGTACCCCTTGTACAACTATTATATGCTAATTAAATTTTTTTTAACTTAAGGAACAGAAAACATAGCTCTTAACTTTTATTATAAATTATGGATATATATTTACATAAAGTATACATAACAGTATTAAATAAGTATAAATTATATTTAAATCTAGTGAGATTATAATCAATATATTTTCTTATAATTTTAAACCATATAGTTTAGTGGTTTTTCTTTTTTTAACTTTTTTTATTCATTAATTCATATGTGCATACATTGAGCCATTTCTCCCCCTACCCCCCTGCCCCTTCCCTCTACCCCCCACACCCTCTCACTTTCTTGTAGAATCTGTTCTGCCCTTATCTCTAATTTTGTTGAAGAGAGAGTATAAACAATAATAAGAAAGACAAAGCATTTTTGCTAGTTGAGATAAGAATAACTATACAGGGAGATTGTTAGCATTGTGTCCATGTACAAATATGTTATAGTCTAAGTTTATTCAACCCTAACTGTCCTTTTTCTATTTCCTGATCCCTTTCTCATATTGACTTCTGTTGCTATAAACTTTCAGTATAAATTCCTCTGCAGTGGGGACATCAAACACTTTCAAGTTTTGGGTTTCTTACCTATCACCATACCTCCTGTGTGTGCGCTCCCCTTACCATATGCCCCAAGTCCAACCATTTGCTGTATTTTCCCTAGATCTAAAGTCCGCATATGAGGGATAACATACGATTTATGGTCTTCTGAGCCTGGCTAACCTAGCTGAGCATGATGTTCTCCAGTTCCATCCATTCACCTGCAAATGATAAGATTTCATTCTTCTTCATGGTTGAGTAGAATTCCATTGTGTATAAATACCAGGTTTTCTTAATCCATTCATCAATAGTGGGGCACCTTGGCTGTTTCCATAACTTGGCCATTGTGAATAGCGTTGCAATAAACATGAGTGTGCAGGTGTCTTTGAAGTGACCTGCGTTGCATTCCTTTAGGTATATTCCCAGGAGTGGGATTGCTGGATCATATGGCAGCTCTATGTTTAGATTTTTAAGAAGCCTCCAAATTTTTTTCCAGAGTGGTTGCACTATTTTGCATTCCCACCAGCAGTGCACGAGGGTTCCTTTCCCCCACATCCTCACCAACACCTGCTGTTAGTGGTGTTTCTAAAGATGGCTATTCTAACAGGGGTGAGGTGGAATCTTAGTGTGCTTTTGATTTACATTTTCTTTATAGCTCAAGACAGTGAGAATTTTTTCATGTTTTTTGGCCATTTGAATTTCTTCTTTTGAGAAAGTTCTGTTTAGTTCAGTTGCCCATTTCTTTATTGGTTCATTGATTTGGGGGGAGTTTAGTTTCTTAAGTTCCCTGTATATTCTAGCTATCACACTTTGGTCTGATATATAGCTGGCAAATATTTTCTCCCACTCTGTGGGTGGTCTCTTCAGTTTAGAGACCATTTCTTTTGTTGTTCTGAAGCTTTTTAGTTTTATGAAGTCCCATTTGTGTATACTTTCTTTTAGTTGCTGAGCTGCTGGAGTTCTATTGAGGATGTCCTTGCCTATACCTATTACTTCCAGAATGTTTCCTGCTCTTTCCTGTACTAAGTTCAGAGTTTCGGGTCTGATATTAATGTCCTTGATCCATTTTGAATTGGTACTAGTACTGGGTGATAAACATGAATCTAGTTTCAGTTTTCTGTAGACGGTTAACCACTTATCCCAACAACATTTGTTGAAGAGATTGTCTTTTCTCCATTGCATAGTTTTGGTGACTTTGTCAAAAATAAGGCGGGCATAGCTGTGTGGATTCATATCTTGGTCCTCTATTCTGTTCCACTGGTTATCATGTCTTTTTTTGTGCCAGTACCATGCTGTTTATATTGTTATAGCTTTGTAATATAGTTTGAAGTCAGGTATTGTTATACCTCCAGCATTGCTCTTTTTACTGAGTATGCCTTGGCTGTTCATGGTCTCTTGTGTTTCCAAATGAATTTTAGGGTAGATTTTTCAATTTCAGTTATGAATGTCTTTGGGATTTGATAGGAATTGCATTAAACATGTAGATTGCTTTTGGTAGTATAGCCATTTTTACTATGTTGATTCTACTAATGCATTAGCATGGGAGATCTTTCCACCTTCTGTAGTCTTCCTCAATCTCTTTCTTCAGGGGTTTGTTGTTCTTCTTATAGAGGGCATTAACAACCTTTGCTATGTTTACTCCTATGTGTTTGATTTTTTTTGAGGCTATTGTGAATGGAATTGTTCCCATATATTCCTTCTCAGTTTGTTTGTTATTGGTGTATAGAAAAGCTAATGATTTTTGTAAGTTATTTTATATCCTGTCACCTTGCTGTAGCTGTTAATAACGTGTAGGAGTTTTGGAGTAGATATTTTTGGGTCTTTAAGGTATAGGATCATGTCATTTGCAAACAGGGATATTTTGACAGTTTCTTTACCTATTTGTATTCCTTTTATTCCTTCTTCTTGCCTAACTGCTCTGGCTAGGAATTCCAGTACTATGTTGAATAGGAGTGGGGATAGTTTGCACCCTTGTCTTGCTCCTGATTTTAGGGAAAATGGTTTCAGTATTTCTCCATTAAGTATGATGTTGGATGTATGGTTGTCATACATAGCTTTAATAATATTGAAGTACTTTTCTTCTATTCTTAGTTTTCTTAGAGCCTTTATTATGAAATGGTGTTGGATGTTGTCAAAGGCTTTTTCTGCATCTATTGAGATGATCAAGTGGTTTTTGTCTTTGCTTCTGTTAATGTGGTTTATTACGTTTATAGATTTGCATATGTTGAACCACACCTGCATTCCTGTTATGAAGCCAACTTGGTTGTGGTGAATGATCTTTCTGATGTATTGTTGAATTCAGTTTGCCATTATTTTATTAAGGATTTTTGCATCAATGTTCATTAAGGAGATTGGCCTATAGGTCTCCTTTTTGGAGGTGTCTTTTTCTGGTTTCTGGATGAGTATAATACAGCCTTCATAAAATAAGTTAGGTAGTTTTCTTTCCTTTTCTATTTCATGGGTTGGTATTAGTTCTTCTTTAAAGGTCTGATAGAATTCAGCAGAGAATCCATCAGGCCATGGACTTTTCTTTTTTGAGAGACTCTTTATTGTGCTTCAATTTCATTTTGTATTATAGATCTATTCAGGTGATTAATGTCCTCTTGGTTCAATTTTGCCTGGTCATAAGTATCTAGAAATCTGTCCATTTCCTCAAGATTTTCAAATTTATTAGAATATAGTTTCTCAAAGTAGTCTCTGATGATTTCCTGGATTTCCATTGTGTTCTTCATTATCTCCCCTTTTGCATTTCTGATTTTACAGATTTGGGTTTTTTTTCTCTCATTTTAGTCAGGTTTGCCAGGGGTCTGTCAATCTTGTTTATTTTTTCAAAGAACCAACTTTTTGTTTCATTGATTCTTTTTTGATATCAGCTCCTATTTTTATTATTTTTCTCCTTCTGTGTTTTTTGGGATTTGCTTGTTCTTGTTTTTCTAGGTGTTTGAGATGTAGCATTAGGTTATTGATTTGAGATCTTTCTGTCTTTTTAATATATGCACTCATGGCTATGAACTTTCCACTCAGGACTGCTTTTACTGTGTCCCATAGGTTCTGGTAGGTCATGTTTTCATTTTTATTAACTCCAGGAACCTTTTAATTTCCTCTTTTATTTCATCAATGGTCCATTGATCAATGAGCAATGTGTTGTTCAGCATCCAATAGTTTGCATATTTTTAATGGGTTTTTTTGGTAGTTGTTTTTGTTGTGTTCTAGTTTTAATGCATTGTGATCAGATAGAATACATGGGATTATTTCTATTTTCTTATATTTGCTGAGGCTTGCTTTGTGCCCTAAGATATGATCAACTTTGGAGAAGGTTCCATGAGCTGCTGAGAAGAATGTATATTGTGCAGAAGTTGGACGAAATATTCTGTAGACATTGGCTAAATCCATTTGATCTATGGTGTGATTTAGATCTAGGATTTCTGTATTGATTTTTTGTTTGGATGACCTATGTATTGGTGATAGGGGGGTATTACAGTCTCCCACTAACACTGTGGTGGAGTCTATATATGTTTTTAGGTCCTTCAGAGTATGTTTGATGAAATTGGGTACATTGATATTGGGTGATTACGGGTTGATAATTGTTATTTCCTTTTGGTATATTTCCCCTTTTATTAGTATGGAATGTCCTTGTTTACCTAGTTTGATCAATGTAGGCTTGAGATCTACTTTATCTGAGATAAGTATGGCTACTCCTGCGTGGTAAATCTTCCAGCTTATCATTCTAAGCCAGTGCTTGTTTCTGTCAATGAAATACATCTCCTGTAAGCAACAGATTGTTGGATCTCCATTTTTAATCCTATTTGTCAAATGGTGTCTTTTGATGTGGGAATTAAGTCTGTTTACTTTCAGTGATGTATTGATAGGTATGTGGTGATTCCTGTCATTTAGTTGTCTTTGTTGTTTAAAGGTTTGATCATGTACAGCTAAGTCATAATTACTCTCTACTTTTCTTGCCTTCTCTTCTCCTTGGTTTGGTACTGCCTGTCCTTTCATGGTTTTGAGCAGGATTCTTTGAAGAATCTTTTGTAGTGGTGGCTTGGTGCTCATATATTGTTTTAGCTTCTGCTTATCATGGAAGACTTTTATTGCTCCATCTATTTTGAATGATAGTTTTGCTGGGTAGAGTATCCTAGGGTTGAAGTTATTTTCATTCAGTGCCTGAAAACCTCAGTCCATGCTCTTATTGCTTTTAAGGTTTCTGTTGAGAAAATATGCTGTGATTTTGATGGGTTTACCTTTGTATGTTATTTATTTTTTCTCTCTTAAAGCCTTCAATATTCTTTCTCTATTCTCTGTGCTTGATGTTTTAATGATAATATGTCATGGGGTAGTTCTATTTGGTCAACTCTGTTTGGTGTTCTTGAGGGTTCCTGTACCTGAATGGGCATAGTTTTCTCTAAATTTGGGAAATTTTCTGTTATTATTTTGTTGAATATATTACAAATTCTTTTTGCCTGCACCTCTTCACCTTCTTCAATACCCATGATTCTCAAGTGCGGTCTTTTGATGGAGTCAGTAAGTTCTTGTATATTCCTTTCACAGGTTTTGAGTTGTTTGAGTAATAGTTCTCCAGTTATTCCTTTAATTTCCATTTCATCTTTAAGTTCTGATATTCTGTCTTCTGCTTGTTCTAGTTTTCAGGAATGGCCTTCCATTGTGTTTTGTATTTCTGTTTCTTTTTTTTTTTAATCTGAGGTTTTACATATCATGGGTCAGTTCCTTTTAATATTGTCAATTTTTGTTCTTATTTCACTTATCTCTCTACTTAAAGTGTTCTCTGTTTCACTTTAGTACTTATTCAGGGCTCCTATGAGTTCACTTATTTGTTTTTGTGTCTTCTCAAATTCTTTGCTTTTCTTCTCTTGGAATTTCTTGAGTTCCTCCTGTACGTTTTTGTTGACCTTGTCTAGTGTCATCTCCATGAAATTGTCAGTGATTTCTTGCAGGATTTGTTCTTTCAGGTGTTCTTGTGGGCTTTGTTGGTTTCCTTCAGATAGTTTATCTTTGTTTTGTTGGGGTCTAGAACTGGGTATCCATTTTCTTCATTTCCCTCTGACTCCTGTACTAATGTATTTTGTGGGGGAGAATGTTTTCCATCCCTTTTCCACTCAGTGCTGTTACTGTCCCTGTTCTGTGTGTAATTAGTATTAACCAGCTTACAGTAGTAAAAGTAATGATATCTAGAAGGAAAGAGTAAGAAGAAAAAGAGAGGAAAAAAGGAAAAGAAAAAAAAGATAACCAAAGAATTCAACAGGGAGAGATGGTGTACTAACCAACAGGGAGCTAAACAAGCATTTAGAGAGAAAGAGTAAGAAAAAAAAAAAAGAAATAAGAAATAAATAAAAAAGTAAAAAAAAAAAAAGTAAGAAAAAATAATAAAATAATAAAATAATCCCAGGTTCAGGAGCAATGAACTTTCATTCTTAGTAGTTCTGGTGTAACTCCTTCAATATCCAGTTCTGATGTTGGTATTTAAGCAGTAGCTCTATAGTATTCTCACCAGATGGTTGGGTCAGGTGATTGCTTTGCCAACCTCTGTCTGTCCTGTTTCAGGCAGTGGCTCATCTGCCACCTACTGTCAGCCATCTACTACTGCAGGCTTTGTTTACAAAAAGTTCTGTGGAGAGCAGCTCATTGTTTCTCTTCCCTCTCTGGTGGAAGGGTGTGCCTGCCAGCTACTTCTGCAGGCTTTATTTAATAAAAGTTCCCATGGAGACATCTCTTTGCCCTTCTCCCCTTCTCTGATGTGCTCAGAGCATCCCTCTCCTTCTGCTACATGTCCTTTTCAGTTCCTTCTTTATTGTTTATTATTCAGTTTTTCTTTTTGTCAGACAGGTGTCAATCCATCCAGTGGGCTATGCTGGTCTATGTCAGGGGTGGCTGTGAGAGCCCAATGTGCCGCTTATTTGCTCATTTGTTGGTCTGCGTCTCCCAAGCAGATTTGGAACTGGCCTCTGGCAGGCATGGAAGCCCTCCTGGTTTCTCACTGTAACGTGGCATGGAGAAGCTTTGTGTGGGCTGGGGGGTCGGGGTATAGGATTTTTGCTTCTTCATGATGGTTTTTTTCTGCCAAGTGTGGCTCCAGCATCTCAGCAAGATTTTTAATTTATGGAGCTCACTCTGTCTGCTTCCTCCCTCTAGTCACCATCTTGGAATCTCCCCTAATGGTTTTTCTATTATCTCACTTGAGTATCATGTGATTTAACCAGTAAAATTTGCATATACTGAAAGATGCAATGATAGTTCCTTTACATACAGCTTAATTTTATAATATAATTTTCCAAAGAAACTGAAGTTTATGTCTCCTTAGTGTAGATTGTTTAACTGGTCAAAAGGAATGGAGCATGCAAGAACACAAACTCCCCCTACCTTTGCTTTTGGTTCCTTCTGGGTCCCTTGCCTACTGGATGGTGCCACCCATGTTTAATCAGGGCTTCCCTACTCATCTTGTTGAGTGATCCACATGCTGATCTCTGGAAACATCCTCAGGGACACATCTAGATGTCTAATTTACCAATGTTTTTGGCACCTCTCAATCCAGCTAAATTTACAACCAAGGTTAACTATCACAGTCGCTTACCAGGCTTAAGATCCAGGACTGGAGCTTGAACTCAGGGCATCCTCATTGCTAAACAGGGCCTCTACCATTTTAGCCATGCCCATAGACTTTTTTTGCTTTAGTTATTTTTTGGGTAGGGTTTTCATTTTTGCCCAGGGATGGCCTGGGACCACAATCCTTCTATGTGCAGTATACCTGGGATAAAAGTCTTACACCCGCACAACTAGCTTATTTGTTGAGATGAGGTCTTCCTAACTTTTGCCCAGTTTGGTTTCCTTTGATACTGAGTTCCTCCCAATCTCCACCTCTTGAGTATTTGAGGTGACAGATATGAGCCATTATCCCCAGCTCAGACCCAAAACTTTTTGAAGTACCTGTGAACTATGTATTTGTTTAGCTTTGTTTTTGCAGTTTTGAGGATTAAACTCAGGGCCTTGAGCATTCTTTTTTTTTTTTTTTTTGAACCAAAACAAGTAGATATCTTTTATTTTTACTTTTTGGTGGCACTGGGGTTGAACTCAGGACCGCTCTACACCTGAGCCAGCTTCTATTCCCTTTTGCTCTGGTTATTTTTTTTTTCATTTTTCTTTTATTATTCATATGTGCATACAAGGCTTGGTTCATTTCTCCCCCCGCCCCCACCCCCTCCCTTACCACCCACTCTGCCCCCTCCCTCTCCCCCCCTCAATACCCAGCAGAAACTGTTTTGCCCTTATTTCTAATTTTGTTGTAGAGAGAGTATAAGCAATAATAGGAAGGAACAAGGGTTTTTGCTGGTTGAGATAAGGATAGATATTCAGGGCATTGACTCACATTGATTTCCTGTGTGTGGGTGTTGCCTTCTAGGTTAATTCTTTTTGATCTAACCTTTTCTCTAGTACTTGTTCCCCTTTTCCTATTGGCCTCAGTTGCTTTAAGGTATCTGCTTTAGTTTCTCTGCGTTAAGGGCAACAAATGCTAGCTATTTTTTTAGGTGTCTTACCTATCCTCACCCCTTCCTTGTGTGGCCTTGAGCATTCTTGGCAAGTGCTGAAGCATTGAGCCTCACCCTTAACCCAGGAATCCATATCTTTGAAACATGATCTTCAAAGCAGATTTTGTCCCTGTCTCACAATTTCTCTGGTAGATTAGCAGATTAATTTCAGTGATTACCTCCCTCTAATTTGAAAAACTGTATCTAGTTATAAAAATATGAGGTTTTTTTTTTGAGTAAAGTCAAGTAGCTAACACAGATGATCACCCCAATTACCAAGCAAATAAGCAACAACATATGACAAATGATACTGTCAAATCTTCTTACTGTGAGACTAATTATTGTTACCTTTTGAACACATACTGTATTTTATACAAGGTGAGATTTCTACCTGCAATTTCTTTGCAACTGCCTGTAATGCAAACATCATATTATGTTTTACTACTTATGCAATATTCAGTGTGTTTTTTTGCTTTTGATTGGTACTAGGGTTTCAAATAAGGGCACTATGGTTGCTAAGCTAGCATTCTATCACTTGAGCTATGCTGCCAGCCCTTTTTACTTTTAGGTTATATTTTAGGTAGGGTTTTACTTTTTTGGCCTGAAACTGGTATTGGACTATGATACTCTTACCTATTCCTTCTGTGAGCTAGGACCATAGCTGTCGACTACCATACCTTGCTTGTTTGTTAAATAGGGTCTCACTAACTTTTTGGCCAAGCTGACCTTCAACCATGATCCTCCTGATCTGTACCTTCCAAGTAGCTGGGATTAGAGATGCAAGATACTTCATTTGTCCTCAAAATGTTTTCTTCTCCAATTTTTAGAAGTTTTCTGACTAGGAGGACAAATTTTTATTATTCAATTATTTCTTTTTATTATCATGTTACATTATATGTGACATTTACAAAAGTGCTTACAATATTTCTTAGTTAAATTCAACTGTCTCATCATTTTCCTTTATCTACCTCCCCCCATTCTTAGAATAGTTTCAACAGGTCTCATTTTCCATTTTCACACATGAGTACATTATATTTCTATCATATTCACTCTCCTAACCCTCCTATACCTTTTCCTTATATCCTCATCTCTCCTACTGTGATCAATCCCCAGATTGATCTTCCTCTCCCTTATTGTGATCAATCACAATATCCTCCTCTCTCCTGTTGTGATCAATCCCTGGATAGGATCTCTTTTACCTTCTTGTCCTCCATTTTTCCTGTTTTTGTTAAGACAGCTATACAGGGAGTTTCATTATGACATCTATATCTATATATCTATATATCTATATATCTATATAGATAGATACACACACACACACACACACACACACACATATATTATAACTGGAATTGGTTCATCCCCTCCACTTTTTTCATTTCTCCTTTAGGCCCCTTCAGGTGATTTCAACAGGTTTAAAACTTCTATATTTATTTGTGTATAGAAAGTATATCAAATATACCCACCTCTTAACTTCCTTCCTTTTACCCTCCCTCTCCTATTAGTTACCTCCCCTTAGTGTGATTTGCTTTCATTCTTGTCCTTTTTGTTTAGATGTCTATGTCTGTCCACTGAGGGTCTTGCCTTGATATTATATCTGTACCTGCATTGGATTAAGTCAATGTAACCCTCCTCCACTGTACTTTGGGAGAATAACTTTTAGATGTTACATATTCCCCAAAATTCTAAAAAATATTAAACTTCCAAATTTTAGTTTCTGGCACACTTTAACTACACCATGAATTATAGTTTAAAAAACACTCATGTAAAGCAAGGGGAGAATATAACATCTGTGAACATGTGAGTCTTTATAAAATAATATAAAACACATTTGCTTAGTGCTTGTTAAATGATAATTTTCTTTTTCATGGTTTTTGATAAATGTGTTATTTTCTCATTATTCTTAATATAAAATATAGTCTATTCACTTAACGTATCCTACCATTCATATGGATATCATAATTTTAATGCTATATCTGTATATATATCTCACATACCAAACATGTTATTAATTTTATTTTCAAATAGTAATATGGAGTGAAGAAAACTAACCTTAAATAATGCACCTAAATTATGTGTAAGTTTTATATAGGATAACTATTTCTATCCTTGCTTTATTTTCTATTCTTTATAAGATGGTCAGTTAAGTGCAACTCCAAGAGGAAACACAAGACATATTCAGGACAAAATATTTCATTACACTTACAGATCATATAGACAGAGTAGTAGAGTCATGCCACTTAAGACCATATGAGAAAGACACCAGGGTTTTCAGAAGGAAGAAGACATAAATGAAGAGAAAGTTTAGGTCACTGCTTTATTGGGATTTCTGCAGCAAATGTAATGCAGGCAGATTGAAAAGTTTCTGATTGGTTAAGCTCAAATAATTTTCATAGGCTTTGGGCTGGCTACCCAATTGGTCTCTACTTGTCTGGTACCTGGCCAGGGGTGTTTAAGACAAAGGAAAATTATTCCAGGGTGTATAGGATAGATAAAGGAGTTATGGCTCTGGATTGGTGAGCTTGTTTACCAATAGCATGCATCTGATTAGGCTCTTGCTATTTCTGAGTTCTGTTCTCACTTAGAATTTCCCAGGCTTGGTTGGAGAAGTCTTTCAATAGAAAGACAGGCTTTTTCAAATGTCAAAACATAATATAAAACACTTTAATAAAAAGATCACAGCCAAGTATGAATATAACATTATGGAATCATTTGTCAACACCTATTAGAAGATGGTAAGTCTTTTCCTACTTCCCTGGCCATTCTTTGAGCCTACTACCCTCTTGTTCTGACCTCAAACCCTTTACTAACAATGAGTCCCTAACCTGCCAAACACAATGTTTCTAGGAAGCCACATTTATCTGAGTTGGTTAATGGCTGCACAAGTTAATTCAAAGTATGTACCAAGGACCAAAGAGCTTATTGTAAATTATCATCTTAACAGGAAAATGGAGGCCAAATATAAGATTGGCTGTTCTCTAGGGTTCATCATCATGTCTCATAAGGTTTATATGCATTCCTTATTTTTATTTCCTCTTTCTATTGAGGCAGGATAGATAGATGAAGTGATAAGGAACTTAAAAATAATAAATATTGAAAGGGCCAAACTCAAAAATTAAAATAGAACTGGGAAGTAAAAACAGAAAAAAAAATAGCTGCAAACTCTGATTCCATCCCTTTCCCCTTTTACATGTTATATTAGAGGAACGAAGAGATATAAAGGGGCTATCTGACTCTTCTATTTCTTTTGAGATGTTAAGAAGATGCAAACTCTTTCAAGGTAGAGCCACATAAAATTACAGGGCATGCCTGGAAATTGTGAAAGAAAATCATATTGTCCATGTATTTCAAATAAACCTAGATCATACCTTCCTATTTTAGAATGCAAGACCAATCTGACCCTGAACCCATTATTTCTAACAATTAGAAGATGCTAGATAACATGACCATGTGCACTTACCCCAGCTCAGAAAGCATGAGACCCTAGATAGGAAACAACATTTTAGGTGTTTTACACTCCCATTTCCTGCATGGGAAATAGGAAATGTTTCTCTATCCCTTTTCTATTTCTCTCTACTTTATCCCATTTAACTGAAGTGAACTCTTTTTTGAGTCCCCCTTCAAAATAGTTTTTCATCCTGAACTCAAGTTCTGATGAACCCTGGAAACTGGAAAGTTAAGGGACCCTATTGATTCTCTTCTCTTTCTGGTAACACTATGACTTTGAATTAGAGATCAAATGATTGTTCTACGTTAGGAAAATAAAAAATATAGTACAAATTACATATTATTATGTATAACTGAAGATTTAATCCTGGGAGATTTCTGTGAAAATAGTGGTAGTGGTAGAGTTTTTGTAATCTTTAAGTATCTGTACATAAAATAGGCCAATAGGAACAAATCAACTCCTATTTTAAGTTAATTTCTGTTGTTTTACTACTTTTCTTACCATTCTTCACTTACTTGTCAGGTATGCACTTTGGTCTGCAAGTAGGAATTTCTCCGCATGACCATGACTGTTTAATCTTTGGCTGAAGCTGTGTGACCTGAGCTGAAGGAGGTAAAATACACCCGTACTCCCAGCCAAGACCATGGTGAGGCAAGAGGGTCTGTTACGGAAACTCAAAGTCACGAGTTTGAGACCGGCCTGGGAAAAATGGCATGACTCTGTATCTAATAAATACATAATACATAAAGCTTAATTAAAGCAGATACTGGATATGCTTTTTTTACTATTAAAATAGCTCTTAGTGAATAGTAAGCACTCAGTAAATATTACTGAGCAAATAACTTATTTTATAGACTTCATCTCCTGTTCCATTCTTATTTTATTCAATAATGACATAAAATTAAACTATCAAATAATCTGTGGAATGGATACAGAATAACTCAAAGAAAAGTCTTAATATTTGTACGATGAATGGATGCATAACACTTTGGACTCTAATAAAAAACTCTTATTTCATTTTCCTGAATAGATGGACTATAATTTTTATTGAATGCTATTGTTTAGAGAGCAAGGTAGAGATAATTCCCAATAACCCAGTGAACTCACACGTGAGCACATTATTAAATCCTTTGCCAAAGTGGCATAGTTGTCACAAGTGAGGAACTGACATGGATTTATCATTATTGCCTAATGCTTGGAATTTACATTAGAATTCAGTCTTCATGGCATACATTCTCTGGGTTTTGATGAATGTATAATGATCCATATCTGCCAGTGTAGTCTCATTTGGTACTGTCCTTGCCATAAAAGTCTTCTGTGCCCACCATTTCATCCCACCACTAGAAACCACTAATCTTTTTACTGTCTACTCTATTATTCAGAGTGGTACAGTTTGACTCATACAGCCTTTAAAAGCATTTTGGACTGGCTTATTCATTCTGTAAAATACAATTATGTTTTCACCATGAGTTTCATAGCTTGATATCAATTATTTTTTTTAATACTGACTAACATTCCATAGTCTGGATATATCACACTTACATGTGCATTCACATCTTGTCAAAGGACATCTTAATTGATTCCCAGTTTTGACAGTTATGAATAAATCTGCTATAAATATAGATGTGCAAGGACTTCTGTGCACCCTACTTTTCTACTCCTTTGGGTGAGATCTAAGAAGAATGATTATTGAATAGTAAAGTACAAGTATGCTAGGCTTTGTGAGAAGTTGCCAAACTGTTTCCCAAAGTGGCTCTATCTTTCACATTCCCACCAACGACGAATAAGAGTTTCTGTTGTTCTGCATCATCACCAGAATTTAGTAATGCTATCATCCTGGATTTTGGGTATTAGAGTTGGTATGTAATGGTAATTCATTTTAATTTACATTTCCCTTATCACATTGGAGCATTATTCCATGTACATATTTGCTACCTATTTAGTTCCTCTGATGAAAAGTCTTTTATAGTCTTTGGCTTATTTTTAACAGGTTTTTGTGTCCTTAATGTTGAATTTTAAGAGTTCTTTTTATACTTTGTATAACACTCTCTTATTAGGTATTTTTTTGTTAATCTTTTGTTGGATTTTTTTTTTTTCTTTTCAAAGCGTTTTCCAGAGGAGAAATTTTAATTTTAATAAAATCTTTCTTATACACTATCTTTTATAAAAAACATACTTTTGACATACTTTTGATGTCCTACTTAAGAAGTTGTCATTAAACAAAGGATAATCCTAATTTTCCCCTACTTTTACCTTGTAGGAGTTGGACAATTTTGTGTTTTATACTGCGTTGTGATTCAGTTGAGTTAATTTTGTGAAGACTGTAAGGTCTATGTCTATATTGATTTTCTACATGTTTACACTATTAGATTGTCTTTGGCTCTATGTCACCAACTGTATTTAGTGGATGTTTTTCTGAACTCTTCATTATATTCTATGGGTCTATTTGGCTATTATTTTCCCAAATTAACATTATATGGATTACCACAAGTCTTAGGATCAGAGAGTTTAAGATCTCTAACTGTGTTCTTCTTCTTCGATATTCCATTGACTATCCTGGGTCTTTTATTTCTCCATATAAAGTTTAATTTGCCAATATTGTATCCACATAACAACTCATTAGGATTTTGGTTGAGACTTCAGTAAACCTATAATCTAATTGGGAAAGAGCTAATACTGTTTTCTATATTGAATTTTTCTATCCTAAATATGAAGAATCTGTCCATTTTCTTAGTTCTTCGATTTATTTTATCAGAGTTTATAAGTTTCTCAAGTAAATCTTGCTATCTTTTGTATATCTTTTGTGGTATATATATATGTGTGTGTGTACATGAAAAAATATATGAAATATATATAAATATGTATTTCATTTATGAGTGACATTGTAAATGGTATTGGGTTTTTAATTTTAAATTTTACTTTTTTTTTACTGATTTTTTTTTTTATTGATTGACTTCTGTATATATCTAATAACCTTGCTATCTGAAACTTTGCTTAACTACTTTTTTTCTTTTCTTTTTTTTTTTTTCCAGTACTGGGCTTTGAAATCAGGGCATTACCCTTGCTAGGCAGGTACTCTACCACTTGAGCTTCTCCACAAGCCTTTAACTACTTTTATTTTTTAGTTGTGATAGCTTTTTGCTGCTATTCTTGATAGTTCGGATTTTCATATATGCAATTATATCATCTGCAAGGAAAACTTGTATTTCTTCCTCACCAATTGTGCTCTTTTTGTTTCTTTTACTTATATTAGTGAGGACTTTGAGTTTTATATTGAAAATAAGTGATGAGAGGAGATATCCTTTCTTTGTTCTATTGCTTTGTTCTTAGTAAAAAACAAAAAACAAAAAAAGCAGCTTTGGGTTTCTCACCTGTAAGTGAAATGTTAGCTGTAACTTTGTCGTAGCTATTCTTCATAAAGCTGAGGAAGTTATTCCCTATCTTGGTTTTTGGGAGCTTTATTATGAACAGAATTTTGATTTTGTCAAATGCTTTTTCTATATAATAATGAGACTTCCTTCTAAGCCATCACATTGAGTAGGATATTCCACTTCTTAAAAATCTGAAAAAATAAATTGATTCTTCGATCAATAATTTTACAATATTGATAATTTACATGTGCATTTTTATGAACTCAGTATAGAGTTCCAAATGTTTGCCTATTTGAAACACTTTGAAGGTATGTATAGATAACAGTAATTTTGTTCTGATTTTCAATGGGACTTTGTAAGGATGGTATTTGAATTATTGGTTCATATTTAAAAATGTATATACAGAATTTCATCTATCCACACGTAAGTTGTGTGGGAAGGAACATGATTGAAAATTTGAGTTAAAGCTTATAGAATATAATGCACCAGGAGTACATGTGCTTCAGGGTGGGACAAAAATCAATTCATGCATCATATTTTAAGCCCAAGCATTTCCTATCAAGAAATTATATTAAGTTACACATATATTGCATCTTATGTGAGAATGTAGGGATGTTGACCCCAGTGACAGTGGATTCCTCCGATAGCTGCTATGATCAGTAAAAGGTAAGAATGAAAGTGAATGTCAGCAAGGTGGGCAGTTATACATGCAATTATACAAAAGAGGCCTATCACCTAGAGCAAAGCAGAAGATTAGGTTTAACAACTATAAATATTATATAAACTTGTCAGTTTATATTATGTCAGTTAAACAATAAAATTGTTACTTTAAAAGACAATTTATATCAACAGATGAATTATTTTAGTAAGAAGACAGAAATCCCATAACACACATAGACTGAAAAATTCCAAATCTGGCTATTGAGCTATTTTTAAATTTTCATTTATTTTTTATTAGTGTATTTAAATTGTACAGAGTAAAGTGTCTCATTGGATAATGCATTGTGAGTATATACAAGTTCATCTTGCATTAATTAATTTCTCTGATATTTTTACATGAGTAATATTGAGAAATATGTAAAGTTTTAAGATTGAGATAGAAAAGAGACAATTCTTTTAGTAGACAGCAAGAGCTAGGGAAGACTGTGGTATGACATTGGAAAAATTGGAAAGGATGAAAAGACATTGAAGCATGCATTGAATGAACATTCAGCAAGCTATCAAAGTAATTCAGAAAAAAATAGGATAATATGAAAACTTGATCACCAGACCCCAGGCATAAGGTTCAAACTGGTTTTAAAGCAAGAATGCCCTGATATGGGATTTTCATATAATGAATTAAAGTTCCTTAGTCTAGTCTGCACAAGTGTCTCTCTCTCTATATATACATATATGATATATATATATGTATATATATATATATGCATCAAGTGGTTTCACCTGCATAGACAAGTGCCTGAGAATGGGATAGGACCTCTGGTTGCCTCTCTTGTTCTTGCAGGATACCATATTCTTGAAACCAGTGCATAGCTGTGGAGTGATGGGCATGGACATACAGTAAACACGGGTCTTGAATGTTGAAACTACTGAAACAAAAACCACAGAGTAGCTGTTTATAAAGTTTAAATTTGTAAAGAACCCAATGAAAGCACAAAGGTCCAACATACTGGGTGAGATGGGAAGAGCTGAGCAACTAAAGTTCTTTTTAGAACTGTAAAAAGCAAAACATATTTTCTTCTTTCTTAAATGATTTAGTCCAATGCATATAACATTTGTTATTTAAAATAGTAAGCTGTTATAAGTTTTAAGTCATTATGTAAATCACACTTTTATTCATCTTACCATAATGTAATATATTTCATGGAATATTCCAATACTAACTCATATTTGAAAATATTAGGAAACATCTAAAAAGGCACTATAGGCTTTCAGATATCCCTATCCTTTAGTTTTTGATGTGTAACTATTAAGGAAAACTAATTTTGAGAAGAGTGTGCCAAATATTCATTGAATACTTCTTCATAAATTGGTCATTTAGTTCACTTAAATATAACATCCCTATATAAAAAGTAATTTGCTAAATTAAAAATGATAGCAATCATTTGTCTAAAAATCATGAGTTGGCAAGAAAACTAATTTAAATGTTACATACCCCTTATGTCAGCAAGTTTTTCAATGTACTTAAAATTGCATTTTGATGCCATAATCTTTCTTTCTACATTAGAAAAGTGAATGTGCTTAGTAATATAAAAAATTATGAACTAAGAATATATATTCCAGCTAGTATATACTATTTGGCTGAGCCTAGAAAAGAGCAAGAAATAACATCATTTCAAAAAATAATGATAAAGCAATCAAAGAGAGTGGCATATAATAAGAATTTTTATTTTCAGGAACATTATTTCATTTCTACTATAATTAGTAGTAGACTCTCAAGTGTTGTTATCATTTGGTATTTACAAAGTTCTGCTATAATTTAAAACTTTACTAATATTTTTGTTAAACTTTGGTATAATGTTTCAATTGACAGTATACTTCACATTTATTTACTGATGTTTGAATATAATGTTACTTTAGTTTTCCTTTATTTAATGCTATGAGGTGGTTAGAGTTTTCAAATTATTGTAGCTCAGTCATTAATGATAAAAGTTATCCTTGTTTCAGGATTATTAAGTTACTAACTTTTAATAAAGTTACATTACTGTCACATTACTATTAAATTTCTGATATAGGTTATGTGAGAAGGGGAAATTTGCAATCATCTTACTAAAGTGCATTTAATTATAGAATAATTATAAAATGGAAAAAATCTAAAAAAGAATGAGTTTCACCTGTACAAAAATCTATAGAAAGAGGTCTCAAAGCTAGTATTCAACAGACACTTTATGATCACAACAGTTCTATAATAGACAGCATGTTTTGCAATACTTACAAGAGGAACAAGGGCTTATCAGGAATACAGGTTGTAGATGCAGAGATAAAGCACAAAGAAAAGAGAGATATATCATTGTTTTATATTCTCTTGTTTAGGATAGGGCATAGGGCTTACAATTTTCTTTAGGATAGGGCATAGGGCTTAATTTTTTCCACTGGAGTTTGGAAATGGATTTTAAAACTGCCAAGAACCCCAATACTTAGGTGGGATTCTTTCTTGCCTTTCATTAAGAAACACTCACAGCCATATTCATCCTGAATCTCCAGCTGAGAAAGCAGGGTTTCACCCACTTTTAAAATGAAATATCAACATAAGGTAAACATTTGCTTGTCCTGTTCAGTGAGTAAGAAATAAGGCAGAATTTCAATTTTTCAGAGTTCAATAATTTCTCCATGTATGAATAGTTAATATTTAGCCATGGAGAGAGTTCTCCAAATTCATTTGCTGGTATGCTTACTCAACTTAAAATACATGTATGCTAAGGAACATTTGGAGGACATCACCCCAGAAGTTCCACATCTAGCATTGTTCCATAGATTAACAGAGAATAAATCCAACCTTAACCCTGGCAACTGAACTAAGAGGGAAACCTAGAGAGAATAATTGACCAAGAATTTACAGACTAGCATTTGAGAACTAAATTCAGATTTATAACCACAGATAAGATTTATAATTTTGATCAACTCAATTATTCATTGACTCCTAGTTTCATCATGCATAAGTGGAAATAATAAACATACATTTTAGAGTTGTAATAAGAAACAATATATTATGTGCATAAAAATCTAAAATCAATAATCTCTTTTGATTACATCCTGCAATTCAACCTGTGAAATGTTACAGCTTCATTAGAAAATATCTCAATGTTAGCTAATGACTAGAAATCAAATAAAATCCTTAGAATTTATTAGCAAAATGTGCAGAATTCATGTTAAGCAAGTATTGTCCAATTTTAAAAAATTCTTTAAATGTAAATTCTTCTGATCTTTGATCCCATCACTCCAAAATCCTCAGAAGATTTTTGACAAAGTCACCAGAAACATATGATGAAGAAGAAACATCCTCTTCAACAAATTTTGCTTGGAAAAGTGGTTATCTGCCTGCAGAAAACTGAAACTGTAGATCAATGTTTGTTACTCTGTGTATCAATTCAAAGTGAATTGGGGACCTTAATATCAGACCTGATACCTTGAAGCTATTACAGCAAAAAACAAGGAATACACTGGAAGCAAAAGGCATAGACAAGGACTTTCTCAGTAGGACTCAAGCGTCTCCGCAACTAAGAGAATGAATCAATAAATGGAACTACATGAAATTAAGAAACTTCTGCACAACAAAGGAAATGGTCTCTAAATTGAAAAGACCACCCAAGGAAAGAGAGAAAATCTTTGCTAGCTATACATTAGATAAGGGACTAATAACCAGAATATACAGGAAGCTCAAAAAACTGAACTACCCCAAAATCAATGAACCAATAAAGAAATTGGCAACTGAACTGAGCAGAACTTTTTCACAGGAAGAAGTCCAAATGCCAAAAAACACATGAAAAACTGTTCACCATCCCTGTCCCTAAAGGAAATGCAAATCAAAACCACACTAAATTTCTACCTCACACCTGTTAGAATAGCAGCCATCAAAAACAACACCACTAACAAGTATTGGTGAGGATGCAGGGAAAAAGGAAGCCTCATGTACTGCTGGTGGAAATGTAAGCTGGTACAACCACTCTGGAAAATTGTAGGAGGCACCTTAGAAACCAAAAACAGATCTTCCATATGATTCAGCAATATCCGATGGAATGTGAGTCAGGTTACAACAAAGGCACCTTCATGCTTATGTTGATTTTAGCACTATTCACAATAGCTAAGCTATGGAAACAGCCAAGATGCCCCACTACTGATGAATGAAATATAAAATGTGGCATTTATACACAATGGAACTTTACTCAGCACAAAGAAGAATGAAATTTTGTCATTTGCAGCAAAATGGATGGTACTGGAGAATAGAGTCTTGAGTGAAGATAGGCTCAGAATGCCAAAATCTTGATGTCCTGCCATGTATGTGGATTATAGACCTAAAACAAATGCAATAATATTATGGGACATAGGTCACACTAAGGAAAGGCCATGCATAGGAGGCATAGGGCAAGGGAAAGAAACCAAAAACTTGAATGTGATTGATGTGCTTACTGTACAGGAATGAGTACAGAAACCTTAAACTGGCCAGCACCACCAAGGGAAGTGTACTAGGGAAGAGTGAAGAGGACTAGAAGAGATGAACCATTTGGGGTTGTAATACATGTGTGCATAGAAACAACATGAGGAACCTCCCTGTGTAGCTGTCTTTATTTCAAACTAGCAAAAATGTCATGTTTCTCTTTTTACCTTTTATATTTTCTTCTTCTACAAATTCAGAGAACAGGAGGATGGAACCAGTTCTGCCTGGTGAGATAGCGGGTAGCACCGGTGGGATGGGAGAGGTGGAAGGGAAAGGGGTAGGAGGATGAATATGGTCCAGATGATGTATACACATGTACTTAGGGGAGGAGGTATCAAGGAAAGCAGTGGAGGGAGTAAATTCAAGTATGATGTAATTAATACCTTGTAAGAACCTTTGTAAAAACAAAAACCTTCATTAATTCTAACTCTATTTATCAGAAATTTGAGAAAGACATCTTTTGGGTCAATTGCACAACACCCCAATTCTAGCAGTTTTACAGAATAACATCTTACTTAAGTGAACATTTGTATTCTTTAAAATTTTTGTTAGCAAAACAAACAACCAAATTCAAAATACCATTTATATGAATAGGTAACAAGACTCAGGAGAAACTAAGCTCAACTGATATTTTCCCAGATCAGCAGAGCTGAAAACCTGTATTGTTTTCAAATCTGATAAGAAATAGTGTATTTTAAAGTTTGGATAGTCTTCATTTGTGTCCTGAAAACATCTGTAAATCAAGCTCCTTTATATCATCAAGCAGATAAATCAGACCTCATATCAGTCACTTCTGGTAGAAATGGCAACTGGACACAGGGGGAATACTTAATTTTCAAGTAAAATACTTTCTGTCTAGCAAGAAAATATTACTAGTTAGTCTCTACACATCAAGTCCACAAAAATCAGATTTTCCATTCATTTTGCATCTTAAATTAAGTCTATAGAACTTCCCTTGAAAATGTAGCTTGATCATTTTAGACCTGTTAGAATGCCTCAAAGAAACATAAAGGACATAATTTTTCTAATATAATATGTTGTCTGTCTTATTTTTTCTATATCATATACTCTTGGTATCATAGTGTAACAGCGAAAGTACTGCTTTTGCAATCAGAAAATGTTATCTCCATTATAGAATCCATCAGTCTAGTTTTCCTAACATATCCTTCAAATCTACTGATTTTCCTTACTTTCCTTATATCCCAGGGATGAGATGGTATTCTTATTTGGGTTCTGTGTGGTACAGGGAACTGTGGGCTCACATGTTGGACCAAACCTTTATGACAGGATTAATGAATGACTCACCTCACATTGTAACATGTTTATTTTTATTGTTATTATTCATTTATTCACATGTGCATGCATTGTTTGGGTCATTTCTCCCCCTTCCCCTGCCCCCACCCTCTTCTCTTTTCCCCCTCACTTCAGGCAGAATCTGTTCTGCACTTTTCCAGTTCCATTGAGGAGTAGACATAAGCATAATAAGAAACACAAAGCATTTTTGCTAGTTGAGTTAAGGATAGCTATACAGAGAGATTCCTAGCATTGCTTCCATGCACAAATGTGTTACAACACAAGTTGATTCATCTCTAACTGATCTTTACACTGGTTCCTGATGCCCTTCTCGTGTTGACCTCTGTCGCTTTAAGGTTTCTGTATTAATTCCTCTGGAGTGGGGACATCAAACACTTTCATGTTTTGGGTTTCTTACCTATCCTCATTCCTCCCTTATGTGCTCTCCCCTTGTCATGTGACCCAAGTTAAACCACATTGCTGTATTTGCCCTAGATCTAAAGACCACATAAGAGGGAGAACATATGATTTTTGGTCTTCTGAGCCTGACTAACCTCGCTCAGAATGATGTTCTCCAGTTCCATCCATTTACTCACAAATGATAAGATTTCATTCTTCTTCATGGTTGAGTAAAATTCCATTGTTTATGAATACCACATTTTCTTTATCTATTCTTCAGTAGTGGGGCATCTTGGTTGTTTCCATAACTTGGCTATTGTGAATAGCACTGCAATAAACATGGGTGTGCAGGTGCATTTGGAGTAACCTGTGTCACATTCATTTGGGTATATCCCCAGGAGTATGATTGCTGGATCATATGGCAGATCTATGTTTAGATTTTTAAGAAGACTCCATATTTTTTTCCAGAGTGTTTATACCAGCTTTCATTCCCACCAGCAGTGTACGAGGGTTCCTTTTTCACCACATCCTTGCCAACACCTCTTGTTGGTGGTGTTTTTAATGATGTCTATTCTAGCAAGGGTGAAGTGAAATCTTAGTGTGGTTTTGATTTGCATTTCCTTTATGGCTAGAGATGGTGAGCATTTTTTCAGGTGTGTTTTGGCCATTTGAATTTCTTCTTTAGAGAAAGTTCTATTTAGTTCAGTTGCCCATTTCTTTATTGGTTCATTGATTTTGAGAGAGTTTAGTTTCTTAAGTTCCCTGTATATTTTGGTTATCCATCCTTTGTCTGATGCATAGCTAGCAAATATTTTCTCCCACTCTGTGAGTGGTCTCTTATAAGTCAGAGATTTCTCTCAATGCTGAATGCCAAGGAAAAAGAAGACAGAAAACAGTGTTGGCCATATTCCTGAAGACCTCAATCCAGGAAGGGATGCCTGATCTGGTACTTTGTGGGTAAAGGATGATGGATTTATAAACAGACATTTCTAGATGTGACTTCTGTAGCTTAAGGATATGGTTCATGAGAATGGTTTTCCATTTTTTAATAATTATACATGACTACTTTTATTAACTCTCTGAACATGTTGCTAAACATTCTGTATTTCCTCAGAGCACCAAAAATAGTATGAATATTAGTTATTCTCTGCAGGTTTTCTTTCCCAAACTGAGAACTGGCAGAAGTCTCTGGGGAGAAGAATTCACAGCAATCAGTTAATCTAATCACTTCCTTTCTGGTTTTGCCCTTCACTGGAATATAAGTGTAATTAACGTCAGCTCAGATTTAAGAATGGTATCCTCTCCCTACTGTTTTATGAGCAGACAACTAAATTATCTTTTCCTGCATCTCTCCTCCCTGTCCACCTTTATTCATTTTCTAGCTTTCCATTATCCCAAACTTTATCAAAACAGACAAACCAATTTTGTGTGTTTGTTTGGTTCTGAGCCTTTAGAGAAGAAAGAGTTGATTCAGTTATCCATTGCCCTTTCCTAAATATCACAGGAAAATTTGAGGCAAAACTGTCTATCTTCTTGAATCATGAAGAAGTTAAACAAAAAACACCTCCCATTCTCCATGGCTATCTCAATTGCCTTAGCTCTCACTTTGTGCTATTTTACTTCCATCAGAATTGATTGTATTATCTACAAACATATGCATGATAAAAAGTAATTGGAATATATTTGGTCACAGCTGGATTATCTTGGTCTCTTGAGACACCTTCATTTCTCTATTTGCCCACTTTTGTCAGAGCTACAGGAATAGAGAACAGTTAGAGTTCAATTTTAAGAACTCTTAACTGAGTTATTAAATATATGTCACTACTATTTTTGTAGCTTGCTATTTAATATTATGATATATTTATTTATGTGACTTAGAATTCACCAGAAATCCACAGAATTTCCTACTGTATTGTTGTATGGGTTTACTGGTGTCAAATATTTTGCTTAGCACTTTTTAAGATTATATCATTTAATTCTCATAAATGACTCAAAGTGGTAAGTCACTGCTAGTCCCATCTTATAGGTGAGACTCAGAAAGTAGGAGTAATCTGTTGCAGGCTAACAGAACTGATAGGAAATATCCTGAATTTGTTTTCAGATTAAACAACTCTAAGCACTGTGTATTTTATATAACATGCAGTTTAGAACTGTTTTTATTTTAAAATTCAATTTAATTTTATTTAACTTTTTAGTTAATTTAACAACACTATTTTGAAATTCATAAATGCTATTTTTCTTTAGCAGCTTGGAGAAAATAAAAAATCTAAAAACCATACAGATAAAGAGTAAGAAGCTCTTGTTCTGCTTACTTACTTGTCATCTAAGCAATAATAAGGAGAACAAAATTCAATTTCCTAAGTCACTAGCCACAGGCTCAGGCTAAAATGGGGTTAAGACTCTTCTCCAAAAGTGTAATCTTAGGAATCTTTAAGTCAGTTACCTCATTATGGAGTTGACATTTTTTCTGCCCCAGAGACTCTTATAAGACAGTGTAAGTACCTCACCTAACTCAATCACCAGAACATTATTATGCCCCCAAATGGGCATCCATTATTTTATTCTCCCATTCTTATATTTCTCACAAAATACACAAAATTTTCATAATTCAAGAAAAAAAATCAAATACAACAAAACATACCCAAAATTCTTATGAAGTTAAATGAAATTTACTGTTTGACAGTGTGGTCTTTCTTTTACTTTCAAATTATATTATGTCTTACTCTGAATGATTTTGGAGTCATTATGACAATTTAATAACAGGTTTTTACTGACATATAATTTTACTCTTCCTATAAAACTCTGGGTACACATTAATGGAGCAGCTGCATATTTCATGCACAGTCTTATTTGGTGAGATTCCTCCAGCACTCATGGATTCAGAATAATGTAATCCATGTTCTGCAGAGATCAGAACACTGATTGTGAGTAGTCTGGAGATCACCACGGAAAGACAGAAGAAAGACTACTTGGACTATGAGGAAGAGGAAGAGAAATTCATGTTTGCAGTGAGGGAACAAAAATCAAAGAGGGATGAATTTTTTTGGACTTGACTTAGAAAATTGAAGCTGCCATTCACTGTTTCTCAGGTAAATTTAGGTATCTCAGGGTCTGTTTGCATGGCTCTTTCTATAACGTCCTTCTGTCCCCCCCATGTGTATAGGAATAACATGGTCCTCATGACCTTTATCCTTGTCAGGTCATTCATTCCTCAAGAACCCTAAGATAACTTACATATATGGTAATGTTATCTACCTCTCTTGCTCCAGTCATTCATCCATACAAAGAATGTCAAGGAAATCAAGACAATGATCTTGATTAAGATGTGAATAGAGCTGTGGAATGACTCAAGAAGGGGAATGCCTGCATAGCAATGTGAGGCCCTGAGTTCAAATCCCAGTCCTGTACTCCCCCCAAAAAGATGTAAATAGTCCTCTACTCCTCAATGTCTTGTTCACCATGAGTTGATTTTAGTAATGATGTTGTGTTTATAGTTCTGTTAGGTAAATTTACAGAAATATTACAAACAGATGAAAGGCTCTTTCCTCACATCTGCAAAGGTTGCAAAAGTATTCTTTAAGGAAGACAATTTAAGAATGTTTACCAAAGGGCTTTATTCCTTTTGATTTGGGTAATTGTACCTTAACTCAAAATAAGAACTTTTCTTTTGAGGTAACAATAGCTAAAAGCCAAAATAAGTTGCTAAGAGTAGATAATAATAGAAATTGTACACCAACACCATTGGGACTAAGGCATTTCACTGCTTCACTTTACTTTTAAAATATAAAGATTTTGTAATATAGTTAGGATACGAAGAACTGCACATTTTAATGTGTACATTTTGATGAGTTTGGATGTATGCAAACACCCAAGAAACTATTGACACAATCAAGATTACACAATATTCTAATTCTCACAAAGTTTCCTTGTGCCTCTATCTTCTTTGAGGTAAGAATATTTACCATCTACCCTCCTAACAAATTTTGAATTGAGCATTGCCATATTAACTATAGGCACTATACTGTACAGCAATAGAATATATTCATCTAGCAAAAGTGAAACTTTATATCCTTTGAACAACTCTACTTCACCCACCCCCATCTTAAATACCCATTTTGCATTCTCTGATTTTGTGATTTATTCTGTTATTAACACCATATGTTAGTAGAGTCATGCAGTATTTGTCCTTCTGTTACTGCAATAGTATAAAACCAGAAATCAATAATGAAAGTAATAAAAGAAAAATTGGAAAGTATGCAAACATGTGGAAATAAAAAAAAAACACCTAAATATCTAAGGGTCAAAAAAGAAATCAGAAAACATCTTGAGTCAAATTAAGATGAAAATAGCAGGGTTGATAGAGTGGTTCAAGCGGTAGAGTGCCTGTCTAGCAAGCATGAGGTCCTGAGTTCAAACCCCAGTACCACAAAAAAAGAAAAAATATGAAAACAGCATATCAAAATTTACAGTATGCAGAAAAAGTGCCAAGAGGGAAATTCATAGTGATAAATGTCTACATTAAAAAGAAGGAAAAACTTAAAATAAATACTTATTTATATTCTTTAACAAACTGACCAGCAACTGTGAACAAGCAGGAAGTAATGATAAGGAAGTTTGTGTTACATGGTAGGGATTAACAAGCTCCCTCATTGCCTTGGCCATTGGTAGTTTCTTGTAGACTGGTCACTTCTGTTTATAGATACCTTTGCTTGCTTCTCCCCAAAGGTTAGGTATCCCTCAATGGTCAGCCTATTGCATAATGAAAGCAGTTCAGTCCAGTCAAGAAAGAAGCAGAGAGTCAATGTTAATGTTCTTCATGTCTGACAGGCTGAGGTCTTAGCTATAAATAACTAGTTATATCTACTGTATTCAGAATTCAGCCTGATCTCTCTGTTTTCTGTGATTGTCTTGACCTCTCTGGTAACAGTATTGAGCAAAGTCTCCCTTACCATTTTAGCATTTGTCAGAATAGTTTTCTCTTTTTCACTAGTTATATCCAAAGTAACATAAGCCATTGCAGAGTTGATCACATAGTTGCTTATAAGAAATTTTTCTCCTTATCAACTCATTCCAGAATACTTTAGTATTTTTCAAAACATGTTTATAATTTGGAAGTACAGCAGGTGTTTATCTCTTTTGAGTAAGGTAGCCATATGCGTAAGCATAAGGATATAAGTATATTTCCAAATTTAACTGCTTTTGAGAAAAACATTTTTTACAAGAAAAGGAATTTTTTGTTGGGAAAGCATATTTAATCACAGCAAACTACATTTATTACTTCTCTTAAAATATAACATGCAGTTTAAAAAATAAAAACATTTAGCATATCAGTCTACAGATTTTGGTTTTATCAGTATTTTCATTACTAGAAGATATGTGACATATGCAGTCATAATGTGATCATAACACATGAACTGCAGGTGCAGCATTTTGTATAATTTCTGAATATAACTTCATTGAGTTGGTCTAAGAAACTCAGGTGAGTCCTTCCACACATCTAGTACTGCAGTTACAGCAATCCAAAATATCAAATGTAGAACCAAAGCATTCATTAAAATGCCATATCACACATTTAGGATCAGGTTCATGTTTTATTAAATTCCACAGGTATGGCTTCATTTATTCTAAAAATGTACTTGTGTTTTTCATATGCATATGGAAGTTCTAATGATGTTATTGGTATATAAGTGTTTATGTTTGTTAGATAACCCTTGCATATTATAAAAACAATATGCAGAATAACTCTTGGCAATATTAGGAGTGTAAGATTTAAACAGCATTTGGAAATGTTGAAAATGTTATTTTATTTGTAAAAACTCTATTTATATAGCATTTTTAATTACTCTTGGTATATTTATTGGAACAGGTAATTCATGTACATTATACACACTCAAAAGTATGAAAGGCAATAAATAAAAAATGAAGACTCTCTCATTCCTTTTCTTAACCTTCCATTTCTCAGTTCACTTCTCCAGAGATCCCACTCACTATCTTATTATGAGCACTTTCAGACAGATTGACAGATATATGGATAAGTAATCTTTTCTAATTAGGAGAACTTTGACAAATTATATAATATATACATAACTTAGTTTTCCATGTTACAGAATATGTTGAAGAATCTAGAATTAGGAGCATATTCTTTTTATAAATGAATGCTGTAGTCAAGTGTCTCGATTTTCACTTTGAAGATCTTGGAACTCATTCCTCATCAGTTACATATCAGTTACATCAGTAACATATTAATAAGTTCCTTACTATTTATAACTTCATAGTATTCCATGGCATGGTTGCACTGTAAATGTTTGATATATCTTTTTGATTAAAGACTATATATTGATTAAACCAGCTATAGAATTGTGTCACTCTCAGATATTTATTGTTTTATAGTGTTAAGTGCCTTTAAAATACAAGATATTTTATCCAACAAATGTTTGACAATAGCTTTCCTTCCACAACTTTCGCATTTTTACATTTCATTGATAAGAATTTGAACTTTAACACATTCAAATATTCTTTCAGTTATTTATGCATATATTCAATAAGATTTATTCAACAAACCTTATCCTAGTTGCTAAAATTACAGCAATATATACAAATAACAAAAATATCACTAAAGAACTTTCATATTAGAGAGTGAAGAAAAACAATATACACATAAAATTTTAAAAAGCATTTCAAGGGCTATTCTTTGATTTGAATTTGGAAAAGAAAACCTTTTGGGAAACTATAAGTACACCAGGGCTTCCTTAATCTAATGAGTGATACTGCAAAAAAACCCCTTAATACAAATAGTAAATAACAGACTTCACGAGGTATTCTTTTTTCCCCCTGAGGAAAACAGAAAACTACTCTTATGCTAACACCATTTAGTTTAGCATTATACCAAAGGCCCTAGTCACCATAAGAAGCATCTTAAATGGCTATTTGAAATTTTGAAATAAAAGTCATTATTCTATAGTTAATGGTTGTATATTTTTAAATGTATATGTATATTAAGAATATTGTAAACATATATAAGAATATACCCACAGAAAAAAGTAGTTATTAAGTGATTTTATTAATGTCAGAGACTATAAAACCATTTAATTTCTGTATATTACTGTTCCATTTATCTACTGCTGTCCCAGACTTAATACCTTATAGCAGTGACCATTTTCTTATATTTCAAGGTTTTGAGTCAGGAATGCTGGAAGGACTTAACTAGGCAATTCTGCTCAGTGTAGAATCAGCAGAATTCTTTGTGGTGTTCCACTTGTAGATGGCTAATCTGGACCATTCAACTTGCTTCAGTCACAAGTCTTTAGTCTTAGTGTAAATAAATGGACTCCTAGTCTCAGTTAGTACAGTGATACATAGTGACTATACATGGCCTTTCCAAAATGGGCTTCTCAGTAAACTTACATGATATCTCATGACACCCCGGCATTTATCAAGAATTCCAGGAAATGCAAACTGCTTGGTTTGGAAAATTGGTAAACAATAATTTGTATTAGCAAAAGCCCTCTCAGAGTTCATCAAGGTTTGACATGACAGTAACACCATTTATCCATGAGGTACCTGCCACATGATCACAAGAGACAATTTAAGCTGTGTTAATAACTATCCACATTATTTTATTCCATTTACTGATATAGTAGATTTTATAAATGATAAAGCACAGAGAGGTTACATAAATTGGGCAGGTATTTAAAAAGCTAATTCTTCATTCAAAGAGCAAAAAACAGGGAGATTTTGATGTATCCCTTAAATGAGGAAGTACATGATCTGATGACTTCACAGGCAGATGTCAAGACTATTTTAAAAACACGTGTACTGATAGCAGTAGTAACCTGTTCTAAAACAGTGAAAATGAACTTCACTGGTAAAATGACAACATGTAAAGAATCACATGCAGAATAAAAACCAGCTTAGAAAAAGTACTAATGAAGAAATGACATAAAGATATCATTGGGAAAGTAATTATGAGATAAAATGTCACAAAATATACCACCTACTATGATAGGACAGTATTTGTATGTGTGAAAGATTGTGGTATTTGCTTGATACAAAGGATGGGAAGGCAAAGAAAACATTCAGCTTTGAACCAGGGAAAACTAATCAATATAGATAGCCATGAATGTCTAAGACAAGTGCACTGTATTGAATATGATTTATATGTTTAGCTACTGGCTTGAAACTGAAAATCAGTAAAAGACTTGCAAAAGCTGTTGAAGTTTTTGAGATCAACTACTCCAAGGAGCTGTTTAATAACAACTTTATCCTCAAGAGGGCTGGTTTATAACTTTATGCTACTTTTTTTTTGTCCCTGGTAAATTGAGTGTAGGAGAAGGAAGCAGAGAAGAAAGAAGATTTAACTTACTGTGATATATAATTCATGCTTAATAAACTGTAACAAGCACTGGTAAATAAAGAACCGGTAGCTTAAGAAGAGATGCGACAAGCCATGCTTGTTTCTATAAAATGTACTTAATTAGTGTAACTAATACTCTAACGATCAGGAAATAATGAAACCATGACAATTGTTGACTGAATGATGCTACATTTGTTTAAAAGAAGAAAATAAGACAAAACAAAACAGCAAAAAGTATCTGCCTGTTTCACATGAAAAATAATTTAAACTTGGAAAATAATTTATGTCTGTAAAAGTATACAGTAAATTACATGGTCATAAAAACAACTGTGCAATTAAATATCCACAGATATGTATATACACACATTCACTACTTATATTGCATATATAATTTTCAAAATAGGTTGAAAATTTTAAAGACACAATGACTTGATGAAGAGTATTATTTTTAATCTTTAGCAAAAAAACAAACACAGTATCTATGACTCAGTTCCCCTTAGGATTCTCATTTCAAGCATGGAAAAACTGAGGCACTTACAGGTTATAAAACTTCTGAAGATGGGATGTAAAACTAGCTGCCCTCACAGTCCATAGCATCATCCATGGCACTGTGCTGCTACATCTCTATTCAAACTACATCTTTATATCTGTATCCAAAATACACTATATTTTCACTGCTACTACCCCAATATGTACACATGCATTCATACTCAGGGAACTGAAACTTTGTGTATCAATATAACCTTTTTATAACCACATCTCAGTAACAAGACTTACTATACACCAGTGTTCTCAACTATTTTAGTTTGTGAACACCTGTAATCCTTGGAGCAAATAATGAGATAGATATGATTTTCCTATCACACAGGAGGAAGCTAGAGGACAAAGAGTGAAGAAACATGCTCATGTCTAGTAAGTTATGGAGTTGGAAGCAAGCCCTGTCTGCACCATCCATACTCTCAAATTGTCTACCTGCCTGCTGTACCTGATCTTCCCTGAATGAGGGATGCTCTTCTTAACCACCTGTCAGACAAAATCACCTATCTCTGATTTCTCTGTTCTGCTATTTCAATTCTTCCCAGCACACAGTTATTAAGCTTATTCCCTCAGCACCACACCCAGCATCTGAAATATTATTACTTCTTACCATTTTCCCTGCCATTATCCTCTCTCATCTTACCATTCTTAAACTCCTGATCCACTTTAATAGCTAATTAACTGTTTCTTACATTCCACATAGTCTGAAGAACATTCTCTCTATATCACTTAGTGTGATAACTTAAAAACCCTATGAGAGTCAGATCACTCTATTATTGGACCCCTCCTGTGAAATTAGAATAATATCCAAACTCTATTCCCTGGTCTACTAGACTCTACATAATCCAGTCCTTGCCTGTTGTTCTGATTGGCATTCACTGTGCTTCAGTCACATAGACCTGTCTTTTCCTTGAATGCACCAACTTTGTTCCACCTATGTTCTCTTAGCTGGATATTCACAAACTCTACTCATCTTACAGGTCTCAGCTCCAGTGTTACAGCAGAGTCTTTCCTTTATCCTGTTCACTAAAATATCACTTCCACTCATGTCCACCTTGCCACTCTGTCTTACATCTGGAATTGTTATTTGAATGATGTGTTTTTTTGCCTTTCCTCACTAGGAAAGGAAGGTTGAATAAGGGTACGACCTTCTTGTATTGTCCACTGCTCTGGAGCCAGTCAGAAGGTATGGTTGGTGCAGAGTTGGCTCCTAAATATTTTTGGATAAATAAATATTAAGTGATTATACTTTCCTAAATTTTTAAGGAAAATAATTTTAATCATCTCAGTACTGCTTTAACCTGTTATTCATTAATTATATAAAATTATAGGATTAATTTTGACATGCATTTCATACATGTATAAAATTTACTTTGATTATATTCACATAGTAATTCTTATTCTTTCATGTCTTTTCTTTTTAGATTTAAATTCTGCATATGAGACAAAACTTGTAGTATTTGTCTTTCTGAGTCTAATTTTATTTTACTTAATATGATGATCTCCACTTCTATCCGTTTCCTGCACATGACACATTCACACTCTTCTTTATAGCTCAATGATACTTCATTGTATCTGTACCACATTTTCTATATTCACTCATCTATTGATGAGTATACAGGCTGATTCCTCACTTTGGCTAATCTGAATAGTGTTGCAATAAACATGAATGTGAAAGTGTCTCTACTGTATGCTGATTTTGATTCCTTTGGGTATATGCCCAGGAATGGTATAACTGAATACATTGTAGTTCATAAATATTTTACTTTTTAAGAAGCCTCCACACTCATTTTTACAATGGGCAGACTAATTTACAGTCCCAAAAGAGTGCATAAGGGTCCTATTTCCCCATATTCCCCCTATTATTTGTTATGTGTTTACTTGATGATAGCTATTTTGAGATGGAATTTCAAAGAATAGTTTTGATTTACATTTTCTTTATTGCTAATGATATTGCACATTTTTTCATGAATTTATTGGCCATTTGTGTCTTTTCTTTTGAAAAGTATCTATTCATTTTATTTTCCAATTATTAATTGGATAATTTGTTCAATTGGTATTAAACATTTTGAGGACTTTATATAGTCTAGAATTTAATCCTGTGCCAGGTGAATAGCTGCAAAAAATTTCCACCATTCTCTTTGTGGTTGTCTTTTCTCTCTGTTAATTATTTCCTTTGCTATGTAGAAGTTTGTGTTTGATGCAATTATCAGTTTTTGCTCTTATTTCCTGAGCCATTGGAATCCTGTTGATAATGTTATTACTTTTGTATATATCTTGAAGAATTTTCCTCAGCACTTTCAAAGTTTCAAATCTTACATTAAGAGCTTTGATTCCTTTTGAATTGATTCCTGAACAGAGGGAGAGACAGGGATCTTGTTTTCAGACTTCTACCTGTGGATATCCATTTTTCCCAAACCCATTCATTGAGGAGACTGTCTTTCCTCTAACCTACGCTTTTGGTATTTTGTCAAAAATCAGACAATTGTAACTGTGTGGGTTTACATCTTGGTCATCTATTCTATTTCTTTGTTCTATATGTCTGTTTTTCTACCAGTACTATGTTATTTTTGTTACCCTAGCTCTATAGCGTGTTCTGATATTCCGAAGTCAGGTATTACAATACTTCCAGCATTGCTTTTCTTTTTTTTTGGCTCAGGATTGCTTTGGATACTTAGGGTCTTTTGTGTTTCCCTATGAATTTTAGGATTGTTTTCTATTTCTCTGAAGAATGTCATTTGGATTGTGATGGTGATTTCATTGAATTTGTAAATGTCTTTCTGTAATTGTCATTTCACAGCACTGATTCTGCTGATCACAAACGTGGAAGACTTTTGGTTTAGTCTTTTACAATTTGTTTCATCAGTGCTTGATTTGGCTTAATTCTAGTATTTTATTTATATTTTTTAAGTTATTTCCAATAGAATGATTTCTTTTTTTAAGCATGTTTGCTATTGGTAGATAGGAAAGCTGATTTTTGTATGTTTATTTTATATTCTGGTATTTTGCTAAAAGTGTTTATCAAATCTAAGAGTTTTCCAATGGGTTCTGTAAATATTCTAGGCATACAATCCTGTCTTCTGTAAATCTGGATAATTTTGCTTCTTCTCTAATTTATGTTACTTTTGTTTCTTTTTCTTCTCTTATTACTATGAGTAAATATTTAAGTACTATTGATAAGAGTGGACAGAATGAATACCCTTAGCTCTCCTTTCTGAGACAAGAGTACTTTCAGGGTTTTTTTTTTTTTTTTCCCCATTTAGTGCAATGTAAGTTATAGCTTTGTTGTTCATAGTTTTATTATTTTTTAGTATGTTCTTTTTGTTTCTAGTTTCTTTACAGCTTTTAGCATGAAGTGACATTTAATCTGATTTTTTATTTAAACTCCTTGATTCATAGAAAAGCTATTTATTTTTGTATATTTATTTTATATTCTGCTACTTTGCTAAAAGTGTTTATCAGATCTAAGAGTTTTATCATAAGTAATATAAAATTACTGAGTTCTTACTGTGCTAGATATGGCATGTGCCTTTGAATTCTAACTTATAATGTATATAATTTAGGAGTTTTGCATCCCCATATCACAGGAAAGAAATTGATACTAAGAAAGGCTGAAGAACTTGTATAAGACCACATATAAAAAAGATAAATTTGGAATTTTATCTCACATTCAATTTCCAAGGTTTTTCTAACTATTGATTTATGCCTTTGACAAGAGTAAATGCCAATAAAAAGAAGAAGAGGTAAACAAAACAAAAACTTTTTCAGACTGCAAATGTGCTACATGGGAACAGGCAGTGATTGCATATTGATTAAAGGTGAGTGGCTGGTGAATTCACTTCATATAAGAAGTAAGATTATTTGCTGAATACCTGTGGCTCACGCCTATAATCCTAGAAACTTGGGTGGGTGACTGAGATGGAAGAATCATGATTTGAGGCTGACCCTGGCAAATAGTTCACAAGACCCCATCTCCAAAAATAATGAGAGCAAAGTGACTGAAGGTGTGGTTCAGGTAGCAGAGTGCCTGTCTTATAGGAATGAAGCACTGAGCTCAAATCCAAGTCCTCCCCCAAACCCCCAGGAAAAATAAATGAAGTAAGGTTTTGAAATTTTTTACAGTCAACACATGGTAGAAAATATTTATTTATTTATTCAGATATTTAAATAAGTTATATTACATATAGTAAGTTTTTTTGGAAACCCACAGCATCTTGAAAATGCTTCTGTTTAAAAGGCTTAAAGTAAAGTAGGGAAATTACTCCTTCTCCCATTTCAGCCATACTCAGAGCTATTATAAAAAGCTCCAACAGAATGGATAATGGGGAATCCTAATTTCCAGAAGAGGGAAAATTCATATGACTTCATCACTCCATTACTCTCTTCAAATCAGTGGATGCTGGATCTGTGTCAATCATATTTAGAGAGTCTCACATTGTTAAGATGGGTAGAGATTTTAGAAATGATTCAGGCTAATTTTCACATCTCATACAAAAAAAGCCAAAACTGACATGAGTAATGAGCTACAATTTGGAGAGTGTTTCCATATCCCCGGGCTCACTATGTTCTTTTAAAAATGGTGTGAAGTAGGAAGTGTGGTTATTTTTATTCCCATTTGTACAGAAGAATCTGACTCAGTTAAAAGTCACTTGACCATTAAGCAGCTACCAGCAGGGTTCCTTCATTACAGGAACAAAACCAGAAAAGGAACTTGAGATGCTGAGGCTTAATATCTTCTAAAAGAGATTGCCTTTTTCTGCAATATCAAAAGAATATCCTTAAATCTAGTTAATGAGAAGTTTTTCTTAGTTCTCTGGCAGTATAAACCCTATGGCTTCATATCAAAGAAAGGTACATTCTACCAATGACATAGAACTGAAAAAAGGAAACATTGTTATTGATAATGGAAGCCTGAATTCACAAGAACAATTTTTTTCTTGTTAATCACACGAATGAAGTAATTACTAGAAAAAGCAAGCCTGATGTTGTAGTTCATACTAATTAATGCATAGTCACTTCATTCTATAGGATTAATATGTAACAAAATAATAAGAAAAAAAGGAATCCTCATACACTGCTGGTGGGAATGCAAGTTGGTGAAATTACTCTGGAAAAAAATTTGGAGGCTTCTTAAAAATGTAAACATAGATCTGCCATATGATCCAGTAATCCCACTCTTGGGGATATACCTAAAGGAATGAAACTCATTACTCCAAAGGCACCTGCACACCCATATTTATTGCAGTGCTATTCACAATAGCCAAGTTATGGAAACAACCAAGATGCCCTGCTACTGATGAATGGATTAAGAAAATATGGTATTTATACATAATGGAATTTTACTCAGCCATGAAGAATAATGAAATCTTATCATTTGCAAGTAAATGGATGGAACTGGAGAACATCATTCTGAGTGAAGTTAGCCAGGCTCAGAAGGCCAAAAATCATATGTTCTCCCTCATATGTGGACTTTATATCTAGGGCAAATGCAGCAATGTGGTTGGACTTGGATCACATGACAAGGGGAGAGCACATATGGAGGTATAAGAATAGGTAGAAAACCTAAAACATGAAAGCGTTTGGTGTCCCCACTCCAGAGGAACTAATACAGAAACCTTAAAGCAACAGAGGTTATCATGAGAAGGGGATCAGTAACCAGTTTAAAGATCAGTTAGAGATGAATTAACTTGGGTTGTAACACATTTGTATATGAAAGCAATGCTAGAAATCTCTCTGTGTAGCTATCCTTAACTCAACTAGCAAAAACTCTTTGTCTTCCTTATTAGGCTTGTGTCTTCTCTTCAACAAAATTTGAGATAAGGGCAGAACAGGTTCTGCCTGGAAGCGAGGGGTGGGAGGGGAGAAGAAATCGGGGGAGGGGGATGGGGGGGGGGAAGAAATGACCCAAACAATGTACGCACGTGTGAATAAATGAATAATACAAAAAGAAAGAAAGTAATAATCCAGACTTTATAAATCTATCATTACAAAAAAAATTTAAAAAATAGATAATTATCAATTACAAAGACAAGACAGACAACAAACTTTTAGTTCACATCAGTGAAAAATGAGTAGAGGGAATCAGGTTTATAAAATGTTGGAGCTAAGGAAAGAATGATTGCTATTACAAAAATTTTTTTAATGAAATTATTCTGTTTGCAGGTAAATGATGAGGCTGGAGGCTTCATATGAAGAGAAGCTTTGTTCTTTTTCTTTTCTTTTTTTATTTATTCATATGTGCATACATTGTTTGGGACATTTGAACAACACATAGAGTCAAAGATGTCAGCTAAGGGAAAAAATGCTAATCAAGACAATTTTACTGGTATTTTTAAAATTGGGTAATTAATGTAAAAGTTATTAAGTGAAAATGCTAGGTTTTGTTTTTATTTAATGCTTTTTGCTATTTGTTTGACACAGGGTTTCACTATGTAGCCCAGGCTGGCCTTGAACTTGTAATATTCCAGCCTCAGCCTCTAGACTTCTGGTTAAAAGGCATGCACCACCAGGCCTGGATAAAAATATGTATGGAAAAAAAACAAAAGTAGGGAAAACTACTTGGGAAGATGGATATATCAAAAGGTCAGGACAGTTTGGAAATGTTTCTTTATGTGTCTCACTTAAATCAACACAATGTTTTATTTTTCTGTTGGGTTGTACACACAATGAATTTTGTTAGTGTGATTTATTTTAAATTCAGGTGTCAAGTAATATCTTTCTTGTTTTCATTAAATGAGTAAAGTTTTAAATTTAAAATAAAATTTCTCAACCTAATTTATTTTTTTAGATGTTTGTGTGTATATATTCATATATATGTGTATATGTGTATGTGTATATATATATGTTATATATATATTAGTTGTATATATATATTATATATATATTGGTTGTATATATATATATTTCAATTTTATTGAAATAAGATGCTTTTAGCTTAAGATACATGAATGTAAGGTGCAATCATTTCTTAAGACACAGTGCATGTATATTAGGTCTGAGGATGTAGATATTTCTCAACAACATAAAATTTAGTTCAGATTTATTGTTATGTATGTTCCCATTTCTCTATGAGTATGGGTGTATTTATCTGTGTGCATTAAGAAACCATAGTAATCATATGAAAATAATTAAGATACCCTGAAGTATCTTGTTCTAAGCTTTAAAATCTGGATTATGTCTTAATGCCTATTGGAATATTCAGGCTTATTTCTGCTAAGTTAAATCTTTCATGCTTTATAAAGTGGAATATTATTAGAATCTTAAGTTTTATTTATCAATAAAGTACCACATTAACAAGTATATATTTATTGCCTACTATATCTCAGGAATCATTCCAAGGGTTATGAGTCATAAAAACCATTGAGAGGGCCGTAACTCTAACTCTGCCTTTTATTGTGATATTCTGCTCCAGTACACTTCTGTTTAAATTGATGCTGGCAGATGAAATGCTAAGTACCATCTAGCTCTAAAATCTCCTGCTATTCACCAATGAAATTATCAATGAACAGTGAATTATTAGTAAATGGAATTAAAGGTAGCCATATATTCTTGGCTATCTTCCCATCAAAAGGGATTGTTTATATCCCTCTCCTAAAATCAGTTGACACTGTAACTGCTTAGTGTATGGGAAGTAGGGAAATTGCCAGTTCTGGGTCTAAGGCTTAAGAACACCTGGCAGGTTTCACCTCACTTTTGAGTTACTTGATGGAAGTAGTTTTTGATGGAATAAATTTGGTAGCTTTGTCAGAAATAACACATGCAGACTCAGGTGAAGAAAAGTGGTCCTGGGAAACTTAGACATGAAAACACTGCCACAATAGTTTACCAGTCCACCACCTATACATCCAGCTCTTGTGGTGATAACCACATATGATCCCAAGTGTGATCACCAAGAACTGCTAACTGGGCCCAGCAAAATCACAAAATCATAAGAGAGATTAAAATGGTGTTACTTTAAGCTACTAAATTCAGAGATTGTTTGTTATTTATCAATAGGTAACTAAAAGAGAAATAACTTCTTAGTATTATAGGGAAAATAAGTCTATTAATTATCTTATAAATTATATGTTTAGATCATACATAGTGAAGTATCTATGCATATATGTACAGTAAGTTCTGCTATTGTCTGATATATATTATACAAAATATTATGATATAGATGTCATGGTCCATAAGAAATATGGAAATATGAGTATAATACTTAAAAAATTGTCAGTAATGCATTAAAAAAATCAAGAAAGAAACCTAAAAGAACATAGAAGCACAGTTTTATACATATTAAATGTTAAATAATTGGCAAACACATAAGACCCTAGCATTATAACTATGCCTCTTTACCTTCATAAAGAACTGAAGATTGAATCATTCTTGCCTGTTATAATATTAGCTTATGGAAGTCCATGTTACAAGAGAAAAGGTACACTGTAAGTATGCATGAAATTATCACAATGAAATCCCCTCATCTGGTTAATTCATGATAAATCAAGATAAAATTTTTAAAAGAATTATGCAATTGTGCATTTGTGTGAAGTGGTTAAAGAGGGTTATTTGAATCAGTCAGAAACTTGTAGCATTAGGAGTAGATAAGTGTTCTCATAACACATGTGTGTGCTAAACTAAAATTGTGGATAGAAGTTTGATGTATATGTGTGTTTTGTGTATTGCTATGTGGCTCCACTCACTTTAGTGTAGTTTTGTGCTTCATCCAGTCTTGCTCAAGGATGAAACTCTTTGCAGATTAAAACAAAAAGCTTTCATTTTGTTCAAACTCTTCCCCAGTGTACCCATTGTGTGAGATCAAACTTATGTTTTCAATATGCATGTCATAGCAGAACTGAGTATGTATGTAAACTTCCATGAAAAGTTTCCAAATTTTAAAGAAGACACAATGAACTGAGCTGAATGGGGAACAATGAAATGTGGATTGTCAAGCAGAAAAAACAAACTCTTGTAGGAGAGGAGAAAAAAGAGGCCTTCATAACCAGTTCATTTGTCCAGGAAGAGGTAGGACTGGGACAGATGTGGGACACAGTTACCAAGTTGGAAGAATTGTATGACAGCAGCACTGGACCCAGCAATGGGTCAGAATTAATCTGACACTAAAGAGCAGTAAAAATGGTGTGGTTGTGGAAATTTGAAAAAGAAAAAAACAGCAGTAAATATGTTGGGTTCCAGATTATTAAAGTACTTGGGTGTGGGGAATCAAGTTCTGTGTGGCTAATGTTACAGCCAATACAGAACCATTATAAATTTCTAAGCAAGGAAGAAGAATGAGGAGAAAAGCAAATGACTATGTTAGAGTCTTGGCGTTGTGGGTATGTAATTCCAAGGAGACTACTTTGAGGAAAAGACACAAGAGTTCAGTAACAGACTGTGCAGATGCTTGATTCATTTTTCCCACATTGCGACCCAACTTCTATTAAAGACAAGCTGACTTTCAATAAATCTCAAATGTTCACTTCCAAACACATTCACTTTTACCTTGCTTTTTTGGTACCATTGCTTTTTGGAAGGCAGATTTTTACAAAGTTCAGAGCAGAGAACAGCTGATCAATCAACAATTTAAACACAACTGACAATCACAGGACTGACTGAGAGCGTCTCATCAACTGAGTTGTGTTATGCACATGTGGGAATTTAAAATGATTTGTTCTGAATTTTTTTTTGATTTTTGAATTTATTATTATTTTCTTGGCCACACTTGGTGAAACCACATGTGAGAAAGCCATAATAAGGAGAGCTTACTTGACTTAGTTCTAGCCAGAGACATGTCTTCTGAAATCTGTGGACAAAACATATGTCAAACAATTTGAGAATCTTTAAAATAAGTTGTTTCTTAAAAGGTAACATCTTACTATTTTTCAGCATTCTAATATGATAGATCTATATGTATTTAGCATTAGCATCAACAATTATGATCTGGATAATTAAGATTCCTAACTAAAACTGATGGTACTCCATATTAATTATACCTGAAAGTAATGCACACTTATAACTGTGCAGCAGTTTAAGAATAAATCTATGCTCCTGTGATTATATTATAATTTTAGCTCATTTATCTTTGTGAAGTATTTCTTAGTGGATTCAAAATACATTGCAATGGTTTATAACTGAAATGGTAGTATTTCACAGTTTGCTTTTAAATGTCACAAGTGTGAAGCTGTAATGATGTAGATCCATAAAGACTACTGGCTTCCAACATTGATAACTGATATTAGGAAGCTACCAATGTCACTATCCTTTTTATTACATGCAAAAGTACTCTTTTCTTATTTCCTTAAAGCCAACAAGAATTCCAGGGTATATCTCTGAGGACAACATTTGGACTGAAGAGCTTAAGTAAGTGAGATAAGATTCTCCTAACAGCAAGATTTTCTGAAAACCTTTATCTATTGAAGGCATCACTTTACTTCAACCAAGTCATTCACTTATACTCCCAAAACATACAGCCTTCTGAGCATTATACTAAAGTATAAAGAATACTATATTAAAGTGTGATATTCACAGAAGAGGTACATGTAAAAAATTAAGCAACTATTCTTCAGACATGTAATTTACTCATAATTATGTGGGAAGCCTTTCACTTCCTATATTTAGTTTTCCGCTAATACATTTAACATCACAACATATTTAGCACTTAAAGGACACAGACTTATTCTATCAGCTGGGTTCTCTGCTCAGAGTCTCATAGGACTGAAATCAAGTTTTGACAAGGGCCAGATCTTAATCAGTGCTGTGTCTTCTCAGGTTATGAGTACCTGGCAGAATTCAGTTCCTTATAACTGCACAGCTGAAACTCTCAACTATAACAGATTGGTACTCTGCCTTGAAACGTGGCCCTCTCCATAGCATGGCAGTTTGCTTCTCAAGGCCAGGAGAACAACTCTGCTTCATGGACACACTGAGTCCCATTTTAATAAACCAGGAGAATATTTTTAAGTGAAATAAGCCAGGCACAGAAAGACAGTTACCTTATGATCTCATGTATATGTGGAATCTCATAGAGGTTGAGAATAGAATAGCATGACTAGAGACTAGGGAGGTAGTGAGGGGAAAGAGAATAATTCATGGATTCTAAATTACAGTTAGATAGGAGGAATAAGTTCTGGTCTCTTATGACATGAAAGGGTAAATATGGTTAATAATAATGGATTGTATATCTAAAAAAATTAGAAAATTTTGAACATAGTCATCATAAAGATATTACAAAATGATCTACTCTGATTTGATCAATACCCAATGTACACATGAATTAAAACATGATAACATACTGAGTAGATATGTAGTATGTCAAAAAAAATCATAATAAATTAATTTTTAAAAGGTTAACTTGATTAAATCTCCTTTTCGTTTAAGTCAGTTAACTGACTAGCAATCCTCATTACATCTGCAAAATCCTTTGACCTGTGGTATGAAAAGTAATTTAGTCAGGGAAAAAAATTCCAGTTTATTCACTAGTTGTGCCCACACTAATGGCCAGTGATAATAAAATGGTCTGAATGATGAAGGACTACCTTGCATGTGTAGTTATCTTTTCCAAAATGAGTAAAATTCTGATATAACATAATGAAAATTGTCTTTCCTTTGTAGTTCTGGAATTTTACCATCAAAAATTGATATGATGTCTATCTTATATAAGGCAGAATTAATGTCTCTGCCAATCACCATATCTCTAGCAATGTACAGTAGTTATTTAATGACTATTTGTGAATAAATAAGAATCATATGTGAGCCCCCTATAGATCATTTTGACACTGTCCCATTCTGATGACACAGCCTGGTAGAGATCTTAAACAATTATAAAATGGTTTTCCTCTAATCAATGCTGAAGTATTTCAATAAAGAGACAAGTACCCTAAAGTGCTGAACAATGTTTTGTTTGTTTTGATTTAATTTGATTTAAATAACTTCAAGAACAAAACAAAATTAGTCAGGTGGTCAACTCTGAATTGTCACTAACTTTAACAGAAACAAAGTTGCTTCATTTTTTTCAAAAGTTAATATATATTTATGTGAGTTGTTAGTGGATAAAGGAAGCTCCAGTTCAAGTTCAAAGACTGAAATCAGCACCCAAGGAAATTATAAGCCAGGTAGGACTAAGCTCAGCATGGCAGTAACCACATTTACCTGTTGAGGCCTATGGAAACAGCCTTCACAAGAAATGTTAACAGTGGCCCTGTACCATATATCATGCAATATGTTACTAAATTCGTCATACATACACAGTCTATCAACTGGTGAATATCAAGGCAAAAAGAGACTGACCTGAATACTATTTCAGAAGGACAGATGTTAACTAAACTGATAAATTGAACTATGAAGTCCACAGGAATCCGTAATATGTCTTCAAGAATATTTTGCATTTTAGAGTCTTTAATTAGCTACCAAGTACATAAGCATACATATATAAAATTTTCAGGGTTATGTTATTTAGCCTCCAAATCATCCAGAGGACTATTTTCTTTGTGTTTAAATAAACTTATTTAAAACAGGAGAGAAATGGCAGTTTAAACAAAATGAATGTTGGTGACAGGTCCCCTTCACTACAAACCAGGAGAAACTTATACCCACAGTAGTGCCACCTAAGCAGTCCCTATTTGAATTCCCTGGTCAGGTTTCTGGGTTAGGACTGGTTGGGTCATCAGGACTGGTTGGGTCATCCAGTCTGATTACATCATGTTGTAGCCCTCCTCCTTCACTGGGCTCTCATGGCTTCCCTGGAGCAGGACTGGTCTGGGCAGAGCAGAGCCACTGTGGGACTCTTGGGCTCAAAGCACAGTCTCTTGTCCAGTCCTGCTGCCCACAGTGACTTTCCTCAGGCACCTGTGGTGGGCACCACTGCCTCCCTGATCCCCACCCACCCAGAGACCTGGTGGGGGCAAGAAGCACCCACCCTCCCAACCAGAGGATCTGGTTGTTCCCACTTAGGTGAGGAAACTCCTGGAGGGTGGGAGTGGTTTAGGACTAGCTCCAGGTGTGCTTTGGTGGAGGCCATCTACGGAGAATGAGCCAGAGATGAGTAGTTGACTCGGGCCACCAGAGGAAGCAAGTACCAATCCTTGAGGTGAGGTGGAGAGCAGCTCTTGCTGGACCTTCAGAGTTGGGCACAGTCATGCATAAGGGTGTTTATTCCTCAGTCTTAGGACAGTGGTTATAAAGAGCCAGTTACTCCTGTGCTTCACATAATGGCAATAATTATTAGCAAAGTAGAGCAGTTCTGCAACTTGTTCTTGGCAGTAATTTATCCAGAATGACTGTTTCCCTTTCACTACTTTCCTGGGCTTTACTTGTTTCTCTTATGCACATGCACAGAGAGACCAAGAGCTCTTGCAGATTCAGAACTGAGATTTTTGAGTCTAGCTCTCCAGATTCAATGCAGTGCTTCTATCACATAGCAGGTGGTTCACCCAAATGAGTGGGAGAAGGAACCCCTTGGAGACTGAAGGCTAAGGCTTTTCTCTATTCTCCAGTTCCAATCTCTAGAAACCTAGTGGAAGTCCTGTTGTAGAGATAACAATTTTGGATAGAAAATATCCAAAATTTCTGCTTCATTAAGGATCTGCTTTAGTCTGTTTGGGCTTCAATGACAAATATCATAAACAAGTTGGCTTACAAATAATAACCACTTTTTTCTCATAGCTCTGGAGGCTTGGAAGTGCACTATCAAGGAATTGCATCAGATTAGCAGCTAGTGAGAGCATGCCTCCTCATAGATGGTATCATCCCACTGTGGATGCTCATGGTGGATGGGATGAGGTGTTTCTTGGACCTCTTTTAGAAAGCACTAATCCCACTAAGAGGGCTCTGTACCTATGACCTAATTGCTTCCCAAAGGTTCCATCTCCCATCCCCTTAAGGCTCAGGTTTCATTACACAAATTCGAGGTGACACAAATAATTCAGACCTATATAAAAGAGACTTTCATTGATTTTACTTAAATTTCCATTTAGAGTTTAAATAATATATAAAGATTCAATAGATAGGGATTAAGTAGTGATGAATTCTTTGTGATTCCCTCAGATCTACTGCTATTTTGTGAAAATAGTGTTCAGATTTTGCTCAGTACTGCAAATGACCAATCATCCCCACACCTCGTCTTTTTGCTGCCTGCCTTAACTCCAGTACACATAGGAACGAATACGTCAATGAAAGTATTTTGTTCAAATGGTGACAAGTATTAACTTCAGTGATATGTACATGCCTCAGATACAAAAATGATAGTTTTGAAATTTTGTTAAGCCTATAAGTTAGAGTAGCACAGGTATAGACATGTTTTAAGTGCCCAGCCATTGCAGTACTCTTATATTAAGAGTAGGGCATCAGGAAGGAAAAAATTTGGGGACCCCAAAAATATGCATGGTAACATTTTAAGGGATTTCCTTGAGGATACTGGCCTTGACAACGACTTGAATCCATGGACCTTTCAGAGGTGGCCACCCTTACTTAGTAAGAGTTACCACATTTCCTAACCTAGCGAATATTGTAGAAATTTTTCTTCCACAATTGAACATGTGTCCCTATCTGGAGTTTCATTCACATGCTCTAGGCTGTAAGCGTGATATTTAGGGATGAATCTCAGCATAAAGTTTATAGTGGCATGACAGGATCTAATATGAAAGGAAGAGGAATCAGAAGAATTAACATGTACAGCAGAAACTAGATACATACACCTGAAATGAAGTTCTTCACGTGCTTGAACAAGGAAGCCCAAACCTAAGATTGTCTAAGCAAGAATTTATATATTTAGGAGCATCTTCTGAGAAGATGAACTGTAACACCTTAGGAAGCACTACAAGGGAAAAACTGAACTCATTATGAGGAGGCCTCTTAGACAATGGCTAATGTTAAACCATGTGGAAAAGCCTGAGTTGCTCTAGCAGACAGTAGAGAAAGGAAGTGAAGTTGCTAGAGTGAATTTACCTGAGGCCAGAAGACCCATTAGAGGATAATGTTCCATCAAATGGTCCAGAGTTATTCAGTGAAAGCCATCAGAAATATACTGATGAGGGGGCACTAGCAGTATTAAGATATGCATTGGAGAGTCTTCTCTGTATACTTTAAATAAAAGCAGAAGAAGTGATCACAGAGTTGGGTCACTGTTATCCACAGAATGCTGACCTGTTGGAGGTCAGGAGCTGGCACTTAACCACTAGGTGGCAGGAAACTGCAGTTATCATAAGGATTCATCAGGTGAGAGGAGAGGCCAAGAAATCTTTTTTTTTTTCATTTTTCTTTTATTATTCATATGTGCATACAAGGCTTGGTTCATTTCTCCCCCCTGCCCCCACCCCCTCCCTTACCACCCACTCCCCCCCTCCCACTCCCCCCCCTCAATACCCAGCAGAAACTATTTTGCCCTTATCTCTAATTTTGTTGTAGAGAGAGTATAAGCAATAATAGGAAGGAACAAGGGGTTTTGCTGGTTGAGATAAGGATAGCTATACAGGGCATTGACTCACATTGATTTCCTGTGCGTGGGTGTTACCTTCTAGGTTAATTCTTTTTGATCTAACCTTTTCTCTAGTTCCTGGTCCCCTTTTCCTATTGGCCTCAGTTGCTTTAAGGTATCTGCTTTAGTTTCTCTGCATTAAGGGCAACAAATGCTAGCTAGTTTTTTAGGTGTCTTACCTATCCTCACCCCTCCCTTGTGTGCTCTCGCTTTTATCATGTGCTCATAGTCCAATCCCCTTGTTGTGTTTGCCCTTGATCTAATGTCCACATATGAGGGAGAACATACGATTTTTGGTCTTTTGGGCCAGGCTAATCTGTATATCACCCTATACCAAGATTAACTCAAAATGGATCAAGGATCTTAATATCAGACCCCAAACTCTTAAGTTGATACAAGAAAGAGTAGGAAATACTCTGGAGTTAGTAGGTATAGGTAAGAACTTTCTCAATGAAACCCCAGCAGCACAGCAACTAAGAGATAGCATAGATAAATGGGACCTCATAAAACTAAAAAGCTTCTGTTCATCAAAAGAAATGGTCTCTAAACTGAAGAGAACACCCACAGAGTGGGAGAAAATATTTGCCAATTATACGTCAGACAAAGGACTGATAACCAGAATATACAGGGAACTTAAAAAACTAAATTCTCCCAAAACTAATGAACCAATAAAGAAATGGGCATGTGAACTAAACAGAACTTTCTCAAAAGAAGAAATTCAAATGGCCAGAAAACACATGAAAAAATGCTCACCATCTCTAGCAATAACGAAATCTTGACAGAAGGAGTTTGAGATGGTGAATAAACCGTGGTGTCAATCTCAGGAACAGGAAAGATCAGCTTCCAGTGTGAGTGCCCGCTGTAGACCACGACTATACAGAGATAAGATAGGGTTCTTTTATTCCTGCATTTGATCCGGATATCTGAATTCCCTGAACAATTAGAAGCATGAAATTGGAGAGGGGGGACAGTGTGGAAGACTGTGGAATTCTTGTAAGTATTGCAGCCAGCTTATCTTCTGGATTAATTGCCTCCAGTGAAGTCCTGTTAACTGAACAGCTCCCTCTAGCTCAGCACATTCCTTCAATTGCCTCATTAACAAGAGGATTGTCATTATTCTGCTGAGCAACTTGCATTGCAAGTGTTCAGAGTCTGGTTGAATGAAACTACTAGATAATGAAAATATAGAGAGTGCATGAACTCACTTGAAAATCATCCGGGCCCATCCTAATTTCAAGGATAGGAAGAATTTCCAATATTCACAAAATAAGGAAAAAGTCATTTTTGTTTTGAATTTGAACTTCTGGGAAAATGCACAAAATTCTTGTAAATATGAAACAAATCTTGACATTTCATACCATCTGCCTAATCTGTTAACAGCATAAATTTAAGATTGAAACTAAATTTCCTGCAATGTGCTGACTCTCTCAACTATGTTGAAAAAACAAAGAACAGTAAAATGAAAGTAGGAAGAGAAATCTGCTCACAGACAGATGGTGTAGGTGAAATGATGTCCTGAATGTACAGTATTCCAGAAGTTCATAATCTGTTTTTTGTATAATTTTTTTAAACTTTAAACTTTTGACAAGAATTCTAAAGATTTCAATGCTACCTATTGCATGATTTCTTTCATGTGTCATTCTGTAAAATGCAAAATTGTAGAAAAGAGAATTTTTTCCTGCAAAGGGACCTCACCAAGGAATATTTTAGGGTGATGGAATTGTTCTTTATGGTACTGTATTTGAAGATGAAAAAATCACAGTGTCTTATATTACAAAGAGTGGCTTTTATTGAATTTAAATTTAAAAATTAATATTAAGAATCAGAATGGAATGCAGGCAATGACCAATGTGTCTAATTCTATTGGAAATATATGACATAACCTTAGTGAAATAAGAAAGAAAATAATCTGTAAAACGCTAGAAAAGAGGTTTTAATTTTTAAATCAGATATTATAAGGCTAAAGACATAATGAACTATGAATAAAAAATTTACTATACTTATTAAATTTGTTCAGATCACAGCTACTACTTAGCAATTGTGATTCTATTTATACATATTATAGAATTGAAATGGTAGGTAAAAATATTGCAGAAAATGTGAGATTCTGCTACTGCAACAAAATATGAAAAGAATTAACAAGCAGTGAATTCTACCAAGGACTGTGATGTTCTGAATTAGGATCAGAGATATCAGTATGAATGGATATTTATTTAATACATATATTGGAGATAGGAAGTTAAGTATGTGTAGACTTTTAAGTATGTACACATATATGGGCTAATCTGCATGGATGTATTTTTTAGCTCTCTCTTCAGAGAAGACCTAGGAGAAGTAATACAGCAGTAGCAAGGACACATACCCATATTTATTCTTTCTCAATAACATTATCCAATAAAAGAAGCCGAGCTTCTTTGACAAATAGATAATTCCTGTTTTGAGCAGGAGCAATAAAAGATGAGCCTGGAGCATCTTCAGTGGCAGCAACAGCAGCAACAAAAAAAGTGCTGAGGAAAGAGGTAGGAAAAAAGGAAAGAGAAATAATGAATATTCTTTTTAAATAGTAGTATGTAGACTTATTTGCAATTAAGCTTATAATTTTTCATAACTATACTAGCTATCAATAATAGTGAACATTTCTAGTTAAAAACAATAATACTAAAAGATAAGAGAGATCTATAAAATGATTTTAGTTTATGAAATAGAATTTATTTAGCTCAGTTTTACAATTAATATACCTCAGGCTAGTTGTGAAGCCCATAAGTAAGTGTTGGAAAGGAGCCTTCAAATTAGATCTTTTGACTCAAAATTTTCATATATCGTTTAATAAGCAACATTATTTCTTCAAAAACATTACATTTATTTTTAGTAGTGTGAAGTTAAAATAGTAATATCCAATACCAAAATAACAGATTTTTAAAAATTTAAATGCTAAAGGTTATCATTTTTGAACTATACAAAAATGAATTATATACTCACACTTTCCTGTGTTTTTGAAAATTAAATATGCTTTTTTAGATTGTAATTTATGTTTTGATACAATTTACTTTCCCCTTAAATAACAGAGAATGAGTAGAGTGAATACTTACACTTGTTAGAGTTGAAAGCCAGAAAATGGTGAATAAAATTCAATTGTACATGCATCATTTTGTACAGGTGTTTATTATATTTTATATGAAAATTCTAGAATACATTTTGTTACATTTTTATGTAAGATAGCACTACCTCAAAAATCTGTCATATAAAAATAGAGAGAATTGACTTCTTTTTTTTTATTTCTTGATAGATAACAAAATCTTGATGCCCCTCATATTCTCAGGATCGCTCCATTGCAAGTTTGTTTCCCTAAAAATTGTACAATTAGTGGGAAATTATCTTTTAGGTTCCTTTGAATATATTTGACCAAGAACCACCAATTAGATCTCAGTCATCTTCTCAACACTCAGAAGCAAATAATATGAGAATATTTAAAGTAATTTTTATATAACTAAAAAGGTGGAACAGAATATTTCTGAGAAAAAAAGTATAAAAATTCTAATTCTTAATCTGTACAACTCTTAGCCCAAACATGAATTCAGCATAAAAATAAGAACAACACACAAATCTGAATCATAGTAAGCTATATGATGATCAATAGCAGGTTACTTAAATTCTATTATAAAATTCCATAGTAACTACAAATCATGGCATTGAGAAAGGAGAAGGGATGCAAACTAGAAGCATAGGAAACATGTTCAACAAAATAATAGCAGAATACTTCCCAAATCTTGAGAAAGAGCTGCTCATCCAGATAGAGGAGGCCTCTAGGATTTCAGATAAGACCAAAATTGAACCTCTCCATGGCATATAGTAGTTAAAACATAAAGTAGAAAGAACAAGGAAAGAATTTTGAAAGATGCAAGGGATAAACATCAAGTCTCCTATAAAGCAAAACCATCAGAATGACAGCAGATTTCTCAATAGAAACCTTAAAGGCAAGGTTGCATGGAATGAGTTATTTCAAGCACTGAAAAAAAGTTGAAAAAGTAGGTTACCCAGCAGAGCTATCATTCATAATTAAAGGAGAAATTCAAACCTTCCAATATAAACAAAAACTAAAACAATTTATAACCAATAAACTAGCACTCCAGAAGATACTCAAAATATCTTACAAACCCAAGATGAAGATAATCATAAAAATATGGGAATAAATAAATCTCACTAGAAGATAAGCAAATGAAGAGTAGAAGAGAACAAACACTAAAAAAATCAACAAAGCAATTGTAATTACTGTATATCTTTCAATGTTAAAAACAGGAGTAGCTATACTCATACCTGGTAAAGCAGACTTTGAACCAAAATTATTCAGAAGAGACAAAGAAAAGCACTTCAGATTAATAAAGTGAACAATATGTCAAGAAGAAATAACAATCACTAACATATATATATATGCCAAATATTGGGTGCACACGACTTAACTAAGCAAACATTAGTGGATTTAAAAGCACAGATAGACCATGATATAATGATAGTGGGATACTTCAGTACCCCACTATCACCAGTACATAAATCATCCAGAACCCCCCAAAATATCAACAAAGAAACCTCAGAATTAAATGACACTATAGACCAAATGAACTTAACATACATCTACAGAGTATTTCATCCAGCAGCAGCACAATATGCATTCTTCTCTGCAGCCAATGGAATTTTCTCTAAAAAGAGATCAAGAAAGAAATTAGACACCAGAAGATGGGAAGAGTTCCCACAATCATGGATAAGTAGGATTAATATTATGAAAATATTACTGAAAGCATTCTACATAGTCAATGCAATGTCCATCAAAACTTTGGTGCCATTCTTTGCAGATGTAGAAAAATAAATTCTAAAATTTGCATGGAAAAAGAAAAGACCCACAACAGGAAAAGTAATTCTAAGAAAAAATTGCAATGCTGAAGGCATTAGAATACCAGACTTCAGGTTATACTACAGAGCCATAGTAACAAAACAGCATGGTACTGGCACATGAAGAACAATGGAACAGCAAAGATGACTCAGAAATAAAACCACACAGCTACATCCATGTGATCTTTAACAAAACTAGATACTAGAGAAAAGAAAGCCTCTTCACTAAATGGTGCTGGGAAAACTGGTTATCCACATGTAAAAGATTGCAAGAAGACCCCTATGTCTCACTCTATACAAAAGTCAACTCCAAATAGTTCAAAGACCTTAATGTAATACCTGAAACTTTAACACTGGTACAGGGAAAAAATAGAAAAAACTGTGGAAGATATAGGCTTAGGTAATTATATTCTGAATAGGAAATAGCTGCTCAGTGAAGAAAAGCAAGGATTGACAAATGGGACTACATCAAATTAAAGCTTTCTATGCATTGAAAGAAACAGTTACCAGAATCAAGACACAATTAACATAATAGAAGAAAATTTTAGCCATCCATTTAGCAGATAAGGATTAATATTCAGAATATACAAGGAGCTAAAAAACTAAACAGCAAAAGAATAAACAACCCAATTAATAAATGAACAAATGAATTGAACAGACTGTTCTCAGAAGAAATTCAAATGGTTAATGTATATATGTGAAGGAATGTTCAACATCTGTAGCTGTAAAAGAAATGCAAATCAAAACTGCACTAAGATTCCATCTCACCCCAGTGAGATTGGCAATCACCAACAGAAATATTGGCAAGGCTGCAGAGAAACAAGGAATCTTCATTCACTGTTGGTCATGATGTAAACAAGTGTAACCACTATGGAAATCAGTATGGAGGTTCCTCAAAGAACTAAAAATAAACCTACTTATGAACTCCACATACCATTGTTAGGCATATATACTAAAGAGCATAAATCAATATATAGGACACTTACATACCCATGTTCACTGCAGCATGGTTCCCAGCAACAAAATGTGGAATAACCAGAAGTGTCCAACAACCAAAAAATTGATAAGCAAAAAATTATACATCTTTATCTACATTACCTATACCTATTCTACAACTATATCTATCTATCTATCATTGATCTATATAACTCAGCTATTATTACACTTGATCTTGGCCAAAATGTCAAGAAGTAATAACTCAGCTGTTATTACTCAGGTGTATATATATTAATACTCTGGTATTACTCAACTATGTAGAAAATGTAATCAGGTCATTTGGAAACTAGGTGGAACTGGAGATCATCATCTAAAGTGAGATAAGCCAAGATCAACAAGTCAACTCTTGTAATCTAGATTTAAAGCAATGATAACAATAATAAGATATGATATGATAGTGGGGTTAAAGGGAGAAAGGAAAGGAAACAGGGAACAGGACTGAAATATGATACATGTGTATGTTCAAAGACAACATAATGAAACCCAGTAAACACTATATAAAAAAGTGTACACAATAGGAAAAAGGAATACAATGGACCTTGTTCAAAGTGCACTATACACATGCATGGAGTTAGCACAATGAAACCCTAATATATTATTAATGTACACTAAAGAAAAAATTAATAAAAATGAATATGCAAAAAGTTCCCTAGTGACTGTTAGACCTTTGTTATAGTGATGTTTTGTATTTTCATTTCAGTGCTTCTAAATGGAGTCTGAAAAAGCTGTTGAAATTGAGGTCTGAAGGAACCAAAATAAAAAGCCTGAATTTTTATAGAAAACAATGATTTCATAAAGCTTTAAAATACTCCATTAGAAAAAACTCATCTAAACATGAAATATATATAATGATAGTCTTTGTGGAAATGATATTATATCCGTAATCCATCAATTATATACTTAATTGCATACTTTTTACACAAAATATCAAAATAATTTATTGACCTGTTATTTTTTCTTGCTTTCAAATTTTTATATTACTTTCAAAAATATATATGCTTACATTTAGTTTCTTTTAAGGCAAAAGATGTTTAATGATGAAACAAATGTTCTTACAAAATAAACTAACAACCCCCAAAAATTCCGTGATAATTGCAGTGAGATATTCCTAGGAGAATATATTGATACTAAAGAAAAGCATTTTAATTTTTGGCTTTCAATGCAGGAAAACTACTTTTTATCCCAGGGTTAAAAATACTAAAGTGTTAAAGATTTTATTGGCCAGACAGGATAGTAATAGAGGCTTGTAATGTCATCTAGGCATGAGGCACACAGGTTGCAGTATGACATTTGGAGGCTGGCTCAGGAAAAAAGCAGGAGAACCTTTGGAGGCATGGCTCAAGTGGGGCTTGAGTACAAACATAAGTTTTGCCAAATACATACATGAAAGAAGCTGTTAAATCTGAGAATAGGATGTTGCTTAGAATAATTCTGAATATGCTTTTATTGCTCAGGATATGTATTCATTTATGAAAAATTATTTAACAACACAAATAAATCAAAAGTTATCATAGTACCAGAAGACAACAATAAACAGTGAAAACATTCCTTTTGGGAAAAAAAATTGCAGAATTGCTTACACAAACACAAAAATGCCGAGAATTTGAGGATTTAAAAAATGTTTATTAAGATGTATGCAATACATGTGGGGGACTCATAATGACAATTCCAATTAGGCTTACATTGTACATTATTTACATTACCCCCATCAACTGTTACCCAATCTCCTCCCCTCCCCACTTAAAACAATTGCAAGAGGTTTCTTTGTTTTATTTCATATATTTAAATGAAGTCCATCAAACACATACCTTCACTTTAATCTCCTTCATTCAAACTCCCCCTCCCATTCGTACCATCCCCCATACACATGGTACCTATTTTACAGTCCCTTTTTCATTATTTGAGTTGATGTTCAAAGGGCTTTCTCAATGTATCCCTGCTATGAGTATACTTTGGTCCATTCAATCCCTTCCATTACTCTCCCTTACCCCTTTAACTCCCACCCCCATTTTTCAACAGTTTTCAATACATATTCTTATATCCTTTATCTTCATAGATGTTATGTTTTATGATATTAGTGATGTTCTATCCTTCTCTTTTTCCTTTCTTCTTTCCCTGTATGCCATAGAGTAGTTCCACTACTGCAAACATGTTCTACATCTGAGTTTGTGTATTACCATACTTATTTATGCATATGTGTTTATCCTTTGGATCTATCTTCCACATATGAGCGAAAACATGTGGCCTTTGTTTTTCTAAGCCTGGCTTAGTTCACTTACCATGATGTTCTCCAATTGTATTCATTTACCTTCAAACCACATGTAATTTTCCTTATAGCCGTGTAATAATCCATTATGTGTATAGCACATTTTCTTGATCCACTCATCAGTTGTAGGGCACCTGGGTTGTTTTCAAAGCTTGGCTGCTGTTAATTTGTAAGTAAATATGACAAACTAAAAATAAACAAGCTTCAGCTAAATATTTTCAAATATGCTTTTTTTCTTTTTTAATTTTTTAAAAATTATTGCAGTGTTGGGGGTACATTGTGACAGTTACAAAAGTTCTCACAATATACCACATATATCATAGTTAAATTCACCCTCTCCATAACTCTCCTTTACCTCCCCTTTCCCCATTCCTGGAATCAGATCAATCCATTTTAACTCTCTGTCAAACACATTGTTCTCTGACATCAGTCTCATTCATACTGACTTTTGGGGAGAGGTTTTTTTTTTTTTTTTTTTTTGTCTTTTCTTTTTTGGTGCTGGGATCGAACCCAGGGCCTCACGCATGCTAGGCAAGCGCTGTACCACCGAGCTACATCCCAACCCTCATTCATACTGACTTTTAGACCAATCCCTAATTAGTGCACTGATCAACAAAAATAAGTACAGTAAGAGAATTAAAAATAAAAATGAGAAATTAATAATTTAATTTCTAATCTGTTGATAATAAATGGAATTCAGAGAGTAGTATTTTAACTTTTCCCCCAGAGAAAATTAACAATTGAATTTATCAATACTGTTGCATTATATAATTAGAATAGCATACTTGGTAAATTTAGAATAGATTCTAACTCAAATTTCCTCCATTATATATGCTCAGCTTCATTACATGCAATATTAAGCATTTCTTGTGAATGAATTTTTATGTATCATAATTCAGTTACCTTTTTGGACTTTGTTCTCAATCATAGGCTAAGAGAAATATATTAATTCTTTGCTTTTCTCAAAGGAATATTCCTTTTCATCACTTAACTACTGTTATATTTCTTCTGGTTAATACAAACTCTGCCCCAAATACTCTCATTGAGTAATGTGTAATAAAAATAGAACAAACACAAAATGACTTATTCATCTTGATTAGGTTCCTTATCATAATGTATGAAGAATGACAGTGAAGCATTCCTTCCCTCAGAACCATTTTTTAATGAGTTCTAAATCTTGAACCATGCAAAAGGTATTTTAACAGCTTGTCACTGTCTAAATCATCATTCCTATGCATTGGCTTTTGCGAAATCTTGGCTGGATTTCACTCTGAATAGATTTTAGTAGTTTTAGGTGTTAGCTTTCTGATTGTGTAACTCAGTCACTTTTATTTCTATAGAAATTTTCCAATGACATACCCCATTTTCAAATTAACTACTTGTGACTAACCACAATGAAAATTTTATTTATTTTGTGTATATCATGTTACATGGTAACTTAATAACTTCTTATTGATGCTAAATACTTTTAATAAGAAAATAGTTTTAAGGGTCATAATAAAACTATCAATCAGTAGATAAAAAGATTCATCCATTAACAGATCATTTGTCATTTAACTTTAAAAAGTATAATCTTGTATACTAATGAGATAATCCTTGCCTACAATTATATAAAAAAGTGAAAGAATTAAATTTCCTAAAAAACAAGTCAAGAACTCATGACATTACCTTTTACCTCAGAAAATTTTGATGTAAAATCTATTCCTGGATGCTTGGAGGTTTAGATTTATGTAGATTCTTTTATTTTCTCTTCTGTTTATGTTGATTTGTTGAAAGGTCACATGAAAAGAAGGTTTAATAATGTAAATAGTGAAATATTTATTTGTTTCCAAATATAAATAATGTATATTTCTAGAAAAGTATTCTGTGATTCACATGCATAAAATCAAAATACTTTAGTAATAAGAGACTCGAGTACAAATAATAGAAAATATAATTGTACTTAGAATTCATATACTTGAATTAAATAGCTTTAAATCTTTAGCATTGTTTTATAACCCAAAATATGGCATTTGCAAATGTGAAAAAGACAGTTTTCTGGAATGTTTTGCTGGATCAACAAATTGAGTTGAATTTTTATACCAGATTTGTAGAAGGATGGATATAATTCTATTGTCAGTAACCCACTTGATTAAGTATTGTCCCCATTTAAAAATTAGTGAGAGAATACATAAATTAATAAACTTACTAAAATTATGAACTATATAAATTAAGAATTTACTTAGTCTGACTTTACAGAAAAGAAACTACAAATTGAGCAATCTCTGAATTCCAAATGAATTCCATATTTTTGGGAGAAAAAAATATCTACCTTAAATGTTTAGATTTTCTGGAGAGTTGTCTCTTAGTTGTTCAGAACTGACAGAAATTCAATTTCTTTTAATTGTGAAGTCAATCTGAAAGGAATAATTTTAGCTAAATATTTCCTCTTAAATAATTTAATAACATAAAGTAATACTTTTATTGTTTTTATAACATAAAAGTAATACAAATATTAAAATGAAGAAATAAATGTATCTTAATTCTACTATTGAGACTACCCCATGAACATTTTCATATAATTCATTTTATTTTACTATTTGTAGACATTTATCTTTTATGTAATTTCATATGTAATTATTGAATTATAGTGTTCGACATTTTGGTCATTTTCAATATTTTGCCATTATAAGCCAGGGTCATTTTGAAAATAACATAATCACATATACATATTTTTCATATTTCTTGTTACTTTCTTAGGATAGATTGCTAGGAGTGGAATTGTTCCATTTAAGAATATTGATTCTTTGAAATGTTTGAGAAATAACTTTAGATTAGCTTTTAAGTTTACTTGTACTAATTAATACTATAGGTAGTATGTACAGAAGTGTTCACACCATTCATTTCTGTTCTTGTGAATGTGAAAGCTACTAAGACGTGGAATTAGAGAAAATGCTATTTTAACTTGTTTTCCTATTACTATTTTTGAGGGACAATAAAAATAACTTTAATGAATTTTTAGTGTCTTTATATCAGTTTTTCTTTGGAGGATTAAAAGTCATTCTTGCACATTTCACAAGTATCCAACATAATTTAGTTATCAGCCACTATTTTGCCATTCTTACCACTTTGATTATATCAGCACTGTGATTTTAAGTTTTCATGTGCATATTTTTAATTGGCAGTAATTTTCTTAATCTTTCATCATCTTTTGTCAATCACATAGATGATTATATCCTACATTGTCCAAAATTCAAATATTCCTCTCAGATATATGCTAGTGCTCTTTTATTTTTCTGCTTAATATTATTTTCAAATTCATTTTGAATTAATTATAAGTAATAAGAAATTAGGCACTATCTTCCCTCCATCTTACACCACACACTTGTGAATTACCTATATAAAATATATGCAACATATGCTTATGACACTCTTATATGTTAAATATTTGTACATATTGAGATCTGTTTCCAGTATGTCTGACATGCATGCCTTTTCTTATACCTTAAGGCAGTGTTTCAATTATGAAGCATTAAGCATTGTAACACTCTTGAGTACCAAATATGAAAATCCCTTATTTTTTCATTTCCTTTTTAGAAGACTTTCATTTATTCTCATATGTTATCCTTCTGAAAGATCTATAGAATTTTTCCATGAACATGCTATTTTTCCTCATTCATTACACTGACATACTGCTTGCATATGTGTGTGTTTCCCCTAAGTTACTGTTTTTGAAAATAGACCTCATGTTTTATATTTATCAAAGTTTTAAACAAACTTCCTAAGTATACGCAATAATAATAATAATAATAATATAAAATGTGTGATGATTAATGTCAACTTGAATGAAAGATGTTTAGAAAATTGATACTGAGAAGTAGGATCATTGCTTTGACTATAATAGATGATTTGGATCTGAAGTCTTTGGAATTGTCTTGTGGAAGGAATTTGGAAAACTTTCAAGAGGCAGGCTAGCGAAAACCTAGAATGCTGTAAGAGGAGCTTACAGTATGAATTAGGTGAGGACTCAGAAGAACAACATGATGATATAAATGCAAATAGTGAAAGGTTATGACCATGACATTTAAGATGGAAATGAAAGCTTTATTGGGAACTTAAGGCTCTGGGTATCTGGTAAAAATTTGTCTACATTTTATCTGTACCCTGAAACTTTGAAGAAGGCTGAGTTTAATTTACTTAGCTGAGGAAATTTCAAGGCAGCACAGAACTTAGGCTGCAGCACAGGTATTACTGTGTACTTTTAATCAAATTTACAGTGAGAATTAGGAGCAAAGTAGAAGATTTGAAAAACTTGTCATTTGGCCAAAAAAGGAGTCTACATAATACTATATGATCATGGAGTTTGTGGAGATTAATACCACTAAAAAGAAGTCAAACACTTTGCACAGGGATAAGAACAAAGATGCCTTGATGGTATCTCATGAATAGGCAAGACCAATCCCAAACTCAAAAGTGTAAAAGCATGAGCCTGTGCTCTCACAAGGGATTGCTTCTTCAGAATTTATTTTGTTGTGTTCAGTCAGCAAGGCACACAGGTGCTGTGAGAGCTATGTTTTGGGCAGACCCAGTATAGCTTGGCATCATCAGTGTGTTTTGCTGATTTTACATAAACACAGAATACAAGAGTTATGTGCTAATGGAGGCTTCCACCAAGATGTGAAAGGAAATCTTTGAGAGCCAGGCATTGTATGGCAGGGTTAGAGTCACTGTAAGCAGATCCTGACTAATCAATGTGTGAAGCTGTGAGAGTGAAGCCAGCACTACAGTGGAGATCCCAAGTACTTAGAGATGTCAGAAACATGGAACATCTGCTGAGTGAAGCTGCAAGAGGTAAAAGAACCAGCCTGAGAGAGTAGTCAAGTGGGCTATAGAGGCTGGAATAATCCAAGCCCTTTGGTGTTTGAATCACAGCACCCTATGTGCCATATGCTGCTCATGGAGTAACAATAGTAAATGTTTCCTTATTGAATTTCAGTTTTGCTTTGGTTTGACCTTTCCTTTTTATACCCATATTCCTCCATTTTGGAATAGGAATGCTCACCATGTGCCTGCTGATACAGGGGTTCATAGTAGAGTTTGCCTTGAGTTTCAGAGATTACTCTGGATTTGGATATTTTCTTGCATGTGATGCTGGAGTTCAAATAGGACACAGACTTTTGAACAATGGTGAGACTGCTACAACTTTGCATATCTTGGCTATTGATTAGGTGGAATTTGCATTGTTACATGGACATGATTCTTAGGGCAGAATATCATGGATTAGCTGTTAAATGTCCAGCAAAAGCCCATATGCTAATGACTTGGTCACTTTAAGAATTTATGGCATTATTGGGAGATTGTGGATCTTGAAGGAGCTGAAGCCTAGTGGCATGACATTAGGTCACAGTGGTATACCCTTGAAGGCAATACTGGGCCAAAAACTTTGTTCTCTCTTTGCATCTCAGCTGCTGTGAAGTGTCAGGGCTCCTCTACCACATGCTCTGACAGAACACACTGCTTTGCCACAAGCACAAAGCAACAGGTCCAAGTAACCATGGACTGAAACCATGAGCCAAAAAAACTCTTTTGCACTTTTAATGGATTGCCTGTGGTATTTTGTCATATCCACAGAAAGTGAACTAACACAATGTGTGTAAAGTATTGAAATTAAAGGCATGACTTTCTTTCAAGTCACTCCTACTCAATTGTCTTTAAGGCCTACCTAAGCAAACACTTAAAGGCAGCTCATTTTCTATAATCTAAGTAGTTGAAGTCGTTCAGATAATCTACAAAAACAAATAAAAATGTACAGCAAAATGGCACGGAAACCACAGATGTTTTGAGAAGCAACATTAAAAAATGATTTTGAATGTATGGAGTGTTTCATGACAAGTAATTATAGCTGATAGGAATATAAATTTATTAAGCCAAGGAAAGTTCCCTTTTAATCATATCATTTGTGTGGTGCTGGGCTCATTATGGAATTTGTTTTAAATTTAAAATGTATTTACTAACGTAAAAATTTTACCTAATTATTATTCCATCCAGTAGCATAAGTCCTATGTTAAAATGTTTGATACCATTAATATTACAGAACCACTATTTAAAGAAACTTAAAATGGTAATAGCCAAGAATTAAGTTTCAAACAAAATTAGTTCATTAATGATGGCAAAATAAATCAATACATTCTTTTGGAAAATGTGGCAACATTTTATAAATTATAGAAAAATCTCTTTGACCTCTGACTTAATTCCACTTTTGAGAATCAAACTTGTGGGAACACATCAAAAGCAAAAGAAAAAATATGAACAGCAAGAGGAAGAAGAATAAAAAGACAATGCATCACAAAAAAGACATGAGAACAATAAATGTAAAAAGTTTATTATTAAAATTAAAGAATTGAAGAATTACACAAATTAAGATGTAACCATTTTATGACATTCTGCTGTCATTAAAATAATGAACAAATATTAAAACATGGAACACTGTATCTGATATAATGTTCAATAGTAAGTAGTAGAAAGAAAATTTTATGATGTTTTTAAGAATTTATAAGGCCAAATGAATGTAAACACATTCTGTAAGGAAAATAAAATTGAGTTTTTTTAAAAGAACATTAATATATTTCATACTGATGTTATAATTAGTGATTAAATAAAGTTTTATTTAATGGATTATTGACATATTTTATGGAAAATTTTCTATGGTGTTACAAGAATTTATAAGGCCAAATGAATGTAAATATATTCTGTAAGGAAAATAAAATTGGGTTTTTTTAAAAAGAACATTAATATATTTCATACTGATGTTATAACTAGTGATTAAATAGTTAAAGTCTTATTTAATGGATTATTGACATATTTTATGGAAAATTTTCTATGGTGTTACAAGAATTTATAAGGCCAAATGAATGTAAATATATTCTGTAAGGAAAATAAAATTGGGTTTTTTAAAAAGAACATTAATATATTTCATACTGATGTTATAACTAGTGATTAAATAGTTAAAGTCTTATTTAATGGATTATTGACATATTTTATGGAAAAATTTCTATGGTGTTGCAAGAATTTATGTGAGCAAGCTGTTTAAGCATTTAATGCTGTGTTTAATGCTCTAAACCTCAGGTAGTATCAAACCAAATATTTACCATGTTTTTCCTGTACATACTCACAAATGATAAAGTAGACACAGTGTAACATTCACAACAAAATAATAAACTAGAACAATTATGATAATATATCACAATGAAAGTGCCTGAAATTTGTGAGTTATTTATTTCTGGAATTTTCCATTTACTATTTTCAGACCACAATTGAGTACAAGTAACTGAAACCAGCAAAAGTAAATGTATGTATAATGGAATTTATGTACATATAGATTTACAAAAGGGATAGCTTTCATTAAACTGCATCATAGGTATGTGTAATATATTGTGTCAGGTAAATTTAGTGAGATGATCAAACACTTTCTCTTTTCAATATTTCATCTTTTTACACACACATGCACACATTTATATATACATTCTGGTCTATTTCTATTTCTTTTTCTGTCTTCTTTCTCCTTTATACATTATATATGAATTATGCATATGTTTTAAGTACATATGCATATATACGGGGCATATATAATATATTATATGGGACTTATGTGTATTTTCATTGTGTATAGGCAAATATATAACTCATTCATATTTCCAAAATCTATGTGGGTTTTTTAAATGCAATAATACACTGTTACTAAAGTTAAAGTAAATACATCCTTTCTAGAGGAACAGTATATTATTTGAGAAAATACTACATAGTAATAATAATGAAATAAATTATTTGAAAATGAGAAAAAAACATACATTTAACATAGACCTCTAAACACATTTCATTCTTTGACAGTGTCCTGTGTGAGTGGTGAGATGTTTTGTGGAATTTAGTAACACTTTAGAGTTGGCTAACCTTAAAAACCATAGGAACCAAGCTAATAATACAGATAATTCTTGTGAGGCTCTATTTAAGGTCTACCACCAGTCTAAATAGGGTACTTTTATTTGAGTGACAAAGCAGATCCAGATTCAAAGAAGATAGACATCTAAATTTTTATTCAAACCTTTTAGATATTAGAATAGTTTACATTAGCCACAATTGGCCTAGAAACTCACTTTTGCCTTTTGCCATCATATTCAGTTGTGATTTGTAGTTCTAGTTTATATTACTTTATTTAGGAAATAATAGAACTGAGTCACACAGCTAATTAGTCATAGACCTATGACTGGCACCCAAGATTCCTGGATTCTTTTCATGTTTTCTCACTCATTAGGAGTCTTTATCACACCACATTTACTAAGAAAATGAAGCTGATTTACACATGAGTATTGTGATGAAATATCTTTTCAGACTTCTGAGCACTTATTCATAAAACATGTTAGGATTTTTTTTCCCTCTGAGTAACTGTTAATTCTGATGGTAAGACTCTAAAACTTATTTTTGTAATACTGTCTCCTATACCCTGATTTCCTGTGGGAGATTCAATAACAAATTAAAAAGAAATGTGAAGCATTCAAACAATACCAAAGCTACTAATTTTCTTAAAATTAAATTATACAGAATTAATTTTTCCCAACAACTTGAATTTTGCTTGAAAGTATGAAAACATTGTCATCATTGGACTCCCTAATGAAATTGGCATTTGAGACATAATTTATTTAAGCAGAACTTTCTTGAGCAGTTTAGCTCATTTTTCAAGTGTCTACTCTAAGCAGTGATATTTCAATAATAAATGATTTTAAAATATTATTTATATTTTAAATTTTGTTATCAATAATTGGTTTTATTCTCTATTCTAATTTTGATACCACATTGCATCCTGAATTCCTTCACAATGTTATCTTTATTTTTTCTATATTCACCTTTCTCATCAGCTTACTTCTATTTTGTTAGACACACAGTGACAGGTTGATTTAGAATAAGCTTTCAAATATAGCATACAGCTACTATAAAAGAAACATAAGAAAGTAAAACCCTTGTATCTGTGTCAACATGATCATCTATTCACTATTGTTTCAGACTTTCTCTCCTTCTATCTAGTCTGCTTTCTAATCTTCAATAGTTTTTAAAGCAGTGCTTTGATTAAATTATTCTTCTTTTGTATTAAATGCTACAATGATCCTCATTATCTAGCTATTCTTAAATTCTTTATCCTCATATGTATTGTTCAAATGCTACCTAAGGTTATCTATTATACTATGATAATTGAAAAATATACTTCTATTCTAACTCTCTTTTGGAGACGTGGAGTTGACATGTCTAGTCACTATCTAGTTTATTCACTGTTTCTTAATCTTATTGTCTAACCCAATTCTTTGAATATGGATTTCCAATATGTACTTCCCAGAATATTTTTCACATATAGTAGGCTAATTTGCTGAGACATTAATTTATCTTTCAGTATTTTGTATTTTTCTCTCATATAAACTCTAAACTAAAGAAGTTTATTTTCCAAGGGATAAAATAAAAAAAAATCATAGAATATGTTTCTTTTGCCTTGTGTATTCCCAGAATACTAAAATCCTTGAGGGATTTTCACTTATTAAAGGGAAAGAAGGGAGGGTAAGTGGGTGGAAAGAGAAATAGTAAAAGGGGAAGCCCATGAGTAGGGGCAATGAGGTCAGCAGAGAATAGGAGTGGAGGAAGACAGTTTATTCCCAGGCAGTGCCCAGCAGGACAGCTATAATAAGAAAGTAATGGCCTGATTTCTGGTACTCTTAATGAGGGAAGAACTTAGGTACTTGACATCTGCTATAAGCAAATATTTCTGTGAGAAAACTTGAAATAGAAACATTTGTCTCTAGCAGCCAACTGGATATATTTGACTTAAACAAAATAGCTATACATATTTGGCACATTTAATGTATAAAATAAGATATAACCTTAAACTACCCATTCCCCAAGAGATAATTAAAATTCCACATTGGCTAAATGTTTTTATGAAATTTAGTTCAACCCATTCATTTTCTTCTAAACTAATACTGAATCATCTCTAGGTATTACATGGATTATCCATTGGTTCTTTTTTCACTTTTTTGGTGGGACTGAGGTTTGAACACAGGGCTTTATTCTTACAAAGCAAGCACTCTACTGCTTGAGCCATATCTCCAGTCCATTTTGCTCTGGTTATTTTTGAAGATGGGGTCTTGTGAACTATTTTCCTAGGCTGGCGTTGAACTACAATCCTCTCAATCTTAGCCTCCCAAGTAGATAGGATTAAAGGCATTAGCCAGCTGTATCAACTGTTTCTTAATGATATTTTCCAAACAGCTCCTTTGGATACTGGGTCTCCAACATGAACTTCAAAGCATAACACTTTTTACATACAGTAGGACGATTTTAAATTTGTCATTAAAAGTCTAAATGTCTCTTTTCTTTTGTATAAAATATTTTTAATTTCTAATTTGCATGATTATTTATAATCACATGTATTTATACCCTTTCTCCACTGGATTAAAAAGTTTCTTTTAAATCAGGGAGTATGCTTTGTAGCTCTTAGTAGCCATGAGAATTCTATTCATTATGCCTTGAAGCAAGGAAGCATGCAATTAACATTTATTTGCTTTAACTTATTCGTTCTTCCTGGGAGTGACATTTTCCCCTATTTTTTTCTTTCTTTTTTTTTTTTCTTTTTTGGTGGTAAGGAGTTAGAGCTCAGGGACTCATATTTGCCACTTGCTAGGCAGATCCTAATGCCACTTTAGCCATGCTACCAGCTGTTTTTTGGTTTAACTGCTTTTTGGATTAGGTCTTGCAATTTTTCCCAGGACAAGCCGTGACCCATGATCCTCCTACCTGTGTCTCCTATGTTTTACAGGTACACCATGCCTGGTTTGTTGGTTGAGATGGTGTATTGCTAATTTTGCCCCATCTATCCTTGAGCCACAATCCTCCTAATCTCTAACTCTCAAATAGATGTGATTATAGTCATGTACCATCACACCCAGCCTTCTCTTTACATGTTCTTTGATATTTTTAATATATATATTTTAAATATTTTGTAGAAATAACTTGAATTTTATAAAAGCATATTCAGCTTTCAAATAATACTTATAATTTTAATCAATTTATTCTGAAATAAAAGGCATGTACAAAAAAAAAAAAGGTTTTGTTTCCTAAGTCTCTCAGTGTCTCGGATGTACATGGGTGGCTTCCTCTCATGTTGAGTAGCAGTTCTGGCCAACCATGGCAGTTTCTGACTTTCATCAGTTAAGTTGCTTTATTTGGAATGAGCTCTGAAAAAGTGTCAGGTGTTTTATAATCTAATATGCAAATAAATCTGTTGGGGCTTAGTTGATTACCTTGTAGATATGATATGCTCTACATAGTTCAGTTTCCTTTGTGCTCAATATTTTGTTACCTTAGAACTGGAAATAATGAAAATCGTTGGAGAAAATAAAATAGCAAATGACTTTTTTTCTTTTTATTTTTTATTGTTGTGCTGGGTCGGGGTACATTGCGGCATTTATAAAAGTTCTTACATTGTATCAAATATAACAAATTTGTCCATTCATTTCTTTGAAAATTCAATCAATTTTCCATTTTGGCACTGAGGAGCATACTTTCTTTTTTCTAATTTGAAAGACTGGCAGACCTAAGCACAAATAAAACTTCTGATGTTAATGAAACTTTTCTTCCATTTTAATCATCCTACACTCAGAATAGAGTCAAATAGCTCTAATCAGTAAAGCTTTTCCTTTGGATGAACAATCAGATTTCATTCAAATATTCTGTGATATTTGATTTGAGATGAATATTTCTTATGTTAAAAACAAAAAATATAAAGGTAGAATTAAATGCTTAATTCTTTCTAACTACTGATATAAAATAGTTCCACTAAAAAAGTCTTGAATCATAAAAAATCTCATTACTTTCCTGACATGTATTTACTCTTACAAAATACTTTCATATCTTAATATACAATTACAAAAACAAATCAATTTTTGCATATTTACCTGACTTTTCTGATGTAATGATTTCCTTAATCCTTCCTTTTGATGCCCAATCCATGCAGCAGGGTCTTCAAACCTATACTGCTAGTTTTATCATTTCCCTGGGATCTGTGAAAAAGCAGGTACTCAGTTCAGTAACTCAGTGTTCTTTCTGTGGGCTTACTCTGTTCCACAGCTTGTAAGAAGGTTTTTCTTCTTTCTAACAAAAGCTTTGTCTTTGTGTGCTATGATTTTCCTAAGTGCTTACTGAATCCATGGTCTACCTGGACCGTTAGTTTCATTTTATATTTTGCCTTAACCATATATTATCAACCATACATTGACCAAGGTGCACCACTCATGTTCACCCAAATGAAAATGTGAAGATGAAAAGGTATGGGGCTGACCACAGTTAAATTTGTTCCCACATACAGAACTCATCTGTGAATATGCCAGGTTCTTTTTATTATTATTATTCATTTATTCACATGTGGGTACATTGTTTGGGCCACTTCTTCCCCTGCCCCCACCTCTACTCTCTTCCCCCTCCCGTCTCCCTTCCACGAAGAGCCCTTTCTGCACTTTTCTCCAGTTCCATTGAGGAGTAGAAATAAGCAATAATAAGAAATAATAAGAAAGACAGCATTTTTGTGAGTTGAGATAAGGACAGCTATAAAGAGAGATTCCTAGCATTGCTTTCATGTACAAAGGTGTTACAACCTAGGTTGATTCATCTCTAACTGATCTTTACACTGGTTCCTGATCCCCTTCTCATGTTGACTTCTGTCACTTTAGAGGAAACAGAGGCCTTCTGAGGGAGTTGTGTTCCAAAGACCAAAGACCAAAGCTCTCTATGGTACACACAAAGTCTACTTCTTTCCCATGGCCAAAGAGGGTGTGAGACATGCGTACCATAGAGCCATCCTCCTAACTATGGAAGATTAAAAAAAAAAAAAACTAGCAACAATCTAGATGGTATATGTATATCTCAAATTTCCAGAAATAAGATGCCAGGACTAGTATGTTTCTCCATGAAACTCTCCTCAGTGTGTTTTTCCTGACAATTTTTCTAGATGTGGCATTATTGCATGTGAAACCATCCTTCTGGCATGAAAACCAGGGATTTTTTGGTGAGCTAAGGAATCCCTGAATTACAGTTCTTTCCTTCTGTCTAGATTTAGAGCCCAAGTGTTTTGTTGTGTTTAGAAATTTATTAGAAAATAGTCCAAAGTAAATAGCAAAATTTAAGTGCACAACTAAATCTTTCCTTATCTCCTGACCACACATCCTGGTGCTGACTTAAGTAAGATGAAGTATAGCACGTAGCAGTGTTGACATTTGGAAATGACTATCAGTTGAATGATGGTTATTTTAATAGTACAAGTGTAGGAGTAGGGGGAGAAAAAAAATCTCTATTTTGTCTTGTTCAGTTAAAAAGGATGTTTGGTGTAAATGGAAATGATGATATTTAAAGAGTAGGCAGTTTTCTTATGTTCATTGAGTTGAATCTTGTTAAATAATATTCTAGGTTATGAAACCCTGGAGCATGACCCTTTTTTCTTTGATAATAAAGAGTCAATCTTTGTGTACAAATCACAACATAATTTTATTTACCAATTACTAAAGACAATAGCCACAATTCTAGAATACTGATTTTCTAATTTTATTGAATGAAGAAAGAAATAAAACAACTTGAAACAGGGAACTCACTGTGTACTATGTCTTGTCTCACTTCTCAAGTTTCCTCACCATTTCTCTTCTCTGTATTTCATTTTTCTGTCAAGTGGTTTGTTAAATTTGTCTATTTTTTAAAATTGTAAGTAAAAAAAGAATAAAGTGGAATATGAATATTCCATCTTATTTAGAAACATAAAAGCAATAATGACGTACGTAGTATAAGAATGATGGGAAAATGCCTCTGAATCTCTGATCCTGAATTTTGTCTTCTGGTTGAGTAGCACCACACACTGATTCTTCTTTGTATCTTGTGTCCCGGAAACTGTCCTCAGTCTGTGAGATGTGGCAAATATTACCCTTAGTTCTTCATTTTCTTCTATCATTCCTATTTTTCTTTGCCTGCTTTCAACATATGAAATCCCCTTATTATATATTTCCAATTTTTCTGATTTGCTTTTTTTATAGTGGGAAGGTAATTCCCTTCAGCTAATTCCTGTGTATAGAAGAGGGAATCCCCCTGACTAGTATCATTTTAATTAGATGTCATTTCCCAGTCACTGACTTCTAAATGCCAGCTTCCATTTCCATAGAACTTCTACCGCAGTAGGAGACTTTCTTGGAGCCTCTTAAAGGAAGCATTAAGAATCATGTTTCAGGAGAAGGCCAGATTTTTGTTTTTTCTGTCCTTAATTGAGCATTGCCACTTGCTCAGTAAGTGGCTTTCTCAGCTACAAAGTTGTTGCAACATAGATTTTTACCAAATGCAAAATGGTGTGCCTCTAAATGTGTTTTTTAAACTCATGACAGTTCTGAGTCAGAGGGCTAGAAAACAATGGCTTAAAAATCCTGGACTCTACTTCATTGGAAAGGGATCATTTATCAGATTATAAATTTTTACAGCTAGTGTTCATATGTTTTGTTAAATAAAAATCTACAGAAAATTCCTTTTGCTCACAATTTTTCATCTCAGGTCACATTAAATCTAATTAATTAGTTCAGGTTTGAGTTCAAAAACTATTCTTCGTGATTTATAATTATTCTTTTGTTTTCTAGGGAACATTATAGAATATTTCAACATGCATTAAAATTATCTATTTTGCTCTGTGATTTTCATAGCCATGCTGGGTGTATTTGAATGGAAATACTAATCTATTTCTAGGGAAAAAGTGTTTTGAGATATAAAAATGAGTAAATCAATATTGAATTTATAATTATGATAGGATAGATAGTGATAGTTTTATACAATATATACTATATTCAAAATTTTATTCTAGGAAAGCTGCTCAATTCATTTTTATAACCCTATCAAATTATGTATAGACACCTTTAATATACTTATGATGGCTTCAATCACCACTTAAGTTCAAATTTATAATGTTGTTTGCAGTAGAGTATAATAAAAAAGCACATACTTTTAAGTTAAAAAGATTTAAGTTAATTCTTGGCTAATAATACAGCTCATAAGTGAGTCACAGTGTCAATATGTATTCACAGATAGATTTTCCCCTTATTTAGAGTTCATAGAAATATCTTCTTTCTTGATGTCATTTGCTAGTAATATAAGTTTGGTATTATCTATAAACAACAGAATTGAAGCTCAAAATTTACAGAACTAAAATCCAAGGTATACATATGTCTTATATGTTTATATATGTATATGTATGTGCATATGTACATAAAGATATCCACATCTTTTAGATCACAAAAATGAGGTGAACTAGTGTATTGAAGTATAGTACATTAAAGCACAATTATAGTCACACATTGCAAACACATAGTGGCTAGTATTATGAGTAATATTTTATAAATTTATAAAGATTAAATAAAAGCTTTTCAGTTAGTCAGAAAACTCAAATTTTTACATAATTTAACTCCTGTAGGCTTGATGTTGTCTTTACATTAATGAAAATTCTGAGATGAATCAGTCTTCTTTCCAATGCTATGAACAACTTTCTGCTTCTGGCTTCCTTTATTGGTAGGGTCATATTTTCCCAGCAGATATAAGCAATAGAAGACACAATTGTCCCTTTACTAACTTAGTCCTGCAAACAAACATTGACTTCAAATATGATAAGGAACATAAGTCGAAATCTTGTTTATAAGTGGGTAAGTTGAGACTTCTCTCTTAGTATTATGAAATGGAAGTGAGTCCATCTGCCTTAATTTATTTCTTTATCAAACAATAAAGTAGATGTTGTTTCCCACTTAGTAGATATAAAAACCAACTCAGGAGTTCATTTACTCATACAAGGTCACACAGCAATGTGACTTCACCGACTTAAGGGCTTGCTTATATGTGGAAGTATTATAATATAATATAAACTACAATTCTTATTATCTTCCTATTTTTAAATACAAATGTTTTAACTGTTCCATGTAAGCACAAGATTTTCAATGAATGGAGGACACAGATCCCTGCTTTACTCAGAGATTCTGACTAATAGTTGAAATAAACTCTGAAGAAGCATTTTTGCCCATCCCTCTCATTAATTTAATAGCAACATTCTCTACTTAGATGTTCTTTTCTAGTGATTGGCTTGGTATTTTCTATAGATAGTACTACATGATAATGAAAAACAGAAGTGAAAAAACAAAAAAAAACAGTTTATGGGGATAGTCTGTTGTCCTTCTCCTTAGTGAGACAGGCTAGATTAGGGACAGTCTGGGACTACTCCCTTCTTGACCCAAGGGCTTCTGCCCCTAGTTCACAGGTGAGAGAAGCCAGGTAATGACTATTGTCTTCCCACCACTAAGTTCAAAGTGGCATAAAAACAACCTACCATGAAACTCCTTCTTCTTCTTCCCTTTCCTCACCTGGCAGAATGGGTGACTCCCTTCCTTCAGTAAAGCTGTTCTACCTCACCCTCATCCATGTGTTCTACTTGAATTCTTCCATTTGGAGCACAAGGACCAAGATCTTCTGAGAACAATGATTTCCAATAACATTTCTGGCAACTCTAGCCAGGAGCTACCCAGGGATAAGATCTCAATATGCTATCTCTGCTAATCCTTTTTATGTCAACCCATCTCCCTCTTTTCTCTGGTCCCATGCTTCACCACCCGATGTTTCAGAAACAGCTACCACTTTCAGCTTGGGTAGTATGGGACCCTCACATAGGAACATTCACCCAATGTTTGGGACTTGTTTGGAGACCCAGCACAGACAGGAAGCAACCTTTACCTGCAGGCCTCACAAACTCCCGTGACCAACCCAAGGCATAGGGTTCCTGTCTGAGTTCCCTGGCCCTGCCCCAGGGAAAGCTAGCTGCCCTTTCCCTATCCTTACACTCGCTAACCCTTAATCCCCTACCATCCTTTCCTTCATTGCACTGTGGGAGATTGTACTCCAAGGTCTCTAACCTCCCTCCTGGCTGGGTATAATTAGAAATGCCCCCACCATTTGGTTTGGTTTTCTCTTCCTCTCCATCTCTCTTTTCTTCTGTTTTTCTCTCTCTCCCCCTAACTAGTGGTTTTAAAACATCAACTATAAGGACACACCTTATGCAGCCCATCTGGCCACAGATTTTTTTTTTTAAAAAAGAAAAATAAAACTGACCTTGGAGGGGCTGACTGAAGCCTGCCCTGGGAAAGCATAGCTTCTCTGAAAATAGGGGAGGGAGCCACACTGACAGAAAGCAAATAAACTGCTACCTGCGGGGTTGGGAGACTTGCTTGCCCCTTGCAATCATCCCTGGAGGGCATAAAACTACAGGTGTTCACATGTGTCAGGTAAGGAACTAACGATGAAAGGAATGGGGCCTTATGGCCCCATTCCTAATGCCACATTCCAAAGACCACCAACACCTGGGGACGTGTGTGCACACACAGCCTCCCAGCCTACTACTTGGGGCAACTGCAATGTGGCTTGGTGCAAGTGTGTGGTTTCCTGACCCACCACCAGGATCAACCACACATGTTTTTCATGACCCACCCATCAGGGCATACCATTTCCCAGCCCTCCCCTTAGAGTAGACAACTGCATTTTCCCGGCCCACCCCTCAGGGCAGAGTAAAGTTACATCTCCAGAGGGCCAGAAAAATTCCCCTCCAGGAGGACAGAAATCCCGCCTTCAAAGGAGGTAAGTTCCCTCTCTGAAAGACTGGAGGTCTGGAAGTTCTGCCTTCAGAGAGCAGAAGCTCTGGCCCAGAGGACCCTGCCCCTCACCTGGGATTTGTCCAGGTTAAAGGTTCACAATCTTTCCTGATTGGCTTGGGGGATGGGTTACGGCATGAAGTTTGGCAGGCAATGGAGTTGTACAGAAATCCGGAAGAAGCAAGGACCCTTTAAACATGGAAGTCACCTAACATGGCAACCTGAGGAATTTTTAAGTAATCTAAGAGGGTAACAAATACTTTAATAGAAAGGATCATTTTTCTTAAAGTTTCCCCCTCTTTTAATTTAAATTCTTTTCTTCAGACTCATTTAGGAGTTGTTGGTTCTCATGTTCCTGCATTTCTAATAGGAACAATTTATTTTGGTAGGGTGGGGTGAATGTTTGGTGAGGGCTGTCTCAATAACTGCTGTATTAATCCTTGGACACAAGGAATTTTGCAGCATCCTCCTAAAATTAAAACTCTAGCTACTACCAACAAGGAGGTTAAGATTGAGGTCATCCAGCCCTTCCATCTCCCAATCCAATGTTCCATTAAGTCGTTGAAGGGATCATTTATACCTGAGTTTTCAGCTAGCTCATTAAATAGGGTAGTTAATCCCTGTGGGGCCTTAGTGATAGTTCCATCAGGGGCTGTATTATTTGATATATATGTGCAACATGAAACTCCAATCATTATACAAACTCCTCCCTTTTTGGGCAACATCATGTCTAATGCGAGCCTATTTTCCCAAGCCATCTGGCTAGTTAGTCCCAATTGCTCTGCTATTCCTTTGATGGCATCTCTGGTATAGTTAACAAACCTTTGTTGGTTATAATAAATATAATTAATTCAATTGACATTTTTATTTGTAGTGGACCACCAGAAGAATACTGATTCAAATCCTGCTTCAGTATGGTTTCTGACTTTAAATTCATTTGGCACCCTCTAGGAATCCCCATGGCATCAATGCAAGCATGGGGATCAAAGGAGCCTCTGTGGCTGGCTGCAGCGTCTATGTCTATGTCTCTCCCTTTTCTAGATATTGTGGCATGGGCTGGGGATCTAAATGCTAGGATGAAAAGGATTACGAACTGCACCAAAGCACAGGTCCCTGCCTAGTTAACTGGGAGAGTCTCAAGTAAAAGTCTTCCACAGTACTACCAGACATCAGCTCTGCCCACAGATAGTGTGGACTGGTTTCTGAAGCTGTTGAAGGACCGGCTTTCACTGCATCCCATCAGGTTTCCCACATTTGTCAATCATCCTGCCTGTAGTGAGACATGAGGTATAATTGACTTCTAGGGTATGTGTCCTAATAGTCCTCGGGGCTGACCCATAGGACCTCTGAACTCTGGGAACAGTAATGATAGCATCTGGCAGGATTCATGGCCCAAAGCTTTGGCATCCTGAAACAGAGCCAACATGCAGTACATTCCATCCGGGTCCAAGGACCATCCTAATGAAAACAGGACCACCTGAGACTCTGGCCTCCCAGTAGTACAAACATAGCAATCACTCTTATTTAATGTGTGGACAGCATTTTATCCATTCATCCAAGCATTTGTATCCCCACACCCAATTTCAATAGTCACAATTTGTCCTAGATCATTGACTTCTACTACAGCTACCTGAGTTCAATTGCTGTACAAACATGGAGGTAACGTTGGAGTGGAGGTAGAACTGGGTGCCACCTAGGAGGGGTTGGGAGCTAGATGGAGCTTAAAGGCACCTAACATGTCTATCCCTGAGACATCTGCTCCAACCCATATCTATGAAATATAGATGGCTCTTGTGTCATACTCCAAGGGCTTTCTGTGGATAATCTAAGCAGGTTACATTGTTTATCTTTACAAGTAGGAGAGGGGTGTGTCTGAATCAGCTGTAATTTTGACTGTAGTCTGTTAAAAGACTGTTGATTGTTCCAGATGGTAGAAATTGGAGTCTTTCCAGTACCCTCCTGGAATTTTCCAATTTCTTCCTGGAAATTGGAGTCTTTCCTCATAAAGGGAAAAGTGAATCCTTTATACCCAGTGTTTCACCCCACATCCATCCACTCTGGACAGATACCAGCTTCCCTGTGGGTTCCGGGATGGGGCACATATAAAAGGAATATCCTTGGAGTTGGAGTTGGAACATAAAGCCTCCACAAGGAAGGATCTGGCATGCATCAAATTCAACAGTTAAGGGAAAAGTACTTTGAGTTACATTAATACTAAGCATACCATTTCCCCCCCAAAAAGGGAAAGATTATTTTAACTATAGTCTTATTAAAAGTCACTTTGGTGTTGCCTGTATGTGAGAGCACAGGCCATTGTTCCTTCTGATCAGGTGAGGGCACTTTCTTTACCCATGTGTGATGAGTCCATCCCCACTCTGTGGTCTGGAAGGCTGTCTCCATAGTAAGCAAGACAAAGAAGGGCCCATCCCAAGCTGGCTCAAGCTTATTTTCTTTCCAGGTCTTGATTAGTACATAATCACAAGGGTGGTGTGGGTGAATAGGAAAGTCAAGTGGAGGAGCCTATGCTAACAATCCTGTTTTCCTAAAACAAAGTAAAGTAGGGGACAATCCAAGTATATAATTTTGAGGAAATAGTCTTTGGTTTCAAAGGAAGGTATATCAGTAACAGAGCTAAGATAAAGAAGCCCATAAAGCATTTCATAGGGGGAGAGGCCAATGTCCTTCTGAGGGGCTGTCTTAATTCTGAGTAGTAGTGCTATGGGAAGACATTTAGTCCAAGATAATCTGGTCTCTAAAACTAATTCAGTGAGTTGGTTTTTAAGAGTCTGATTCATTCTTTCAACTCTCCCTTAGGAAGGTGGATGCCAGGGAGTATGATATTCCCATTTGATCTCTAGAGCCTTCATAAGTCCCTTAAGGACATTGGCAGTGAAATGACTCCCATTGTCTGAGTCTACATTTTCTATAACCCCAAACCATGGGATTATGTTTTCTAGTAATAACCTAAGACATCCTTCTGATACTTGTTTGGCTAGTGTATAGATCTCTATACACCCATAGGCTCACAAAACTGCATCACACATGGCTTGGGGTCCCCAGTAGCTTCCCTGATGGAGATAGGTGAGGAGTCCTCCCATTAGGGGCTTTCAGATCATTTCCCTCCCATCAGGGAGAACCCATTTTCCCTGTTCAGTCTTGACTGCCCCAAGTTTTTGTTTTTTTTTAGTTGTTCTTCCTCAGAGGGTTAAAGATAGGGTGATATGAGGAGCAGAGAGTTGTGGAATGAGACAAAAGACTGGGGCCTTAGAGGTGAGAATAGCCTGTTTTGTTGTCTCATATGCAAAACAATTTCCACACTTCTCAAAGTTTACCCCCTTTTGGTTACCTGGCACATGGACTATGGCTATTTCCTCAGGTAGTTTTAGGCTAATATTTGTTGAATTAATTCTCCATGTACCAAGTCTTGGCCCTTGCTGTTGATTAAGCCCTATTTCATCCAGATTTTTCCAAAGATGTGGGCCACAACAGATGCGTATTTTGAATCAGTGTATATGGTCCCTTCTTTGTCCTTTAAGTGTTTTAAGGCCTGATTTAGGGCAAACAATTTGCAAGCCTGTGCCGACCAATTGTTAGGGAGAACCCTGATTCTATTATGGTCATGGCCTCCCTGTCTACTATAGAATATCCATTATGCCTTTTTCCCTTTGATTACCTCAGAGGATCTATCCACAAAGAAATGGAACCCGGTCTGGAAAGGAGTTTCCCTGAGATCTGGCCTCACTTTTGTGTGATATTTAATAATATCCAAACATTTATGTTTGGGGGCTCCTCCCTCCTGCCTTCCTACCAAGAAAGTGGCTGTATTTAGGGCCTCATCAGAAGGTAAAGTTAGGTCATCCTTTTCTAGCAAGATAGCCTCATACTTTAGGATCCTGGAATCCATCAGCCATCTACCCACCTTCTGGTTTAAGATTGTTCTAACTTGATGGGGAGTGCTAATAATTAGGTCTCCCCCAAAGATGATTTTTCTACATTCTTCAGTTAGAAGGGCTGTAGCTATGACTACCTGAATGTGCTCAGGCCATGCCAGGATCTAGGAATTTAGATAAGAAGGCCACAGTTGATGTTGACCCCCATGTTTTTCGGTTAGCACCTTGAAGGCAACTCCCTTATTTACATGTAAACTGATTCTTAAGCGGGTCATTAGATCTCTTCCAAATAGGTTGGTACCTGCCTCAGAGACTAGGAGTAATTGTATCTTAATGGTCCTGTCTTGGAAATAAACATCTGTGTCTTGTAATATTTAAACTGAAAAGTTTTCTCCCTTTACCACAGAAATTAGTATGCTCTCCAGGGAATAGATTAAGCCCCTGGGCAGAAGACAGAGGGAGGATCTGGAAGCTCCTGAGTAAATCAGGAAGGTGACGACTTCTCTTTGTGGTCCCATTTCTAAGTCTGTCAGGGGCTCTGAGTGAGACACTTCAAAGTAAAAGAGCCCCTAGGCCCCTATTCTTCATCAAAGGTCATTAAGGGAACAGTTTCCTACACTCTCTTTCTGTCTGGACATTCTCTATTAAAGTGGCCAGTCTCCCCACATTTAAAGCACTTATTTTCCCCTCTTTGTTTCATCTTCCAACTTTCTGGTCTCTTATACCCCATGAGGGAAGCTGGGCTGGTTGAGATCCAATGGGATATTGATTTGGCCTTTCCCTATTAACCTGCTCGTGGATAACATAATCTTTGCTTTAACATCAGTTTTTGGGTGCAGATAAAATAACAGTATTTAACCATTCATTGTTTCTCTTTCCTTTAGTATGGGGGCTATCATCCCAATATTTCAACATCTTCCCCAGGGGCTCCTAGAGGGTATTTTATCCTGGGCCTTTATTTTCTGGGCCCCCTCTTTGCTGCCTTTATTTCCCATTTCTCCCTTCTGGTCAACTGTGCTGTGTCTATCAGGAGCTAAACCCTCCCTTGCCATGGAGGTTTCTTGCTCTCGGACTCTTTTGCTTTGTTCATCTCTGCCCAAGTCCTTCATGGGACCTTGAGGCATCTCTTGGTAGCCTGCAGGTCAGTATAAGCTGCTGACCTGAATTAGGTTCAAGAATCTAATTCCACCTTAAACAGTCTGATGTTGCCTCAGAACAGGAGATCTGGACTTCCCTTTCCCTATGTGTCACCTGACATGTCTCCTGTGTGTCACTCAACATGTCTCCTGTGTGTCACCCAACACATCTCCTGCATGCATGTTTCCTCTGTGTCACCTGACATGTCTCCTTCACACATCACACAGCCTCCAGTATCCTGACCACCAAGACATTATTTGGTTACCCCTGTGACATTTCTTGTCTTGGTTTGTGCACAAAACATACGTGGTCACTGTGGTCCCTGTCTTCAGAGCTCTTTTACCTGTGTTGTCAAGAAATTCTGCAGTCCAAGATCATTCACAGATCTGGAAAGTTGTCATCCTCAGCCAAACCTTGGGGCAGCCAAATTCAGGCAGCAGGACACATCTCTCTTGGGAAGGGCTGGGACCCCCCCTTCCCAGACAGAATGTAAAATCCTGGACTGAGCTCCCAAATTGTTGGAATTGATAACCCTCAGTGCTGAAAACAGACACACAAGAGACAGAAAATCTTGACAAGGCAATTTTCTCTTGATCAAAAGGTTGCAGGCATATATGCTCACTCCCACTAAGCAAACATGCAAGGACAAAATGGCTCACAGTGGCTCTTACTTATATGCCTGACCCAGTTGTACCTGCCCCTCACCTGGGATTTATCCAGGTCAAAGGTTCACAATTTCTCCCAATTGGCTAAAAGGCTTAGGGGATGGGTTAGAGCATGCAGTTTGGTGGGCAATGGAGTTGTTCAAGAATCCGGAAGAAGAAGCAAGGACACTTTAAACTTGAAAGTCACCTAAGATGGCAACCTGAGGAATTTTTAAGTAATCTAAGAGGGTAACAAATACTTTAATAGAAAAGATAATTTTTCTTACATCAATGTAGGCTGTAAGCTCCACCTAGCCAGTCATTCTGCACTGATTAGCTGTGGTAAAGCACAGCGACTGTGACTGTGGAGAGAGCAGCAACTGGTGCAGCAGTAAGTGTGCTGCAATAGTTATAGCCAAGGATTACCATGGTAAAGGGGATACTGCACCTGCATGCATTTCTGCACACTCCTCAGGCCCTCTGCAAGGCCAGCAGCCTCTGTCTAGCAGCCTCCAGCTAACGGGTTCCCAGTGCCTGAGCGAGTTGAAAGAGGGAGTACAAAGGCAACATAGCTCCAACCAGTGGGGAAGCCAGGGAGGCTTGGGGCACCAGGGAAAAGTTGAGTGATGGTCTGGCAGTCCATGAGGATGATGCATGCTCTCCCAAGTCATGCTTTATGTGGACCCCCAGCCCTATGGCAATGGTGGCATCAGGAGGGTGTTACATGCCCTCAAGTCTTGGTTGCACAGCCCCAACTCTGGGGACCAAAAAAAATTATTATTATTTTTTTAAATAAAAGGAGGTACCACCTCTGGTGATCAAGGTCCCTTGCTTGCTCAAACTACCTTCTTCCTATCTGCAACCTTCTCTAACTTTCTCCTTTGACCCACTCCCTTTCCCAACTACTTGCCATGCCTCTTTGCCCTGAACAACCCAAACCAACTTTTCTAGCCCCTGTGGTCTACAGGGGTCACAGAAATGCTCACCCTGAGATCATATTGTCTTGTCCCAGGGCTAACACAGCCTTGTCTGCCTCTCTTAGCCAAAGATTCTAAATTTTATTCAAAGGTAAAATCTCAATTAACATATAGTATAGCAGTGATGTTAATTGTTGCTGTCTTTAAATGTGAAATGTATTTAAATTCTCTTATGTTTTCTAAAGCTAAAAGCAGTACCATTCAATTAAGGATTTAACATTAGTCAACCATAAAGTATATCTTTAATAGAAAAAATTGTAACTTTTTAGAAATTCATTTACTCTAAAAGCAAAATTCAAAAGGAAAAATTTATTCTGTTAATAAGATGTCATTTTTTACACTAAACTTGAGTTTTAAGTATATACTTGAGATAAGAAAAACTAAATAGTACTAGTTAATGCTATCCATCATAATTATTATTCTAAAATGAAATATCCAATGAACACTTGAAAACATTCTAACTTTAACTGTTCTTTGCTGATAAAATTATGCTTACATACAGCCAAGAGGTTAAAAAAATGAGTCTTTATGTGTGGGTATTTTAAATAGGTAATTTAATTTGAAGCTTTATTCTTAACAATTAATTCATTTTGTTTTAAAAATAATAAAACTTTGTTCTTTATAGGTCAATGTAGTATGTCAGATTCCAAACTTGTAATGTCCTTTCAAACTGTAGGTCTTAAATGTCTGGGTTCAACAGAGTTAGGAATCTTGGCTGTCTAGGTAATAACAAAGCCCCTTTATGAGGAAGTCCATGATCCAATTATAAATACCTGGAGTAAAGTGAACAATAGCAAAGCCCCTTAAAATTTAGAGGTTTACTGCCATTTGCCCTAGCCCTTGTAATCCTAAATTTAAATAAGCCTTTAAAACTAAGAGATAAGCCATTATATTCAAAGAGAAAAAGTTCTACAACCTGTGGCTAATTCTCCAAAACTATCTAGTGATGTCAAATCCAAGAAGGATAAAAAAACATTTTAAATCCCAATTTAGCTTGCTTCAATTTGGTCTTTTCATTAGCATGCCTAACTCATAGGGACACCTGTCTTTCAGGGGAGATGTCTTTTACTCCTATAACAGATTGCAGTTTTGAGCTTGTATGTTGCATGTAATATGTCTTTCTGTTCCATTTGAGATACGCATTGGAGAGAGTGTGTGGTCACAAGAAATGCTGCCACCATGATGAAGCCACCATGTGTTCAACGCCATCTTGCCACTCCCTAGGATAGGTGATTCCATCTTGCCATCCTCTAGGAAAATTACAACTAACTTGTGGTTAAAATTCTCTAGATTAATATAGTTCTTATACATATTGTTTTTACTCCATTGGTCTGTTGAGGATTGGACAAAGGGTAAAGTGTTTATATTAGAGATCTCTTACAAACTACTTAAAAATCTAGCTGACTAATTTACTAATGACAAAAATGGTTTGCTTAATAAGAGTGCAATCTAAATAAATGTGATTGCTTTGTGTGTCATTGTGTGTGCTTCTGTATATGTCTTTGTCTCCTACCAATCGTGACCACTTAATTCTTACTTTTTTTGAACTCAGTACACACATTTATATTCTTTGGCATGCCTAGGTCATAGCATCTGTGTGTGTGTGTGTGTGTGTGTGTGTGTGTGTGTGTACATGTCTTTAAGATGGCTCTTAAGCTATTTTTTTAAAGTTAATGTGTACAACTGTTTTAAAAGTTATCTAAAGTTTTAATCCCAAAGAGACCTAACTATTCTCTGCTTTAAGACTAAAAATAAAATTTATGTACAACAATCTTAATCTGTTCCATTATATCATGAGTGTAATTTGTATTTAACTCTTTTATAATTAGGTTTATTGACCCATGTATTCTCATAGATTGCTATTATTAAAAGATGATTTAATTCAATTTTCTTAAGTCTTTTAAGGTACAAAGTTGTTAAGTGTTTTATTGAAAACAATGTTATCTAAACTCGGGTTTTCACAAAGGTTGTTTCAAAACACAAATTAAGGTTTTACAGCTTCTAAGTTTACATATGTGTAATTGGATTGGCTGTAGTCTCAAGTTTCTGATACTCAGTTCTTTCTGGCCTAATTATGAGCTAGTCATCACAATTCTCCAAGGATAGTTCCAGAGTAACTTGATGCTTATATCCATTAACTTTCTTGAATTAATTCAATTTTGCAAAGAAAAAAAGTCATTTAAAAACAGGAAATAGTGTCAGAAGAAGAAGAGTAAGAAAGGATTGAACGAGAGATCTATTTTATATGGCCTAGCACTGTTTTATCTTTAAGTTAATGTAACCAGTCCCGATTCATCTGCATTTCATCATCTACAATCATGATGCTTTAGACCTGGAATAGCTTCCCTGGTGAACTAGCATATCTGAGCATTGTTCAGTCTTCGTATGTTTTCTAACTATGCATCTTCAGCCACACAACCCATGATTATTGTCCAACAGAACACACTTATTTTGTTACTTCTTTAAAAATGAAAAGTACTATTTCATTATGTCTTGGAATAGTTTTCTTCCATCAGAACATTAATGATTTCTTGTTTTAAAGACATTTATGCCTTATTACTTTTATGCTTTTTTCATAGGCATTTTGAAACATTTATGCTTTTCTTTTACATTATAAACTTAAACTCATGTACTTTATTTTAGTTTTTACTCATGTCAAGGAATATTTGAAATCAGAATTTATTTTACATAGTCTTTTCCTCATTTTGGGAAACTCTAAATGAATAATATTAAATATTTTTCCTATTAAGTATCGTGTCCCACACTTGTAATCAAAGTTACATGGGAGGCAGAGATCAAGAGAATTGCAGTTCAAGTCCATCTGGGCAAAAAGTTTATGAGACCCACATCTCAACTAGTAATAGCTGGATGCATGACTCAAGTGGCACAGCAACTGACTAGCAAGATCAAAAATTTAAAAAAAAATTGTCTATAGGCTAGGGATCATAATTTCACTAAAACAGTATCATTTCTAAAAATGTTGGTCCAAGGCAAACATAGAGATTATTTGAATGGTTTCATATATATAGATATATTTGTGTGTACAAATGTATCTATAAACTTTACATGTTTTATATATGCATACACATACTTTATGGATATATCATTTACATATTTTCCAATTTACTTATTGAGAGTATAGAAGGTAATGAGTTTTAGTGCACTCATAGCTATTCAGCAATCATAATCTTATGATATTTTCTTCACACCAAAATGTAATCTTTCCCTATCCACTATCTTATGTAGCCATTAATCTAATTTCTGCCTTTCTGTTGATTTGCCTATTCTAGATATTTCATGCAAATTGATTAATAAGCTATATTTTTTTAATAACTGGATACTTTATTGGATAATGTTACTCATACATAGATCTATACTCTTCCCACTTTTATATCATATCATTACATATGATATCATTTTATATCATATGTATCATATCATACATGTATATACATATACTATATGACACATTGTTCTTATTAGTATTTTATGGAATTTTATTGCACATGATAGTGAAACCCTATAAGACTGACACTTGGGAGCTAAGGAAGAATGATCTGGAGTTCCATGTCAGCCTGAGCTACACATAGCAATATTTTGTCTCAAAAAGAGTTTAAAAATGAATTGTATTTCTTTTAAAGAAGCTGAGGCAAGAAGAGAAAGCAAACATATGTTTATAGAGTTTGATGTATTGATTTTTCTATTTCTCTTCATTTGTGCCTATGAATTTGAGTAACCATCTGGTTTGTTTCCTCATTCACTGCAGTTTAACTCTCTCACCACTTCCTTTGTGTTACTTTTCTCAAATATATTACACTTTTATGTGTGAGAGGCCTAATAATAAAATTCATTTTTATATTGCTTTTTAAATTAGTTTAAAGAAGAAGGAAGAAATATGCACTAGTACTGTTTTGTGTCACTAGATTATTATCTTTAACAACACTATTTTTTAGTGAATGTGAATTCCAACATGGGACACCTAATCTCTACATTTTGAACATCTTTAATTCTTATAAAACTCATCAGTTAGCAGTAAATTACCTCAATTTTTGTTTACCTAGGACTATATTTTTCTCCTTTAATTTTAAGGTAATTTTGCTCATATAAGATTTTTATTTGGGGGTTCTTTATCTTCCTTTAACATTTTAGACATTTCACCCCAGTTCTTTCTTTGATTGTTTTGGTGTAAATCAACTGCCTGTTTTGTGGGGATTGCTCAGGCTCTGTTATTTTGTCTTTTGGTGTTTCCAACATTTTCTCATTGTTTTTCATCATTTTCATTATGCTGTTTGGTTGTGGGTGTCTTTGTATTTATCCCACATGGGATTTATTTAGTTTCTTGGATATATTTTCCATCAATTTGGTATGTTTTAAGCCACTATTTCTCCAATTATCTTTTCTATTCCTTTTTCTTTTCTCCTTAGATAGTCTTATTATATCAGTACACATTTCTCTGAAACATTTGTCTTTTTTTCAATTTTTTTCTCTCTGTTGTTCAGACTGCATAAACTCCATTGATTTTTCAAATTACCCAACTTTTTCTCCTGCAAATTCAAATTTAGTGGACTTCCTCCAGTAAATTTTTCATTTCAGCTATCATATATTTAAACAACAGAAATCAGTTTGGTTCTTATTGCTGGAATCATCAGCAAAGTTAATCACTGTTTTTGTTCTTTCTCTAAAGAGAAATTGTAAAACATTGCCATACATTATGTTATAATACTTTCACATGTAATCCTTTGGTTATAATATTCAAGGAAAGTGAGTTATTATGTAACAAACAATTTGACTGGCCTTTGTATCTTGTTCCTGGAAAGGAATTTCCTGAGTGATGAAATGTCTCATTACTCATCAGCAATTTGGATGACACCCAAGTTGACTTGTGCTGAGGCTACTGAATGGTAATAGGGGCTCCTTTACAGATGACCCAATGTGAGTATTGGTCTGAGAAGGACTTTGAGGAAACTCATGCTTGAAGGAAAGGAAGGAAGCAGAGATTGATATCAAGCATGTGATCAGTGATTTCATCAATCATGTCCATTTAATGAACCTCAATTAAAAACTCTGAACATGGAAACTCGGTGGAGTTTTGTTATTCATATACAAACTGATGTGGCAAGAAAGTGATATAACCTGATTTCAGACAGGCACAGAAGCTGGGTTCAAACACCCTTCCCCAGCTCTTCATTTAGTTGTTCTAGATTTATATTACTTATAATAAAACTGTAATAATAAATATGGTGTTTTCTGTAATTCTGTTAGGATCAACCAAAATTTGTAGCCAATCTGTCAGAAATGTAGGTGGCTTAGGATCCTCCTTGCATCTAATGTTCAAGGTGAAGACAGATTAGCTGAGGACTGGATCTTTTTATCTGGTGATTTCTGCACAATTCTGAATAGGTTAGTGGATGAATGAAAGTGCAATATACTGGGTACAGCTGGTGTCAGAATAAAACTATTCACAGATTTTCTGCTTCTTCTGCCTCCTATACAGTGTTTTCTATTTCTACTATCAAAAAGGATACTTAGTAGGAGAACAAAGAATCCAAGAACAAGAGATGCCATTTCAACATTAAAAAGATTGCTAAGAAATACAGTAAAATATTTTGAGGGAAATGAGTAATGAGATAGCAACCACTAGATCTTAGACAATTTGGGGAATCTTTATAAAGAATGGGAAAATGAAAACATTACATAAGTGGCAGGAGTGTGATAATGCATTTATAACTGTTGCCACTTTTTGAGTAACAGAATTTTCTCCTCCAAAATATCCCTCTTAAGAAAAGTTCAAATTATTTAGAACCATTTGCTTAATTACTGGAGAAACTCACTAATAAGACTATTTTATAACCCAAATCTCATTTTAGCTAGTGAATAAGGATTTGTAAATTAACCAAATATCTTCATGATTTCAAAATCTATATTATTTACTGCTGCTCTGCTCTTAAATATTTTGGACAGCTAATTCAGAATACTGATAAAAATTTTCTCTTAGTTAAGTGAATAGTATGCATAATATGAAATATAAGTTACAATATATATTTCATAATTCCTTTTCCACTTAAAATTAGAATCTCTTTAATAAAATACAGTGAAAATTTACTTGGTCTATACTAATTTTCATTGAGGTAGATGCATATAAAACATTTGTATCTTGCAAAATGCCACACAAAAGAAAGGTTTGCTTTCAGTGTTCGATGAATACACAATCTTTTTTTTTTTTTTTGGCAATACTGGGGCTTGAACTCAGGGCCTCACGTTAGTCAAGATTTCTAGGCAGGCACTCTACAATTTGAGCCACTCCACCCGCAAAGTATTCTTTTTTTTTTTTTATTTGAACTCAGGGCCTGTGTTTGCTAGGCAGACACTCTATCACTTGAGCAACTCCACCAGCCCTTGATACAGCCTTTGATCAAAAAATGTAAAGTCAACATATACAGCATAAACTTTAAAAATAGCCAACATTTCACTAACATTGAGTTATTCTGTAATTAGTTTTTGGAGAGCTAATCTTAAAACATGGTGTGGTAGTAGTGAAATGGGTGTCACATTTTGACTCAGAAGAAATAAGTGCCCGTCTTGGCTCTTTTCCTTTGTAATCTTGGGAAAGTTACTTTGTTGTCTGAATTCCATTTACCACAGTTCTTTATTTGGAGATACAGAGATCTGCTGAACAAGATAAGTATATAACCAGGACCTTAAACAAGCCTGATCCCCAGAATATGATCGGAACAAACATACTTTTCATCATTCACTAATCTTTGAAAATAATATTCAACAGTGGAAGGGTTTTTACCTCTTCCCACTAGGATTCTGACATCCCTTCTAAGGTTATTCCAAAGGGGAATACCTTCTGTGCTACTAGGATTTCAATGCCTTGAATAAAAGCATTTTGAAAAGGGTGTTCATCCTACTTCACTTAGATTTCATTATCTCAGCCTTTGGACAGCCTTCTCACACAAACAGTTTCCACAATGTGCATACACTGTTTCCGTGCCGTGTGTCAGTCCTAACTATGTCTATACCCCATCAATACTACATTTATACCCCCTGCTGAAACTTTGAATACTTACACTGGATCACTCTTTGTGTGGATGCCCTCTCATACCTCCATACTTCATTGCCCCATAATTGGGATCCCTGGGCACCTCTTCAGCATCCAGTAGCCCACATCTAGATGCTCTCCTACACATATGGTCTCCATATCCCACACAGGTCCTGAGATCCCATGGCATTCCCCCCATCCCAGGCAATCATGATTAGCATACTTGTCTTTACCTAAATGTTCTTTGCCAGTTTTTCAAAAAGGAAGGAAAGCAATGACAAAGGAAAAGGAAAAAAATATCAAGAGGAGATGCTGACAAATACATTTTAATTGATTTTGTCAATTAGTTTTTCAACTCAACTGTCAATTACTGGTGTTTTATTTCTATAGATACACGTTTACATCTATAAGCATTTTCCTTCTGGTTGATACACTTTATTTGGCATGTTGATAAATTTTATTTAGCATTTCCCTGTGTCTATAGTGCAGAGCTAAGGACTTGGGCAAAGCTTGCATGTATATTTTTGAGCTTCTTCACTGAAGAATCCTTTATAGGATTTCTCCTCTTGATTCCCTAATAAACCCTTTTACGACCAAATACCTAAAAATTTTTGCTTTGTATTGTCACTTTCTTGTACCCTCATATGTTTCTTTTTATTTATTTTTCAGCGAATATATGTTTTCTATTTATATGTTAAATTTCAAACTCAAAATTAATATTAATAATGACTAATATAACTATTTTATATATTCTTTGCTCAGCTCATATTTTAGATTTTTTTTATCTCTGTTATGTTATATGGGGCCATACACTGAATCAATAATGAAAATAATTGCATGTATAAAATCATTTTTGTATTCTTTAATCTTTATAGTGTGAAATAGAAAAGGCAAAGCAAAAGTGATTTTTGTTTATTAAAATTAAACCAAGACACACAAAATTAAAACAAAGAATGCCTAAAATGGGGGCTAATTAAAAAAAAATCTAACATTTAAACCTATGAGCCTACTGCAGACCATGAAATACCCAATGGGAACTTCTTTGAAATTTATTTTCATCCTTGTATTCAACTATAATCTTTCCTTCCTCTTACTTCCAGTCCTAAGTGGTTCTTTTTTTTCTTGTGGCACAGATTATAATTTTTTAAATGATACATCTTATAAACAATGAATGTTTAATATCCTTTCAACAACACCTTGAAATTTTCTATGCTATCACAGTATAATTTCATGCTTACATATTAAGTGAGGAGCATCAGTAGCACTACTTATTTTATATTTAATGTTTCACTGTTTAGAATTCCTAAGTTGAGTACATAATTAAATAAAATTTATATAAGCTGGAAAACATTTAAATTGCTTTATTGAGCTCAGCATGTGGTATTCATTCTCCCTAAATTTAAATAAAGCTTCCATCTGTTCTCTTACTTAGACATCTCTGATTAAATCTTCACACAAAATACAGATAAACACAATAGATGCATGCAAGTTATTAAAGTTCCATTAAAAGTTCACCTCCTCATTCAAATGTGATTTTCAAGTTGAAACTCATTACTCAAGAGTTTTTCATAATAGTAGGATGTGGTTCTATTGAATTTCAGAGCAGACATTTAGTGACTCCAAACTCGGCAAGGCACTAATGAGCGTTTGGAGGACTGTTGTCCACTACATGTTGCTTTCAAAATGTCCTTATTTTTTAAAGCCAAAGTCCAGAAGGAGTTCATTATGTCTGGATCTTTTGGTTCTATGATGTTTTGTAATGTTTTTCATTTTAGGAATGCCAATTTATTTCTGTATTTTTGTTTAAAGTGCTTGCATACTAAAAAGTAACAAAGATGTAGTTTTTTATATTTTGGAAAACATCTCTGGAAAGGTTTACTGTCTAGGAAATAATTTTACTAATTTTAACCATCCCTGTTTGGGAGAATAATTTTCAAAAGATCAATTATTTTTTAAGAATGAATAAAGTAAATTTCTAAACAAATTTTTTTGTAATTTTAGGTTCCTACTTTAAGGACTACTTAACATAGTTTACCTCTTAATCTTACAAAACAAATCTGCAATTACGTGTTTTATGTCAATTTTATAGAATATGAATTTCAACTTATTGAGTGCATATGACCAGAAAAATAATTTAAAAATTGTTGTACTGGAATTCAAACTCACGTCCATTTATATACAAAGGCAAATATTCCTTCTGTGACTTCATGTGAGATAACATGTTAAGTGCTATTCTGCCCCTTGACAGGTTAATTTTAAGCAGCATACCAAAGATCTCAGAAAGTGGCTGTGCCTATACCATTCTTCTCTACAATGTTTTACAGTATTCTACTGTTACTATTTCTGTTGAAGAATAAAGGAAAAAAACTAAAGGACAAGGTAGATCCTAGAATTCTGAGTACTTACCTAAGCATCTCTCTTTTGGAGTCTCGCTGTTTTTGTTGTGAAAATGCCAGTTACATATTCTTATTTTGTTATATCCAAAAGCATCCCACAAAATGTACATCACCTAACAGACAGGTGAATATTATCTAGATGCATCCCTGTAAATGAGAGGATGATCTGGTGTCTTGGCAGTTTTGACAGTGTCTCCAAGCTTTGTGACATGCTCTGCAAATTGAAACTTGTAAGAGAATAGGCTTTATTTAGATGATAATGCAATGTAATTATGTGGTATCACTGATTTCTTTTTTATCCATTTGAGACAGATATATGGGAAGTAACATTTTCAAAAATTATCATGGTCAGAAAGAGTAGAAAATTTTCTGCTACTATAAACAAATGGATCCATTTTTTGATAATATCAACATTTATATATTACAGAATGGATTTTGTGTTTCAACATTGTCCAGTTGTGAGACTACCTTTAGCCTAAAGCTAGAGCTACCTGTCAAAACACTAATAGCCTTAAATATCACCCGACTGTCCCCAATCACATCTTCCTTTTATAATTAAAATGGAATCACTATTTCTGACCCTTGTCCTAGTCATTAGCTTTAATTCTTTAAAAAAAAGGCTGCTTCTGAAAATCAACTTACATATCAAATGAGTCTTTGCAGAATGTACTGAGTCTACTGCAGTTGTTCACACCCTTGTATGCAATACCATAAGATGCTACCAATAAAAGAATGGAAGTCTTCTATTCATCTTGACCACCAGGTTTTGGTTCTGATATGAACTTGAGCAATCTCTAATGATGATTTTAAACAAATTCTATGTATAATCATTCATTTGATTATAGACTCTATATCGAAAAGGATGTCTATTTTTGTTTTGTTAAATTCAACTGTACTTGAGGCTGAATCAAAACTCAAATAGCATACAGGGTGCTTTCTCTGTAGAGATGGTTACTTGTCTTCTAGAATGTTGGACAATATGTTGTCAGTGATAGGCTGGAGATTTCCCCATCAAGAGCATTTTGGATCTGTTTTTGTCCACCCCTTCCCATTTTGACATCCCTATGCCTTCTATGTCTTCTGTTCTCGTCTCAAATCTTCTTCTACATCTTCTGCTGTCCCCTTTTGGCTAAAGTTATTCTTTGTGCCTTTGTTTTTGTTTGGTTGGTTGGTTTGGTTTTGCTCTGATATAAATCAGACATTCCATCATGGTCCTCATATGGAGTTAAATGAACCAAACATGAGCAAATATGAAACAGATTAGTACTTCATGACAATTACTCTATACTTTGTTTCCTTCTTTTGAAATGGTCACCTTTATATGGTATCTTTTGGTAAAACAATCTCCATTTCTACAACTGTGCAAATTCCTGCAACGTATAATTTTTTATTCCCTTAGTAACCTAACTCCTGAAAGGCACTTATATCTGACAGGAACAGTCATTTAGCTAAAGTTAAATACATACACAGATGTAAAATTTTTCCATGTTCTGCTGTTTTTGCTTGTTTTGCATTATATTGCTTTATCTTTGCTTTTTATATGAAAAATTACATGTATATTGATAATGGTATAATTATCTTTCAGATTCACATTTGTAAATTTATTTCCTTTTCCCCATATTTGTTCACGCACAGAACATTTTAAAGCAAAACCTCAGTAGCATTTTGCTTTACCCACATCCCTTTCAGCATGTACCTCTGGCATGGAAGCTTCTTTTTTCTGGTGGTGTTATGGAAGGCAGCAAACAGTTGCTATAACATTTGTCTTCACATTACTGCAACACTTCAGACTCATGAATTTTGTATGGAGAGAAAACATCTGTACAGATTATATAACTCTTTATCATGCAAGACCTACTAATTATTTAATGAGAAAACTTTTAGACAACTAGATTCATTTTCCTTGTTAGACCCGCATAAACTAAATGCAGCTTTCTTGAATTTTCTTTACTATGATTGAGTGTAGGGCCATAATAGGTGAAATAATCCAAATGTGAAATGCAACATGCCAAGGTCTCAGTTTTTCTCAACTCCTGACATCATTGGGAAATTGAATATATGCTACCATGATGCATTCAAAAACCCTTTTAATGGTTTCTACCCAAAAAAGGAGAGAGAAAAAAATTGATGAAAAGATCATGTCCCAAACCCCACAATATCACTTGTAAGATTGCATAAAATGGCTCATACTTTTACTACAGAAGATACAGACTGGGGAAAATGACCATCATGACAGTGAAAAGAAAAAAAACTGTTTTAGCAATGTTGCTAGGTTGGAGGAATTGCTCAACATAGAGTTCAAACCCCAGTACCCCATACGTACAAAAAAAACCCTGTTGCTAGTTTCAAGAATTCTTCACAGCCCAGTCACAGAGTGGACTTATTCCTGTGACTCAGGATTTAGCACAATAGCAACATAAGTGAGTTTTAGGTTTCCAGGTTTTCTTTGTTCATTTTTGTTTTATTTTACTTATAAAGTTAGCAGTCTATGCAGGTGATTCAGTATCATTTTGGCAAACACATTCACCTTCTTACGTTAATATAAAATATTAAGGTACATAGTCTTTAGAACTATGATAGTAAATATTTAGCATGATTTAAAATCACTGTGACGGCTTATTATAAGTCAGAGCTCTGGACCCAAGTTCTGATGAGTAGGTGTGGATGAGGAGTGATGAGAGTGAGAATTTGCTGTATGGATATGTGCCCAGAAAATACTGACACTGTTGTTTCAGGAAGTACACTTGAGAACCACTCTCACGGCTTGCACTTATTCTAAAGTTAATTTCAGCTGTAGTGAAAATGCCAGTATTACTGTGACTGATCATCAATTTTTGGATCACTTTTTTGTTTTTTTTACTCATTGTAACATTACTTACATTTTGTAACTTTACTGTGATTATATTAAAATAAGATATTGCTTTGGAAATGTAGTTTAAAAATAAACCAACATGATGAATGTTGTATACAACCTACACTGGATCCTAGGGACACAAGGGAGCAGAGAAAGTGAACATAAGAATAAAAATGAGTGATATAACAAAAACACAATGTAGAAAATGTTCAAAATTTGTGAATTTGGGGAACTGAGTTCTATGTACAATTCTTGACAATTTCTTGTATTTTTCAAATTATCTCAAATTAGTTTTTAACATTTTTCTTAAAAATGTTAAAAATACTATAGTTGAATTGGGGGTTTCTTTGTGACATTTTCATATACGCATTCAATGTACCCATTTGGTTCATCCCCTCTATTATTTTCCCTTCCCCTTCTTAAAGTACTTTTAACAGATTTTGATGTTCCATATTCATACATGTGTAGAAATACATCAACCATATTCACCATCCTTTGACTTCCTCAGCTCACTAGTCCCCTCACCTTTATATGGCCTGTTTTACATTCATGTCTTTCTTTAAGTGTCTGATCATTGTTCAAAGTGGGGTTTTGCCTTGGTATTTTACCTGTGCATATATTGTCATTTAACCCCCTCTATTCCTCTTTCTTACCCTTTCCCCCAAACCCCATATTGTTCAAGAGGTTGTACTATGTTTCAATGTGTCTTGCTCCTACTTAGATAACAATGTACTTCAAATATATTAGTTTGAAATTAAGAAAATCTATGAAATCTGTCTTTAATAATTGTACTTGTCTTCTGTCACTACTATAAAAAAAAACTACTACAAACTTAGTGGACTAGAACAACACAAATGTACAATTTTATAATTCAGTATGTCAGAAGTCTGTCACAGTCTAACTCAACTAAAATTAAGGTGTAATTTGGGCTTTTGGTTATTGGTGACCAATGGTCATTGATTTCCTCACCTTTTTATGCTTCTAAACATCAGCTACTTTCATTGGCTCTGTGCCATCTGCCTTCCTCCATCTCCATTACCAATGATTGTGAGTTGAGTGGATTTTCCCTTGCTGTGTCTATCTTTATTTATAGGAACCTGTGAGATTAATTTATACCTGAGTGGATAATGTAATCTAACATTCTGATGTGAAGATCAATGGACTAAGAACTTTAATTCCATGGGCAACCCTTTGTTATACACCAGTACAATTTCATCTATTCAAGAAATTAGGACATAAATATCTGGGTGAGTCCACTATGCTGCCTGCCATAGTTTGCCTTTTGTTCTTTGCTATTTGTTTGTTGGTTTTTGTCTTTGCCAGCACTGTGGTTTGAACTCATGGCCTAACACTTGCTAGGCAGGTGCTCTTACCATTTGAGCCATTCTACCAGTCCAGAGTTCATCTTCTAGTCCCTAAAGATACACATTTATCTCACATGTGTAACATATTTAGCCCAGCCCAAAGGTGTCCTATTATAACATGGACACAAAGTAAACAAACAAACACACACAACAATCAACTCCAAAGAAACCTCATAAGACTATCACCACTTTAGAAGTATGTCCCACCTTCTAAGTCATGTAAAATTGACATAGGGGAAAGATCTACACATAAGCTATTCATATTCAAAACTCTCTATCCTCTGAAAACTCACAAAGTCACAAACAAGTTATTTGTTGCCAAAATACAGTGTTGAGACAGGCAAAAGATAAGAATTACACATATTCCAGATCAAAGTGCAGAAAATGGAAAAAAAATGAAAGGAGGTTCTGCACTCCCCTGCATAGCTGCTATCCTATCCTGTTTTAATTGTGTCTTAATAAATATTTGTTTTCTCTCTCTCCCAAAATAAGTAAATTAATGTAGTCACCGATATCAAGCAATTTTTAAATTCAATTAAGGACTCTAAAATGGGTTCAAAGTCTAGCAATGATTCTCTGTGCTTTGAAACTACTCATTGGTCCTGTCATGTCATCGTACCAGCTTTTCTTTGCTATGAAATGTAGAAGATGTTTACAGATGACTAGTATTATCATATTGCTTCCTACCTACAGAATTTGAGGGTCAAAAAGCTTCATTCCATAGATTCTGTGTCCCTTTTAGTACAAGATAATGGTTTTGGTGATGTAAATTCTCAAGAATTTGTGGGTCTCCCATGAATGTTACGGAGATGTAGTCTGTTAGACAATAGGATTCTTCCCATAGCTTCCTTCCATCACCCCAGGCATATTTTCACCTTCTGCAGATGTGGAAGAAGGGGCATGTATGAGTCACGCAGTCTCTTGGAAGAAAGTATGAACACATCCGTATTGCAAGCAGTTGAGATGCTGAGTCAGGAAGAAATAAGAGACAGGGAGAGAGAGAATGAATAATTATGGAACAGAATAGTATATATTTTTTTCATTAGAGCACATTTTCCTAACAATGAATCTCGTAGTTTTAGCATCTTTTGCCCTCTGGGTAATCTGAGAATTTTCAGTATCATCAACTCTTGGTTTCTTTGTGCTTATCAGTCTTTTCATCAATTTGTCTATTCCTGCCACCTTTTACTTAAACCCCAAGAAGAGACCAAGAAAAACTTTCAATACTCTCTTTGGAAATCCTCTTAACTAAATATCCACATTCCTCTCACAAAGTTCGCTTTTAAAAATTGCAGGAAACACACTTGCCAAGCTTCTTAAAAAAAAAAAAAAACACTTCAAAAATACTGTTTTAAATGCGTGTAGCCCAAAGACTGCTTTTTGTACAGTTTCCAATCATATGTTCCTCATTTCTTTCTGAACGCTCAGAATCAGCAGTAGGAAGTGCAGTATCTTAAATGCTACTTTTCTAACATCCTGGTCACAGGGAAACTGATGTTCTCTGAGAAGATTTAGATTTCCCTTCCCTTCTTCCCTCCCCTCCCCCGCTCCTCTCCCCTCCCCACCTCTTCCTTTCCTTTCCCTTCCTTTCCTTTCCCATCCCTCCCTTTTCTCTAATTTTCTTCTGGCTTTATTTATTTATTTTTGTTTTGGTGGTGCCAGAGGTTTAACTCCCTAGCCCATTCTGCTTTAGTTACTTTTCAGGTAAGATCTCCCTGTCCCATGGGTGGTCTCAGAGGATGACCCTCTTACCTACTCCTTCCACATAGTTTTGATCACAGTTGCTCACTATTGCACCTGGCCTAAATTTTCTTTATCATGATTCCCAGTTCCTTTTGAGTCCCCTATTATCAATATGTCAACATCCATATTTACCTTTATAATTTGTAGAAGGAATCTGGTCTGTTACAATTATGCACCCCAAAATTATTCCTATCTCCACTGCCCTATTCCCAAAACACTTCCTCATTTGAAAGTGTTCATTACAGTAACTCATTATTTTTCCTACTAAGTCTTCATTGATTTTCTTTTTTTTTTCTTTTATTATTCATATGTGCATACAAGGATTGGTTCATTTCTCCCCACTGCCCCCACCCCCTCCCTTACCACCCACTCCGCCCCCTCCCTCTCCCCCCCAATACCCAATTATTAGAAAATTATTAGAAAATTATTTCTAATTTTGTTGTAGAGAGAGTATAAGCAATAATAGGAAGGAACAAGGGTTTTTGCTGGTTGAGATAAGGATAGCTATACAGGGCATTGACTCACATAGATTTCCTGTGCGTGGGTGTTACCTTCTAGGTTAATTCTTTTTGATCTAACCTTTTCTCTAGTACCTGTTCCCCTTTCCCTATTGGCCTCAGTTGCTTTAAGGTATCTGCTTTAGTTTCTCTGCATTAAGGGCAACAAATGCTAGCTAGTTTTTTAGGTGTCTTACCTATCCTCATCCCTCCCTTGTCATTGATTTTCTTGATGCAGTGATATTACCAGAACCTTATCCCCTTAACATTACATACATTTATTGTCATTCAGTTCTATAGGTTTATGTCCAGCAGCGATATTATGGGGCTGAAAGCTAGGTGTTGGCAGTACTCTGTTCCATTTTAGAGACTCTAAGGAAGAATCTTTCCCATTATCCTAAAAGCTTCTAGAGGCCCCTGCAATCCTTTGTATCCCCCCTGCTCCATCTTCAAAGACAGCAAATGTAAGTTTGTTTTTTCTTGCATCATATCATCCTGGTCTCCTCTTTCTATCTTCATCTTTCACTTGCAAAGACTCTTGTGATAAATGACTGCGAGGTCATTTAATATCCTTGATTAGTAGTCTTAACTTTCATGTACAATCTCAACTCCTTTTTGTCGTGTGAAGTGGTGTATTTATGAGCTCTGAGGACATCTTGGTGAGGCCATTTTCTACCTATAATAGTGTTATAATTAAATTCCATTTCAATCCTTTACTTTCCTTTCAGTGATATAAATTTATAATGATGTCTACAAAGGAAATTAATAAAGTCTTTGGAAATATAAAGTATGAAACTTAAAATGGCATCTTGATGACAAAGAGAAAAGAGAACCACCTGAATTTTTATGTTTGCTTAAAAGTTCCTTATTTATCTTCAAAAAACTTAAAAGATATTTCTACTTTTCCAGTACTTACTGGAAATAAATCTGTATCTACATACTTTTTTATTATCTTTGACATCTCAAAATTGTTATTTATTCAAATATCTTATAGTGGTATCTTTTTTGTACTATATCACGTATGCCTTGTGTAATGTGTACTTAATAAATGGTAGTGAAAGAGTAGGAGATATTACTCCAATCACCAGCTCTGAAAGGTAATATTTAGAAAGTTACAATGTGGTACTTAACTTTAATTGGCTTCCCAATTAAAAAAAATGTCCTATTATTTCTCTCATTCTAGGTTTTTAAGATAAGGAAGACATAATCAAATAAAAACAATAACACTAAACTCACAGAAAATCAAAGCTTCATCCTAAGTACAAAAATAATATGGAGAAAAATTTCCTTTTTCCTGTGATATGTCAAATTCATAAAGAATGATTACAAAATGTAAAGTTGAATGAGCAGAAATTTAGTGGACCTCAGCTGAGTGTTTTTTGTTTTACTAATGATAGTATTTAAAATAAAAGATTACAAACAGAAACTTGCAAATTCATAATTAAAGATTTATTCACATTCACAACACTACACTTTATAACAAATAATAAGTTCTAACATCAAGCTATGCTTCTTTCTAACATCTCTTGCAATCATGGGAGAAGTTTATAAGTTCCTGCCAGTAATCACACTGTAGTAACTTAGGATCCACATCCTAAGTACAAGATAAAGCTCTGCAAGGTATCTGGTAAAAAGATTATTTCTGGATCAACAGATTTAATTAAATCAGATGCTTTGTAAAATGGTGCTATGTTTACACTTAATAGTTTACTGCATTTCTTAAAAACATACTCTATTGTACATGTAAGTGATAGAAAATATGAAAACAATTAAAGTTATTTTATGCATGATAATTAAAGTTCATAAATTTCAAAATACATACATTTGAACTGTGTCTATTTTTGCTTATTTAGATGCAACATTGCTAAACATAAAATATTTGCAGATATTTTACTTTTGAGTATAGACACATGAGCCTGCCATATGTTTTCTGTTCAGAGTTTTATAACATGAAACATTTAAGGAGAATTGACTGTTTAATTTGCTTTGTCTTTGACCAAAGTCATAAATTTGTGCAAGATAGATTTTGCTACCTAAATATCATCTATTTCAAAATAGCTACCTTATTCATTTCCTAACCTAAATTACTCCAGCCTAAAGGACACTGAGCTTATTTCATTTTACCACATAATTCAATATTTTGCACAGTAAATAACACATGGATTTATTGATCTATTATAAAACAACATTTTAATTTTGGTAATTCAATATAAATAGGAAAATCTTTTTAAATGGATCTAGAATTGGTACAAGAATGATTCTATAAAGTTCCTCCTATGGTAATATATGGTGATGGGTTCAATTATTCCTCAGCAAGGTGATTTATGTCTTCTGTTGTAAGGTCAATGACTGACTGAGTAGTTCTATTTAACAGTATTTTTCTTATTACATTGCATACTGGATAAGTGAGGCTATGAGTGATTTCTTCTGCCCTTCAGTAGACTGCACTAATACTAAGTGAAACTGAGGCCTCCAATGTTACAATTTAAAACTGATTATTTTAAACAGTATTGACATAGAGGAAATATTTACTTGTCTTCAATGATTTTATAGATTTTTTTTATTTAACAACTTAGAAAGTTTTCATAACACAAATTTTGAGTAACTTCTGAGATATGAAGAAACAATGGAAAATTTATATGTGAAAATGATGTTACTACATGCAATTTTTAAAGCTACTTCCAGCAGAACATGTGCTCACAGGTGTAATCTCACAACTCAGCAGGCTGAAGCAGGAAGATCCTGAGTTTGAGGCCTCCTTGAGCTATTTTAAGACGGGAGCTGTCCTGTCTTAAAATACCAAGATCTGAGATGTAGCTCAGAAAAATGTGATAGAGTGCTTGCTGAGCATTTGTAAGCCCCTGGGTTTGATCCCCAGTACACACACACACACACACACACACACACACACACACACACACACTCACAAACTATGTACATCTGTACACATATAGATATAGGATATAGATGTATTCCTATATCTTAGGAATATATCAGCTTTAGTATATGGAAGCAAGTCTAATGTTAAATTTATGTACAAAACAACATCATTTTTCATACATCCTCACTGAAATATATATAGTTAGAAAAATTAGTTTTGATTCTAATGTTAAAACTTAGTAAATTTATTCATTTATGCCCAATCAAACAAAATGAAATGGACAAACTAACTCAGAGTTTACTACAGGTTGATTTGTTTCTTGTGCATTATTGTGTTTATTCAGAAATTCATTCTTTTGTATCATTTCGCAAGGGAATCAAATAAAATTTTTCTCCTTTGTTTTGAATCTAACTTGTATGAGCTATCTCAAGTTTTTTCCCAATGTTTAAATTAGATGTCTATATTCTGTTGAGTTTAGGTAATTGCTGAAAAATCTACCTTAGAAATTTCAGAAATATTAGTTTGATTGATCCCATTTTTCCTAGTAAGTGATAAGACATCCTAGTATTATTGTAAGAAAAATATATTTAGCAAGTCTTGCCAATGTCAGCTAAATTCAACACCATAAAAACTACCAAGAACTTGTAATAATAATATGTGATATGTATTTGTTGTAATGATGTTTCTACTTGTGAGTCATGATTAACAGTGATGTTTCAAGACTAACTGAAAGTTGGTATTGATCTCTTTTCTTGTTGCTCTTCTAAGTTTTCAGACATTTCTTAGTTAAGATTTACTATGGCTTTCTTGAAATCATCCTTCCTTCCTTAATCACTTCAAGTATATATTTGGGCTAGAGTGCATTCACCCATCAAATGACCTCTTCTGAATGAGTGTAAATAGCTGGATATCTGACATCTTCAAAAGTACAAGTCCAAACAAAGGAACATGCAAACACCCTTTTCATCTTCTCTTCCTCCAAAAGTGAACAGCTAAATGGCTGGAGAGAAAGACTCCATTTGTCAAGGAGTGTTGTAAAGGGAAAACATTAATTTCACTTGAACTGCATTATGTCTTGCATGATTTCTGTAATTTTTAAAACATTTTGGAAAATAGTTCCTTTCTTGTTTTAAATGTCAAATGGAAACTGAATTGTGTGTTTGGAAGCAAATACTTGTAAACAAAGGATTATGATATAACTTGGATGATATGTCTGATGAAGGAAATTAAGTCTGATCATACAAGAGAGAGATTTTTTATAAATATGTCTTTGAAGGAAAGTGAATATAGCATAAAAACTGTACACATGTATAAAAATGGAAAAATGATACCTGTTGAAACTAGTCCAGAAATAGGGATGGGAGATGAAAGAGAATGGTGGAGGGCTGAATTCAAGTATGATATATTTTAAGAACTTTTGTAAATGCTACAATGTACTCACACCTAGTACAATGATTAAAACAAAAAAGGAACTGTAATGCTTAAGGCATTGACAATGTGCCTGATGATGAGGAAAGAAATCTTACAGGTGAGTGTGGAGATAGTTTCATAAATAATTATCTGTCAATGTGGAAGAGAGGAAAAATAACATTGACTAAGAATGAGAGAAAAGAGTCCAGCAATGAGCATTGTATACTATATCTTAACCCCATTTTAAGTGTATTACATAGTTTTTACCTTATTCTTATTTGTCTCACTTAATCATGGGACAGACAAAAAGTTGCATGGATCTTTGTTTATGACCAGACTTTTTATATAGTTTTACAGTATGGGTTTATTCAAGTTGATGTGTTTTATTGACTTTAGCATAACATAGAATTTCAGTTTTAAAAAGAGTAGACCCTATGCCTTGAATGTATAAGTATTCTACCATTTCAGTGCTCTCTGCAACTTTATGCCTACTTCTTGACAATAGTGTATGATATAGCAATTTGTGCTTTCATAAGTTTAATTTTGTGTCAAAGGATTTTACAGTATCTTTGTTTCAATGACTTTTTCCATTTACTTTTTTGCAAGTGAAAACTCAGGAAGCTGTGCTCTAAAAGTGTGCAGTGAAGAATAATTCTTTTTTTTTTAATTGTGCTGGAGGTACATTGTGGCATTTACAGAAATTCATATAACTATCAATATATCATAGTTGAACTCATCCCCTCCATCATTCTTTATCCCTCCTGCCCCCAATCCTGGAATAGTTTCAACAGGTCTCATTTTCCCAATTACATACATACACACACAGTATTTGCACCATATTCACCCTCCTACATCTTTCCCAACCTCCTCCTATCATATTCACCTTCTTAGCTTCCTTCTTTTAACTTGAATTTTCAAAAGAAGTCATATTTTCCTGAAAGTCAAAGCCTTTAAACTTCATTAATAATTTCAACTGATTTTTATGCTATTATACTGTTGTGTGTTTAAGATGTTGACCTATTTGTGAATTTCTAAGGCTGTTGAGTTATAATGACCATGTTTGCCTTCAAAAGTATATTAAAATTGCCAAAGTAATTTTGTCAACATGGCTTTCCTCTGTCCCTATTACCCAAAACCATCTCTGATAATATAAGAGAAGTGAATAAAGAGACTAATAAAATTTATTGCATAACAGCAGCATGAACAGGAGAAAAATTGCATCTCTCCATATGCTTTCCATGAAATTTACAAAAAGGAGAGACATAACTGAGTAGAATTCCAAGGATTTTCTAACAAGGTTAGAAACTGCAAATCTCTGCTGGAGTTTCTTGCTTTATAACTATGGAAAATGAGCCTCTTTTGTCTTACTCTTTGTACAATATCTTTGCAAACAGGTGAAGTTTATGTATGCTTTGCATAATAGTTGACACTTTCAAGATATTAAGTGATCTAGGCTTGTACTACTTATTTAGATTCCAATTTATTTTATGAAGAGCTTTCACTGAAATGACAAGTTCCATCTATGCAGGGTTATTCTGTTGAAATAAGATAAATATGTGTGCTTCAGGTCAGGCTAAGTTGTTTTCATATTACCTATCAATAGATAATAAATCTAAATTTCATCTCTAAATAATAAGTTGAGATTCTACTGAATTTTCCATTTTATATGTTGTCTTTCATTATTAAGACAAACTCAAGAGCATTGCTTCCTTGCTCTTCTAAAATATCAACATTGAAAACCTCTTCAAGTATTTATACACAAACAATTACCATTATGACAATAAAAGTGTCTAAACCTCTAGACTGATTTCTACTCATTTAATTTACCATAAGAAAAATTGGCTTAAACTTGTCAAAAACATCAAACTTTTGCTGATACCTTCATTTTTAAAAAGTCATAAAAATCAACAGTTTTTTGGTTTTTATTCCAATGAGAACACTTAACAAAGTTTCCTATCATTTTCTTTCCTCAGTTTCACTTATATCTGAACAAATTGAAAAGGTGTCTGATATTTATATTTTCATGTAAATTTTCTAAGGCAGAGTTGTATATTTTCTGTTAAACTCACTTCACCAAAGCTTTTGAACAAAAATGTAGCATTTCATTTCTTGCAAGTTTGTACTAATTACTTTAAAGGATAATGGAGATAGGGATAAATACTCCTTTTAAAAACATGAATCAAGGGAATGACCAAGACGGAAGATATTTAAGGACCTGGAAACCATAAGTGCTGTGATTACCAGAATAGTATTTTAGATTCATTATAGCAAGGATTGTATAACCTGAGTTTTTGCCGACTAAGATATCACCAAAACATAAGAGGCACACAAAGTACAACCACTGATCTTAAATGAGCTTTTTATGGCACCTAACAGCCCTGGAAGCCTGGGCATTGGGACCAGCAGCAGCAGCATCCAGTCCACCTCTGGAAAGCAATTTTTTACTCCTTTATTTGGCTTCTTTTCTTCTTTTTTGCAAAAACACAACACAGAGAAATGTAGAACAAGTCCCGGATCCAACATAATTCAATGACATGGAATCTGTCTGCACCACTTGTCTGTGCTGCCTGCCTTTGCTGTCCCAGAGCTGAGTGAAACTTGAGCCTCATAAGCTCTGAGGCCTGCTCTGCAGGCAGTAGGGGCAGGCAACTGCTCACATACCAGCTCCTTATAGGATCACATCTGAGAACACACTCACACCAAACAGCTCACTCCACCAAGGAAAGCCTGGGCTCAAACATCTGGAGTGGGTCCCCAAAGGTGTCTGATAAGGAGGAGCAACATTCATTGTCACATGACCCAGCACACCAACCTCAAAAAGGGGCAGAGACACAGAGAATTATACATAACTATAAATTATATATATATAATTCAGTATTTTAAAATTTTTAATCATTTTTTAAATTAATTTTTAAAAATTTCTTGTTACCTATCTCTTATTTCCCTTCTGTCCAACTATCAATTTGCTCAGCCCTTTCTTGTTCCACTTTTCCTTCTCTCACTCCTGTTTTTTCTCTTTACTTCTTTTCTCCCTTTCTTGTCCTTACCTTCTTCTCCTCCACTTCCCTTTTCCCCCATCCCTACCTCCTCCACACACACCACTCAGTGAAAGCCTACTATACCAACTTTACACATTACCCCCCTCCTTCCTATCGCTCTGAAATCCCTGACAATAGCACTCTCCCCAACAACAACTGAACTATACCTTTATACACATTAGGGTCTTAATACCCTGTGGCCCCCATGTTTCATACCTCTTCTTCCTCTTGCCCCATCCTTCTCTCCACACCCTCTTCAAGCACCATTTTTTAAAATATTTACTTAAGTATCTATTGCTATGCAAATTCTATACAAACAACTATTATCTCCCCATTATTTGCTATTTATAGATATCACCAAGGGGTTTCTATATATTATGTAAATAATTGGTTTGATACTGAGTCTGTGAATTTATCTAAATTATGCCTCAAGGTCAGGGAACAGAAAATATTGCAACAACCTAGCTAAAGACTAAGTCAAGTGATAGATAACAAGTTATTAAAACCCACAACTAACTAATTGAAAACACATGAGCAAGGTATGAAATAGAAATATGGAGAGAAAGGAAAGTCAGAGGAATATGACTACTCAAAAGACTAATAAGAATATAATTGAGGATTTGGTAGAAAGTGAAAGAGATAAATACTCAGTTGCTGACTTCAGAAGAATGATGAAAATATGTTCAATGAGCTTAATAAGAACATACAAAAACAACTCAGTGAATTCCAAAAGTACATGGATAAAAAAATAAATACCTTCAGAACACACAGAAACAACTAAATGAATTCAAAGAGGATTTCAACAAATGCTGCAGTGAATCCATGGTGATTATTAAAAACAAAAAGGATATGTATGAAATAAAGAAGACAGCAAATGATAGAAAAGAGGAGTGTAACAAAGATATAGAAAGTCAGAAAAAACATTCAAACAGAAATCCTGGGGAAAAAAGTTCCTTAAGTCAAATAAAAAATACATTTAAAAGACACTCCAGCAGATAAGTGGAAGACAGAATTTCAGGGCTTCAAGACAAAATAGATATTAAAGAAAAAACAGATGAACTCAAGACACAAGACCAAAGAGCTGTGAATGGAATATGCAAGAACTCTGAGACCCCATCAAAAGAGCAAACCTGCAGATCATGGGCATCTAAGAAGAAGAGGTCCAAGCCAAAGGTATTAAGGGGGTGCTGTTTCTTGCACTCCCTCCTTTGCTAGAGTGAGGTTTTCTCTTGCACTCCTTGGTTATTACTGGATGTAACTGGGCTTCACTGGGGGTGACTGGAGATTTTAGAGAAGATACAGGATAGAAAGAAAGAAAGAAATTTGGGGTCAGGTGTGTTGTATGCTCAGCTGGAGACACACAACCCTCATTGCTTCTTTTTCTCTATTTTGATTCTTTAAGGCCTTGCTCCTTGTAGTTCTTTAAAACCTTGCTTCTAATGCCTTCTTTAATACTTTGCTTAAAAACTCTTTCCTTAGGCTTGCACTGTCCCATGTTTGCTCTCAGCTTTTCTTTAGCTTAATTGCTCTTAAAGTCTTTTGCCCCCAGGCTTGCATTTTCCTATCTCTCTTTAGAGCTCTTTCAAAGCCTCAGTGCTCAAAGTTGCAAACAGCCTGGCCTACAACCTGCATATGCCTAATTCTTAAAGTCTTGGTCCTTAGACTTGCACTGTGCACTGTCCCATGTTCTCTTTGGCTTTTCTTTAGCTTTAGCTTTTCTAAGGCCTATGTATGAAGTTCTTTCTCAGCTTTGTTTTCTGAAGCCTATGTTAAAGTTTTCAGTGCAGACTTTCTATCAACACCTCTTTAGCATTTTCCCCCTTTTCCCTTTAGCATTTTCCCTTCAACAATTCTTTCTCCTTCTAAAGGATTCCCACACCAAAAAGCCCAAAGTAAAGCCCCAAAAGGCAAAAACCAAAAGGAGAAACTAAAAGCCCCTCTTCCTCCTTCAGGGGACTTCTGTAGCAGCAAACAGGGTGGAGCCATGGGGAAAGGCATAACATTGTAATAGGAGAAACCTGTGTTCCTGCTTCCCTGAATACAGGCTTAGGAGACACAGCTGTTCTGTTTCATGGCTGATGGTTGTGCCTATCTTGGCCTACAGGTAAAAGCAATTAACTGCATCTCACCTTGCTTTTGTCCAGTTCTCATAGGTTTTAATTCACTCCCCACAAAAGTATAGGTAATATATTCAATAAAATAATAACAGTACATTTTCCAAATCTCAAGAAAGAGATGTTAATCTAGGTACAGGAAGCCTCCAGACACCAAATAGACATGACCAAAATAGAAACATTCCACTGCATATTATCGTGAAAAAATTAGCTCAGAGAACAAAGAAAGTATATTGAAGGATGTAAGAAAGAAAAATTCAGCAGCATGTAAAGTAAACCCATCAAAATAACAGCAAATTTCCCAACCAAAATCTTAAAAACAAGAAGGCATGAAGTGAGATATTTTGAGCACTGAAAGAAAATAACTTCAGCAAAGCTATCATTTGGAATTGAAGGACGAATAAAAATCTTCCAGGATAAACAGAAACAAAAAGAATACATGATCACTAAACCACCACTACAGAAGATTCTAAAAGGAATCCTAAACACAGAAGATGAAAACAAGCATAGCCAAAAAAGATGGGAATTATTAAACTTCAAGAGAAGATTAAACAAGTAATCAGACAGTAGAATAGTATTAGTTTTACACCTACAGACCATTACACAACAAACAACTAAATGGCAGGAATCACCACATACCTCTAAATCTTGACACTGACTATTAATGGCCTCAGCTCCCCCATCAAAAGAGAAGAACTGCCAAACTGGTCTGAAAAGAAGACCTGACAGTCTGTTGTTTGCAAGAAACCTATCTTACAAACAGAAGCAAACATTGCCTTAGGATGAAAGGGTGGAAGAAGATCTACCAATTTGTGTCACCAAAACAAGCAGGAAAATTAGCACTTATACCAGATAGAGTTCAAACCTAAATAAACCAGAAGAGATAAAGAAAGTCACTTCATATTAATCAAAGGAGCAATACCACATGAGGAAATAACAATTGTTAACTTACATGTGCCCAATGATGGTGTATCTGACTTCATAAAACATATACTACTGGACTGAAAAATACACACAGACTCCAAGACAGTAGTGGTGGGAGACTTCAATATTATTCTATCACCAAAAGACAAAAAATCAACAAAGAAACCCTAGAAATGAATGACATCATAGATCAAATGAACCTGATAGATGTCTACAGAGTATTCCATCCTGCAGCAGCACAATATAGATCCTTCTCAGCTATCCATAGAATTTTCTCCAAAATGGACTATATTTTAGATCACAAAGCAACTCTTAAGAAATGTAAGAAAACTGAAATAACCCTTGCATACTGTTTGACCACAACACAATAAAACTAGAACTCACAAATAAAAGAAACAGCAGAAAATATTCAGACACCTGGAGATTGAACAGAACAATGCTCTGTGATCAGTGGGTCATTGAAGAAATAAGGGAGAAAATCAAAAGTCCTGGAATTTAACAAGAATGAACTGACAACCTATCAGAACCTATGGACACAACAAAGGAAGTCCTAAGAGGAAAGTTTATAGCCATATTTTAAAAACACAGAAAGATCTAAAAGAAATGACCTAATGCTGCATCCCATACTCCTAGAAAAACAAAAACAAAACAAACCCAAAACTAGCAGGAGAGAAATTAAAAAATAAGGGCCCAAATCAACAAAATAGAGACCAAGAAAACACACAAGGAATCAGTGAAACAACAAGCTGGTTCTTTGAGAAGATAAGTAAGAGTGATAAACCCCTAGCAAATCTGAATAAAGTGAGAAAATAAAAGATACAAATTAATAAAATTAGAAATGAAAAAGGGGAGATAACAACAAACAACAAGGAAATCCAGGGAATTATCAGAGACTACTTTGAAAACATATATTCAAATAAATTGGAAAATCTAGAAGAAATGGACAAATTTCTAGATACATATAACCACCCAAAATTGAACTAAGAGGATATTAATCCTCTAAACAGATCTGTTACAAACAATAAAATTGAAACCAATGATAAAGAATCTCCCAAAAAGAAAAAGTACTGGACCTGACAGATTCACTGCCGAATTTTACCAGACCTTTAAAGAACTGACACCAACACTTCTCAAACTTTTCCATGAAAAAGAAAGGGAAGGAACACTGCCTAACTCGTTCTGTGAAGCCAGGAATATACTAATCCCTAAACAGGACAAGGACAAAACAAAAAAAAGAGAATTAAAGGGCAATTCCTTTAATGAATATAGATGCAAAAATACTCTATAAAATATTGGCAAACTGAATTCAACAGCATATCAAAAAGATTATATGCCATGATCAAGTTAATTTCATCCCATGGATGCAGGGATTGTTCAACATATGCCATTAATTAAATGTACTATAGCATATTAACAAAAGCAAAGACAAAAAACACCTGATTATCTCAATAGATGCAGAAAAAAACATTGACAAAATTCAAAATCCTTTCATGATAAAAGTTCTGATGAAACTAGGAATAGAAAGAATGTAATTCAACTTAATGAAGGCTACATATGACAGAGTATAGCCGACATCATACTAAATGGAAAAAAAAATGAAACCCTTTTCTCTAAAGTCAAGAATATGACAAAGGATTCCCCTCTCTCAACTGTTATTCAACATAGTCTAGGAATTCCTAACCAAAGCAATAAGACAGGAAGAGGAAATAAATGACATACAAATTAGAAAGGAAGTAGTCAAATTATCCCTATTTGGAGATGACTTGATCTTGTATCTAAAGAACCCAAAAAGCTCCACCAAAAAAAATTCCTTGAATATAGGATTACTAAGCCAGCTGAAACAGCATAAGAAAGAGAATAAGGTAGAATGAAGAAAAGCAGAGACAAACCCCTTGGGGTATGAAACATTTACTTGGAAATATCACAAGGAAACTCCCTGTGTAGCTACCTTTATCTCAAAGAAGCACAAATGTAATTTTTTTTGTTTCTTCTTTTTTCTTCTACAAAATTGTAAAACAGGAGGGCAGACAGATCCTCTGGGGTGGGGGGTTAATACTAATGGAAGGGGGAGGTAGTGGAGAATGGGATAGGAGAGTGAGCATTGTACAAAATCTATGTACACATGTTTGTAAATACAACAGTGATACCTGTTGATACTATTTGAGGAATGAGGGGAGAGAGAGATAAAGGAGAGCAGTAGAAGGGCTGGATTCAAGTGTGATATATTTGATACATGGTAAGAACTTTTGTAAATGCCACAATGTACCAGCACCCAGAACAACAATAAAAAAAATTAGTAGCCTTTCTATTCACCAACCATGGACAGACTGAAAAAGAACACACAAAAAAATTCCATTTACAATAGCCTAAAAAAAAAAAAAGAAACTAGAAATAAACTTAACAAAGAATGTGAAAAACCTCTACAATGAAAACTAAAACCATTGAAGAAATAAATCAAAGACTACAGGAGATGGAAAGATCTTCCATGTTCATGGATTGGTAGAGTTAATATTGTGAAAATGGCTATAATACCAAAAGCAATCTACATGTTCAATGCACTTTCCATCAACATTCCAATGACATTCTCATCTCAGAGTTTGAAAAATCAACCCTAAAGTTCATTTGGAAGCACAAAAGACTCTGACTTGCCAAGGCAACACTGAGCAAAAAGAACTATTCTGAAGGTATCACAACACCCAACTTCAAACTATACTACAGAACCATAGCAATAAGAACAGCCTGGTCCTGGCACATTGGAACAGAATAGAAGACCCAGATATGAATCTGTGTAGCTAAGCCAACCTAATTTTTACAAAGGCACTCAGAAGCTGCAATGGAGAAAAGATACTCTCTTCAACAAATGTTCTGAGAAAACTGGAAATCTCCTCATAGAAAACCAAAACTACATTCATGTCTTTCACTCTGTAGAAGCATCAACTCAAAGTGTATCAAGGACCTAATTATAAGATCTGAAACTTTAAAGCTAGTGCAGTAACGAGCAGGACAACATTGGAATTAATAGGCATAGGCAATGAATTCCTAAATAGAAATGAAAAGGCTCTGCAATTAAGACAAAGAATTATCAAATGGGACTACATAAAATTAAAAAGCTTCTGAACAACAAAAGAAATGGTCTCTAAATTGAAGTGGCTGCTCACAGGATGGGAGAAAGTCTTTGTCAGCTACACATCTGACAAGGGAATGATAATCAGAATATACATGGAGCTCAAAGAACTAAACTCCCCCAAAATCAATGACCCAATAAAGACAACGGCAAATGAACTGAACAGAATTTTTTCAAAGGAAGAAGTTCAAATGGCTAAAACACACATGAAGAAATGCTCAACATTCCTGGCCAAAAAAGGAAATGCTAATCAAAACCACATTAAGATTCCAACTCACTCCTGTTAGAATGGCTACAATCAAGAGCATAAACAACAACAAACACAGGCAAGGATGTGGGGAGAAAGAAACCTTCATACACTGCTAGTGGGAATGTAAATTAGTACAACCATTATGGAAAACATTATGGAAGCTCCTAATTAAACTTAAAATAGAATTGCCAAAAGATCCAGCAATTCTACTCCTTGGGATGTTACTTAGAGGAATGTAAGTCAATTCACAATGAAAGCACCTGCACACCCATGTTTATTGCAGCACTATTCCCAATAACTAAGCTGTCGAAACAGCCAAGATCCTCCACTACTGATGAATGGATTAAGAACCAGTGGTATTATATACAATGGAATTTTATTCAGCCACAAAGAAGAATGGATGGAAATGGAGAACTTCACCTTAATTGAAGTTAGCCAGGTTCATAAGGCCAAAAGCTGCATGTTTTCTCTCATATGTAGAATATAGAACTAATATAAATACAGCAATATTATGGAAAACAGGGAGGTTTTCAAAATTGGGGAGGTCACAAAGGAAAAGTTAAGAAGGCGAATATGGTTGATTTACATTAGAATGAGAGGCATAGAAGAGGCAAAGACAGTTCAAATGTGAGCACAGTGTTTATTATTTGGGAAGGAGCCCTGCAGAGGTGGGATTAAGAGCCCTGTAGCACTGAAGGGATTTGAGATAAAGACTGCATGGAGCAGTTATATGCGGGTAGAAGGAAAATCTAAAGGAGCCTGATGGATAGTGAGTTCCTAGATGTTGTGGGTGGATGGCTCCCCCTGTGGACAATTTGATTTCCAGTGTCCTTTTCAATGGCACAGATGGCAAGGCCCTGGCAGTGCCCCATGAGTAAGGCAGAGACTTCACCAGTGGCCAGGCAGGCCACACTTGAAACAGTACCCCAGGGGAGCCTTCTACTCCTTGTGGTATAAGTATGAGATTTGTTACATGACTGACAGAAGGTTTTGAGCAGAGATAAGTGAAAGCCTGAATGTATGGGACCTTCAACCATCTGCCATAGCATTGGAGAACATTTTCAAGATCACACTGAATTTGGAAATCAAAGGGTCCCTGTTCAGGCCAATGGTTATCATTATCCAATTTATATTAGTGCCAAATTGTTTTACAATAGAAACTTAGCCATTTGGATTTAATGGTTTTTGTGTGTCCCAGAATCAGAACGTTTTGGAGGAGACATCCCAGTGAACTGTCCCTCAGGGGTTTGGATGATTTTTTGCCCATTTTGTAGAAAATGAAAGTGAGCAATTCCCATAGTGGTTCTACATGGTAGGACAGTTGTATAAGAGGACAGGAGCATCCTCCCTGCCAACTGATAGCCTATATCTGTGTGCACTTGAAATTTTCTAGGCATCCCCAGAAAATAGCAGGTGAATCCACCCAATTGGTGTATGGAGGGGGTCTCTTGCCCAGCCAGTGCTTCATAGAAGTCTGTAGTAGGAAACCCACAGTAGGACAGCAGTGAGAAAGAAATCATAATGGTGGTAAAAACTCAAAAAAATTTGAAGGCCAGTACTGACAGGAAGTCCAGTGATGGGGAGATGGTCCTGGCAGAGCCCTCAAAGAAAGGAAAGAAAGGAAAGGGTGTGAGAGCATCCAAAAGAGGAGGAGAGACAGCAGGGGATGGGGCAGAAGACTTCAGTCTTTGCTCAGGGTACTGTTGGGGTACTTTAACTTGCAGCCCACCTAGCCTAAGTTGGGGTACTTTAACTTGCAGCCCACCTAGCCTAAAAATCAGCTATAACTGGCATGACCCTTGAGTAACCTCGAGCCCCACTCCCTGGAACAAAGGAAGGTGAAACGGTTTCTGGGAACAGGGAGTGTTTCTGACTGATCATACTGAACAGAATGTGAGTCAATATGTTAAGACATCTGTTGTTTTTCAAGTTCCTGACAGGTAAACCTGATAAGTAAATGCCTGGTGTTTTTCCAGTTCCAGGTAATAAATAATCTTACCCCACCACCAGGATGTGGGCAATGTCAGGAAAATGTGACCCCAGGGGCATGAGGAATTCCTATGTGACAATGATTGATGCTGTAAAGAGTATAAGACCTGCTTAAACTTTGCATTCAGGGTCCTTGTTGAAACCCGCTGCATTGGGCAGATACTCGGACCCTAGCTAGCTAGAAATAAACCTCGCTTTGTACCTTGCATTGTCTCAAGTGTCCTTTGTCCTCTCAGAGGGTGGCCGGTCTCAGACCCCAACAGTACAAGAGTGAACCTGGGGAGAGCTGCTGTTGCCTACTGCTTTCCAGGTTATAAGAGAGAGCGGAGAGCTGGGAGTCAACCCTACACACCTGTACTGGGTTTTGGCACCATCTGTCAGAATGAAAGAGGCATAGAAAAGGTGGAAAAAGACAGTTCAAATACCAGCAGAGGGTTTATTATTCAGGAAAGAGCACTGTGAAGGGGGAATCCAGACAAGGCTAGAACGCTACTGCCAGTTACAGACTTGGAGTAGATATAGGGGAGGGGTCTGGATGGGAAATTTTGCTGAGTGGGAGATTTTTCCAGAATGGAGTTAATGATTGCTAGGAGGAACTAGAGGAGATAAGTGGTAATTAGGCAGATAAGTTGCTCAGCTCTGGACTCCCTGGTGAGGTGACAGCTCCAGACTTCTGGTGAGGTGGCAATTTGTCATTTCCTTGACACTGTGTGAACCTTCCAGTGAGTGGTGGGGTGTTTCCAGTAAGCTGCCTGCAAGGGATGAGTGTCTGATTTTAACATTGCTTCTTTTTGTTCACTCTAACAATGTACTCTCTACACAAGAATGAATATAGAATTTTAAAACCTGTTGGAACCACCAAAATAAGGGAACTAATGTAAAAAGAAGAAAAATAGACATGAACCAATTCGGGTTATAATACATATATACATGGAAATTTCACAAGGATACTCTCTGTATAGCTATCTTAAACAAACAAAAATATTATTTTTTCTTTTACAAAATTAGAGACCATGAGGTCAGAGCAGGTCCTGCCATGGGGGGTTGATACCAGTAAGAGGGGGAGGAGGTGGGGAAAAAGAATGGGATGGTGAATATCTTGCAGATACTGTGTATACATGTATGTAAATGGAAAAATGTTATGTGTTGAAAGTGTTCCAGGATTGGGGGAGGGGGATAAAGGAGAAGATGGAGGGGGTGTATTTAAGTATGATATATATGATATATTGTTAAGAAATTTTGTAAATGCCATAGTGTACCCCTGTTAATGGCATTGGTGCAGTTTGTGATTAGAGCACTTCCAAATTCTTTGTATCCCACTGGGCAGAATCGATCACAGGACACATGGGTGTGGATGTAAATGGAATTTATTGAAAGTTAGGAAAAGAAAATACAAAGGGGAGTATGGTGCAGCCCAGGTGTAGTCTTCTGGCCAAGACAGCTTGTTTCTGCCCTTCAGATGCTTTTAAAACCTACAATAATCTGTGTGAAGGGAAGAAGCAGGTGATTCCCATGTAATAATCAATCAGTAGGGAGGGGCATAGATGGTTCCCTGCCAGGTGGGGGTGATTCCTGAGCCAAAGTCTGGTTAGTCTAAATGTAATATTTTCCTAAGTCCTGATCTTTCCCTAATTTATCCTGCCTCAAATTCCCCTGAGAGACAATATTACAAAAAATTCTTTTTGGGGGTTTGCTGAAAGGGGTAGTCCGTCTTCAGTATCTGCTTTGAGCTGAAAAAAGGGCAGGAGACTCTACATACAAAGGGAAATTGTCTCCCCTATTTCTTTCCCTTGTGACTCATTTAGACACAATGTGCCTGAATTATTGTTTGCTAAAATTAAGGTTTCTCATGGAGATCTGGGTTGCTCATGGAGATCTTGTTTATTTGAAAAGATTGTTAGCCCTGTTGCCTCATGATTCAGATCCTAAAGGCTTTCATTCCTGAAGAGATAAATCTAGTTCAGAAGGCATGACCTGAGCATTTAGGAACTTCAGAAGGGGCCCTGCCAGGTGTGGCAGGAAGGATAAGGAACTTAACTTTTCATTTTGAAAAGTGACAGAGCATCTCATGATTACATTGCCTATTTTTAACTCTTAGGTGGCCCTCTATTTGGGCTGTCTCTATAGTGGGCAGTTAAGGGCTGAATACATTAGGGGCCAGGTGTACCAGGGGGCAGGTGTCAGTCCAATTACAGAGTAAACACTAATGAGTCAGTGCTATACAGAAAGAAAACTCACAGTGCCCCTACACAGAAGTTAGAGGCCATTGAAAGTTATATTGCCTTTGCTTAAACAGAAAGTCTTGGCCAAAGACATGAGTTTGCCTTTTGCCAGAAGCCTGGAAGGTTTAAATACTAGAACACACGTGTAAGAGCTCCTTTACAAATCTCTGGACTTTGGTTACTGTTACAGGTCTGGCATAACTGATTCCATCTGGATCTGGAGAAGTCCCCTCATTTGTGCAGTCCTTTTGAACTGTCTCAGGTGGCTGAATGCCACTAGTTCCCCTAAGAAGTTGGGGGATGCTGACTGCTCGGGAGTTGGGTCCTCTTAAACTGTTTCTTTGAATAGTTGTCTCTGAAGATTCTGCCAATTTGGTAGTTCTGTCCCTTCAAGCAGGAGTAGCTTTAAATTTTGTCCCATGGAGGAGGAGGTAGCACATTAACAAATCAGAAGTCAGTGCCAATGTAACCTTTGTGGCCAAATGAAGAAATAAAGATATTTATTAAAAAATGGCTCCTAGGTTGGGCTTAATTATATCTAATTGTCTGTCCCGTAGAGGATGTAGTGACACTTTTAAGTTGCTGTGATGTGTCAGCAGACTACAGTTATAATAAAGCTTTACAAGGAAAATACAAAAGAATCCCAGTACTTAAGAATGTCTGTCCTGGTTGACAGATAAACACTGTTAGAGTCATTTTCCATGAGCTTATCTATACATGTTGCAATTGGAGTAGAACAGTAATGACTAAAAGTAACCCTGGATAACAGTTTACCAATTAACATAACAGTATAGTACTTCTAAACCTCTCTTACTACAATTGGGAATATACTCACAAACTTGTAAAAGTAGCTATGACACTAACTTGGTAAGTGTCTTTTTATAACTATTTTAGAATGCTTATATACTTGAAGAAGACAAAGACATATAACATATAAAGAAGCCAGTAGCAGGATCACAGTTTAAATCTTGCATTTTGGTTGGGTAAAGTAAGAGATTAGTGGTTGTCAGTACTACATTAACAGTGCTGACAAAACAGTACTGACTGTCAATACGATCAATACTGTCAATACAGTACTGACAATTAAAAACTCTAAATTTTTTCCAATGGTTAAGGGAAGCAGTGTCAGAAATTTCAAATAGCCCCTGTTTTGATGCTCATTTGCATATTTTGTGTATAAAACAATATTTATCTGGCCAATGTCAGATAACCCAATGTTTATTTGATGAACAGATGTTAGATAAACCAATGTAAGATGTCAGGCCTAAATGGCAGAAATTTTAGCATCTGTCATAAAGAGCAGAAATGTCAAAGACCTTATTGGATAGAATGCCAGCCCAACTATTAGAGCAAATTAAGAGATCCACCCTCTCCTGGATAAGCAGAGTGTGTATATCATTTACACTCTTCCTGTTTCTTCATGAACTTTTTTACTTATTTTTCTACTCTTTTCTTTCTAGTGGCAAGAGCTATGGTTCTTCCTTTAGAATTATTTTTCTAAGTACTTAAATCTGAGTTTCAAAAGTGAATAATTTTATGGAAGTACCACAGTTTATTCATTCTTCCACCTAGTAAAGGACATTTAGGTTGCTTCCAAGATCGAGCAATTGTAACCATCTTTGTGCAGAATTTTATGGGGACATAAATTTTCACCACGTTAAGGTGACTATGAAGGAGTGCGATTACTGAATCATAAGGTAAGTGTATGTTTATTTTTGTAAGAATCTGACAATCTTCAGTGTGGCTGAACAATTGTGCACTCACACAGACAGTCAACGAGAGTGCCTGCTGTTCTACTTCCTCACCAACATTCAGTGTTGCAACAATATAAAATTACTCCAGTTAGAATCAAATTAAAACATTAATTAATTTGGAGTGGATAATTGAATGAGGTGAAATTTGGAAATATCTGATGTAACAAACATTCATCACATTTATTCCTGTAATCCAAGGCATTATTAACAATTTATAGAAAAATTATACAGGGGTTGTTTCTCTGCAAACATCATATTCTACATTGTTGCAATGAATCAACACATTTTCCTCTTGTTAAAACACAGAACTATTTTCTTGACAGCTTTGCAGCTAAACTATGAATGATAGTGGATAGAATTTTGCATACAATCACCCCCAACACACACACACACACCCCACTTAGAGCTAGGATCCTGAGTGCAAAATTAGTAAGAATGATGGAAACTAGACTTTATTTTCAACAGTGTAGGGAAGCAGTATGTAGTCTGCAGGCAGGTGACTGACTCCTCAGTCAGGTGATCATTAAGTAGCTCAGGGTGAGCAAACTATTGAGTTGATATGTCACTTCTTGCCACATTAATGGTAAAGTCCAAAGTGTCTATTCTAACTTTTCTTTTTCCATTTAAGAGAGTAAATTGTGCTGTTATACCAGTTTCTGTACCTTGAAATTCAGATGAAAGAAAAATAGTTCTCCAATATTAAAGCTTCTTCTGTCTTTGAAAACTGATTTTCAGAAGTCAAACATTGAAAAGTAATCAAGAATTCAGTAAGTAAAAACAACATCGAATTTCATAGATACGGTGGCAGCCTACTGTTCTTGTTTTCCTTCATGTTTCATGGACACCTAGATATACTCTCATTAGCATAGGGCAATAATCCCTAGATGCATCACTACATCATTTTCCCTATACTCGTTTTTCACATACATAAGTGGACACATGTATTCCTACCTCAATTTTAGTATTGCTACAAGCTAGTATTAATTTTAAATTGTCACTTTGGTCAGTATACCCTTTATTAATTGCTAAATAATTAATTTATTATCTCATTAAACTGATTGTAATAACGGCTTTTACTTTTAAACCACCCACTCACTTTTTGAAAAGTGCATTATAGTTTTGTCAAAGTTGTACATATTTTAAAACCAAATGATACTAATAACATAATACCACTAATAATGATAATTAAAATAAATATCACTAACCAGCTCCCTCCATGTTTTAGCTTACTGAATGCCACAGAGGCAAGCTCATTTAAATTATTTATTGACTTATTGCTATATTTATTCCCTATTGCTTAGTAATACGCTTGCATAAATATTACTAATTATGTAACTCATGAAAGATTGATTTCATTCCTGATGTTTTGTGAGGCACTGTTTTCTAATTCTACCTCACTCCAGTCATGTTTACTGACTTTCATTCTACCAATGTATAGAAATGAACTGCAAATGCCTTCTCATCACAGTTGAAGAAATCAAGTCATTGATCTGTTTCACCTGCCTTTAAAATTTTTTAATTTCATTTCATTCAAATTTTTTTATTGTTGTACTTGGTGTAAATTTTTTCTGTGACCTCAAGGCAGTTGCATGGCTATGGATATACACCACCCCTTCCCAGAATGCAACTGTAACCCATGTTGTTGGCGTCCCTGTTTCCTGTATCTTATGCCTTTCAATTTATAACTTGTTTTCCCTTTTCTAGGCTATTTAACTTAAAGTAGTTCCATGAGGAAATCTCTATAATAACTAAGGATTTTGTTTAGTTTATTTACTTAATTTTGTTTTGTTTTGTTTGTGTACATGTGTTTTTTTAAAGACTCAGAGGTGAGAAAAATAATTTTTGTTTGTCTTGGTGGACTCTTAGATATAGACTTCTAGGATGCTAATCAATTGTTCTCAGATCCCTGAAGATATAAATTTGCATTTGGTGTCTCAGTATTACTCTTGTGTATCTGATGACAATTTCATTATATACAGTGCATTTTCATTTTTCCCCCAAATAATCACTTTTTCATATGTGATAATGGACAGTTGGTGATATCTTTTAATCTGAACATACATATTAATTATTTTGGAAGTAATAAATTTTTTAATACTCTTCCCCATATTTTTCTCTACTCACTGTATCTAAAACACAAGTAAGTTGAAAACTGAATCTCCTGCTACAATATTACGGTTGCTTTTTACTTCCTTTCTTTGGACTTGCCCCTTTGCTTTCTGAAAGATAGCCTCAACATCACTGTGTGGTAGGATTTTGTAAACTTTCTGTTGATCTTTTGACCATTTCATCTCAGTTTAAAGTAAGCATTTGTGTGTTGTACGTACTTAGAGGAGGGGCCTTGGTGGGTAATGGATTTCTCTCATTGTGAAGTTTAATTTTAGAATTATTTATGTCTGGCCTATAATCCTAGCTACTCAGGAGGTGGAGATCAGTAGGGTCATGGTTCAAAGGCAGCCTGGGAAAATAGTTCATAAGACCCTATCTTGAAAAATCCCATCACAATAAAAAGGGGTGGTGCAGTGGCTCAAGGTGGAGGCCCTAAGTTCAAACCCCAGTACCTCAAAAAAAAAAAAGAATTATTTATGACTGCAATTGTTTATGTCTACAGGTTTTTATTTTTGCGCATGTAGTTATTGTTTGCTTAATTATTTTTAAGCTGGGAGTTTCTTCAGAGATATATTTTCAAATCTCACGCATAGGGATACATATCTGGCTACTTTTGTACTTGAAGCTAATTGAAGAAAAGAGTGAGATCTATGAAGTTCAATTTACAGTTTTGCTTACTTCCCTGATTACTGGGACAGTTTTTCACTGTCACTTAATTCTCACTGGAGTTTCTGAACCTAGAACCACTTTGACAGAATTTTTTCCTAGAATGATATTCATCTATTACCTTGGTTTTGGTTTGAGGAAGGTCCTTGGACAAATTTCTCCTGCAATAGGTTTTTAACAACTAACCATTCAGCCTGTCTCATGAGGTGCCTGATACCTCCATTTCAGGAAAGCCTCAACTGGGAGGCTGTCAGCACAGACGTTTACTCCTTCTTGTCACTGTCACCTACAGGTATTTAACTTCAGATTTCTCTGCAGTGCAAGTCATTTAACCATCTTACTTCTTCCTGTCTTTTGACAGGAAGTCTAGAGTTCTACCTGCTGTCATGTTCTCTTTAGTATTCTATGTGTCAGATTATATCACTTTCATTTCAAATCCTAACATGTTCTCTTTAGCATTCTATGTGTCAGATTATATTACTGTCATTTCAAATCCTAAAAGTAGAGAAAACACAAATGTTTAAATTCTCATGCTTAAGGATTCCCCTCAATTCGTGACCTTTGTCTTGATGGTGGAATCTCTCTTCATTTTCCAACCCAAGGAGAATCAATGACCAAGTGTAATGATCTTTAAGGTTATTTCTTTTTGACTTACTTATATTTGCCAAACCTTCATCACCTTAATGAAATTCTCCCCCCTGCCGCCCTTTGGTTTCCATAACCTTATTGTCTAAGTTTACCTAAAACTCCTCACATATTTTAGACTCATTCATGTCTCATATTATCTAATTATATCCTGCTTTTCTTTTGGCTTTGGGCCTCCCACATGCTAGGCCTGTGCTTTACTACTGAGCTACACCCTAGCTCTCTAATATATCTCAGATTTGTTGACAGGACAGGAGTGAGCAGATTTCAGCATATTTGTAATCCTAGTGTTTCTATGATAAGCTATTTCTATAAAAATCCATGAAGATTTGGAATTGCAGCTCTTCTATATCAGCCTAAACTTCCAAGAAAGGAGAATTATTACTCTACATACCTTGTGGCCTGGCCTTTGCCAGATAAAGTTTAAAGCAATTTTAATAATGATCCTTTCTATAGTTCTCTCATTTCTTTGATTCCACAATAACTTCATTTCATTTGTAATGTTCTTGACAGTGAGGAAATATTCCATTTCAATAAGATTCAAATTTTTGAATAAAAAAAAAACAGACTGAATAAATCATTCTATTTTCTTCTATGAGAGAAACATTGAAAAACAACCTTGAGCTATAAGAAGAAAATCTAGACAGTTACAGCATTACAAGTATAATGTATCACCAGAAGATCTGCCCTAGGAAATGAAGGAATTGAATTACTTAACAACTCTTCATACAACTCTTCGTAGAACACTATTTGGTGGTATTTGTCTTAAAAATCATCCTAAAATATTCTCATTGTCCTTCAACTTGAAAAATCTGTGGAAGTACACAGAAAAAAAGATGAAAATAACCTTAGAATATCAAACCAACTATTGAAACAGGATTAATTTGCATTGAAATGTGTACTTACTTGTTCATTTTAGCTTGGTGGTATATGATTTTTTAAAAAGATATATACCAAGTTATCAGTTAATTTACTCATATATAAGTTTGTTCTGACATAACCAATGTATGAGATATTTATTTATAGATTCACAATGCTCTTGTTTACAACTTTATTTACATATTTCAAATGACTAAACTTGAACTAAATGAAACAGTCTCTAGAATAAATTATTTCTTTCACAGAAAATATATGATTATGCTTTAAGTTTATGATATACTAAACAGTAAGTAAAGACATATATTTTTTGCAAAATAAGGAGTGTAATGCAACAACCTCCTATTGAGCTCAGTTCATGATTTGACCAGTATTATTGATAAGTGAAAGTTTATAGACAACATAGAAGTAACAACTAATACACAAAAGGAAAAACAATATGAGAAATGTGTCAAGGATTCTGTTAGCTATTTATTTATAGGGTATAAGAATGTGTTGCATTTGTTATTTTTATATTTCAGTGAACTTTTTCCTAGCATTTTTCTTCAAAGTTAAAATTATAATTAGTAAAGATGCCTGGAGGTGGTTGGTGACATATCAGTAGGAGTAAAGATACTTCACATTCAGATCTTAGCTTCTCCGTACCACTCTCCAAACAAAAAGAACTAAGGCTTCTTTGAGGAACAGATGTTTTTAGGATGAGAATGAGAAAAATTGCCACAGAAATGTTTTAAAAAGAAAGAGATCAAAGGGAACAAATTTGAACATGGAAGTATCACTCAGTGGTAGAGTACAGACTCAGCATGAACAACGACATGGGTTCAATGCTCAATACTAATATAAATAATCAATAAATGAAGCAATAAATTTTAAAAGTTTTCTATTTAAAATATTTTTAAATTTTAAAGCTTAAAAGAGCTGCCAGTGGACAGAGTTTAAACAATTTTGGTAGAAAAGTAAACAGCAGCATTATTCATCCATAATGGAAATAATAAAATAAATATCAATGAGTTGATTCTGATGTTAATAAAAGACTATTGTCCATCTTCTTTATAGAAAAAAACCCATTTAAAAACAGAAATGATGATGGAAATAAAAACCACTATTAAGCCATCTCTGTAATAATGGCTTCAGCAAGACCTAAAGATGAATATATAAAATAGTGGATGAATATTTAAAGACAAAGTGAATGATTACATAGCCTCCAAATATCTTTCTCCAAACACTTATTAATTAGCATGATGATGTTAATGTATATCCACAAATACCTAGAAGTCCTTCCTTCAAGAGATGGAAGTTATTCCTTTGGACCTACCTACTAACTTCCAATATATTAGAGAATTGAAAGAAGAATATAAGCACACTCTTGTAGTGCAGAACTCTGGATACATCACCTTAAACAAGCAATAAAGGTTAACAGCACCAGTAGCAAATCATGTTGACAATCCTATACCTGTAATTTGATGTGATAAGAATGTACTTTACCTCTGTCTTATTCTCTCCTCCCCACACCTATCCATAACATCCATCCAATCATGGGAAACAACAGACAAACCCAAATAAATTAATGCGCTTTACACAAAAGAACTGGTCAGTACTCATCAATCTTTCTATGGTCAAGAAAAACGGGAAAATTAAAAAAGAAAGAAAGAAAGAAACCTGTCACTGTCACAGATTGGAAGAGATTGAGGAGACCAGACCTAACTACTAAACTCAACATGATGTTTTAAGTAATGAGGAAACTGGGTGAAAGTAATATAGGAGATTTGGGTCCTCTCTTTTCAACTTTTCTGTGAATCTAAAACTGTTATAAAATTTAAAATTAAAAGCATTAAGAATTCCATTACTAATTAGGAGAACAACCTTAATGTACTCTATTTCTTTTTATAATCACAGAACTGCATAAGTATTTCCAACTTGTCCCTTTAATTTAAAAATAAAACTCACCCACTATTCTATAAGAAAGAAATATGTATCATTATACATATTTAATGATACATATACATATCATTGGTTCTATAAAGTGGAAAGGTAAATGAAAATTTATGAAAAAGCTATGGTTATTTAAATAACAATGCAATGCTTTTCATCCTGTGAATGTATTCTCAGAATTTATAACAAAGGAAAACATACAATTTTGCATTTTCCTTGGCAGTTAAAGAACTGTCCTTATTACTATGACAGTACATTCAATATATGCTAATGTCTACATTTATATATACCTTGAGTTTTAGACAATATGATTTTATATGTCATTTTCAGAACTGCTTTCCTAACAAGAGAATTACCTCCTGTGTTGAATTTTCCTCTTTTTCTTATGGGGTTATTTTCTTAGAATGTGAGTAAAAATGCAGAAATATCTCTTACACAGCTAAGTCACTTGAACCACAATAATATTTCAGAGCTATAATCATACTATCTTTAACCATATGAATAAATATAAAATAAGTATTTTTGACAAATTCATATTTATATCAGTTCTTTAGAAACATTACTTTTCCAACTTACATAGGAAGCCTGTCATTTATCATTATTACTATAACAAATGAATCATGGTTTAGTTTATGATTTGAGACTTGTTATTGTTAAAATAATTTTGAAACAGAAAATTCTTTTTATGTGAAATGTGTCTAGATTTCCTGGAAGACAGAATGATGGGAAAGTATGCTCACATGCTTATTATCTAAGGAGGAATGAAGAAAATAAATCCTTAGATAGTCATTTCTTTTCATTTCCACCTTTCAACCATTTGTGTCCACCTCAAATTCTTTTCAGCCTCTTCTCTATGTCCTAGCTGCTTCATCTGCAGCCCATTTGCCTCTCCCTGAATCTGAAATTCCTTTTCTGAAGCAAGAGCTGCTTCCTCTTAATTTTATAATCCCACTCACAGTGTTACAAACTTTTGGTGACAGCACATTCTTTGTGCCCTACTCTTGTCAATTTTCCCTCTTCTACAGTCAGACCTGTGTCTCCAAGGCTCCTGTAGAATTGTTTTCCCCAAGGTCACCAGTGACCTCTACTTGAGAATCTTAATAGGTCTTTCAGTGTTCTTATTTTTTCCTCTCTATCTGCAATATTTGGCAATGTTTATTATTTACATTTGAAGCTCTAAATTCTCACCCAACTATTCTCCCCTATTCCGCAGTCTAAATTATGAAATACCACATTAAGTCAACATGGTAAGTTGTCTGCCTAAATATACCCATTATAAGCTTTCAAATATTTACATTTAATAAGGTTCTGCTTTGCTACTCTTTTTGCTTCTTGCATAAATTCTCTTTCATTTTCTCAGTTGTTAATAAATATTTCTTAAGTTACTACACTATTCTATGTTCTTAGCTATCATAGATAAAAATACAATGTCATCAAAGAATAAAAAGTCTAATTAAAAAGTAAACAGTAAAAATATACAATGAAGTAAGTACAATCTTATGCATGAATATCCAAAGGGAAGGATTTATTCAACAAATACTCCAGCTAATTTCTGTTAGAGTGTCTCAGTCTCAGTTTAAACAATGGAAAATAAGTGACAAAAAAAAGAATCAGAATGACTGGACACAAGACAAAAGATCTATGCAAGGACTTGGATGAATGTGTGAAAATATCAAGATATATTTTGTAAGTATAGGTATATTAATATATTGTTGGACTTGTCTACAAATAGTGTGAAAGATAAAGAGGTATAAAAATATAAATATAAAAATCCTATTATGCTGTCCTAAAAAGTTTGAATTTTATCCCAGATAGATAACCACCTAACATTGTCAGGGCCAAAAATTACATTAGATTATGACTCTGTAGGGCATATTCTTATAACATTGTATTAAGTTGAGTGAGACTAAGTTTACAAAGGACAATTTGAATTATTTTCATGTCTCAAGCTAAGGAATGATACTGCCAATGTAGAGTGAAAACAGTAGTTAATTATAGGATTTTCCATAATTAACATCTGACAGGATATGTTTAGTGAGGGAATATTCTAGAATAATTTCCAGATGTCTGATTGAGCAGGCAATACAGAAGTGTGATCATTCACTAGCAAGTTGAATGTAGGTCACAGATGGTCTTAAGCACTTGTGCATTTCTCTTGTATATTTTTCCTTTGAGGAAGTGGAGAAAATAAGTAGAGCTTGGGATTACTTTAGCAATGCAAAGTATTAATGCAAAGATATTCAGAATGTAGATGGGTTCAATGTTTTGGGACTTACAAGACCAATTTTGTCTGAGTTTTCAGTGTAAATAACTTTGCATTGTGTTCATCATGGTGAACCTAGAGAGTTGACTCCTTACCTCATACAGACAATGGAATGACAGTAAAAATGGACCAATTGTGGATTTCAAGTAAATACTATTAATGTTACAGAAAATACCACAAAATACATGATAAATAGTATCTGAGACACAAGAAAGTCAGGGAAAGTAGTCCTGCTCCTTCGTATGAGTTTTAAGCAGCACACAGATAGCATTTTAACATGTGTTATAGCACCTGGAAAGTGTGAATTGAATGTAACTAGTGAATGTTAGTTTAGGGATGAAATGACAGTAATAGATTCTGGATGACTGCTGGTTAGGGAGTAAGAGGAGGTCCAGAAATAGAGATAGCCCTGTTTTAAGGAAGAATTATGTAGACTAGACCACTGAAATGAAATGAGTATTATATGCAAACATATGCACACATAAAAGTCTTATGTATTCTTTTTTATCTTTCCTTCTTCCCCTTCTTCCTTGTATTAAAGGACTCATACTTATGCTTTGCCACTAGTACGTTAAGTGTAAAAATATACACTGGAATTCACTCATGGATATTTCATAAAGGTTACCCTAATTATTTTTTAGCTGTATAATACATCATTGTGTGGATGGTATTCAACCTATTCCCAATTATGTTATCCATTTTCACCACCATTTTACTATGCTATTTACAACACTATGACTTCTGCCTGTATTGTTTTGATGGTTGGATGCATATCTTCCAGGGGAATTCCTAGAAATGGTAGTGTCCAGTAAAGTCTAAGCACATACTGGATTTGTTCACTTCTACTCCTGTGTTTTCTAACATTTTAAACACCCAATCTCAATGTTCAGGGAAATTTTGAAAAGCTGTTTCTATAAATAATCAACATATTTATTGTTAGACTTTTATTTTCCATGGTTTATTCTTACATGAAAAGTGATATCTCAATATATTTTCATTTTATGTACACTTTTATTCCCTTCCTTAATTCATATGTTTAAATATTAGCATTCAGGATGGTGGTATTAAAACATGAAAGTGTTAGGAAGTGGTTATGATTCAGCCCTTATAAATGGGGCAAGTGCCTTTCTAAAAGAGGTGCCAAGAAGCTTGCTTGTCCTTTCCCAAATAATGACACATCAAGAGGGTGCCATTAATGAGAAAGCAGGTCTTCACCAAATATTGGATCTGCTGGTGCCTTGATCTTGATCATTCCAACTCCTCATTTATAAGAAATGAATTTTTGTTATTTATAAATTACCTAATTTATAATATTTTGTCATAGCAATCAAAATGTACTAAGACATTATATGACGTTTCATTCTGACTGAAGTTAAAATTTTTTTACTATAACCCATTTGTGTTTTTTCTCACATCTGTCTCTTTATGTTGAATTTTTACTCATTTATTAATGGTAGAATAATTTTTCGTTGAAGCTATTATGTAAGTTCCAAATATATTGTTTATTTTTATATTTATTTTATATCAACTTTTCTTTTGAAATAATTGGACTATTGGTCCTTTTGATGTTTACTGTTTTGTACTCTTTATATGTTCTGAATATTGTATATTAAACTTTTGTGCCATGAAGACCTGACAAAGATTTTTGTTCCATTCTATAGGTTGTGTCTTCATTCCAATAATTGTTTCTTTTAATGTTCAAATGCTTTTTAATTTGATGTAATACCATTATTCAATCATTGCTCTCATTTCCTGAGCAATTGTAGTTCTATTCAAAGTCACTGCCTATGCCTATAGATGAATTTTCTCTATATTTTCAAAACTTCAGGTGTTAGATTAAGATCTTTGTTCCATTTTGAACAGAAGATTTTTTTGTGCTGTCTTTGGGTTATGCATAATTTTTACATATACACACATGTATAAATATAAATGAAATTATATATACATATACACACATATAGATACATATACTCATGAAATTGTATATATATATATATATATATATATATATGGAGAGAGAAAAAGAGAGGTCTTTGATATCAGAGTGAAGCAACTTCCTTTAAAAACTGTTTTGTAGAATGTTTCTGTGAAGCTGGATTTGAATTGTTGATTTATTTTCCTCTGAGACTACTGAAATCATCATATTATTTTCTATGTAATCTATGGTTTTCAAAATCAATGATTATTAAATCTTGAGTTTTGATAACTACAAAATAATACATGATGGCTTTATAATAATTTATTTAACCAAAGTTTTCTTTTGGGGGTAGTTTGCCATTTTGAGTTTGCTATGGTTGAATACATTTCAGCTTCTATTTTTCTTTTTATGAATATTTCTAATTATTTTCACGGACTAAATATCCAGAGGCATATTTGATGTGTCAAATGATAAACACTTTTTCTATGTATTTGAAAATATATTTCAAATTATATTTAGCAAACTTTTAATATTTGGCATTATCAATTAAAAAGAAAAGCTTTCCATGATCTCAGACCACTAACATCTTCACAAACCATGCAATGATTCTTGCATATTCATATTTCAAGTTTATCCATTGCTACTAATTTTTGAGAAAAGCTTCAATTTACTTTAGAATAACTATGCACTTTTTATATTTATTTTGAAAGTAAAATTTAAAATATATTAGTTTTTGTTCTACTTGTACTCTTAGAATTTTTAGGTTAACAGTGCAAAAACTCATAACATTTTTATCACCTCTTCCAAAAGTCATACCTCTTAGTTCTATCTTCTTTTTTATGGTATTGTCTTGATATCTTGACAAAGTCCTCTGTAACTTGATATTTTGCCCATTTTTACCATGATTTTAATATTGCACATGTTTTGTACTGTATGTTATTGTATATTGATTTGAAGTGAAACTGAATTATGTAATGCAAATCGTTTTTAAGTAATGATATATCTTAGTGTATTTTATTTCCACCACATAGCATAAATTATGTTAATTTTATTCAAGTTTCTGTGATTTAAAAATTGAATACTTGAGGAGAAATCAAGATGGTGCATAGTTGATGGACTCTGGACCTACATCTGCATGATTTGAAAGAAATACTCCATATTTTCATGGCAGCAAGGATCAGGTAATCCTGCTTTTCTTGCCAACCAGGATACCACCAACACATAGGGGGCACATAATATTCATTGATTGACCCTTAAACTAACTTTTTAAAGTGCATAACAGCCCAGCTCAGGGTCAGACAGCTGCTGCCAGCCTTCCTGTGTTTGCTGGCTGGGAATAGCTGGGACCAGTGTCAGATAGCCTTGGTCAATCTACTACTTTTTTCTTTCTTTATTTATTTTTCTGTTTGTTTTTTTTCTTTTCCTCTCTCTCTTAATTCCCTCACACATGGGTTGGTAAAACACATCAATCCAGGTAATGACTAAGCCAGGTGTAGCACAATAATTGAGTCAAGGTGAAGATAAGAGGTAATTAAATCCCAGTGAGTCACTCAACAGTATAGAAGCACAGCACATCATAGAAGCATGGGGAGAAAAAGGGGGCTAGGAAATTCTACTCCCCAAAAGACCTACAATTCAATACAAGTTGTAATAGGAAAGGAAGAAAATGTATACCCAGTTCCTGATCCAAATACAAGGATGCAAATTATAACCAATGAGCCAAATGATGTCCATAAAAAAAATCTCTCAAAGAGGAAATTATGAATGAGATCATTGGGATAGTCATGGAGGAGCTATAAGAAAATGTTAAACAAAAACTACAGAATGAACTCAAACTATATCAAGACATCACAACTAAAAATCTTTAGAAGACATGTTAACAATTAAATGAACTCAGAGAGGACTTCAGCAAACTCCAAAGTGAAACAAAGGAGCCTATAAAAAAAGACATATATGAAATAAAGAACACAACACAAGATATGAAAGAGGAATTTAACAAAAATATGGAAAACCTCAGAAAAAAGAACCAAACAGAAACCCTGGAAATAAAAATTTCCTTAAATAAAATAAAAAATCTGGGGAAAGCTACTTCAGCAGACTAAAACAAGTGGAAGACTAAATCTCAGGATTTGAAAACAAAATAGATATTAAAGAAAAAACAGAAGAACTCTTAGACAAATATAAAAAAGCTGTGAAAAGAATATGCAAGAAATCAGTGACTCCATCAAAAGACAATCCTCAGATACTCTACCAAGTGAAACTATCATTCATAATTGATGCAGGATTAAAAATTTTCCACAATAAACAGAAGCTAAAACAATATATGACCACCAAGTGACTACTACAGAAGATTCTGAAAGGAATCCTACATACAGAAGATGAAAACAAATGTATCCACAAAAGCAGGGGACATATTAAACCTCATTTGAAGAAGAGACAAGTACTCAGAGAATAGCATTGAATCATCTGTACAAACTCAAATCCTTGAACAGCAAAAACAACTACATGGCAGGAATTACCACATTCCTCTCAATACTAATGCTGACCTTTAATATACTGAACTCCCCCAACAAAAGACACCATTTGGCAAACTGGATTAAAAAGGAAGACCTGACAATCTGTTGTTCACAAGAGACCCACCTTAGTGACAGACACAAGTTCTAGCTTAGCATAAAAGGGTGGAAGACAATTTTCTAAGCTAATTGCCCCAAGAACAGGCAGGCAATACTCAGATAAAGTATACTTCAAACTAAATTAGTCAAAAGAGATAAAGAAGATCACTTCATATTAATGAAAGGAGCAATTCATCAAGAGGAAATAACAGTTTATATGCAACCAATAACATTGCATAAAATGTCAGCACACCAAACTTCATTATACATACACAAAAGACTTAAAACCACGCATAGACCCCAACACAGTAGTAATGGGAGACATTACTGCCCCTCTACCACCAATAAGTAACTCAGACAAAAAAAGAAACACAGAAATCCTAGAACTAAATGACAGCATAGGTCTAATGGAACTGATAGATGTCTATAGAGTATTGCATTCTGCAACAGCACAATGTACATTCTTCTCAGCAGCCCAGGGAGCTTTCTCTAAAATAGACCATATCCTAGGCCACAAATCTCAACAAATATAAGAAAATTGAAATAACCCCCTGCATACCATCTGATCACAATGCAATAAAACCAGAACTCAAAAACCAAAGCAGCAGAAGAAAATACTGAAACAACTAGAGGCTGAACAATACATTGTGGGTCATAGAAGAAATAAGGGAGAAATCAATCATGTGACTATGAGCACATGATAAAAGCGAGAGCACACAAGGGACGGGTGAGGATAGGTAAGACACCTAAAAAACTAGCTAGCATTTGTTGCCCTTAACACAGAGAAACTAAAGCAGATACCTTAAAGCAACTGAGGCCAATAGGAAAAGGGGAACAGGTACTAGAGAAAAGGTTAGATCAAAAAGAATTAACCTAGAAGGTAACACCCACGCACAGGAAATCAATATGAGTCAATGCCCTGTATAGCTATCCTTATCTCAACCAGCAAAAACCCTTGATCCTTCCTATTATTGCTTATACTCTTTCTACAACAAAATTAGAAATAAGGGCAAAATAGTTTCTGCTGGGTATTGGGGGGGGAAGAGGGAGGGGGCGGAGTGGGTTGTAAGGGAGTGGGTGGGGGCAGGGGGGAGAAATGAACCAAGCCTTGTTTGCACATATGAATAATAAAAGAAAAATGAAAAAAAAAAAAGTTCTTGGAATTTAATGAAATGAAACCACAACCTATTAGAACCTATGGGACACAGCAAAGGCAGTTCTAAGAGGAAAGTGTATAGCCATGAGTGCATATATTAAAAAGACAAAAAGATCTCCAATAAACAACCTAATGATACATCTCAAACTCTTAGAAAAATAAGAACAAGCCAAACCCAAAACAAGCAGAAGGAGCAAAATAATAAAAATAAGGGCTGAAATCAACAAAATAGAGACCAAAATCCATCCAAAGAATGAAGGAAACAAAAAGCTGGTTCTTTGAAAAAAATTAACAAGATTGACAAACCCCTGGGATATCTGGCTAAAATGAGGAGGGAAAAGACCCAAATTAATAAAATAAGAAAAGAAAAAGGGGAGATAACAATAAACACCCAGAAAATCCAGGGAGCCATCAGGTACTACTTTGAGAATCTATATTAAAATAAATTTGAAAACGTAGAAGAAACTGAAAAATTTCTAGATACATATGACCTTCCAAAACTGAACCAAGAAGATAGTATAGACCTAAACAGATCTATAATATGTGATGAAATTGAAGCAGCAATAACGAGTTTCCCCAAAAAGAAATGTCAAGGACCTGATGGATTCTCTGCTGAATTCTTCCAGATCTTTAAAGAAGAATTAATACCAACACTCTTTAAACTTGTCAGTCAAATAGAAAGGAAGGAACTCTGCCTAACTCATTCTATGAAGCCAGTATTATACTCATCCCAAAAGCACACAAGGACTCATCCAAAAAAGAGAAGTAAAGGCCAATTTGCTTAATGAATATTGATGAAAAAAACCTCAATAAAATAATGGCAAACTGAATCCAGCAACACATCAGAAAGATCATTTGCCATGCTCTGGGTCTGGGATTTTTCATGAGGTCCTTACCTGGTCCTCCTCTGGTACCTGAAAATCCCCTGGTTTCTATTAGGCTGTTGCTTCTCAAGACCATGGCAGACCTGGGAAGAGGAGGACAGAAGCATGACATAAGCCCATATTTCAACAGATTTTCTTCAATAACAAACAAACACTTCTCAAGTTACCATAAGCATTTGCTTAATTTTCAGAATTTTACAAAGGTTGATTTTAACAAGTTTTGCCTTTTGTTTTTCCTTCTAAGGAAAGAAAACCAAAGCTATACTTTATAATCTAAAGGTTAAGGGAATGTCTGACCTGAAAAATAGTTTTGGTATAGATCAGCATAAAGAATATGTTTCAAATCAGGATATCAAAACAGGCAAAATTATACATGGTAGAAAGAACTGGATATATCTTTTTGCAAATTTTGAATATATACTTCAAATACAATGCTAAAACATTGATGCACATGTCTTATTGAGTGGTATTTCATATTTTTAGATTCTAATCAGACAAGCCTTTGACAGATGCAGGTAAATTGAAAATTTTCATGATGGTGGCAAATGTGCTTCTGAATAAGATTTGGACTGCATTCAGATTGTAAAAAATTTTTTCATAGTTGGATGTGGTTTTTAAATAGGCCCAATGACTTATATTGTTTTATCTCTGGAGGATAAAAGAAGAGTTTGTAAAATGGAAAAACAAAAAGAAAGAACCTACCTCATTGTAAACTTTATTTCCTTCACAGTTTTTCTTTAAACTCAGGATTAAAATTTATGATTTTTTTATGACACAGATATAGAATATATTCTTGAGGAATATATGCTGTTTAGAATTACTACTCATTTGAATTCACAGCTAGTGGGGTTCCTTTGTGTCCCGTGGGGCAGAAAGCACAGAAGCATACCAGAAGTTTATTACGGAAATAAAGAAAAACAGAGTGGCAGGCTATTCCACAGATGAGTAGTGCAGGAAAGCAGAGGAATAGGCTATCCCATGGGCAGAGTAGACCTGAATAAAGAAGTACATTTTATTTTTGTGTTAAGTATTCAAATAAGTATGCCTTTTCCAGGGAGGTTTTGAATATTTATGCTTTTTTCTAGGAAAGGGGGAAGGCTTATCTGCACATGCTTCACATTACACAGGGTTGGAGGCATATCTTCTACTCTGGGCCTGTATGTGCGTTATCCTCTCACCTCAAGGCTTACCTTTTACTCTGATAATAAAGCAAAGGTCATTTGTAGGCAAGACTTTCTTTTTACCTGTAGTCTAATTTATAGCAGACCCTGTGATTCCTTGAAGGGGAAAAGGGGCTCAGATGTAAAGGCTCTGAAGCTTTGTTTTTCAAGCTGTCATACCCACATCTTCGTCTAGTAGCTGTGACCATGAGCCCCATCTATTCTTTTTTGCCTCTCACAATACTTAACATTGACATAACACTCAAGGCAGTGATAAAATGAGATTTTCACTCAAATATTTTGAGTATCAATTCAAGAAATTGGACACTATTACAAGGTGAAAGATATGTTAGCTATTCCAGGTATAAAGGTATACAATCCATAGAATTGGTCTTAATCAAGGGACTGGAAGAACCAAAAAGTGAGGAAAACCAGAAGTCAGCCAGCAAATACTACCCTTAAGCAGCCCATGGGCCAGTTCTGCAAAGACTCACTGACACATATATATTGGACCCCTACCGTGTTTTCTCTAATCTTTCCTTATGAATGCCTGCTATTTCAGAAGTTAAGGAGTGAGCACACACTGGCAATCCAGAAACAAAATGAATAAAACATTTTTAAAAGATCCAACAATTTCAGTTGTTTAAAAATAACCTAGGTCATTAAATGATGACAAGTTCTTAAGGCTACATGTCTTCAAGAAAGACATGATAATGGATGAAACCTTATCCATTCTGGCATTTGGAATCTGAGATTCCATAAGGTTACAAATCCTGAAAATATCAAGATTCATGCAGACTTCTCTCTGCATCCACATTAAGCATCATTCCAGTCTTGTTTTCAGCAAATGATACTTAACCATTCTGGATCAGATATCCTCCAGTCTCACGTAAACAAATACAATGTTTCCCATATCTGTGGTTTCCTATTCCATGGTTTCACTTACTCATGTCCAAGGGAATATTTCAGAGTTAAATAATTCTTAAATTTAAAATTGTTATTCTGAGTAGGACAATGAAATCTTTGGCTGTCCTGCTCTTTCCAGCCTGGGACATGAATCCCTTTGTTCACAGTTTCAGTGTTACATACACTATCATCTTATGGCAATGGGGAGGGAAGGAGAGAGAGCACAGTCCCATTACTTTCATTACAGCATATAGTTATACTTGTTCTACTTATTGTTAGTTTCTGACTGTACCCAATTTACAAATTAAATTTTGCCATAAGAATATATGTACAGGAACAAGAAACCATAGTGCATATGAAGGAGGTACCAGTCACTGGCCTAAGTACTTCCATTTTTTCCCTCCCCGACTCTGTTTTGCCTCTTTAACATTTTCTTCCACTCCTGAGTTCCACTTTTCTGAAGTTATCTTGGGTTCAAATACTGACATATAGTAAATATCTTTACTATAAGGAACTGAAACTACCTCCAAGCAACAATGAGCTTCACAGGACAAATCACCCTATGATGACATCAATCTCCAAAAGAAAGCAATTAGCCACCCTGATGAAGATGCACCCTGGGGCAAGAAGAAGTCAACTCATGGGAACCAGATTGCTCCTGTCAAATGATGGCAGTGGTAAAAGCTTCTCCAGAATCCTTTTTAGAACCAGAAGTGAAATTATGATCAGTTACACCACTTGCCTGACCTGCTGTCTGCTGTGTGTATATCAGTCCCTCCTCTGTTTTCCTTTTCTATTAAATCCATCAGGGCCTGGCAGGGCCTTGATGATAGACTTAGGGTCACTCAAACCCTTTGTCTGTTCACCTCAACATTGCCATTTTAGTTAAATTTCCTTTCTCTACTGTTCACCACTAGTACTCTCTTTGATTGGATTTTTGGGAGCAGGGACTGAACCTAGACTGCTGGGATCCCCAGACCTAGGCCTTTTACCTTAAAACACTAGTAAAATATATAATGTTCAGTACCACCCCTGGTTTTAGATATCTATGAGAAGTCTTGCAATATATCCCTTCAGAATAAGGAGGAACAATTATATATCATATTCAAAAAAAGAAAAGAAATCCAAAACATGGCCTTTTCTACTCCATTCCCTTTTACTTGTTTTTTTTTTTTTTTTATTCATATGCGCATACAAGGCTTGGGTCTTTTCTCCCCCCTGCCCCCACCCCCTCCCTTACCACCCACTCCGCCCCCTCCCTTTCTCCCCTACCCCCTCAATACCCAGCAGAAACTATTTTGCCCTTATTTCTGATTTTGTGGTAGAGAGAGTATAAGCCATAATAGGAAGGAACAAGGGTTTTTGCTGGTTGAGATAAGGATAGCTATACAGGGAGTTGACTCACATTAATTTCCTGTGTGTGTGTGTGTTAACTTCTAGGTTAATTCTTTTTGATCTCACCTTTTCTGTAGTTCCTGGTCCATTGGCCTCAGTTGCTTTTAAGGTATCTGCTTTAGTTTCTCTGCGTTAAGGGCAACAAATGCTAACTAATTTTTTAGGTGTCGTACCTATCCTCACCCCTCCCTTGTGTGCTCTCGCTTTTATCATGTGCTCAAAGTCCAATCCCCTTGTTGTGTTTGCCCTTGATCTAATGTCCACATATGAGGGAGAACATACGATTTTTGGTCTTTTGGGCCAGGCTAACCTCACTCAGAATGATGTTCTACAATTTCATCCATTTACCAGCGAATGATAACATTTCGTTCTGCTTCATGGCTGCATAAAATTCCATTGTGTATAGATACCACATTTTCTTAATCCATTCGTCAGTGGTGGGGCATCTTGGCTGTTTCCATAACTTGGCTATTGTGAATAGTGCCGCAATAAACATGGATGTGCAGGTGCCTCTGGAGTAACCTGTGTCACAGTCTTTTGGGTATATCCCCAAGAGTGGTATTGCTGGATCAAATGGTAGATCAATGTCTAGCTTTTTAAGTAGCCTCCAAATTTTTTTCCAGAGTGGTTGTACTAGTTTACATTCCTACCAACAGTGTAAGAGGTTTCCTTTTTCCCCGAATCCTTGCCAATACCTGTTGTTGGTGGTGTTGCTAATGATGGCTATTCTAACAGGGGTGAGGTGGAATCTTAGCGTGGTTTTAATTTGCATTTCCTTTATTGCTAGAGATGGTGAGCATTTTTTCATGTGTTTTCTGGCCATTTGAATTTCTTCTTTTGAGAAAGTTCTGTTTAGTTCACTTGCCCATTTCTTTATTGGTTCATTAGTTTTGGGAGAATTTAGTTTTTTAAGTTCCCTGTATATTCTGGTTATCAGTCCTTTGTCTGATGTATAGTTGGCAAATATTTTCTCCCACTCTGTGGGTGTTCTCTTCAGTTTAGAGACCATTTCTTTTGATGAACAGAAGCTTTTTAGTTTTATGAGGTCCTATTTATCTATGCTATCTCTTAGTTGCTGTGCTGCTGGGGTTTCATTGAGAAAGTTCTTACCTATACCTACTAACTCCAGAGTATTTCCTACTCTTTCTTGTATCAACTTAAGAGTTTGGGGTCTGATATTAAGATCCTTGATCCATTTTGAGTTAATCTTGGTATAGGGTGATATACATGGATCTAGTTTCAGTTTTTTACAGACTGCTAACCAGTTTTCCCAGCAGTTTTTCTGGAAGAGGCTGCTATTTCTCCATTGTATATTTTTAGCGCCTTTGTCAAAGACAAGTTGGTTATAGTTGTGTGGCTTCATATCTGGATCCTCTATTCTGTTCCACTGGTCTTCATGTCTGTTTTTGTGCCAGTACCATGCTGTTTTTATTGTTATTGCTTTGTAATATAGTTTGAAGTCAGGTATTGTGATACCTCCAACATTGTTCTTTTGACTGAGTATTGCCTTGGCTATTCGTGGCTTCCTGTGTTTCCATATAAATTTCAGGGTAGATTTTTCAATCTCTTTAATGAATGTCATTGGAATTTTGATGGGAATTGCATTAAACATGTAGATTACTTTTGGGAGTATAAACATTTTTACTATGTTGATTCTACCAATCCATGAGCATCGGAGATCTCTCCACTCTCTATAGTCTTCTTCAATCTCTTTCTTCAGAAGTGTATTGTTTTCCTTATAGAGGTCTTTCACATCTTTTGTTAAGTTTACACCTAGGTATTTATTTTTTTTTGAGGCTATTGTAAATGGAATTGTTTTCATACATTCTTTTTCAGTTTGCTCATTGTTAGTGTATAGAAATGCTAATGATTTTTCTATGTTGATTTTTATATCCTGCTACCTTGCTATAGCTATTGATGATGTCTAGAAGCTTCTGAGTAGAGTTTTTTGGGTCTTTAAGGTATAGGATCATGTCATCTGTATTTCTTTACCTATTTGTATTCTTTTTATTCCTTCTTCTTGCCTAATTGCTCTGGCTAGGAATTCCAGTACTATGTTGAATAGGAGTGGAGATAGTGGGCATCCTTATCTGGTTCCTGATTTTAGAGGGAATGGTTTCAGTTTTTCTCCATTAAGTATAATGCTGGCTGTAGGTTTGTCATATATAGCTTTTATAATGTTGAGGTACTTTCCTTCTATTCCTAGTTTTCTTAGAGCTTTTATCATGAAATGGTGTTGAATCTTATCAAAGGCTTTTTCTGCATCTATTGAGATGATCAAGTGGCTTTTGTCTTTGTTTCTGTTAATGTGGTTTATTATGTTTATTGATTTTCATATGTTGAACCACCCCTGCATCCCTGGGATGAAGCCTACTTGGTCGTGGTGAATAATCTTTTTGATGTGTTGTTGAATTTGGTTTGCCATTATTTTGTTGAGGATTTTTGCATCAATGTTCATTAAGGAGATTGGCCTATAGTTCTCCTTTTTGGAGGTGTCTTTGCCTGGTTTTGGGATAAGTGTAATACTGGCTTCATAAAATGTGTTTGGCAGTTTTCCTTCCCTTTCTATTTCGTGGAACAGTTTAAGGAGGGTTGGTATCAGTTCTTCTTTAAAGATCTGATCGAATTCAGCAGAGAATCCATCAGGTCCTGGACTTTTCTTTTTGGGGAGACTCTTGATTGCTGCTTCAATTTCATTTTGTGTTATAGATCTATTCAGGTGTTTAATTTCCTCTTGGTTCAGTTTTAGATGATCATATGTATCTAGAAATCTGTCCATTTCTTTAAGATTTTCAAATTTATTTGAATATAGATTTTCAAAGTAGTTTTCTGATTCCCTTTTACTTGTTATCCTTTCAATTGTGTTTATAAGCTACAAATTAGCACTGTTACAGTCTCAATTACAAAAAGAGAGAATCTAGAAGTTCAGTTTATGTACTACCATTCCCAGGTCCCTATAACCACTCTATCACATAGTCTCGTTGATTATAATAGGAAACTGTACATAGAATCTCTTTATTGGCTCTTTATTTCTATAGCGACCAGTGTAGTGAAAAAAAAAAATTCCCACATGTAGTATGGCAACAATGTCCCAAATAACTGTTTTCCATTTGAATCACGTCCTTCAGTAAAAGTCTTATAGAATATTAAATGTGTTATTGTCTCAAATTTATATAATCATTCTATTATGTATGAGTAAGTTATTTCTGTGAAATAAGTCATCATATAGCTTAGAATTAAAATGATTATTTCTATGTCTCTGTTGATTGATACGTGAGTTTCAGAATTCTCACTTACGCATCTATGGTTACCTTTTGCTTGATTGATTGAAAGGCTTTGTTAATTCTGATTGAACCCTATCTACCAAGGTGCTCAGACCCTTACCTGGAACAATTGAGCTGTCTTGACTATGTCCATATGTCTTACTAGCAATCATCAAATAAACTCATTCACATCACCATGACAATTGCAAAAGATCAGGGAAGACAGCATCAGAGTACACTAGGTAGTTAAGGCCTGGCTGACTTGCACCTGTCTCAAAGCCATTGTAGATTCAAGAAGTGGGGAAAGGACTCTAATTCTTGATAGGAAGAGCTACAGAGTTATATCAGAAGGGTACAGACATAGGAAGAGTCGATTACTAAAGACATTTTTTATGAAAATTTATCACACATAGGTTCCTAAATCACCTAAAATTGAACCCAAACTTCCTAATACAATCTAACAGGTTCTCAGGTATCTGGTTCTTACTTATTTCTTCAGCTTTATTCCAACTGTTCCTGGTTATCCATTTTTATGTTTATATATGCTTACCTTCTTTTTATTGTGAAACAGCAATTATGTATTTAGTCACTATTGCTGAATTTTTTATATATTTCTTGAAATTTTATTCTGTTGTATTGTGTTATTGACCTGGACTCCAATTCATTGATCCTATATTTTTAGGTATGTCATCTGGTGTTAAACAAATCCTCAAATTCACATCTTAAATTTTTCAGTTATACAAGGAATACATTTCATGTTCAGAAATTTTAATTTTCTGAACTTCATTTTTAAAAAATTTTCTTCATATATTATATTTATTTGAGCAGTGTTATTTCCTTTCAAGTTTTCTGAAAATGAATTTGACATCTGAATCACAAATGGAAAACTTTTTATCTTCTTTGATTTGCCTTGGTTTTGCCTATGTGTTTTATTAGTGATATGTGTAATTTTGAATTCCAAATGTCATATCCATTATATCTGTCTCTATACATATACATATATATGACTTAGGATAATCTCTTTACTGGGCAGGTTTAACCTTTCCTTTCCTTAGCCAGACAGAGTACTGCTAATTGCTTTAATCAAGTCAGAGATTGTGATTATTTGGGTCTAATTTGTACTTGTAGGGATGTCCAATCTACCTCAAATTTGGTCCTTGATTCTAGACTTTTTAACTAAAAAGCTAATTTTTTTCTGGAGGAAATCTGCCTTTTGGGGGCTGTTAACTGTATGGTGAGTGAGACTGAGTAAAAGACATTCAGGCTTGTCAGAGGTTTTTCATTTAGGTTTTGAGTTTCCCTTTGTATAACATTTTATTATTCACAAATGTCCTGAACAATAGGGAAAGTCTCCACACAGCAGGGTAACACTACAGTATGTTTGAGATATTTGGTTGTCTTCGACTAGCTTTACTGGTTTTCAATTCCACCTGATATCTAAATTAGCATCTAAAATAAGGAGAAATTAGCTTCATGAATTTTATAATAAGGAATCACTATGGTTTTTCCACTAAGAACATAGATAAATGATATGAAATTTATCTTAACAAAAGTGAGCAGAGTTAATACTGGCCACGGAATAATATTGGAAAAAATTAAAGAGAAACATCATTTCTTCCAGTGATTCTGCTCTCTTAATTAGAAAGCAATTTCCATGATGTATCACATTATGAAAATAATATTATTTGTCAAAATATAGAACTTTAGATTTTATAATTTATATATTAACTATGATAATCTGGAATGACTAGTCATGACTATATAATACCTTATTAACAGGGAAATTTGTTTGAGTGAGTCAGCAAATTTCATACCATTTAAAATGCTTGCTCAAATATTGTGCTTTCTGTGAAAATGTTCACATTTGATTTTTAACTGACATTTTAAGACTGAAATACATTTTAATCATATTTTAAGTAACTAATTGGTCTTCTTGCTTCTGCCATTAGCAAAAATTGAATATGGCCTGAGAATTTCTGCAACTAATATTCATTTGCAGTTAAATTAAATTTCAGAAAACAGGTTATTGTTCACAAGGAAGTTTCATTAATAACACATTGCATACTGTGTTACTCTAATTCTATAATAAATTTTTCCAAAGTTTTAATAGACAATAGTTTTTTGTCATTCAAATTAACTGTAATGTGCAACCTCAAAAATATTATGATATATTTCAATATTCTAAGACATATTTTAAGAGATATTTGGTGTGAATTCAAAATAGATTTAGAAAAAATGAATTTGTAACTTATTTTCTAATCATGTATGGGCTAATTGTAGAATTTGAGGATAAAAAGATTATATTTTCAACTATCTTCTCTTTGCAAATATTAAGATATTCTGTAATTATTATAGCACCTGCAATAAAACTATATGTTATGTATTAAGATCTTGGTTTTATCATTTTGTTAATTTTTAAATATTCCAAGTGTGTGTGTGTGTGTGTGTGTGTGTGTGTGTATGTGTTTGTGTGTGTGTGTTATGATCCTAATGTTTCTTAGATTCTTATGATTTTCAATACAAAATCTTAAGCATGAACATACCAAAATACTTTTGTATAGTGGACTTTATTTTGAAATTACTAAAAATAATTTTTAAAAGCTCAGTGGATAATAATTGCATTTTAGTAACCTTGTGACATCAAGTTGATCACTATTGTATTCAATAGCGATGAATTTAAACTTTTTTCTTTTTGTGGTACTGGAGCTTGAACTCAGGGCTTTACCTTGAGCCACTCCACCAGCCCTATTGTGGTGAAGGGTTTTTTGAGAGAGGTTAGCTTTCACCAAGTGTCATACTTACAGTAGTTGACTGATATTGATTAATCACTGTTTTACAAAAGCTACTATACTTATTGCTGAATGTTGAAAAATAACTTTTGTTTTTTTCTACTTAATAACAAAATTGAGAAAATATCAGAGTACTAGGAAAATACATTCTGACTTCCAGTGTTAGTTACACATAATGGTTCATAGAATAGAAAAGCATACAACACTGAATATATTCTGGGCTTGCTTTGTGATATCAGAAGGCTTTGCAAATATTGTGAAAGATTCTATAGAGAATTTTAGGATAATATTGCACAAATTGTGAAATTCTCCATAGTCAGATATTCAATTATGCCTGAGTTGGTGATATTTTCTAACTTATTTGTCAATAATGGTAGACAGAAATATTGATATTTTTGAGCCAGAAAAGAAAAAATACAGTAAATTATACATAATATCAGTATTATATTATTCATTAGCATAAATATTTTGTGATAGAAAAATCTGCTAATGGTACAGTAATTTTCATTTGGGGAAAATATAAATGGATAAAAAAGTCTTGATGGGGTGAAGAAACATACCAATTGTAAAATTTCTTCATTGTATTATTTATGGACAAGCAAACACAGTGTGGAAATTATGGCACAAATATACAAAGTGCTGTGTGTTGGTGAAAATTATCTGGAAAATGTCTGAATGTCTTAGTAAGTAAACATGCTAGTGTTTTATAAGACTTTTGGTGGATAGGTTATCTGACCCCAAACAATGAAAATGTTATAGGGATGAGTTGTGAATATGCTTATTTCAAATCTCCTATGTTCATACATTGATGTTGTTATAGACTACCTGATTTGAAGGTGGTAAAAATGAATGCACAACTACTTTACTCTATTCATTTAATTAGATATTTCAATATAAAATGTGTGAGAGACACTGCTTATTTATATGAGATCAAGTTATAGTTGGAGAGTTTCATAAGATTATATGGAAATATTTTCTGTTTATAGTATATTCACTGTAAATGTAGGCACATATAAGAATTTGAAATATATTTCCCAGCATGTTAAAAATATACAAAAGGAAGAATTCAGCAGCATTGAACCAATTAAGATTCTTAGAAAGAAAAATGAAATTGCCAATAATTAATTTTTTAGATGTGTCTGACATAAAAACATGTGAAAAGTTACCAGCTAAGATATAACTCCTGTAAAAAGAAAATCAAAACATATTGTGTATAATTGCCTTAAATGTCTTAAATGGCTGATTACACTATTTTGGAAAAAATACCAATGAGCATCAACTTTTCAAAGACTTTTTAAAAAAAAGTATGGCAACCATTAAAACCATAATAAGAGGAGGAGACCAAGATGGTGGGTAGCTGATGGACCCTGGAACCTTGATCTGCATAATTTTAGACAAATACTACAGATTTTCATGGTAGCAAGCACCAGGTAACTCTGCTTTTTCTGCCAGTTAAGAAATCTCCAATAAGGGGAAGATCATATTTAATGGTCAACCCTTAAATTAGTACATAATAGCTGGGCGCTGGGACACGCACATACCAGCCTGCCCGCTATTCTTTGGGTCCACCAGCTGGGAAGCTGCTTTTTTCTGTTATTCTCTCTCTCTCTCTCTCTCTCTCTCTCTCTCTCTCTCTCTCTCTCTGTCTCTGTCTTTTCTCTTATTCCCTTCCCATCTTGACTGGTGAAGCAAAAAGGCAATGCAAAAAAACTGCAGGAAAATCTGCCAGAATTGGGGAATGACCTGGACCCACCATGTGAGTGTGACATATCATCTAATTTAGAGGGAACCACACAGTCTAGCACACTGGGGTGCTGATTGCACCCCCCCCACACACACACACAACTGGTGGCCAAACACATGGAGCAAATATTTCCCCTCTACTTGGAAGAGGGAGGGCAGAATGTTTAGCTGAATTAGTCCTGAGGGGGTGGGGTGACTTAGCAGCACTGTGGTGAAAACTATGCAGTGCACTGTGTTGGAGAAACTGAGAAGGAGCTGAAACTGACAGCCTTCCAAGAGAGAAGTTCAATTCCATCTCACAGGCCTGCCTTATGGGTAAAAGGGACTTATTACTGCTTATATACAAGCTCCTCACAGGACACTTCTGAGAACCCACCCACACCAGAAGGTCCATCCCACCAAGGAAAGCCTGGGCTCAAACACACTAAGCCAATCAATCCAGGTGTCAGGGAAGGGCAACATCCATTTCCATGCAGTCCAGCATTCCAACCCTAAGAAGGGACAGTGTCATGGTCAAAGCCCCTGTAAAAAGTGTTAACACCTGAATTTGAAATCAGAGGAAAGAGTCCAGAAGATTCATTGAATTTACATGTATATATATATACTTTTCATTTTTCTTTCATTTTATTGCCACCTATCTCCCTCTTCCATTTTTTCCAGACACCAATTCACTTAACCCTTTGTTGCTCCACTTTCCTTTCTCTTCCCTATTTATTTTTTCTCTTCTCTTTTCTTTTTCTCTCCCTTCCTCTCTTTTTTACATTGCTCAACTCCTTCTCTTCCCCCTACTGTCCCAAACTCCTCATCACTAGCCACCCATTGAATAGTCTATTATAGCAAATGAAAAAGGAGTTTAACAAAGACATGGAAAACCTCAGAAAAAAAGAATCAAACAGAAATCCTGGAAATAAAAAGATCAAACAAAAAAACTCAGTTGAAAGACACTCCAGCAGAACAGACTTAGTATAAGACAGAATTTCAGGGCTCAAAGACAAAATAGATATTAATGAAAAAAAACAGAAGAACCCTTAGCCCAACACTCAAGAGCTGCAAAAGGAATATACAAGTACTCAACAATTCCATTAAAAGTAAAAGCCTGTGAATCATGGGCATTTAAGGAGAAAGAGTATAAGCCAAAGATGTACATAATATATTCAACAAAATAGTAGCAGAAAATTTCCCAAGTCTCACGAAAGAGATGCCTAGTCAGGTACAGGAAGACTCTGAACACAAAACAAACATGACCAAAATAGAACATCCCTATAGCATATCATCCTTAAAACAACTAGTACAAAAAACAAGAAAAGAATATTGAAGACTGTAAGACAGAAAAATCAAATAATATGTAAAGGTAAATCCATCAAAATAAAAGCAGATTTCCCAACAGAAACCTTAAGAGCAAGAAGAGCGTGGAGTGAAGTATTTCAAACACTGAAAGAAAACAAATGCAGTCCTAGGATCCTCTACCAAGCAGAGATATCATTCAAAATTGATGGAGAAATAAAAGTCTTCCATATTAAATAAAAGCTAAAGTAATATATGACCACCAATCCACCATTATGGAAGATTCTGAGAAGAATCCTACACACAAAAGACAAAAGCTAGCATAACCACAAAAGGACAGGAAATTTATAACCCTCAAGAGAAGAACAGACAAGTACTCAGAGAGTAGCATAGAATTAGCAGCACACATTCAAATCCTTAAACAACAAATACAACTAAGTGCCAGGAATCATCACATACTTCTCAATATTAACACAGAATGCTAATGGATTGAAGTCCCCTATCAAAAGACACTGATTGGCAAACTGGATTATAAAGGAAGATCTGACAATGTGTTGTTTACAAGAAACCCTCATTATTGACAGAAACAAACACTGTCTTAGGGTAAAAGTGTGGAAGAAGATTTACTAAGCAAAAAATAGTTCCTGAAAGCAGGCAGGAGTAGCAATACTTATATCAGATAAAGTGGACTTCAAAACTAGATTAGTGAGAAGAGACAAAGAAGGACACTTCATACTCATAAAAGGAGGATTAATCAAGAGGAAATAACAATTATCAACTTATATGAGCACAATGTCAGTGCACCAAACTTCATTAAACGTGCATGACTGGACTTAAAAACACTGATAGACACCAAAACAGTGCTGCTGGGAGACTTCAATACTCCTTTATCACCAATATATAGATCATCCAGATGAAAAAAATCAGCAAAAAAAACCCTACAAATGAATGACACTAAAGATTAAATGGACCTGATAAATGTCCACAGAGTATTCTATCATGCATTGTCATGATATATATTCTTTTCAGCAGCACATAGAACTTCAAAACAGACAATATCCTAGGAAACAAATCAAGACTCAACAAATATAAAAAAATTGAAATAACCTCTTGCATACTGTCTGAGCACAATGCAATAAAACTAGAACTCCATGACAAAAGGAGTAGCAGAAAATACTCAAAAAATTGGAGGCTGAACAACACATCATCTTCAATGATCAGTAGACCGTAGAAGAAGGGAGGAAATCAAAATTTTCTTGAAATTCAATGAAAATGAAAACACTACCTATTAGAACCTATGGAATACAGCAAAGGCAGTCCTAAGAGGAAAATTTAGAGCCATGAGTCCATATATTAACAACACAGAAAGACCTCAAATAAATGACCTAACGCTCCTAGAAAAATAAGAACAAGCTAAATCCAAAAGAAGCAAAAGAGAAATAAAAATATGGTCTGAAAGCAGCAAAATAGAAACCAAAAAAACAATACAAAGAATTAATGAAACAAAAAGCTGGTTCTTTGAGAAAATAAGCACAATGGACAAACCCCTGGCAAGTCTGTCTAAAATGAGGAGGGAAAAGACCCATATTAATAATATTAGAGACCAAAATGGGGAGATAACAGCAAGGAAATTCAGGAAATCATCAGTGACTACTTTGAAAACCTGTATTAAAATAAATTTGAGGGCTGGTGGAGTTTCTCAGGTGGGAGAGTGCCTGTCTAGGAAATCTCAGGCCCTGAGTTCAAATTTCAGTACTTCCAAAAATAAATAAATAAATAGGATACCTAGAAGAAATGGACAAATTCCTAGATACATATGACCATTCAAAATTGAACCAAGAAGATATTAATCACCAAAACAGATCTACAACACACAATGAAATTGAAACAGCAATAAAGAGTCTCCCCCGGCAAAAGAAGCCCTGGACTTGGTGAATTCACCACTGAATTTAAGCAGACATTTAAAGAAGAACTAATGCCAATACTCTTTAAACTTTTCTAAGAACTAGAAAGGGAAGGAACACTGTCAAACTCATTCAATGAAGCCAGTATTACACTCATCCTAAAGCCAAATAAGGACACAACAAAAAAAGAGAATTATAGCCAATCTCTTTAATGAACATAGATGCAAAAATTCTCAATAAAATCATGACTAACTAAATTTAAAACCAAATCAAACCATTATACATCATGACCCAGTCAGCCTTATCCCAAGGTTGCTGGGATGGTGCAACACATAGAAATCATTAAATGTAATATAGCATATTAATAGAAGCAAAAAAAAAATACTTGATCAACTCAGTAGATGCAGAAAAAGCCTTTGATAAAATTTGACATCATTTCATGATAAAAAACTCTGATTAAACTAGGAATAGAAGGAATGTACCTCAACATTATAAAGGCTATGTATGACAAATTTATAGTCAACATCATACTTACTGGAGAAAAATTGAAACATTTCCCCTGAAGTCAGAAACAAGAGAAGGGTGCCCACTCTCCCTGCACCTATTCTACATAGTCTTAGAATTCCTATCCAGAGCAGTAAGATAGGAAGATGAAATAAAAGAAATATGAATAGGTAAGGAAAAATTCAAACTATTCCTTATTTGTAGATGACCTGATCTTATGCAAAAGAGACCCAAAAAACTCCACCAAAACACTTGTAGGCACTAGTAAGAGCTTCAGAAAAGTAGCAGGATACAAAATCATCCCACAAAAATCAGTAGCCTTTCTATGCACTAACAACGAACAGATTGAGTAAGAATATAGGAAAATAATTAGGTTTACAACAGCCTCAAAAAACTCAAATAACAAGAATAAACTTAACAAATGTTGTGAATTACCTCTACAAGGAAAACTACAAAGCATTAAATAAATAAATTAAAGACTACAGAAGATGGAAAGATCTCCCAAGTCATGGCTTTGTAGAATCAATGTAATAAAAATGGCTAGACTACCAAAAGCAATCCCATCAATGCAATTCCCATCAAAATCCCAGTGACATTTATCACAGAAATTAAACTATCAACCCTAAAGTTCATTGAAGCACAAAAGACTACAAATAGCCAAGGCAATACTGAACAAAAAGAGCAACACTGGAGGTATCACAATACCCGACTTCATACTACACTTGAGAGCCGTAGCAATAAAAACAGCATGGTATTGACACAAAAACAGATATGAAGACCAGTGGAACAGAATGGAGGACCCAGACATGAATCCACGCAGCTATGCTCACCTATTTTTTAACAAAGTCACCAAAAACATACAATAGAGAAAAGACAACTTTTTCAACATATGTTTCTGTGAAAATTGGATATCTGTCTGCAGAAAACTGAAACTAGATCCATGTTTGTACAAGTATTAACTCAAAGTGGATTTAGGACCTTAATTTCAGACCTGAAATGTCAAAGCTTGTGTGGGAAAGATCAGGGAATACAATGGAAGAAATAAATATAGGTAAGGACTTCCTCAGTAGAACACAAGGAGCTCAGCAACTAAGAGAAATGATTGATAAATGGGACTACATGAAGTTAAATAGCTTCTGCACAGGAAAAAAAGAAAAGGTTTTAAACTGAAGAGGCCACCCAGAGCTGGGAGAAAATCTTTTCTAGCTATATATCAGACAAGGGACTGATAACCAAAATACACAAGGAGCTTAAAAAACTAAACTCCCCCAAATCAATGACCCAATAAAGAAATGGGCAGTTCCACTGAATAGAACTTTTTCAAAGTTAAGGTCCAAATGGCTAAGAAAACACATAAAAAATGCTTATCATCCCTGGCCATAAATGAAATGCAAATCAAAACCATACTAAGATTCCACCTCACTCCTTTTAGAATAGCTACCATCAAGAAAACCACCAGCAACAAATGTTGGGAAAGATGTGGGGAAAAAAGGAGCCCTCATACACTGCTGGTGGGAATTTAAGCTAGTACAACCACTATGGAAAACAGTATGGACAGTCCTTAGAAAACCAAAAATAGATCTGCCATCACCATACAATCCAACAATACAACTCCTAGGGATATAACTAAAGTAATGTGAGTCACATTACAACAAAGGCATCTGCACACCCATGTTTATTGCAGCACTATTCACAATAGCTAAGGTATGGAAACAGCCAAGATGCCCCACTACTGACAAATAGATTAAGAAAATGTGGTATTTATATACAATGGAATTTTTTCAGACACAAAGAAAAATGAAATTTTGTCATTTGTGGGTTAATGGATGGAACTGGAGAACATCATCTTAAGTGAAGTTAGCCAGCTGCAGAAGGTCAAAAGCCACATGTTCTCTTTCATATGAAGATTGTAGACTTAAAGAAAATGCAGCAACATTATGGTCACACTAAGGGCAAGCTGTGCAAGGGAGGGATAGTTCAAGAGAAGGAAACCAAAAACTTGAAAGTGATTGATGTGCTTACTGTACAGGAATGAATACAGAAATTTTGAAATGGCCAAGGCCACCATGAGAAGTGGACAAGGGAGGAGTGATGAGGACTGGAAGAGGTGAATCAGTTGGGGCTCTAACACATATATGCATGGAAACAACACAAGGAAACCCTCTGTGTAGATATTGTCATATTAGACTAGGAAAAATGCCATGTTTTTCATTTTATCTTTCATGTCTTTTCTTTTACAAAATCAGAGAACAGGAGGGCAGAACTGGTCTGCCTGGAGTAGGTTGGGTGTTGGCATCAGTGGGAGGTAGCAGGGAAAGGGGTAGGAGGATGAATATGGTGCAAACAGTGTGTACATATGTATGTAAACGCAAAAATGATACCTGTAGAAAGTGTTCCAGGAATCAGGGGAGAGAGGATGGGTGACATCAGTGGAGGGGGAGAATTAAAGTATGACATATTTGATACATTGTCAGAACCTTTGTAGATGCTACAATGTACCCACCCTAGCACAACAATAAAAAAAAGTTGAATGCTAGGAAATTTATATTTTTCTGGGAAATCTTTGGAGCTAATAATTTTACCATTTTCTTTTTTACTTGGTTTAAATTATCATATTGACACTGCTTACATTTAATTCAGCTTTGTCATTTGTTTGATTTAGTTCTATTTCACTATCTGGTGTTTTCTATCATTATAATTATATATATACAACAAAGGTTATGTAACATTACTTATCTTGCTTATTGACATATGTTTATGTATTTAATGTCATTTAAACCTTTGCATTAAAATAATTACATGAAACATTCTATCTATCAAAACTGCTCAAATTATCTATTTAAATGACATGATTAACCATTCATGGCAAAAATATATTTCATATAAATTTTGTAACATTATAATTTTTTTTGAATAAACTTTTTTCTACTTCATTGATATAGTGTATGAGCTCATGGTCAGAAAAGGGCTTTATTCCATTTTTAGTTAAACATCAAGGTAGGTATCTGACTTTTCTATTTTATTAGTTTCTGTGTAACCACCCCACTAATTTGGCAATCTCTCTGGAAACTAATCAAATACCAGTTATAAGCAAGGAAAAAAATGCTGAATCTAGTAGATAGTTGTTTCTTTACCATATCTGTGAATCATAGATGTTAGATTAAAATATCATAAAAACTTTGAAATAATGTGCAAAATATGCAAGATTTCTTTTGATTTGACAATTTTCCTAGATCATTGATGTTACAACATTAATTTAGGCATTTATATTTTTAATTGGTTATTATTTTCCACAGAGAGATAATTTATTTAAAATCCTTTATAGCATTTATTTTGCATGGTATATCTTGTTTTGAAAAAACTAATGCTAGACTAAACATTATCTTTCTTTCAGACTATATTTAAAAAGAAATCATAAAGATGTAATATTGTCATATTTAAGAATTCCTTAGAGTTATAAGTGATATTTACCTTCTTAATTATATTTCAAATGGTAATAAAGTCCAATTTATGTAATTTTTTTTTCATGTATCAAGCTTTGGAACTGTATCTAAAATCATCACCAAGCCAAAGTCATCTCAATTTTCTTGTATGATATATTTTACAAATTATATAATATTGTATTTTGCATTTAAATCTATGATTTATTTCAGTGTATGTGTTTTTATGTATAGGTGTTTGTGTGTCTGTGAATGTGAAAGATTATCTGTGACTACATTTTTGTTGTGTGTGTATTTGTGTCATTCCAGCACACTTTATTTAAAAGGCTATCTTTTCTATTGAATTGCCTTTGTTCTTTTGTCAAAGATTAGTTGACTATACTTATGTAGGTCTATTTCTAGATTTTATAATGTTTTATTGTTCTATTTGTTTATTGGTTTGCCTGTTTGCTTCACCAACTCTATTCTGTCTTTTTAAAATTTTGTTTTCATTGTTGTTGTATTGGGGAACAATGTTACATTTACAAAATTCTTACAATATATCATAGGCGAATTCATCCTGCCTTCATTCTCCTTTACCCTCCCCCCATCCCTGGAATAGTTTCAACATGTCTCATTTTTCCATTTACATACATGTGTACACAATATTTCCATCATGTTCACTGTCCCATACCCTTTCCTTGTATCCTACCCCATTCCACTGGTCCAGACGGGACCTGTTTTTGCCTTCCTGTTCTGTTTCCTTTTTGTTAAAAAAACAAAACAAAACATAAACATTGTCATTTACTAGCAAGTCTTGGAATTAGCTAGTGTCAGACTGACACCAGACAGTGAGATCTTATGGCATGGAAACAGAAATGAGACCAAATGTCCTATTATGAGCAAGGCAGGCAAGGCTTCTTTATTGGGACTTCAATTTGTAAACAGACACTAGCCAGTAAAAAGCAAAGACTTAATCGGGCTATTAGCTTAACAAAGAAAGGGGTTTGTTTTTTACTGATTTGTTAAGTGGGCTGATCGTGGACCCTGGTTCAAGTGATGTTCTTCTTTTGTGCACAAACATTCCAGCCTTGTTCTTGTTGGGCTAATTTGTGGTCAGCTTAGCTCAGGATCTCACATCATCATCTTGTATAAATATCCTGGCCTTATAAAAATAAAGGACTTTTAAGTGTTGAGCTTCTGAAAAAAAGCATAATGGTGGAGTGGAAGAAACACATAGCAACTCTATTGGGCAATAGACCTAGGTAATCCTGTATTACAGGCTTGAACAAAACATTTTTAAAATGATCAACCTGTTTCTATCCAGTTTTGACAAGAATCTCACATAAGAATTGAGACAAAGAAGGGGACAGCCACAATATGAAGGCAGAAATGACAAATCTTTGTTCCCATCTAGTTATCCAATAGATAACTGCATACTTTAATTCAGTATTTTCAGCAAAAGTGTCTCTATGTTTCTACAAAACAGCCTAGGTAACTGTTGTCATTATCTACATGTCAGAGTTATTACCTATAGCAAAGTTACTGGTATGGTAATATATTGCTTAGCTGTTCTAGTCATAATGAGATGTTAATTTGTAAACATTCTGGCCATGTAGCATAATTTGGTGTTTTATGACAATGCTGTTGAAAACAAGCTCTTACTAGGTAGTGGGCTAATGGCCCAGAGTTTTATTTGCCTTTTGTCTCCATGCACTGGTTCCTACTTGTCTAAGTATGTCAGCTTTGTTCATCTTCAGTGTTGCATTGTCAATTGTATGTGTTTTGACTTTCCATACAATTTAGAACTACTTTGCCAATATCCACAAAACAATTTGATAAGATTTTATTTTTGATATTACATCAAATCTGTAGATCAAGTAGTGAAGGGCATCATGACAATATTGATCCTTGTTATTCATGAATGCAGAATAGCCTTCCCTTTATTTAGATTGTTTTTGATTTCTTTCATCAGAGTTTTGCTTCTTTCTATGAGCACATTTATCAGATTAATATCTAAATATTTCACCTTGGTGATATCATAAATGTCATCATGTTTTCAATCTCAAATTCTAATTATTGATAAGTAGAAAAGTTTGAATTTTTTACATTAACTTTGTTTTTTGAAACCTTGGTATGAAGACTTATTAGTGTTTTTTTTAAATCAAGTATTTAATATTTTCTATAAAAAATTATACAACCTATAAACACAGACAGCTTTATTTTTATTTTCTGTGCTGGAGTTTGAACTCAAGGCTTGCACCTTGAACCACTCCACCAGCCCTGTTTTTGTGATGGATATTTTTGAGATAAGGTCTTGTGAACTATTTGCAGGGGCTGGCTTTGAACAGTGAACCTCCTGATCTCTGCCTCCTGAGGATTACAGGCTTGAGTCACCGGCACCCAGCAAGACAGCTTTATTTCTTTCTTTCCACTCTGTGTACCTCTTATCTCCTTTGCTTGTTCCACTGAATTAGCTAGGACTCAAAGTGTGGCGTTGCATATAGTGGTATTGTGAAATATCCCTGCTTTATTCGAGTTCTTCAGAGAGAAGTGTCAATTTCTTGCCAATATCTTTGATTCTAGCTTCAGTTTTTATTTTAGTAGATTTTACATTTTAAGTTAGAGAAGTTCCTCTTTACTTTGACATTTAAATGTCAATTTATTCACACATTTTTTTAAAAAATGTTTTAACTATTTCACAATGAGAATAGAAATCTTTGAATAATACTATTACCTTTTGGTTCAAACTAAAGTATTTAATCACCATGTATAATATATAGCTATTTTGGCTTAAATTAAAATCTAAAAATACATGTGTTCTACTTATTCTAAGCAACTATACATCAATAAGCATAGTAAGAAATTGAAAATATATTAATTTTAGAGGAAACTGTAAAGGTCATGCTTGTCACTATTTCCATTATTCTTTTCTTAGAAGTGGCAATGAAAGATGAATACATTTAAACTCCTTCGACACTGATCAAGTAAGATGCTTAGTGAATGAATCTGAAGTGGTAGTTTTGAGCCACTATTGCATAGAGAAGTCTATTTGCCTTCAATAAAGGTGATTTTATTTCCCATGTGACAATATATGGAATAAAGATATGCATGATATACACAATGCTGAACAGAATTTTTTTTCTCATAACTGATCTATACTGAGCCGCATTCAGAGACTACCTGTCACTTTGATCTTTTGTTAAAGTTTTCCTTTATTAATTGTTCCTATTTATTTACAATCTGCAAAATTAAATTAAAAGGAGTTCAAAAACAAATCAAGAAGCTTAACTGTCATTTTAAGAGGATTTTATTTTGCAGTGATATTTTAAGTGGTTATTATTGATTTTTATAAATCAGAACTGAAATTCTTTAAAATGATTTTGTTATTGATGCTTGATTTTCTTGTAAAAAATCAGGATTTTCCAGTGATTTTATATGAGTCTTACTTCTTTTTATTTGAGTTTTAATTTCAAGTTTTGTATATTTTCAACAAATTTAGTTCTACCTGTTTTGCAAGTGTAGATCATCTTTGAATTTCATCAATGATTTAATTTTATCACAGCAGAATGATGGTTTTTCTCTTTGCTATTACCTCTTTTTTTTTTTTCATTTTTCTTTTATTATTCATATGTGCATACAAGGATTGGTTCATTTCTCTCCACGGCCCCACCCCATCCCTTACCACCCACTCTGCTCCGTCCCTCTCCCCCCCCAATACCCAGCAGAAACTATTTTGCCCTTATTTCTAATTTTGTTGTAGAGAGAGTATAAGCAATAATAGGAAGGAACAAGAGTTTTTGCTGGTTGAGATAAGGATAGCTATACAGGGCATTGACTCACATTGATTTCCTGTGCGTGGGTGTTACCTTCTAGGTTAATTCTTTTTGATCTAACCTTTTCTCTAGTACCTGTTCCCCTTTTCCTATTGGCCTCAGTTGCTTTAAGGTATCTGCTTTAGTTTCTCTGCATTAAGGGCAACAAATGCTAGCTAGTTTTTTAGGTGTCTTACCTATTCTCACCCCTCCCTTGTGTGCTCTCACTTTTATCATGTGCTCATAGTCCAATCCCCTTGTTGTGTTTGCCCTTGATCTAATGTCCACATATGAGGGAGAACATACGATTTTTGGTCTTTTGGGCCAGGCTAACCTCACTCAGAATGATGTTCTCCAATTCCATCCATTTACCAGCGAATGATAACATTTCATTCTTCTTCATGGCTGCGTGTGGGGGCATCTTGGCTGTTTCCATAACTTGGCTATTGTGAATAGTGCCGCAATAAACATGGATGTGCAGATGCCTCTGGAGTAACAGTCTTTTGGGTATATCTCCAAGAGTGGTATTGCTGGATCAAATGGTAGATCGATGTCCAGCTTTTTAAGTAGCCTCCAAATTTTTTTCCAGAGTGGTTGTACTAGTCTACATTCCCACCAACAGTGTAAGAGGGTTCCTTTTTCCCCGAATCCTCGCCAACACCTGTTGTTGGTGGTGTTGCTGATGATGGCTATTCTAACAGGGGTGAGGTGGAATCTTAGCGTGGTTTTAATTTGCATTTCCTTTATTGCTAGAGATGGTGAGCATTTTTTCATGTGTTTTCTGGCCATTTGAATTTCTTCTTTTGAGAAAGTTCTGTTTAGTTCACTTGCCCATTTCTTTATTGGTTCATTAGTTTTGGGAGAATTTAGTTTTTTAAGTTCCCTGTATATTCTGGTTATCAGTCCTTTGTCTGATGTATAGTTGGCAAATATTTTCTCCCACTCTGTGGGTGTTCTCTTCAGTTTAGAGACCATTTCTTTTGATGAACAGAAGCTTTTTAGTTTTATGAGGTCCCATTTATCTATGCTATCTCTTAGTTGCTGTGGTTTCATTGAGAAAGTTCTTACCTATACCTACTAACTCCAGAGTATTTCCTACTCTTTCTTGTATCAACTTAAGAGTTTGGGGTCTGATATTAAGATCCTTGATCCATTTTGAGTTAATCTTGGTATAGGGTGATATACATGGATCTAGTTTCAGTTTTTTGCAGACTGCTAACCAGTTTTCCCAGCAGTTTTTGTTGAAGAGGCTGCTATTTCTCCATCGTATATTTTTAGCTCCTTTGTCAAAGATAAGTTGGTTATAGTTGTGTGGCTTCATATCTGGATCTTCTATTCTGTTCCACTGGTCTTCATGTCTGTTTTTGTGCCAGTACCATGCTGTTTTTATTGTTATTGCTTTAAGTCAGGTATTGTGATACCTCCTGCATAGTTCTTTTGACTGAGTATTGCCTTGGCTATTCGTGGCCTCTTGTGATTCCATATAAATTTAACAGTAGATTTTTCAATCTCTTTAATGAATGTCATTGGAATTTTGATGGGAATTGCATTAAACATGAAGATTACTTTGGGGAGTATCGATATTTTTACTATGTTGATTCTACCAATCCATGAGCATGGGAGATCTCTCCACTTTCTATAGTCTTCCTCAATCTCTTTCTTCAGAAGTGTATAGTTTTCCTTGTAGAGGTCTTTCACATCTTTTGTTAGGTTTACACCTAGGTATTTGATTTTGTTTGAGGCTATTGTAAATGGAATTGTTTTCATACATTCTTTTTCCATTTGCTCATTGTTAGTGTATAGAAATGCTAATGATTTTTCTATGTTGATTTTATATCCTGCTACCTTGCTATAGCTATTGATGATGTCTAGAAGCTTCTGAGTAGAGTTTTTTGGGTCTTTAAGGTATAGGATCATGTCGTCTGCAAATAGGGATATTTTGACAGTTTCTTTACCTATTTGTATTCCTTTTATTCCTTCTTCTTGCCTAATTGCTCTGGCTAGGAATTCCAGTACTATGTTGAATAGGAGTGGAGATAGTGGGCATCCTTGTCTGGTTCCTGATTTTAGAGGGAATGGTTTTAATTTTTCTCCGTTAAGTATAATGCTGGCTGTAGGTTTGTCATATATAGCTTTTATAATGTTGAGGAACTTTCCTTCTATTCCTAGTTTTCTTAGAGCTTTTATCATGAAATGATGTTGGATCTTATCAAAGGCTTTTTCTGCATCTATTGAGATGATCAAGTGGTTTTTGTCTTTGCTTCTGTTAATGTGGTTTATTACGTTTATTGATTTTCATATGTTGAACCACCCCTGCATCCCTGGGATGAAGCCTACTTGGTCGTGGTGAATAATCTTTTTGATGTGTTGTTGAATTTGGTTTGCCATTATTTTGTTGAGGATTTTTGCATCAATGTTCATTAAGGAGATTGGCCTATAGTTCTCCTTTTTGGAGGTGTCTTTGCCTGGTTTTGGGATAAGTGTAATACTGGCTTCATAAAATGTGTTTTGGAGTTTTCCTTCCCTTTCTATTTCGTGGAACAGTTTAAGGAGGGTTGGTATCAGTTCTTCTTTAAAGGTCTGATAGAATTCAGCAGAGAATCCATCAGGTCCTGGACTTTTCTTTTTGGGGAGACTCTTGATTGCTGCTTCAATTTCATTTTGTGTTATAGGTCTATTCAGGTGATTAATTTCCTCTTGGTTCAGTTTTGGATGATCATATGTATCTAGAAATCTGTCCATTTCTTTAAGATTTTCAAATTTATTTGAATATAGGTACTCAAAGTAGTCTCTGATGATTTCCTGGACTTCCATGGTGTTTGTTGTTATCTCCCCTTTTGCATTCCTAATGCTACTAATTTGGGTTTTTTCTCTCCTCATTTTAGTCAGGTTTGCCAGGGGTCTATCGATCTTGTTTATTTTTTCAAAGAACCAACTTTTTGTTTCATTAATTCTTTGTATGGTTTTTTTTGGTTTCTATTTCGTTGATTTCAGCTCTTATTTTTATTATTTCTCTCCTATTTGCTTTGCGATTTGCTTGCTCTTGTTTTTCTAGGAGTTTGAGATGTATCATTAGGTCATTGATTTGGGATCTTTCAATCTTTTTAATATATGCACTCATGGCTATAAACTTTCCTCTCAAGACTGCCTTAGCTGTGTCCCATAGGTTCCGGTAGGTTGTGTTTTCATTTTCATTGACTTCCAGGAACTTTTAAATTTCCTCTTTTATTTCATCGATGATCCACTCTTCATTAGGTAATGAGTTATTTAGTTTCCAGCTGTTTGCATGTTTTTTGTCTTTACTTTTGTTGTTGAGTTCTACTTTTACTGCATTGTGGTCAGATAGTATGCACAGTATTATTTCTATTTTCTTATATTTGCTGAGGCTTGCTTTGTGCCCTAGGATATGATCTATTTTGGAGAAGGTTCCATGGGCTGCTGAGAAGAATGTATATTGTGTAGAAGTTGGATGAAATGTTCTGTAGACATCTACTAGGTCCACTTGATCTATTGCATATTTTAGATCTTGGATTTCTTTATTGAGTTTTTGTTTGGATGACCTATCTATTGATGATAATGGGGTGTTAAAATCTCCCACAACCACTGTGTTGGCGTTTATATATGCTTTTAGGTCTTTCAGGGTATGTTTGATGAAATTGGGTGTGTACAGATCGATGATTATTATTTCCTTTTGGTCTATTTCCCCTTTTGTTAGTATGGAATGTCCTTCTTTATCTCGTTTGATCAATGTAGGTTTGAAGTCTACTTTGTCAGAGATAAGTATTGCTACTCCTGCTTGTTTTCGGGGGTCATTGGCTTGGTAAATCTTCTTCCAGCCTTTCATCCTAAGCATATGCTTATTTCTGTCAGTGAGATGAGTCTCCCGTAAGCAACAAATTGTTGGATCTTCTTTTTTAATCCATTTTGTCAAACGGTGTCTTTTGATGGGTGAATTAAGTCCATTAACATTAAGCGTTAGTACTGATAGGTATGTGGTGATTCCTGCCATTTAGTTGTCTTAGTTGTTTGAAGGTTTGATTGTGTGTACCTAACTTGATGTTACTCTCTACTGTCTTGCTTTTTCTTATCCTGTGGTTTGGTGCTGCCTGCCTTTTCATGGTTAAGTTGGGTGTCACTTTCTGTGTGCAGGATCCCTTGCAGAATCTTTTGTAATGGTGGCTTTGTGGTCACATATTGTTTTAGTTTCTGCTTATCATGGAAGACTTTTATTGCTCCATCTATTTTGAATGATAGCTTTGCTGGGTAGAGTATCCTGGGGTTGAAGTTATTTTCATTCAGTGCCCGGAAGATCTCACCCCATGTTCTTCTTGCTTTTAATGTTTCTGATGAGAAGTCTGCTGTGATTTTGATGGGTTTACCTTTGTATGTTACTTGTTTTTTCTCTCTTACAGCCTTCAATATTCTTTCCTTAGTTTCTGAACTTGTTGTTTTAATGATGATATGTCGTGGAGTAGTTCTATTTTGATCTGGTGTGTTTGGTGTCCTGGAGGCCTCTTGATCTGTATGGGAATATCTTTCTCTAGATTTGGGAAATTTTCCATTATTATTTTGTTGAATATATTATGCATTCCCTTTGCTTGCACCTCTTCTCCTTCTTCAATGCCCATGATTCTCAAGTTTGGTCTTTTGATGGAGTCAGTGAGTTCTTTCATTTTCTTTTCACAGGTCTTGAGTTGTTTAATTAATAATTCTTCGGTTTTTCCTTTAATTACCATTTCATCTTCAAGTTCTGAGATTCTGTCTTCTGTTTGTTCTATTCTGCTGGATTGGCCTTCAGTTTTGTTTTGCAGTTCTGTTTCATTCTTTTTTCTGAGGTTTTCCATATCCTGGCAGTTTTCCTCTTTATTGTTGTCTATTTTTGTCCTGAGTTCATTTATCCATTTATTCATTGTGTTCTCTCTTTCACTTTGGTGTTTATACAGTGCTTCTATGGTTTCCTTTATTTCTTCTTTTGCTTTTTCAAATTCTCTATTTTTATTGTCTTGGAATTTCTTGAGTGTCTCCTGTACATTTTGGTTTTCTCCTATCCAGTATCATCTCTATAAAATTCTCATTGAGTACTTGTAGTATGTCTTCTTTTAAATTATTCTTGTGGGCTTCATTGGGTCCTTTGGCATAGTTTATCTTCATTTTGTTGGAGTCTGGATCTGAGTTTCTGTTCTCTTCATTCCCCTCTGGTTCCTGTACTAATTTTTTGCTGTGGGGAAACTGGTTTCCCTGTTTTTTCTGTCTTCCCGTCATTGTCCTTGGTGTTGTTACTGTCCCTGTACTGTGTGTAATTAAGTATTTTCTAGCTTGTAATAATAACAATGGTAATATTTAGAATGGAAGAGTGAGCTGAGATGGAAAGCAAGAAGTTAAAGAAAAGGGGAAAACAAATATACAGACAAGAGGGAGAAAGTAGAACAAGGTATCAGACAAGAGAGTTTCAAAGGTTTAAACTGGGAGTGTTAGTGTACTAATCGACAGTAAGCTGAACAGACATTAGAGAGACAGAGAGAGGATTGAAAATCAAAGATAAAAAACTAAAAAATAAGTAAATGGAAGTAACATCTATATATAAAAATGAATTAAAATAAAATTGAAAATAGAAAATTAAAAAAAAAAAACCCAAAAAACTTCCAAGTTTATATGCAATGCAGTTTCAGTCTTAATAATTTGGGTGTCCGTCTCAATCTCCAGTCCTGGAGTTGGTGCCTCAGATGTTGTTCTGTAGTTGTCTCATCAAAGGGTATGCATAAAGTAGAATAAAACTACACACTCACACACACACACACACACACACACACACAAAGCCCCACCAAGTGTCCCCAGTTCAAATGCAATTTCATAGCATAAAACAATGTAAACTATGTCATCATTGGTAGATTATTGTAAGTGCAAATAAAAGAGACCTAGCCCAAGTTGGTATTTCACATAACTGGTAAATCAGGTTGAGAGACTTGGGAAAATCTAGATACCAAGGTTTACACACCAGCATCAAGCTTTTGTGCGCTCCCAGAGTTTGTTGTCTCCTACTTTATCTTTCTCTCCAATTACTTACTTTCATACCTATAACTGATTTTCTATAAAGTAATGCTCCCTTTTTGTATCAAGGTGCTATAATTCCAGAAATGCAAAAGTCTATATTTCAATAACACTCCCAAGATTTGCAGGGGTACTTAGATGGCTACATTTAATAATATAGCAGTCATCATACCAGTTGGTTTGTAGAGATTAAATTAATCTGAGCAAGTGCTTTGACTTGGTTCACATGACCATCAATATCATGAGGGAAGCAGAGAAAATTCTTATTCAAATTAAAAGTACCAAGAAAAATTAATGTGTCGTGGGACAGACAGTTCTTCCAAGCAAGGTATGTCCATTGAAACCTCATAGCTTTGTCTGTTTCTCTCATGTCACAGTCATCTTTCTCATCTTTGTCTAAATATAGCCATATCTGTGCAGCGTACAATCTTTATAGGACCTCTGGCTTAAAATACACACACACATTCATAAATACACAGATACAGACTTGTAGATACAGACAGAAATGCAAATCCTTATTTAAGCATTCTTTTTGCGTTTGAGTTTGTGGTAAAAATAGATCTAAAATTATTTTCCCCTTGGAGGCAACAATTTTAATTTGATTAAATAAAAGAAAAGAATAACATATTATCCCTTAAAATGATATTGGGGTTTGATGTAGAATTTCACAAAGTTCTGATTTATCTTCCTCTCTCTTTTTTCTTTTTTTCTTAGCTAAATCTATCAATATCAGAGAGATCAATTGAATATTTTAATGAAAATTTTTGACTTAAGCATTTCTGTGTTAATACATTTTATATCTAATATTTTTGATGAAATTCTGCTAAACTTAATTTAAAAAATATGTATCATTTCAACTTTTCATAAATAAGAGCACCTCACATTACACTTTGTAAATGCTAATTTACCATTCATCATTTCTAGATGTTTTGGTTTTTCACTTTCCAGCAGCATTTAATTTTAAGATGTGGCAATAAGAGTTACATATTATATACATATTGTCTACTTTATACATTTGTTTTTATAAAAAATAGCCACAATGTATATTTACTGGTTTATAGCTGCAATAGTTTCCTTATGTTCTTAACATATCCTAATTTTCCTGCTGGGAAAAAAAAAATCAAAAACCAGCACGCTTATTATCTTACATTTCTTGATGTTAGAAGACTAAAATTATCTTACTGGTACAAAATCAAAGATTTGGTAGAAGTGTACTCCTTTTAGAGGATGGAGAGTAAAGCCTAAAGTCTAAGCTGTCAGCATTTCTTGGCTTATAGCTACATCACTTCTATTTCTGCTTGTGTTGTCTTATCTCCTCTGGTTCTATTCTCTCTCAATGTGATTGCATCAATTCAATGAAGATAGTCTAGGATAAAGCTCATTTCAAGACCGTAAACCTTAAAGCAGAAAAGATCCTTTTTGCCATTTAAGGTAAAATATCCACAATTTCTGAGATTAGGACTTTAACAACTAAAGTCATTATTCTGTTTAGCACAAAAGCTAAAGCAAATGAAGTGGTTAAAGTTACAGACACAAATCTCATCTGAAGAGTAAAGTAGTTCAATTTTTTGCTTATTAAATTATGAGACTGACACTATAGCCTGCAACACCAAAGCCAAATTCCCAACAGAAATTTTATATGTCAAGTATTTATTATGTCTCCTACCTAATGTCTAGCACACTGATATGCTGCGGCTTCTGTACCTGTCCTCAGATTGTTGACTTTGTTTCCAAAAATTCTACTCAGAACTTTTTGACAGGAAGTACATTAAAAATGCAGAATGTATATGGACTATGGTTTAGAGAACTGTGGTAACTGTAACACTTCAAATACATTAAATCATAAGTTAACTACATGTTCAAGTTTCTACTGACTCAGCTTTAACGTGCAGACACAAAGAATATGTGATTTAAATATTGTAATAAGTCTGTATTTGGAGATTCGATTACATATTGATTGCCATTTCTCAAGGACATTTATTAGTTAAAAAACAAAGGCAAAATAAGTAAATTAATCAAAAGGAATATTTTTGAAACTCTGCTTTGATTACTTAAGTCCTATGCTTATACATAAATTATAAAGGCTTACATCTAATGTCAGTCCTCTCATTTGAATAGTAGTTTACATTTCCTCTCCTCTAATCTAGGGTACCCTCCACTAACTTTTCATAACATCAATTTTTTTCTGACTAATGAAGGAATTCCATTAGCATACAAATATGTTGTCAGAAATGGAAAGAAAAAAAATGTAGAAAATGAAAAAAGGAACGAATGAAGTAATCTTGGTTCTATTTCTCCTATCAATTATTACTCCATTTTCTGTTCCACTTTCCTGTAAAAGTTATCACAGGTGTATCTGTGCTCATTAGGCTTCCTATTTTGTAATTGTAAAATTAATTCCTTCAAATTTTGCTCACACCAGTGTAACAAAACTTCTCAGGTAAAGGCCTAGATAATTTTGCAAAATCTAATGTCTTCAACCTCTGCAGCAGGAACAATATTTGTCACTTTGAGTCCTCCATCTTCCCAAATTTTTTTCATTTATTTTTTAAAATATTAACACCATAATTTTTATTTCTCCCAACACCATTAAGCATCTCTCTCAGTCTTTTCTGCTGGCTTTTCTTTGTTTCCTGAATCTTTTAATATTGGAATGTTGAAAGGTTCAGATGTTCTTTTTTTTTTTACCTTTTCTCTTTTCTTCTTTCTTGATACTTTCTCTTCTCTCCATCCTAGAGCCTTTCTCTAGGATGCATTATTATAGCACTCTTGCTTTGAAGTCAAGTATATAATACACATGTTCCAAACCTAAAGTTTGTTTCTTTTCCCTAAACCCATTCTTCCCATACTCTTCCCCATTGCAGTTATTGCATCTTTCTCTTTCCATTTTATGAGATCTGAAATGGAATAATTATTTTTTATTGTTTTATCTTTTCTTTTCCATTTTTATTATCACATATTCTTTATACAGGGGGATTAGTTGTGCTGGTTCTCAATAGCTTTACAATGGTTTGGTTGCCCCCACCATGTGTTCCCTAGCCCCCTCCCCATCTCACTTAAAGCAACTGCAAGAGGTTTCATCATTCTATTTCATGTATGTAGATGAAGTCCATCAAATAGTAATTCTTGACTTTTGAGTTTTTTTCCAACTAAACACCCAATCTGAACCAATGGGAGAGATTTGAATTTACTTCTAAATAGACCACCATTTTCATTGAATTTACTTCTAAATAGACCACCATTTTCATACCATTATTCATCTCCATGTCACCATCATATACAGAGTGAACTATTACAATAGTCTTCTAATTCATTTTCCTCTCTACCACAATGATACCATTATCATTCCACCTTCATATACTCAGTACTTTCTTACACCTGAATCAAATATGTCATTCTCCTGTTCAAAATGGCTAATGCTAAACCTACTTGAATGTTTAAAAGTACCAAAAATTGACATAAGATCTATAGAATATTGTCTTAACCAATGCTTTTGAAAATAAGGAGCAATGGAACACATTTTTATGTTTGGTCTTGGTTCATTCTCAGATAAATAATGGAAAGTGATTATAAACTAAGAAATTTTTATAGTAATATGACATTTCTCTTATATTCACACTGTGATTTTATATTTTACAAGCTTAAAAATTCATAGCAGTTCTAAAATTAAAACAAGACGCTTTTCATCGTCATGGATAACAGAAATAATCAAACTCTCATGCTGTGTAAAGTGTGCATATCTACACATACACTCTTCTCCAAGTATTTCAAACAGTATCCTCTGTTCTTTTAGCTTAGGACTTTTCTCTATTAGTCCTTAATACTTTTTAGTTTATGAAATTCATGTGTGAAGCATAAAAAGGTCATACAGTTTAGAAAGGAAGAATATACTCAGGAGCCAGATACTAGGGATTCAAGATTTTTGTTATTGTTCTTGTCAATTTTTGCATGTGCTTGGGAAATTAATGCACATATCTGGTGCCTTATTTTCTAACTATCAAAATAAAGACACTGATGACTACATATTACAGTTGTTGGGAAATAAAAGGAATTATTGCAGCATTTCAACTAGTGTGTGGTATACACTAAACCCTTGAGAAAAATGAAATTTTTTTCATCATTGTCTTAAGCTTTGAACATTATGAATATTGTTTCATCTTGCTTGTATGCTTATCTCATTTTCTATTTTCCATTTAACCTAAAGTCAGTGACAGTTCATCTTCCCCAAGTTTTCCTGCATTTTCTCAGGTGAATCACGTTGTTACTTTGTGTACCATATCATACAGAAAAGCTGTTGCTTTTACTGTATGCTATAATAATAATTTCATAATGTAATTTCTGATTATGTAAGAAGAAAGTTGATCCAATGAGGTAGATCCAGAAATGGTCATGATTATTCATGGATACATCAGGACTTATAAATAAGCATGTGGGTACAGATACTAGATAGGTTGAAAAGGTCGAAGTCTACTGATTTGCCTTTCTAAGTAAATAAGGAAATAGAGTCATTAAGCTTAAGATGAGGATGGGAAAAAAGTGACAGAGTTGAAGCTGAGAAAATCTGTGAAATATCCATTAAGATAGTGACATCATGAATGAAATAAGGAAATACAATGTGTCCAGTAATTTAATCCTCAGGAGATTTATTCCATTGAATGTAAAATTAGATCACTGGTATTGTTGCACATTTTTTTTCTCCAGCTACATTTACCTTTAACAGGATTATATTCAAAAGATTGTTGATTTTTGTCAAAAGAGAAGACATGCTGGTGTGATGAGGGTAAGTGTAAAAGGAATTGATGGTAATGATTATCCATGGATAAATGCAGAACAGACGATACCAAGGTGAAAGGTTCAAAGCAATAAAACAGTGATAGGATTAGTGAACTCATGTTAATGAAACCTGGATGTAGACAGGCTACCTCTGTCTACATTCTAGAAGACAAGACCTTCAGCTACTGGTAAAACAAGATTACATTATGGCCTTAGTTGGTGGCTAAGTATTAATGGGAATAGTTTCTGATGAGTGCCAGACTGTTGAAAAAATGATGATCAATCATACATGAGTGGCCAAAAATAAAAATAGGAAAAATGTTCTGGTGAATAACCATGAATGAAAAGCTGATCTCTGGGAAAGGAAAGGATGTAACTGCATGGAATTCAAAGCAAAAATGTAGAGCAGAAGGTCAGATTGTCTGCTTTAATGTTCTGGGAATTTTGAATTATCTGGATGCTGCAGTGAGAAACAAAGGAGGAAGACACACCTACTTCTGGATCTTGTGGTATCACATCTGCAGAAGCAAATGATGTCTCCCCAGAGTCCTCAGTGTCTCCAAAGAAAAGCGATGGAAGAGAAGGGAATGCTCAGCCATGAGACTGAGGATTAAAGAATCTTTCCCATACTGGAGCAGGAATCACAGAGCTCTAGGAGAAAGAGGTATGGTGGGTAAATTTTGCCAAAAATCAAAAAAAATAATTCACATAGTTCCCGAAAATGAATGGGAAAAAAAAAATTACAACAAACTATGGATTTTTTTTTGCAATGACTGATATAAACAAAGATTACTAGAATAATGGTTTCAGTAAATTTAGAACAGAAAGTAGTAGCAAGTCAGAGGTCAGCGTTTTTTGGAAGTATGTAAGTTTAGTTCTCCACTTGGAAGTTCTGCACTAAGGAAGACAAATACAACCCAAGGAGGTGAGTCCTCAAGTGTGTGAGTCACATATGATCTATTTGGGGGAGTATAGGACTCACTATAAGTAAATGAAACTCCTCATTGACCAGTGCTGAGGAAGCTCAGAATGTCTGTGAGTCTAATTTCACTCAGAATACTGCCTCACTGTAATTTGAAGGTAGAAGCCTTAATCAAATGGTAATTTATAGCTTTTAACATGTTATATACTTAAACACTCTTTTGATACTTTTAGATCATAAAAATTCTTTTATATTCCAAATAAAAGTGAGTCTTCTCCATTTTTAAAGTTGTATCTAAACAGTGATATTTTCTGTAATTTTCAGCTGAAACTCACTTAAAGTTAGGATGTATTCATTATACTGTTATTACCTACCAGTTTATTTTTATCATATATTTGGAAAATTAAATTGTATTTCACTTTTGCCAAAATACAATTTAAGAAGTAAAAAATTAAATATTTGGGGTATTTAAATATGTGTATTGACTATACTTAGACACCTGACAAGTAATACTCTTAAAACATTGGGTTCAATGACAGAGTTATTGAAGTGTCAAGGTGATCCTATCTTTTTTCCTACTTCTTTCTCTTAAAAAGAAAATATGACATTCTACATGTCTAAATGCTGGTAAAATTCTGAAACTTATAGTGTACTTACTGCATGGTGAAGAATCTTGCAAGATGTTTATACTTATTAGTTTATTATGTCCTTATAGTAACCCTGAAGCACAATTCTTTTTAAAAAAATTATTAAGATAAATTCCTTCTATGGGGAGGGGGATTCATAGTGACAATTCTGATTAGTCTCATTTTGCCCGGTGGTTAGATTACCCCCATCCTATCTCCCCCTCAGCCTTCTATCCACCCCACTTAAAGCAATTGCAAGAGGTTTTCTTGTTCTATTTCATATAAATATAGGAAGTCCATCCACAAAAAATACTCACTATAATCTCCTTCATTCACCCTCCCCTCTCCCAAAAGTACCGTGCTCCAGATACACTGTACCTATTTTACAGTCCTGTCTTCATTATTAATATTTAAGTTGATGCAAAAAAGGGGTTTCTCAATGTGTTCCCACTGTGAGTCTACTTTACTTTAATCTGTTCATTATTGCTACATATGAAAAGGAAGGTAGGTATAAAACTTTTTTCCAAGCTATCCAAGTAAGTGACAGAGCCAGCTTCTGACATCAGAGAGGCTACACAAGAGTAATGGGGTAATCACTGCACTGCACTATGTGATTCTCAAGCTCTTCTCATCTTTTATAGTAGATATAAAAATTAATTGAAAACTGCACTTTTAGTCAGGCAGCGTACAATTGCTTGCTCCTTCTCAATGCCCTTATTGTCTGATTACCACTTAATGAAGTACCAGTAACAGTTCTGTTCCTTGATCTGAGATTTGCCCCTCACAAGGCAGAAGGTAAGGAACACAGCATGGGACAATCTTGTTCTCATTGGTAGTTACACGAAATCGTTGTCAGAAAGGTACAGTTTTTTCCTAGTGGTTTTGTTGATATTTTGACTGCTTGTCTCAGCCATTGTCAATTGGAAATCTTATTGGAGCTAGGGATATTTTTTGACTAATGTAGTCTAAATTGTACATGGAGAGTGAACTAAGGATAGAAGGTCTGACTAGTAGTATTCAGAACTACTTCCTCAGTGGTGGACAAAGTATTTTTAGCTGCCCATGTTGGGTTGGTTTGGCAGAATGGAACATTTTGATTTTATGACTTCCTAACTAAATCCATCCTGCTTGGCCTAATTATATGATTGGACTTCTTTTCAATGTTCTATTTATATTTTTTCCTTCACAGGAGTTACTGGTTTTATATCTGTTGTTATTCCTTGATGCATATTCATTTTATTCTTGTACTTTATCAATATTTACAAATGGTACCAAATTAAACAATTTGAGGGGTAAAATTCTAAGTGAAATGTACCTGATGCTTGAGATATGTAGGTGTAGCACAGCCTAAATGAACATTTTGTGTAGCCCTGGAATAGACCTGGTATAGGCTTGAACACTTTAATTAATTTAAAGTTCTGGAACCCATAAAATATAGAGAATCACAAGTATTAAGCAGTTCCTTTCACCCTTTTCAAATGTGTTTCCTTGATGTGAAATTTATCTACAAATGGTAGGTTTCAAATGACTAGAATTTTCCTTAGGTCTTAAGGCTTTACAACTTCTGACCCATATATTGGGCGTTTTGACAACTAAAAACTAAGACGTAAGCCTTCCCAAGGAATTCAGATGAAATATCACCACAGAATCAAAGAAGAAAATCTTCAGTGTATAAACATCTGTCTGTCAAAGTATAAGGAATCTATTGCCTTGTTTCTATAGTACACAGATTTTGAGGGCAAAAGGAAACATTCATTTTAACCATGATTTTTCCCATAAATTTCCTTCATACACATACACACACACACACACACACACACACACACACACACACACACACACAAACACACATCTAGCTTTTGGAATGAGAAATTCAAAATGCCATTAGTGTTACCACTGAAATAAGAGCCAGCATTCAATCATGGATCTCAATATTGGCCATGAGCTGTAGGTTCTTTCTGTGCACCCTATTGGAGCCACTTCAATTTTTACAAGTTGCATGACCAGTCTTCCAGGAAGTACAGACACTCAGGAGATGATAAGAGTGTGAGATCACTCCATTTCTATGTATATATACGTGCTTCATCCGTTGATCATTCTTTACTTTTGGTGTTTATGTTTTTATTACTGTCTCTGCATTTAAAATCCTTTGTTTCTTTTTCATTTGTTTAATTATTTTGAATCCTTTGAGAGTAAACACAAAATCTGTGCAATTAAAACTGCAGAATTAGAATGATTTTATTGTGCTGTAGCATAAATGTCATCATTAATTAGTGACTTCCCATGGCCTCGAGAATAATTTTTCCCTTTGGTGTCTATGATAAATGGAAAGACTCTAAAAATGTTGTTTTTGGAGAGGTAATTTGAATATTACCAGACAGGTATTGAACATGCTTTTACTAATCTGATTTAGTATAAGATGCCCAAAACTTAACAGAGCTTGAAAAAAGCTGGATTTTAAGAACTTAATTGAGTTGAAATACAAGTTTGCCCTAGCTTACTAATGGATTTTAATAGGTCATGTATATATATTTTTCTCTACTAAATGCATAATAAATGTATGGGGACATTATTTATAAAAGGTTTTGATGAATTAAGCAAAAATGTTTGTCCTGACTTACAGTAGTTTTAGAAGCTACAACTACATTATTTGTTACTTTAACTGCAAATACTGAGAAACTTATAGATATGTGAATATCTTAGTCTATACAGAAGAATACCTAGATGTTTGTCTATTTATTTTGACTGTTATTCATATGGAATGTACTTAAAATTAAGAATACAGTTTTATCTATAAGTGAATTATCAGTAATGTGATCAATGTTTCTAGGAAAAATCTTTAAGTGTCCAGTGACCTTGCTGCTAGACCTGTTTGTGAGAAGAAAGATGAGGTTTCTGCAAATATTGGTGCTACATATTACTATAGTTAGAAGAATAATTTTAGATTTTGGAATAACCTCTTACAGTATGACTATTTTACTCCTTAGACTTCTAAAAAACATGAAGAAATTATTTTATTGTGTTGTTTATTGTTCTCCACATTGTATTTGTTGCACTTAAGTAATACAGCTGTTTGTTAATGAATTTGCCATAGTGTACTGAATGGAACAAAACTTGAAGGTACAATATTTTATATTATAGCCACCTCAGTCTAAAGTTTTATTCTTAATTTTGAAATTTATTTTCTTATGTCTTCAAAGGAACCCAGAAATTTCATAATTAATATGACTCCATAAACCTCAAGGTCTTTAATTCTTTATTCTCAAGAGCATCAAATCCACAGGGTCAAAAGTATGAAGGGGGAACACCAGGGTAAAAATAATTTAATTTCCAGTATGACTTTCTATCACCAAAGACATACAATAACAATCAATGGAGCTTAATTAAGTTTTATCTAAAATATTACTCATTGCCATTTCATTCACTCAATGATCTAAAAAATATTGCTTTTCATTTTAAAATATATAGGTAATATTTTTATTGCATAAACAAATCAGTTATCCCTAATGAGTTATCTACTGTTTGATACTAGTCATTTCTCAAGGTTTTCATATTATGAACAATACTGTGATGAACATTTTTGTGCATGAATTCTCATGAATTTGTAGCTTTGCAGAGGATAAAATGCTAGAAGTACCATTTATGGGTCATATGATATGCTTATCTTAAATTACTTTGGTCACTATTTCTAAATTATCCTTCAACAAACCTGGAGCATTTGATCTTTGAGTTCACTCTTTGCCATATGCTATTATAATTTACCAATTCTTCAATATTATGATGAACAAAGCTTGGTGGGTTCTTTAATTTTCACTTTGTATTACCATAGAGGCTAATTATTTTTCTGATATAATGACAAATTTATGGTCCTTATATTTATTTATTAGTTACATTTCAATAGGTGAAAGTACTCAGTTCATTTTTCATTTTTAGAAAATTTTTATAATTTTGTCTTATTGATAATGAATCTCACCACCTTCTCAGATGCTGAATATACTTTTATATAGATATGGAAATATTCAGAGGCTATGCCAATTTTGTTATATGCTGCACTGATAAGATAGTTAAGTTATTTTGGCTTTGTAAGCATTTCAAAATAAGCAGTATACACAATAAATGTGTAGAAAACAAAATTGCTATTTAGTTAACTTTATATTTTCCTGTATCTGTGTTGTATATCATATTCAGATTTAACATGACTTTCAATTTTACTACATTGAAAGTTCAGTTTCCCTAACATACATATTTGTATTTTCATTTATCTTATCTCTCTTGAATTTCCCTCTTTCATCTGAAATATCTATACAAGTGAATAATGCAAGATGAAGCATCATTATATAAGTCAAAATTGTTTTATTTTTCATAAACAAATTATTGTTTAATTAATCATTTTAAAAGCCATCTAATGGCTTGAAAGTAAATATAAATAAGTATAATGTTTATATGCAGAATACACAACAAAACCTGTCAACTGAAATATTTTCTATATGGAAAATACATTGTGTGATAATTATTTTCTACCGTGAAACATCTAAAGGCAGTTTTCAAAGGCTATTCTTTAAAGACAGATATTTTTATATTAATTAATTAATAGTTGGTCATTTAGAAAATATTTCTATTTGAAAGTTTGGTGTGCTTAATTCCTTCTTTTCAAGTAAAATTGTTATTGGCAACCACAAAACTTAGCAGTGCCCATACCTCTTCCCCTGGACCCCCTTTTCCACATCCCCTTTTAGTTCCACCTTTACCAATTACCTTAGTTTCTATATCTAGCCTAAAAATAATTAACCTCCAAATCCCACTATTTGCAGATAGTATCACCAAGGGTTTTCTATATAATATGTAAAACACTGGTCTGGCATTGAACCTGTGAATTTGTTATTGCTAAATTACACCTTCAGGACAGGGACAGAAAGAGCATATCAACCTAGCTAACAACCAAAGTCAATCACAACACAAAAAAAATTAAATCAAGGGAAAGAAAACAGGCAATTAAAACCACCAACTAGCCTATCAAGAACATAATTGCACCAGCGATGGCAGAAAGAAGAATGTATGGAAACCACACTCCTCAAAAAAAAATTCAATAGATGATTCAGTGGGAAATGAAGAAAATGGATACCCAGTTCCTGACCCCAACAAAACAATGATAAGTGTCACTAAGGACCCCAGTGACTCATACAAAAAAATCCATCAAAGAGTAAATCTTGGAAGAAATCACAGAGAAACTGATGGAGAAGACACTAGGCACATTAACCAGCATGTGTAAGATACACTCAAGAAATTTCAAGATGACAAAAATAAAGAACATGAGAAAACACAGAAACAAATAAATGAACTCAGAGAGGACTTCAACAAGCACAAAAGTGAAACACAGGACACTATAAAAAGACACATATGAATTAAAGAAGACAACACAAAATTTAAAAGAGAAGTTGAACAAAGATATGAAAAAAGAATCAAACAGAAATCCTGGAAATAAAGTCCCCTTAGTCAAACAAAAAAAACACAGTGGAAGGTCACTCCAGTAGACAACAAGAGGAAGACAGAATCTCAGGGCTTGAAGATAAAATAGAAATAAAAGGAAAAGCAGAAGAAATCTCAGTCAAACAACTCAAGAGCTGTGAAAGGAATATGCAAGAACTCAGCTACTCCATCAAAACACCAAACCTGAGAATCATGGGCAAGGATACATAATATAGTCAATGTTACTATTAATTAGAAAAAATTAAAGGTATTTCTAAGTATTTAGCAGTACATTTAGAAGTGTTTATAAAGTAGAAATTGCTAAATAGCTGTTAACTACTTTAGTTATAACACGTGATGAAAGCTAACAGTTTTAAATTTGAGAATTTCCAAAACATTTTTATGAATGAACATCATAATTAAGATGAAACATCTGAGGTATTTGTAAACATCTTTGAAACTTAAATAGCAAATTAAATCTAAACCAATATGCATCCATTCAGAGTTATGATACTGAAAAATTATGTATGGAAAACATCACATGTAAAATAATTCCAACAAGAAGTCATTAAAACTTAGTTATTATCTGCTGATTTTTAAAATTATTTTTAGTAATTTAGAAATAAAATTTACTATTCAAAATTATTTCTATATGTTCACATGTAAAGATTTAGTATTGAAAATCATGAGACTCTAAAAAACATTAGGATTATAACATACACATAAATACACACACATAGAATATTTAAAATTAACAAAATAATGAAACCAAGATCTTAATATATAACATATAGTTTTATTGCAGTTGATACAAAAATGACAGAATGTCTTAATATTTGCAAAGAGAAGATAGTTGAAAATAAAATCTTTTTAACCTCAAATTCTACAATTAGCCCACAAATATTAGAAAAATAATAATTCAAAATCATTTTCCTAAATGTTTTGGAATCACAATAAATATTTCCTAAAATAAATATATCATAATGTTTTTAGGGCTGCATATCACTTTTAATTAGAATGACAAAAAAACTATTACCTCTTACAAACATGGAAAATTTTATTATTAAATTAGACAGAATAACAAAGTATGCAATGTTATTACTGAAACTTCATTGTGAACACTAACTTGTTTTCTAAATTTTAACTCCAAATTATTATTCCAAATGAATAATATTTGTTTTAGAATTTCTTAAATAAGCACCTTTCTTAATAATATATTCTTAAGGCCATATTCAATTTTCACTGATGGCAGTAGTAAGAAGACCAATTAGTTGCTTAAAAATAGATTAAAATCTATTTCAGTGTTAAAATGCTAGTTCAAAATCAAGTGTGAGAAAGCACAATATTTGTAATGTAAATGCTATGAAATTTGTTGTCAGTGCACCTAGTTTAATCAAACATGCACTAGAGGACTTAAAAGTACATACAGACCTCAACACAGTGGTAGTGGGAGACTTTAATACTCCTCTGTCACCAACAGATAGGTCATCCAACCAACACATCAACAAAGAAATCCTAGAACTAAGTGACACCATAAATTAAATGGACCTAACTGATGTCTACAGAATATTTCATCCAACAACAGCACAATATACGTTTCTTTTCAGCAGCCCATGGAATGTTCTCCAAAAGAGATCATATCTGAGGGCACAGATCAAGCTTCAACAAATATAAGAAAATAGAAATAACCCCTTGCCTTCTATCTGATCACAATGCATTAAAAGTAGAACATAATAAGAAAAACAACAGCAGGAAATTCACAAATAGTTAGAGGCTGAATAACACATTGCTCAACAATCAGTGGATCACAGAAAAAATAACAGAGGAAATCAAAAGGTTCTTGGAAGCTAATGAACATGAAAACATCACCAGCCAGAACTTATCAGACACTGTAAAGACAGTCCTAAGAGGAATATTTATAGCTATGAGTACATATATAAACAAAGATATATTCACATAAAGATCAATGACCTAATGCTACATCTCAAACTCCTAGAAAAACAAGAACAATCAAAACTCCAAACAAACAGAAGATGAGAAATAATAAAAATAAGGGCTTGAAACTAATGAAATAGAGACCAAAGAAAACCATATAAAGAATAAACAAAACAAAAAGCTGGTTTTTGAAAAAAATAAATAAGATTGACAATCCCTGGCAAAACTGACTAAAATGAGGAGGGAAAAGACCCAATTAGTAAAATCAGAAATGCAAATAGGGAGATAACAATAAGCACCAAGGAAATCTGGGGAATCATCAGAGACAATTTTGAGAACATATATTCCAATAAATTGGAAAATTTTGAAGAAATGTATTTATTTCTAGATACTTATGACTGTCCCAAAACTGAACCAAGAGGATATTAACCTAAACATATCTATGACACATAATGAAATTGGAGCTGCAATAGAGTCTTCCCCCCAAAAAAGTCCAGGAACTGAAGATTTCTCTGCTGAATTCTACCAAACCTTTAAAGAAGAACTAATACCAACACTCTTTAAAGCTGTCCATGAAATAGAAAAGGAAAGGAAACTGCCCAAATCATTAAGTGAAACCAGTACTACCCACATCCCAAAACCAGAAAAAGACAAATCCAAAAAGGAGAACTAAAGGCCAATCTCCTTAATGAACATTGATGCAAAAATCCTCAATAAAATAATGGAAAACAATTGATGAAAGAGATCAAAGAAGACTACAGAAAGTGGAAAGATCTCCCATGCTCATGGATTGGCAGAATCAATGTGGTAAAAACGGGATAGTACCAAAAGCAATCTAAATGCTCAGTACAATTCCCATCAAATTCCTGATGACATTCATCACAGAGATTGAAAATTTTACCCTAAAGTTCATTTGGAAACACAAAAGATTGTGAATATCCAAGGCAATACTGAGCAAAAAGAACAATAGTGGGGGTATCACAATACCTGACTTCAAATTCTGCTACAGAGCCATAACAATAAAAATAACATATTACTGGCACAAAAGCAGATATGAAGACCAGTAGAACAGAATAGAGGATCCGGATATGAATCCACACAACTATGCCCACCTTATTTTTGACAAAGTTGCCAAAAACATATGATGCAGAAAAGACAGCATCTTCAAAAAATGTTTCTGGGAAAAGTGGTTATCTGCCTATAGAAAACTGAAACTGGATCCATGTCTGTCACTGTGCACTAGTATCAACTCAAAGTGAATTAATGACCTTAATATCAGACCCAAAAACTTGAAGTTAGTACAGGAAAGAGCAGGGAATACTCTGGAAGCAATAGGTATAGGCAAGAACTTCCTCATTAGAATTCAAGCAGCCCAGCAACTAAGAGAAATGCTGGACAAATGGGACTACAGGAAAGTAAAATGCTTCTGCACAACAAAATAAATGGTCTGTAAATTGAACAGATCATCCACAGAATGGGAGAAAATCTTTGCTTGCCATCAAAAGATTGATAACCAGAATATACTCAAAATACTAAATTCCATAAAAATCAATGAAGTTCTAAATAGAACTTCTTCAAAGGAAGAAGTCTAAATGGCCAAAAAACACATGAAAAAATGGTCACCATCCCTGCCTGTAAAGGAAATGCAAATCTAAACCACACGAAGTTTCCACCTTACACCTGTTAGAATTGCTACCATCAAGAACACCACCAACAAATGTTGGGAAGGATGCAGGAGGGAAAAGGAACCCTCAAAAACTACTGGTTTGAATGTAAGCTAGTACAACCACTTTGGAAAATAGATTATTACAAAGGCACTTGCACACCCATGATTATTGCAGCATTAATCACAATAGCCAAGCTATGGAAACACCTAAGATGCCCCATTACAGAGGAATGGATTAAGAAAATTTGGTATTTTTACACAATGGAGTTTCATTCAGCCACAAAGGAGAATGAAATTTTGTCACTCACAGGTAAATGGATGTATCTGGAGAACATAATCTTAAGAGAAGATGATTTTTTTGCTCAGAAGGCCAAAAATCACATGTTCTCCCTCATATGTAGACTATAGACCTGAAACTAATGCAGTAATATTATTAGACCTGAGTCACACTCTAAGGGGAGAATGTGCATGGGAGGAGTAGGGAAAGGGAAGGAAACCTAAAACTTGAATGTGGTTGATGTGCACACTGTAGAGGAGCAAATATAGTAATCTTAAACTGGCAGAGGCCACTATGGGAAGGGACCTGGAAGTAGTAAAGAGGTCTTGTAGAGATGAACCAATGTGGGTTGTAATATACATGTGCATGGAGGCATTGCTATGAATCTCTATGTATAGCTATTTTTATGTCAAACTAGCAAAACCCTGTTTTTCTTATTATCTCTTAGGTTTTTCTCTCCAACAAAATCAAAGAACAAGAGGGTGGAACAGGTTCTGCCTGGAAGCAGGAAGTAGGGGAGGTTGTCAGAGCCAGCAGTGGGACCTTGCCTGTGTGAATTGGCACCTGGCCTTGTGAGAAAGCTCCAAGGAACTGGGGCAAAAGTCTCAGAGCAGACCTTGCCAGTGTGAATTGGTATCTGGCCTTATGAGAAAGCCAGACATCCAGAAAAACAGTATTCAAGGTTCCCAGATAGCTTTGTGTCCTCCAGATGTAAATAAGAAAGTTATGCTGATCACGTGCTTCTCCTGCTTCTCTGTTCCCATTTTAAAGGAGACGTAAGAAAGTTAATTTTAACTGTGCTTCCCTGTACTAATGTAACCTTAAAGACATGTAACACTTGGCATGCTTTTTCTGACCAAATGCTCTCTGTGTAAAAGGAGTTTATAAAAGCGGTAGTATGCTTCATTAAAGTGGCTATTGAGCAGGACTCAGTAGTCCCCTCATCTTTTATGGATTCGGTCACCCAGGTTCCGCTGGTAAATGGCTTACAGGAGGTGACCTAAATAATGTATACAAATGTAAATAAATGTAAAAATGATAAAATAAAATAAAAAGCAAAACTAGATTCCAGGCATTCTCACTCATAAAGTCCCAAGAGCACTGTCAGGAACAAGGGAGAGAAGATACAAAAATACAGCCTGCAGAGTTACAGACATTTCTTAAGGCCCCATTCCTCAAATAAACGGTTTTGCTTTTTCAAAAAACAAAAATTATTTGCACAATATATCAGATATAAAGTAGCAAAAAAACTATTTTCCAGATATAATGAAAGCGATTTTAAAATGCAAATTAACTTGATAAAATAACTATTTGATCAAATAATAAGTCAATTCCTTAATTGACACTGAAGTCAATTACATCTTTTGATTTTTTTTATATTTTATATGAGCATGTTATATGCATCTCCAAATTTACATAACCTTTTTTCATAGTTTATATACTTATATCCCTGAGCTAACAAATAAATTGTCATAAATTAATTCATTTTTTTTATATTGTTGTGCTGGGTGGGGTGCATTGTGGGAATTTACAAAAGTTCTTACAGTATATCAAATATATCATTTGGATTCATTCCCTCCACCTCTCTGCTTTATCCCCTTATCCCCCTATTCCTGTAGTAGTTTTAATAGGTATCATTTTTGCATTTACATATTTGTGTACAAATTTTTTGCACTGTATTCACCCTCTTGAACCCTTTTCCCACCACCTCCCTCCACTGTTCCAACCCCTCTGGGCAGGACCTGTTGCTTCATCATGTTCTCCTTTTCTGTAGAATAAAAAAGAAGAAAAGGAAAGAAACAACATTTTTGTTTAAAATGAAGATGAGGATCCAAAATGGCGACTGGGACACAGACACAGACAGCGAGAGCTATGTGAATCAGAGAGCTTGCTAAGATGCTGGAGCCATGCTTGGCAAAGGTGAAGCACCAGGGAGAGTTGAAACTTGGCACCCTGAACCCCTAGACCATGGAAGTCTTCTCCACACCATGACACACTGACAGAACAGGTGGGCCACCACCCCCACGCTGTTGGCTGCTGGCTCCAAACATGCTTGGGAGACCTTCAGCCATGATGCACTGAGAGAACAGGTAGGCCGCCACCCCCACCTCCACCATCCCTGCTGCTGCCACCACCGCCACTGGCCACCAACTCTAAACGTGCTTGGGAGACCTCCAGCAGACCAAACAGATGAGAGCCAAGCATCATGTGGTATCCCTCAGTCACCCCTGGGATAAACCAGCACAACCCCCCTGGACAGACTGATCCATCCCCCACAAGAAAAAAAATAACTGAATAAACAACGGAACTGAAAACTAGTTCACAGTGGAGGGGGTGGGGGTTACTATAAGTGCACTGGAGAAGGGGGGGTGGGGCAAGAAACCAAATTCTGGCACAAACCATCAGTAAACAGACAGCAGGAGGGCTGACAGCAGGCAGGTTTAGGCCACTGCCTGAAGTAGAGAAGGAGCAAATGAGGCAGACTACAGGGCCCAATCCCTGGGAATCCACACTCAGATGGTTCTGCAGCATTGATGAACAAACAGCGAATCATCACAACACACTGACAGCAGCAGCCTGCTAATGGATTACTGACTTTGCCCTTGCCTCAGGGCAGGGAGACAGTGCACAGACACAAGCCCCTAGTAAACAAGCACAGAGATAAGCCAACTCCAAAGCAGAACAACTAGTAGACTGCAGAGCTGCCACACATCACTGTGGGAGAAGCTGACCAAGCACAGCTGCTTGAAAGACAGAAGAAACAAAACAAAACAAACTACGCACAGGCCAACCATCTGGCAACACTAAGACAGAGATTTTGCTTAAACACCAATATCAGGACTGTATACTGGAGGAGTAACACGAGAACTTAAATTAAGACTGAAATTCTATCAATCCTGAACATGGAGTTTTTGTTTGTTTGTCTCTTGTTTTTGCTCATCTCTCCCTTTGATTTCTTTGGGTTTTTTGTTTGTTTGTTTGTTTGTTGTTCTTGTTATTGATTTTTTTTTGTTTTATCCCTGTGAATTAGTTAATACTAAATTACCTCCAAACCAGGGACAGAAACAGCACACACACAATTAGCTAAAAACCCAATGCAGCCACAAAACAAAATTTAATTAAGGTTAAAAAAAAAAAAAACAGGTGACTGAAGCCACCAACTAGCCTACCAAGAACAGTTACACAATATCAACAGGAAAGATGAGAAAAGAAAAAGAGATGGAAACTATTCCCCCCAAAAAATAATTTAATACAGGATTCAGAGGGAAATGAAGAAAATGGATACCCAGTCCAGGACTCTAAAAAATAAAGATAAATGATGCCAAGTTCACCAAGAATGTCCACAAGAACATCCTCAAAGAAGAAATCCTATAATTAATCACTGAGAATTTCATAGAGATGATACAAGACATGATTAACCAAAATGTACAATGAAGCATTCAAGAAATTTCAAGACACCAAAAATAAAGAATACAAAAAGACACAAGAACAGGAGCTGTAAATAAACAGCAAAGTGAAACAGAGAACACTATAAATAGGGAGATAAATGAATTAAAAACAAAAACAGAAACATTCAAGAGGAAGTGACCCATGATATGGGTCATTGCAACAAAAAATCAGTAGAGAACTCCTAGAACTAAATCACACCATAGATGAAATAGACCTAGCTGGTGTCTTCAGAATATTTCATCCAACTTCTGCACAATATACATTCTTCTCAGCAGCCCATAAAACCTTCTCCAAAATTGATCATATCTTAGGGCACAAAGCAAGCCTCAGCAAGTATAAGAAAATAGAAATAATACCATGCATTCTTTCTGATCAAAATGCACTGAAACTATAACTCAACAACAAAAATAACAGTAAAAACATGCAAACAATTGGAAGCTGCACAACACAATGCTCAATGATCAATGGGCCATTGATGAAATAAAAGAGGAAATTAAAAGTTTCCTGGAAGTTAATGAAAATGAAAACATGAGCTACTGGAACCTATGGGACACAGCACAGGTAGTCCTAAGAGGAAAGTTTATAGCCATGAGCACATATATTAAAAGGACAGAAAGTTTTCAAATCAATGACCTAATGCTACATCTCAAACTCCTAGAAAAACAAGAACAAGCAAATCCCAAAACAAGCAGAAGGAGAGAAATAATAAAAATAAGGGCTGAAATCAATGAAATAGAAACAAAAAATATCATACAAAGAATCAGTGAAACAAAATCTGGATCATTGAAAAAATAAACAAGATTGAGAGACCCCTGGAAAATCTGACTAAAATGAGGAGAGAAAATCCAATTTAGTAAAATCAGAAATGCAAAAGGGGAAATATGAACAAACACCATGGAAATCCAGGAAATCATCAGAAACTGCTTTGAGAACTTACATTCTACTAAATTGGAAAATCTTGAAGAAATGGACAGATTTGTAAATACTTATGTCCACCCAAATTGAACCATGAGGACATCAATCACTTGAGCAGAATGATAACACAAAATGAAATTGAAGCAGCAATAAAGAGTCTCCCAGAAAAGTCCAGGACCTGATGGAGTCTCAGCTGAATTCTGTAAGACCTTTAAAGAAGAACTAATACTAACCCTCCTTAAACTGTTTCACTAAATAGAAAGAGAAGGAACACTGCCTAACTCATTTTATGAAGTTAATAAATACTTCATATTTATACTCAGTATGAACATTGATGCAAAAATCCTCAATAAAATAATGGCAAAACAAATCCAACAACATATCAGAAAGATCATACACCATGACCAAGTCAGCTTTATCCCAGGGATGCAGGGGTGGTTCAACAAATGCAAATCTATACATGTAATACAACACATTAATAGAAGCAAAGACAAACACCACTTGATCATCTCAATAGATACAGAAAAAGCCTTTGATAAGATCCAACACCACTTCATGATAAAAGCTCTGAGAAAACTAGGAATAGAAGGAAAGTACCTCAACATTGAAAAGGCTACATATGACAGACCTACAGCCAAAATAATACTTAATGGTGAAAAACTGAAACCATTTCCTCTAAAATCAGGAATGAGACAAGGGTGAACAATCTCCCCAACTCCTATTCAACATAGTACTGGAATTCCTAGCCATAGCAATTAGGCAAGAAGAAGAAATAAGAGGAATACAAATAGGTAAAGAAACTGTCAAATTATTCTTATTTCCAGACAATATAATCCTATACCTTAAATACCCAAAAAACTCTACCCAAAAATTCCTGGACAACATAAACAGTGACAGCAACATGGCAGGATACAAAATCAATTTAAAAAAATCAATAGCTTGTCTAAACACCAATAATGAACAAACTGAGAAAGAATATATGGAAACAATTCCATTTACAATATCTTCAAAAAACATCAAATACCTAGGAGTAAACTTAGCAAAAGATGTGAATGACCTCTACAATGAGAATACAAACCCCTGAAGAAAGAGATCAAGAAAGACTACAGAAGGTGGAGAGATCTCCTGTGCTTAGGAATTGGTCGAATCAACATAGCACAAATGGCTATACTACCAAAAGCAATCTACAAGTTTAATTCAATTCCCATAAAAATCCCAATGACATTCATCACAGAGATTGAAAAATTTACCCTAAAGTTCATTTAGAAACACAAGACACCATGAATAGCCAAGGCAATAATCAGCAAAAAAAGCAATGCTGAAGGTGTCATAATACCCAACTTCAAACTATATTACAATGCAATAGCAATAAAAACAGCATGGTACTGGCACAAAAACAGGCATTAAGACCAGTGGAACAGAATAGAGGACCCGGATATGAATCCACACAGCTATGTCCACCTTATTTTTGACAAAGAGGCCAGCAATATACCACAGAGAAAAAACAGCTTCTTCAACAAACATTGTTGGGAAAAGTGGTTATCCATTTGTAAGAAATTAAAAGTAGATACATGTTTATCACCCTGTACTGGTGTCAACTCAAAATGGATCAAGGACCTTAATATCAGACCTGAAACTCTGAAGTTAGTATGGAAAAGAGCAGGAAAAACTCTGGAAGTAATAGGTATAGACAAGGACTTCCTCAATAGAACCCTAGCATCCCAGCAACTAAGAGAAAGGATGGAAAAATGGGACTTCATAAAATTAAAAAGCTTCTGCACTACAAAAGAAATGGTCTTTAAACTGAAGAGACCACCCACAGAGTAGGAGAAAATATTTGCCAGAATTACATCAGACAAAGGATTGATAAACAGAGTTACAGGGAACTTAAAAAACTAAACTCTCCCAAAATCAATGAACCAATAAAGAAACAGGCAACTGAACTAAACAGAACTTTCTCAAAAGAAGAAATTCAGATGGCAAAAAAAACACATGAAAAAATGGCCACTATCTCTAGCCATAAAGGAAATGCAAATCAAAACCACACTAAGATTCCATCTCCCCCCTGTTAGATTAGCCATCATCAAAAATACAACGAACAACAGGTGTTGGTGAGGATGTGGGGTTAAAGGAACCCTCATAAACTGCTGTTGGGAATGCAAGCTGGTGCAACCACGCTGGAAAAAAATTTGGAGGCTTCTTACAAATCTAAACATAGACCTGCCATATGATCCAGCAATCCCACTCCTGGGGACATACCTAAAGGAATGTGATACAGGTTATTCCAGAGGCATCTGCACACTCAAGTTTATTGCAGCACTATTCACAATAGCCAAGTTATGGAAATAGCCAAGATGCCCCACTACTGACGAATGGATTAAGAAAATGTGGTACTTATACACAATGGAATTTTACTCAGCCCTGAAGAAAAATGAAATCTTATCATTCGCAAGTAAATGAATGGAATCAGAGAACATCATTCTGAGCGAGGTTAGCCATGCTCAGAAGACTAAAAATTGTATGTTCTCCTTCATATGTGGACTTCAGATCTAGGGCAAATACAGCAGTGGTGTAGGACTTGGGTCATATGCTAAGGGGAGAGCATATATGGGTGGTATGGTGATAGGTAGGAAACCCAAAATATGACAGTGTTTGATGTCCCCACTCCAGAGGAACTAATACAGAGACTAATAAAGCGACAGAGGTCAATAGGGGAAGGGGATCAGGAATGAGTGAAAAGGTCAGGTAGAAATGAATCAACTTGGATTGTAACACATTTGTACATGGAAGCAATGCTAGGAATCTCTCTGTATAGCTATCCTTATCTCAACTAGCAAAAACGCTTTGTCTTTCTTATTATTGCTTATTTCTTCTCTTCAACAAAATTAGAGATAAGGGCAGAACAGATTCTGCCTGGAAGCAAGAGGGGAGGGAGGGAGATGAAGGGGTGGGGGCAGGGGGAGGAATGTCTCAAATAATGTATGCACTTGTGAACAAATGAAAAAAAATCCCCAAAAACAAAAAAATAAAAATAAAGTTAGGTACACAGGGAGTTTCGTTGTAGATTGTCATACATTAAAAAGTAAACCCTACATATTTCAGTATAATGCAAAATTGTGTAGCATTTGTTTGCCCTTCCTAAGGTGGAAATCATATTGTGAAGTATTTTCTTTGCAGCAATATCCGAATACATATTTTTCATCTATCCCAGCATTGTGAATCTTGCCTTCTAAGCAAAGATAATACAGGCTGCTATTTTTGTGGGTTGGTGAATGATCTACAGCACACTCAGAATCCAAATCAAATGAAAGTTCAAACAGGATTTTTCATGAAGCAATGGATCTACTTATATTTTCTCCTGTCATCTTTTATCAGAAAGCCTTTCCACTGATAAGTTCAAAATGCCTGTCACTGGAGAGCTAATCATTTCAACAAGTGAGGCAGAAGAAGCAGTATACGACCAGCCTTAATGAAGTATCAAATAGAAATCAATTCCCGAGCAGTCTATGGGGACATAAATTTGTCAGATTTTACCTCCAACTAAAAATCAAATGAAATATCATTTTATATTTGCTGTGAAAACCAAACTAAAAATGCTGTTGAAGACATTTTGTATTTCATCATCCCAAGTGATAATAATGAATTGTTTTTCAGTAAAATATTAAGAAAAGATTTGGTTGTCAAAAGTATTGTTATTCTTACAATTTTCACAAGATCTTTGTGACTAATCTTGCTCCCCCCATCGTTTTTGTCCTAATCACTGTAAAGATAGATATCACATTTAAAATCAAATAGCAATTGTTTTGATCCTCACTATTAACTAAAATTGTCATTTTGTTTTTCTTGAGTATTCCTTTTTTTTCTAATTAGGTTTTAACAATCTAATTGTGGCCTATTTCAGCCTATTTTCCAAATATTTTTAATATTAATTATTACCACATAAAACAATGAGAAATAATGTCATATACAAGCCTTAAGTTCTTATTTGTGAATGCTTTTTGGGTGAAAATTTTTACTATTATTACTGAAGTTTGGAAGATAGCTATAGATTAAATAACAAAATATATTTATCAGTACTGCCTAATAAATCAGCCACATCACTCAAAGATCATTTTTAAAAGATACATACATATGTATATATCATAAACTAATAAAGAAGGTACTTTCAATTTCCCATAGATTTCTGAACCCAATATACTGTTTTAAATATCTTGAAAGAAAGTTATCTAACTTTTTCTAATCTTCTCACAGAATAAGGGAGAACTCTTATTGTTAGTTTTTAATACCAGAAACTATATTAGACATTTCTATTCATGGTTTCTGTAAAAATAAGGGAATATGTAACTAGAGGATTTCCAAAGACAGTAAATTTAGCATATTGTTAAATGAAATTATATACTGTTTCACAAATACCTTACTATAATTCCAATATTAATATTATCAACATAACATGTTTAATATGGCTTTGAGTTTTGGAGACATAGATTTGTCAGAGATTAACTACTTTTGTTCTCCATTTTCTACAGATAAATTTGATATCAATATTTTAAAAAGATGCATACAGCTGAAAGGAGAGATAGAATGACATTCAGTGGGGGAAAAATAAAAGGAAAAGAATGATAAATGATATTATCTTAAGACAGAGTCTCTAAGGAACTGTATTAGAATTATTATAACTAGAAAATATTATGCAGTAATTATTCCATAAAAACACACCATTGTTAATTACTGTGTGTATGCTACAGAGTCAAAATAATTTGCTGAGTCTTGGAAATATTCCTGTAGCACTAGTTCATTCAAATGTGATCATAAGACACCACCATGAATGTTGATTCTGTAGATGAAACAAAGTTCTTTAACATATTCATTTGGAGGTTCTAGTACTAGGGATAATGTTTATGAGCATTCACTGCTTTATATTTTTGTACTGGATAATTGGCAAGGTGCTTCTACTCATGCATGTCTTTCAGTTTTACTCTGAGATCTATCACCGGATCCAATAGAACATAAGGTGCCAAAAGGAATAGAGTGCTATTTAAATAAGTGATCTAGGCACCTTGTCAAGTGAGGATGGAGAGGAGTTTTGATTGCTAAAAGACATTTTCTTGGCTTCTCTTATCAAAAGATGTGCATGTCCCTCATATCTGCTCAACATCATCCCTTGGGATGGAAGAGCACTTGGACAATGTAATAGTTACCATAAACTTTACATTTTTGGATTCTAAAATAATTTTAAATAATTTTTGGCTAAAATTTTTCTAGTTTCTGTAAATATTTGGATAATTAATAATCACAGTACTTTAATCAAGTTATAGAGCTTACTTTAAAACCTTCTAATATTTTTGTTAAAATCCACTATACATAAAATAGTAATGGGAAAGTTTTCATTTCATTAGGATTAAGAACTTTCATTGCAAGTGTGTAACCAAAAGATCTGTGATATCAAAGCATCAAATCTCTAATGACTGTATGTTTTGGGTCAGCCTTCTCTCATGAACCCAACCCTTTCTCCAAGAAAGCCATAACCCCACATATTCCTAGACTTTGAAGATTAGGGATTGACAATTCTTTCACCATTATTCTTCCCAGAAACTATGAATTGAGACAAGTTGCTCAGTTCTTCAATATAAAATTCTGACAGGTGAGAATTCAGTGAAAAACCAGTGAGAATTGATTGGAAAATGATTCAAATTTATTATATAATTAATTAGTAACAAATGTAAGAACTTAAGGTTCATATTTCAGAAGAATGTTTCTCTGTAAAAATAGACATACATTGCTTGTTTTAAATAACTAGAGGTGTTAGTTCTGAGAAAATTCAGTAATTATATGCTTCCCACTAACCTTTAGAGTTTATTTCCTAAGAAAATTGGCTCACAAAATTTATTTTAAAAAGTTGGAAGCAATATAATTTCTATAAACATAGAATTAAATTAACGTAATGAGTGAATTCTTCATTTTCTGTGAACTCTAACATCTTCCAAAATTGTGTTTGAAATCTGAGCAACATGAAATCTGTCTCCATGGGAATAAAGATTAAATTATTTCAAATTTATGAAGTATCAGCTATAGAATCTATGACACCCCATATATTTGACATGATAGTCTTCAGGTAAAGTATTGCACCATTCTACTAGGATTTCTTAGATCTATATACTCATTAATTAAACTTAGCTGGTTTTCTCCTCTGAACATCAGTCTCTCTGAGGGCTTGTGTTTCTTTTTGTTCTGTTTTGTTTCCTACATAAGGGCATGATTTTTCACCTTGCAAGTGCTCAGGGACTATCTGCTGAATGAATTAATTAAGTTCAAAATTTAAAAACTCCAAGAGCAGATTTTATGGTTGCAACTATTTCATTATATTTTTACAGATAAGGCTTTGCTTAACAGAGTGGTGTCAGTTGTAAGATTAGTCTCTGTACCAAAAACCTCTACAAACAAAACATACCAGGGATTCCTTCTCCACCCATGCTGAGACCAATTATTAATTAAGTGTAACACATACTGTGTGTCTTTTCTTCTGTGTCATAATTTCCATAGCATTTTAATATTGCTTTTAAGTATTAAAGTTTTTCACCTGAAGATTATATCTCTTCATTTTGACTTTATTTGAGAGAAGTTAGCTCTTTACAATTATAAATTCTAAATTTTATGTAACTAATTTATATTTTATATTAGTTACACATGAAAAGAATGGAATATAAAGATGAGAGAATTTAACTTAAGACAAAATATTTGGAGGTGAAACCTAAACACCTTTTGGAAAATATAATAAAGCAAAAAATAATGCAAAGAATTTGTTATATTTTTCATTAAAGCTAATATTGGGAAAAGTAAAAACAAATATTGGGATAAGTGTCATTAACCAGATACAATATAGTTTGACTGCTAAAAGCAGTCAGAATGATATTAGTCTCCAAATTGAAAGTGAATATAGTCTTCACTTCTTGGGTTATTAGCACTATAGATAATTCTCTTCAGTTACAAAGAACAGAAACCAATCTCTTTTTTCCTGACAACCTCCAAAATAAAACCATGGAAAAGTTAAATGCCTTTGATATTAATCCTTCAGGAATTTGATTGGAAGCATTCCTATATTGTACCTTATTTATGTGCACCTGCTCTCAAAGTGGCAGCTTGAAATGACACATCTGTCAAGAGTTTAGGTCCACATGTAATGTTGCCTTCACCCTGACAATTGAAGTCAGCTTGAATTGTCTTTCTGTTTTCAATTTAACCATATCTTTTCATCATCACACATAAGCATCAGGATTATTTTCTATTAAGAATATATTCCCATTACACTGAAATCTAATTATTTATAGAATATTCAGCACTTAACATTTTTCTTAGAGGGATTTGAATTTCTGAAAAATATTTATAAACCTCAACATGCAGCACCAGTGTTATCTTCATCCACTAAAATGACATTTTCCTGTCCCTATAAGTGAACATCTTTCCACTATTATTAATGTAGCAGAATATAGACAGAAGGGTATTTCACAGGCAATATAAAAATAAACTACACAACATGAAACTCTAATAGCTGCCCAGAGTCTGCAGTTGAGAGTGGAAGGGGCAAGAGAAATCAGTGCAGTTTCTGAAGTTGGGAACAGCAAGACACTACCTGTGATGACTTGAGAGTGTCACCTTATGCCCCATTAAAATCTAATGACACCATGGAATAGTTACAGAACGGGATTTAAACTTCAATTCTTTTTGATGTTTCTCCCTAAAATCAGTAAAGACTAGTTAAATTAAGATTCTCTTCAGTTTTTAAAAATTATTTTGTTTTTACTTTTGCTCCTGTATGCTCTTTTAAGGGCTTGTTATCATACATTAAATTATGAAGAAAATAATATAGTCTCTCTAATCAGACATGAAAATTTCCCTGGGGATTCTTCTCCTAAGCCACTGGTTTTTTCCTTTACTATGAATATGACTTGTTTGATTAGTATCAGTGTATATTTGGTTTATGGCACTTGATCTGCATTTTTGTTTTTGATCACATTTATTTAAGTTTTTATTCTGTTAGTATATGTTTACATTTGTTTTTCATCTTGTTTATACATTAGCTAAGATTGGAGCTGTAAGTGAGGAGTGCATTTGCTTCTGTAGAATAGACTTCACTTTACATTCCAATTTGCTTACAACTAGATATAATATTGTTTATCTTTATAAACTAAATGAATAATGCACATTTAATTATAAACTATGAATTTATATGATTCACATTGCTTTGATTATACAAATCATGAGGTATATAAAATTACTTATATCTCACATTGAGATTTGATGACAAGATCACATGTTATTTTATCTGACAATTAGGAAAAACTGAGCTTTAAATAATTATGTCATTAGTTCTGAGAACAATATTCCCTAGGCAAGTGGGCAGACATCCACAAAATTATAATCAACTGTACAAAGTATATTTTCAACATTCAAAGTCAAGATTAAGGTAAGCAGAAAGAGCAATATAATGTTTCCTTTTTGCACACTAAAAATATTTTTAAGTTACAAAGTAATTAAAACAGATAAAAAGTGTATCCTTCTATATCACAAATTTTATTATATATTTAAAATATTTGCTACCAAGTATGTATGTGTGCAAATTAACAAATTAGAAAGACAATAACTCTGGTCATGTGATCAGGTGCCATTTTATTTAAGGAATAAAACAAATATTAAATAGATATTTAACTCCATCATGTATCTAGTGCAATTGCACTTAAGTAATACAAGAGATAGAATTTTATAGTCAAATGTAATTACAATGTTGATATCTATAACAGATACTCATAAGCACCAGTCAAATAAGGGATTTAGGTTATATTTTTAAATTCTCCTTGTTCTTTTAATGCAGGTGACTCTAGACTATTTTGTCACTTGAAATGATTGTTTATTACATCTGGTTTGCAGTACATTAAAGTACTAAACTGGTCTAGCAAGGACACATAGGTCATTTCCATTTAGTAATGAAATATTCTAGTTGGAACATAACACTGATATACTCTCTTTCTTTGTGTAATCTGTCAGGTCCCTGACATTCTTGGGGCAGGCGGAAGGACCCGAGGCTACACCTTAAACCAGACCCCCTGATTTATGACTGCTTGTTTCCCTGCCTGATTGTTTCTCGGCTTGCAAAACAACTCAGGAACTTCCAGTTACTCAACTATCCAGGCATATCGAACTGTTCCATCTGGTGATCACAGATAATCAGAGACCAGAGACTCTCTCCCTCCCCCATGGCTTGGCCCCTCCTATAAAGCCCACTTCCCAATTCATCCAAACTGCTTCACTCTGAACCCTGACAAGAGTGATGGCCCTGCAGTCTGGACCAATAAACCTTTCCTTTCCACACATGGCGGTGGTCTAATTTGTCAGTACCTTACATAATCTATCTTTGGACTATCATGTTGTGATTTTGTTTTATGTCGCTTTTTATATCTGACTTTCAAGGCTGGGTTTATCCTGGTTATCAACCCAAAAATAAGCCTTAGCCTTCATGGCCTTCCCAGGAACTCCATTCCTACACGGGAATGTCACTTTCACACACTCTTCCTGAACTTAATCTTACCTCATTGGCTACAATAAGTGACTGTACTTCCCTTGTCCATCTACTGTGATCTTTTGCTCTTCCTCTTGGTGTCTGTTTCCCTGATTTCTTCACACTCAGCATGCCATTGATTTTCTGTTCTTCTGCCTCTCTGTATACTATAAAATTCTATGCTTTATCTATAGATGGAGAGTGATAACTAGGAATTGTCTCCATGAAGAGTATACTTGGAATCAGATATTTCTTCAAGTCTAGGAGTTCGTTCTGTGGAATTGGGTCCTCTTCTGCCTCTAAAGAAGTACTTCTACCGCCTGAAATATTTTCTTCTAACACTTATCAATAGGCTAAATCTGGAGCTTTCATTTTTCCCTTGCATTAAAGGTTTTCTTGAATATTTTAACAATTTAAGCCTTTTTGTCTCACATATGAATTATAAATGTTATAAAAATTGCTAACTGATGAAGAAAGTCATTTAAATTTTAGTTTAAACTCTACATATACTTGCTCCTAAAAGATCCTCTTTTCTTCTTCCTTCCATCTCCTCCTTTTTTCTTAATATAGTTTTGGTACCCTTGATATTTTCTCTACTACCCATTTATGCACCTTAAGTTTATATATTCTTTTCTGAAGAAAGAGCTGTAGAAATGTATGGTCAATTGCACTCTGTTCCAGTGGATAGATTCCCACTTGTTTATAGTGGATAAAATAGTTCACAAACTAATTCAGTGGCTCGATATCCAGAAGTAAGCATATTTATGAGTTATAGAAAATGAAATGAAGAGTAGGTATTAAGGGACTCTATGAATAAAATTTTAAAACACATCACATTAGGTATTTCTGGTCAAAACCCAAGCTTAGAATATACTAATCCTAGTCATCTTTCCAGTTTGGCCTCTTTTCATTCCTGCCCACACCCACCTTTTTTGTCTTTGTTCCTCTTGATAGCTATTGCAGTCATGTTTTGTGGAAGGCCTGCCCTCATAATGTTTTTAGTCTCCTGAAAGGTTTTAATTTCCTCCACCCCCAGCTCCCCATCCCATAATCTTTACTCAAGTTATAATTGAAAAAGACCATATTCCTTATGTTTGTCAGAATAAAAACTATCAATCTAATATATCAATTTATTTGCTCCACTGTAACACAAGAGAATCTTACAGATTATTTATTTATTTATCTATCTATCTATTTATTTATTTATTCTCACAACAGGTAGGAGTTAAGTTTCCTTCTTTTGGAATGTCCACTCATGGGTTCCTTTGATGAATTTACTTTAGTGGGCCCACTGGGAAGATGAATTACTCTTGGAGGGAGTTTGCCTTTGTTATCACAGGAAAAATTAAAATACCATACATTTAAAAAATTGAGGTTTGAATCCAGTTCACGCAAAACATACCATGTGCATTCTGCTCTCTAGGACAGCAGCTTTAAATAAGGACAAGGATTTCATTATACTTCCATGTGATTACATTTAGAGCAAGTGAGTTTATGTGAATATTTTGGCCCAGTTATCTTCATACCTTTTCTTTCCAGTACAGAACAAGCTCAATCTTCCTTACAGGTTGCTAGCCTTATTACAGCACATATTTCAACAATAGGTGCTGAAAAAATTGTGCTGTTAATAACATTCAGTACCAGGAACACAGTGGCTGTGTATATGGGTTTACTAACTTCAGGCTCACATCTTTCTTAGTAAAAAAGTACACAATAAATTCTTTTAAACTTACTGAAAGTGTTTGGTAGACTCTTGTAAGGATTATTAGTGTATTAATGAAAGGATATATCATCACGAATAAGATGGATGGACTGGATTTGCTTTTTTCTAAATACAACCAGTTTCCATAAAGGAGAAAATGCCTACCTTCAGCACACTGCTTAATCAGTGCTCTGTGTCTGCCCTTGGCCATTAGGATCATTTTACATCCACAGTCCATTTAAATCAGAGTCACTAAATGCCAAACTTTTTCTTTGCTACTCAAGGCTAGAGGCAGAACATCAGGTAAAACAGATCCCTCCATGTCCAGTGGGAGCAGATCTTTCCCTTAGTTTGGTTTGCCAGAGATGCTGAATCTTTGGAAATTAAAGGCAAGGATGGTGGTACCAAAAGGAATGCTAACAAGGGATGTTTGAATTCTCCCTCTGCATTCTTTTCATGCCTAATTGAGCTCTTTCTCTACACAACTTGAAGAAAGGCATTACTTTTATTTTACATGCAATTAAGGTTTAATAAAAAGCTTAGTTTAAAATCCTTTCAATCTCTTATTTCATTTATGGAGTTAATGGTTTATATTTCAAACTTACTCCCATATATATATTCTGCTTTATATGCAAAATCTCAATCTTTTTAATATTCTTAATGCATACAATTAATATTTATACAAAAGAAATTCTTAAAAAGAAAAATTTAACAATGTATGTTTGATGATATATGTTAGCTCAGTCTTCATAATTGTCCAAAAACTTAAATCCCCCTATATGAGGAGGAAAAAACAATTTTACAAATTGATAAAAGCCTTCTCCAAAGTCATGTAACTGGAAAATAAAGAAGTAGTTTTACACTAAGTTCTCTTTGACTGTTAATACTCTTTAATCTTCCTGATATACCTCAGAGCTTCTGAGGAACATCTTAATTAGACAATACACGAATAAATTCATCCAAAGAGGGAATAGGGATTAAGCAGAATTATTATGGGAATTGTTTTCAGAAAAAATATGGTAACTGACTCAGCTTTTTACTGAGTCTTAGAAAAAAATGAGTGAAACTTCATAATCAAAGAATAATAAAATTAAAAAGATATCACAGACGTATGGCATACATGTATGCGGATGATGGTAATGACCAGCATTACAGGTGAAAAGGAGGCATTAGAAATACTGTGAAGAAATAAAAGGAGATAGTCATTCTAACAGGAGTGAGGTGGAATCTTGATGTGGTTTGATTTGCATTTCCTTTATGGCCAGGGATGCTGAGCATTTCCTTTCAAAAAATTTTGTTCACTTCATTTGCCCATTTCTTCCATTGGATTATTGATTTTTTGGGCATTTAGGTCTTTGAGCTCCCTGTAAATTCATGATATTAATCCCCTTTCAGTTTTTCTCCCATTCATTGGGCTGTCTCTTAAGTCTGGTGACCATTTCCTTTCCTGTGCAGAAGCTTATTAGTTTTATTAGTCCCATTTATCCATCCTGTCTCTTCATTGCTGAGCCACTCAAGTTGTATTTAGGAAGTTGTTGCCTATGCTTACATGTTCCAGTATATTCCCTATTCTTTCCCATACTAGTTTGAAAGTTTCAGATCTTATATTAAGGTCCTTGATTGATGTGGGGTTGATATTTGTAAAGCATGAAAGATGGACCTAGTTTCAGTTTAGAAACCAGACACAATGAAAACTACTGAACAACACACAAGAAGAGACAACAGGTGAGGGAGAGTAGTGAAAGGAGGGTAGACTGACTTAAGCACAATATATTTAAAGGTAAAATATGGAGGCACTATTCCCACTAAACAACAAATATCTAAACAGTGAAAGACAGGAATGTAAAACAGGTATGTTAAGGGGAGGGTAAATGAAGAAAATAAAGAAGATGAATATGGTTGATGGACATTATTTACAAGCATAAATATGGAACATTGAAACCTGTTGAAGTCACCATAGAAGGGGAATGGTATAAGAAGCAGAATAATGGAGGTTGCAAATCAATTTGTATAATCCATATTATACAAAGAAATACTTTTAATAACTATTATAAACTAGAAAAATATTCTTTTTAATAAATGAAAACAGGAAGGTAAAATGGGTTCTGTCCAGGGGTGGGTAACAATGGGAAGGGAGAGGGCATTAGGAAAGGGTGAAGGGAAATAAATAAGGTGGAAGTATTCAGTATTAATATATGGAAATAGAGCAATGAAAGCTGTTGGAATTGTTCTAAGAATGGGGGAGGGGAATTAAAGGTGGAAGACGTAAAGGGTAAATCTCATTGTCATATACTGTAAGCACTTATGTAAATGTCACAATGTACCTCCATGTGCAACTATAATATGCTAATAATAAAAAGAAAAAAAAGAGGAAAGTTCTGTACATATAAAGCTTGCCAAATAAGGAAAAAATGCCCTCTGAAATAATATTCATTATGTAGTGGAGAGGGTAAAGTGGACTGTTTTCCAGATATGTGAACAATCTCTTGGGGTATATGGTTGACATGAACTATACTCATATTCCCATTGGTATCTGTTTTCTCCTGAAACATAAATAAACTGTTTTTCCTGTGGAAGTAGAAAATTACAAAACCAATTACTTTAGCTTTCCATGGTTAAGTCTGTGCCAAAATTCTAGGCTCCAAGTTGTACTAATAAGTTGCTGAAGCTGTGTATGATGGCCAAGAAGAGTCCAATTAAGATGGCTGGCTTTTCATAACTGATTTAACACAGCTAGCCCAAAATTAACCAGATAAGTTTATTAATAGCATGGGAATTGATGGTTAATACAAATTAGAAATTCTATTTATTTATTTTTTGGCAAGCCAGTTTTAACATAGCACTAATACATTATTGCACAGCAGTGGTAAATGAGAATTCTAGAGATGTAATGTAAATGTTGACCCAACTGCCTTATAAAATATAAAATAAAAACAACCAATCTTCTGATTCAAGAGTAATTATAAATATATTGTCATAAAATACCTTTAGAAGAAAATGATTATCAGCCAGAATACTTACTATTGGGTGAGATACATTCTCCTATAATGCAAGATTGATATGGGAGAGTAAAAGATGAAGAGGAAATGTAATGGTATCAGGAGAAATTCTACAGGAAGAAAACCTTCTAATGTTCTGTAGTATGATGATACACAGGCAAGATGGGTAGGGTAAAAGAAGGAAACTAAAGAGGTGATATACTCTCAATACAAGATTTAATACAGAATTCTTAAACCAGTTGAAACCACCATAAGAAAAGGGACTAAGGTGGAATGAAGAAAAATAGGGGGAATAGTATGTATACACATGGAAATCTCACAAGGATACTCCTTGCATAGCTATCTTTATCTTAAAATAAAGGATAGGCGGGTGGAACAGATCCTCTTGTGTGTGGGGGGAGATGGTGGGGAAATGAGGTAAATACTGTGTATACATGTATGTAAATGCAAAAATGATATCTGTCGAAACTGTTCCAGGAATGGAAGGAGGGTAATAAAGGAGAATGGTAGAGGAGGTAAATTCAAGTATGATATATTTGATACAGTATAAGAACTTTTGTAAATGCCACAATGTACCACCACCCAGCACAACAATAAAAAAAGAGAAATAATAAAAGAAATAACCATTGTTAACAATTAACTGATAGATAGTAGAGAAGTTTTTGAATGTTCCCACCACAATGAAATATGTATGTCTGAGAAAATGGATATGTTAATTTCCTTGATTTGATCTTTATATATTGTATACTTCTATCAAAGTGTCACTTTGTACCCATATATAGTACAATTACTACATGTCAATTAAAATAAAAATATACTTAAAAGGACTGAAAACTACTTTGTATATGAGTAAAGCAAAATCATACCTATGTAATCTGGTAACCTGCACAAAGAGAAGATTCCCTTTTTTTTTTCATTACTGGGCATAGGGCCTTGTTCATGCTAAGCATTCATTCTACCACTGAGGTTTATATTCAGCCCTTATTCTGATGAGACAGTCTCACTATGTAGCCTCACACTCACAACACTCAACCTCGAAAGCATTAGCATTACAGCAGTGTACCACTTAGCCTTGGCCCAATTTTTAAATATCACGAAAATCATTTTTCTTTGTTTTAATATCTTTATCAATATAAAATAGTTGTGTACAAGGTTTTGTTATGACATTGTGACATTTCCATATATGGATAAAATGTACCATGGTTAGGTTTGTCCTTCAATTATTCTCCCTTTCCCTCTCCTACTTCTCGAAATGACTTTGACATGTTTCCATGTTCCATCTTTAAACAATATACAGCTATCATATTTACCCTCCTTTACCTCTTCATTTTCCCTCCTCCTCCTGGTGGTACCTTCCCCTTAACATGACCTCTTTTACATTCTTGTCCATAATTACTTAAATGTGTTCGTTGTTCAGTGGGGTTTTGCCTTGGTATTTCATGTGGAATAAAGACCTTGAGAGGATGGTGAAAAATGAAATAAATACTTCATTTTTAATTAGCTTTGATTTTTAAGTAAATATTTTCCTAGATATTAGACTATATTTTCTAATACAAATTTTGTGGGTTCCTTTAATGAAATCAGATAATTAAAGGAATTCCTGTTCAATTTAGTAAAGATCTCATGTTTGCATCTCAATAGTAAGCAAAAATAGGTAGATTATTCAAATGAGAATAATCAGGAAATGTAAATTAGATCTATAGGAGTTAGGCTGTCATTGTCATTACTTCTTTTTAGTGAGGACACTGTGTTCTAGTACATGCCTATATTTCCTTGCTGGTTTCTCACAGCTCTAGTTAATCTCATGAGGCACCTCTTCCTGTCCATCTCCTCATCCATATCAGCAGCTTTATTTGCAAAATTTCCTAGGACACTCTTTGATTTAATTTTGGATTGGTTGGATTTTATATTTCTGATATACTTTCCAGATCAACAAGAAAGTATTGTATTTGCTGCTATATTATACATTTCAATTATTATATATATATATATATAAATGTATATCTCCAACTGATAATGTGTTATAATTTAGACACACTCTGGGCCTGCAATTCAAATGATTATTGTCACATGAAAAGGATGACTTCAGTGAAACAAAATCTTTCCCGATTCTCTGTGGAAAAGCCCATGGGGCTGCTGAGTAGAAACCAGAGTCAATATTTCTCACCACTCTGATATCTTCAATAATTCTCTTTTTTGTGATCATGAATTCAGAAAGAAAGAACATAATTTTAAAAATGAAAATATAATTTTTATTTGTTTAAATTTTCCTTTATTTTTTGTTGTTATGCTGGATTGATCTATTTAATTTTTAAGTAAAACTTGAGAATATAAACTAACAAGTGCTTATGGTAAGATTTTTTTCTTATTTTTTTCAGTGCTGGGGATCAATCCCAGTATCTAATGAGTGCTATGCCAGCACTCTTCCACTGGCTGGATCCCAGTCCCTGGTAAGGTTTTGTACTACTGAAATCTGCTACCATATGACAGACAAAGACATAACATGGCTAAATAGGAAAACAAGAATTAATACTCACAAATTCAATAAATTTTCTCATCAAAATACATGGCTGCAAAATCTTTCATAAGTTTTTAAAGCAACGCTGTTTTCAATCTCACTTGAAATGAGGTAGCAAAAACATACTGAATCAGGGATTCCGCCAAGAAAGTTCTATTCATACACTGAAAATTGTACTCAGTCTAGGGCCTAAAATAATTAAGTCAAGTCAGAAATTAAGTAGACAAATTCAATATCTTGAAACATTACTAAATTGATCATTTAAAATAACCTCTAAGTAACTATATTTTTGAAATGTGAAGTAGCCTCTTAAGGAAATTTTTATAATCAATGATATTTAAAAAATAAAGCTAGATAATTTGAAAAATGTTAAGTAGAAAAATTATTTCATAGTTATTTCAGTATAACAATTACTGAGAAAGAAGATAAAATTTCTATGATTTGGAATAATAAATTAACTTTTTAAGGAGAAAATTTATACAATTCTTTTCTGGGAAAAATATGTTTTATTCTTCTGTTATTAACCTAGACAGATGAATCTTTCTATATGGGAATGAATTTAAATTAATTCCAACCTACTAGTTAATTTTTAAATAAGAGGTATTTTCTCATTATTACTTCACAGATATACTAGTTTATATAGTTCAGTTACAAAAGCTAAACTTTTCAAACACACAGTCATTCAAATGTCAAACATCTATCACATTCATTTTTAAAAAAACCTACCCTTTCTTTCTTTCTAGATCTAACTAACAAATCAAAACCAAAAACCAAAACAACCAACCCACAACACACACACACAAATAAAAAAACCAACAAAAAAAAAAGTTCCAGCAGTTTCCCTGCCTTTTAGGAGTGAAATTTTTCAGCTATGAAACTTATAAACATCAATGAGAAGTTTTAATAGGTGGAAATGAAAAGTGTTTTGAAAGAACTGCTAAGAAATTAAAATATATATTAAGTAAGTATCAAGATAATGAAAAAAATCATACATTTGAAAACATGTTTCAGAAAAATCGAATCAGTTTTTAATGCTAGGTTTTCACTTCTTACCTGTCATTGTATTTGCTGATTTTATTCTCTCTTCTCTGCTGAAGCATGAAAATTCAAGTAGGTAGACTATGTAGGAATGATGGAAAGTTTTCATTTTTTTCAGTTTTCTACTGAGTTGTGTTTTCATCCATAATGCAACTTTTCATGGCTCCATGATCCAGCCCAATGACTGTCAAAGTGATTGATGAGACTGATTCTCAGAAGGTTTAGTTGCTGGATGTTTGAACAAATGGCAATGAAACGTTTTCTGAAAGTTACTGGTCAATATCTTGATGGATCAACAGGCATGGATTAGAAAACAAGTACTTTTCAAGAACAATTACTTCTGCATTGGTGATATTTGGACTGTTTTCCCAGTGATTTGTAGTTAAATGACTTTTGCATCCTCTTACTCCAACATTTAAAGCTCACACAATCAATCAGGACCAACGTTTAACTCCATGTAGCATGCACATGTTCCATATCTGACTGAAAACTAGATTTAAACCAGGAAAAGTCTGTTTACCAATAAATGTTTCAGTCGTATTCCTTTCAATTTTTAAAATATGGCTCATATATAGAGAGAACACAGGTTTTCTCAAACTGTTATCCATATTTAAATTTTGCAATATAATTAATCAACAGAAAAGGGATAAAACAAAAAAAGTATCAAACATTTTCCATGCCATTTACAAAATTAGTCTTTACATTCATCTTTAAATAATGCTAGCAATATGTAAATTCCAAGAATTTTCATCAGTGAGATAGTGGGGATATAACAAATAAATGTTTGATATTTCCCCTGTCATTACTTTTTAATTCTATAGGTAAGAAGTTTGGTAACAAATACAAATGTTTAGAATATAATATATTTATACTTAAAGTGTTTCAATGGTGGGCTTTTATAAAAATAAAATTCTCTCATTTTCTATATCTTGAATTGTATATAACTTCTTGACTTTCTGTTCCTCTTGAGTTCATCAAATACAAAGACATATCAACATACATTGGTGACTTTTGTGTTCACCCCTTTCTTTACTGGTATTCTTTGCTTCAGTCACACTCTCCTACTTCTGCATGGATCAACTTTTCTTGGATGTCTCCATTTTACGTGTTTTATGTATCTCATTGTCAAAATTAATTCATCATTAAGGGGAACTTGTCTTCTTCCATGTCAAACTGACTCCATCTTCTGCTTCTCTTATATATATTTATACTGACTGTTACACCTTCCAACACATTAGATAACTAGCTTTATTTGAGTGAAATGCCTGAGCAATGAAAAAGTGTTTTAAGTCTATATTGCAATGTGAGCCCTTTAAAAAACAAAAGATCTACCTTTATAGTCACAGTGGCCATAAGGGAAAAGAAGATGAATAATAACTGATGAATTTCTTTCAAAAATCTTAAAAGATAGTTTTGATCTGTTTAATTACTTCTGAAATAGGAGTTTAAGTCATGTGATTATTTCTTCCTATATGACTATAATAAGTAGTGTTAAAATTTCAGCACCTGGGTTTAGTATATGGCATTTCTAATATTTCTTGTTTTTCTACAAATAAATGAAAAGAAATATTGTATATTTCTAACTGAGAAAATTGACATATTGCATGTTGAATCCTGCTACATTGGAAGTCTGATTCTCAGAGTTGGTGGTATTGGGCTTGGCTTGGGCATTGGAAATAGTGACTCAGTGTGGAATCCTGTCAGATTTGGAAAACAACTCTGGCCCCAAACCATGTTAGTCAAAGTTCTCTGTGATTATTTAAGGTATTTTCTTTCACAAAAATGCCATTTAGCACCTAGAGAAAATTTAACTTCTAAGGGAAATAGGCGATTAAACACGCAGAAGTTTCAGGTGCCTCAAGTGAGGGAAATGTGGGTATATAACTAAAATGAAGTTGTGAAGTAACAGATCAGGCAAGTTTTTCACTTGGAACACTCCTATAACAAATTTGTAATATTGAAATTCATGGGACATATAATCATTTTAAATTATTTTTTAAATTACTTTATGGAAATAAATTTACATAGTATAAAGTGAAATAGAATAAAGATGTAATACCTGTAAGAATAACATGAGTAATTGATTTTAATTCTCATATTTACTTACTATCTCTCTTAAAAGAAACTCTATTAACATATTATTTGTTAAATATGTGTACAAGGCAGCAACTTGACCAAAGTTTGGTAGAAACATAAGATTGCAGTTATCAACAGTTCATGTGTGTGTGCATCCTGCATGTATGTCTCATGAAGTTATCTTAGAATCACAGAAACCCTAAACAAGCATGTGGACATGAATAAAACAGCTGAAGTAAGTTTAATACTCAGTCTTTGCTCCTTGGAAAGTTATTTGATTTCCTTTGTTTAATCTTAGATGATTTGACTTTTCTAGGAAATCAATACAACTTCATTAAAAATACACTATTGGACTTAAAAACACAGATAGACTCCAATGCAGTGGTAATGGGAGACTTTAATACCCCATCCATCAACAATAGATAGGTCATCCAGACAAAAAATTAGCAAAGAAATTCTAGAAGTGAATGCCATCATAAATCTAATGGACCTGACAGATGTCTACAGAGTATTCAATCTGGCAACAGCACAATTTACATATTTACATATTTTAGTTCAAAAAGCAATTCTCAACAAATATAAGAAAATTGAAATAGCCCCCTGCATGCTGTCTGACCACAGGCAATAAAACTAGATGTCAACAACAAAAGAACCAGCAGAACTTAAACAACTGGAGGCTGAACAACACATTGCTTTATGATCAGTGGGTCACTGAACAAATAAGGGAGAAAATCAGAAATTTCCCCGAATTTAAAGAAAATGAAAACACAGTCTATCAGAGCCTATGGGACATAGCAAAAGCAGTCCTGAGAGGAAAGTTTATAGCCATGAGTGCATATATTAAATACACAGATCTCAAATGACCTAATGTTGTACGTCAAACTCCTCTGAAAATAAAAACAAGCTAACCCCCCCAAAAAAAGCAGAAGACAAACAATAAAAATAAGGGCTGAAATCAACAAAATAAAGACAAAAAAAATCCATACAAAGAATCAACAAAACAAAAGGCTGGTTCTTTGCAAAAAATAAACAACATTAACAAAACCTTGGGAAATGTGACTAAAATGAGGAGGACAAAAGACCCAAATTAATAAAGTTCAAAACAAAAAAGGGGAGATAACAACAAATAGCAAGGAAATCTAAGGAATTGTGAACTACTTTGAGAACCTACATTCAAATGTATTGGAAAATCTAGAAGAAATGAACAAATTTCTAGATACATATGACAATCCAAAATTCAACTAAGAAGATATTAATCACTAAACAGTTTTAAAACATGCAATGAAACTGAAGAAGCAATAGAGTCTCCCCAAAAAGAAAAATCCAGTACCTGAGGATTCTCTGCTGAATTCTACCAGCTCTTAATACCAACACTGCTCATATTTTTCCACAAGATAAAACAGGAAGGAACACTGACTAATTCATTCTATGAAGCCAGTATTGCATGCTTCTCAAAACTGGACAAAGATACAACAAAAAAAGAGAATTAAAGGCCAATCTCTTTAATGAACATAGATTGCAAAAATTCTCAATAAAATATTGGCAAACAAATTAAACAATGTATCAAAAAGATCATAAACCATGATGAAGTCAGTTTCATCCCAGAGATGGAGGGATGGTTCAACATATGTAAATTATTAAATGTAATACAGTATATTAATAGAAGCAAAGACAAAAACCACCTCATCATCTTAACAGATGCAGAAAAAGCCTTCAATAAAATTCAACATCCTTTCATGATAAAAATTCTGATGAAACTAGGAATAGAAGGAGTGTACCTCAGCATAATAAAGGCCATATATGACAAGCCTTTAGCCAACATCACACTAAATGGGGAAAAACTGAAACCATTTCCTCTAAAGTAAGGAATGAGACAAGGGTGTCCACTCTCTCCACTTTTATTCAACATAGTCTTGGAATTCCTAGCCAGAACAACAAGACAAAAAAATAAAAGAAATACAAATGGGAAAGGAAGAAGTCAAATTATCCCTCTTTGCATATGACATGATCTTGAACCTAAAAACCCCACCAAAAAACTCCTAGACACCATAAACAGTTTCAGCAAAGTTGCAGGATACAAAATCAATTTACAAAAATCAGTAGCCTTTCTATACGCCAACAATGAATAGATTGAGAAAGAATATAGGAAAACAATTCCACTTACAATAAGCTCAAATAAATTAAATACCTAGAAACAAAACTCTAAAAAGAAAACTATAGACCATTGAAGAAAGAATTGAAGGCTACAAAAGACAGAAAGATATCCCATGCTAATGGATTGGTAGATTCAACACGGTGGAAATGTCTACACTACTAAAAGCAATGTACATGTTCAACATAATTCCCACTAAAATTCCAATGACATCCATCACAGATATTGAAAAATCAATCCTAAAGTTCATCTGGAAGCAGAGATATCCCATGCTAATGGATTGGTAGATTCAACACGGTGGAAATGTCTACACTACTAAAAGCAATGTACATGTTCAATATAATTCCCACTAAAATTCCAATGACATCCATCACAGATATTGAAAAATCAATCCTAAAGTTCATCTGGAAGCACAAAAGACTGCAAATGGCCAAGGCAATGCAGACCAAAACCAGCAATGCTAGAGGTATCACAATACCCAACTTTAAACCATACTGCAGAGACATAGCAATAAAAACAGCAGGTACTTGCACAAAAACAGATCTGTGAAACAGAGTAGAAGACCCAGATATGAATCCAAACAGCTACACCCACCTGATTTTTGACAAGGGGGAGAAAAACATATGGTAGAGAAAGGGCAGCTTCTTCAACAAATGTTGCTGGGAAAACTGATATTTGTATTCAGAAAATTGAAACAAGATCCATGTCTTTCACCCTGTGCAATTATCAAGTCAAAGTAGATTAAAGACCTTGATAAAGACTTAAAACTTTGAAACTAGTGCAGGAATATGCAGGGAATACACTGGAAGCAATAGGTATAGGCAATGACTTCCTAAATAGAATTCAAATGACTCAGTAACTAAGAGAAAGGATTAACAAATGGGACTACATAAAATTAAAAACTTCTGCACAGCAAAAGAAATGGTCTCTAAATGGAAGAGGATACGTACAGAATGGTACAGAATCTTTGCCAGCTATACATCTTAAAAGGGACTGATAACCAGAATTTACAGGGAGCTCAATAACTAAATCGCACCAAAAATATCAATGACCAAATGAAAAAACTAGCAAATGAACTGTACAGAGCTTTTTCAAAGGAAGAGGTCCAAATGGCTAAGATGCACATGAAAAAATGCACAAAAAAATTGAAATCAAAACCATGTTAAGATGACACTTCACTCCTGTTAGAATGCCTATTATCAAGAACACAAACATCAACAAATGTTGTTGAGGATATGGGGAAAAAGGAAACTCCATACACTATTGGTGGGAATGTAAATTAGTCAAACCACTATGGAAAACAGTATGGACCCTCTAGAACTAGATCTGCCATATGATTCAGCAATACCACTCCTAGGGATATACCCAAAGGAATGTAAGTCAGGTTAAAGTAAAGGCACCCAAACACCCATGTTTACTGCAGCACTATTCACACTAGCTGAGCTATGGAAACTGCCAAGATGCCTCATTGCTGGTGAATGTATTGTGAAAATGTGCTATTTACATGCAGTGACATTTTATTTGGCCACAAAGAAGAATTTGACTTTGTCATTTGCAGGTAAATGGATGGAACTGGAGAACATCATCTTAAGTGCGGTTAGCCAGGTTGAGAAAGACAAAAACTGCATGTTTTTTCTCATATGTGGAATATAGAACTAACTCAAATATAGCAATGTTATTAAAAAAAAAAAACAGGTCACACTAAAGGGAGGTCACATATAAGAGGAGTAGTTTAAAAGAAGGAAATTAAGAAGGTGAATACTGTTGATGTACTCTCTATAAAAGAATGAATATACAATTTTTAAACTGGTTGAAACGACTATAAGAAAAGGACTAAAGTAGAATGGAAAAAAATAGAGGAGATAAACCAATTTGGGTTATAACACATAAATACATGGAAATGTCACAAGGAAACGCCCTGCATAGCTATCTTAAACAAGCAATAATGCAATTTTTTCTTTTTTCTTCTACAAAATCAGAGAAGAGGAGAGAACAGGTCCTGCCCAGGGGGAGGGAAAGGGGATGGGGAAAAGTTGTAGGAGATCTAGGAGAGTGAATACGGTGCAAATACTATGTATACATGTATGTAAATGCAAAAATGATGCCTGTTGAAACTATTCCAGTAATGGGGGGGTGTGATAAAGAAGAATGGTGGAGGGGGGAATTCAAGTATGATGCATTTGATACATTGTAAGAACTTTTGCAAATGCCACAGTGTACCCCCACTCAACAAAACAATAAAAAATAATAAAAAGAAAATAGAAAAGATAATAAAACAGTATTAAATAAAAATAATTTTAAAATGTATATATTATCCATGCTTTTCAGAAAAACCTAGAAACTTAGTATTTTTTTTACAGTACAGGGATTTGAACTCAGGGCCTACACCTTGAGCAACTCCACCAGGCTTTTTTTGTGAAGGGTTTTTGTTTTTTTAGATAGGATCTTGCAAACTATTTGCTGGGGCTGACTTTGAACCATGAGCCTCCTGGTCTCTGCTTCCTGAGTACCTAGAATTACAGGTGTGAGCCACTGGTTCCTGATGAAACTTAGTTTTTCATTTATTTATTTTTCCTTTATTGTTGGTCTTGCTGGGGTTACATTGTGGCATTTACATTTATAATGATTCTTACAATATATCATATTTGAATTCACCCCTTCCATTGTCCTCCTTCATCCCCAAACTTAGTTTTATAAAACAAATCAAAATCTGAAGCAAAAAACAAATAAATGTACTATATAATTCTTTTTTGCATTCTTGATCTCATGTGAAATACTATAAGTACATGAAATACTAATTTTATTTCATAAGCATTCAGTAGTAACAGAAAGTTGGAGACTATGTATGATATGACCATCAACAAGTAGCCATTGTAGGTAGCATTCAATTCAGAACTTAATATTTTTGAACAATTTTAATATTGTCAAGCTACTTAGATCATTAGCTCCATAACAGGTTGAAAAGTTCCATACAAGAAGCACTTATTTTCATTTATGTGAAAAATAGGAAAAATAATCACCAGAATTTGACATCCATTAGCTACATCATATTAAAATACCTTTAGTGACTAAAAGTCAAATATTTCTTTCCCACAATGAAAGTATATCCAAAAATAAAATTAAGATTTCAATAGATTTAAGACTAGTTGGTTGAGAAAACTTAATGGAATATAGTTTTTCTCTATGAAATGGGAATATTTTAGGTAGGTCTAGGAAAAGACTTTTCATGCCTAGATTTAGAAATCAGCATAAGCATAGTCCCAAAAGTGAACTTTTGAAATTTATCTCAATAATCTCTCCTTTTGTCCAACTTGTATCAGTTGCTATTTAGACTATCTTGCATATTTGGATCTTTACCTTATTTGTCAATAGCAAAAACTCATCAATAGCATTTTTATTTGTTAATTTCAACATGACAGATTAATCATTCCCAAATGTATTTAACCATTCATCCATTCAGTCTCGGAACCTAATGACTACTATTTGAAAGAAATTATGCTGGGTTCTGGAGGTATTCAGTAAAATTAAAAGTCATTTTCTACAAGAAGGTTAATGACTCAAATGAGTAATATGAATATAAATTGAGAATTATAATTTAATAACATTAGAGACAGCAACAGGTATTATACAGTCATATTTACTTTGTCCACATTCTTTGGAAACACTTCTGTTATCATCCTTTGTTTTAAGAAAATGCACAGTTTAGTATAGTCTATGAGATGGATTTCTTAAAACCTCATCATAAATCAAGTTATAACATCTTCTTTTCCCTTATGAGTAATGTCAAAATTAGAAATTTATTTAGGAATAATAAGGCTCTGGAAAAATGATGGATGTGATCAACATCATGCCATAAAGTAATTTAAATGGTTAAAGCACTGAATTTTATATAGGAAAATTATAATCCAAGCCATAAAATATTACATAGGAAATGGACTTTGACAATCATCCTTTACATTATATTCTTTTTATACTTTTAAAAATATATCCATATAGTAATTCCAGACATCCAACAAGCCATTTAAATACACACATTGAAAAAATACTAGCAAAATGAATAGAGATTTATATATTCAAACATGCTATTGAGATTTATATTTTTCTTATGACATATGTAGTTATGTTTGTAGTTCTGATGTATAAACTGAGATTCAGACATATTAAGTAAACTTTCACATGATTATGAAATGTGAATAGCAAAGTTATTGCAATTTCAAATATCATATAATTTCAACATTAATAAAAATTACATGCATGACTTTTATGCATAAATCTACCAAAAAAGGAAATTAGATACTATTTAGATTACATTTAATTATATTAGCTTTAAGAGATGAACTTGTGTTTTCATGGATCAAACATAGCAATTACTATTTACAACAAAAACATTTATGTTTCACTAAAACATACTGTGCTATGATTTTCTCCATGTGTAGGCTTGTCTACTTAAATCATTCAGGAGTCCACAAAGATACAACCACAATTAATGTTTCTGTGAGTGCCTGTGTATGTGTGTGTTCATCTTTACTTGAGAAGATGAAGATGTTTTAACTCAATTCAATTATTTTTGGATGAATTTTATGCCTTTGTAAAGTTACAGAAAACATTGAGAAAACACTTGTAGAAATGTTATATCAAGGTATAAGTAAATAATGTTTTCTTCACAAAAAGGCAGTAGAATTGATGGTAAATAAACATTGGGACAGGGAAGATGCCTTGAGGGAAGATACTCCAAATTTAAAAAGAAACTCCTATCTGAGAGCGAAGTAATTTAGCTCTACGAACACTTGCATGTCAGCAGGCCAGGCATCTGAGCAATTAAAATTAAGCAAGTTAATTTCGATATGCTTAGTAACTCTGATTGATCTTACAGAGCTTCTGTTGATATACATCAAGAAACATTTCAGGATCCAGTTTTAAACAAAGTTTATGATTCTTGTTCAGTGAATTTGTGTTACACCAGGCAATACATTGTGTGAAAACGATTAAAATGTGCCCTCTCTGTGATCAATAAAACCTCTCTCTAAAATTAGGTTGCCAAGACTTCTTAGCAGGATTGGCAGTGCTGAATCTATAGAATTTCAACTAGCCATCTATCATTTTTCTATTCATGGAATTCATCAGGCATTTGATCTTCATCTTATTAGCATTACAGTGAGCTAAATAATCAAATTGAAAGACCACCTTTTAACATTGTGTAGTTATGTCAAAACATGTATGAAAACCTTAACAGACATGAATTGACATACAGTGTTAAAAAGATTGGAAAATACACACATCTGTAAGATGATAAGTAAAATATTCTACAGTGATACATATTTTTTTACGGTACTGGAGATTAAACCTGGGCCTGGCCTGCTAGGCAAAAGTTCTACACTTGAGTAATGCTCCAGTGCTTTTGTTTGTATTCTTTAAATTTTATTAGCATATAATAGTTGCACAGGGGAATAAATAGTGATATTTACTTATGTGCTTACAGTATATCTTAGCTAGATTTACTCCCTCCATTGTTCCCCTTTCCCCCCCACCTACTTAGAACAATTTCAGCAGGTTTCATTTTTCTGTTTCCATATATGGATACAAAATACATCCATCATATTCACCCTCATTCCTCCTTTCCTTGTGCCTACCCACCTCCCACTGGTACTTACCCCTGTAAAAAAACTATTTTTCCCTCCTACCCTTCATTTTTTAAGTATATATTAATAGTCAAATATACACTTCAGGCCTGCATACACCATGCCTTAATCAAATTGACTTCCAACCCACCCTTGTTACTTACTCATTTTTTACCACATGTTCCCCTAATATTTAACAATTCACAACACATTGCTTGCTTTTTGAAATAAGCAAGGTCTTACTAAATTTGCCTAGAATAGCCTTGAACTCATCATCCTCTTCCTTCCACCTCCCCAGTAACTGGGATTATGGATTTTCCCTACAGCCCCAGAACTACAGTGGTAGATTTTTAAAGAAATGGTTGAATCAACATCTACTAAATCCAGACACAATAACAAAATATTCTAGGAGCTGCAATACTTAAAGCCAGTAATCTTTTACTTATGAAATATACAAATTATAATATCCATATTTTTATGAAAGAATGAACTAAACTATGACTTGGAATTAGATTTTAATTCTCTAGGATTTCAGGACTACCCTGCTGGATGGAGGCATTAACAAATAATATCATTAAACATTTCTAAATTCACCCAGGCTTTTAAAGTTTTTAAAAATTTTTTTAAAAGTAAAAAAATGCAATACTATAATTTCTATTGCATTATTTACATTTTTTCTTTATTATTTTTGTACTGGGGGTAAAATGTGACATTTACAAAAGTTCTTACAATATATCATAGTTGAATTCACCCCCTCCATCATTCTTCCTATCCTCCCTCCTTCCATTCCTGGAACAGTTTCAACAGGTCTCATTTTTCCATTTACATACGGAAAAATCTTTCTTGTGGAAAGATTATATTAACTAGCATCTCAAATAGAGATTCACAAACAATAGGAACAGTGGAACTTCAGCATGTGTGTGGATTATATGCTCTGATTATATATGTTCTACCACTTGAGCAATTGAGCCAGCTTTTTTGCTTTGGTTATAATTTTTCTGTTTTTTTATTTTATTTCTATTCCTTTCTACATTTTTATAACCATATATTAGTTCTACAGGGGTTTCATTGTAATATTTACATATTACAGAGTATCTTGGTTAGATTCAGTCCTACCATCTAGTCATCATTCTCTTTCATATCCCATCACCCTCTTTAAAGAGATTTCCACGGGTTTCAATGTTCTATATTCATACAAGTATGTAAAATACATTGACACCATTCACTCTCCTCTAAGACCTCCATTCAACCTCCCTTTCCCATAAGTGCCCTCTCCCTAAATGGATCTTTTTACATTCCTGTCACTCAGTCTTTAAGTGCATGTTGTATTTCATTGCTTGTTATAGATTTATTTAGGTGCCTTAAGTCCTCTTGGTTAAATTTCACTTGGTGAAATGCATCTAGAAATTTATCTATTTCTTTTAGATTTTCAAATTTATTTGAGTATAGGTTTTTGAAATATTTTTGAAGTATTCCCTAATGATCCTATGTATTTCATTAGTATGTGTTGTGATATGCCCTTTTCACCTCTATTTTTATTAAGTTTGCTCATTTCAAAGTTCCTTCTACTCAAATTGGCTAAGAGTTTATCAAATTTATCTTTTTAAAGAATTAATTTTTTATTTCCTGATTCTTTTCAGGTTTTTTTTTTTTTGTCTCTGTTTCATTGATTTCAGCACTTTTTTTATTTCTCTCCTTATACTAATTTTGGGTTCAGCTTGTTCTTGTTTTTCTAGGAGTGTGAGATGCAGCATTAGATCATTTACTTGTGACCTCCCTGTGTTTTAAATGTAGTAACTCAAAGCTATAACTTTCCCCTTTGCAATACCTTTGCTATATTACCCATAGATTAAGGTAGGTTGTGTTTTTATTTTCATTAGATTCCAGGAACACTTTCAATCCCCCCTTATTTCTTAAATGACCCACTAGTCATTCAATGATGTGTTGTTGTTCAGTCTCTCTGTGTTATAACATTTTCTGTAGTGTCTTTCATTGTTGAGTTCTAGTTTTATTCCATTGTGGTCTGGCAGGATACAGAGTACTTCAATTTTCTTATATTTGTTAAGAGAAGAAGAAAGAATAGAAAGGGGGAAGGTGAAAACATAAGGAGAATAAAACTGGCAACGTAAGAGGGATGAACAAAACTTTTAACCAAAAAAAGCTTTGCTTTTTTAAATCCAAATTTCTTTTTTGCTCAGATGTGTGTATGTCTTTCCTCTATCAGTACACTGGATGCACCCCTCCAATCTCTAATCCTCATGATTTTGTCTATAGTTCTTCTGTTGTATTTACTCAGGCCCCTGGATTGCCCAGGAGTAACCTGGCAAGGGGGTGCAGGGGGGGCTTGAGTCTAGGGAAACTGCTGGAGTGAGATGAGGTAGCTCCATTGTGGATTAGTTGTGGCTTCTCCAAGCACAAATAGTGGGTTAGAAAGCACTGTGCCCCTTTCAGAACCTGCACTTTCCCTGTTCAGGGAATTCAATGGCTCTTCTGGCTTGTCCAGGATGAACTATTGTTTTCTTTATGTACTTTTCAAACTAAGCCTCTAGGTTAATGTTTTGTTTGGGGAAAGAGCCACACAAAAAGCTCCTGTCCTGTGTATGCATATGCTACTTTTTTTTTAATGTTATTTTTTATTTCCTTTATTTGTATGTGCATACAATGCTTGGGTCATTATTCCTCCCTTCTCCCCACCCCCTCCCTTTCTTCCTACCCCCTCCCTCTCACCTCATCCCCTGGCTTCCAAGCAGATACTGTTTTGCCCTTATCTCTAATTTTGTTAAAGAGAGAGTATAAACATTAACAAGGAGGACCAGGGGTTTTTGCTAGTTGAGGTAAGGATAGCTATATAGGGAGAGTCCTAGTTTTGCTTCCATGTGCATATGTGTTACTTTCTAAATTGATTCTTCTCCAACTAACCTTTTCTCTAGTTCCTAGTCCCCTTCTCTTTTTAGCCTCTTGCTTTAAAGTTTCTGCTTGTACATCCATGTTTATTGCAGCACTATTCACAATAGCCAAGTTATGGAAACAGCCAAGATGCCCCACTACTGACTAATGGATTAAGAAAATGTGGTATTTATACACAATGGAATTTTATACTACTGTTTTGAGTGGTATATTAAGGGCTCTAGCTAACTGGCCAGCCCACATAGGCACCCTCCTTGTTTGGAGATAGAGACCTGGATGGATGCTGAGTTCCAGCCGGGTTGCCTGCTCACTCTCTAGTCCCCCTTTGGATGGAGACATTAGGCTGAGCGGTGCCACTCCTTCCCCCAGGGGCCAACTGGGAGCCCTCACTCTCATCTTAGTCAAAGGATTTCTCATGGGGGAAAAGGTAGCAGTCAGATTCCCAGATGGCTTATGGGATAGTCCTCAGGACTGAAAGTGGCTAGCTCATCTCAGTAGTTTTCAGACTTGTCTCTCTGGTATCAGAAGAAATGCACATTGGTGGTCTGCAACTGTATGTCCCTTGGTTCAGCTAAGACTCTTAGACCTGCCTGTTAATATTTAGCATACTGTGTGGTCCTCATGAGCAGAAGGCAGCTCAAGGTTGAACAGGGAAAAAAAAAGAAACAATGTATAGCTAAGAAAAATTGAAAACAAGTAACATGATGATAGACTTATAGAACAGCCTTGCAAACCTGACTCCTGTTTGTCTCAAATGTATCTTGCCATTAACTTATATTTTACTAGTTATAATATTATGGAGAAAAATATAGCACTGGGAAATTTAGGTTTTTTTATTTACATAGATGCTATGGACATTTCTATAATTAATGCCATAATAGACACGTGCAGATACATTTGTATAAGTGTGTATCTGTGTGCATACCACATTTCTAAAATTTTTGCTGGAGGATAGAAATAAAATGAAAAATGTTCCATTGTTATGACATATTCAGTTCACACTAAAAGGCTCATTTGTACTCTAGGATACTATTTAAAATGTGTTTGCCCTCATTAAGTTATGGGAATAAAACATGCAAAATATATCAGTGTTCTAATCCTAGGGAATGGATGGTCCTGATTTATATTAAAGAACAAAATTATTACAGAAAAAAATCAAGAAACAATAATTTTAAGAAATGAAGAAATAAAAAAGCCTATCATTTCAATTTTGTTTTATTTTTTGAGACAAGGTCTCACTGCACAGTCCAGACCAAGTCTCAAACTTGCAATCTCAACCTCCTAAGTGCTGAGATTACAGGTGTCTGACACCACACCCAGATCATAGCTTAAAATTTTAAATATAGAGTTTATAAAATACATTTTCAATGTTTCAATTTTAAATTATTCTTTGACTTCAAAAATTGATGCTTTGTACAGCTGAGCATCACATTGTCTTGTCTTGTCCTGTCATATTTGAATGTCCCTTTTTGTCTCTCTACATCTATTCTCTCCTCGGTTTGTTAGATTTTATTGTGCATTATAAATTTCAAGTATTCATTTTTTCGTCAAGACATATTTTTTCAAAAAGTTTTATAAGATGTTTAATATTGTCTAATGTAAAAAAATGTGCAATTCCAATTTTAAAGCAGTAATATAAATGTTGGTAAGTAAGTTTGCCATATATTTTCAAGTAATAGAAACCTCTTGACCACGTACATGATTAGGACTAGGACCAGGGATTCTCTTTGTTCCATCTTCATATGCCCTATTTGGTGGTTGGAAAGTCCTTTGTAGAAAAAAGTCTGATTTTCTTTTGAGGAAGTTCTATTATCTTTGATAAGTACACAGATTTCTTGTTGAATTGATACTCCTTTAATTTAACTAGCTTTCCAGATGAAAGAACAGTACATTGTGAATCAAGAAATCTGGATAATTACTCTCTCTCTCTCTGCCCTCTGTACACATATGAACTTGTGAGAACAACATAATCTATTTTAAATGTTTACCAATAAAGGGAAGGTGTTAAGACTTTTAAGAGGTGTTGATACTTGCTGGTGACTCTCAGTACATCTTGAAGAATAACATAAGTTTGTATGGACTTCTTGTCACAAGTTGGATGAGACAGCATCCCTGGGTGGACTAAAATTTTCTGAGGATATTCAGCATAATGTGAGTCCAGCCTTAATATATATAAATGCCATATAAAAGTTTCAAATGGTTGAGAATTGTGATCAGAATGATAATTGCAATAATCTTCCCTCATTCACAGGGAATATGTTCTAAAAGTTTCCATGTATGCCTGAAACCATGACTAGTACTGAATTCTATTTATACCGTATGTTTTCTTGTACAGTTATGTGCCACATAATTGCTTTGGTTGACATAGACCAAAGATACAATGGTAGCTCTTCCTTATAGACCAGTGCCACCTAGTAACACCTCTGAGATATTCATGCAATAATAAAATCTCCTAAATAAACATTCCTCACAACGTTGCCCTGTTTTTAATTTATACACAATTGTACATCATAGTTATGGTACAGCTTAATGTATAAACTGGGTAAGATATTAATAGCTAATAATAAATAAATATATAAATAAATAGTATAACAATATACTATAATAGTTTACTTCAGGAATTTTCCAGTTAGTGCTATCAGACTCCAGACAACTGCAGATATCTGAAACTGGTAAAGGATATAGAGGAATTACTGTATTTAATTTTCAGCTAGAGTACAGGAATTATTCCTTAATTTCTCTCTAAATCAAATGCATTCATATTACTATTTTTAAGTATAGTCACAACTTGTTGCAAATATTGCTAACTTTATAGTTGATAAAATTTAATTCATGAATACAGAAAGCAAATTCTATGCCTACTTTTGATAGTCTTGAATTTCTTTTGCCTTCTAAGCTTTGAATATTTCATATTTTATTCCTTGACACATTAATGTTGCAGCATCATCCAGCGTGGGTTGAACATGAATTCAACTAGAGTTAGTGAGACACCTTAGGAGGCTATTCTAATCAGAAGAAAAGTAACCTAAAGCACAGGTAATGAATTGAAGAAAGGTGGATAGATAAACATTAAAGAACTCAGAATGACCAAAATTGGTCAATCTTGGGTTGAAAGCAAGGAGGAATACAGGGTGGCTCCAAATACTATGTTAAGAATAGTGAGTGAAATATTGTGTCTGCTAACTAGATTTTAGGAAGAAGTAGAAACTTGACAGACACAATTCATGCTAGTGGCTAGTAGACAAATTTAAAATGTGTTCATTTTGAACTTAAATAACAACAATATGTACACATTTCAGAAACAACAGAAATCTTTATCAAATGATCTGGCCTCTCGCTTCTCAGTTTCCTTAAAAATAAACTGAATATGATACGTTCTATTCATACATATGAATAGAATATGATACGTTCTATACACTACATACATATTTCACAAGGGTTATGTCAGTTCATTGTAACAGCTTATAATTATTCAGGGATCTTACAACATTGTATGTAGTGTTAATTAAATTAATTTAAAACCATTTTCAACTAAATTCAATCACATCTTATGCTTTAATGATGTCACACTAAAAAACAAAGAAAGAAACTGTTAAAAATCTCCAAAATTTTAAGTGGTTGATCCTTAGAGTTATTTAATTCCAAGTGACATGAGAATACACTAAAATGTTAAAGAGTTCTACGGTTAGTAGTAAAGTTTTAGATCATTTAGTAAACTACACGTACTAAATTTTTAATAACTACTTTCAACATGATGCAATAGGTTACTTAGTTTTGGGGATAACACTCCAATTAATATAAAGGAATCTTGAATTTATTTCGACAATGACTTAGAGAACATCAGTGAACTTTCAATATATATTTTCCTTCATGATTTTTCTTCATCTGTCACTATTACATGGCTGCTTAAAAAGTTTTAATCTCAATGTCATTGAAAGACACTAAGCTGCCTCTTTTCAGTGAGTCCTAGGAAAATAATATGATTTGTAGCAATTCAAATTTGATATAAGGAACAATTTTATAAATGGTAATGTAAATGTAACCAAATGAGATTGTACAGTTTCCTTTCTTAGGCATTGTGTAGGAATCAGATATTCAGTTTTTGTGACTTGGGAAATCTTTGATTCTAATGTTTGGATGAAGAATTAGTAATTGTCATCTTTATCATAATAAATGTTATTAAAATCTCAATAATCAGAAGAAGAAAAATGGCAAAAAAGTCGAAACAAATCATCCCATGCATTATGGAAACCTAACATGTAAAAGCTTACATAAAATACATTTAATGGTAACTTGAAAAGTGATTAGAATTTAGAGAAATGAAGCCATTTATTTTAATAGGATTTATAAATATTTCTTTAAAAATCCCTTAATGGATCAAGCAGAGGGCCTTTCAAAGGTTTCTACCTTAGTCTCCTATTTCAGTCAATTGCCTTGTGGTTTCACATACCACACATTATTGTTCTGTCATCTCATTGGCAGCAGAGCCCAGAGATGAACTTCCCTATAACCAAGTATTGCAAGCAACCTTTTCCTTCTGTTTTATGATTTTTTTCTTCATAATAGCATGGTTCCTAATATGACCCCAGCACCATGAACTATAAAAGAGCAGTGAAATATGAAGGAAAGTATTAGATCTGAAAGGAGGAGAATTTTCTCAGTAAGTACACCAGTTCTCCTCTCTTGATGGAGAAATTTCTGTAAATGTAGGCTCTAAAATAGAAACTACACCTATGACTTTGAAAAACATGCTAATTTCTGTTGCTTCTCATTCCATATATTTTTTGATATGAATAATGAATAATTAGGGCATCTAAAACAAAGTCACAAATAACATAGTTTAAAATGTCAGAATATTTAGCTCCAAGAGCCCGTTTCTTCACAACATCATCAAAACTGAAGCAAAAACCTATGAGAATGCACTTTGTGGGAACTGTGGAAAATAGTCAAAAGTTTGCAGGAACCAAGTGAATTTTAAATCAAGAAAATTCAACTAAAATGGCAGTAAACATTGCCATACTAACACTGGCCTGTTCCCTACCTCCTCTTCAGCTCATTGGTAATTTTTAAGAGGGCAGCCCACATTATCCAATGAGGAGAGTATGTAAAGAAGAAGGGCAGACTTTATTCTCACAGAATTGATAAAAGATATTCTTTGTTTTGACTAAACCAAAAGTCACTTAGGGTAGGAAAGCAACATAAACACCTGTTATTAAATTCAAAGATAATCTCTTGTCCACATTTTATAGGATTTGCTCCTATATTTAACAAAAATAATACCTTTCTACTCTTCAAAATAACTAAACCAATTCCAAAAATTCCAAAAAATGTATCTATGCATTTAAAGCATCAAAGTGAAAAGCATGCTTAGTGTTACCTTATAGTAGATGGATGGATTTCATTCACCCAATCCAAATGTTTCAGAAAATATCAAAAATTTATTGATTGAAAAGATGAAGCCAAGAATGTCTAACAGTGTATGGAATTCAAAGGTTTGAATATGCAGAAAATATTCAATTGTAATTGAGATACAGTCTGTGGTCTCTAGTCTACAGAAAAATTTCCTATGGCCACTCACCACTTCCATTTAATATAGTACTGGAATTCTAGCCAGAATGATTAGGGAAAGAAAGGAAATATAAGACATGAGTAAAAGAAAGTTCTGACATATTCATGCTATTGACAAAGTTGATAACATTTTTATAACATATCCCTCCTTAACAGCTAAAGTGGGAAAATAAACTCAGTGAAGTTGCAAGCTACAAAACCAATATACAAAATATGTTGGATTCTATATACTAACAACAAACAAAAAATTAAATTGAGAAAATAATCCTTATTTATAATAGTGTCATAAGACTAAACTAAAGGAGATGGAAGATCTGTATATCAAAAACTACAGCACATTGATGAAAGAAATGAAAGGAGATTCAAATAAGTGGATAGACAATTCTTGCTCCTGGATTGGAAAAATTGATATTGGTGTTCATACTACCCAAAATGATCTACAAATTCCATACAATCACCATCATCATTCCAATGTTATAAAATAATGCTAAATTCATTTCAGTTAGTCTTGAAATAAAATGCTATAAATTATTTTTCCCATTTTCAATGATTTTTTTGGCTATTGTCAGTTCTTTTCTTCTCTTGCCAATTTGTGTGGTGATTCACCTAAACTGTGAATTGGAACAAAATTAAATCTATAAGACATCTTGGGCGAAATGGCAAGTTTTCCAATTCACAAACAAATCCTTAAGTATAAAAGTTTTGGTGATTAGTTTTAAGTTTTTACTTGACTAGGTCAAAGTATGTAGTTATTCAGTGAGACGCTAATCTAGATTCCATTACAATGGCATTTTGCAGCTATGAATAACACCTTGAATCAGTACAAGATAAGTAAATGAGATTATTTTGATAACCAGAATCAGGAATCTGGTCTCTATGGCTACATGGGGATAAAAGTAATACCTCTGAAATATATTTTGTTCTCAAAAACAAAGCTCTTCTCATTAAGGAAAAAGACTTTATCAGATTATCATGAAGTGTGGGGTGAGGGAATTGATAGACTCCAGGTCCCTCTAGCATCTCTGTTCCACAGAAGAGGAGGAAGATAAAGATTACTTGTGAAGCCCACTGTATAGGCACACAGACTGAAAACCAAACTGAAGACATTCAAATAATATATTATCCAAAGCACTATATTCACATTTTTCAATTCAGATGAAGCATACATCAAAATAGTTCATATTCTAGAGTATAAAACAAAATTAACTTAAGTCATACAAAGTATGTTTTCAGACCACAGTGAAATGAAACTAGAAATTATTAGCAGAAAGATATCTTGAAAATACTGCTATTTAGGGATTATTTGACACACTACTAGAATACATGGAATAAAGAAGATGACTTCAGATAAATAAAATTTATTTAAAATAAACATAGAGTTTATTGAAATTTGGGAAATACAATGAAATGTCTAAAGAAAATTGATAGCATTAAATTCAAATACTGTAAAAGAAGAAAAATCAAACATCAATAATCTGAGCTTCCACATTTGGAAACTAAAGAAAGAAGAGCAGTTTAGTAAAACAAGCAAAATAAAATAAATTATAAAAATAAGAAATTAGAAAAGCTATAAAGAAAAGCAAAAAATCCAAAAGGTGAAGCTTTGTAAAGTTAAAAATAATAAACCTTCAACAAGACTGACCAAGGGGAAAACAAAAGAGAAGACACAAAAGTACAGTCATCATTATTAATCCTATGGATGTCAAATGTATAATAAAGAAATGTGGAGAACAACTCAGCATTCACAAATTTAGTAGCTCAGATGAAATGTACCAGTTTATCAAAAGACAAAAACTAACAAAAACCATAAAAGGAGAAACAGATAAGCTGAATGGGCCTAAAAAATTGAGGAACTTTTTAGTAACTTTCTAACAAAAAATGCACCAGGTCCAGATGACTTCACCAGGAAACCTTACCAAACATTTGTGGAAGAAATAATACCAGTTCTGTACAATGCAGTCCATAAAATAGAAGCAAAGACAATACATTTTAGCTACTTTTACAAGGCCAGAATTACGTAAAATCTAAATCAGATAAAGGTATTATGGAAAGATTAAGGAATACTTCAGACTAATATCTCTCATAAACAAAGATACAAAAAGTGAACACAACCAAGAATATTTATATACATAATATATATAATATATAACTATATATATTAATATGTAAATAATTATCATTGACCAAGTTGGATTTATTGCAGATAGGCAAGATAATTCAAAATTTTAAAATGAAGCAGTACTATTAGGGAGTAGGAAGGGGACCTGTTGGAGGGGATTGGAGGGGTAAGACTGGGTAGCAACCAGGGGAGTAAATTTGCTCCAAGTACCTTATATACATGCATGAAAATGCCGTAATGAAACCCACTATTTTGTACAATTAATATACTAATGAAATCTTGAAACAAATTAATGTAATGCACTATCTTTTCAGGTTAAAGAAATGCAGACCAGGAAGGGAAATAGAAGATAATTGGGGAGTGGGCTGACTGAGTGGCTCAAGTGGTACAGCACCTACCTAGCAAGCATGAGGACCTGAGATGAAACCCCAGTACTGCAATGGAAGTGAGAAATAAAATTGCCTTTGCTTTCAGATTGATTACCAGTATTGGTTTGGCTCCAGTGAGTGGTCAAGGTAAAGGATATCACAAGGGCAGGAATGCAGTATAGAGATCCCATGGCAAGACAGGAAACCATAGGGAGCAAGGGAGCCAGAGGAACCAGGTTTACTCTTCATGGTAATTTCTAATGAGAAGTAACCAGCTTCACATAAGAACTATTTCAACTCCTTTTAAGGGCAATGCCTCTGGTGACCTAATAACCATCCCTTAAGCCCTCTGGTTCTAAGTCCCAACCACTTACCAGGTCACCACACTGGGGACCAAGGGTCCATACATGAATCCTTGGGTGACAAAGCACATGTAAATAATAGCAATAGGTTCAATTTACTTATAACTTTTGTACCACAAGGTTGATTTTGCAAATTTCATTTAAATGTGAGCATTTTATCAGAATCTAGGGTTTTTGCTCTTTATTTGTTATTAATTAATTTATTTATGCAAACTCTTAGGAATGTGATTTAAACTTTGTACATATTTCTTAGTATTTGTTTTACTTTTTTATATCCAAGCATATGGCTGGATATGAATTTGGATTACATGTTTCCTTCTGTATCTTCAATATTTAAAGCAAAAATTCTTTTTATTTGTGGCAATAAAATGAAACAGAGTGCTATAAATTATACTTAAGATGCCAATGGGAAAAACTCCCTAAATGTGGGATAAAAATGTAAATACATTGCTGAAAACGTTTAAATAGGGCACATAAACTCCATTAATGCATTTTGAACTTTATCTTAAAAAGTACTTGTGAAAATTGAAATCATTCCTTAACTTTTAAAAATCTTAAATGTCCTTATTTGCATATAAATAGTTGAGAAAGAATTTTAAACATTTTTAGCAATGAGATTTTTTCAGACAATTATTTAAGAGACAAAAAAGAAAATATAAAAATTTGTGAAACACATGGACCAAGAATAATTCATTGAAAATTAAGTAGAACAAGTCAGAAAAGAAGACAAAATGCTTAAACATGAGAAAATCATCTTTAAGGTGAATAAAACTGACTATGTGAATAATAATCTGTGACTGAAAAACGTTTGTAATTTCAATTTTTTTTTACTGTAGATTGGCTGAACAGAATAAATATTTCTTTTCTATTTTATCTGAAAATGTCTTTTACATATTATTTCTTAAACTATTTTACTGATTTTTAAAATTTATATGTAAAAATTATATGCGTAAAAATACCACATGATGTTCAAAATATCTATTTATACATACATGTACATATATGCATATATGTATATGTTGGTTAATGCTCAAGTCAGGCTCAGCATATCTATCTTCTGAAATATTTATCTTCTCTCTGATAAGAGCATTCAGCTTCCTTGAAATATTTAGCAATTTGTATAGAAATGTACAAATGTATACAAGAATTAATTTTTCTTGTCACTTCATAAACTTGTTTTACTGATATTTAATGCAAAGCAACAACTTACAAGGCTGGGGATGTATAATACCTGCTTAACATTCACCAGGCCCTGGGTTGAATCCCCAACACCACAAAAAAACCAAATAAATAAATAGGTACGTAGATAGATAGCTAGATAGACAGATAAATGAAAAAGTAATGTGCATAATGTGCCTTCTTTATTTGCTTTTTCAAGTTTGGGGTTGTTGATAGCACATTACAGAACAAATTCAAAATAAATAAAAGATATACTAACAGTTTTAAAGAATGTTCCTTTATTAAAAGCTATAATTTACTGTTTTATAGAAATAAAGTGAATCATTAATGCTATAGAGAATATAAAGAAAACATGATATTCCTTTAAATATTAGTAGAAATATCTCCTAAAATTTGATGATTAGGTTCAAATATTGAACATTCCCCTAAAATTACTATTATTAATTATTATTATCATTACTTTTGATGGCATTGGGGTTTAAACTCAACTCAAGCTTGCTAGGCAGGCACTCTTATTTGTAGAGCCACGTCCTCAACCCTTTTATTTATTTATTTTTAGGTGATTTTTTTTTTTAAGATAGGGTCTCCTGAACTATTACCCAGGGCTGGCTTTGAATCCCGGTCCTCCTGATCTCTCTCTTGAGTAGGTAGGCTTACAGGTGTGAGTCCCCAGTGCCTGGCATAGACTTATTTCTTAAAAAATAATTTACTTATATCAGATACCATCTTCCCATATTCTTTCAATGATCACCCACTTTTTTATAACTCATCCAATTCAACCTAATTTGTCTACACAGGGTACATGACTTGACAGCACAAAGAAAACATTTCATTCTACAATAGCAAGTCTATGAAACCTTAAAGGGGGATGAGAATGCTCTTGGACAGTGTGACTTAGAATAGTGTTCCCATATCATAAATAGGGAATATTTATTTAGTTTTTAAAGGCCTGTCTCCTCCTTTTCCCTCAAACTCTTCTCATAGTATTTACTTACCTTGTCATTGTAGCTACACAAACACAGAAATAGCATGAGATACACCCTCTTAAATTTTAAAAGTGCCACACATTTTTTTCTTTTAAATTTTTTATTAGTGTGTCATAACTGTACACATTCATGAAGAAAAGTGAGATATTTTAATTCATGGAATTAAACACTGAACAAATCAGAGTACTCCTGTTCCCATGTCCTATCATTACTTTATTTTTGGAGGCTTTAGCTCCTCTTTTCCAGTTACTTATGTCATATATAATAACCTATTGTGAATTCTAGTCACCCCATTCTGTTGTAAAACAGTAGAAATAATTACCTCTACCTTTCTTCTTTTTTTTAATTCATTTATTCACATGTGCATGCATTGTTTGGGTCATTACTACCCTCCTGCCTCCTGCCCCCCCTCCCCCTCCTCGCTTCCAGGCAGCACCTGTTCTGCTCTTATCTCTAATTTTGTTGAAGAGAAGACAAAAGCATAATACTTGAGTTAAGGATAGCTATACAGATAGATTTCTAGCATTGTTTCATGTACAAATGTGTTACAACCCAAGTTGATTCATCTCTAACTGATCTTTACACTGGTTCCTGATCCCCTTCTCATGCTGACCTCTGTCACTTTAAGTTTTCTGTATTAGTTACTCTGGAGTGGGAACATCAATTTCTTTCATGTTTTGGGTTTTCTACTAACCCAAGAACTCAGTGACTCCATCAAAAGACCAAACCTGAGAATCATGGGCATTGAAGAAGGAGAAGAAGTGCAAGCAAAAGGAATGCATAATATATTCAACAAAATAATAACAGAAAATTTCCCAAATCTAGAGAAAACTATGGTAATTCAGGTACAAGAAGCCTTCAGGGCACCAAACAGACTTGACCCAAACAGAACTACCCCACAAATTATTATCATTAAAACAACAAACATAGAGACTAGAGAAAGAATATTGAAGACTGTAAGAGAGAAAAAACCAAATAACACACAAAGGTAAACCCATCAAAATCACAGCAGATTTCTCAATGGAAGCCTTAAATCAAGAAGAGCATGGAGTAGTCTTCCAGGCACTGAATGAAAATAACTTCAATCCTAGGATACTTTGCCCAGCAAAACTATCATTCAAAATAGATGGAGCAATAAAAGTCTTCCATGATAAGCAGACACTAAAACAATATATGACCACCAAGCCACCACTACAAAAGATTCTCCAAGGAATTCTGCACACAGAAAGTGAAAGCAAACAAACCATGAAATGGCAGGCAGTACCAAACCACAGGAGAAGAAAAGACAAGAAAGTAAAGAGTAACATTGATTCAGCTGCACACAATCAAACCCTTAATCAACAAAGACAACTACATGACAGGAATCACCACATACCTATCAATACTAACGCTGAACATTAACGGACTTAATTCCTCCATCAAAAGACATCCATTGGCAAACTGAATTAAAAAGGAAGATCCAACAATATGCTGCCTGAAGGTGCTGCACATTATTGTCAACATGAAATGGAATATTTTTTTACAGCAAAACTCTAGTGCTTTTCATGTCACAGAGCTGAAGCCTTACACATTTCTGAGACTCTCCAAGTCTTCCCCGCACACCCAAAAGCCCTTGGCAAGGACAGTTTTACTTTCTACTTCTGTTAGTTGAAGGAATTTAGATTATGATGATCAGAAAACTCTTCTTTTTCTTATTTGGATTGTTTGCAATCATTCAAAAATTTTGTCTTTGTATAGTGGTTTAGAAAAGGTCGATTTTGAAGAGCTATCTTGAAAAACAAACATAAATGCTCTTTCCTTTTCTTTGTTGAGTTCTTCTCTCATTGAGTGTCTGATGGAAGGCCGTAAGAAAACAGAAATGACAAAAAATATTAAAAATACAGAAGTCTGCAATTTAATAACAAACTTGTTTCACATCTCAAACAAATCTGGCAATGCTTTTAGGAATAGAATCATCACTTATAGAAAGCACATAGATCTCCAATTCTCTTCTTTGCTAAAAGCACAAACTCTTACTGTAGCTCCAAAAATTATTATGTAAGATTTATTGAAGAACAGAAATTTCCACTGACCTCAGAAGGGCATTGTGACCTTCCTCAACTCCCTCTACTCAGACCTATCTGCCCTTTTCCTCCCCTTATCAATAAAACCAAATTGCCGAAGGACTACTGTATAGGTAGAATAATTTTTCCCACTTAAGGGATTATCTTTGACCAATTATTTCTGACACTAGTTGTTATGGTTTGAATTGAAAATATCTCTCACATGCTGTATGTTAGAGGTTTGATACCAGTTGATGGGATTTGAAGAAGTGATTGGATCCTGAGAGCTCTGATCTCATCAATGGATTAATCCCTTGATGGATTCATACTTTAATGGCTTTATTGAGAAGTGTGTAAGCTAAGAGGTGAGTTCTGTCTGGAGGAAGTAGGTCACTGGGGATGTACCTAGAAAAGATATACCTTGTCTCCTTATAATCTCTTTGCTTCCTAGCTGCCATTTGGTAAGCAACAGGAAGGAACACACTCTCTGCCATGATGCTCTGCTTAACCACAGATCCAGAAACAATGTAGCCAAACAACCATGGATTGAAACATCTCAAGCTTTAGACCAAAATTAATATTTCCTTGTTTAAGTTGTTTTCCTCAGGCATTCTTATTAATACTCTATAAAACTCTGTTTTTCTTCTCCAAGGAATGAATTTTTTTAGACTCTTTTAAAATAGTCATATTAAAATATAAGGATCAATCTTTTTTATTAGGATACATTCATTGTACAGAAGGGATTCATTGTGACAATTCTGAATAAACTTTCATTGTATGTTTGTTAAATTACCCCCACCATTTATCCTTTCTCCCTGTCATGAGCTCCTCCCATGCCCCACTTAAAACAATTACAAGAGGTTTCACTGTTCTATATATACAAAACCCACCAACCATATTCCTCACTATTGTCTTCTCCACTTACCCTCCCTCTTCCCACAAGTACGTCCCCACAGACTGTACCTATTTTACAATCCTGTCTTTTGATACTAATTCCAAAGTCAATCTACAAAGGGGTTTCTTGATGTCTCCCCACTGTGAGTATACTTTACTTTGCTCAGTTCAACCCCTTCTGTTACTCTTCCATATCCCTTCCTTCCAACCCCCATTATTTAACAGATTTCAATATATATCATTATATCCTCTACCTGGACAAATGTAATGTATTTCAATATCATTGACTCTCCTATCATTCACTTTTCCTTTCCCTTCTCTCCTGAATTCCGTATAGCAATTCCACTATTACAAACATGTTCTCCATATGTTTGTATATGATTGTGTTTTGTTTTGTGTAATATTTATATTTTACATCTACCTTCCATGTATGAGAGAAAACATGTGGACTTTACCTGGTATAATTCACTTAAAATGATGTTCTCCAATTGCATTCATTTATCTTCAAACCAACATCTGGTATTCAGCTGTGAAACAAGTAAGCATTTTCTGTCTCTGCACTACCAGAAAGACATTTACTTTTGGCTGGTAAACATAGCAGTCCATCACTACACTCATGCTATTGCATTGATTATATTCAAATGACTTCACACTAGAGTGTCTAAAGCTCTCAGCCATCTAGACATCCCATATATCTTCATCCTGGCATTTCACAGACCATCCTTGCCCACCATACTAATGAGATTTAGTTAATGAACTTGATGAGTGAAAATCATCAAGCATGTTAGATGCCTGACCAAGACTCATAAAAGGAAAATGATACAAAATTCAGAAGCCTACTACCTGACTGGTTTTGGGGATATAGCAGTCTACAACATGATGAACCATTTTTCCTAAGGTGAAAGAGAAGTTACTGCAAGTCTTGGTGAAATTTTTGGATATTTAAGGCAAGACTACGTTATATATGAGTGTATTATTCTGACTCATTCTCAGACTAAGCCATGGCATTTCACTTGTGAGAAGATTCTATCCATAGCAAGGAAAAGCCCATAGCAATTCTAGACAGCCATAGAGCACATCTTAACATTTGGATATCACAGCTAAGATAGCTTGGTTTCACTCAATTTTTCTGAAGAAAATATCACACTACATTGCCTTTGAAATATCCTTAAATAATTATCATTCTGAAAGTGTCTAAGGCTTGAGAGAACAATGTTCTCACTTTTCAGGTAATTGTTTGCATTTTTAAGCAACAATTTCTGGTTTGCTCTTCAACCATGGTAAAAAATAACTATGAGTACCAAATGACTGGATGATGTGGTATCATAAATGTAGGTGACTCTAGCAAATTATCAGTTGGGCTTACACATATAACTAAATAGAAATGGCTTATATAATTTATCATCTTTGAGCAGGGCCAGAGGCACAAGCTAATATCATGAGCTAATTGTTTTGACTTTTGCCAGAATTATTTCTAAATTGCTGCCATTTTCTCCTCAATCTATACATGGCCTCAGAAGGAATTTCTTATGACTTAGAAGGAAAAAAAATTACACCCAGTTTATAAACACTAAAAATCAGCAGAACTAAACTTTTAAATGAATTGATGCTATTCAATGATCTTAAATAATTATTGATAACTACAATTACTACTTTGTTAAATATATAGACTATGGCTTACTTGGGTGGTAGAATACTGAGGAATAATATTGAATAACTCAATAATATTGAATAACCAAATACAAGGGGTTTGTATTTGCTTCAGTCATATATGTCATGTCAAAAGATCTTCAGGCATAAAATGTACAGAACACTTTTGTAAGAAAACAGCGAACACTAAAATGTGATAAATAATTGTAAAGAGTCACATAGGAGATCTTTTAAATAAGACATGTCTTCTGAGCTCCACATCTAAAGATCAAAACAAAATCTTTTTTTCTTCTTGTTTCTATTTTCAGATGATCGTTTCCAGAGTCTGGGGAGAGGGAGGAGCAAGAGAACGGGAAGTTCTGGAAAAAGGGTACAAAATTTCAGATAGACTGTGAATATAGTCTGCAATAATGCATTTTATGTTTCAAAATAATTAAGAGTAAATTTCAAATGTAGCACCACAAAAATGTGAAGAACATGAGCTCATGGGTATGTTATTAGCATGATTTAATCATTCTACAGTACGTTCATATGTCAGAAAAATCCCACTGTGGTTAATAAGTATAATAGAGTTGTATTTTTTCAATGAAAAGTAGTACAAAAAAAAAGTCGCATTGATTCAATCAATAGGATTGTAGAACTTTTAGAATAGTAAGGGTTAATTTCATTTAATCAATACATTTTTTGATCATATACATATTCCTGCATTCAGAGGAGAATATAGTACCCGATTCACTTTGTTTCATTGCATTTCCACTATTGCCTTATTCTGAGAGACTTTACTTTCCTCACAATTTTAATCTTTCCTGTGTCTATGACTTTCATGTCTGTTTCAGTAAACCACACTTGAGGGCTCAGGCAGGATTTATGATCTCCTTGAACTGAACTGAATTCTGAATCATTAATTTGAAATCCCTCTATCTGATAACAAATGCTTATCTCTACTAAACATAGTTTTTCATTCACTTCAGTCTAAAACCCCTCTATATACTTTTGGATTGTCATGTGCTTCCTGGTTTTACTTTCCTAACAAAATTCATCATCACGGCTGGTCATTTCAGGTCACACTTATCTTCAATTCCTTTCTTCTGCCACTCTCTTCTGCTTTCATTTAAACACATTCTGAAACCGGATTTCTCTAATCAAGACTTTTTCCCTCTCCTGTGCTTTAATGGAGAAAACTCCTTAATGTTGCCACACAGGGCAGATTTATGGTTTGCAATTTCAGTTTGGTCCTCAGAATTGCTTGTCAAGTCCATTACTTGTCTACTCAAATGACACTTGACTTGCTAGCCCTGACCTATGAAATGTTGTGCACACCTTCTCCCCTTTACGGTACTGTGCTCTTATTTCTCTTACCTCAGAGGAGCTTTTCAAATATACTCATTTGTATATTTGAACTGCAGTCTCCAAGCTGAGTTGCTAAGGCATTACTACTCTTACTTCAGTTTGCACTTGGCCTTACCTGCATCCCTAGCTGCTTATACAGCTTCTTTCTTTCAATTACCACTGTGAAATGCCTTCAGGGAAGCGGTGCTTCAGTGTGACAAGGGCATATTTTCTTTGTAGGGTTAGAAGGCTGCAGTGTTCTCTACTGATTAAAAGGGTAAAAGCAAAAGTCTTTAACTTAAGCAGTTACCTAAATACCATGTCTGGAAACTCACATAATCTTCTTCACAAAATATTGAGAGCTGGGGCCTTCATTGATTAAATTTAGCTGCCTAAATTTAATCTATACTCTTACAGTAAAAATGGACACCATCTTCTTTCCATATTTATTACATTTTTCTCCTAGCCCTTCCTCATTCAAAATTCCTTCTCCACTACCAAGTATAAAACTAATTTTATTTGAATTCTTGTAAATACAAATCACATGCAGAATACTGAAAGAACTACAAACAGAAGAAGCATGTGACCTAATCCATACCAGCAGCAGCAACACATAATATTTATTATATGTATCATCATTTTTACCTTCTCTTAATTTATTTTAAGAGTGTAGAAATTCTACCTGAGTTTTTCTAATTTTTGTACCACCTATTCTGCTTATCATAAGATATTTTATTGCCATTCACCTCATGTGAGAAAATATGATTTGTTCATTTTTTTATTCAACATTTCATCATTCATTCAAAAAGCAACTATTCAGTGATATTAAAATACATATCTTGGGGCTTTTTTTCCAATATCCAAGGAATACATAGTGAAAAAGTAAAAGTCACATGGTAATGAGTTAAGTGATAGGATATGTAAACATTTTATGATAAAATTTATTTTAAAGTTATAATCACAAAGGAAGCAGTTTGATAAAGAATAATTACTAGTGGATCTTATTATATAATGGTGGACTCACCTTTACGATACTATCATAGACATTTAAATTAATAATTATTCAGAATTACTTTGTCAGGTAAGAAAAAGTAAATGCATAAACATATTTTTGACATATTGTTGCATGTATATATGTGGAAGTTTATGTGTTATAATAACAAAACGCATCCCAGACTTCTTTGTCACTGGAAAAGAGTATAATGTGTGTATGTGTGTCCTTACTGTCAACCTAGAAAATCTGTGAGGGTCTGTCTGCAAATTTTGATATACCATATCCTCATTTTAGCATTCTGTCCAAGTTCTTGTCTTCTTACTTTCTTAACTTTAAATCTTAATTACTTGTTTCTAAATACTTATAGAAAAATTATTTGTGTGGAGGCTGAAGAACATTCTATCAGTGAATAAGAATGACCTTTGTCCTCAAACCAATTTACATGAAAGGGTAAGGAAATAATAATTGAATATGATAAAGATCAGTCTCCACTATCAAAGACAGAGCTCTGGTGTTTTAGATTTCCCTATTTCTAAATATTATTCTTAAATTCCAATTTTTAGATCATATGCCAGCCAGAAGATATTTCTATGCTGGGGCAAATATTTGTGGGTGCGTGAAAGTCAAAGATTTTCCAATGGTACTGTCTTAATAGAAAACTAATCCTCCATGCTTTATTTACCCTAACATGTGCTAGATTAGTATCTGATGTGAATACTCTACACAAGCAGATTTATGTAAGAGAATACAAAGTCTTATCGTTAAGGTAATTGATGTCATTAACCTCTAAGGGAGGACTTCTGGTTTTGTATTTTGTTGTTTTTGAGAATATTGTGCCATCCTGACTTCACTAGATACATTACGCAAGTACTATGCATCGAGAAAGATTGTAATATATAGGATTGTCTATATGTTTGAGACAAAGTTCATTATTTTGTGTTGTTCATGATAGCAGAGACTTGTTAAATATTTTGGGAACCAAGGGATTAAACGGAGGAGTTAAATCTTTCCCAAGGTTGGGAAGTGCTAGGGGAATAAAGGTCAGTAGCAAAGTTTTCAGTTGGAAAGTCACTGGAGCAACCAGGAGTACTGTCACAAATAGGTCCCAAAATTTGGCTTGGAAATTGCCTTTGAAATGATGCCATCAATTCTCCCAGCCAGACTGTAGAGAAGGAGATTGCCTGAACTCTCAGTGGAGACATCTGCTTACCATAATCTCTAGCAGTAATAATGACCATTTTTTCCTTCTACTTCCAAAAATTTTGTTACAGAACCAATAATCTGTGAATTCTCACTCAGATCCATATAGAAAAGGGACTGCAAGGAAATGCTACAACTACTGCTGAGAACTGATAATTCAGCACAGCTGAGATGATGTGCTATAAGCAGAACATAATTTTACTCCTCAAAAATAATGACAGTGGGACTGAGTGTATATCTCAATGTTAGAGTACATGCTTAGCAAGTGCAAAGCACTGGATTCAAATCTCAGAACCAAGCAAAGAGAAAAGAAAATTAATGTTATGCAAAGAAAGCAAATAACTAAGTTATATACAAAGGAAGATGCTAGAAAACTTTCCAGTGACACTACCAAGCACTGAACTTTTTCTAACCAACACCATATTAAACCCAGACTGGCTACTTACTCTTTTTCTCAATAAATATGAAATCACTTTTACATCATCACAGATCAAGTCGTGCTTGTGCTTCATTGGGTACTGTGATAATCATGACCTCCATTTCTCCACTTCTTCCAAGAATTTGAACAGTGAATAATTTTCAGTAATAAAATCAAACTTTGGTTGAACTTCCTTATCTGTTCTGGTACTCTATACTATAAAACTCTAAGCTTCCTGCTCATAATAGAGAAGTCTTTAAGAGCTGTCCTCACATTACAAAGGTTTAACAAAGGTTTGAGCTAATGTCTGTGATTGTTTTTCTCTTTTTGCAAATTGACCTTATAATGTCTAATACTATATTAACTAACTTGAAATGTAATTCAATTCTTTAAAAAACTATAGTGCTGCATAATGCTATAGTGAAAATGTTATTAATTTGCTCAAAATATTATTCATCAATCTGTCATGTTTAAACTAAATAAATTCTTTATTTGATTAGGCAGATCACACAGTTGATTTTCCCTGTCATTAAACAGGTTATATTGTAAGTATTTACCTGAATCTTTGTTCTGTAAAACTAAAGTCAATGCTATTTTTATTTCATTATTTTTTGTTTATTCTAGTACTGGGACTTGAACTCAGGGCCTTCACTTTGAGCCACTCTGCCAGCCCTTTTTTGTGATGGGTATTTTCAAGCTAGGGTCTCATGAACTATTTGCCTGGACTGACTTCGGGCTGAGATCTTCCTGCTCTCTGCCTCCTGAGTAGCTAGGATTAGGGGTATGAGCCACCAGCTCCAGCTATTTCTGTTAATTTTTATGAGAAGAAAAGGTCTTCCTTCTTAACAATGGAAACAATCCAGTGCTTTTGTGATATATAATCAGTCCTTTGTGTCCAAGCATTCCATGTTTCTGGATTCATACAGTAGTAGATTAAAACCATTCAGAAAAAGTAATCTGTACAAAACATATACAGACTTGTCATTATTCCCTGAGTAATGAAGTATAATATTGTCATTATTCCCTAAGTAATGAAGTATCTTTATCTTTCATTTATGTTGTTTTAAATATTATAAGTAACCAAGATATGACTTAAAATATATAGGATGCACACAGATTATAAACAATAGTATACCATGCTGGGCACCTGCATATGTGAGGAGTCCTAGAATCAAATCCCCATGAATACTAACAGTTGACTGTATTTGTGATTCTTATAAAGAAAAGTCTACACATGAACATTCACATATAAAAACATGAACACAAATACACATACTTTATTCAAGTAAGAAAATAATGGTAGTAAGAAAGTTATAGCAATAGAAATTTTATATTTTTATCAATTTACTATTTTGATCAACCACTACTATTTTCTGAATTCATGAGTTTGGCTCTCTATCCTAACCTAGGGAGATGAAATTCTTGTTTAACTGCTACAATTCATTGAAGTAGACCCATAATATATTTCTTGGAAAATGCCTTACAGACATTCAGTTTGTGGTTCCAGTAAGACAGCATTAATTTTGTTAGAGGCAGGTTGTGTGTGTCTACATTAAAATAATTTTTAAATTAAGTGTCATTTAGCTTGTGCAAAGATACAAGCTATGCTTGCATGAGGAGTGGCTGTCAGCTTGTGTCTTGTCCTGCCAAATTGCCAGCTGCTATGTTGTGATTAAATTAGGGCAAAAAATTGGAGTGTTATATCATAAGTTGTTTAATAAACGTGGGAGAAACATGAAACAATTAATTTGGAAGATCAAATTGCATACTTTTAATTATTTAAGGACATTTTAGCAACTTTCTCTGTAAAAGAATCAAGTTAGAAATATCAGTCAGAGTTAGGAATAAACAAGAGAAGTCAAAAAGCAAGATAAAATTTTTAACTTATTACTGTAATTATACTGTAAGACTTTATTCCATTATTTACTAAAAGAAATTTTAATTTTTGATGTTTTTGTGTTTTTAATTTTCTCTTTGAGTATATATTTACAAAAAATTTTACCTATGTATCTTTGTCTATCTATGAACTTGTGTATGTACAAATGTATTCATGCATGCATGTATATACCAGCTCTATCTATCTATCTATCTATCTATCTCTCTATCTATCTATATATCATGTACCTGTGGATCCATCTGTTTCTAGACAGAAAGAATTGGTGGTTAGGATTCCTAGACTTCATTTTCAGGTGATAAGGAAACTAAAGGCTTGTCATCAAGGCGGATCTTGGAAAAGTGTTGATAGCACTCAGTGGTGTCTCCAAGTGTTTACAGCAGCAGTGTTGGTGACCAGCTGTTCTAGTCATGTCTACTGTGACATTGTAATCTGATAGCTCCTGTATTATACTCTTAGCTATGATGTTTGTCTCAGAGGAGAGTTGAATAGAAAGCACTTTTGGAAATACTCATTTCAGAAAATGTGTTAACAGTTTCAGAGGACACTATTAGCTCTTAAAGTTTCCCTCACAAAAGAAGCATTGATTAATAGGCTATAATTTCCTTAAATGTTTTCTTTAAGTACCAAGTTTTAATAATATATTCCATGTACTGAAGATAATACAGTTAGTAGTTATTGAATATCAGTGTGCTAATTTTTCTCTTGATACTGTTAAAAAATTGCTTAAACTTACAATTAGAAATTATGCTATGACTCTATTTTGTAATATAAAAACTTTAATACCAGATATAAAAACCATATAATTTTTCTATAAATATACATATATTTGGCATTTGCCATTCATAAAGTATTGACCTGATTCTGGGGGATATAGCAATGAATAAAACAATCAATAATAATGATAGTTGGGTAAAAGAACATAAAATAAATATATATTCCGTATAAGATATTTAGTATTATAAAGAAAAACTAAAGTATATGAGTAGTGTAGAGGATGCTAAGTTTAGAACTAGTGGCAAAAACTTAATGCTATTGATTATCAGGTAATACTTCATTGAGTAGGTGATATTTGAAAATCAACATAAAGAGGTAAAGAAATGTCTAGGTACGTGGCAGGGGTGGGAGGGAATTCTGGACAAAGGACTCACAGGAACAGCCGTCCTAATGTGGTACCACATGAGTTTTAGGGGCAGTTATTAAGAAATTTGGGCAGGCACCTACAGAAGGACTAATTTCATCTCTTCCCAATCCAAGAATGGCAAATTGCAATTCTCAAAGTCTTGGGAGAGAACAATGAAGGTGCTGATTTTTAATAAGGCAACAATTAAGACAAAGTTTTTATTATTGATATCTACATATATGTGGATGCATAACTTTTGTATTTAAAGTTTTTCTTTCATCATGGGTTTAACTTTTATTTTTTCCATGAATCATGGTTAGTATTACTTCGTTACAGAAATTGATTTTGCTGCTCAAAAAACTGGTTATTTTGCTAAAATTATGCAAATTGTGTAACTTTAAAATAATTCCAATAAATTCTTTACTGCACTTTTGAAATATCTTTCAAATACTTCTATTGGATTCCATAAAGTCTATTTTTCTTAAACGTAAAGTTCACTTAAAAATAATTCACATAATTGAATATAAAATTAGCGATTATATTTTTAAATAATCATTTTAGATTAGCTAGACTCTTATATCTTGAAATTTAGTTCAATTGGCAGCATCTGTATCCATCAAAATCATCTATGTAGAAACTATAGAATTTGCACTGTGATCTTACAAGGATAGGCATAGATTTTTGCTCTAGTGTCTTCATCATCTTCCAGGGAGTTCATGCTAATAATTTAAAGGCCTTTTAAGTTATTTTAAAATCTTAACTTGGAGGGAAATATTTTAGAATTGTACAAACTTCAAGCCATGCCACTTTGTTGTAAATATTTTGAAAACATTGCATAGAAAAATCTTCCACAAATGTTTATGAAAGCTATGCTTTTTGCAAAGTGATATTAAATTTTCCCATTTTTAGCTTAGAGTGAAATTTCTCAGTATCACCTCAAAGAAAGTTTCTATGACAAGAATGGTTGATTTTGCTGCTTTTCTTAGGTGTCTGCATAGACAAAGCCAGTATTTGGCATCACTAGCAATGCTGATTACTGTTACTTCAGAGAAGACACTTTGTGGCAGAGACTTTTTAGTTATATATATATATATAAATATATAATATATATATAATATATATATATACACATATGTACATATTCTTCTGTAGAGATTTCTTACTGGTGTGTCTTAGTTATCTTCTATCTGTATGCTGATGGTACTCCCTAGGAAACATATTCATGTGAGATCATCCCCCCATCTCAATATCTATAAATACAATTACTGTAAGTTATCTGTATTTTCATAGCTGCTTGTTTCCTCACACTTAATATATTCAAGACTTTTTTTTTCAGTGCTGTGAATTGCATCTACATCTGCATAAGTGTTAGGCACACATGTACCTATGAGCCACATTCCCAGTGAAACATAATTTATTTACCCCACAAACAACATCTCTTGTGTTTACTATCTTGGAGAACAGCACCAATAGCTCCAACATTGCTGATGGAGAAAACTGAGTGATGATAAATCTTTAATAACATACTCTCTCATTCATAGAAGTATCAAGTTGGGACTTGATACATTGTTTCAGGTGCCTTATTTTGTTTGCTGACTCCATTCTCAGTAATACCGCTTTCATACAATCAGATTCATTTGTGGAGTTTTATGAAACAGTCTTCTATGTGATAAACTTTTTTCTGACGCTCACCGCACCATCTTCAAAATAGAGCCAATGGTATTTTCTCAAATTCAGATGATCAAATTATTATTTTGTGAAACAAATAATTTCCAACTCTTTGCTTGGAAAGCTCTTATTTGGTATTTAAAGCAACTAATCTCTCATTGCTTTATAGTCCGCAATTTAAGTATCAGTTATTTGAAGACTTTCTTACACTCAAATTTTTTGGTTTCCCCAGTCACAATATATGCCATGTATATTTTAACATCCTAAGTAGTGTTTTTCTTCAATAGGCTATAAGCAGGTAGAAAAGGAATTGACTTTTATGTTTATAGGTAAGGCTGAACATATTGATAAATTCAGCAAATATTCTAATATTTGCTAAGTTGAATTATTCTTTTATAGCAGTCATAACTAATAAGAGTATATTAATTGAGTCTTATTTTAAATTAGGCAATACATTCATCATTGCTATTGAAAAAGTCTTCATAGGAAGTTACTGGAACACAAATCCTAAAAATAATGACTCTTTAATAATACCTCTCTTTCCAACCCCAACTCAAACTCTTTTACTTATCTGTAAATCTAATTTTCAAGATAAGTGAAAATTAGGTATATCCAATTTAAAAAACATACAAGCACTGTGTGAATAAACACATATATTTAAATTTAACTGTTAGTATATGTTGAATTTCCTTCATATATTCTTTACTGTGTCAAATTTTAGAGACAAATAACCATTAAACTAAAATAATGTAAAAGCTAATGAGGGAAGACCACAGATATATACAGTTTAAAGCAACATGGTATTTTGGTGATAGACAGAGGATGACAGGGAGGATCAGACATAGCTAATTTATGAATCTCTACGTACCAGAGAAATTAATGGTATTACAGTAATTTAAGACAAATGAATAAAAAGTCTAAATATTATAATTACATCATTTAAATTTGATGAATTTTAAAATGTTCTTAAGCATAAATATCTCAATTATTATAGCATATCTCTATTCGTTCATAAAATATACATTCATCAAACTTTTAGTGAAAATCAAGGAATTGTTATTTTATAATTATTTGGTAGTAATTTTATCTCATAAATATTCATCCTATATGGATTATATATTATTTTCTTTTTCAATCTTTTTATGCTATGAAGAGAAAATTGACCAGGAATTCAAAAATGAAATGCAAAATTGTAATAATTTTAGTGATTTATAGCTGTTTTCATAATTATGCACTTGATTAAATTTTCCAACTAAAACCAAAATTATTAGTAAAAGAAAAACTTAGTTATAAAGTTTATGAGGTTAGAGAAAGTCAGATGTTATGAGTTTTCCAATATTGTGAAATATTGTTTTTATAAGTACAAATGCATGCAGATAGTTAAAGAGACAAGTTTTTTCCCCTAGTTTCAGTGCTTTGAATTTAGAACAATTAGTTTAGGCTAGTCTCCAGTCAATACGGAAGTTACTGTTTTATATAAAATTGTTATAGTTGTGTGCCAATTATTTTACCCTCCACCTTTTAGTATAATTAAAAAGAAAACCTTACTAGGCTTCCAACATAAATATGAAAAATAAATAATCAATAATGTCATTGTGCTGAAATTGGGCATACCTCAGTGCCTCGTGTAAGCCATGGGGATGAAGCTGTTTCCTTCTTAAAACCTTGGAAAAAGATGTGGATAAATAGTGTTTCTTCAGAATGCAAAACAACCTGTGGGAACTTCATAAGCTACATGTTAATAGACAGCAGCTCTGCACATTTGGAATGCTGTGGAAGGAGCCGGAGTTCATCCTGACATCCACCCCAGGGGAGAAGGCAGTGGCACACTGATTTTTCTGCCCAAAGCAATTACCATTCAGTACTTTTCCTTGACCTGCAGACAACTTCTTTTTCCAAAGACTAAAAACTTAAATCAAATTCAATGTGCTAAAGATGTTAAAGTCCAAAGTGTATCTCAGATGGAGGGATTATTGAAAGGTTAACTACTCCATAAGAATTGTCCTGCAACAAATTAACAGAGTAATAAAAGATGTTTCTATCACAGGTCCCAGGATTAATTCAAATGGGTTTCTTCATATTCCTATAAAATGTATATGGATATCTGTGACTCCTTTCTACTTTAAAGTATTTTTATATTGATCACTATTTTAAAGCAATTATACATTAATTCATATGTGTGTGTGTGTGTGTGTGTGTGTGTGTGTTTGTAGACATATTTTAGCAGATGTTCGGTGGCTTTAAAGGTAAAATAAATCAAGCATCCTTAGTACTCCTTGGAACCATACAACTAGGGAGAACCAGGTCTACTGTATTGCATGCAAAGAGGATATTGCAAGAGGAAGCTTACAGTAAGAAATGTTCAGCCAGATGATCAAAGTCAACATCCACAGTAAGTCAGATTCAAAGGGATGGAAATTCAGATTTACCTTCTGTGGTCTTCCCACAGCTCCAACTTCTTGTGAACAGATTTGGGCAAGCTTTGGGAGGCTTCATGTATTCTTTATGGTGTTACTTATGGTCTGTCCTTTTAATTCTTACAAATACTACAAATATTTGTAAAATATTTGACTAATAGATGTCACCTATTCAGGTAAAGCATATTTTCATCTTTTTAAATCATTTAGACATAGTTAAAAGAAAATTTTGCTATCACCATATATTTCATACATTAACTAAATGATTAAATGATCATTAATATTCAAATGTTAGCTATTAACAGCTTTTTTTTTCTAACTTTGTAATTTTCAGGTCTCTTTACTTCATGGGGCCTCTATCAATAGTGAAGCAAAATCATTTAGAAAACATGAGTGATTCCTTTTGAAAGAAAGTTAATAGTATTTGGTATGAAATTTTTATTGTAGTGTTTTTAGTAAAAGCCTGTGATGCTTTAAAATTACAGCTTAAAGCAAGATGCAGAGGCATAAAATATGAAAGAAATAGTTTTTTTCATTGTCTTCCAAGAGTAAACTTTTCATTCTAATTTATTGAGTTAACAAGGATAAACTTAGTTTTCTATAATCACAGGAGATGACCTGAACCCTGATCACTGAAAGTTGCTTGAGTGTAGAAGGAATTTGAAACATATATTAAGTGATATCAAATGTTCCCACTATGAATCTTCAATGCACCATATATGTCCAATGATTATTTGATCCTTTCCAGCTATCATATAATTTAATTCTTTCTGTTTTACTATAATGCATGTAAATTCAGTGTTTTTTTCTTTATGAATGAAAATAATTCCTTTACAATGAGTCTTAGGAGTCCATTTTCACTTTCCTTTTCTTCTTTGATGGTTCTGACCAGAGTTCAAAACTTTTGTTTCTTTCAAAACTCTGTCTGTGTCTGGCTGCTTTTAGTAGAGTGTTGAACACACAGAGAATTGATATTGCTTGAAACTGATATTTTTTAAGCCTTATTTAACAAAAAACCTTGTGTAATACTTAAAAGTTGTAAAAGAAAATCTCCAGTGGAAAGTTTTTTTTTATTCTGTTTTCATATCCATAAAATCTGGGAACATATCATATACAATGTTAACATAAGAAATCCTATTTAATTTCTCCACTATAGAAAAAAGGACAAATTGGCCTAAATAGATATGTTTAGTTTAGTTATGCTACCACTTTTGTAAAATGTGGGACCAAATAATTTCTACTAAGTAAACATTGGTGGGATTGCCCATAATTTCAACTTTATGTGTTGCGGGTACAAGTTGATTGTCCTACACATGGCTTGCATTTTGTTCGCTCTCTCTCCTCCTCTCCAAGTGGAAGAATAATGAATACTGATTGTGCCAGGATCTAGTATGAAACACCAGAAGGAAATGGAAGTATTCAGCACACTGCTTATAATTTCAGCCTTGTAATTAAACATTCAAGAGCAATACCTATAGTGAACTCCTGGGATAAAATATTTATTTAAAATAAAATTTTAATTCTGTGAAATTTATTTGCTTTATAATTAAGAATGTGTTTTTGAGAACCTGGTTTGAACTAAGTATGTCCCACTTTTTATGGATCAAAAGCCTCAGCATAAGACATGAAACACTGAAATTACAAGAGAAAAACTTAGGGGAAACATTTCAAGGTATAAACATAGACAATGACTTTCTGAACAGGACTCTAATGCCTCAAGGAAATAATAACAAGAATTGACAAATGAAATTGCATCAAATTAAAAGATTTCTGCATAACAAAGAAAACAACTAACAGAGTGAAGAGAATGGGAGAAAAATCTTTACAGCCTCTTTATGACAGGGGATGAAAACCCAGAATATATAAAGTAAAAAATTAAACACCTAATGGCTGAATAATCCAGTCAATAAATTAGCAATGGAGCTGAAAAATTTTCAAATGAAGAAATACAAAGTGTCTATAAATATACGAGAAAATGTTCAAAATCTTTATCCATCAAGGAAATGCAAATCAAAGCTACAATGAGGTTCCAATTTACCCCAGTCAGATGACATCAAGGATAAGAATGTTGGTAAGGAGATGAGTAAAGGAAGGAATACTTAAAGTGTTGGTAGGAATATAAATTAGTCCACCCACTATGGAAATCAGTCCAGAGGTTTTGCAAACAACTAAAACTAGAATATGAGCCACTTATATCTATCCTAGTTATTTATCCAAAGGAATCAGAGGCACCACACAATACAAATAACCTGCATACTCTTGTTTAATTCTCATCCCAATATTCTCAACAACCACAGCATGGAATCAGCCAAATTGATTATCAATGGATGAATAGATAAAGTAAATGTGGCATATATACACAATGTACTGTTATTCAGGCATTAAATAGAATAAAATTGTGTTGATGGTAGGAAAATGGATAGAATTGGAGATCATGCTGTTGAGTAAAATGTACCAAACTCAGGAAAATAAGTATCACATATTTTCTCTCTTATGGGACTCTAAAAATAAAACAAAACAAAAACAAAAGCATTGAAAGTAGAAAGGCACTAGGAATGAGACCAACAAGAGTGGGGATGGGAGATAAGTGTGGGTAATGGTGTGAAAAGATATGATCAAAGTACCTTACATAGCTCTATAAAAATATCATACTGAAGCCCATTATTTTGTACTATTAATTTGCACTAGTAAAAATAAAAAAGTTTTTCATGTATTTTCAGAATGTTTGTGAATTTCACTGGGTATATAAATATTCAGTTACTGGAAACTAATCTATTTACATGGATTTTCATCACTTAAATGAATTTATGCCAATAAATAGAAAGGAATAGACAGATGGTGATAGAGAATTAGGTAGATAGATAGATGATAACAGTTAAACAGATTGCTTGTTGTTTACATCTGTCACTGTTTTATTTTTACTTATTTCTTTATTACTGGGGATTAATCCCAGGGCCTCACACATGCTATCTAAGACCTCTACATGTGCACCTCCTCCATCACTTTTTTTTGTAATGATATTTTTAAAGTATCCTATACTGGCATAGTTAGCTTATTGGTGAGAACTGGGTTAATGAAGCAAAAGAATGATTTTTATAGCAATAAGGAGATTGTAATATTTCATATTATAAGCAATGACTATAGCTATCAGGATTATTAATACTGAGTGACTAAGATAATTGCAAACATTTTTAACTTATAAATCAACTCAAGGGATATAGAAATCAGATATACTATTCCTACCATGAGAAATGCTACCTTTTGCTATTTTGTTTTATCTAACTTAATTTTCTATCTTAGTGAATAAATACAGTTTTGTTTCCTGCTTAATTCTAGGATTTCAAAATGGGTATGAGGATTTATTGTTCACTAAATGAAGGCAATGATCAGATTTGAAGTTATAATACAGAATTATTTTAACAAGATTATTTGATTTCATTAAATTCAAACTATTTGAAGATAAAAATGAATTTATTAATACACTGCAGTTTGCTGAGAGAATTAGAATAAGCCAAGTATTTTAAAACATGCAAAATGCTTATCATGTTTTACTTTTATCCAGTCTTATAACTATTCAAAATGAAATTGGCATAAAATAACACCTGTGAACAAACACATCTTACAGAAACTTTTTTTATTAATAATTACAATGAGACAAGATAAAAGTATACTTATTTTTCTTGAAATTATTATGATAGCTCAAACTTGGCGGCAATACTAATAGCAATAATGATTGTAGTGTGGATTCAGTAATGTGTATTCTTTACCTGGTAATTTTCAAGCATTTTACATATATTAACTAGGTTACTTTTTCCAGAAAGACTTATGAGTTAGATAACAGTGAAATTGAAGTCTGTTTGTAAATAAGGGGAATTGATACACCTGCAAGTCATTTACTGGAGTTCACATAGTTGATGATGACAGAGTATGTGTTCTCAACTATTGAGCTCTATTGTTGCAATTGGAAGTCAGTCACTAGGGATATTTAATGAGAAAAACAGCACAGAATTTTAGGAAAAAAATGTCCTCTTTTGGAAAGCGAATTCCTTACCAAAATACTATTGTGTAGTTTTTTTTTTTATCTTCCAAGATTGGTTGTGTTTGATAAATAGTTTTGCTGTGGAGTATAGAACTGAGTATTTCGTTCTGTCAGATAAAATTTCAATGCTTCATGCTTACATGTGCTTTTATATAACATTTTCTATACTCAAGATAGTACAAATACAGACTTTTAAAAAAATGCTAATGACCTTTCTAATTAAAATTCAGTTTCTATTTTCACATTTTTCTTTGAACCAAGGTCAATTATTTTCAATCGCTCTACTCGTGAACCCATAATACTTAGTGATAGATTTATGGTTCAATATTTTGAGATTCCTTTCAGAAAAAAAAGTTGTATATAACTTAAAAAATTAAGCTTACATAAAGTTGACTCATTATGACTGTCTTGATATAATATGAGCTGAAAAACAATGTAGTCCAACTTGCCTAATTATCTTGAAAACACTGATACGCTGTGTTCAGCAGACAGCGTTGCCTGCATTTCCCAGAGCATCCAAACCACTACATGTGGAATTTGATCAAGCAAAATGCTTTTGAGTTAGGTAGAACACCAAGCTATTGTTCTCATATGATAATTCCTCATTCCTGGAGGTATTCTCCATTTGTCATTTTACTCTTTTTAATGCTCTGATGAGCTGTCGTTTTTGCTTTGCTTCTGTATTCCCAGATGCTACTCAGTTCTTGGCTCTGACAGCTGGATTATGAGTAGTATTTGAGGTAAATTAAATCAGTGATAAATTTTAAATAGAAGTATAATATGAGGGCAAGCAAGACATAAGAAAAAAAGTCAAACTAACAGAGTAGTCCATGGGAAACTGAATCTGGTGCTGGTCAAAATAAAGGAATAATGCCTGTCAGAACTGTCCAGAGTTTTCCTAGGGAAGTGGATGTCTATCGTAAGTGGACAATGCATCATCACTCAACTCGCCATCATGAAGAACATGATTTCAGGCTACTGGAATCATTGGAGTGGCACAGAACACTAAAAAGTAATGCTGTGGTTACTAGTTTTGTTTATTTTTTTGTTAGACATTGTTGGCAGGACTTTTGACTTCATATACATAAAAATGACAGATTCTTTTCCTCATGAAAGTGGGAAATCCAAATTAAAAAAAAGCTTCATGTGATGATGTTTGGTTCAAAATGAACTCTTGACCTTGCTTTACAAAAATAAGATTTTTAATCATGATTTTCTTCAATGAGAAAATCTTTTGCTCTGTACTCTGAAATTTTCCTTTTAAATTTTAAATATCACATAAATGTAATCTAAAGTTTGGATTTTTAATTTAGTTCTTTTTGATATTGTCAGTGCCATAAAACACATAAAAATGCCAAATCCATGTATCTATTAGTAAAGAACAGACTGCAGGAGGTTCCAAAAGTTGATAATTGGCTAAGGAGACACTTCTCCTTCCCAGGAAATGTCTGTTTGCACCAGAGAGACATCTCCTCCCTTGGGCAATACAAAAACCCAATTTCCACCCTGACCCACGGGACCACCAGTTTCCGGGTCTTGCTGCATGCCCCCATGCAGCCTTTTTAATCTCTTCTCTACAAATAAAATCTTTCTGACCTCTGCTGCTGGAGTTTGCCTCTGCTTTCATTTTCAGAGTGGACCCAAGAACCCTCAACAGCTGAAAATTCCAACCAGGAAGGAAAAACTTCTTCACCTGAGGTCAGTACATGTTGTGCCAAACTGGAGGGGACTGCCTAGGAGTGGTCATGATAGTCCAGCACTCTGATGGGGTCTGTCCTCCAGGAGTGCCCCCCACCATGGCTTAGCTACTGTGGATCTCTCAGGCCAACGCATTCTCTCTCTCTCTCTCTCTCTCTCTCTCTGACTTGGGAACCTGGGAAATAAGCTCTGGGCCCTTTACAGCTGTTAAGGCAGGCAACCTGAGAAATCAGGGGCCAAACAGGGGCTTATACTTGACTGCCAATACTACATGGGCAGAGCTAAACTTCAATACACAGAGGCATTTTTTCCTCTCAATTCTCAGCTCCCTCCCTCCTTAAACTCTCTCCCTTTCAGATCTGACCTGCTTAGGAGGAGGTCCAAAACCAGCCAATGGAAAGGAAAGTTTCTCTTCAAGCTGTAAGGGTGCTTTGGCCAGGGCAACTCCCAGTGACACCCCTTGAAGGCTAAAGATGCAACTTCCTGACTGCCCTCAGGCTCCAAATGTGGTTAAGTATCTGAGTCCTCCAGCCATGTCTACAGCAAACAGACAGTCAGATCGCTACACTGTCTTCACAGTTCCTGTGGCCCAAGAGTGGAGGTCACTCCTCACTTCCATTGCTCCAGTACTGCCTCTGGCAGGATCAGCCTGGATAGCAGTGATGACCAATAATTCCTCATGCTTTGAGCCTGGGAACTCTCTTTCCCCTAATCCTCAGTTTCTCCTTCCTCTTTCTCAAGTTGATCAGGATGAGTGGCCTCCCCTTTTTCCTAGGCATCAGTGGGCTTCCTTCATCAGTCTGGGAGAGATCCCTACATCACCTGTGACAGACACCAAAAAATGCTACCCTCTAATTTGGGCTTAACTGTTTTTGTAAGGCATCTGGTTAATCTGGTTAAGCAGGTTCCCATAGTCTGCCCTCAGGGAGTAAAGAGTTAAGGGAATGCAAACCTCAACTTTCTGTGTTTTTCTTCCTTACTGCAGCAAAAAAAAAAAAAAAAAAAAAAAAAAAATTCCTTCAGACACTACCTCTCTTTATAGAAAATACATGTGTCTCATATATAGGGGGACAAAAGTCTACCTCATCAGGAGTCCCCATCCATGCCTCCATAGGGATCCTCCCTCTTGGTTACTTTGATAGAGTTGTTTTAAAATTACAAGCCTTCAGCTGGCAGAGGAGAACCAGGTATCTCGGTTGCAAGGCAAACAGGCAAAAACCAAATTGATCAGGATCACTCCAGAGGGGTGGCTGCAGCTGGACATACCTAAATGTCTTCCCCACAACCTTAGCCACAGGTGTTAGTGGCAGGAGAGCAAGGGAGAGAGGGACGCCCTCTCCCACATAGAGGATCTCCTCACCTGGGGATGCCTAGGTAAAAGGAGAAAACCTCTGTTCAGGTGATAAATTTTCCCTTGCTTCCCTTTTTAGATGGGGAATCAAGCTTCCAAGATCCTGGAAGGATCCCCCTTGCCTGCTTACTAAAACATTGGAAAGACCTTGATCCAGAAAGTCTTCAATGGAAGTGACTCAAGTTGTACTGCACCTGGACCTGGCCACAATATCCTCTGGGAGATGAGAGAAAATGGCCAGAAGGAGGGAGCATTAATTATAATACTATTCTTCAATTAGATATGTTCTATAATAAAGGAGGAAAAGTGGACTGAAGTCCCATGTATTCAACTTTCCTTTTTTCTAAGTGAGCACCCAAAATGGCTGAACAAGTACAGGCTAGATACCCAGAGTATAGTGACCCTTTACAAAAAGCCCCCAAACTCCCTTGAACCAGAACCAAAAAAAAAAAAAAAAATTCTAATGCCCTAGGGCCCCAAACAATGTCAAAGGGGCCTCTCCCATGACAGAAATCAAATCTCCAGGGGAGCCACAGGGTATATATTCCACCCTGAGGAGACTGGTTGATAACCTATCAGCTTTCCCTCTACCCCCTTACCCAGCTACCTCCACCCTTGACACTGTCCCACAGGACTCTATCCCCTCCAGTTAATTCCTGGAGGGTATAAGGCTCACATTCCTTTTAGAGTAAGTGAACTTAAAGAAATAAAAAAGGATTTAGGAAATTACACAGAAAACCCAGATCAGTACATCCAGGCATTCAGATAAGTCAGCCAAAATTTTGAACTGAGCTGGAAGGATGTAATACTATTATTATCCTATGCCTTAACTTCCCTAGAGAAACAGTGAGTACTAAATCAAGCATTTGTAGCTGGGGACAATTATCATTTAGATAAATGTGGCCCTGAAAATAACAAGCATTAATGGACCCATAACCACTTCATCCACTGCATTCTTGAGGGTGTAAGGAGAGCCAAGATAAAACTCCTTAATTACTCCCAAGTCATGACTGCACAGCAAGGACCCTGGAAACCCCAGTAGCTTTCCTACAGAGACTTAAGGATGCTTTACAAAAGCATACCAACATTGTACTGGAGTCACAGGAGGAGGAGATCATCCTAAAAGATAAATTTCTAACACAGTCAGCAGCAGATATTCTTAGAAATCTTCAAAAACTGGTGGCTGAAGGGAGCAGTGATCAAGACCAACTGGTCTGTGCAGCCACATCCACATACTATAGGCAAGGATGTGGGGAAAAAGGAACCCTAGTACACTGCTGGTGGGAATGCAAGCTGGTGCAACCACTCTGGAAGAAAATTTGGAGACTTCTTAAAAACATAGATCTGCCATATGATCCAGCAATTCCACTCCTGGGGATACACCCAAAGGAATGTGACACAGGTTACTCCAGAGGCACCTGCACACCCATGTTTATTGCAGTGCTGTTCACAATAGCCAAGTTATGGAAACAACCAAGATGCCCCACTATTGATGAATGGATTAAGAAAATGTGATATGTATACACAATGGAATTTTACTCAGCCATGAAGAATGAAATCTTATTATTTGCAAGTAAATGGATGGAACTGGAGAACATTAATCAGAGCAAGGTTAGCCAGACTCAGAAGACCAAAAATCATATGTTCTCCCTCATATGCAGACTTTAGATCTAGGGCAAATGCAGCAATGTGGTTGAACTTGGATCACATGACAAGGGGAGAGCACATACAGGAGATATGGGAATAAGCAGAAACCCCAAAACATGAAAGTGTTTGATGTCCCCACTCCAGAGGATCTAATACAGAAACCTTAAAGCGACAGAGGTTAACATGAGAAGGGGATCAAGAACCAGTGTAAAGATCAGTTAGCAATGAATCAGGTTGGGTTGTAACACATTTGTACATGAAAGCAATACTAGGAATCTTTCTGTATAGCTATCCTTAACTCAACTAGCCAAAATGCTTTGTCTTCCTTATTATGTTTGTGTCTTGTCTTCAACAAAATTAGACATAAGTGCAGAACAGGTTCTGCATGAAAGCGAGGGGTGGAGGGGAGGAGGGCAGAAGGGGGAGGAGGGGGGCAAGGGGGAGAAATGACCCAAACAACATAGGCACATGTGAATAAATGAATAATAATAAAAAATAATAAATAAAATCACGTAAAAAAATGAATCCAGCATCCCCAGAACAAATTCTGAATACTATGCATCCTGAGCACGTGTGGTTTTTCTCCATGGTGGTCTCCTTGGTACCAGAGACTGGTGGATAACAAGGGTCTACTTCACTTTACAAATATAAATAAAATAATATATTATTTATTGTAGATTAAGGTAAAATTCTGTGTAAAATGTTATATATTGTAAGTTGATTTTAGAATTAATACACCTTTTATACATGCTTCAATCTGGTACATAAAAGTAACAACACACATTTTTATACGGTCTTGAAAACTTAATTTTCAACTGAAAATATATGCCTGCTCAAATCCAGGATATAACACATTTCTTGTGTGCAAATCACAGTACCTTTTAATTCAAATAGCATTTCATTTACACCTCAGAGGCTGATGCTCCATTGTTTTGCATAGTTGAAATACAAGGCAGACAGCAAAACCAAACACTGAAACCATCTGTCAGGACCCAGGTTTTTATTATTATTCTCTGCTTCCTCAAAGTGTAAGGTCAGCACAGCAAGACATGATTCAATAAATATTCAGGATGGAAGTAAACTGTCTCAAAGTGGGAATTACCAGCAGCCAACGCAAATAGTAACAAAATAACAAGGAGGTCGTCTCCAGAGGCTTTGTTATCACTTGGGAATTGATTCCTTTTGGGTGCTGAGGAGTTTTAACTAAATAGAAATATTTGATAAACGTGATATCATTTAATATATTCCTTTCAAATATTTTTAAATTACTCAACCATTCTTTCAGCATTAGTGAAAAATTATATACACAAATGGAAGGAGAAATAAAAAGAACATCTGTCTTTATCCATATGTGATGTTATGGTATAACTAGTAGAATATTGACTCATAGATCACTGATTATAAATGGATTAAAGTCAAATGCTAAAGATTTTGAAGACTATGGAAATAAAGTGAAACACTTAGAGTTCATGATAGTTTATATCATGAACACTATTTGTCCAAAGGTACAATGATTCATTGCACTCTCATTAGGACAGTTTCTGTTTTTGAACAGGGATGAACAAAATCTACCCATTGTTTTCAGATATACGTATTTTAAGAAGACCATTTTCTTCATTTTCTCTTAACCATTTTCCTGGGCAGAATTAGTGTTGCTGATTCAATCACATTAATTATTTCTTTTCTCTCTATTCTACATGAAATTGGTCATTTTTACTGTATTTTAATTGAAGTGAACTAATGTTCCAATGTAGTTGTCATGACTCAAAATTACTGTACTCTTTGCATTTGCTGGTAAGATTTGCAGAGGCAGGTGGCTTTGATAGAGGGTCTATATGGAATACTACATCTGTTTATGGCATTGCAAATGTGGGATAGAAAATTTTGTGGTACATGACAGGACAGTGGTTTGGATGGCTTTGTACCCACCCATTAAGCCCACTTCACTTTTAATTCTTAAGAATACTGGAGAAACCTGGTCAGACTTCACAGCATGCAGATTTCTGAGCCAGGAGTACTGCAAGCTAGAGTGGACTATTTAGTGAGCATTGTCTCAAAAAAAAAAAAAAGTTGGGGGTTATAGCTCAATGGTAGATTGCTTGCCTAGCATGCACAATGCCCTGGGTTCAATCTCAAGGAATGGAAAAAAACAAAAAGAGTAGTTGTAGAATGTGTTGCTAATGCAATACTCCCTAACAGTGAGGTACTGGCTTGATTCTAGTTCACCTCTTATAGCAGAATGTCTTTTAACGCTGTAACTCAGATTGACATGTTGCCTCTAAGATGTGAGGGCCAGGTTGCACTGCTTTATAGGTTATCAAAACTTTGGTGCAAATAGAGCAAGTGTAGATTCCACTTTATCTACTCCAAGGTAGCTTCTTTGACCCTTGTGGGACCCTTTGCAATGGATCCTCGGCTTCAGTGATTCCTTTTTACCTGCCTGTAATTAATGAACTCAATTAAAGTAATTTGTGTGTAGGTATTCTCTCTCACTAAATTCAGACTCATAATAAATACTGCACTGTGAACCTGCTTCACACATGCCTATCAACAAACTAATATTGATAGTTTAATGAAGTAGTAAGTTATGTTTGCTTAAAAAGAACTTTTACTCAATGTACATTATTGTAAAGGATATCATAAATATTATTTCTAACCAAAGCATTACGTGATGTCAAATACCTCTCTGCTGTGTATTGCAGATTTAATTCTTGTGAAATTTATTAGATTTTTCTAGTTTCAAATAGAGACTGAAGCTACATTCTCAGAATGCATGCAGATTTCTCTTCTTGGCATATCTCATTTCCTTGAAAGACTTAAGATACATACATTTATATGATTCACAAAATCCCCAGGAATTCCTAAAATTTGATGCTATATTATTGTTCATAGTATTACTCTGTTGAAAAATTAGAAAGCATTGACAATGGAGTGAAGAAATATCACATGGTGGTTAAATGCAAGTGGTCTCTAATTCAGACTTCTGAAATTCAAATATTGCCTTTAACCCATATTTCCTGTGTGGATGGGGGCAAATTATTTGACCTCTTCACAAGTTTCATTCTTCTCCATAAAATAGATATACTGTTAATAACTACTTCATGCTGTTTCAAAGTTTAAGAGTATTTCTCAATGTAAGCTTTTGGTATACGACCTAACCAATATGAAGACCACCATCCAAAATATTTGTATTGTGCTGATAATGAGTTCTGGGCAAATAGACTGATTTGGTTGGATAGGAAAGAAAAATGAATGCTCTGATTTACTTCATCAAAAATAAAGTCTGAAGTCTATTTTTACTTTAGCAGAGACTTTAATATGTAATCATCAGAAGATTACTTGGAAATCCTTAGCTAACATTGAAATTGGAATAATCTAATTTAATCATTATACTAGTTGATTACTGCAAGAATTGTGATGATTAACAAAACACTTTGATATTCTAGGCTTTGGTGCTGTATCATTGAGAACACAAAAACAGTCAGAAGAGCTTAGCATTCTTTTTCTTTCCTCTTTTTTTTTTTTTTTGTTCTTTTTGGTGAACTGTCTAGCTTCTTTGCAAAGTCAGAAATTTTAATTGGAAGTTAGTTCCTCTCATCTCTTCAAGAACCCAACTCCAGCTATCTCTCATTTCTGCTTTTACAGCTGTTCCTAAATGTTGCTCTTGCAATTCATCTACACAAACCGAAAGCAGAACCATCACCTCTGTAAAGTCCCCTGATAACACAGAAAATATATTTCTTTAAAAAGTAACTATAAACATTTATTTCAACTTTGCTTTGATTCTCTTTTAAATCTATTCATTTACTTTTTCTTATTGTCTTTTGTACTTTGCTTTCTTCTATAATAATAGGAACACAATATTATTTCACTAAATTTCTATTGTGTTTTCCTTCTTCTTTCTCTTTTTCCATTCTACACAACAAAATAAAAAAATGCATGATGGTAGAAATTTAAGAATGCTTTCTTCACATCTGTATTTTTTATTTTAGAATGTTTGCTGATAAATAATATACATATAGGGAGTATATGTTGATTGAATAAAAAAGCAAAAGATTATCAATTCTTAAAGTGGGCTTGTACCTGTGTGAGGCTCCAGCCTGTAATTCTAGCTACTAAGGAGGTGAAGACTGGGAAGATGCATTTTGAGGACAGTCCATGTAAAAAATTTGCTGACCCCCTTATCAATAAGAAAACTTAGGTGCAATGTTGCATGCCTGTCATCCCAGCTATTACAAGGACCATAAATAAGAGGATCTTGGTCCAGGCTGGCCCAGGCAAAAAGCAGGACCCCGTCTCAAAAATACCCAGAGAAGAAGGGATGTGAGGTGTGGTTCAGGCAGTAGAGCATCTGCCTAGCCAGTATGAAGCTCTGAGTTCAACTCCTATACCAACAGAAAATATTATAAAAAGAAATTCTAAAAATGAAATTTAACATGTTAAAGGAATTTTATCAGAAGAATTTATGGTCTAAAATCGACAATTTAATAAGGGGAAATTGATAACCATATCATTTGGTTCTTACAAAAAACAAAACTTAATTCTGGGGAATAATTTCATCAAATGTTCAAGAAGAAAGTATAAGAAAATGAAAAAAAGAAAATTTCCTTAAAATCTCTGTCTAGGGAAGGCTATTTATTCATGAAATCAAATGTACACACTGCAATAAAAAAGTTATAAATAAATTTAAAATATCATAAAAGAAAATATTGTTGTCTTTGGTTGAATAGCATATATACTATATGGGTTTGTGAATATATACATACACACATTCATAAACACATATGTACTGTCATCCATGTTAAAACTGAATGAAAGGTAAACAACCTAAGAGGAGAATGCCAAAAGATCAATTGGTAATGGATATTAAGAGATAAGTTAGAAATATTTATTAGTAGTATAGTTTTTTTTCTCCCCCTTCCCAATAAAATAATTTTGACAGAGAGTTGGATGGGATATGAATTTTGGTATGCATTTTTTGAGAAGCAACTTGTCTACACTTATTACAAGACTGTTTTGCACCATTCTTACTAGCATAGAATGTTTCAGAAAAGAAAACACATAGTCACACCACACATGCACATTTGTAACCACACACAATTTTTGTTCAAAAGTGAAATATATGTTATTCAGTTGTTTAAATAAGCATTTCAGTTATCAAAAGATTGTTTAATATTTCCTGTATTTGTTTTTTTCTGTTCAAACTGTCTTCTTCACACACATGAGTATGAAACTGTATGCCAGTCATTGTCTTCAGTGGAAGGTCAAGAGCCACATTCAGAATTCTGCTGGACATGGTTCTCTGAAGAGCCCCATGGCATAGGACAAAGACTGTGTGAAACACTGAACTCATTGTTTTCCAACAAAACTAGGAAATACAACCTAATGGGTCACCATTTTGACAATTATTTGCTCACAATCTGGAGTGCTTTTTCACCAGTCCTTGCTCTGCTATGTATATCAACTAATACACCTGCTGTTTATACTTTTTAAAACTTCATTCTACCTTTTTGGTCAACATACCTGCTTCTTCTCACTATTTTTGAAATTTCTATACCTACTTAAAATCTCTTCCTTATTCAGAGTTTTTCTGGTTCTGTTTGGCATTGCATACACTGTCAGAATTGTGCTTCTAAAATTCATGTTAGATTATTTCTCTCTCTTTTCAAACTATAAAGATTATCTTATTTCCAAATTCTAACCACTAATGTTCCATATTTGTTGCAGGAGTTGCCAACCTCTGAATCTCAAAGCTACGCTCAAATTCACTCAGTTAAAAATAAATTTATTTTAGAGGAGAGAAAGAGGGAGAGAATCCTTGGTGGTCACAAAAAAAATTAAAAAGTTATAGTCACTGCTAAGATTCTCTTATACCTGGCATTTACTGTCCCCTTTGGTAGGAACCCAGAACCCAGTCCTTCTCATTAGACTTCTTTTCTTTTCTTTCCCTTCTTAAATGATAGTCTTTACCTTTGTGTTTAAAATATTAATAATGTTATGCAATAGTCATTGGCTTTGGTGAAAATGTAGGCGTACTATTCTATGAATTTATATTTTTAATGTTAAAAATACCAAGACTATTATGTACTCTGCCCTGGAATCTTAATTAATTTTGTGGCCAGCTCTGGGGATAGAGGAGCCAGGCAGTTCCCTTGAAGAGACCTGACTCCACCAACTTTCCAAGGAAAATGGAACTGAGACTGACTTGTACCATTTGCAGGGTCTAGAGCACACTCCACATGGAAATTCACATATGTTCTCTTGGTCTTGATTATGAATTTGGTTCATATATTTTACATGGATCTCACTCTTTAAAAGCTATTCAGTTTTTCACAGATTTTATTTTTCTCCTCACCTGGGCATTCATATTTTCTAATTCTATAATGACAACTATTCTGTCATGGATTATTATCAAGATCATGATGATGCTACAGTATGCTCAGTATGTAAACTGTGAATGTATTTTTTTTTGTGTGTCTGGTACTGGGAATTGGGTAAATTGAACTCCGAGTGTCTTACTTGTTAGGCAAGTGCTCTACCACTTGAGCCATGCCCATAGTTCACTGAATATATTCTTCTAAAAATTTACAGGTTGCAAATGTAAATATTTGTATAATCATTATTTTACTTATACCTTGGTTGTCGTTTTTTAAAATATTCAAAACCTGTCTTAAATTAAAAGCTATGATATAGAATAATTAAAATCCAAAAATTTTGCATAGAATTTTTATTTTATATACTCTGTTACATGTCATTAATGTTATAAAAATACTACTTCCAGTTCTAAGCATCAAAGTCATCCTAAAGAATGGTGTTAATGTGAAGAATGGAGATGGGCTTCATGTGTGTCATTCTTACAGCATACACACAATCTCATGAGCAAGATGAATTGCTTCACATTACAAATGTACATCAGCCTCTATTTGCCTCTTTTATGAAAACCATTTCTAATTCATAAGTCCTTCTGAAATCACAAATGGGAACATCAAGATAAGCAAGCAAACAGATGTTTAGAACTGCTGGGAATCAATACCTAATTATGCACAAATCTATTGCATTCTTGCTGTCTGAGCAGGAGTGTTTGAAAGTTAATTAATTTGTCTTTCCTCTTATCTAAGCACATCCATCACTCAACTCTTACATACACGCTGAATCAATATTCATCTCTAACATTGGCAAGAATACAATGTACAAACCCCATGTAGTTAGAAACAGTTGTATTTTGCTTTGAAGTCACAGGACACATATAATAGGCTGTTTCCTTCTAGAGTGAAAGATGTTATCACTAGAGTCGATGTATAGATTTTTTTGTTACTTTTTTTAAATAAAATTTTATTAGGATATATTCATTATATGGGGGGGTTATAGTGACAATTACAATTAGACTTATATTGTACATTATTTACATTGCCCCCATTGTCTCTCTCCCTCAACCCACTCCCCACCCCACTTAAAGCAATTGCAAGAGGTTTCCTAGTTCTGTTTCATATAGCTATAAGAAATCCATCTACCATATACCATCACCTTAATCTCCTACATTTTGCAATTGGTGCCCTGTCAAGTGCTGAGTGCTAGAGTCAATGTGTGAGGTTCTTATCTGTTCTTTAATGAGTGTGATAACTTCACAAGGAGTTCTAAATACATGAGAAAAATATATAAGAAAAATTATATAAGAAAAACTATAGTAAACTTTGGAGGAAGTCTTGGGAAAAGTTGCTATAGAATTTCTAGGCAGAAAACCAGTGTTTAATTTTCATGATTGAGATAGTCATAAAAGGAACAAATGTCACCTGACTAAACAAATTCAGTTGACTCCAAAACTTTTCCAACTCAACAAACTCAGTAAATGTAATCCCCTCAAGCCCTAACTCCTATCCTTATCCAATGTGGAGGACTTTTTCTGTGGTCCATTATCAATGAACAGTGATTAATTCCTCTGTTTTCTCCCATTCGTTACCCTTATTCCTGGTGGAAACTCTTCTCCATGTGTGCATCTGCACAAGCAATCATTTCTGTGGAGACAAACTAGCAAATAAACAAATCCACACATGCAATATGAATGGATTTATTTTAATTCACAACCAGCAATTTCAAATCAGCAAACATTTCCCTCATGTGTTTGCTTTCTCACTCTCCAAAGCAAATGTTTCATGCCTCCTCAAACACTGAGCATCCTGTATTCCATTCAAATGATGACATTTCCTTATCTTTCAATGAGATAAGAAACATCACAAGTAGCCAATGTCTGGTCTAACTGACAGCTGTCGAGCTCTGGCCTCCCTCCTGCTACAATGAATGATGAGCATTAAATTCTGTCATGATACTTGATTAGTTCCTAATATAACAATGTGCTTTAGTGTCTTCTATAGTACGAATGTCTCCTCTGAAACTCATGTTGACATTTCATTGCCACTAGATGGTATTGGGAAGTGGGACTTTTAAGAGGTAATTAGTCATGGAGGTTTCCCCTGCTCATATAAATAGATTAATTCCATTATCAGTTATTACGGGAATGGCTTTGTTATAAAAGCACTGTGTGTGTGTGTGTGTGTGTGTGTGTGTGACTATATGCTATCCTCTGTCACTTTATGAGGGCCTTTACCAGATATTGCCGCATTGATAATGGACTTCCCAGCCTCTAGAACTGAGAGAGATTTCTTTTCTTTGTAATTTACCCAGTCTTTGGTATTTTGTTATAGCATTAGGAAATGGACTAAGGATAGTATTTTCTATCACAAAACAAGAGAAATGGAAATACTGCCCTGTCTCAGATTCCTTTTTAACTATAACTTTTTTATTGTTATGCTTCTAAATGATCCATGAAGAAAAACTCATATATATATTTATAATCATTTCTTTTCTTCCTACTTTCTCTTTAATAAACTATTGAATTTTCTGCTCTAAAAATTTGCCAAGTGCTTTTATAAATGCTATTGAAGTAGATATTTTCTGCTTCATCCAAGACAATTTCCCTGGTGTTTTCTTTGTTAGGAACCTAAAACTTTCAAATTTGGTCTAGGCCTCCTTTACTCCTAAAACTGCTAGATAATTTAATCTAATTCATGATTTGTACAGCATATACATGTTACTCTCCTCTCCTATCACTCCAGATTTGTATATACATAATTACCTGATGTTTAAATATCTTATAGGTTCAAACTTAATTTTAAAATAGGACAATTAATTTCTTTCATAAACACTAATATAGTTGTCCCTTGTTATCAGAGGGTATATGGTTCCAAGGAAACCACAGTTGAGAAATATGGTTCAAATGATGCATAGAGATCAGTGCTGTGCTGGAAATGCTTGGTCATGTTTCCCATACAATTGCCCAATTTCCAATAAAGACAGGCTGCCTTTCAGCAAATTTAAGATTCTGACATTATCACTTCCATTAAGTACTTTTACCTTGCTTTTGGGCACCATTTGCTTTTGGGGAGGCAGAATTTCAGTTAGGGCAGGAAAACAGTCAGAGATCACACACAATTTAAACACAACTGACTGTAATGTGGGACTGACTGACAGCTTTTCTGCATCTACTGAGTTGCACAATATGCATCTAGGAATTTAAAAATTTTGTTTTTGAAATTTCTTTTAGTTTTCTAAATTTACTTTTTTGTTTATGCTTAGTCAAATCCATGAATAGGTAGGCTTACTATATTGCTTTTCCTTTTTTACCATCTGTCAAAGAATTCTACTATAAATGTACACAGCTATTAAATAAAAATATCTAGGATTTTTCTTTTTATCAGAAACAGTATATTCATATATATGCTAAATTTTGTCAGTCTGGTTTTCTTGAACTTTATTATTACCATGTTACATACTACCAAACTGCTTCTTATCTGGCCATGAAAAAGGTCATATACTAGAGATCTCTTGTAAGTCTGTTAGAAATTCATAATTTCAGACCCTTAACCAAAATCTGTTTTAAGAGCTAGACCCATGTTATTTATATTTACATTAAAGTTTGCAAAAACTTGTATATAATCTCTCTGTTTCCCTAACTGAGCAAGTTCTTTCTTTACTTATGATCTCTGCAATGTTTACATTCATTGCCAATGATGCTTTATCCTAGTTATCAGTGGCTGGGTTTTTCTTTCCATTCAGATCTCTAATTCTGCTGCCTCCTGGTAGTGGTAGAATAAAAATTTTAATGAGCTTCTTAGATTTCTACAAGTCTGGTATCAGGTTTTGTTCTAGACTGTCTTCTCAAGTATGTTTATATGGTAAGTGGTTAGTATATAGAGAGAATGCTCTGTTCTCTGGGAGAATAAAAGTTTGCTGCTGTTCTAGAAAAAAATAATAAAGGTAAAGTCTCCCTTCTCAGTAAAGCTTGTGCATTCAGTAGCAGCCCACTCGTAAAGACTGGTGTTACCTAAATATGAATTTTTTCACTTGTGCAGCAAAGTCACTGTGGGTACAGCATTCATATGGGCCTGGTTTTTCATTACTTCCCAGAGGCTGGAAGGTAAGAAGAACTGAGGTATGCATGAAAGTTGTGCTGACTACCTGGTTGTGACTAATAAACTGATTTACCTTCAATTATCCATGAAATTGGCACATAGAAGAAGTTCACTCTGTGAGAGAAAAGACCAAAAGGGAATATTCAGATTCTGTTCAGCACTCCTAAAATCAAGGTGGCCAGTAAAGACATGGAAAACCATTTCTCCAAAACAATATTAGTATAATTTCTTGTCTGAATGCATGTAGCAGAGCTAATTCCATTAAAGAAATAAATAAAAATTAATTTAGATAGAATAATTAAGAGTTACCTTTTCCTTTTGAATATTTAGAATATCTCAAAGTAATTTTGAGTAGTTGTACTAGTTTGATTATTCTTTCAATTCTCCAATATCAAAATCAAAACAGACAGGTAAAGCACATCTGCTTAAGACACATGTAAAAACACTAATTATTTTTCAGTTCATTACTGCTGGCTCGATGCTTCTAGGAAGAAAAACTGTATTTTTCTCTAACAGCTTCTAGTTGCTTGGAAGAGAATTTTATTATGAATTATGTGTTTCTCTAAATGGCCAAATTCCCTACTGAGCTTTTGAGGGTGAAAAGCTCATTATTCCAACATCTTAGTTAATAGCATTTCTCAAGTATAAATAGTAATATTAGTTAAATGAGTAATGCTATTCTACTACAACAACATAATTTAAGAGACAGTGCTTCAATGTTTCCAGTAAATTTATCTTATTCATTAGCTCTTTAAAGAATTGTTGTGGTAAGAGAATGCAAAAACTCACATTAGGAAAATTACTCATAGAGAACTAAAGGAGACAATACTTGTGATAAGGTTTGTTAGTTATTATTTCAAGGTAAATGTTCCTTGTTAATTTGATAACAAATTTTGTATTGTTATTTAATTTATATGTACAATGACATTAAAAAGTCATTGTGGGAAAGAATATAATTCATTTAAAATTGAAATTGGAGAGAGGGAAGTGGCTTATTACTATTATCTGTGTATATAGATTATAATATTTTCAGTGTGTGTTGAGGAGATATATTTGACCAACATACTAATCAACTTTGAACACACTTTAAAAGCAGTTAAGCATTTAGAATATGGGAGGTGGTTGTTTCAGTTTGCTGTTTGCTTCCTAGGCTGCAAAGGGAAGTTACTCAATTTTAGACACACACACACACACACACACACACACACACACACATATATATATTATTCATTTATTCATATGTGCATACATTGTTTGGACCATTTCTCTCCCCTGACCCCCACCCTCTCTCTCTGCCCCCCACCCCCTCCCCCTCACTTCCAGGCAGAAACTGTTCTGCCCTCTTCTCCAATTTTGTTGAAGAAATGACTTATATTTTAACAGTTATGATGACAATTAGGAGATCAATGGCATGGTGAAAATCCTTAAAGCCTCAAAGATTGAGTAAAGGCATTAAGGATATTTATCCTATGCAAGAGAAAATTCCTAATTATCTTTAACCATAGGAATAATTATTATGAAGAAGTTCACCCCTTCTATATTTCCTAGTTTAAATGTTTGGCAGAAGAGTCAAGAAAGGAATTTTTGAGAAAGTGAGATTTTATGAGAAACTTCAATATTGTGGGGTCGTGAACAGCATCTGGGCATTACAAGATAAGGGAACAGCAATTGCGAGGCTAAATGAGAATAAAGAAATTAAATGAGACTAAAATGAGAACAGAAAAATTAGAAAAAGCAAGGCCTTATAAATTCAAAATGTGATATGTATGTGAACATGGATATAATTGTGGTTTTAAAATCAAAGAAATATTCTAAGCAGTCAGACATACACACAGTGTTGATTAGAACATAGGATTTCTTTCAAACTAATCAATCCTGAATTCCTAAATTTTGGCTTAATCCAAATAATTAAATCTTCATATTTACTTTCAAATATACTATTTTCAACAAATAATATTTGCTTAGATTGAGAGTTATATGGCATTACTTAGAAATGTTTTTCTATCTCTACATAGGAAAATTTGTGTCATAAGTTTATGTTATGTATGTATCATTTGGATTTTGAAAATCTTAATGTGCAGCACAGTGAATGTTTGAGTTACATATTCAAATTATATGCATTGTGTTTTGTCCTGAAATATTTCTTTTTTCAAGTTAAGGCTTGTTAATTCATTACTTCTTTTCTTAATTTCTTTTCTTTTTATATCACTTTCCTATATTTCAATCATTAATTAATTAATTAGTTACTGGAATTGAATCTAGTGCCTCATACTTGCTAGGCAAGCACTACCACTTGTGCCACACCTCAATCCTTTTGTTTGTGTTTTGTTTTCTAGATACACTTTCTCTAGCTTTACCAGGCTGATCTTGGGGCTCAATCATCCTGTCTCTGCCTTTGGAGTTGCTTAGATTACAGGTAGGAATCATCACACCCAGCTCATTATGTATTTTTTTTCTCTGTTAGATTTTCACCAGATTACTTTAGTATAATTCCCTTATTTAGAGGTCAATAATGTTTGTATAATTTCAGTGGTGGTTTGTCTTGTACATAAATTCCTGGCAAAGAGAAGTTTAAAAATGTAATAATATTGTCACTTTATAAGAATGACATTTATGCTTTCAAGATAAACTTGAGAGAGAAAAATTAGAAAAAAGATAGTAAAAAAGATATACTTTTCTAAAACATATTTTCTACTTAAAATTGCATGATATTTTATAAAGTATTTTAATACAATTCCAATTTTTTCACAATTTTATATATCAGGTAGAAAACATTACAGAGATACTGAAATGTCTGGAGACATATTAATAGACATCACACAACTTGTGAAAGGTGACAAGAGTAAGGATTAATATCAACTTTTTTTCTGGTTCAGGATAATTTATACTTTTGGACAGTGACTTTTCCTGTAATAACTTGAAGATAACTCTTCAATTAATTACAAAGAAAATCCTGACACATTATACTTATTCGTGCAAAGATGTTGAAGAAAATATATTTCTCCCCAAGTTTTCCAGAATATGAAATATTCTTTTGTATTTGAAACCATGTTCTTTCTCAATTTTCATGATCTTCAGTAGTCACCAGCCTTCTGATTATGACTAGCTCCTATGACTATTTTTACCTTCTTGCTCTCTAATTACAGTGTTATGGACCTGCTTTTAAACATATATACAGTTCTGAAAAAATGTATTTGCCCTTGAAGAATAAAAAGTTAGTTACAAAAAAGCAATTCTCTAAGATCTATTTGCCAAACTGACCTATTCCATCCACATAATTCAGACTTTACTCTGATCAGCGTAGATCTTCTGTAGAAATGGGTGTAGGTATGTGGGGATCGAAGCTACAGAAATGTGGAAAATTTGCCACATAAATTTTGCAAAACATGTCACAAGTTAAATAAATTTGAAAAAAAGTACAGTTTATCAGAATTAAAGAGACTGTCTTAATTCTATGCCTATAAAATAAGAGTGATTAGCCTATTTCCAGGTCTAATTTAAGACTTCTTAATTTTAAGATTTCATTTCTAGATATTTCTATTCCTAGATTTTTTTCTATACAAGAACTTTTTCTAGGATTTGAATATACATTTTTAAAATCCTAAGGTGATGAAAATGAGGTAAGTGAGATATTAGAATATGGAGTAAGGAATGTGGAGTAAGGAAGAGACAAAAGAACAGTGACATCAGTAAAAATAGATATTAATAACTTAATGATAAATAGTAATAAAAGCCTAAAAGTTATTAATCTTCATTTTTCACTTCTCGAATCTCAACACCATCCAAAGTGGAACTGCAATATAGTTGTTCAATAATCTTTTGTTAAAAAATGAGTGAGGGCTGGCAGAGAGCCTCAATTGGTAGAGTGCTTGCCTAGCAAGCATGAGGCTCTGAGTTCAACCCTAGTACTATCTCCCAGCCCCCAAAAAGAATGAATGAATAAATGAATTCTTGAATAAAAATGCAGAGAAGCTTTACCAACATACACCACATGCAACATGCTTCAACCGTCTAGAACAATGGTCCTCAAACTTTTTAGCTCAAAATTCTTTTAAACTTTAAAGTTACTTTTAACTTGTGTAGTATATGTGGTATTTGCACTAATGTAAATAGTATTGAAATAGGTATTTATGATATTCTTTATAGAATGATAATGGACTCACTACATTTAAACACAGAAAAAAATTTTAATGTAAAATTTAGTGCCACTGTGAAATTGTTTTGTTTATTTACTTACCTATTTTTGTGGTACCAGGGATAGAACCAAGGGTCTTGCCCCTCTACTATTTAAACTACACCCCCAACTGTTATTTTCCATGTGTTTCTTTTGAGGGTCTCTCTAACTTTGCCTGTACCAGCCTGGACCTCTCGATCCTCCTGCCTCTGCCTCCCCAGTACCGAGTACTACAAGCATGCCCCACTATGCTTGGCTCACAATGAAACTATTTGACATTTTTATATTTATAAAAAAGTCTTTCCAGATATATTCATATTCTACTTTGATGATGCCCCAAAGCTTAACAAATCGTAGTTTCTTAAATGTCATTTATTGTAGAATCTGAAACCATATCACTGACATTTTGCAATGTTTCACATTAAAATCCACTGGACTTAGCTGCCTTTTGAATGAATATTTGACCTCCATGTGATTTTGTAACAAAGCATATTAGTCATTTGGAAGACACTGTAATGTTTGAATTATTTTAAAAATGTATACAAATATTGCATATTTCATTATACAGAATAAAATTATTTAAGCTCTAGAAGTTGTCAAACTCAGAGTGACAGGTATGTTTTCTAAAATTCTTACATTTGCTCTTAGCCCAAATTATAATTTGTTTTCTTTAAAGTGTTATTCTCTTTTCTGTATATTTCCAAGGAAATGTCTGCCAAGTGTGTAATCCATAACAACAGGTCATTTCTCATTCTCCCAAGAAAGAATTGTGGGTCATTCTAGAATGATTGTCCAGTTATCAGATCAAACAGTCACACTGGTGCATTTAAATAAGGTGGCAATTGTACCTTTTTATACACCATAAATATTTTATTCATACTTTACATTTTTAAGCATGAATATTGAAAATGTATGAGCACTGTTGCCAATGTTTGATAATATTACTTTTATGTCTCCTTTAAAAATGAAATTGGCTTTTGTTTTTTTGCATAAGTCTATGTTGGATAAAAACACAGTGATGTTTCAAAAATTTGGGTGACTTGGTTTATGAGAAGAAACTATCACTTTTACTCATCATTGGTCTTATACTATACAGAAAATATTAACACAATGAAGAAAATTAAATAATATTCAACTATTATTGTAAAAATAGTTATGCTCTCATGAACCTTCTAAAAACATTGTGACAGTCCCCAAGCAAATCTATGGATTGCTTATTAAAAACTTCCACTCTCCAAGACTTTGAGAATCAATTACATTTTTTCTAATTCAGTTTCATAAAAAATCTATTTTTAAATCAACTTTTCTTCTTTCTTCTAACTGTAAATAATTGTCAAATTCTGAGATTACAAATAAAATAAAACCAGCTTATATTCGTAAAGGAGATTTAAGTAATAGCATGTATATTCTGCGTTTTGACCAGATTGGACTGATGCTGATTGTGGTCTGATTGCCTATGTCAATGGATTATAGCAGTTTGGTGTATTCTTTCTAGCTCATCTATTACACCATTCATAATTTTGCTACAACACTGACATTTTGTTATCAGTTACAATTCTAGTATTGTCAGGATAAAAATATTCATACAGCATTATATGCACATTAATACATATGCCTGGGGAGGTCTTCAGACTCGGTCATCAGGAAACTTTCTTTGAATATTAAATTATAATATTGTTTATTTGTTAATTATTATTAAGCAAAATTAGTGCACTGTCATGAAAAATAATGATTTTTTAAATTGCTTCAAAACTATGATTGCCCTAACTTAAGCACCATCATCTTTATTCTGCTTTGCTCCTCAGATTTCTGAGGAATTTTATTCAATAGTGAAAACATAAATTTCAAGCAGGAATGTGGTGCTAGTAAAGGCAGAAAACCTTTATTTTAGCCTGATTTATGAAATAAGTGACTTGATTCTGAAACTTTTAGACAATTTGGTTATCTGATCCAAATAATCAGGGAACCCTAACTCCAGGTTGTCTTTATAGGACCCTTATTCTCTGGAATAAAAATCACTGTCAAAATAAGGAGAATGGAAAAATTGAGTACAGGGTATAGGAGGGTGAGTGAAGTAGAAATATTATGTACTCATGTATGAAAATGGAAAAATGAGACCTGTTGAAACTATTCCAGGAATGGGGAAAAAAGGATAAAGGAGAATCATGGAGGAGGTGAATTCAAGTATGATATAGTGTAAGAATTTTTGTAAGTGTCAGTGTGCCCCTAATACAGCAATAATATGACAAAAATAAATAAACAAATCCATAAAAAGAAAAATGGAGTACATTCACCTTTGTGCAGGTTACATGACATATATAAAAGTCATCATCTTTACTAGACTATAACTTTTGTTTCTGTTGTTGCAAAACATACAACACACTTGAAAATTTGAAATGTAGTTTTTTTAAATGCATTTACCCAAGAAATGTTGTATTTTTACTATTCCAAATCTACATTTAAAAGTGAAGCACTCTCTCACAGAAGTGAATTTTCTCCATATACTGTAAAACAACAAAAGTATTTAAAGTTTACTTTTCTGAAATTCAATTGCAAACATAACCTAAGAAATTAGTACACAAATCAACCTTTCTGGCAACATAGTTAAAGAAATGTGACCCATGATGGATTTATAGTGCACTAGTTTAAAAACTACATTTCCCAGAAATCCTTTCTAGTTTGTTCCCCTGAATTGTGTTCTGACAAAGATTCTTGCTTGGGAGTTGGAGTGCATAAGTGGAGCAGCAGCCACTTTCTGGACCTGATACACATTGTAGCTTTTCTGTTGGCTTAACCCCTTCCTGTGAGCAGCAGACAGGTGTACAACTGTTCTACATTTCCTTGGACCTTCCAATCGATTTCTTTGACTCTTGAGCTGGTGTACTCATTTTCTTTAACAGTGAAGGGCTCCCTTACAAAACACCAATGTCAGAGCCAGTAACAATAGACACAATTCTCAGGAACTTCAGCTTAGGTTTGAGGGTGACAACTTGTTCATCCTCTCCTGAGCCTTCTTCCTTTCCTGACTTCCTGCTGTTCTCTGGCCTTCAAGCTCCAGACAGTAAGGTAAAAGATTTACAGAAAGGCTTAGCCAGCTTCCTAAAGCTAAATCCCATAAGATACAAGTGTGATACTTTCATATATTGCAATAATTTATTTCTGTGCTGTTGAAATGAAATTTAAATATGCTTTATTTCTCATAATCTATTGACTATTCCTATAGTTAAGAAAAAAACTGCATGAAGTATTTTCTCAAATTTTTTCAGTTGTTTGTTATATAAAGAGTCCAATAATGGGTGTGAGGAAAAGGCAGTTATGCACATTTTTTAGAAACTGGTGACCCAGGTCAAATATACTTAGGAAATTTTAAAGAGAAAGATTTACCACCATTGAAGAGGGAAGGAGACAACATAGAAAAAATTTGCCTTTGTGAGATAAATTGATTTATTTTATCATCTTGGGCAGAGAGATACACGGTGACAATAAAGACTTGTATCCACTGTTCTGAGTTATCACATGCAAGACTGAGTTTTTTATATTCTTGTTCCATTTCTCATTTTCGAGTCCAAGTTTTATGATGCTAGATACCTTGTTCTGTTTTATTAATCAAATTATCCCAAGCACCAAGTGTGATAACCTGGCACAAAGTAAGTATTTGATGGGTAAATATATAAATGAACTAGTGAGTGAATGAATGATTATAGCACTCTCCTTTCCTCAGGTTATTAGGATTTAGTGGGAAAAGACTGCTTTTGCTTTTAAAATAAAAATTAACCTAGTATTCTTAAGGTCTAAGAAATGATATAAACATTTCAAAGCAAAAAAAAATCTTTTTTAAGCCATTAATAAAGAACAGAAGAGACTAAGGAAAAAGAAAATGAACAGTCGCAACAAAACTTTGTTTTCCCCTAAAGTTGATGTAGCTAAGACAGCATCTGTAGATATTTCTCTTTCTTTTTTAATAAACTTTAATCTTCTTCACAAGCTATGGTTCAGTTTTATTAACCAAGCTTCTAGTCTTGTAATTCTTTAAGTATCACAACTACCATAAAGCCTACTGCTTCTTTTATCATTTATAATTATGCAGCTGAAACCATTTCAATGGCAGCCAATAGAAAATTCAAAGTAGATTTAACAGCAAGAATATACATACTAGGACACATTCTATATATAAAAATTACAATTCAAACAATGCCATAAGTTTAGGAAGACAGAAAAACATTCATGTTGTACCTACAAAAAAGTAGCCAAAAGTCTTAACGAAGGGATCTGTCAAGACTCCCAAGGAAGAAATCTTATTTAGAGTAGAACTTGATATAAGAGTTTTAAAAATAATAATTTTATTGACAATATGATCAAGATTAAATGTAATAAATGAAATAGATAAAAGGATTCTTGGGATAAAGACTGTTGCTCAATGGTAGAGCACTTGCCTGGCATGCCTGAGTGGCCTTGGGCTCAATCCCCTGCACCCCAAAATAAAAGAAAATTGAAAAATAGGATTTTTCAATATGTCAGTTAAGAATGCTAAATGGAATAACAACAATTATCCCATAGCTAAGAATGAAATCAAGTAATTACAGAAGGATAAAAGGAATATTATATTATATAGTTGTTAAAGGGTAAAAACGGAAACTCACATATTAGTAAATATACAACGTCATGCTCAGTAATCACAGTCATGAAATTTAGGACATTCATAATATGTAAGGTGCATGTATGTTTCAAGAGTAAGATTATGTTTAGATAGAACACTTCAAATGCCCATGAAATATTTTATATTTTAAGTAAGTTGATATATGGCTTATTACGTTTTCACTGTTTGATTTTATCACATAATCCATAATGACCCATGATTATAATTTCTACTCCTATACCTACTTATTTTCCCCTCCTCTCTACTGAAATAACTTATGCCTTTAAAATTCCCAATTCTGATTATATCTAACTCCTTTCCCATATCTGCAGCTAGCACCTGAATTTGGTTGCACTTAATCACTAGGTCATTCTGCACAGTCTGACTTTAAAAATGTTGTCACAAGTGCAGTGGATCCTGATTGCTTCTGACAATGCCTACGTTTCATTGCCCAGTTCATTGTGCTCGCCTCCAAAATGATGATATGTCTTTTCTCTTCTTCCCATTCTCAACTTGTGTTATATTTATCATGAAAAAATACAGGAAATAGTAGAGAAATCCCATATTTCTTGAGCACATTATCTACTTTCTTAACAGACTTCTTGTACCCATCAAAGGTCATTTTTTTTCTATTTGCTCATCAGACTGATAAACTTTCACTCAGTTTAGATCAGTTCTCTCATAAGTATTCTTTATTCCTTCTATGTCATCTGCATTCTTCTATTTCTAAGACATTTCTTCAATTTTGTATACAAACATACTGAAATACATTCCATCCTCAAGATAAACAGAAAACATTCCCTTGACAAGACAGCCATCCTCAAGAACTGTTTTATTTTTACTTCCCGTTATGTAAATCTCAATATTGTCTGTATTTATAAACTTCACTTCCTTTTCTACAGTAATTCCTGGAACTAACATTTTTAAAAAAGGTCCTTATCTCCTCCACTCCTATAACAATTCCCAATGTCAATGTCAATAACAACTTTCACAATGACAAATCCAAAAGACAATTCTTGTTTCCAATCTAACTTGGACTCAGTGTTTGATACAGCTGAACATCCCCTCCTGACATTTCAATAACTATTTATTTAAAATTTTATGTTATGTATTTTTCAAAAATTTTTTAACTGACAAGTAATGATTATTATGGGGTTTCCCTCTTTTGCATTTTTAATATTTAATATTAGTTTTCTTGTTTTAGAACTTATCTAATAAACTCTAATCTGAAAATCACCAAATTTTCTATTTTCATTCCTGAATTTTCATTTGAATTTCAGATTCATATAATAGCTTAAATGGCAAGAGATATCAAAGTGAATCCTGTGTAGGAGTGAAGTCTGAAGTCACCCCAGTATCTAATCCCTGTGCTGCCTGTTAAGATAAATGAATGGTACAAATACTCAATTGATCATCAAATGTTGCTGTCATCCTGGTTTTTCTATTCCTATCTCAAGCTGAGGCAGGCTAGAATTAGGGAAAGTTTGGGGCTGAGACCCCTCCCTGACAGGTCTTAAGCACTGCATTGTAATCGCAGTAAGTTAGAAAAAAATGACAACTTCCTCCCTCATGAGAATTAACATGGGTGTGTAAGGGAGTCTGCCCAGCTCTCCCCACTCTGATCAGAGCATGCACCAGCACTGTTAACAAAGCTAATCCACAATTAGTGTCATTCTTATTTAAAGAAATGATGTCCCAATCGGAGACATTTTAATGAAGAGACTAGATCGAGCATCTCTCTGGTCAAAATTTTCCATAAAATGGAACAATAACATACTCATAAGTGTGATTCAAAAATAATGTCCTAAGCAATACACATCAAAAAGAGGAAGCTATCTGTCACTCCTTCTAAAAAAATGGTGGTTAAAGAGAAATAAGTAAGTCTAGTTTGGAAAACTGTGGTTAACTATTAACAGTATATGTTAAATATATATTGGTTTAATATATTATTTTCCAGTTTTGCTCACAAATGAAAATTTCATAATAAAATTATACATATGCATTTTAAATACACATAATAAAATTGTATGAATACAACAATTATAAATGCACAATTATATATTATATATAAAGAAGGTATATCATACATTTACACATAAAAGTATATGTGCACAGACATCTATATATGCAGAGGACAAATATCTCTATATTTCGGTCTCTCCACACCACTCTGCTTTAGCCGCGTTGTTCTATTTTCACTTTTGAGGAGGGGAGTTTTGAGATAAAGCCTCAGAATGTTGTCTGTGCTGGCCTGCAACTCACCTCCAGGCCCATCTCAGTCACATTGTTCTTTATGTTGTGCCTCAACCATACCAATTCTGTAAGCATTTTATGACTTTACATTGATGCCTCCCTTGGCTGAATGAGCTTTCCAAATAGTTTCCAGAACATTTTATTTAGGGTTCAAAATCACTCTTCTCTTTGGGGGCTTCTCCCATCAAAATGCAGTGCTCATGGAAGGTAAGGCACTCCCTGTCTGCTGACCAGTGTACCTTGGACCATGATTGTTACATATTTCCTGTCTGGAATATGTTTGGAAGTAAAATGAATAAATAAATAAATTTAGTACTTTCTTGTTCCGGTAGTTAAGGATATTTTTTAAATATCTGATTTTGTTTTTTTAATCCATATGACAGTTGTTTGATTACATCTAGATCAGTTAAAATTTTATCTACTGTTTAAAATTTTTGAAACTCAGTATGTGATCAGTTGTTGTGATTATCTTCTAGACTCTTGATGGTTGAACTTCTGTTCTTCTTATGTAGAAATTAAACCTGATTTATTCTTTAGTAGATTGTTATATCCATACTGTGGTCAGTATATTTTTTGAGTTATAGTTCTAGAGGAGTAATTTGGTTTTTATTCTAGTTTGTATCTTTATATGTTTTAACTTATTATTCTTTTCCTTATTTCATTGATTATATACTAAATTTCTGGCTACTGATATTCTATGATAAACATTGCATTACACTGAGAAGAAAGCAATGGAGCGTAATGCACTCTGGGGCCTCTATGAACTCATTTTCCATGTAGACAGTCCTTTTTTCAGTCTCAGCATTGCTTTCTTGATGTAGTACCTGGAGATAGTGCAGATGTTTAACAAAGGAGTGGCAGGAACAGATGGAGAGAAAACAACAGAAGAGAAAACTTTCCCATATCTGCCCTAAGTGCTGACTCAAGATGATGATCAACCTTGCTGTGCAACAAAATGACATGAAAACACAGTGACCCAACTGATACAGTAACATAAAAGATCTTCCAAAGAAAACCCTGGGAATTGGGCTCCACCAATCTGAATACATATAAATAGATAAATAGATAGATAGACAGATAGATAGATAGATGGCTATAGATATATACACACATACATACATACACACATGCATACATACATAATACATACATGCATATAATGTGTGTGTTTCAAATGGCTTGACACTTCTCACTTTATGTTTCAATGACTGCTTATAAAAGTTTTGATTCACTTTTTCTGTACCTATATGTTTAATAGCATATTCTTTCCTTAAAATGCAAAACACACACTATGGAGAAATCTGAAGAAAATTAATTTCCTTCTTTATAATTTACTTGATTTTGTAACACAGATGCCAGATTCCATCTTTTAATGTGAAGTAAAGAGTTTGCCTGAATATGCTGTGATGATTATTCTTTTGCTTTGTGAAAGATGGAGTGTATGGCTGAAGTGCACAGGTGTGTTTCATTTTACTCATCAAAAGTTTTCCTGCATTACACATTTTGCATGTGTCTTTTTCCTCTTTGGTTTGTTATATTCTTTCTTTCATCGGTACATCTGTTTAACTTTTATCCCATGTGTTTTCATTTCATAGAACATCATGTTTTTTTAAAATATTCCTATATGAGTGTTTATTTTCTTGAGTACTTCCTGAAATATAACATAAATTTAACTGTATGAATTTCCTTGAAATTTTTAGACAATCATATAGACAATGACCCACTAATAAATTGAACAGAAACACAAATATGGATTAAGGATCTCTCTCACTCTCAATCTCTCTGTGTGTGTCTCTCTTTCCTTCTTCCTTCCCTCTTTCCTCCCTTAGCTGTCAACATGGTGACCATGATTTCTGTGATGTTATAATTTTTTCTCAATTATTTTAGCGTCACAAAATCATATTTCATCTTTTTCTGTTGTCTTGTTAATAATAATAGCTTTAAAAACTAGTCAACTTGGGATTTTATTGGCTAGAAAATGGATTCTATACTTTAAGACTAAGATTTTTAAATATTACAATTATAACTTCACCATTGGCATTTATAACCAATTTCAAATAGTACTAAGATGCAACTACTGAGAAACCTTGGCTTATGTTAATTTTTGTTTAGTTCTATTCTAAGTTTCTGTTATTCATATTTTCTTTTTAATTCATCAAGCAACCACATTTATTTAGATAGTATCGAGAATAGTATTTTAGTATCCTTTATTTAAAGCTTGTGGATATCATGTATCATGTTCTTATTTTCTTTTTATTTTATCTATATTTTTTATTTACTATGTTCATTAAATGCTGACTTATTTAACTGTTTTATAGTAGAAATAGCACAATCATTTGTTCAATAGCTTTATCAAATCTATTTCCTACTTCATTTTTTTATGCTTTTGTATTTATTCACATACATCTTCTTGAATTGGTTTTCATTCTCTAATTTTTTAATTGAATGACAATCCCATTTATTACCACTATAATTTTAATAATCTACTTAGCTAAGTGTTGACTATAAAACTAAATAACAGTTTAGCAATATCCTTTAAGTTCCAGCTCAGTGGCATCAGGTAGAGTCTTTTCCAATGTTGAAAGTTAGTGAGAATAATAATTTTCCTCTATTCTCAAGGCTGCTATTGTTTGCATTACTCTTCAAGCAGCTACAAAACATGAAAAACTATAAATTCAATAAAGACATGAGGATGTGGACACAGTGTCATGGTTATCTCCAAATTCTCTTAGAGCTGCAGGTGATACTAGGGATCTTGGTAGAGGTAACAGGGTGAGCTCTTTCTGCACAATTAGTGATAAGTGTGCTTACTTCTCTCTTTATATCCTCAACATGGAGAACACCAAGTAAGTATGCATTATAATATAAAAAATTATATCTCTACCCACTGAACCACTAACACTCGAATATATTCACACTCTCTGCATTGTCTGTGCAGGAAGTAAGACCTAAATATCCCACAATAACTTTGTTAGAGGTTGTCCAAAACATCACTTGCTACAGTAGTATATTAATTATTCTTGGTTGGCTATGTCCAAAATATCTGAGAGAACAACTTACAGGTATTATTTACTTTTGCTCATAGTTTCAAAACTGTCTGTCTTTCTTAGCAGGGAAGGCATGATTGTGGACTAGAACACCATGTAGATATCACAGCAGCCAGGACACAAAGAAATGAGATACAGGAAGGGGTCAGGGACACCTGAAGGCCTAAATGACATGTCAGAAATGACCTATTTCTTCCAACTAGACTCCACCTCCTACGTTGGGATTAATCCATTCATTAGGTCAGAATCCTCATGAATGTTTCTGGAAATACCATCACGATGCACCCAGAGGTGTGTTTTACTAATATCCCAGGTATCTCTCTATACAGTTCTATTATAATGAAGATTAACCATTAGAAGTAGTGTTTTCTTCAAAATGTAGAAATTTATAAATTGGTTGAGAAAAGTTATTTTAGATTTTATTTACTTGATAGTGAACTTTGTTGTTTAGTAATCTATTCTAATAGAGAAGCAGAGGAAATAATAGGATATTTAAAGTAAAAAAAGTTAGACTCTGAATTTTGACTTCATGAATTAACAGCATGACAAGCTCCTTTAAACTCTAATTATTTATCATTTTTAGTAAATTTTGAGAATGAGACATGATAAATTTGATAATTTCACGACATTTAAAAATGATTCATTATATTATACAGTCATACTAGATTTTCTTACAATATTCCAATTTTTAGTACTAATATGTTTGAAGATAATTCAGTAAAAGTGATTCTTATTCTGGTAAAGAGCTTTTATCTATTGAGTTTATTCCTTCTTACCCTATAAAACATACAAAATTTCAGCACAAAGCATGAGAAATATAAATAATAAAAGAGCTTACTTGTACATACTAGATACAGAAATGGCTGATAATTATTTTTAGGACTGTTTAACCTGTTAACTCTTCATTAGCTTCATTTTGGAATGAGAGCTCTGACATTTGAAGAAACAGAAGATTGAAAGTATAATTATTTCATACATAGTCCTCATTTATTTTGGGTTACTGTTACTATAATTCATTCATATGCACTCGTTGGGGGATTATTAATTAGATGAATGTGTTCAATGCCATCCATACCCATTTCTGACAGTAAAATGACACTAAATTAGATTTTTTTTTCAAATTGTACATGATAAAACTAGTGTTCACACTTTTCAGAAACATTTTCTTTTATTTTGTGTGTTTGAAGGACTGCCAAATAATTGTATTTGAATTAATTGGCTGGAATTGTACAAAAAAATAGCACAATCACTAGACTTAATTAGCTGTTACTGGGAACTTAACCTTGTACAGAGCCCTCCATCACAGTAAGAAACGCAGCCTTAAGTAAAGCATGAGATTGACTTCACGTGGCAGTTTTCACTTCATATTTATTTCATCTCCACCACTCCATTCCCCACACTGATGGCATATCAAGCTTAATGAGGTGGATGCTGAGTGAACTCCACGTGTGCCGTGCATGAAGAACACATCTCGTGTGCCTCATTAGGTTCCCATTCTGAATATACTGGGCTGCTTACTTCTATTAAGCAGCAGTGATGAACCAATACACTGATTATTTTTTAAAGTTCAAGTAGTAAATTTCAAGTCATCATGCTAACTATCTGACAAAATATTTCACAATTTCATAATTTCGATAACATAATGAAGTTAGATTTCACACAGACTTAGAATACTACCCAACTTTATTACAACTAAATGGCAGAGTTTATACTTAAAGCAAATATTGTCAGAATTAGACATAAATTTATGAAACTTGGCCTATTATGATAGCAATTGAGTTAAAAATAATGACAGTTGCCTTTTAATGCATTATTTACAGGGTATTTTAAACATAGTAGAATACCAAAAATTAGCTCTTACCTACAATAATTTGTGTCAGCAGGAAGGTTGAAATTATTACAGGCAGCACAGATACAAGTAGCTACCAAAAGTTTAATGGAGATATGAACAATTTCCATTGGCCTGCTATTAGTGAATAATAAAGAAATAATAAGAATACGTATGCATATAAGCATGTAGAGAGTATACACAAAACTTAATTTTCAATTCAGAATATTTTTCCTGAACTGTTAATACTAAATTTGAAATAAGTGCACAAACTATAGCAGATAAAATGTCCTTTATGATCTTATTTTTCATTTGTGGATATAGAAACTTATTAGGACCTTATGCATTCTTATTTATATCTTTATTTTCACATTTGATCTGTGTATTTATTTGTACTGTTAATTGTATAGACAGTGGCAGGATGCCATAGTATCGCCAATGTAATTTTTCATTTTATTATTTTAAATTTGGAGACAGAAGAAAGTATGTTCATATCCTTAAATTTTAAAAGAGTGTTAAGGATTGTTTTTTGACTTTTAAAAATAATTTTATTTTAAAAAAGGTTTTGTCAATGCTGTTGATTGAATCCATAGTCTGGCATGTGCTCAGCAAATTCTCTACCATTGAGCTACATCCTCATTAATTTTGATTCTAGGATGTCTGATTTCAGGCATTAACAGAATATGTTTAATTCATTGAATGCCAATAAATAAATGGTTCATGGAATACAAGCCTTTTCATACTTCAGAAATGAGACTACTCTAACAACAATAACAAAAAAAGATGAAGATAAAGTTTTTATGATATAGAATATTACTTATATCCTGAATGTTGAATTTTGATGTTTGAGCCTCTCAATGCAAGAGGAAAGCAAAGCTACGAACAACTTTTTGCAATGTCTAAATCAGACAGTGAATCAAAATGTACAGATGATATGAGACATGACAATTTACTTATTTCGGTTTTGAAAATATAATCTTTGGGATGGCCATACAGAAGTTATACTAATGCCATAATTATTTTTTGCAGCCAATTACAAAGTTGACTATAGTGTTTTTCAGATAATTTCACCAAGAATTAGAGTCCGTTGTTCAAGTCCTGAGTTTGGGCTACTTGAGAAGATGTGCGCAATTCTTCTTGTCCCTTAGAGTCCTTTGGAAATCACAGATAAAGGAGAAAGAAAAGCAGAAATGAAGCTAAATTAGTAAACAGGTCATAGAAGCAGACTTGAGTTGGCCCATGCTAGAATGCAAGGTCCCATGGAGAACTGAGGACCTCAGTGAATCTCAGTTTGACAAAGGACTGAACAGTTAGACCCAGATGAGATTGGTCATTATTTGGATGCTATCAATAATTATTATGAACGTATGTGAACATGTATCCTGGTAAAATATGCACACATGTCTCTAAGGGATCCACGTGGGAGTAGAAATGTTGAATTGCTTACTCTGTGAGATAATGAATGTCAGTTTCCTTGAGACATGGTATGGGAAGAAACTCACTTCACTACATCCTTGACAACATACAGCTTGGTCTGACTTTTAAAGTTTTAGCTGTTTAGGGATGATGTGTAATACTGTCAGCACCACCACAGGCCTTCTTCCTGTTGTCTCTCCTCTGGTAAAAGCACCAGTCATACTGGATCAGGATCCACCTAAATCCAGTATATCATCTTAGCAGTTACAACTTTAGCGTATCTATCCAATAAGGACACATTCTGAATTATTGGAGGTTAGTTTTGGAGGGAACGAATTTAACTTATTACAATTCAATTTCTTATAGAAGAGAGTTCCACAAGGAAGATATTTTAATATGAATTGACTGAAGGATAAGGAAGCCAAATTAATATCATGAAGACTAACATTGAAGTTCTAACCATGGTGGGAATGCAGGGAACCAGTCTTTGTGCATATTAAGATATATGAAATCACTTTTCTGTGGATTAAGCAGGAATTAGAAAATGAAATCACAGATAAAGGAGAAAGAAAAGCAGAGATGAAGCTAAAGGAGTAAACAGGTCTGGATAAATGTTTACACTATTTAAGGGCAAAGAGGGTAAAAAGAGTTCACTTGTACCTAAACCAGACAGTAGTCATAAAATAGGAAATACATCTGAAATAAATTTTAAATACATAACACATGGGAACTAATGTCTAATTGCTTATGGGTAAGGGAGAAAAAGTCAACTCTAGCTCCTGGATTTCAAGGATAAAGTGGACAGAAAAAGGAAGCATTCAGTGAAATAAGAACACGGGATTTTGGGCCCTTTTAGTTGGATCAATTCAGTAAAAATATGTGAAAGATGACTTTATGTGTTTGTGGGCATATGAACAGACACATCCTATAAGCGAGGAACTACTTCTGTATTGCACTGTGTGTGAAGGGAAGGAGGTTAGCATTGCCTGGGTAGAAGCGTGGGTCTAAACAGGATCAACATTTTATTGTATTAAATGCCTATGGGAAGAATAAGTGACAGAGGGTAGAAATTGTCCAGATGGCCCAAATAGTCAAAGAGTACTATTAAACTAATACAAAACTTTCTAATTAAATATTGAAATATCCACATAAGTAAATAATTTAGGTTTCTATTTGACTCATTATTTTAAATTTTCAAACATTAAGTAAAAAACACATTGGAAAATTTTAGGGATTAATCAGTTCAATTTCTTTCTTTAGTGGATAAAATAATTGTTAATATGTGTCCTTTTAGTCTTTTGTTACCAACTTCACACACACACATACATACACATACAACAAGTAGGAGGAAGGAATAAAACACAAATTTTTGAAAAGCCAAAAAGTCTTTTAGTATGCTAATATTTCAGTAAGGTATATGACACTCTTGTGATGTAAGAGTCTGCAACTTATTAACATTATAGGTGATATACCAATTAAATTGAAATTAAAGTACTGGTTCTCACATAATACCAACACTTTGAACTGATAGTTGTTGCATTATTTTTCACACACATCCAGTGTACCATGTGTCACTATTTCCTGGCCACATTCTGTCAAATTCAGAACTGAAACAACAGATTATTCTGGACTATGTTGCTCTTCTCTTTTTTTACTAAAGTTGTCAATTTATCAAACCTTGATGCATTCTTTGCTGTCACTTCTGTAATCCAGCCACATCAACTGTGAAAACTAAAGTTCAGGTTAAAATACTTTGGATAGTTGGGATAAAATCTTGTTTTCCAGTTTGGATGAAAGATAGTTAAGGCATTTTGACAGTGATGAATCATCTAAGGACGGTAAAGCACAAAATACCATAGCATTGGAGGAATGTTGTCATAAATTATGTTTATATTTATCATAAAAATATGATGATAAAATCAAGACATTGGTTTGACATTAAAATTGAACATGGACAATCATTTTACGTTCTAAAACACTATACCTACAGTGGGGGCATATTAATATTTCACACTTTATATATTGGGTACATATTGTTAAAGAAATGCAAAAAATTCTGCTTGAAAATTCTATAAACCTGTTTTTGATGAATTTTTTTTCTCATGATAAGGTCAATTTGAAGGTAAATTCTATGGATCAGGCATAGGTTTCAAATTAATCCTGAAATGGAAAACATTTTCTGTTTGTTGGATTTAACAGTTGAGTTAGAAGCAGCAATCAAGAGTGGAGAGCTATCTCTCTAGTGATGCTATCTAATAAAGATGAAGTACTCTTTACTATATAGTGTAGAAGGCATGCAGCAATTGACTATTGTGTTATAAGGGGTTTTTTTGCATTATTTTCCTATTTGCGTACCATCCAATAAAAGGCATACACTGAAAACTAAAGTCTGCAAAATGTTGGCAAGGAGAAGAAGGCACTGATGCATTTATTTTTTATAAGAAAAATGGCTTAATATTCCCAACATACTTTTCTCACAAATCATTTGATGCAGAATGCATCAATCCATGAATGTAACTTTTGTCATAATCATCATTTGTATTCCTTATGGTGGCTTTATTTCCATCAGGCTATGGAGTAAGTTCTGTTGTAGCAGATAAGAACAGAAGAACTGAGGTCTTTGCTATATTCATTTTCTTGGTTTACATGTGAGTTATGTAATGTTACTACTTTTCTTCTTATTTGACAAGAACCCATTTGGAACTGAATGTTTTTAAGTCCTTAATTATTAAATCATAAAAAATACCTAGCTCCATACCTGTGATAGAGTAGAAAACTTTAGGTTAAAGATCAGAAGACTAACAAAAATCTTTAAATAGTGGTAGATTCTACTCCAGGTAATAGAGGTAATGATTTTTTAGTTAATGAAAATAAGGGAATGGCTTAAGAATCTGCTAAAGCACTTTGTAGATTTCACCTTAAAATAACTCATAATTATATAAATGAGTGAATTAAGACAAAATGATTTCTGACTATTCAACTGTAAAGATTTTTTAATGTCACTTCATAGACTTCTCCATGAATTAGTTCTCAAAACTCACAGAATTGGCAGACAATTTTGTGCAGCAAATACTGAGCCTATTCAATATTTTATTTTGCAACATTAGACATAACTTTTGATACCATTTTCACAAAACACAACTCAGAATTTAGGAGGATGTATTGATATAAAGTAACAGCTTTAAAGAATCAATGTGAGTCAACTCCCTGTATAGCTATACTTATCTCAACTAGCAAAAACCCTTGTTCCTTCCTATTATTGCTTATACTCTCTCTTCAACAAAATTAGAGATAAGGGCAAAATAGTTTCTGCCTGATATCGAGGGGGTGGAGGGGAGAGAGAGGGTGTGGGAGGAGGGAGGAGGAGAAATGACCCAAACATTGTATGCACATATGAATAAAAAAAAGAGAAAGAAAAAGGAAACAGGGAGAAGAAAACTAAAATAAAATTAAAAAAAAAGATAAATGTATAATTCTGCAAGGGCTGCATAAAAATGTACCAATAGCCAAGGGGCTTCAAACAGCAGAAATTTATTCTCACACTTCTGAAAGAAAGAGATCCAAATCCCGAGTGCAAATGGGGAAAGTTTCCATTAAAGCCTCCTGGTAGAAGATTCCCTTGCCTCTTTCAGATTCTGGTGTCTGTTTCCTCTCCTTCTTGTTCTTTGATTTGTGGTGTCATCACTCCAGTCTTCCTCTTTGTGGTCACATGGTGGTCCGTTTTTTGGGTTTTTTTCAGGGCTTTATACTTGCTAAGCAGGTAATACACCACTTGAGACATGCCTCCAGCCTTGTTGTGCTTTAGCTATGTTTTCAGACGGGATCTAACATTTTTGTGTGGACATGCAATCCATCAGATCTCTACCTCCTAAGTAGCTGAGATTACAGACATAAGTCACTACTCCCTGCCTCACATAATAACTCTCTTTGTGTCAGAACAGTCATAGTTCCCTCTTCTTTTATGGTAACTAGCCACATTGAATCATGTCCCTCTCAAAAGATATATGCATACATATATATATGCTTATGTAAAATGACTACATATTGTATAATTATTTGGAAATAGTGTCTATTAACATAGTAGATTCCCTTTCCTAATAATGTTTAGAGTTAGGACTTTCGATGTTTTTGAGGAACACAGTTCAACAAAGGAAATCATGCAATTCAAGGGATGAACAATGACAGCCAATCAGTGGCCCCAAAAGTCATAATTTTATCAGAGAAGTCTTTTAGCATGTAGAATTCTCTTGCTACTGAGCTGGGTCATAAATAATGGTTTCAAACCTGATGAGGGAGAAATGCAAGAGTGAGACAGGACCCCAAACCTGAAATGGACTGTATTAAAAATGGATCCAACAGAAAAATAAAACTAAAGGTATACATGTTAAGACAGACCCAAAATTTGAGAGTCGGACTTCTAACAGTACTCCTGATCCTAGTACCACTGCTTAAGGAAGGATTTCTACTACATGAGGCCAGGAGACAGCCATGACACTAAGAGAACTGTGACTCTGACCTTGGGACATCCATTGGCATAGGCAAGAGGACTATAAAAATATTACTAGTTAGTAAAAATCACATAGCAGTAAGTTTTTGAGCATTATGAGTTCTTTAATATCATATATGACTTTGTCAGTAAGTTTTCAGCACTAACATTTAAATATATTACCCAAAGTTTTGCATTTATTCTGTTGAACATTTTAAAGGTTAATTTCTTAATCAGTATGCACAGTTTGTTTCTATAAATAAGGATGCTAGTCATTCAAAGTGGCAGTGAGTTTCTCTGGGAAATTCAATGGAACTACACTTTCCTCATAAGCATCAGTCAGTTGCACTCCACTGCATTCTTCCACCTTTTCCCATTGGAGAGCAGACTCTCCTGTGTCACCAGACTATTATAGAATTGAATAATGGAGTGTGAAAACCTTCACTGTAAGTTTAATTGCATTCACATTATATTAATTTTTTGTTCATGTTGTGAACATTACATTGTTACATATTTGTGATATTTTTATCTTATGTACTTTTAAAAGGATGTTTTCTTTTTGGTTGTAAGAAGAAAAACATTTGAGTTAATATTCATTAATGTTCATCATAGTTTCAATATGATTATTAGGAGAGAGTATTAAAATAGCATCTGGCTTTTTAATATTGCTTTCTATCTCAGGGAAGTTTTTAAGCATTTTACCTATCTTTACACAATACTCATAGTAACCATCTGGTTTGGATATTATTAAGCTCCTTGTATTCAACATGGAGAAATTAAAGCACATGGAGAGTAAACAATTACATCCAGGTTATTGAGTAGGAATGTGGTACCATCAGAATAGAAATTCATGATGCCAGGTTCCAGAAGTGAACCTCTTAATCAGCTCATTACTTCTCATAGGTTGTAAATTGTGCTCCCAAGATGGTATATCAGATGAGACAGTAGCATTTAAACAAGCCCAATGTTGCATATTGTATGTTTTTAAATCATTTTAGAGGAGAGGGAGAAAATGGAGAATAAGAGGATATTTACTTTATGGAGTATGAGGATCGATGGGTTAAGAAGTTTCTGAAGTTACACTAACACATCTACAACTTAAGTACAGTTATTTGAGGGCAAAAATATGTCAAAGGTAGATATTTTTTCTTCCTGCTTTATTAGAAGTTAAATGTCTAGAAACTGGTGTTTGGAGACAGTGATGTATATTCATTCAGCATATGTATACCAAATGACTTATTTGAACTGAGTTAAGTATGAGGAAATAATTAAGTATAAATAGTAACACATCAGTATATGTGTAGGTATATATGCTACAATACAATGTGAAGACCAAAATATTAGAAATATATAGGAAAGTGGAAGAAGTGACTTTCTGATGGTATCAGCAAAAACTTTCAGGGAAAGTCACAGTGTGAGTAGGAAAAACATTGCAAAGCAATAAAAACAGGCTGTGCAAAGTCCCCAAAGCCAATAACGCCATGCCACCATCATTTGTATGACTTGTCCCTGATCCATCTCCTGCCCCTCTTTTCTATGTTTTACAAAGGACCAATGCCAACAATATGTCTCAGATACTCTTGCTCAGTGATACTGGTTATGTTTTTACAATGGAAAGCACTGTGTAGACTGTGGAAGGTGGAGAATATTTCTTCCGTTTTATCTTTTTCTTTTAGATTGTAGGTGATAACATCCACAGTTCCAGCTCCTGCCTGACATTCTTCTTCATATAGCTCCAGCCCCCGTTGGGATTCCTGGAATCCTGGGCTCTTGGTAACATGAATTCTTCCTATTTCTTTCCATTGTCATAAGTTGTTGTTTCTTTTTGTTACTAGCTTATAGGATAAATTAAGCTGTTTTGCCTAAAAACACTTACAAAAACTTTGTGCTTAATGCAGGGTAGGTGAATTATTTTACTCAGAGGTAAGACACAAAGAAGTAAAATGGCAGAGAAGAGATTTGGCAAAATAAACTGATGTAGAGACAGAAAAAAAAAGTGGAAAAATGAGAGAGTAATGCCATGGAAACTGAAGCATGTGAACCCGAATCACAGATGGAGCATTTGTCAGCATAAACTGTCTAGTGAAGACAAAGTGTGAGAATTTTCAGTGCATCTGAAAATTATGAGTTTACTGCTATTGATAGTAAAGAGGGTTAAACTCAGGAAAGAAATTAAGGAATCAGAAGTTTGGATGCCCAGTCAGTGAGGAATAGGTGAAAGAGCAGGTCAAAATAAGTCAAATGATAAGAGTATCAATAGAGGAAAATAATCAGCTTTCATAATTTCTCTCATGCTTAGGTACAGAAGATGAAAACTTAAATTACGGAGATATTATACATAAGATAAGGTACGTAGAAGCATATAAAACTGTCAAATGCGGAAAGAATGAGGATAGGTCCTCTGTCCTACAGAGTTAAGATGATGTTGAAAGTCTATTGATAGCAAGCATTAAAAGTGGTTACAGATGCTGTAATTAAACATATATCATCATAGACGAGTGCAGATGAGATTATTTCTTTCAACACACCAGAAAAAAACGTGTTCTAGCAGCAAACTGAAAACGCTACCAGTTCTAGAACACTGTCAGGCGCAGTGAACAAATACTAAAAGAGGTGTAATCTTGAAGGGGAACACAGAGTTCAGTGAGGTTCCAAAAGGTTAAGAGGCATTTGTGAAGAGATCGAAAGCATAGAGGTATTTTTTCATGAAGGCCTTAATTTCACCATGTGTAGGTTATGGCACAAATAGTTGAATGATGAATTCAGGGTTCGGTATTGTAGAACACTATAGAAAAGAGCGTAAGAAAGACATTAAAGGTGTGAACAAGATGCTTTTGAGATAGGAACAAGGAGTATCCATGGTTGCTTTTACTTGGTGAGACTAAAAACCCCAAAGTTTTCAGGTGTATTGTGATAAATATTGAATCATAGACCACATTTTATACCTCTTAATTTTAAATATCCATTTTGATATTCCTTACTTTTTTTTTCTTAAATTTTGAAAATGTGTGCGTGCATGCATGCATTTGTGTTTACCCAAGCTACTCTGTTTCAGTCATTCATAAGAATTTTAATTCATCTCTCTGTCAGTTTTTAAATTTTTTTGACAGTACTGAGGTTTGAACTTTAGGTTATTGTGCTTGCTAAGCAGGTTGTGTACCACTTGAACCACTTCCCCAGTCTTCATTGCTTTAGATATTTTTGGAATAGAGTCTTTCATTTACACTTGGGACAGCCTGGACCACAATTCTCCTTTTTCTGCTTCCTGTGTAGCTAGGATGACAGGGGTGTACCCATGCTCCCAGCTTTTATTGACTGACATTTTTGCTCCGTCTGGCCTCAAACTGATATCCTCCTGATCTCTGCCTCTCAAGTAACTAGAATTGTATGTATGAGCCACCACACGTGGCTTGTGTCCAACTTCTAAACAAACTTGATGATCACCTTCTCCACATTAGTACCAATGAATTTCAGGAAAAAAAGCATGAAGTGACATTGATTTTCTATTCCATATATTTTCCCAAAGAGTGTAAAGCTTGTAATTGGCTTAAAGATTGGCAACAAAATACAGTTTTGCATTTTTGGATGGTGTACTTATTTTTGTAAATTTCTGTGATGGACAAGAAGGAGAATGAGGAGGAGGTGAAGGCAGACACTGGAGCAGAACTGGGATGAAGATTATGTCAGACCAGTGCTCCTTTTCACCAATGTCTTCTATGAATTTGTAACCAAGCATCTGAAAGTAAATTCAGGCTATTTTGGTTTATAAGGAGCATAGTTGGAAAGAAGACCTCAGGGCAGAGTAACAAGAGCATGGACTAACAGGAACCTACCAGACATCCTGCTCCAGGACTCTAACTGAGCATTTTATCGTGTCTTTGTGTTTTTTTGAAGATGTTATACAGAGAAGAAAATGCACACTTACACTTATAAATAGATTTCTAAAGGGATGACAATTGACAAAATTGCTATCTGAATTGAAAGAGAACCCAATTTTAAATAATGACAAAAACTACTTTGTAAAACTAAGCTTTGATGTTACCATTAATTTAGAATACCAGCCTTTTATGCCTGCTTTTCTGTTTTTATGTTAACATTTTGTAAATAGCAAGCATGATTTTTGCTACAAATATATAGTTGTTGCAAATGGAAAAATAGTTCCTCTTTTAAATTATGTTAAAGCAGTTGCCAGATTAATTAGAATTTTCTAACAGTAAATTTATTAATAGCTTGTAAAGATGTATACATTCTCTTAAATGTTCTCCTTTTAAGTGTAACCTGCAAGATTTTCTTCTTATATTCATTCAGTATTCTTAACTCTAGTTTACACCAGCAAATCTCAACAATTTGGCCAATACAAAGCTTATAATCACATCCCTAGCATTCTAAACTTCTTTATCCACATTCCATTTTTTCACAATATACATAATAGTAATCCACTGCTGATAATACAAATATTAATAAAGACCTTTTCTACGTGAAACAATTAAATCTTCAAAAATAATAATTACTTCACAATAAGAATTACTTTGGACCTAGTATAATACTTATGGCAATGCAAAATATTATAGTAGGAAAACACAAAGTTACCTAAGTTCAAATAAAATAAAATTTTACTACTTAGTCAGCTAAAGTCCAAATTGGTGCTCCTGACCAGCAGGTGAAGTTCTTCAAGTTGGTTATTAATAAAGCCATATCTTTTATCTATGGTCTGGCAATGCCAAGATGGCTCTGCGCATCTGTATCTGGATGAAAATAAAACGAGTGTACAGATTTGATGACAGATGCTTTAGTAAGCCTCACAAGCCACTGTGTGGAATATGGACACTTGTCCTGGCATAATTTCCAGGAGCCTGGAAAATTCAGTTTAAGTGAATTAGAGCATTTAGCAATCTCTTCCAAGTAAGGTAAATTGTTAGAGAATATTATTTAAACTAGCTCAGTTTGGGCAAATACTTTGTCCAAGAAAACAAAATGAATTGTTTTGTAATAAAGAGTACTTCAGTATTTGTTAAACTAATAGTATTCCACTTTTTCTTGTGCTTTCTTATTAGCTCATATTTATGAGATTTTCACAGCCTAAAGTTAGATATGTTACAATGAGTATCATCACATGTTTGTATCACAAGAAGATTGGGAAAGGTATCTGGAATCTGGAAGGTTCAGTTTAAAAGAAATCTAGTAAAGACTGCTGCATCCTCAGAAATGTATGCAAAAGGCCCTTAAGCTTTGTGGTGCTGTAACAGCAGAAATAGCCATGCTCTTTTGCTTCATACCAGCATACTCAAGATTAGCCCCCACCCCTTTTTCTATTAGTTTTTTACAAAGTGTTTCACTATGACATTTTCATAAGTGTATACTGTTAGGTAGCAGTTAGCCATGAGTGATGGCTGATGCAGGATAAATAGATGAGAAAACAGAGAAATTCTATTATTTTAATAAGTGTAGAAGTGCCACACTCATTCACTTTCACAAGAAAGTGAAAACTAAAAGGCCAGAGTGGCTAATCCCCTCCTACTTTCTTTTAGATGTTAAGTTACAAGGACAGGGAGAGATAAAGGTGTTATCTGCATCTGCCTTTCTCTTTGAGATGTTAGCAAGCTGAAAAGTTCCTTGGATGAGTAGAAGGACAGAAGGTAAGAAAGCCATGTCTAACAGAGGGAAGTCCTAAGACATACCTATTGTTCCTGCATTTTGGGTAGACCCAGAAGACATCTCCCTGTTTTGACATCCATTTTACCCTCCCAGATCCATTTTCTTAATGATTAGACATTGCTAGACATGATCCATGTCTTTCCCCAGCTTAGAAGGTATAAGACCAGAGATAAGGACCACCATTTTGAATTTTTTTACTCCTACTTTCAGCATGAGGAGCAGGAAATGCTTTTGCCATTTTTGCCTGTTATACTAAATTTCTTTCCTAATAAAATTTACCATCACTTTTGTTACATTTTCACATCTTGCTTGAATTCTTCTAGCACTACACACAAGACCAAGGTGTATACCTGTGCTGACTTTCTTATGATGCATGCAATGCAATTCATATTCACACTCCCTACCACTCTCCCTCCTTACACACATTGGTCCTCCTCAATAGTCCCCCTTTTACATTCAGCCAACATGACCTCTCTGTTGAACTGTATTCTCTCACAATCTATGGCTTTCCTCCTCAGACTTTCCATATCCCTAACATCTGTAACTTCCTAGAGTCTCCACTGCATCTTTGGCTTAACTCTCACAGCTTCATGCAGCATCTACTCAGTGCTGTTCATAGGAGATCTGACTTTGCTATACATAGCCTTTCCTTTGAAATCTACATGGAAGCCTCCATATAGGTGTGCATTCTGCATACCTGTATAAGAAACAACACATGGATGATAAGTTCTGCTTCCATCTGGATCAGTGGCTTGGCTGCTCTGAGCCAGAGCTGTAGTAGCTTCTGGTCCATATCTTTAGGGACTTCTCAAATTCAAACCATAATACATATCTATCAAAATGCAAGATATCAATGTCTAGGATGTTTGTACATTTTCCTCCATTGCCCAAACTAATTCTAAACCAATCAATTCACACTAAAATATATGACACCAAAAGTGGATACTTATTTTGTCATTAGTTGCTCAGGTTTGACTAGAAATTACCCTGTTGCTTTTGCATTTTTGCTTTGAAAATTGACCTGAATCTTCTTCCTAGTTCATTTTCCCATTTTCATGACTCTGTATCAGTAATTAACAGTTCTTGTTTACCTACTTATTGTCTTCAGTTATACAGAAAATAAAAGACATCAAAGAAATTCTCAAAATAATATTGGAAATATGATTACCTAGTACTGAAAGTAGTTGAAATAAAATTTGATTGTTGTTATTGTTGCTGGTGTGTGTGTGTGTTTTTATGGTAGTTGACTGACTGGAATTATTTGGACTAAATTAATCAAATGTATCTAGAGAAACATACAACAGATTCTACCATTAAATTTATCAATAAGTAGGAAAAAACCTAAAATACTTAGCAGTTATGTCATATGACTATATTATATTCCCATTTTATTTTATTTTTTTGGTGGTACTGGGATTTGAACTCAGGAATGTGAACCACACCTCCAGTCCACTTAACTGGAGATGAGGTCTCACAAGCTATAAATCAGTAAATTCAAATTCAATAATATTTACAACAGAATTAATCATACTGTTCTCAAATAGTATTATACATGAGGATGATATGGGTATTTTATTTTTAATGAAAATAATTGAATACAGTCCAAGGATATTTATAGGTCTTATTTCTGACATAGATTCTCTTTCATATATATATATTAAAAATTTTAGCTTTGATATTGACAGATCAACATACATTTATAAGAAATGCTACAGTTTGTGTGCCTTTTATTCCATTCCTCTGAATCATAACATCTTTCAAACTGTAGTTAATATTACATCAAAAGTATTGACATTGACACAGTGAAGATACTGAAAATTTTCTTTGAGAACAAGGATCTTCATCTGGTACTTCAATAATTATGAATATTTCTTTCCAACATAGCCTCTCCTTTATCACTAGTGACAACTAGATTTAATCAGTCTGCAAGTAGGCCTTAATGTACAACCATCCAAATAACCAATGGCACATGATTTTGAGGATATTTATATTTGCACAAGACAAAGTAGTAGGCTGAGTCAAACTATATGTTTGCTAATAAATAAAATTTTATTCCTGGTACTTTTTTCCTATTTGAATGAGCCACCAAGTAGAATTTGAAATCTGGATTCAACTTATATTGACATTGGTGGAAGTAGTATTCATTTTCTGAAAGACAATATATTATTTACATGTGATCTAAAAATTATACTACTTTGTTTTAAAATCAAAATCAGAAATGATGTATTCACAAGTAATATGTGAGAATAAAATCCTGGATGCATAAATAAAAGACTGCCAAATAAACTAATTTCATTCTTGAAGTTTGAATAATAATACTAATATCTAATAAACACAACAAATTTTAGACACACAGAGAAGAGGATTGAATCATGGCCATGTCATTTATTAATATGGAAAAATAAGTGACCTGTGAATGTGCAAATAGTTCCTGTATTAATGAGTTGTTTGGGTATGAGTCAAATTAATGGTTTAAAGCAATTAATATAATTTCCATTTAGGTTAACTGTATCTTTCATGTTGTTTATTATGATTTATTTTCATTAGCAAAAACTAGGATTTACTTGTTTTTGTGTTTGAATATGTAGCCCAAAAATGAGAAATGGAAAGGCAGGAAGAGAGACCATAATACTGTGTAAAAAATTTTTACCAGGATGAAAATTGAGTGACAGATTAACCTTTCTATCTTTATCTTTTCAATACTTTTAATTTTAATTAAAATTTAAGTGACACATAAAAACACAAAAATTGTGCACATTAGTTAAATACCACCTAATGTTTTGCTACATGTATATTTTGTATATTTAAGTCAGGGTAAGCATACTGATCTTCTCAATCATTTAACATTTTTTTCTCTTGTTTTCAATACTGGGCTGTGCTTGTTAAGCAAACACTTGATCACTTGTGCCATGTCTTCAGCCAGTTATCATTTCTGTATAGAAAAAAATTTAAAACCACTTCTTCTAGCTTTGTGGAATGCATAGCACATCATTTCTATTTTTGCCACCCTATGTAATAAAAACACAGTAGAATTTCTTGGTACTGTATAATTATAATTTAGTACCTATTGATCAACATTTCCCAGCCCTCCTTCCTTTTACTCTCCCCATTCTTTGGTAGCTAACATTCTACTCTCGACTTCTATAAAATCATCTTTTCAAAAAAATCCACATAAAATTGACATCCTGTAGCATTTGTATTTCTGTGCTGGCTTATTTCACTTAGTGATCTCTAGTTCCTCTCATGTGGGGTATTGTGTATAGTGCTGCAATAAACACAGAGGCAGATGTGTCTCTGACATCGTGATTTCATTACACACGCTTATACCACCAGTAGATGACTGTTAGATCATGCAGTAGTTCCATTTATCATCTTTTGAGGAACTTCTGTACTTTTCTCTATAAAAAGAGCTCCCATTTCTCCACATCCTCACCATCAGTTGTTATCTTTCATCTTTTTCATAATGGCCTTTCTTCCTGGGGTGAGGTGATATCTCATGGTGACTTTGGTTTGCATTTTCCTGGTGATTAGTGATAATGAATATTTTTTCATATACCTTCTTTTTGGCCATTCGTGTGTATTATTTTGAGAAATGACTATTTTAATATATTGATGTATCACCCTTTTCAATTAGATTATATAGGACTGGAGGTGGTATCTCAAGTGCAGGGGACTTGCCTAGCAAGTGCAAGGTAATATGTACACAGATATACATATGGGTTTTTGTGCTTCTTACATATCTGGATAGCAATGCCTTGTTAGATGTTTAAATCATACATGGTTTTTTCCCATTCTTTAGGTTATCTCTTCACTTTGTTAATAATTTTGTTGTTGTACCCAGTTCTTGTAGGTCCCAGGTGTTCGCTGGTTGCTAGCACTCAACTTTGATCTCTGTCTTTACATATTTTGTTTTGTTTTTTTCTTTTCTTGTGGGTCTGTGGCCTTTCCTGTTTTTATAAAGACTCTAGTATCATCTTATATGAAGTAAGCACATTTGCTAAGTCCCTATTTTAAAATAATGTCAAATTTTGAGATTGTGGGTAGACTTGAATTTTAGAAAAGTATTAGTAAATGCTTTATGCTTAGTCTGTTTTTAATGCTTGACAGGATTCTTATCCCTCCTCATTCTATCTAAGTTTGTTGTTCATCACTGGCTTAAGGATTATTCCATTGATTCTACTTTCAATCATTGAGTGAATGATAAGCATAATACAAGGTATCCTGCAATGGAAAAAAATAGGAATTCTCAAAACAGTTTCTGTTCTTTCAAAGTTGTGTGTCTTTGTATGCACAGTACCTGATTCAGCATTCAATGTATACTAGGAACAGAAACACTATTTATTTAATGAATGGTGTTATAGTTGAAGGAGTTAATATGGAGAAAGGAAATAATTATAATGACCTTCATATTATCATAACATAGGGAATCTACTCAGATGCATAAAAGGAAGAAGAAAGTAAAAGAATGAGATTTGCATTTAGAAGTCTTACAAATTCCTATTTTAGCAACAATGGCTAAATTTAATAAGCATCAATTAATGTACCAGACAACATGACAACTACATTATATAGAGATTGCAAGTTTTTTAATCTTTTTGGAATATTATTTTTAGGTCTTTTAGCTGCTCATTCCTGAGAAATAGCAAGTTCATTCTGTCTTAGGTGACTAAGCTAAGCATTGGTTGGAACTCTAATAACAGAAACTTCACTCAGTATTTTCCTAAGGGTTTTAATTTAATTTTGGAATCAGTTTAATTTTCTCAATAATTTTAACATACAAAACTTAAGCCTGGGAATAATCTATTCAGTGAATTAATAAATTTGACCTAATTTACATACAAAAATTGTCTCAGGTTTTGACTTGTGAGTGTCACTTTTCTTTGCATCTATAAAGAAGCCTGAAATGTTTGTATTTTTGGTATATTAAATTGATCTATTCACTCAATATGAAATAGAGACAGAATAAACATGTCAAAATCTGAGTTGAGCTGGAGAGAGCTAATCTGACATGTGTCAAAATGGTGAGTAAGAAAAAAAAGCCAACATGAAAGTAATAGTCAATCCTTTGATCACTTACAGAAAGATTTCTAAATAAAGTATCAAATGCCTGATTGTCCACTTTTTTTCCCAGGGAAAGTTGCCCAGATGGGGGTCAAATGTACCACAACAGATGGGAAGTGCATTGTGTCACTGCTGAGGGAGTTCTGAGCAAAAAAGAAGAGTGAGGATGAAGGGGAAGAACTAAGAAAAGAATTGAGTTCTGAGTCAGAGGGTGGGAGTCATTCTCTTTTCCTCACCTTCTACTACATTTCTGCAGAGGCACCTGTGGACTTCCCCTAGGGAGAGTTACTGACAAAGAGGCCCATGTGGATGTACCTGACCTGGGACTGCAGATGCATAATATAATAAACAGCAAGGAAACCCGAGTCCTTAATTGCCACTACCGTAAGAGACAGCAATACATAGATAGGTGCTATTTTTGGTGAGGGAAATTTAGCTTTTAAATGAGGCCTTCAAGGTAAAGCCTTTGTAATGGCCTGTGATCAAGCCTAAAAAAGTCACAAGATTGTGCAGTGGAACAGCACTCCACAACTAGTCTGTTACTCAGAGGAAAATAATCTATAACTATGTTCAAATTTTTGTGTATGGTTTGAATATGAAATGTCCCCTACAGAGTCATGTGTTCAAGCCTGCGTCCCTAGCTGGTGTCACTCTTTTGGGAGATGGTGAAAATTTTAGGAGGTGGGGTCTAGCTAAAGGAAGTAAGTGGCTAGGGGTTGATCCTTGGAGGGGTTTTTCCTCATCCCCTTTCTGTCTTTCCCTCTGCTGCCTGGCCACCATGCACTGAGTAACCCCTGCCACTATGATATTCTGCCTCATACCAAAAACAATGGATCCAATCAACCATGGACAGAAACTTCTCTCACTGTGAACTAAAATAAATCTTCCTTTTAAATCGTTTCTTTCAGTATTAATCACAGTGATGAAAAGCTGACTTACACATATTCTGTTTTTCTGCTATAAGGGATGCATTCCTCAGTGAAAGCTATGTATTGCACATGCAGAGTCACAACTACAACCATACGTTATTCACAAATTTTGGTTGGTAAGACCAATAATGTCCATATAATCCTACTGGAGTAGTAAGAAAGTACAGATTACAACATTAATAAACTTGTTTAAATCTTACATTGAGTTATAAACCACACAATGGACAACTATACAAAATTTTTAAATTGTAATATGATATTTATATTTCAGACATGATTTCAGTAAACTTTCCATTTTCATTTCTGATAGTTTGTTAATGATGATGGCTTGTCAGTGTTTTTTAAGACAGTGAAAATGGCTTCAAATGTATGCTTATGTGACAAAGTGAACTGTAAGACTGTCCTCCAAGTTACTCCCTTTGACTACTGATTGTGGAACTATGGAACCAAAGCATTTCCAATTCATGGTTTTAGGTTTAACACATGCGAATCTACCACAATGCTGTTAGACATTCAGTATTATATACAAAAGTTTTTTAAAGACTTTTTTATTGCTTATACATTTTTTCATATGTGTATCCTTTGTTTATATCTCCCATGCCTCCCACCCTCCTTGCCTTCCTCTTGACCCCCTCGCTTCCAGGCAGAACCTAAGTTTTAAAAGAACACAGGTTTCCTTGGCTATAGGGAAAGGTATACAACTGCTATTCACTAGGAAATCCTCCTTGGGATGGGTTTCTGTTAAGAAATCTGAGGTTATGCAGTTTCTCAATGCTCCATACTCTGTCATGTAAATGGCCAATGTTACACAAAAATCTCAGGATTCCAAACTCACTCCTTGATTGTCTCTGACAGTCTTTAGTTTTAGAATGTATCTCTTCTTTATTATGGTTGGAAGTACACAGGCTTTGACTTTCATGAAACATTTAGAAAGGCATTTCTAATTGTAGTCCAAACAAAGCTATGTGTTTAAAAAACGTTCCAAATGCTGGAAACAAAATACCATAGAAGAAACTTAACTTAAATGGCTTTGCAATGCTTTCTCATATGCAGTCTTCTGGCCACATGGATTTATCAAATTCATTTTTTAATGCTTAAATCTATTAAGATGCCAATGGCAGAAGGATATAAATTTGGTTGGCCTATTTTTCTGCAAAATCTGTGCTGTGAGTATTATACTAAGAATTCCCCAGACTAATCTATTTTATGCTACCTTATTCCATTCACCATTGGATTTTGAAGTAATTATAAAAAAGAAAGTTTAGTAATTCTGAATGTTTTTCTTACTCAATGGCTTATATTTCATTACTTGGTCAAGTTTAAGTATTTGGGTCTGAACCAAAATAATTTGCAACTATTTTTTATATACAGTCGGTATGATATATATATATAATCAAACCATGACATTAGCCTTCCCAATATATCTTTTTCTATTCCTAAATTGTCTGAGTGACCCAATAAAATCTTGCAAAAATTATGGAACAATTCTCTGAAAGTCCACATCTTTACATTCTACATATTTTCTGGAAAAATTAAAAACATGACCCTCTTCATGAGGCATACAATAATATGATATGATGTTTTCAAAGTATATTTCTTCTTCCTTAACTTCAAAGAATTATGATGAATAACTGTCATAGTAAGAACTTAAAAATTACCTATTTTGTAATATTACATACATTTCATTTTTTTCAAATCTAAGAAAAATTATTTCTTTGTTCTTTTTATGCAGCTCTGTTTGAATCATGGAAATTTTTACTCTATCAGTGGAAAAATGGAAGTTATTTTTAATTTATTTAAGCTTCTAATTTCCAGCTTTTTAAAAAAATATATAGATAAGCTGATTTAGAGAAAACCTGTTGCCATTAAGTATTTCAGTATTGACTAAGATGGAATGAGGCAAAACTGTTCAAGAAAATCACATATAATTTCAGTCATTTTCCAACACATGCAACAAAATAATGTAGCACTCTAAATCAACCTAAGTTCAAAAAATAGCTAAACTTCATCTCAGTATGAAGATATTCAAGATTGGCAGCTTTTGCATTAAATGTGCTGTCTCCTATTTTAAACATATATATAGAGAGAGCTATACATTATATTATGTGCATTATATATATATATATATATATATATATATATATATGCATGTGTATGGTGATTTATAACAAATTGAATTAAAATACAGGGCAGGAGATATGTATTATATTTTTGTATTTGCACTCCTGACTTTAAGAAAGAGACAATTTGTCAGACACGTTTTTATTATAACAATGCTTTCTTATTTATTGAACTAATTAAATGTGTTTAAGTCCTTTGTGGCTTAACTGTTAGAGCAATTCTTAAACAATTCCTATGTGACTACAGACATTATGCTTTTGCGTTATTAAGGCTGAACACATTAAACTCTTGTTACCTATTGAAAAAATCTTTCTTTTAGAGATTTGTCATGATTTTGTCTAGGTAGAGAAACAAATGATCCATTTTTAACTTTTCTAAAATTTAAGAACCCACAATGTCACATGACTTTGGGGGAAATATATTGCAAAGTTTCTTAAATTATAAAAATGTTAAGTAATATAGTGAATTCCTGTACAAATCAAAGTTTTGCTTTTCCTAAAGTATTTTCTAAATAAAACAGGAAAAGAATTTCTTTCAGGGTAGTCTAATGAAATAACTAAAATTTTGTTGCTTCCTTTTAAACAAGGATTGGGCTCTGTGATTTTTTAAACATGAGAAAAAGATGAAAAATTAGCATCGTGACAGTGTCTGATTTGTGCGTGCTTACATGTCTACTACGTGATTGTGTGTGCATTTGCAAGCAAAACTGTGACAAAATGTCAGAGAAAAAGATACACACAAAGAATCAGATTTTTGTGGCAGAAAACAGAGTTTAAAAACATGTTGATTTATCTAAAGATGTCATTGTTACTAGAATTTCAAAAGTCAGCAAGAAATTTATTAGGCTCATTTTATCTTTTTGAGAAGACTTTAATGGGAACATAATGCATGAAATTATTAAGTTGTTCACATGAAACTCACACCCGACCAAGTTCCCATCACAACTTGGAGGTGAATTACTCTTTGATTGGAGAAATATAGTCTTGTTAAATATGACTCCCCCTAAATGGACCACCCCTTCTTGCATTAGACCAATATGCAATTTCAGATTTTACAAGCAAATTGCAGAGGACACTGGCATAACTACATTGTATTTTCCACTAAAACAATAGTTTGTTTTTATTCGTCTAAATAAATTAATGTAGAAACAGATTTTGGCAAAATGTTACATTTCTTTCTGATAAAAAACAAACTCATATATAGGAAGAAATTGCTCAAATTAATAAAGGACATTTACAAAACACCCACATCTAACACCATTCTTAATGGCAAAAACTCAATGTTTATCCCATAAACAATGAAAAGAATATGATATGTGTTGTCACTCTTGAATTTCAACATTGTGCTACATATTTCAGTCAAGGAAATCAGGCAAGAATAAAAGATATACGATATTAGAAAAGACACACAATTCTCTCTATTTTCAAATAGTACGATTTTGTGTGCAATCCTGTGTAATCTACACAAAGAATCATTTCAACTAACAAAAATGCTTGTAAGGTTTCAATGTATGATATCAATATACAATAGATTTATTTCTATACACTAACAATGAATAATCCAAAAGTAAAATTAAGCAAAAATATTTACAATAACCTGAAGAATAAAATACTTAGAAAAATAAAATGAGTTTGAAATATGTATTCTGACACTCTGAAACATTGTCAAAGAAATTAAAGGTCAAAATAAATGTAAAGATAAAGACACATTCATGGATCATAAGACTGATTTTGGTTAAGAAGGAAGTATTTCTCCATCTGATCTGTAGACTGTAATCCATGTTAAAATGCCTGCTGACTGACTGGAAGAGTGACTCAAGTGGGAGAGTACCTGCCTAGAAAGTGTGAGGTCCTGAGTTCAAATCCCAGGGCTATACTCCCCAAAAAAATAAAAAGAAGGAAAGAAAGTTGTAGTTCAAGCATGGAAACCAACAAAATGTTAGCTGACTTTTTTTTGCAGCAATTAAAAAGTGAATGCTAATGTTCATGTGGATTGTTAGGAACACAGAAATTGTCAAAAGAAGGACAGACTGCATTCATGTTTATAAATGTAATAATTTCCCTTGATATTTGCTATCTGTGACATGTATAATAGGGAAAACTCACTATTTGTAGATAACTGCACATTTCTACAAAGAATTAAAAGATTTTAAAGACAGATAAGTCATTGTAATGTATTAAGTTAACTGATTTACAAATATCATCAGCATTTCCCTTCTGCCTCCTTTGAGATATATCCAATGAAATTATTTGAGCCATTATTCTTCTGTCTAGAAATAACAGTTTTTTCTTGTTGCTTATTTTCTTTACACTGTGTCATGTGGAAGGACTCCGAAAGTTCAAATTATGGAAATCAAACGTCACTGCAAGAGAATGAATAGTGAATTTCTTTTCCTAGAAATTCTCTGACAATGTATCATCCCTCCATTTCTTTCTCCAAAGGAAGAGAAAGCTAGCAAACAAGAATCCTTGAGTTTCCTGTGTGTCAAATACACCCTGTGAAAGGTAGACAGCCATGAGCCACTTTTCAATATTTTACACTGACAGGTACCTGCTAAATGGGAGAACAATCTTGGGGCACGGTATCACAAGCAAGAGGTTCAGTGTGAGTGTTGGTAGAATGCAAACTAAGGTGAATCTCTGTCTGTGTGTCCTCTTAAAAGACTCCCTCTTGTTGCACAAAGGAGTTTATGTTAAATGCCAACTTCAGAGATGACAATGACAATCATTTGTAGCTAGGAGAAGCAAGAAAGGACAATGCAGCACAGTGAAATAAGATTTCCATCTTCTTTGCCATAGTTGCCATAACCATTCTCTAAATCTGGTGCAAATCACACTGTAAGAGAGGGCAGATAAACAAAGAAAAAGAGCACATTTCACCCTTTCTCTATTTAAATTCTGCTTATTACTAGAGAAAGAATAAGAATCAATTATATAGGCAATTTAAGGTCTAAATGCACTGAATTTGTTATTGAGTATACTAAAATGTTTGTAAGGAAGGGGAAAGAAATAAAAGAATGACAAGAAAAAAATAGAGTATTGATTTTCAAGGAGTATTTGTAAAATGAAGCAAAGTGAAAATTAAAGGGAATTTAATTGAGATGCAGAAAAGATAAGTAAAGTAAATTTGTATCAGGTTATCTCAGATTACATTAGCATTCTGGCATCTTTGAGGAAAGTGGAACACAGTGATGGGGTTATTCTCTTAGAAGAATGCAAAACTATTCCTTGTATTTAAATGGGAACTTCAGAGTGATTAATAAAATCATTTGTGAGGGCTTAATTAGATTTATAATGCATACATTTTGTAGAATTCAAAATGTTTAATAATTCATTGAAATAATTGAAATTAAGAGAAGGTACTTGCTAGAGTCCACTCATTATTCTATTATAAAAATTTCCTTATAAGCAAATAATATTCCAGAGATTGCCAGACTTCAGCTATGAAATGGAAAATACTCCAGATGTTATGCCCTTAGGAAGTCGGTGATGTAGTACAGAGATTACATAAATAAACAAACAAGCACATTAAATATTAATTACTACTCCTGAACACTGTGAATAGAGTAAAGAATGCAGACAGTAAAAAAAATAAATAAATAAAAATAGCGGTGACCAACTTTTTCTGTAGTTATTGAAAAAGTTCTCTAATAGGGATGCAAGATGGTGACCCGGACACAGCCACAGACTTCCTGATCCAGGGGCTTTGCTGAGATGCTGGAGATACACTTGACTGAGGTAAAGCACCAGGGAGAGCTGAAACATCAGCACTCTGAGCCCTTAGCTCATGGAAGGCTTCTCCACACCACAATTTACTAAAAGAATAGCTGGTGCTGCATGCCAAACCCTGCTCCATAGGTTGGTGGAGCCACTGCTCCACACACTGCTGGATCTCTGATACCCCAGCCCTGCTTCTTAGCCCCACCAGGGCCATGCTACACCAAACTCCCACCCCTCAGACCCACATGATCTCTGCTGAATGAGCCCTTAAGGCCTGCCAAGCCAGGATCCACAGACATTCACCAATCTCCACCAGGCCACACCCTCAGGTCTACACAGGCCTGCATGATCTCCACTCTGCCGGGCCATGCCCCCATGGCCTGCCACACCGGTGATCCACACACTCATGATCTAAGTTCTGCTGGGCCATGCCCCCCAGGCCTGCACAGGCCTGCACTGATATCCACTCCATTGGGCCTGCATGATCCCTGCTCTGCCGGGCAATACCCTCAAGCCTGCCATGCTGGATATCCACACATGCACAATCTCCATTCCACTGGGCCATGTCCCCCAGGCCTGAACAGGCTTGCAGTATCTCCACTCTGCCAGGCCACACCCTCAAACCTTGTCAAGCCACGAGTCACAGACATTCACTATCTCCACTGGGCTGAACCCCTCACACCTGCACAGACCTGCATGATCTCCACCAGGACCATGCCCCTAAAACCTGTCAAGCCAGCAATCCACAGACATGCATGATCTCCAATCCGCTGGCCCACATCTTTCAGGCACACCATGCCCACACTCCAAAGGCTCACTAGTTCACCTCAAAAGGCCTCCACCTGTAAGTCTATGGGACCCCACCCATCTGCTACCCACCACAGGAGGGCTCCCAACCTGCCTAAGAGACAACACAGACAGGTCTGGATGCTAAAGGAATGGCATCACAACAACTAGGACTGCAGCTGTACTGTTCCAGAACTGGTGATTTTTTTTCTCTTTTCTTTCTTCTCTCTTCCTTTTATCTTTCCATCTCTTTGTCCTTTTTATCTTTCTCTCTTGGTTTTGTTAGTATTAATATTGTTACTTAGCTAATACTAAATTACACATAGTCCAGGGATAGAAATGGTACCTAGTGCAAATATGGGAAGAAGAAAAAGGGAGGGAAACCATTCTTCCCCGAAAAATAAAGTAGTACAGGATTTAGAGCAAAATGAAGAAAATGGATACCCAGATCCAGACTCCAACTAAACAAAGATAAATTACACCAAGGAACACAATGATTCCCACAAGAACAATCTGAAAGAAGAAATCCTACAAGTAATCAATGAGAATTTCATAGAGCTGTTACTAGACATGGTCAATCAAAACGTACAGGAGGCACTCAAGAAGTTCCAAGACAACAAAAACAAAGAATATGAGAATACACAGAAACAAATAAATGAAATATAGAAGCCCTAAATAAACACCAAACTGAAACTGAGACCACCAGAGAGATAAATGAATTAAGGGCAAAATTTGATAATATTAAAGAGGAAGTAACCCATGATATGGAAAACCTCAGAAAAAAGAAAGATACAGAAATACAAGACAAAATGGAAGGTCATTCCAGAAGAATATGACAAACAGAAGATAGAATCTCAGAACTTGAAGATGAAATGGCAATTAAAGGAAAAACTGAAGAATGATTAGTTAAACAACTCAAGACCTGTGAAAAGAAAATGCAAGAACTCACTGAATCCATCAAAAGACCAAACCTGAGAATCATGGGCATTGAACAAAGAGAAGAGGTGCAAGCAAAAGGAATGTGTAATATATTCAACAAAATAATAACAGAAAATTTACCAAATCTAGAGAAAACTATGCATATTTAGGTACAGGAAGCCTCCAGAACACCAAACACAACTCACCAAAATAGAACTACTCCATGACAAATTATGATTAAAACAACAAGTATAGAGACTAGAGAAAGAATATTGAAGCCTGTAAGACAGAAAAAATAAATAACATGTATAAGTAAACCAATCAAAATCACAGCAGACTTCTCAACAGAAACATTAAAATCAAGAAGAGCTTGGGGTGAGGTCTTCCAAGCACTGAATGAAAATAACTTCAATCCTAGTAAACTCTACCCATCTATCTATTCATTCTATTTTGAACTATCATTCAAAATAGAAGGAGCAATAAAAATCTTCCATAATAAGCAGAAACTAAAACAATATATGACCACCAAGCCACCCCTACAAAAGATTCTCCAAAGAATTCTGCACACAGAAAGTGAAAGCAAACAAAACCATGAAAGGGCAGAAAATACCAAACCACAGGAGAAGAAAAGGCAAGAAAGTAAAGAGTAACACTGATTCAGCTACACACAATCAAACTCTTAATCAACAAGGACAACTACAAGACAGGGATCACCACATATTTATCAATATGAACACTGAATGTTAATGGACTAAATTCCCCCATAAAAAGACACCGATTGGCAAACTGGATTAAAAAGGAAGATCCAACAATCTGCTGCCTACAGGAGACCCACCTCATCTACAGAAATAAGCACTGGCTGAGAGCGAAAGGCTGGAAGAAGATTTACCAAGCCAGTAGTCCCTGAAAACAAGCAGGGGTAGAAATACTTATCTCTGAAAAAGTAGACTTCAAACCAACATTGATCAAAGGAGATAAAGAAGGACATTCCATACTAATAAAAGGGGAAATACACCAAAAGGAAAAACAATTAATCAACCTATATGTACCCAATGTCAATGCACTGAATTTCATCAAACATACTCTAGGATCTAAAAACATATATAAACTCCAACACAGTTGTAGTGGGAGACCTTAGTACTCCCCTATCACCAATAGATAGGTCATCCAAACAGAAAATCAATAAAGAAATACTAGAACTAAATCACACCATAGATCAAATGGACCAAGCTGATGTCTACAGAATATTTCTTTCAATTTCTGCACAATATACATTCTTCTCAGCAGCCCATGGAACATTCTCCAAAATTGATCATATCTTAGGGTACAAAGCAAGCCTCAGCAAATATAAGAAGATAGAAATAATACCATGCATTCTTTCTGTCCACAATGCATTAAAACTAGAAATCAACAACAAAAACATCAGTAAAAAACACAAAAACAATTGGAAGTTGGACAAAACATTGCTCAATGATGAATGGGTCATTTATGAAATAAAAGAGGAAATTAAAAGTTTCCTGAAGTTAATGAAAGTGAAAACATGACCTACCAAAATCTATGGGACACAGCAAAGGCAGTCCCTAAGGGGAAAGTTTATAGCCATGAGTGCATGTATTAAAAGGTCAGAAAGATCTCAAATCAATGACCTAACACTACAGCTGAAGCTCCTAGAAAAACAAGAACAAGCAAATCCCAAAACAAGCAGAAGGAAAGAAATAATTAAGATAAGGGCTGAAATCAATGAAATAGAAACAAAAAACACCATACAAAAAGCTAGTTCTTTGAAAAAATAAATAAGATTGACAGACCCCTGGCAAACCTGACTAAAATAAGGAGATAAACCACCCAAATCAGTAAAATCAGAAATGTAAAAGGAGAGATAACAACAAACACCACAGAAATCCAGAAAATCATCAGAGACTACTTTGAGATCCTATACTCTGATAAATTTGAAAATCTCAAAGAAATGGACAGATTTGTAGAAACTTACAATCATGCAAAACTGAACCAAGAGAATATTAATCACCTGAATAGATCTATAACACAAAAAGAAATTGAAGCTGCCATCAAGTTCCTCCCAAAAATAGAAAAGTTCAGGACCAGATGGATTCACTGCTGAATTCTATCAGACGTATAAGGAAGAACTAATACCAGCTCTCCTTAAACTGTTCCACAAAATAGAAAGGGAAGGAATACTGCTAACTTGTTTTATGAAGCCAATATTACTCTCATCCCAAAACCAGGCAAAGACACCTCCAAAAAGGAGAACTACAGGTCAATTTCCTTAATGAATATTGACACAAAATTCCTCAATAAAATAATGGCAAACTGAATGCAACAACACATCAGAAAGGTCATTCACCATGACCAAGTCAGCTTTATCCCAAGGATGCAGGAGTTGTTCAACATATGCAAATCTATAAATGTAATACACACATCAATAGAAGCAAAGACAAAAAACACTTGATCATCTCAATAGATGCAGAAAAAGCCTTCGACAAGATCCAACACAACTTTATGATAAAAAGTCTAAGAAAACTAGGAATAGAAGGAATGTACCTCAAAATTGTAAAGGCTTTGTATGACAAACCTATAGCCAACATCATACTTAACAGTGAAAAACTGAAACCATTTCCACTAAAATAAGGAATGCAACAAGGGTGCCCACTATCCCCACTCCTATTCAACATACTACTGGAATTTCTAGCCAGAACAATTAGGCAAGAAGAAGAAATAAAAGGAATACAAATAGGTAAAGGAACTGTCAAAATATCCTTATTTGCAGATGATACTATCTTATACCATAAAGACCCAAAAAACTACCCAAAAACTCTTAGACACCACAAACAGCTACAATAAGGTAGCAGGATACAAAATCAACTTACAAAAATCATTAGCTTTTCTATACACAAACAACGAACAAACTGAGAAATAATACATGAAATCCATCCCATTCACAATAGCCTCAAAAAAAAAATCAAATACTTAGGAGTAAATTTAACAAAGAATGTGAATGACCTCTACAAAGAGAATTTCAAACTCCTGAAGAAGGAGATTGAGGAAGACTACAGAGATGGAATGTTCTCCCGTGCTCATGGATCGGTAGAATCAACATAGCAAAAATGGCCATACTCCTGAAAGCAATCTATATGTTTCATGCAATTCTCATCAATATCCCAAAGACTTTCATCAAAGAGAATGAAAAATCTACCCTAAAGTTCATTTGGAAACAAAAGAGACCTCAAATAGCCAAGGCAATACTCAGCAAGAAGAGCAATGCTGGAGGTATCACAATACCTTACTTCAAACTATATTACAAAGTAGTAGCAATAAAAAAACAAAATACTGGCACAAAAACAGACATGAAGACCAGTGGAACATAATAGAGGACTCTGATATGAATCCACACAACTACACCCACCTCATTTTTGACAAAGTTGCCAAAAATATACAACGGAGAAACGACAGCCTCTTCAACAAATGTTGCTGGGAAAAGTGGTTACCTGTCTGCAAGAAACTGAAAGTAGATCCATGTTTATCACCCTGTACTAGTGTCAACTCAAAATGGATCAATGACCTAAATATCAGGCCTGAAACTCTGAAGTTACTACAGGAAGGAGCAGGAAACACTATGGAACTAGTGTAGGTGTAGGCAAGGACTTCCTCAATAGAACCCCAGCAGCCCAGCAACTACGAGAAAGGAATAATAAATGGGAATTCATAAAATTAAAAGTCTTCTGCACAACAAAAGAAATGGTCTCTAACCTGAAAAGACCACCCACAGAGTGGGAGAATATATTTGCCAGCTATACATCAGACAAGGGACCAATAACCAGAATATACAGTTAACTTAAGAAACTAAGTTTCAATGAACCAATTAAGAAATGGGCAATTGAACTAAGCAGAACTTTTTCAAAAGAAGAAATTCAAATGACAAAAAAAATATGAAAAACTGCTCACCATCTCTGGACATAAAAAAAATACAAATCAACTGCACACTAAGATTCCATCTCACCCCTGTTAGAATAGCCATCATCAAAAACACCACTAACAACATGTTTTGGTGAGGATGTGAGGAAAAAGGAACCCTCATACACTGTTGGTGGGAATGCAAGCTGGTGCAACCACTCTGGAAAAAAATTTGGAGTCTTCTTAAAAATCTTAACATAGACCTGCCATATGATCCAGCAACCCCACTCCTGGGGACGTACCCAAAGGAATGCAACACTGGTCACTCCAGAGGCACCTGCACACCCATGTTTATTGCATCACTATTCACAATAGCCAAGTTATGGAAACAACCAAGATGCCCCACTACTGATGAGTGGATTAAGAAAATGTGGTACTTGTACACAATGGAATTTTACTCAGCCATGAAGAAGAATGAAATCTTATCACTTGCAGGTAAATGGCTGGAACTGGAGAACATCATTCTGAGCAGGGTCAGCCTGGCTTAGAAGACCAAAAATTGTATGTTCTCCCTCATATGTGGACTTTAGATCTAGGGCAAATGCAGCAATGTTGTTGGATTTGGATCACATGACAAGGGGAGAGCACATACAGGAGATATAGGAATAGGTAGAAAACCCAAAACATAAAAGCTTTTGATGTCCCCAGTCCAGAGGAACTAATACAGAAACCTTAAAATGGCAGAGGTAATCATGAGCAGGGAATCAGAAACCAACGTAAAGATCAGTTAGAGTTGAATCAACATGGGTCGTAACACATGAAAGCAATAGTAGTAATCTCTCTGTACAGCTATCCTTAACTAGCAAAAATGCTTTGTCTTCCTTATTATGCTTATGTCATTTCTTCAACAAAATTAGTGATAATGGCAGAACAGGACCTGGCTGGAAGTGAGGGAGGGAGGGGGAATGAATGGGGGAGGGGTGGAAAGTGGAGGAGGGGGGCAGGGTGGAGAAATGACCTAAACAATGTATGCACATATGAATAAATGAAAAAAAAAGTAGAAAAAGGCCTCTATTAGGAGGTAAGATTTAAGCTGTGATTTTTAAGGATTTTGGTGTCTCTCTACTTGAAATGGTAAAATTACGGCTAAGAATTTTGGCTAAATAAAGTGTGAAAGAGCTTAGGATAGAACATAAAATGAGAGTGTGAGATTAAGAACAAGAACACTCAGAGTCTGCAAAATGTATCATGTAAACACTTGTGCATTTGCATTTAATTTTTACCATGACTTTGTTATAATGTGAAGGACTCCAGGTCAGAAGAAAGAAAACTACTTAAGAATTTCAATAAGAAATGCAGTGAAAACTGGGATTGCTTATTAATGTGACTTCAATGGAAATGGGCAATGATAGAATCTGAATCATATTTTGAAGATGAATCATAAATGGCTTAAAATACAGGGGGAAGTCAACAAGGATTTCAGATTTGACCACAGTGGGGTTGATGGTATGTTTATCAAGGCAAGGAATTAGTGAGGTTTGGTGTCATACCAGGTTTAGGGACAGGAATCAAACACCAGTTTTTGACATATTAGTTCCAGTACAGCTGTCTATAATCTAAACTCAGACATAAAATAGGTGTTAGATGAGGAGGCCATTGTTTTGGGCCCTAAATAAAAAAGCATTGGTGAGGTAGTTAGAAAAAGTAGGAGATGAGAGGGATTCTGAAGATTAATGGATGGATTGCTCAGCTTTCTTATCTTAGTATAGAAAAATTATTGAGACAGAAATGAAATGAGAGAGGAAAGAAAATAAATATAAGTTTAAGGAATTGCTGTTAAAGGTAATGAAAAATTTAATAGAATTGTGGGAATGAGAGAATAGTAATAGAAATGTTTTAGACAGATGTTTGAGTTCAGGATAAAGAAGCACAGCACAATGACCATGTCTGAGGCATGAAATACTGGTGGAAGCTAAAGTTAAATCATCAAACAAAAACATAATGGAAATCATCATGGCACCAATGAAGTAAGAGAATCTACTGGAAGCATTTTATTCCCAAGTTTAGCGCTGTCCACTTCACATACCATTTTCCTTCTCTCTCAGAAAGTATAAAGTAGTCCTTTTCAGTAATGATATAGATTTATGATTTATATGTGACATGGGCTTTCCTTTTTTTTAGTTTTATCAAATGTTTTTTATAATAGTCTATAAAAGTTTTGTACACCAAATTTAAAATAATTAATCTTGATCATCCAGGAAAATATATATCAATACAGTGTTTAGAATCTCAATTTAACCAAACTGAAAAGTATAGTTTCTTTAATGAATTCTCAAAGAAAAATCATTTTAAGTGTACATATGAAAACTGTGCTATTGTATTACTAAAGGGATGCATAAATTACATTTATAACATTCTTTTTATTGATGTATTTAGTTTTTATTTTTAGTTCAATTGAATTCAGAACTCTTGACAAATAGATATACAAGTAGAAAACAATGACATAAAAATGTCAATACTTCTACACCTTTAACTCTATGGGGAAATAAACTAGTACCTCATATATCTGTGGGAAATAGCTTCTTATTTCATCCTTAAGCTAGAGAAAGTCTGTCAGCAATTAACTCATGGCTGGGAATAGCATTGTGTGCTCATATCAACAGGCAGTAATTCAAACAAGGAAGATTGCTTGCTCAACAATCTACATTAAATTCCTTAAATTCTCTTTTCCCGGGCATAAGATTTAGTGGATAGTACAGGAAAACACTTACCTTTGTTCTAATTGTACCTCCAAAACCGAAACTTCAACTTTGGTACAGAGTCTTGTTATTATTCAGGATTCTTAGTTTAAGAGAGAGAGATTTATTGTGGCCAAAAATAATTTCTTAAAGAATGTACAGTGTTCCTCACAAAATCTTCAGGAAAGTTGGAAAACTAAGTTTAAAGCTACAGAAGCATAAAGAAACCTTACTCACATTACTGATCTGGTGAATAAATGCCTAGTGTACTTATTAAGCAGTATATGCTTGAACTGTCAATGGTGTGGTTGCCTCACAAGGGGTCTTATCTTGCTATCAAAATTTATGCCACTGGAGAGGTTAGTCCATAATTCCTGCTTACTTTCAACCAAATCTAACTGGTGGAGTATAAGTACAAGTCATCATCACCCTCTACTGCAAGAGAAGTTTGCAAAGTATTTCTCTTTCAGTTTCTTTTCCAGGAGGCTACATGTGTTTTTCAAGGAGATTCAAGAAGGATCCATTCTGTCTTTTTAGTTTAGTAAATGAAAACCATAAATATCTACTACTAGCCATCACATTTGTTGTCATTTGTACATTTACCTCAATTATTTATTAATGTGTTTAATATACATTTACTTTGTTATCCATAAATGTACTCCATGTCTTGATTATGAATTTTCACTATGTCTTGCACAACAAATCTATCCACTGTGTTATCCAACAAGTGCCTACCTCACTTTCATAAGAGGGTGACACAAAATCTCATAGATCCTTCATTTGCTCCATTGTTAAAATTTTATTGCTTCTTCAGGTTTTCCATGTTCCTTTGTTCACATCTATTAAGTGCAAATTAGCCAATGTCATAATGTGTGAAAGTGATAAAAGTAGAAGGAATTGCTTTTAAAAATGAAATAGCCAGTAAGAAAACATGGAGAGAAATTTTGTACAAAGGCAGTGTTTGGTGAGTATTGTTTTCCTCTTCTACAAGAAATTCTTGTTCCTTTTATATTATGATAATGTATAAATTATCAGAGCTCTGTACTTGATGGCATGACTCCAATGGTTATTCTTAAATGTTCTGACTACTTGGCTCTCCTTCCTATTTAGGATTTCATTAGCTTCTATTATCTTCAATTGGGGCTAATGACAACATTGGAAGTGCCATAAAAAATCACTTCTCCCATTTCCTTGTAAGTGGTAAGGATAATATCCCACCTCTGCCAAAACACACTTTTGTCAATATATGAATATCCAAATGATGAGAAAGCATTCTCAGTTTCCAATCTAATTCAAACTTCACTTTGTTTCTTAAATGAAGTAGTTAGTCCTAATTGCATGGAAAATTCTCAAGCAGGAGAGTTTGTAGTCAATGAGATGGAAAAGAATAATTTGTTTATGAGTTATTAGGCACAGTAATGGGAAACACAAGATCTTCAAACCATTTCTGTCTAAAATCCATACATTTAATTGTTTAAAAAGTACACTGTTTTTGCTTGCTTGTTCAGACTACAAGCAAAAATCTTTTGTCGTAAGGATAATTTTCCAAGTCAATAGTAGGCAAAATTTGGAATACTGTAATAGTCTAACCAGACCTCAGTTAGATTACAAATTTTGTGAATAATTATCTATAGGCAAATTGGCATAAGGCACATGCCATAATTTTACTTTAGGTATAAATCCACATATTTTGTGACTATATGCATGTGTGTGAAAAGATCACAGAATCTCTCAAAATTTTTGTTCCAGTAAGATTTTTTTATATTCAGGTTAACATGTAAGATGTTTAAGAAATCACCATTATTTATAACATAAGCTGAAACTTCTTATTTTTCAATACTCTCATTGCTGAAAACATCTTTTAATTTCAGTAACAAATGTCTATTTGCCATTACTTAATTTTTCCCTTTCTCCAATGCTTCTGAAATGTCTTTGACAATACACCTGTCCCCAATCTGCTTCATATTACCAAGACATCCAGCAAACATTTGTTTAATGTTTTAGCAGACAGTTTACCCTCAATACTATTTCAGTACATGTTCTAATGCTCTAAGATCACCTGAATGTTCAGCTTTACTTTGGGATATTTCTAATCATCTCCGCGTCCATGTTAACATCATTTATTTCACTTTCCATTTTCACAAATCTGTTTAACATTCAAAAATCAAGCTCAAAATGTACTTCCGGGACATACATTCACATAAGAATTGCATGATGTTTATAATGCCAATGGATACATGCAAAAAAATGCTTCATAAAAAAGTATTTTCTCTCTCTGGCCCTGAATGGTTGGATCTAGTTTATTGACGTCTGTCTTATGGACCTTGGAATTAGAAGCAAGCAGGAAATAAAAAGATACTGAATTTGGCACAAAAATTTAGGAAAAAAAGGAAAGGGAGAATTGCAACTAAGAATCAGCAACCATCATGGTTGCATGGGTCAGTGTTTCTTAAATTCCATCAAATCAAAGCAGCTGGGGGAGCGGAAAAAAGTGAGCATGAAGACTGGCGGAGGAAGATGGGCCTTGGGGAAAAAAAGTAAAACGAATTATAAATGTTACACTACTACTCAACATTCATTAAATCATGGGAATAGATATTTAGATATTAACGGATGATTTTTATGCACACAAGCACTAGAAACAATGATCTGAAAGAATATTTAATTAGCAAGTTCTTTAATCTGTCTCTTTGAAATGGGAATTATTTCAGTCATGTTTTGGCATGTACTAGAAAGCAACCAATTTATTGTGAAATTATAAGGTGAATGCCTTAGGTATTTCCTGTAAATGATTCAAGAATTCAGATCATGAATGTTAATATTCTGTTATTAAACATTTGAGATTTGAAAAAAAATTTGTTCCAAGAAAGTGTCTTTATTTTATGTTAAGTTTAGCTATGAAATAATTTGATATTCATTCCAAAGTTGTGAAAAATAACTGAAGACATAGGAGGGGGTGTACGAAAATGTCTGATTTGATTGAAATGTAAATCATACTCGGTTAAAAATAACAAGGATACAATAAAATTAATTTAACATTATTCAATAGATGACAACAGATTACATTTATCAGCAATGGATAAGTATTATGTTAAACAACAAAATGCATAGTTTGAGAATGATTATTTACATTCAAGAAACAAAATGGATTTTTGCAGTTTTTTCTTTTAGTTTCTTGTCAGCTTTTCCCGTCTTAGCAGTTAAGAACTATCCCTCCTTCAGCCAGTGATGTTTTGTTTCAATTTCCTTGATTAAGAATTTATTTTTAAATTTTTACACATGTAGAATTTGAACTTCATATGATTTCCTTTGAAGAAATCTTCTTTTGTTTTAGAATAATTTTTAATTCCAATGCCGTGTACCAAAGAAAATACATTAAAACTTAAAGAAAATCCTCATAATTTAGGTAAAAGCTAAAGCACATTAATGTTCTGGCAATTAAGAATAACTAAAGTCTCACTGGAAGCCTTAGATTATGAAATGTTAGCAAGGAAAGCCTTTACTTTCCACCAAAGAGCTAAATACAACTCAGTTCCCTTAGGGTTGTTAGTAATTCTGTTTAAAGGAATAACAAGGGATAGTGTTGGACCACTAAAGGCCCATTTCATGTACACATCAGTGTCCTAGACAGCTGACTTTCCATGTGGAGTCTGAAGAGGACGTCTTCACTGCCTAACGTCAGCCCCAAAGTGCAAACACCAAGGTAAAAATGAAAATCAGAAGAGCCGCTCTGGAAAAAAGTTGATTCTGTAGTAGGTTTTCACTTTTCAAATTGAATAAGGATCTCATATTTTTGTCTATTACTGCTTACTACAGGGAGGATGTTGTAAAATAAAATTTCACTTAATGGCAAGATGAGAATTGTCCAAATTGACTTTTAATTTGTTCTTGAAAGTTTTTATATTTCAAAAAGTGCTTCTGGCCAAATAATTTGAATCAAATTAATATCTTCAGTGTTGGAAAGAAATAATCGTTATGAGACATTTTATTTCTTGGCATAGCATCTTAAAGAACAATGAATAAAACCTCCTCAAACAAGAACTAAATAGAATTTGGACCTTTTGTAGCCCTATGAAAAAATAATACAATGTAATACATACTTTCAATAAATCTGAGAATACAAAAAGCTTATCAGAAATGACTGTTAAAAATCAACTATTTTCTATGTAATTGCTAACATTCATTTTCAATTATATAAAAAAGCAAGTGTTTCACTAATTGCTCAGATAAATGCATTGGACTTACGTAAGTATTAATTCCATTATATTCTTTCTTATGCAAATGGTTGATACAGTTCTTAAGAAATGTAGGCTCTATATATTCAAATCCTATTGTAGTGCCTTGTTTTCTTATTTTTATCACATTTTATGTTTTTATATATTATTATTTCTAACTGTATTGATAAAGACCTTGCTCTCAGTTTACATTTAATGTAATTCTTGCTTTTATGATTGTCTTTATAATAACTACATTAATGTTTTATGCTTTGTCAATTCATTTTTTTCTCATGCCTTCTGCTTATGAACATATGATTTAAGTAGAGAATGATAACAGAAATATCATCATTTTGTGCCATTCTACAAAGATCCTGGCAATCTGGAACACACTTTTACCTTCCTTTACAAACAAGAAAGTTGAAAGATAAGAGAATATAATTTCCAAGAAAGCTGGGTGTGGTGGCCTCAATGTAATTCTAACACTTGAGAGGCTAGAAGACTGAGACAGGTGGATTCAAGGCCAACCTGCCCGGCTACATTAGGGAGACCCTATCCCCTCCCCACAATACACACACAAAAATGTAATTACCAACAGTGATCCAGATTTCAGACCTTTGGTTGTTTTAACCCTGCACATACCAAATTTACTTATATGCTTTAACTTTGGTTACAAACCTTGCTTTTCAAAGTTTTCAAATATCTACATTATTGTTATGCTTAATTACATATATCATGAAATTATAAGTAGTACTTAGTTCAGGAGAAATCAAGTTATTCTACCAGTCTATTGAAAACATTTAGGGAAAATATTTTATATGTTGCACTTAAGAAAATCACAGTTTTGTTGTCCATTGTTCTGAGACAATTGAGTGAAATGTCTTAAATTGTATAATTTAAATATGTTTACTAAAGTAGGAAGTTATTTTCTTAGCTTTAATGAACTTCCCAGCTCTACAGAACTAATTCTGCTAAGCCTATTTAAGAGATTTGCTTCATTATCTTCTCATTTAAATCATCTTCAATGACACACCATTTAGTAAGGCTTGCTGTGCGGGTACTGACATTTAAAATTCTGTATTCATCACAGGCAACTTTAATTTGACTAACATAATAAATCTTATTCACACCATGTCACCATCTATTAGAAAAATTAATAAACTATCATCCTTTCAAACATGGCATCCATGCTATTATTCATAAACTGCCATATCCTTTCAGATGAACGTTGAATATTAATTTGCAAACCAACTTTTTACTTATTACCTAAATATTTAATTCATAGAATGCACTTTAAGTGATTTTGATTATGTTCTTTGACACTATTTTAGATTAAATTTCCAGATAAAAATATTATTTCTTTGTATTTGAAATTAAATATGAAATTCTTTTTTCCAAATTACAAATATTGGCCTTGCTATTTCTTTAGAAAAAATTACTACAATTTAAAAAATACAGAAAATACTGCATTGTTTACAATGATGTGATATTATTCATCCCCAGCATCTTGAAGTTTTTATGATGTGCAAAGACAAAGATGTCATAGGGTTTTCTACAGAGACTTCAAAAACAAAAATTGATTTTCCTGTTTAGGATGACATTTACATCGACTCATACAATATCTACTCTTTTATGCCACTTATGTTTCCTCAATATACGACTTATAAAGTTTTAAAATTTGTTTCTTATAACATACAGTCATTCCCATTATACATTTTTGAACATTTCACAATTTATTTATCTATTCTGGTTTTGATGACATTTGATTTGCTTCCAGTTTTAGCTTTTATGAATTAAGGTACTACAGCATCTATGAACTCTTGGGGCACATGTGTATATTTTATTATTGCATCCATATCCAAGAACACAATGACTGGGTCGTAGACTATGCATACATGCAACTTCTGATACTGTCATTTACTACAAGTGTAAATGCCCACAGTTACCCTGCATCTTTGCTAATATCTATGTACATCCCTTTTTTTTGCATATTTTGTGGAAGTCTTCTGTCATTTTAGGCAGATTTTACTAAAAGTACAGCTTTTTCTGAAGTTGTCATTCTTCATACAAGTGAATTTCACTACAGTTATAGTACATTATCAATTTCATTAATATTTTCAAAGAACTACACAATATTTATAGAATTTTATCAATAATGTATTCATTTCCTATTTAATATTTTTCTGCTCTTTATTTCCATTTTTTTCTTTATTGAATAGATTACCACATTTCAACCTTCATGAGATGAAATGTAAAATCACTGTGTTTTCAACCTATCTCCTTTAACTCTGCTAACTTTGATACAATACATATAAAGCTATAAATATTGCTAATTGTGTGTATAATAATGTTATTCTGAATATGTTTATGTATGTATAATTTAAAGACTTTACACTAAAATTATCTTTGAAGGCAAGATATATATTGAAACTTATTTTATATTAAGAAAGTTAGTTCTGACAGAAGTAAAACAACATTTGTTAACTATTGTCTATAATACCTTAATGTTTTAGATTAGAGGGAGGTGTGCAAGACAATGTACTACACAGTAAGAAGACACCTAATATAAAATGAATGTTGAGAAGTTGGACACTTGGGTACATTGTTCAATAGACTATCAGATGACACTATGAAATGAATTTTTATTATGGTCATTACTTTATATCATGTAGTGTTATAAAGTTTCCAAATTGAATTAAATAGATCGTGTTTTATCATTTACTTTGTCCTATATCTTTCAATAACATTTCACATCCTGAAATATCTTTTTAGCCAAATTTTACTTCAAGACATTCGTGTATTATTTGTCAGATTTTTTTATGCATTATAGAGGGTGATATGATAGTCTTCACAGTGTATGCAAATGAACTACCAAAATATGGTGTGTGAAAGTTGACTTAACAACTTATGCTGCAGCCTACTGTACTGGCTTGATGTTGATCTTCAGGCTTCTCAGTGGGTTTGACATAGACAAGATCGATGAAGGTCAAGTGGAGGTGACTAGAGATGAATAAAATGTGGAAAATAATGATGGTCAACCTGTTGCTTTCACCTGCTATTTGGATGCAGGTCTTGCCAGAACTACAACTGGCAATAAAGTTTTAGGGCACCTGAAGGAAACTGTGGATGGAGGTTTGCCTATTCTTCGCAACACCCAATAATTCCCTGATTGTGGTTCAGAAAGTGAGGAATTCACTGCAGAAATACATCAGAATCACATCATGGAGATTATGTGTTACCTAGTGGAAGAAGATGAAGATTCTTATGAGAAGCAGTTCTCTCAGTACATGAAGAACAGCATACCTCCAGACATGAGGGAGGAGATGCATAAGAAAGTTGTTGCTGCTATATGAGATAATCTAGGCAGGAGAGGAAGCTCAAGAGAGAAGTGGGAGCCATCTTATAATATTCCTCGCCCAGAAGAAGGATCTAGTAGCTCAAAAGAATGCGAGTTTCCTCAGAACTCAGGAACTGACTGATGAGTGCTAAACCAAACAATTTGCTATGAAGATTTTTTTCAACCAAAAAAAAAATCACTGTATTATTAATATTGGTACAATTTTTAAAGTTTATTAAATTATGTCTACTGCATTAATTTAAAGTATATTTTTTAAAAATTATATGCTTTGAATTATCATTGCAGAAGAGCAAATAAAAGCACAAAAGTAATACCTTCATTAAAAAAAAATAATAATAACAAATTACATTGACTATGTTTACCTAGTATATATTAAGTCAATCATATTGTTGTCAATTTATTTGAAGTAAAATCACACAAAAATTATGACTCTAGCACAGGTATTACTTTGTAGCAATGTAAACTTTTGAAGAGCAAAAGAAGTTAAAAATGTAATTTTCTTCATTATATAAGGCTGAGAATTATTGCATATGTTTTAACTTTTCCTATAAATCATTAGAGTGAAACAAAGCAAAAAGAAATATTAACAGAAGGAAGTTAAGAAGGTGAATATGGTTGATGTACTTTTATTCAAGAATGAATATTGAATTTTAAACTTGTTGAAATCACCATGAGAAGGGGGCTAAGGTGGATAGAGGAAAAATAGAGGAAATGAACCAATTCAGGTTATAAAACATATATACATAGAAATGTCACAATGAAATTCCCTGTATAGCTGTCTTAAACAAACAAATAATATCTTTTTTCAGAAATGGAAAACAGGAAGGTAAAACAGATCTTATCTCAGGTTTGGCACCAGAAAGAAGAGAAGGATATAAGGAAAAGGTGTAGGAGAGTGAATAGGGTAGAAATATTATGTAGTCATGTATGAAATGAAAAAATGAGACCAGTTGAAATTATTCCAGGAAAGGGGAGGGGAAATAAAGGAAAATGATGGAAGGGGTGAATTCAACTATGATATATTGTAAGAATGTTTATAAATGTCACATTGTGCCCCCCAAACAATAATAAAAATAAATTAATAAGTAAATAAAAAATATGAAATTCTATGCTTATACCCATCTATCATTAATGCCACAATATACTTGGGTGTCCAGGTACCTTTGTTGTACGCTCACCCACAATCATTTGGGTATATCCTTAAGAGTGGTATTGCTGGAACACATGGCAGATCTATTTTTAGTTTTTTTCTTTAATTTTTAATTTATGTAATTAAATGGGTATATTTTAAATGAATGAAAATAGAAATTTTATAAAAATGAATGATTTGAAGCCATTGTTTTAACTTTAGTGTTTCTTTTTTTTTTTTATTTTTCCATTAGTCTTGTGCTGCGTGGAGTTACATTGTGGCATTTACAAATCAGAATTGAATTCACCTCTGTTCTCTTTTATTCCCCACTCCCTGGTTCTTGGAATAGTTTCAACAAGTATCATTTTTGCATTTATATACATGTGTATTCAGTTTTTGCCCCTTATTCACCCTCTTTCCCCCCACACACACCCCAGACAGGACCAGTTCCACTCTCCTATTCTCTGATTTTGTAGAATAAAAAGGATAAAAGAAAAACATGACAATTTTGCTTATTTGAAATAAATGTACCTACACACAGGGAGTTTCCTTGCGTTATTTCCATGTATACATGTATTATAACCCCAATTGGTTTATCAACTCTAATTTTCTTCATTCTACCTTAGTCCCTTTCTTATGGTGGTTTCAGCAAGTTTAAAATTTCTATATTCATGATTATATATAGAAAGCATATCAACCGTATTTAAGTTCTTAGTTTCCTTTTTTTACCCTACCCCTCCCTTGCATGATCTCCCCTTAGTCTGACTAGTGTTTCATAATATTGCTGCATTTGTATTAAGCCTATATTCCACATATGAGAGAGAACATGCACCTTTTGGCCTTCTGAGCCTAGTTAAATTCACTTAAATGATGTTCTCCAGTTCCATCCATTTACTTGCAAATGACAAAATTGTATTCTTGTATGTGGCTGAGTAAAATTCCATTGCACATAAATACCACATTTTCTTAATCCATTTGTCAGTAGTGGGGCCTCTTATCTATTTCCATAGCTTAGCAATTATAAATAATGCCACAATAAACTTGGGTGTCCAGCTACCTTTGTTGTATGCTCACCCACAATTGTTTGGGTATATCCTTAGGAATGCTATTGCTGGGACATATGGCAGATCTATTTTTAGTTTTTTAAGGAACCTGCCTAATGCTTTCTACAGTGATTGTACTAGCTTACAGTCCCACGAGCAGTGTATGAGGGTTCCTATTTCCTATGCATATTCACCAATATTTGTTGTGCGTTTTCTTGATGGTAGCCATTCTAATAGAAGTGAGGTGGAATCTTAATGTGATTTTTATTTGCATTTCCCTTATGGCCAGGAATGGTGACCCTTTTTTCATGTGTGTTTTAGCCATTTGGATAACTTCCTTTGAAAAGTCTCATTAAGTTTATTTGTCAATTTCTTCATTGGGTCATTGAATTTTGGGGAGTTTATTTGAGTTACCTGTATGTTCTGGTTATCAGTCTCTTGTTTGATAAATAGCTGGCAAAGTTTTTCTCCCATTCTGTTGGCAGCCTCTTCTTAGAGACCATTTCTTTTGTTGTGCAGAATCTTTTTTAAATTATTCATTTATTCACATGTGGATACATTGTTTGGGTCATTTCTCCCCCTTCCCTGCCTCCACCCTCTCTTCCCCTCTCCCACTCGCTTCCAGGCAGAACCTGTTCTGGGCTTTTCTCCAGTTCTAGTCCCATTTGTTGATCCCGTTTCTTAGTTGCTGAGCCAATTGACTTCTACTGAGGAAGTAATTGCCTATGCCTATTTCTTCCATTGTATTTCCTGCTCTTTCCTGTACAAGCTTCAAGGTTTCAGGTCTATATTGAGTTGATACTTGCACAGGGTGAAAAATATGGATATAAAGTTTCAGTTTTCTGCAGGCAGATATCCAGTTTTTCCAGAAACATTTGTTGAAGATGCTGTCTTTTCTCCATCTTATGTTTTTGGTGCCTTTGTCAAAAAATTAGGTGAGCATAGCTGTGTGGATTCATATTTATATCTTTTATTCTGTTCCACTGGTCTTCATATCTGTTTTTGTGTTAGTACCATACTGTATTTATTGCTATAGCTCTGTAGCATAGTTTGAAATCAGGTATTGTAATACTTCCAGTGTTGCTCTTTCATGGTCCTTTGTGCTACCAAATGAACATTAAGGTTAAATGTTTCAATCTCTGTGATGAATATCATTGGAATTTTGATGGGAATTGCATTAAACATGTAGACTGCTTTATGTAATCTAGCCGTTTTTACTATGTTGATTCTACCAATCCATAACTTGGGAGATCTTTCCATCTTATGTAGTCTTCTTCAATTACTATCTTCTATGGTTTGTAGTTTTCTTGTAGAGATTACTTACATCATTTGTTAAGTTTATTCCTAGGTATCTAACTTTTGTTAAGGCTATTTTAAATGGAATTGTTTTTCTATATTCTTAATCTGTTCATCGTCAGTGTATAGAAATGCTGATTTTCTAAGTTGATTTGTATCCTGATAACTTTCCTAAAGTTGGTGTCTAGGAGTTTTGTTTTTTTTTTTTTTTTTGGGTCTTTTAGATATAAGATCATGTTGTCCACAAATGGGGATAGTTTGACATCTTCATTAACCTGTTTGTATACCTTTTATTTCATCTTTCTGTCTTATTGGTCTTGCTAGGAAATATAAGATTATGTAGAATTTGTGTTGGGAGAATGGGCACCCTTCTCTCATTCCTGACTTTAAGAAAATGGTTTCAGTTTTTTTCCCCAGTAAGTATGATGTTGGCTATAGGTTTGTCATACATAGCCTTTCTTATGTTGAGGTACACTCCTTCCATTCCTAGTTTCATCAGAGCTTTTATCATGAAAGAATATTGATTTTTGTCAAAGGCTTTTTCTGCATCTATTGAGCTGATCATGTGGTTTTTGTCTTTGTTTCTATTAATCTGCTGTATTACATTAAATGATTTGCATATGTTGAACCATCCCTGCATCCCTGGGATGAAGCCAACTGGTGTATAATCATTTTGATATTTTGTTGAATTTGCTTCGCCGTTATTTTATTGAGAATTTTTGAATCTATGTTCATTAAAGAGATTTTCTGTAATTCTCTCTTTCTCTCTCTCTTTTTTTAATTGTGTCCTTCTCTGGTTTGGGGATGAGTGTAATACTGGCTTCATTGAATGAGTTTGGCAGTGTTGCTTCCCTTTTTAGTTCAAGGAAATTTTACCGAGTACTGGCATTAGTCATTCTTTAAAGGTCTGGAAGAATTCAGTGGTGAATCCATCAAGTCCTGAACTTTTCTTTTTTGGGAGACACTTTGTTGCTGCTTCAATTTCTTTCCATTATAGATCTGTATAGGTGTTTAAGATTTTCTTGGTTCAGTTTTGGATGGTTATATGTATCTAGAAATTTGTCCATTTTTTTCTAGATTTTCCAATTTATTTGAATATAGGTTTTTAAAGTAGTCCCTGGTGATTTCCTGGATTTTCTTGGTGTTTGTTATTATTTCTCCCTTTTGCTTTCCGGTATTATGAATGAGGGTCCTTCCCCTTCTCATTTTAGGCAGATTTGCCAGTATTTTATCAATCGTGTTTATTTTTTCAAAGAACCAGCTTTTTGTTTCATTGATTCTTTGTATGAATTTTTTGTCTCTATTTTGTTGATTTCAGCTCATACTTTTATTATTTCTCTCCTGCTTCTTTTGTGTTTGGCTTTTTCTTGATTTTCTAGTAACAGTCATTTATTAGAAGTCTCACTGTGTTTTTGATATATGCACTTATGGCTATAAACTTTCCTCTTAGGGCTGATTTTTCTGTATTCCATAAGTTCTAATAGGTTGTGTTTTTATTTTCATTGAATCTCAAGAATGTTTTTATTCCTTCTATGACCCAGTGATCATTGAACAATGTGTTGTTCAGCCTCTAATTGTTTGAGTATTTCTGCTGCTTCTTTTGTTGTTGAGTTCTAGTTTTATTGCATTGTGGTCAGACAGTATGCAAGGGGTTATTTCAATTTCCTTATGTTTGTTGGGACTTGATTTGTGGCCTAGGATATGGTCTATTTTGGAGAAAGTTTCATGGAGTGCCAAGAAGAATATATATCATGCTATTTCATGACAGAATACTCTGTGGACACTTATCGGGTCCATATAATCTATGGTGTCATTCATTTCTAGAGTTTCTTTGTTGATTTTTCATCTGGATGACCTATCTATTGGTGATAGAGGAGGACTGAAGTCTTCCACCAGCACTGTGTTGATGCAATTGGTGTTTTGAAGTTCAGTAATGTATGTTTAATGAAGTTGGGGGTACAAACATTGTGCACATACAGGTAGATAATTGTTATTTACTCTTTATGTATTCCATCTTTTATTAGGTATGAAGTGTCTTCCTTTGTCTCTTCTCACTAATTTAGGTTTGAAGTCCACTTTATCTGATATAAGTATTGCTACTCCTGCCTGTTTTCAGAGACTATTAGCTTAGTAAATCTCCTTCCACACCTTTACCCTAAGACAGTGTTTGTTTCTGTCAATAATGTGGGTTTCTTATAAACAACATTTTCTCAGATCTTCCTTTATAGTCCAGTCTAGAAATCAGTGTCTTTTGATGGGGGAGTTCAATCTATTAACATTCAGTGTTAACATTGTGAGGTATGTGATGACTTTTGCCATTTAGTTGTTTTGTTGTTTAAGGATTTGAATATGTTCAGCTAATTCTATGCTACTCTCTGAGTACTTGCTGTTCTTCTCTTGAGGGTTTTATTTCCTGTCCTTTTGTGGTTATGTTTGTTTTCATCTTCTGTGTATAGGATTCCTTTCAGAATCTTCTTTAATTGTGGCTTGGTGGTCATATATTATTTTCGTTTCTGTTTATCATGGAAGACTTTTATTCCTCCCTCAATTTTGAATGATAGCTTTGCTGGGTAGAGTATCTGAGGACTGAATTTGTTTTCTTTCAGTGCTTGAAATAGTTCACTCCATGCCATTCTTGCTTTTAAGGTTTCTGTTGAGAAATCTGCTGTTATTTTGATGAATTTATCTTTATATATTATTTAATTTTTTTTTGTCTTACAGCCTCCAATATTCTTTTCTTGTACTCTGTGTTAATTATTGTAATGATAATATACTATAGAGAGGTTCTATTTTGGTCATGTCTTTTTGGTGTCCTAAAGGCTTCCTGCACCTGAATGGGTAAATCTTTCTCAAGATTTGGGGAATTTTCTGCTATTATTTTGTTGACTATATTATATATAACTTTGGCTTGCACCTTCTCTCCCTCTTTAATATCCATGATTCACAGGTTTGGACTTTTAATGGAATTGTTGAGTTCTTGCATATTCCTTGCAGATTTTGAGGGTTTTGTCTAAGCGTTCTTCAGTTTTTTTCTTTAATATCTATTTTGTCTTTGAGCCCCAAAATTCTGTCTTGCACTTGGTGCAGAATGCTGGAGGATCTTTCAACTGTATTTTTAAATTTGATTTAAAAAACTTTTTACTTACAGGATTTCTGGTTGACTATCATTTCTGAGATTTTCCACATCTTTGTTAAACTGTTTTCATTTGGTATAATAGACTATTCATCAGGTGGTGAATGATGAAGAGGTCTGCACAATGATGAGAGAGATGGATTGAGGAATGTAAAGAGAAGAAAGGAAGGGAGAGAAAAAGACAAGACAAGAGAAAGAATAATTGGGGAAAAGAAAGGAAAGTGGACCAATAGAAGTCTAAGTGAACTGGGGTTTGGACAGAATGTAAGGGGGAAATAGGTAGCAATAAATAAATTCAATGAATGTTCTGGACTCTTTCCTCAATTTCAAATTTAAGTGCTGACCCCTTTTACAGGACCTTTGACTATAACACTGTATCTTCTTAGGGTTGGAAAGCTCGAATGAGATGGATACTGCCCCTTCCCTATGAGACAGTTTTGGGTAGGATTGGTTCAGGGTGTTCGAGCTCAGGCTTTCTTTCGTGGGATGGGTCCTCTGGCGAGCGTGGGTTCTCAGAAATGGTCCTGTGAGGAGCTAGTATATAAGGAGCCACCAGCCCCTTTCACCCACAGGTCAGCCTTGTGAACTGAAATTAAACTTTTCTCTTAGAACACTGTCAATTTCAGCTTTCTCCCAATTTCTCCAAGCCAGTGAAAATGTGTAGTTTTCACCACAGTGCTTCTGAGTCACCACACCCCCATAGGATTAATTCAGCTCAGCACACTGACCCTCCCTGTCCAGGCAGAAGGGAAATATTCCCAAATATTAGACCACCAGCTTTGTGGTGGGGGTGCAATCAGACCCCCAGCTGTACTAGACTATGTGCTTCCCTCTAAATCAGATCATGTATCAAGCTTACATGGCAGGGTTGCAGAATCACTTGAGTAGAAATGGGTTAGCTCAAGGGCAGCACAGAGGATCTGTGACATGCATATTATGGCAGGTCCAAGTCATTCTCAACACTGGAATGTATTGTCCTCTGCATTGCATTTTTGCCTTACCAGTCAAGATGGGAAGGAAATAAGATGGAAAAAAAAGTAAAGAAAAGAGAAAATAAATAAAGGAAAACAGCAGCTTCCCAGATGTCAGACTAAAAGAATGGTGGGTAGGCTGACAGTTGCCTATCTCAGTGCCCAGATGTTATGTGCTATAAAAAGCTAATTTAAAAGTTGGTCAGTGGATAATATCTGTCCCCTATTGGCAATATCTTAGTTGGCAGAAAAATCAGTTAGCTGATTGCTGCTACCACAGAAATCTAGAGCATTTGTCTAAAAATCGTGCAGGTCAAGGTTCCAAGAGCCATCAACTACCCACCGTCTTGCTCTCCTCCTCCTATTATGGTTTTAATGGTACTTTTTAAAAAAAAATTTAAAAATTTACCTACATTGACATTTTTTCCAAAATACTGCAATCAGCCATTCAAGTCACTCAAGGCAATTATACACAATATATTTTGGTTTTCTGTTGACATGAGTTGTAACTCAGCTGGTAACTTTTCACTTTTTTTGATGGCAGACACATCTAAAAATTAATTATAAGCAATTGCATTTTTTCTTTCTAAAAAACTGGTTCAACATTACTGAATTCTTCCTTTTTTTATTTTTAACATGCTAGGAAATATATTGCAAATTCTTATATGTACCTACATTTACAGTGAATATGTTGTATAAATAGAAAATATTTCTATATAATCCTATGAAACTCTCCAATTATAACATGATCTCATATAAATAAGCAGTGTCTCTCACATATTATATTGAAATATCTAATGAAATGAATAGAATAAAGTGGTGTGCGTTCATTTTTACCACCTTCAGAGCAGGTAACCTATACCAATAGCAATGTATGAACATAGGAGATTTGAAATAAGCATAATCACAACTCATCCCTATGAACATTTTTAGTGTTTGAAGTCAGATAACCTATCCACCAAAGGTTTTATAAAACAGTATCATGTTTACTTAAGACCTTCAGACATTTTCCAGAAAATTTTCACCAACACGTACCACTTGGTTCATTTGTGCTGTAATTTCCACACTTATTTTGCTTGTCCATAAATAATACAATGAAGAAATTTCACAATTGGTATGTTTCTATCATATAATCAAGGCTTATTTATCCATTTATATTCCCCCAAAATCAAAACTAGTCTACCATTAGCAAATTTTTCCATTATAAAATATTTATGTGAACAAATAATATAATATTGAAATTACACATTCTTTACTGTATTTTTCCTTTTCTGGCTCAAAAATGTCAATATTTCTGTCTGCCATTATTGATAGATAAGTTAGAAAATATCACAAACTGAGGCATAATTACATATCTGACTATGGAGAATTTCATCATTTGTGTAATGTATTCTGAATTTGTTTATAAAACCCCTCACAATATTTGCAAAGCCTTCTGATATCACAAATCAAGCTCAGAATATATTCGGCTTAGTATGCTTTTCCATTCTGTACACCATTAGGTCTAACTAGTACTGGAAGACAGAGTATATTTTCCTAGTACTCT